>NC_050100.1:197871119-199367960 GCF_902167145.1 Zea mays
ACTTCAGAAGCACAAGAAGCTCTAGACGCACTGAAAAAATTCTTAACAACACCGCCAGTATTGAAACCACCTCGGCGAGCTACGCCGACTCAACCAGCTGAAGATTTGTTGTTGTATATCTCTTGCACGACTCACGTGGTAAGCACCGCGTTGGTAGTCGAGCGAGTAGAAGAAGGGCATGCCTATCCGGTACAACATCCTGTTTACTTCATCAGTGAAGTTCTAGGTCCCTCGAAGAAAAAATATCCTCAGGTTCAGAAGCTATTATATGCAGTACTTCTAACTGCCCGCAAGCTGCGCCACTACTTTGACGACCACAAAGTCATAGTAGTCACTGGTTTTCCAATAGGGGACATTCTTCACAACAAGGAAGCCATTGGCTGAATAGCCAAGTGGGCTTGCGAGTTGGGATCCCACGATATCGAGTTCCGACCTCGCACTGCCATCAAAACTCAAGCACTGGTTGATTTCGTATCAGAGTGGACAGAACAGCAAGTTCCAGACAATCCAGAGACGACAGAAGTATGGCGAATGTATTTTGATGGCTCGCTGAAGCTGCAGGGAGCAGGAGCAGGGATTCTCTTCACTGCACCTGGAGGCGAACACCTCAAGTATGCTCTCCAGTTGCTATTCCCGGCCTCTAACAATGCAGCCGAGTATGAAGCCTTGATACACGGATTAAACATCGCCATATCACTGGGCGTCAAAAGATTGATGGTATATGGAGATTCTCTGGTAGTCATCAGCCAGATAAACAAAGAATGGGATTGTTCAAGTGATTCAATGGGAAAATACTGCGCTGCCGTCCGAAAGCTGGAAGATAAATTCGAGGGTCTGGAATTTCATCATGTAGAAAGAGATCGGAACACGGCAGCCGATGTACTGTCCAAGCTCGGATCCGGTCGAACTCAGGTCCCACCCGGAGTCTTCGTACAAGAAATCCTGCAGCCGAGTATCTCGATGGATCAAACAGAAGAATGCAACATCATAGATCAACCCGAGTCAGACTCTGATGACTGGAGACAGCAGATTATTAAATATATAAAGAATGAAGAAGAACCAGATGACAAGAACTCGGCAGAGCGTATTGCCAGACAATCGGCTCACTATACACTCATTGGGGAGGTATTATACAGGAGGGGCGCGTCAGGCGTCCTCATGAAGTGCGTTCTCCCGTCCACCGGGAAGCAACTTCTGAAGGAAGTCCATGCAGGGCAATGTGGAGTACATGCTGCATCCAGAACACTAGTCGGGAAGGTTTTCAGGTCAGGATTCTATTGGCCGACGGCGAAGGACGATGCAGCCGAGTTAGTTCAGAGATGCGAAGCTTGCCAATACCTGTCAAAGCAACAGCACATGCCAGCACAGCAGCTGCAGACCATACCAGTAACTTGGCCTTTCGCATGCTGGGGACTGGATATGATTGGACCTTTCAAGAAAGCTCAAGGAGGATATACCCATGTATTGGTGACAATTGACAAATTCACTAAATGGATAGAGTTTCAGCCCATTGCTTCTTTAACCTCTGCTAAAGCCGTGGAATTCATACAAAGCATAATATTTAGATTCGGGATACCAAACAGTATCATTACTGACTTGGGATCCAACTTCACCAGCTCAGAATTCTTTGACTTCTGCGAGCAAAAGAGCATTCAGATCAAGTACGCATCCGTAGCACATCCAAGAGCCAACGGGCAGGTTGAGCGAGCCAACGGAATGATATTGGAGGCACTCAGGAAAAGGGTCTTCGATAAGAATGAAAAATTCACAGGAAAATGGATAAGAGAACTGCCTTATGTTGTTTGGAGCCTGAGAACCCAACCTAGCCGAGCCCTGCATGGAAACACCCCTTTTTTCATGGTCTATGGGTCAGAGGCAGTGCTACCTGCTGATCTCAAATTTGGGGCGCCAAGATTGATCTTCGAAAGCATAGCAGAAGCCGAGGCCACCAGGCTGGAGGATATTGATGTACTTGAGGAAGAACGACTGAATGCAGTAATCCAATCAGCACGGTACCAGCAGACTCTAAGGCGATATCACGACAAAGTTGTACGGCAACGTCTCTTTTCGATAGGAGACCTCGTCCTCCGCCGAATTCTAACGGGGGAGAGACGGCACAAGTTATCACCCTTATGGGAAGGGCCTTTCATAGTAGCAGAGGTCACTCGGCCCGGATCGTATCGCCTCACCCAGATGGATGGCACAGAAGTTGGGAACTCCTGGAACATAGAGCACCTTCGAAAGTTTTACCCCTAGCTGTATTTCAAAACAGCTGGGGCGACCATGTATTCTATATAATGAAAATACGTCATCAATAAAGAGAGATTTCAAAGATACTCGGCTCATTTACGATTGACTTGCATTCTTACTTAACTCAGGGTGACCACTATGCCCTATAAACGGAGCAATCGACCTAAGTCGGCAACGACTTAAGGCGGTGCAACATGCTCACGCTTACTTAACTCGGGGTGACCACTATGCCCTACAAACGGAGCAATCGACTTAAGTCGGCAACGACTTAAGGCGGTGCAACATGCTCACGCTTACATAACTCGGGGTGACCACTATGCCCTACAAACGGAGCAATCGACTTAAGTCGGCAACGACTTAAGGCGGTGCAACATGCTCACGCTTACTTAACTCGGGGTGACCACTATGCCCTACAAACGGAGCAATCGACTTAAGTCGGCAACGACTTAAGGCGGTGCAACATGCTCACGCTTACTTAACTCGGGGTGACCACTATGCCCCACAAACGGAGCAATCGACTTAAGTCGGCAACGACTTAAGGCGGTGCAACATGCTCACGCTTACTTAACCCAGGGTGACCACTATACCCTACTAGCGGAGCTATCGGCTAAAGTCAGTGGTGGCTCAAGCCGGTGCAGCTTACTCGCGCTGGCGCAACTCAGGGGATGACTTCCATATCCCGAAAACAAACTTCATAATCATCATGCAGCGTTACCACAAATTTGCAAATTAATAAATTCGGATACAATAAGAGAGTGATAATGTCATTCGAATGATAAGCCGATAACCCCTAACGAGTACTTGATCATGCTAACCGCGCGCTCATAGCACGCGAAATGTTTCTTTATTTTCCAATGTCTTTCTCAGGAACGACTGACGAAGAAGGGCGATTCGAAGAATCGGGGGCAGCATTCACATCGGCTCTTATGTCTTCAGGGACAACCACGCCGGGTCTCCTCATCAAGATTTGTCCCGCCCGAATAGCCTTGTCCAGGGCTTTATCACGCTGAGCTTTGAAAGTGACAGCAGTTTCTTCGGCAACTCTAGCAGCCAGCTGAGCAGCTTCTAACTCCTGAGCAATGGATTTCTTAGAAGCTCGGAGTCCCTTGATGGTGGCATCCTTTGCTGATAGCAACTGCGTAAGGCGGGTCACTTCGTCCGAAGATTCTTGCAGCCTGCAACGCTGATTGTCCAGTTCTTCCATTGTAAAATGGTGGCTCCTCTCCAAGATGGTCAGCGAATTGCTAGAATCTCGATACAATCTATCCAGATTGTCGCGAGAAGCAGCGAGGATACGTTTTTCTTCCTGCGAACAAAAATCAACTCCTTCAGAATCCAAGCAAGTAATAAGAGCATGATAAGGCGAAGCACGGTTTTGTAAGTTACCTTTTCAGAGTCAAGCTGAGCATGAAGAGGAGAACTCAGAGCGTTGGCGTCATCCAAAGCCGCGGAGACCTGACTCAGTTCAGTCTGGCTCTGAGAATACCTCTCCTCGAAGTCAGCGCACCGTCGAGCCATTTCAGCTTGATCTTGGGAATGTTTTTCCTCAAGAACTGCAATCTGCCGAGTCATTCCTATCAAGAGGTAATCAAATGAAATGAGGTCAGAAGGTAAAACAATCCACGAACAAAGGCAAAGAAGAAGAAGAAAGGGCACTAACCAGCATTAGTTGCCTCCAACTCGGATACACGACGATGAAGCAACACCGGATTCCAACGCTCAAGAGATGAAGCCACTTCTGGGATGGAAGCACCCTGCGACTTCAGCTGGCTGGCCATTCCATCCACCAAAGCCTGATAAGAAGAGCGGATGAACATAATGACAACAATTCATGCAACATAAAGATCAAACTAAAGCACAGCACAACACCTGGAGGTTGGAGAAGAGCGAAGGGATCCCCAAGTCAGGAGAAATCAGTTGGTAACCAGGTGCCAGACCACCACCCGAAGCAGCTTGCAGCAGACCAGCAGGAACGAGCTCAGTACATTCAACAGAGCCTAACGCCAGACCAGTGGGGATGCTGCCCTCTAAAGCGACCCCCTGATCCAGAGTTTGGGCCACCACCATACCGCCAGAGTGTGGAGGTGAACCCGCATGAACATCCATGGAAGTGCAGGAAGGAGACCTCGCTCGGACACCCTCGGGGGCTGGGTCAAAGTTGGCACTGTCCACTTGAGCCGGATCATCCCCGGCAACACCCTCGGGGGCTGGGCAGTGGCTTACACTCTTCACCCGAGCTAAGTCTTCCCCGGCGACATCCTCGGGGGCTGGGCGCGTGTCAGCACTATTCAAGGGGTCCAAGCTCTCTGTCGTAACCACCTCTAAGGTTGACGGGCCTTCAGCTACTTCCATGGGACCAGGACAATCCAAATCAGCATCCCGACCCTCGAGATCATGCTCTAAGGTCGACGAGGCACGGGATGACCTCAACCCAGCATCGGGCACGGCAGCACAAGTCTCTATTGCATCAACATCCACAGGCTCTGATAGCAAATCCTCTGGGACCATATCCTCTAGAGTTTGATCAAAGTTGGCCATGGACAGCTCTTGCAGACCAATAAGGGCAGACAAAGCAGGAGAAGGAACTCCACTACTTCCACCGCTGGCAATGAACTGCCGACTGTTTTTCCGAGTTAAAGGAGCTTCATCTTCTTCCTCTTCATCCTCCACAGCGGCAACACAAGCAGCACTCCCATTGGGATCAGCAACAGTTTGGGCACACCCATTGGGATCAGTGTCAGTAAGACCGATTACAGGCACTTCTTCAGCAGCAGGAGCTAAAGTGCCGGCGTCCTCATCAAAACTGGATACTCGCCGGAGGCGTCTTCTCTTTTTCTTTTGCTCATCAGCAGAAGGCTCGGGCTGACTGGTTCGGCTAGGGCGCCTCGGACGAGCGCTGATAGGTTTCGGGACATCCAAAGTTGTATCAACCTCTGGAAGGGGCACCACTGCCAAGGTACCATCAGGAGCAGCATCGGACGAATCCTCAGCTAACAGATCAAGCATGTCATTTATGTCAGCATCACTGGGGTTTAGAGGCACTTCAAAATAAACCTGCCGTTCATCATCAGGAATCGCCCCGAGCGAAGCAACCAAAGTACTGACTTCCTCAGCAGAGGGTCGCACTCTAAGGCCCAAATTGCTGTCAGTCACAGGCGGATTTGACACAAAAAGGGTGAAAGCTTTGGGAGGAGGTAGGTTCCAAGCCGAGTATGCCACTGGAGCACCAACATTCGAAACTTTACCCCTGAGGATCATTTCAAGTCGGCTTACCAAGTCAACAGAAGGAATTCTCTTATTGGTAACCCGAGTTGAGTCGGCCAGCCCTCGATACAGATATACTGGATAGGCCCTGTCTTTCAGTGGCTGAATGTTCTTGAAAACAAAATCAGTGACCACAGCTTCGGCAGTCAGACCTCTTTCTTTCAGTAATCCGATTTCAGTAAGCAGCACGCCTGCCTCGGCCACCTCCTGATCTGTGGGAGACTCAGTCCAACTCGGAGTGCGAACGTCTGGCTGTCTTCCTGACCGGGAGGGGAGAGAATTTCCATAATTATCAACTATAAACCACTCCAGACGCCACCCTTTAATGCTATCTTTGAGGGGAATCTCAAGATACTCGGTCTTCCGCCCACGGCGCATCTCCAAACTGGCACCTCCGACCAGCTGGTGTTGCCCCCCGGCCATCCCAGGGCGACAATGATACAGATACTTCCACAAACCGAAATGCGGCAGCACACCGAGGTAGGCTTCGCATAGGTGAACGAAGATGGAGATTTGGAGAATGGAATTAGGGTTCAAATGGGTCAAGTTGATATGATAAAAGTCAAGAAGGCCACGGAAAAAAGGAGAGATGGGAAGGCCGAGGCCGCGGAGAAGAAAAGGAGCATAAACTACTGACTCGTGGGTATCTTCGGTGGGGACAGTAGTCCCGTGGCAGATCCGCCAAGAACAGAGTTCCCGCGGAGGAAGAACCCAGATGGAGACGAGGCGGAGAAGCTCAGCTTCGGAAATAACAGACATGTGGTTACCTGCGAAGGGTAACTGACTCTTGGGGTCGATTGCGGGGATCACTGCAGCAGACGAGTTCGCAGTTTTCCTCTTGGGTGCCATCTTGCTTCTCATTGGCGAACAGAGTAGGAGGCGAGTGGCAGAGAAGATTCAGATGCGGGAATGCAAGAACTAGGGCACGGAAAGCAAAGGCGGCTAAAAGCGCAACTCTTATGAGATATTCTTGAGCCAGATACCCTTTCAAAGAGTGCCCAGTCATCACCCGACGGTTATTTCCGAAATCCCAGCATGCCACGTGGACATCCGACAGTTATTTCCAAAAAAGCCGACGTGCCACTTCATCACTCGGTTATTATCCTCAAAATAACTCGTGCGGCTGGCTATCACTCGGCGTTGCCTCTAAAACGCCGACCTCGTGTTCAATCGCTCGGCATTACTTCTAAAATGCCGGCGTCAACCTTTAAACACTCGGCGTTGCCTCTAAAACGCCGACCTCGTGTTCCAATCGCTCGGCATTACTTCTAAAATGTCGGCGTCAACCTTTAAACACTCGGCGTTGCCTCTAAAACGCCGACCTCGTGTTCAAATCGCTCGGCATTACTTCTAAAATGCCGACGACGACCTTCAAATCACTCGGCGTTGCCTCCAAAACGCCGAACTCATATTCTATCGCTCGGCGTTACTTCTAAAATGCCGACGCCGACCTCCAATCACTCGGCGTTATCTCTAAAACGCCGACCTCGTGTTCAAATCGCTTGGCATTACTTCTAAAATGCCGACGCCGACCTCCAATCACTCGGCGTGGCCTCTAACACGCCGACCACGTGTTCAATCGCTCGGTGTTACTTCTAAAACGCTGATGTCAACCTTCACATCGCTCGGCGTTGTTTCTAAAACGCCGATACCGACTAAGATATTACTCGGCAACTACTTCTGGAGGCGTCAATGTGATGCGCAAGTTATTCATCTACTATATCAAAAGAATCAGTTCAACAATCAGAGAAAGCGAGTCATCGAAAAGGGGGTCAACGACAATTCTTCATTAAGGGGAAGTTAATAAGTTTACAAACCAACTCTTCGCGAGTTGGTGCTTCCCTACTTCTACTCTACATTACTACTACTACTAAACTACACTATACTACTCTACATTACTACTACATTATTTTAACTACACTATACTAATATCTAAAGACCAGTGGCGTTTAGCCACTGGCCTTGCCGCTGCTGCCCTTGCCGCCGCCGCCCTTGGTGCTGCCCGTGCTGCTGCCGCCTCTGGTGTTGCCTCCGCCGCTGCCTCCGCCGCCGTTGCTGCTGTCACCATCGCCGTCGCCACCGTCGTCGTCGTCGCCGTCGTCGTCGTCGTCATCTTCGTCCTCGCCGCCGTCCGAGTCCTCCTCGTCCGAGGAGAACTCAGACTCATCCGAGCCCTCGAGCCCGGAGCGCTCGACGGCCCGGATGTACGTCCAGACCTCCGCCGCAAGCCCCTGGGAGTCGTCTGAGTCACGCAGGGGGGTGGGAGCCGGAGACCCCTCGAACTCAGAGGAGAACTCCTCCTCTGAGTATTCCGAGTCACCAAACTCCTCCGATGGAGGAGTCGGCTCACGCTTGCGCTTGTTGTTCTTGCCCATGGTGGAAGCTTTGGGAGAGAAGAAAGGGAAGAAACAGAGAACAGCGAAGGATGTGAAAAAACCAGAGGAGCAAGGGCGTTATTTATAGAAAGGAAAGGCAACCGCTCACTTCCAACCGTGGTCACTGAACAGTCGCAAAGCATTCAATAAGCACTCCCACCCATCTGAAGACACGTCAGACGGCGGTCGCCGTTTCATGCAACACTACACCCATTGGGACTCCAGTCAACAGCGCAAAGGATATGATTACACTAGTCGTCCCATCATATTACTACTCAGAAGTAGCCGGCTAAAACACTCAGCGTACCAAGCCGTCCCTTGCCCACACCCATTGGGGGGGACGCCCAGGAATTATCAGTATATTTTTCAAAACGGTCACATCCGTGCAGGGCACGCAGTAAATACCTCAAGACAAAAATGAGATATCAGTAAGGATCAGAGGAAAGCCAAATATAGCCAGCAAAGTACAAGATATGACCGACAGAAGCGATGTGAGGACTAGACAGAGAACGTCCATCAAACGTCCAATCAAGTTGCAGAAGCAAATAAATTGCATTACCTAGCAAGATATGGACGGATTGCAAACTCGGCTGCTAACGACAAAATATATGTTGACCTCTGCAGCAAAATTTTGATGACATAATGCTGACCTCCAAAGCATAATGCGAATAGCTTCATGCCAATTTTTTCAAAAGGAAGACCTTCGAATGGATTATCCTTAAAAAATCCATTTGAAGGTCGGAGGCTACACCCATTGGGTGCACCTCCGGTGCACCCCATGGAGTATCATTCTAAACCGATATAGCGCCGACTTCTAAGGCGTGGGACAAGATTGAAAAGACCAATCCTCAACCGAGATGCAGGAGCGCGAATGGAGATAATCTTTGGAGAAGACCTTCGAGTAGATTATCTTCTAAAATCTACTCAAAGGTCGGGGGCTACACCCATTGGGTGCACCTCCGGTGCACCCAATGAAGTCCAGAATCCTACAATCCAAAATGCCGACCTCTAAGGCACAAGCACAAAACTAAACTTTGGTCGAACGAGTGATCAGAGCAAGAGAAGACAGCAGGAAGTCATTTTTTGGACCTTGGATCTTTGAGTTGATTACCTCTAAATCAACCCAAAGATCGGGGGCTTGTGGGGGATAGATATCCCCTGGGTCCACTAAAGAAGTAAAAGGCCTCACGAAAGGCCCAAGGGCCCAATATTTCGTAAGGTCATTCTTTCGTGGGCCTAGGGAAAGACAACCAACAAAGAAGAGAAGACGTGAGACTGGATTGGTGCAAACCCGGACGGCCCACAACGTCGAACGAATGAATTGCAACAGAGACCCGACTTTCCCGCGCTGAAGCCCCCATGCAACGGAGCCATGCGAGGATAAGTCGGCGAGGGTTACGTAGGGATAAACTCAAGAGGTTCACTATCTTTTAGCTACTTGTTGTTATCATATCACATGTACTGCCCCACGGTCGAGTATATAAGGCCTAGGGGGCACCCCTTCAGAACGATCGACCCTACTTTACTTAGCCACCCACGTAAACTCTCTGTGCCTTCAACTCAGAGAGTCCTCTTGTAACCACACTCAAACACTCATCAGGATGTAGGGTGTTACGCATCTCTAAGCGGCCCGAACCTGCAAATCTTGTCCATTGTCCCTCGTGCGATCGGCACGAACCATTTTGCTACAGTCGTCGACACCGTCCTACTCCTAAAAACACCTTGAGGGGCAACCCCGGGTGTGCGGTCGGACCCAAAACACCGACAGCGCCCTCACTGATCTGTCGCGAGGGCGCGCGCTGGCGGCTCCACTCCACGTTGGCGTCCGGTGGCTCGAGCGTTTCACAAGCTACTCCACGCCTGGCATTCAGATACATTGATTAGTGTTGCTGATTGATTGGTACTTATGCGGGGCATGGACTGCAGCTGAGCATTCCACTTGGAATGCAGCATGTTCTAGAATACGCCATGCTAATTTAGTAACAGAAACACCAAGCATCTATTTTTTACATTTTTATTTACAAAACATTTGGATTCCCTACTTATTTAACATATGTGCTGATGGCAGTACAACGGTGGCCACTTTGCGGGATGAAACACTAAGATGACTATGTTTGGTAATTTATTTGCAGTCCAAGAATGGAATTTTCAGTGTCAGTGTGCATGTTTTCTTTTTATTATCTAGAGCACTTCGTCCTAGCATAATGTTGGATTCGTATGGGTACCAATGAAGATATACTTGCTCTCTGAACTAAACAATTCTGTTTAAGATTTAGTCATCCTCTATTTAATTTTAATATATCATATATAGTTGTTTATTCATATTTTTCGAGTACCGGGTAGAGTGGTGTTACCATAGTTCTGTTTAGTTCTATGATCAAAAACTTTGACATGGTTTCCATACGATGCCTTCTTAGTGTTTCCTATCATTGCATTAAGTTGTTTGGTATAATTTGCAGTCAGCTAATACGATACGAAACATCTTGCTTGGAGCCTTAGCAAGGGGGCCACTGTACTCCAAGAGTTATAGCAAACGTTTATAACAAGGGGGGCCACTGTACTCAGAATTATAGTCTCCATGACCTGATACTCTAATCACAAACAAATTCAAAAGCAGTCTCTAGGATTCACTGGATCAGATGTTGCAACTGGTACTACCTCTTGATCTGTATGGCATCACTCATGTAGTCTATCCATTCATTCATTAATATTAGGTTTGCCTGGTCTGAAAAATCACAAACATGGATATGGTAAAGAAACATTAAGTAAACAACAGTGTGGTCTCTAAATGTTAATAGAATCTTCAGTTAAGCTTGTTTTAGTTGTTCAGAAGATTTTAAACATGCTGAGTTGACTTTATTTTTCAAAACTTCTCACAACTAGGATTTTTTAAAATCCGCTTCCTGAAATCAACTGAAAGAAAGTAGTGAATCACAAATTAACAGAGAATTTTGTGAGATTATTAAAAAAAATTCAAATTATTTAATGAATCACTGAGATCTTTGAATAATCGACGCTGCTTCATTGCTCTTTCAAACAAGTGTTTCAGGAGTCATTTATAAAACCATGGAAAAACTTTAGATAAAATTCCCATGAAATTAGTGTGATCTCTGAATATGTTGGCAGTTTTAAAAATGTTGTCTCCAAGCAACTTAGGACATTAACCTGTTGTGCACTCATGCAAGGAACAGAGCACTCAGTACTACTGGTTCTTAGATAAATGGATTAACACCTAGTACTGCAAGGAACAAAGCACCCGTGCATACCTGTTGGCAACAAAGCCTTCTGCTCCATCACTATGCATTCACTTTTGCATTGTTTTTTTGGCACTGATAAAGAGAAGTAGGCATTTATGTTATTTTTGCCACCATTTGCAATAGGGCAACGACTGCTATGCAAGCAGTCCTTCTGTGCAAGCGTGCAAGCAAACCATCTGATCCGTTAGATCGTGATCCAACCGTAGGTCACATTTAACACTTAAACCCTTCCACCACTAGCTCAATAATCTTTATAAAAAAAACCCATAACAAATCATGGTTGTATCTGTGGTTGGATCGTAATCTAACGGATCAGATGGTTTGCTTGCACGCTTGCACAGAAGGACTGCTTGCACAACAATGGTTGCCCTATGTTCTAGCTTTACTCGTTGGCCAATTTACCAGTTGCAGGTACTAACAGTACCAGGCTACCAGCTTTGACTATGTGATTTCATTACTTGTTGTATTTAGAAAAATCTAATATTATGAAGGTCAACTTTCTTATTTTACTGAAAGTCTAAAATACACTACCTATTAACATATTAGTGCCTGCTCAAGTGCAGAAAAATGGTCAAAATCTTCCTTGTGTTGTCTTAGCAATGCTTTAGCACTCCATATATTCTATTATAATTAGGCAGGGTTGGAGAAGAAATGTGCATCACAGGGAATATCTATGGCACTTTTATACTCACCTTCTTGTGTTTCTTGTTTGCAGCCTACATAAATCTGGAGTTTGAACACACGACAGGTGATATGCTTATCTTTTGTGGATGGACTGTTTGCTTTGCTTTGCTAGATGGACTGTTCGCTTGGCTTTTGCTAATTGAATTGGAGCTACACTTGTAGTTTGGTAAAGTATATATACATAACTATGCGGATTGCGTTAGCTAGAATATGTCTTCGGTGACAATAGACTCTAAATTTTACACTAAAATTTAAGAATCCGATTGGGTTATAATCAGATTCTATTTATATTTATTATTGAACTAAAATTAATTTAGGGCCCTAACAAATTATGGAGAAACATTTGGATCGTGATCTATTATCATCCCTACCAATACCATGTACATACCTCCAGTTGTGGTGTTTGACCCTACGTGCAGACCTTGTCACCTTCTTTTGGATCGATTCCCAGTTGTATGGGCTTGTGCTAAGACAAAAAAAAAACACTTGCAACTTTACTAGAAATTATGGTCAATCTCTCTTTCTCTGTGTTTGCTTTGATTGTTGCTCTAGCTATTTGTGGGAAATTCAAACTTTAAAGTATAAATTGTGGTGAATAATTTCTCAAACCCTCTGTGTGTTTTCCCTAATGCTGGGTAGGGCGCTCGAAAGGACGCCACCTGATCTAGTTCTATTATTACGTGAGACCTGTTACCGAGTAAAAGAGGATATTCTAACTAAATTTTTTTGTGTGAATCTAGAGTTGCCGTAAGCTAAACACTTTCTGCGGTAAATTTAGATTCACTAGTTTTGCCATCAATCTCATATCGAATTCAATTCTTCGCCCGTACTCTTTTAGTTCTTTTTTAGTTTACAGTTAGTTTTAAAATAAACTACTAGACAACAAATATTCGAGGTAGCAGTAAACAGCCCACAAGAAAAGCCGATTCCGTTTCCGCCCGTCCGCTACACGAAGCAGTCTTGGGCCCGTCTGCTTGTGCCGAACCAGGTACTCAGGCCCGATAGGCAGCACTAGCCACTAGTACTGCTAGAAAAATATTACTGCCTGTTGTTCCCAAGGGCACCAATCACCAATCGATCAAGGGGAGAAGGGAGACCGAGCGGCCGAGGAAGATGGTGCAAGTGTGGGCGGTGTCCCTGGCGGTGGCGTCGCTCGCCATCGGCATGCTCGGGGTGCTCGGCGTCTGGCTCTGCTATCTCTTCGACGCCGTCGCTCGGGGCCGCGCTCCCCGGACGCCGCCGCCCACGCCCCAGACGGCGGAGGAGAAGGAGGAGGAGAACGGCGGCAAGAATGGGCTCGCGGAGGCAGAGCTGATGCGCCTCGGTGGGGTCACTGTGCTAGAGTCCACGGACAGAGAAGAGGAGGCGGCGGCGCTCTGTCCGATCTGCCTCGAGCCCATGGAGCCCGGCCGCGCCGTGCGCGTGCTCCCCGGATGCAACCGCGCCTTCCACAAGGACTGCGTCGACAAATGGCTTGCCATCTCGCCCCGATGCCCTATCTGTAACATCTGGGCTACGCCACCGTCTTCGCCTGCGGCCTCGCCTCTGGCGCCCAAGACCGGTTGGGATTCTTGACGTCGGGGCGGCGGGTCATCTCTGGCGCCTGGCGGGTGAGTTCTTGGTCCTTGACGAGTTCTTTGGTGGATTCTGACCATCGATCAAGAAGCCTTCTCGATTGAATCTCCCCGGATTCTTACTTCTCGAGAGCGATTCTTGATGAATCCTTGGCAGTAACTTGATCCTGTGAAGGATTTCTTGGATGGGATTGCATGTACATCGACTCAATCCTCGAATTCTTACTCGAAAGCAGTAGGTTTTGTAGGTTCCAGTCACAGTTCTTGTAACAGATCGTCGCATTTCGACGGATTTAGACTTCTTCATGAGCGAAGTGAATAAAAAAATGAGGTTCATAGTCTCGGAGATACAAATAAAGCATAATTTTCCTTCAGGGATTGCAATGTCTTTAATGTGTCATTGGCAGAATGAGTGAATGAAACTGTGAATTTCTGCACCTCCGATGATGCAACAAAGGTGAGTTTTTGCACTCTGCAAATAAACTGTGAATTTCTCCGTGAGTTTTCAGTACTGGGTTGATGAATATTTGAGATCATTAGTTTATATTTCCATTGTCATTAGGTTACTGATTATGTGTTTTTAAAGTTAGAAAGCTTGGTTCCTATCATGCGGCAAACTATTACTTTTAGTAGTACCCTAGAAGAATTAATTCAGCTATATTATACTTTTGGTTGAATACATGGTTATTAGGTCCTCACAAGTGCTTTAGTTTAGAGCCTGGTTTCAGTTCTGCAGCAAATATTTTCAAGTATCATAGTAAATGTAGTTTGATCATCAAAGAATCAGTTGAGTTCAAGAACATTTTTTCTGGCTCCGTTGTTTTTGTTACCCGGTGTGTTTTATTACCCAATCAAGCTATAAGGCTCCGTTTGCTTCCTTTAGTTTATGGACTATTAGTTAGAAGACTAAAGTTTAGTCCATATCATGTTTGGTTTTAGGGACTAAAACTATTCAAAACACATTAAATTAATCATAAAAGAAAAAGAAATAAAATATCCCTTAGCATTATCTTGTCATTAGTGCAACTGAAATAAAAGATGGACACAATGTGGAATTTATATGGTTTAATTCCATTTAGTTATTCTTTGAGGGACTAGAGACTAAAACAGTTTAGTCCATGTTTTAGTCTCATCGTTTGACAATTTAGAGACTAATCTTTAATCACTCAAAGTTGACCTAAATTGTAGTCTAGTCCATTTTACTTGCACCTTGCAGCTAGCAGGCTGTACTAATTTAGAAGATTTCCAGGTTCCAGCCAAAGCTCACGAAAAAACAAATACCTGCTGATGCTGCCCCCAAATCTAGTGCAGCACACTTGTCTACGTTTTGTAGCAGTTTTGGTGGTCAGGTAGTTGCTGATGTGACGATCTGCCAACTTTTGCAAGTCAATGGTGTTCTTTTCAGATGTACTTTTGCTCACTTAAACCCAGTTCTTACGAAATGATCTCACTTATGCTTATGCCGCCAGACCCAGACACCAGGTCGTGGGATGCTCGGTGCTGGACTCCAGACTATGGTTCTATTTGGCACAGCTGTTGCTTGTTGAAAAAACAGTTTATCTAATAAGTTGATAAAAAGCAGCTTCTGCTTGTTGGCTGCTTTTAGTTCATTTTGAAAAGAAGCTGAACTGATAAGCTACTGCAGAAGTTGTCATTTGGCAGAACTTCTGCTTAAATTTGTGAAGAAGCTGAAAATAAGCTGTGCCAAACATGGCTTATGGCTCTGCTTATTCTATGCTTCTTCATAACAGTCAACTTATGTAATAACTTATCAGTTCAGTAGCTTTTCAATCAGAAGTTGCTTTTTACCGGCTTCTCGGATAAGATGATTTTCCAACAAGTAGCAGAACAGAACCTATAGCCTATAGGTAAAGAGTTGTTATTGCCTATGGGATCACAAAATCACATAATCCAATTAAAGGCAAAATAGAATAAAATGATATTTCTCCAGCAGAGAGCAAGACATCCCGAAAAAAGGAATGATAGCCTCATAGCCACTTATATTTCCTCTGTCCACATGAAAGAACAATAGGATATGAAATCAAATTTGGTAAAAGCAAGAACAACAATAAGACCTCATATTAGAAGAAATGGCTCAAGTTGAAAGGATATATGTTTTTTGTTGGATAAGATCATGTGACCCTATCTCTATCTCATTTACCTATATAAATAGACCCCCTTGTACCCTGTACTTGAACAACATATAATACATCTGTTTTCCCGTGGTTTTTTTTCTCCTCCACATTGGGGTAGTTTTTTCCACGCTAAACTCTGTGTCTCCTTTTCCACCTGCGATCCTAACATTTCTAAACAATGTTCTTATAACATATGATACAATTTTGACAGCTTTAAACTTCTTAATATTGTAAAAAACATAGATGAGTTTGAACATATTAAAAGGTGATGTCAAATTATCATTTTGGCAGCTTTAAACTTCTTGATATTGTAACAAAAATCAGAGGTGAATTTGAACTGATTAAAATGTGATGTCAAATTCCATTTTTGTTTTGGGAATGCACGTTTATGTCTTTGATGTGCCATTTGCATAAGTAATAACTAAAAGTCTAGAACTGTGAATTTCTGCACCTTTGATGTTGTGACAAAAATCATAGGTACTTTCTTCGCTATGTAAATAAACTGCAAATTTCTGCATCTATTTGTTGTACTAGGTTGATAAATCTTTGAGATCATTGTTACAAAATTAACAGGGTCTAAGATTAATTTGATAATGCAGCACAAAACTTAAAAACAAGATCTACTGGCAGATAATATCCATGATGTTAGAAAAAACAGATCTGAACTAACTCAACAAGATTAACACATATAAGAAAAATAGACAACATATCTAACCATAAGACCATAAATAAACTGAAAATAGAGATTTACTTATAGTGATTTCCATGAGTGATGGTGTGGCGAACACGAGCGGATATGAGCGAAGCACTTTCTATAAACCTGGTTCACCGGCACCCATGCATGTCATCAAACCGACGAGTTGGTTCGGAGACACTATTCTCCATTGATCTGCTGCACGACACACGGAGGGACGATATGGCAGAGAAGCAGCGGCGCGGAGAGTTGAAAAGGTGAGGATGGGATGTGTGCGCATAACCCCCTCACGCATTGGACGTCTCATATATATAGGGTCGCCTTAACGTCTCATATTTGGTCTCTAAATTCTAGGAACCGTCTCTTGTAACCTCTCTACGTGCAATTGCTCGGAAATCTCGCACGTAAGGTGCACGCCCATTACTTACAGTTGATGTGACAGTCTAGATGTGTTATTCGGTAACTAAATAAACAAAAGACAAAAAATAAATTGCTGTTTAGAACACATCACGACACGATCATGCATTATCGTAAGTCACAAGTCACGCGATAAATAACGCGAAAAACACGAATCGCGAGCAAGCGCGCGTGCATGTGGCAACCTTTATAACTCTTTGTTTGTCTTATGTGAAGAGTAGTGAATATACCAGAGGCGGAGCCAGGAAGAAGATATAAGGGGGCCAAACAACCTCGTGTGTATGTATAGTAACATAAAAAATTATACTAATTATAGGTATCAAATCAATCTTATGTATATAGAAAGGAAAATTTTCTCTAAATTTACATATATAATTTCAAAATCAACAAATTTCTATATTACAAAGCCGGTTCAAACCGTGGCAGCTAAGGCTATCCACGTAACCGGAATTTCTCCTATACGCTCGATCACGAATCAATGTCTCACGTGTGTCCCCTTGCTGCTTCTGCCTCTAGAAACTTCCAACAGACGCATCAAAGCTCTCCACGTAAATCTCTTTTTTCTGGCATTTCGATCCCAAAACTGACGGCATCGCCGTCGCCGAGCGACCCGGTCTCCATTCCGTCGCCGTCGCCGCCGCCGACACGGCCTCCGTCCGCCACAGGCCAAGCCTTCCCGCCCTCCGCATCGTTGGACGCGAACACCTCGCAGACGACCTTCTCGACGTCAAGCGCCTCGTCGCCGTCCTCGCCCTCGTCCTGCGGCGGCGGCGTCGGGATGAACGGCGGGCGCGCCACCTGCAGGATGCGGTCCCAGTCGACGCCGCAGAAGAAAGGGTGCGCCTTGACGCCGCGCGCGCCGATGCGCTTCTCGGGGTCCTTCTCGAGGAGGCGGGCGATGAGGTCGCGCAGCGGCGTCTGCTCGCCGACGAGCTCCGGCTGCTTGGTGAGGACACGGTAGAAGGTCTCCCTGCGGCTCTGCCCCCGGAACGGCGTGCGGCCGTAGAGCATCTCGTATAGCACCACGCCCAGGCCCCACCAGTCCACCGTGAAGTCGTGGCCGCGCCCGGCGATGATCTCCGGCGCTACGTAGTCCTCCATCCCCACGAACGAGTTTGACTTTCGGCGCCGGACGAGGCAGCGGAGGAGGCCGTGGTCGTCGTCGAGGACGACGACGAGGAGGAGGAGGAGGCCGTCCGCGAGGTGGACAGCGGCGACGACGAGTTCGTGGCCGGGGCGGCAGGCTTTGTGGCGATGGCGGTGCGGAATGGGAAGCACAGTGCGGCGCCCACTGGATTCCTTGCACTGCCGCGGCTCGGCGATGGCGCGGCGACCAGAAGCGCCGGCTTGGGACTGGTCACCGGCGCGTCAGGCTCCTGCGGCGGCGCCGGGAGCCGCGTGGAGAGGTCGAAATCGACGAGCATGATGTGGCCACTGTCCTGGATGAGGACGTTCTCCGGCTTGAGGTCCAGGTACACGATGCCGAGGCTGTGCAGGTACTCGAGCGCCAGCACCAGCTCCGCGGCGTAGAACCTGCGGTTGGAAAAACCCAAAAAAAACGATCAGGGCAGAAATTAGCGGCCAAAATTGTCAGACACTTGCGCGGCCGAGCACCGCCAGCACGCTTCGCTCCTCCCTACGCAGTGTGTTACCATCTATCGATCCCTAGATTTGGGAGGTTTCTGTGCGTGCACATCAAGATTCCAACTGATGCGTCTTGGTTTTTTTCCCTGGATTCTGCTGGGCAACTGACTGCGTTGGCTACAATTAGTAGTATCCGATCCCTTCTTTAGTATTATAATATAGAAATTTTGCAATATGACCGTCGAAATGAACCAAAGGTTGGCGATTCTAAACATAGCCTGTGAAATTTTCTACATGTTGCTTGCTATAATTATTGTTTGCAAATTCACTTTCAGGATACATTCACAGAGTCGGTCGTACCGCACATGTTGAGGAAGGCAAATGAAGTGCATTGTTGTTCTTACTACCAGTTTCTTGACCTGCCACTGCCCCTATACTAAATTAAGAGAAATCACACATTTATTGGTTGTTTGCAGGTGACCAATGTTACTCTAACAGAATACGAGTTTAATAAGAAGAATGTGCCACATTTGTAATTGTAAGTACTCCTTTCAATATACCTGAATTATCCCAGCCCCCCTTTTGTCATATATTGTCATATATATTCAATTTGAGCCACTAAACAGGAAAACATTGTTGGTGATTACTTCCAGCCGAAGAATCCTACAGATTCTACGTTTTGGCATACAACTTTCACGCTAAGAAAGACATCTTTTGTATTCATCAACTTCAACTTGATCTACAGGTAAATGTCTTGCAAAGTTTACATTAACTGCACAGCTAATATTACCTTAAAGTTCAGCTTATTCCTTACTGCCAACCTAGCGGATAACACAAATATTACTTAAATGCTGAAATTTTATATAGTCTATTTTGCATCACTAATATTATATATATATATATATATATTCTGTCTTGCAGCAATGTCAGGAGAATGAGCATGAGCTAATTGGTCACTATCACTCAGTTTAAAACAACTTAGTGACCTCTATTTGCATATGGATCAACAGGTTGTCGATACTAAGCATAATAGCTAAACGTGAAAAACTTTTTCAGACTATTTGTGTTGTAATCAAATGACATCTTCGGAACCTTGGCGGCGCTTCGAGGAATCACTGGCCTACACAAAAACAAGGTAAATTCCTACAATTTTTTTGAAAGGTTTGTCACTTACATTTTCTCCATTGTAATTGACTGAAAACTAAAATTCTCCAACCTCTCTATCACATGCGTGCTGGTAAATCTGAAAAAGCTCAAAAACAAATACGTATCCCAATCTTACTTCTTGATTTATGTTTTTCCTTGCATTCTACCTTTTTCTCTCATCACATAAACATTTTATTACTCTAATGTTTATCCTATTTAGTTAACTGCAATTGACTAAAAACTAATTTTCCCTAGCCTCTCTGTCACATGTACATTTTATTGTTTTGTTATTTATGCGGAGAAATCCGAAAAAAGCTCTAAGGCAAGTATCTCAATCTTTTTTTAGATTTATGTTTATTTCCTTACATAGTAGTTTCTTTGTATTTATATGTACAAGACCGTCCACTCTAATACTTTATTACTCTAATGCTTGTCCTATTTAGTTAACTGCAATAAAAATGCTTTCCATTAGCCTGTCAACGATTATTTTCTTCAACCTTTGCTCAGCTTCGTGGTTTTAGGGTTTGTTCCATTCGTCTGCGACATCTATGGGGAAAAGTATTTGGATTACTACCAGCTGCGTATTGGAGAATCTTATTCTAGGAATTCTTTCTCTGTCCCTCCCACCCTTTTCAATTTGAGAATGGAAAGGAATAGCATGCCTGTGTGATAATAAGCCATTTGAGGATGAGAAACATCGCCAAAACTAGCAGTCACCTCATTCTCCCTATACTAACTACATCATTTACATTTCCCACTTAAATGTTGTCTACTGAAAAGCAAATCGTCATTCAGTAACAAATCTGAATCCATAAACCTAATGAAGTAGACAATATCTTTTCCTTAAACAAGCCAGCTGCTGTTGGCCTCGTGCACGCACCGCTATGGCAGAGACATTTTGTTTGATCATTGAAGTTTCCTTATCAAATAGTCTGCTGTTGGGTTCAGGTAGCTATGACTTTATTTCTTAATGCTTGTAGAAATATGTATTCATTCCATTGCTTGCATTAGACTATCATTGATGGTTTCTTTGATTAACTTGAACAATAAAATTGTTGTGGTACTTTTATCTATTGGGCTTTCACCATGGGTTATGTTTTTCCCTGATATAGGATTTCTATTCCTCACTCTCATATAGGTGAACTTGGTTCGTTCAATGAAAAGGATCCACTGGGAATGAATGGGAAGACTGGGGTAGCATCTTCATTAGCCGAAAGGAATTAGTATCCACTAGCATAATTCGAAGAACGAACAAAAAAAGGTGTCACTGCTTAGGTAGGAGGATGGATGGATGTGGTCCAATCTATGTGTGATATCTTGCATGCAAATATATCAGAGCATAAAGGGAGCTTGAACTGCATAGTGATGTGAAGTTCATCTGCATTCCTTAAGTGTGATTGTTCGTAACTATCTATAATCATTTACTACACTTCAGGTCTCGTGCCATAATTTTTGCCAAGAGAATAACAATTGTACTTGGTTGCTGTGCGAGTTTTCAAAAAGTTCAGATTTTTTCACATCATCATGATTAACTTTATATTTGCTCCTTTACACTTATTTACTTCCTAACATCTATACAATAACCATACATTATATTATGATGTTAAGCGGGATCGAATGCGCGCATGGGCGCGCGCCATACACTAGTAACTGTTAAAAGAACTCATGTTTTATTTGAGTGCAACTGAAGCCTTGAGGTACTTCTTTTTTGCTTAGAAAAATCAGCAGGGTGATAGCAGTTATGTAGCTTTTCTCTTCTTGATCATCCTCTTGTTGTACAACAAGCCAATTAGCAATTTCATCTTCTTTAGAATTAGAATTGTTTTGTTCTCTCTTGGGACACAACAACAATATCATAAAAAAGAATAGGACAAATTAGCCATATACTTTTATCGGTATTAATCAACCACTGTCAAATGAAATTAAATAAAGTACTGTCGTACTGCCGACTGATCTAGTGTAGGGTGCAGCAACCTTATCCTTGTGTAATTATGTATGCAATATGCTGACAACGTGAACTTCAGTACGTCAGAACGTAATTACCTTGGTAGTCGCCGTGCGCCGCACAAGAACAATCTTGTGTTTGTGTACGCCCAACAAGCTGTCTCGGTGTCTGCGTGATGCTAGGCGGTGACCGGCGACTCGGCGAGAGCTGAGTGAATCTTGAACTAGTATAGGGTGCATCAACCTTGTCCTTGTGTAGTTGTGTATGCACAACGTGAACATACATCAGAACGCAATTAAGTTGGTAGTCGTCGAGTGCCACACAAGAACAATATTGTATTTGTGTTTTGTATACGCCTGGCAAGCTGCGTCTCAGCGTCTGCGTGACCTCTGGCGGCGACCGACGAGTGAATCGTGATGCCTGTTGGCTGGAAGCCAAATAATTAGGTCATCAACAATTTATTAGGAATAAACAATGAGTTGGGCCAATTATGACCTTTTGTCCTTTTTTGGGCTGTTGAGTCCTAGACGTGGCCCAAAAGGTTTGTGCATGAAGGGGGTAAAAATGGCATTTCGAATTATTAGGTCCATAGAAAACATGTTAGTAGCTGTATTGGGTATTTCATCTACTAAGCGCTATTTAAATGGGGCAAATAAGCGAGATCAACGAATGTTGTGGCATTTTAGCGAGCGGCAACGATAAACGATCTAAATAAGCAATTTTCTCGAGATGTGACTAGGTTTAATTGATATATAATTATAATAATTTGTTGTAGATGTTGACAGGCCATGACCCCCTTCCCTCCGTCAATGCTGACTACTCCCACATATAACTTGGTTTTCTCCTCTCCCTAGATAAGAAATATAGGACTAAAGGCTCATGTCATTTGTACACACCACTTTAGCTTTTTTATTGAACTGGGTTGCACACAAATGGGCAAAATTCCAACGATCATCTGTTTATATTTTTTATTGCTGCTTGAGTTATGTTGTCATTAGGTTTATTAATTATGGTTATGTGTTTTTAAAGTTGAAAGCTTAGTTCCTATGATTAATTCTGATCAGTAATGTTCGTCTGCTATGATCAGTAATGTGTTTTTAAAGTTGAAAGCTTAGTTCCTATGATTAATTCCATGTCTTGGGTATTTCTGTTCCTTGCAGTGCCACATCCACGAGCTTCAACGGAAACAGCACGTTGTGGCCATCACCATCAGTCCATCACGGTACTTGTCCATTCTCGTTAGATACTACCTCCTTCGTTCTTAAATAATTATCATCACTTAGTTTATTTTTTTAACTAAATCGTGAAAAATAAAAAAGAACAGAGAGTAACTGAAATTGCTCCGTTTCTGACATCCCATAGTACTGATTTCGTTTTCTCCTGTCGGCTTTCTCGATTTTAATTTTGGTTTTGTTTTGAGCAAAAATATGAATTTGGAAGTGGCGTAGGCTTTTCGCGAGTTTTCCATCCAAGACAGAACATGCGGGTCCCGGGCCGAGGGGTTCGGAACTTTGGTTCCCACACTTAATAGCGAAGAAATATATCCGGCCTGGGCCTATAAGGCTATAGCACATTCAGGCGGCCCAGCAGGAAGCCAAGAATTACTCGCTGTGTCTCGAATATTGTCGTCTGCTATTTTTTTTAAATTAAAACATGATAAATAAAAAAATACAGGAAGTACTACCGTGAAAAAAAAACTACACTGTCGTAAAAGGCAGTATTTTTATATGTCAACTATAAGCCGGATATAGTTCTTTCCCCAACTTTTAAAACCAGTCACATGTGACTCTCGTACCTATTTTTATCGGTAGTTTTTCTTTTTTTTACTGTAAAAATTGTACTATAATCTAATCTTGTTGGACTCCAGGAAAGTACATCTACATAGGGAACATCCAGTATGTTTACAAAGTTTTTCTTACAGCTTTAAATCTATGATTTTTATAACTAATTTATAAATGTAGTTTATTGATCCAATTATGGTGTTTTTTTATTTTGAGGCCAATTATTGCATACTTGAGCTGTATTCAAATTTTTATTAAGTGAATCATGTATAACTGAGATTCAAAGCAAAAAAACAAGAGATGATATACAATGTACTATGAGCTCGATGCCTCGATGCAAAGGCAAAGGCTTGTGGTGTCTTCGACGACATGTTAGTAGGGAGAATTTTGTCAATGCATGTTGTCGGTGGGAGAAATCCACCGGCCGGGTGGTGGAACGCACCCACTCTAATTCTAAGATGAGGAGGGGACCTAAGCGGTCTGCCTGTCTGGTGGATGCGTGACGAACACAAGAGAACACGAGGGATTATAGTGGTTCAGGCCGCCGGAGGCCGCCGGAGCGTAATATCCTATCTCCACTGTGTGTAAGTTGTATTGAGTAAGTGATTGAGTGTGTCCCTTGTAACGATGTGTGTCTTCTCTTTTATAGTTTAAGGGAGACACATACAAGGATGCTGAGCCCCGACATGCGGGCCAGGAGCATAATGGAAGAAATACATTGTGGGAATAACTAATGCTGATAGAGTATCGCATGAGTAATCAGCGGAAGTCATGATGGCTGTAGTTCATGCAGCATTGATAGGCAGTAACCCGCACGAGTAATGGTGAGTCATTGCCCTCGATACGGTAACATGTGAGTAATTGCGCGGCCCACGTATCGTGGACTGGGCACGCTGCCTGTGAGTGGAATGGACATGTGCATGCCTTATCCATAATGAATGCGAAGGCGCGCGTAGCCCAGAGGCGTCATGCCAGGTTCCGTCCGTTGGCTTATGCCGCGCGTAGTATGCCACATGGCAGCATCGAGTCTTCGCCTGAGCGGGGAGCAGGAGTGTATGCGGATAGGTCCGGACACGTGTCGGCACCGGACCCCCACCTGGGCCCTGATTAAGGACCGGGTGTGTTCTGTCCTGGGACCTTGGGACCCTACTATGAGCGGCCCGGACCCCATACGGGGGGTCCGGATCCCATTCCAGGGGTCCGGCCCATACACGTGGGGTCCTGGACCAAACTTGGAGGTCCGGACTGTATATCCAGGGGTCCGGCACTTTCCCACGGAGATCCGAACTCACTGTTGATGCCTTATAGTATATCACTTTCTCTGGACACGTGGCGCCCCCAGACCCGCCTATGTGGTGGGGTCAGGCGCTGTTGCTGGCCCAGAGTAGTCGCCCGAGGCTGGGGCGAGTCATGGTCTGGTCCCACATACAACTCTTTTACCACGCGACTAAAGATAGTCGCGTGGGTACTGCGTCTTTATACAGTAGTAAGGGGTACCCTAGTTTCAGGGTACCGACACATGTGATGATGACTTTAAATTTGTCATGATATGGTCGTTTGGAAGAAAAAAATCAAAAATAAAGAACTTAAAACAAATACTTATACCTCTAATGAATCTTATATAAAAAAATTATCAACTGAAAAAAATAAAGATCTTACTAGGAACTATAATTTTAGTATAGACTGTGTTAATATTCGAGATCATGTAAAAAAGATGAATTTCAGATTCAAGTAAATTAAAATAAATATTTGATCAGCTCTATTCTAAAATGAAATTTATATTAATATGGCTTAATATGAAAGAGTTATATTTTTTATAAAATAGAGAAATGAGACCAAACAATAGATGGGTCACCGTTCAAGAAATCCTTTTGAAATTATCACGGTGGGCATTCTGCCTAGGGCGACGGCAAGGGGGGGGGGGGCACAGGGGGCAATGTTCCCCTAATGCTCCCCTAATTTTGTAAGATATCTTAGGTTTTTAGCTAATTCTTATGTAAATAGTGCATAAAATGTTTCTAATAGCTTCTTTAATCTAATTTGGTCCCCCTAATTTTAGATTCTAGCTTTGCCCCTGAATTTGCCCGGTCTTTAAAGTTGAGATGCGCTAGTGTGTAGTATGTTGTTAGATATTAAAGTTTGTAGGGGCATTTAAAATTCATCCGGCTATATTTATGGAGGCGAATTATTGGACTTTACTCTAAATCTGTTGTTGTAATAACTCGTACGGACAAAGTTTTTTAAACTGTGGGTTAGAATAGAATTATTTGACTAGCTTGTGACAAACCTATTAGATAGAATTACACGTGGAGCAAATCATGTGTTCACGCGAGCATTGGTCCACGTACGCTTTCCAGTGAAAGAAGAGTATAATAGTACATCAGTGGTGTCGAGCGTTGACCTACCGTGCGTAAACTTCCGACGTAGGTTCGTTGCAGCAACCGTATGTGAGAACTGCAACTACAGAACTTAACTTGGGAAAAGATGCAGCAGCAGTTTCAATGTCAACGCGAGTACGTACGTTCTCCGATTTTCGGACTCCAAAATGTTCATCCTAGATTGAGGAGCACGGTGAATCTCGAGGATGCGGCGTCAAAATTTCGATGAATCTGCCACACACAGCCACAGGTGCATGGACGCGTTCTGGACGTGCAAACTGTGCTCGTGCTGAAAATGCTTCGAAGTTGGACCTGTCATATCAGCCCACCGGAACCGGAAGCAAGCAACGAACCGAGCAGTGCACGGGGGCGGGTCCGGTGCTGCATATGGCTGGGCTGCGTTCCTAGTATGTCAAAGCGTCAGTACAGAAGGCAAAAGCAGACATCAATGCTGAGCTTGGCCGGTCATGTCATGTCATGTCATGGGCCGATTGATGGCTGCAGGTACTATTATTAGGGATTGAAAGCAGGGATTTGTTGAAAGCTAGTAGTCAAAAAAGATGGCAATGATTTGTTTGTTGTTGGTGTTGGGTTCAGGATGGGATGCGTTTGCCAAACTACTACTACTTGCATTCATAGGTCTGTCGGGGTTGCAATGCAAATCTGGAGGAGTAGTTCGCTGCCTACAAAAGAGCACGTAGGATTACATGCAACGCGGAGTACGTACACGTGATTCTGACACGGAAATTAAAGGCACTTTTGGTGAACCCGTTTTTCGTATGCTTTAATAAAACTCAGAGAAGAGACTACTCCTTATTTTGGTTCGAAATTACCCGGCCTACACGGCGCGCGCAGAATCGACGGGAGCCACAGCATGCCGGCAAATTAAAGCCTAGCCAAGCAGTGGGTAACAGAAAGCAACAACAAGCAGCCGTCGGTTTCTTTAATGCGACAGCCATCTGGCCATGTGCGATGGAATCTTGGCAGTTTGGCACCGGTGTGGTGTGGTGCTCCTTTACCACCAGTAACCGCTGGATGTTATGTTAGTATACTTTTGGTTATGTTCCATGCATGCCCAACGACCAAAAGGCCGTCTCACACAACATACGATTCACCCTTTCACCACACTCACGGTGGCACGCACCGGACACCCATCATTTCAGCAACAGGTTGGACGCCAGCGCTCCAGAATCAATCACCAGCAGCAACCGCATTGTGATCCAAGGTCCAAAACACATCTCTCAATTTCCTCCGATCCTCTCTTGGTCCACACCAAAATAAAGAGAAAACTCACAGGGCAAAACGTACGCAGAAACTACATCAAGAAGCAGCCGTACTGGGCCAGGATAGCCCAGAGCAGAACGAGAACAGCGCTGTACAACACCATACATCTCCTAGCGCGCTTTTAGCAGCAGCGAGGCAAGTGATGGATCAAAACGTATCCAAGCCACAATTAGTCAAGAGATTACTGCTACTACTACTACTAGCCATGAAAGAGAAGGACGCCATCATCATACATCATCTACTGGTCTGGTAGTCATCAGCAAACCTCCTCGGGGATGCTCTGCAGGCCGGGCTCCCACTCCCCGCCCGCCTGCATCCGCCGCGCGGCAGCCTCGGCCGCCCGCCGCACGCTGCGCCGCCGCAGCGACTGCAGCCTCTGCTCGGCGCCCGGCCCTGCCGCTGCCGCCGCGCGCTGCCGGTGGCGCTCGCTGCTGGCCGCGGCCACCAGACCGCCGTCGCCGAGCGCCGCGACCATCTGCTTGAGCTCGCGCTTGCTGACGACGATCTTGACGCGCACCGCGCCCCCGACGTCCTCCCTGGACAGGAGGCGCCCGCCGTGGTGCAGCCGCTCGAGGGCCTGGGCCGCCGCCGCCTTGGACTGCGGGTGGTCGGCGGCCGCAGCGTCCCTGGGGAAGAAGCACCTGGACGCCATCGGGAGCGCCGGCCGGCCGGTGGGCGAGGATGGAGGAGTCTGTGCTGTGCGCCTGCCTGCCTGCCCGGCCCTCTCGCCGACGTTCCTTGCAAGTCACAGCACAAAGGCAAAAGCCAAGGCCAAGTGAATGTGTGCGCTGCCGTCTGCCGAGTAATGTGACGCCCATACCATACCAACATGCTTATATACTACTACTCGCCCTTTTGGTGAGCGCAGCCACAACTGTCTGCGTCTATGGCACGTGGGGCCTCCAACTGGACCAGCCTTGCGTCGTCCCTGACCTTACTCCGTCAGTCACCCGTGATCTGTCCGATTAAATTTTTTTCGCTGGGAGCGCTTGACAAAGTAGTTAATAATAAGAACTGAGGTGGTACAGTTTTTTTTTAATCAAGACTCTAAAACAATCATGAGACTGGATGGGAGGGTGAATAAAGATATGGGCGCCTCACATGGCCGTCCCTCTCCTCGCTGAGTGAGATGGCGGAATCATTGGGAGAGGTCCTTGCAAGTAACGTGTTGGCGCACAAAGCCCCAGATCGATGACTCGTGGAGTCTACGTACATTCGGGTCGTTAAGATGGCGTCTTTGACAGAGACATCGATCGATGGGCTATATATATATAGCTACTATTTGCTATACCGCTTTTCCCACTCGTGTATCGATCGGTATTTGCTGACACATTTCTGCCTGCCTAGATGTCAATCTGTCATGTATTTTTAGAATTTGAACCAAGAATTTGCTGTCACATTTCCACTCGTGTATCGATCGGTATTTTTAGAATTTGAACCAAGAAGACGACCAGAGCTGCAGTGCAGATCGACCCGCAACGACCATGCTGGTTCGTAATTATTCGCACCCGAAAGATCAACGCGGACGGTGAACAAACCGTCCCCTGCATGATTGCCGTAGTAACGACGGATCGGAGCGGATTCCTCCCCGGCCCGCGCAAAAATAATGCAGGGAAACACGGGTCCAAGCCTGAAAAGCTGGAGCCATCCTCTGATCCGGCCGAGCCTAGCGACGCGCGACGACGCCGGTCGCTGGTAGCGGCAGCATTCCGGGCACGCCAAGCGGTGGCCAATCTAGGATTTAAAGTTAGGGTAGTCTAATCTTATAAAAATCAATAAATAAATGAGTTTGCAATTTAATTTCTACTGTTTATGAGAATTAAAAGAAGCAAATAAATCAAAACCATCTATATAATTTAGCAGTATCAAAATCAGACCTTGTCCACCTTCTAAGTCCGCCAATGACGTATCAAGGATTTTCAGTTACGGTTTGTTATTCTAAGGGATTAAGAATTGATTCTACACACTAGAATCTAACAATGATTACTATAGCTAACTAATCAATGGACGTACGTAGGTTTTGGCTTCTGCGCGCGGGGGGGGGGGGGCGACCAATCAGGTTCTGTGGCAGTGTACAACGCATGCACTGCCGTGTTTGGAGAAAGAGTCAAAGAGGTAACTTGCAGTAGAGACTGGCAGCTCGGAGCATAGCCAGCAACCGTTTGGTTTTGGTGCATTGCGAACCATCGCACAAAAATATTCCCATAACGTAACCTTTGGCTTATCCGCAATTTCGCGTACATGGATAGTGCTAGCTAGGTATTGCGCTGTACTTCTATACATTCTACGGGCTACATTAATTGCGTGCGTCGCCATGGTCGCGGTAAATATCAGACAAATTAAACGTAGCCATAATGCCATATCATATAAAACTAAGCGAGAGCTCTGCTGCTCAATAGGCCCTAAAATAAAGATGCTTATAACAGGAAGCGAATACACGAGCCACGGCCAGATTAGTTGGATCTTACAGAATTTCGATTGTTCAATTGCCGCTAGCCGCAGCCTGCGCGCGGGCATGTTGATGAGAGGTTGCTTCAAGGAAGCAGGTCCCTCTACTCCTACTGTGTGCACGTACGTACTCCCCTTGATCGGAACCCTAAGCTAGTTAAATACGAGCCGTGCAGCTCTCTGCACCTGCTGCTGCTGTTTGCTTGTGTCCGGAATCCATGCAGAGCTGTACACACCACGGACAAAGCGCATGTGAAGGGCGCCACTTTTCATGGCAACATTATTATATGGAGTGGAGGCGAGTTCTTCTATGTGGCAGGACGCGAGCGATCCCAGATTTGCGTTAACCCCTGTTTGGTAGTCGTACGGCGACGGAATCGCCTCCGTGAGAGGAGAGGATCGAGCAGCGTTGATCGACCCTGTCGGTTCGATCTGCCTGGCAGGGATCCAAGTCGAGCCACTCGCATTTTTCGACACGTAGGTAGATGTTTCTTGCAACTGATGAAGCTTAGAGAAGCGACAAAGTTACTTCGCGGTGAAGAACGTGATGACGGTAAACTAGAAAATAAAACTGAACCCTTGGTTGACAAATCGATGATTATCTTATTCAGCAAGGAACGTACAGAGGCGATGAACGTGATCAACATCGGCATGCACAGCTGATGAGACGTGTACGTACATAAGCTAGCTAGCACATGGACAGCACAGGTTCTTAGATATTCGTACCCCGCGCGAATAGTTTTGACAGGTAACATGCACTACGAGGACCGATGGGCCCCCACGCTCAATAAACAAAAGATGAAGGAACCCAAAAAAAAAAGATGAAGAAATGTTGTGACGCAAGGCTTACGCTAGCGTGACGTATAGAGGGCGGAGGGGAGGCAGCTCCGACTCCATCCACGTCCCAATCGGCGTTGGGCAAATGAAATAATTTCGGATAAGCAGGACGCGTAGTACACCACAACTTGTGTCGTTGTGCTAACAGACACAGCAGCGACCTGGCCTGGCCTGGCCTGATCAGGGGCCCCAGGCCATGCACGGGCGAACGGACCGTTTCGCCACCCCGCCGCAGCCGTCCGATCGCGCGCCGCGACGCACGGCCCGGCCGCGTGCTCCCCCGCCCTACCAGACGTGTGCCGGTGGTCGTTGCTGTCCGTGCCTCTCTTCCCGGCCGAGGTGGTCGTTGCGTGTCGCGCTTGGCGTCCGCGCCTCACCAGAAAGTCTCTGGGCTCTGGCGCGCGCGGTGGCTGGCGAGAGAGTTCGGAGCTAGCTCTCGCAATCGGGGGCAGGGCACGCACGGTCGTTTTCAGGTAGGTTGTCACATGCGCGGCCGGCCTGGCCTAAGCTGCCCCCTTGCGGTCGAAAGGAAATAGACACAGCGGTGCGGGCCGTCGCGCGTCACGAACACGGCTGTCGTCTCGTCGGGTTGCCCTTGCGCTTCGGCTGTCAGCCTGTCACCGCGAGGCTTTGGTCTAGAGCAGTCGAGCTCCAGCGGTGGCCCGGGCAGTTCGCCTAAGCAATTAGGGACAGCCGCGCCACGCCGTGGCCCATGCGCGCGTTGGTGGGCGGCCGGCGCCGCCGTGGAGCCTGCCTGGCTGCCTCTCCATTCTCGCTGGTTTATCGGCTCTTTTTTTGCGTCATTTGTCTGCGCGGGCCCCAGGTCGACCGCGGCTGCGTGCTTCGGCGCCCGGCGGTGGTCTGATCGTGATAGTTGCGTCTGCCTGGCTCGTGGAATAGCGGCAGTCAGAAGAGTGATTTGATTGCTTTTTTTCTAGTACGATTTGGTACGTATGAGTATATATGTGTGTGGACTAGTCTTTAGGACTACGATTCTGCTACCATGTCTACTCGGAGTTTGTTGAGACGATTATTCTACGGGTTTGTGAATCGCGAGTTGTCTTCAGTCTTGCTACTTCAGGTATGTACTCGCGGAGGCCAGTAATACCGTTGCTATACGTACGTCACAGTAGCCATTTTCAGCGTAGCATGTGGCAGCATAGAGATAATTAGCACCGGTCGAGGGCCGAGCAAGGTGGAGTGGTGGCGGCGCTGCCCGCCAGGGACTCGACGGGGAAGCGAATACGATGCGTTTGGTTCTCATGGGCCATGGGCCACGGCTATGGTTATCCGCATCCAAACGGCATTCGTCCAACTAAACCCAAAGCATCTTGAATCCATTTGAGATTTTGGATTATCCAAATCCATTTCCAGGTCGAACTGGTACCTAAAGCAAATACTAACATAAACTTTTTCCTACATCAAGCTGGCCGCTGAACGCACACCCAGTACGTAGGACCAGGCTTGCTTCAAAAAAAGTTCGCACAGCTTGAGAGCCTCTGACGCTCAGCTGCTGGTCCCTCGTTTACGTGCATAGATCTTATCTTGCTAATTGCTCCCAGTCGTAGGCCATGTCGGTGTACTAATTGCTCCCTTCTGGTCATGCATAAACCACAACTGTAACCCTCTCGTGTACATGCATAGATCTTATCTTGCTACTCGAGAGGAATCTTGTGGCCTGGCAACCATTTGGCCATTTCTCATCCCCCTGCAGACTGCAGTGCAGAGCAGCCAGCAGGGCTAGCATCAGCTAGATCACTATTATTCATCACGGCCACAGCCCACAGCCACGCACAACAACTGCACGGCAAAGAAAGTCCCTTTTCCCCCCAGTTCATCATTGCCTTTTTATTGGCCAGATCAAGATATGTACACCATCTCGGAAATAAACAGAGAAGTTTTTTTTTTTTTGGATCGATGGATCCAAATGGCAAATGCCAGATTAAAATATGTGACATTTCAAATTTGGTACGCAACCATTGGGCGCTCATTTTGGCCCAACCAATCGGCAGGTTGCGACCCGGGAAGAAAAGAGAGGCCGGAAATCTGGCGGCAGCCCTAGCTATACAAGCAGACGGTGGATGGAGTACAGAGCACTAGACATACTGTACGTACGCATGCAGGCGGCCTAGCTAAAAGCATTCCTCCGGGATGCTCTGCAGCGCCGGCGACCACCGGCCTCGGCGCCTCCCGGCCGCAGCCTGCTTCTTGGCGTGCTGGCGCCTCAGCAAGCTCACGAGCTGCTCCAGCGCCGGCGGCAGCGCGGCGAAGGCGGCGCTGCCGCCCCCGGCGACGGCCGCCGCCACCTGCTTGAGCTGCTGCTTGCTGAGCACGATCTTGACGCGCATCGCGCCCTCGGCGGCGGCCGCGGAGTCGGCGATGCTCGCCCCCGTGGACTGCTCGATGGCCGTGGCCGTCTTGGTGTCCAGCTGCAGCCGCGGGCACCTCACCAGCTTCCGCCCGTCCCTCCAGCTGCACGTCGTCGCCGGCGCGGCAGCGGCCTCCAGCTCCATGGATGTCCCGATCTGATGATCTGTTGTCTCTCGCTCTTGCTTGCTCACCTAAGCTCTGTCTCCTCCTGCAGGTCTCTAACTCTAACGCCAGTAGCTAGAGAACAACGGACGAGTATATATATAACACTTGTGCGTGTCCAAAGCTAGGGTTTGTTTTTTATATATGGAGGGGTGGTTATGGTTTACGAGTGAGACAGCTCAGAGGTGACTGTCCATGTAAAGATCGGAAAGGGACGCAACAGGTGGAATCTTTTCCATTTCCACGGGATTAGTTAGTTCACGATCGGTTGTTTAAATACTGCGGATATACAGATACGGATGGTACTTGCAGCGTGTCAAACCCTACGATGCATGGGCAGTCGGAGGGCCCCACACGCGTCACATGCCACTGGAGAATTTATCAAGACTAGCACCAGTGCGTCCCTGCAGGTCTGATCTGGATCTCTCGTCACCTTTACAGGTGGACTCATGTGCCTAGCTTCTCGCGATCAAAAACGCTAGCACTATGGTCTATGATGCATCCCACAGAAGCACAGCTTTTATGTTACCAGAGTTATTACGTCTTTCTTTTTTTTTCTTTCCCATAATTATAGAATTTCTTCCTTAATATCTTAAACATGGAAGCAAAGTCCAGCGGTAAAGAAGTCCTTAAATACTACATATCGGCTTCGGAACCAATTGGCTCCCTGGCAAACGAACTTGACCATGTACTAATACTAGTGATCTTTTCTGAAGAAACGAGGCAAGAACAGCCTCATCCAACAGAGGTACTGCGAACTTAAGAAACCTTGCTTTACTGCTAACTAATTCTGATTCAAATATAGGTCTTCCTCGGAACTAGAAGAGGTTGCAAAAGAAATTTCTTCTTCACACGTCATGAACAAAACTAAGAAAACAAACCAGCCGATCGAGAAGAAAGATTTCCTATTGCCCAGGACAAGACCAACAAGATCGCTCGAGCACAAGGAAAACCAGTAAATAAAAAACTTGTGAGCACAATATTTGTAGACAACTTTGGTCAAAACAACTATTCAAATCTCTCTTTGAACCCATGATGGTCAAACTAAAACACCACAAATATGAAATTTGTTATTATTCTCTTCAATAGCCAACTCTAAATATCAGTGATGGCATTATAACCATTGCAAAAGATCACGACTGCACAGGATTAAGACCTTCGCGGTAGGCCTTCACCCACGAGGGCTACTGTTGAGGTTTTCACTATAGTTAAAGGTGCACTTCCATTCTTTCGAGCTAACTAATGATTGTTTGTTTGGCTTGTAGATTTAACATCACATTAGATAAAGCAACAAAGTTATAACAAAAGAACAAATCAATTCACTCAGGTGTGAAGACTCCACCCTTCACCTGAAGACCTTGTCGGCAAAGGAAAAATACGTAAATCTTCATCTACGAAGCCCCAAGATATGGGAATCCCTTCATCCGCGAAGACTTCGCACCACGTTAATGATCTACAAAGCCTCAATATAAAGAATTGTATCCTCAGGCAATGAAGCAAAGATGACAAAGAATCTTCTCTAGAAGTACAAACATGCCCGTGAAGACTAAACACAACTAAGGACTCGATGACTAATAAAGATGGATATTGACCGAATTGTCCTTGAGCGGGCAAGCAATTATAGCCTTATAGATCAAGGGTATTTAAGTATTTGTATAAATACCCCTCACATTGTACACTTCATGGACATGAAAACTATTATGCAATACAACTTACTTACCTATTTCATGGTTGGGTTTATTCACTCTCTAACATCAAAGCAACGCTCAGAGTCTGACGATCTTATTTTGTGCGAGGCTAGGGTTAGCCATCAGACTGGCACTGTGCAAGCGTGATGCTATCTATGTTAGGGTCTAACTCCTATTTGGTGTGCCCTCTATCATTTTTTCTTCCATATACTTCTTAACATGTGCTAACTCCAACGCGTTCCTCACACTTATGCACATTTTACCAACATATATAAGGTGAAGTTTCATAACTCCACTAGGTTTAAAGCTTATGCATGGAGTCAATTCATGTAGTGCCATTTGAGCAACCATTTATGTCAGCGTTTCGACCCCGGGGGGTCCCTGGACCGACGAGTAAATTGTCGCTGCGTGCCCTAGCCCAGATGGGTCGGCGCGAGACGGGACACAAAGGGGGGAGAACAGTGAGGGGAAACCGCGGCCTTCGTGCTGTCCTGCGCCCAGGGCGGCTGGATGCACTTGCAGTAGGGGGTTACAAGCGTTCGCGTGGGAGAGAGAGAGAGAGAGAGTGAGCGAGAGCCTTATACGCCGACCCGTTCTCCTGCGCGGCCAACCTCTTCGTACGAGAGCCCTGGACCTTCCTTTTATAGACGTAAGGAGAGGGCCCAGGTGTACAATGGGGGGTGTAAAAATGTGCTAACATGTCTAGCAGAGAGGAGCTAGAGCCCTAAGTACATGTCGTCGTGGCAGTCGGAGAGGTTTTGGCACCCTGTTCATGTGATGTCGTGGGCGTCGGAGGAGCGCTGGAGCCCTGCGGAAGTACAGCTATCGGGGCTGTCGGGTCCTTGCTGACGTCTCCTTGCTGACATAAGGGGTTGGGAGCTGCCGCCGTCATGGAGCGTGCGGGGTGTCATCATTACTTATTTACTGGGGCGAGCCAGATGGGACGCCGGTCTTGTTCCCCGTAGCCTGAGCTAGTTAGGGGTAGGGTAATGATGGCCCCTCTGGTGACGTGGCTGGTCCGGACCCGAGTTTGGGTGAGGTGGCGATTCCTTTGAGGTCGAGGTTGAGTCCGAGCCCTGGGGTCGGGCGAGGCGGAGTCCATCGTCTTCTGGAGCCGAGGCTGAGTCCGAGCCCTGGGGTCGGGCGAGGCGGAGTTCGTCGTCTTCCAGAGCCGAGGCCGAGTCCGAGCCCTGGGGTCGGGCGAGGCGGAGTTCGTCGTCTTCTGGAGCCGAGGCCGAGTCCGAGCCCTGGGGTCGGGTGAGGCGGAGTTCGTCGTCTTCTGGAGCCGAGTCCGAGCCCTGGGGTCGGGCGAGGCGGAGTTCGTCGTCTTCTAGGTCGTGGTTGAGTCAAAGCCCTAGGGTCGGGTGAGGCGAAGTCCATCTTCCGAGGCCGAGACGGGGGCCGAGCCCTGGGGTCAGGCGAGGCGGAGCTTCCTATGTCGCCCGAGGCTGGACTTAGCCGCTGTCGACCTCACTCTGGCGAGTGGCACAGCAGTCGGAGCAGGGCAGGTGGCGCTGTATTCCTATCAGGTCGGTCAGTGGAGCGACGAAGTGACTGCGGTCACTTCGGCCTTGTCGACTGGAGCGCGCGTCAGGATAAGATGTCAGACGATCCTTGCATTAAATGCTCCTGCGATACGGTCGGTTGGCGTGGCGATCTGGCCAAGGTTGCTTCTCTGCGAAGACTGGGCCTCGGGCGAGCCGAAGGTGTGTCCGTTGCTTGAGGGGGCCCTCGGGCGAGACGTGAATCCTCCGGGGTCGGCTGCCTTTGCCCGAGGCTGGGCTCGGGCGAGGCGAGATCGTGTCCCTTGAGTGGACTGAGCCTTGACCTTAATCGCGCCCATCAGGCCTTTGCAGCTTTGTGCTGATGGAGGTTACCAGCTGAGATTAGGAGTCTTGGGGGTACCCCTAATTATGGTCCCCGACAATTTAGAACCTTTTGAGCTCTCTTTATAACATGACGACTATTTATCCTAAATCTAATCATGCATGCACTCTATTGTATCTTGATTGGTAAAAACAAAATGCCCTAGCAATACCTTTGTCTTAAGCCTTTGTATTTTGCTTTTCTTCTTCTTTTTTCTATGTTGAGCACTTGATTATCCTTTGTGGCCTCCACCATTCTCCTTATGGTTTCTAATCCTGCTCAACCATGGGTATAGACTAAATATATCTCACATACAACATCATAATAAAGGTTACTCCACTAGTTGTTTTAATTATCGAACCCACACAATCTCCCAAAATTAGTGTATGGACAGAGCATGCACGTGGCATAGTTTGACATTAATGAATGTGGGAGTATTTAGTGCGACCACTATGTTGTTTGCTTCGGATTAAAGCCTTTGAACTGCTGCAGCTACAATTCATAGAGAACAAAGATTGTAAAAGCCAGTACAAATTAAAGTCAAACGGAGAGTCTATTTAGCTGCTACAGTTATATGTAGGAGCTCGTTTAACACTATTCTGTTTATTTAGATGACTGATGGATCGAACTGGCCGATAGAGGTTACTCACGTGTAAGGACTCAAAGGGCAAAATTTAACACAGTGCAGTCAAGAACGGGGAGAAATATAGACACATATACACTGTACCATACCACACACTATCGACCAACGTGGATGCTAGCCGTAGGCAGGCGGCGCGGCGCGCGAGTGGCCTATCAGGCTAGTTCTAGTGCACCATCCATCTCTTGTCCACCTACGTCATCTCTCGACTCCACTCTCGTCCCTATTACTCTAATACATAGACTGCAGCAAGATATAACCTCAGTCTATAGCGCCATCAGCTTTTATATTTTAGAATTAATTATTCATAGCGATTTGTTTCAACGGCTAAAAATTACACAACTTAATTTTACATACTACTTAAAATAAAATTACATATAATTAGAAAAAACCACGAGATGAGATAGTGTGTAAAATAAGCTCCAACTAAGTGAGAGTATTTATAAATGGACTCAGAATGAAAATTTCTAATTTTATATATTTTTTTGAATTTTTTAGACTCCAAGCAATTACCAAGTGTTAGTACGCGTGGATGGACCAAACAGAGACCGCAACTCACTCTCGCAGTCTCGCTCCGCCTGTCTCGCTCGCCAGCACCCACTTGAACACACGGCCCCGCCCCGCCTGAATTTTTTATATTTTAGCCCTTCCTCAGAAAAAAATTCATGTTTGGACCTTAGAAAATTTTAATGTCATTTTTGGACCAAAATAACATTAAAATTTTCTAAAGTCCAAACGTGAATTTTTTTCCGAGGAAAGGCTAAAATATAAAAAATTCGGCCGCCCCGCCCCGCTATCGTCCGCCTATTGCTCTACCACCTCAATTCACTCTCCCGTGCCGGCTAGAGTGAAGCTATAAGCCCGATGTCGCCGGGCGCCGCCGCCATCGGCCGCCCCTCTCCTGCCCACACAGATGCTTCCTCTCGGCCTCACTCTAGCCCCCATTGGCACCGGCCTCGGCCTCAGAGGTAAGCAGTACGTATACGTGGGCCGGTGGCCGGCTTGAGCTAGATGAGCTGGACAACGCGTTCGTTTCATATTTTCATCGTTTGGACGAATATTCTCAACCGCACTGCTGTACAGTCATGAGAATGTTTTTTTTTGTTTGAGGGGGGTGTCAATTATAATTGTGCAGGGATAACGTTGGTGAGGCTGCTCCTCTTAAAATATGATGACCGAGAATGGGCTGGGCTCCTGGGAGAATAATCGATGTTGTCGTGTTGACGGCTAACTACCATATTTATTTATGCTATTGCATATACGTTAGCAGTCAAGCAGTTCCACTGAGGATTACCTTAGCATCGTTTGTTCGTTCATACAGGGAACAGACTGGCTACCTTAGCATTTGACACGTTACATTCATTGACTCCACCAACAGATGGATGGAGAAAATAGACATGTGGGAACGTATCTCGTATGCGTCTCCACAGGTAAGTCCCTGTGTGTGTCATTGCGCTGTTTGTACGGCAGTTAATTTCCTGTAGGAATGGTTCAGATTTCTGTAGGTGAAGCCCACTTGAGGTTGGGCTGTCATCTCTGAGGCCCAGCCTTTAGAATACGATCCACTCGAAGGAACGGAGCAGATCTCTGGGGGGTGGGGGACACCCAGACGGTCAGGAAGTCCACCTAACATTACAAGGCCAAGCCCGTTTTTTTCTTCTGAATATGATGAATCGTCCATTAACAAGAAAATCTAACCCTAGATCCAAACGGGCGAAAGAACACATATGAATCTCACTGCGGAAAATTGCGGGATCAATTTCGTTCAGCATGATCCTTCGGCGTCTGAAAAACTCGAGCATGTCTCGGCGTATCGCTATTTTGTACATGTACACTTGCGTATTTCATCTATAATTAATAAGCTGTCGAAAAGTACTTGCCGCAAAGTCCCTGATACGGCCTTATTGCACTAGACATTGAGATTCCCCGCGATCAGGCAGGCAGCAAGGCCCCCTTTTGAACCCCAGATGCATGCGAAACTACTCCACGTGACACGGCATGAAGCTCTTAGAGCAGATCTGCAACGGACCTGAAGCGACCTCCCCCACTGAACAAGCAACCTGCTCCTATACTCTATAGAGCAGCAGACAAAATTAGGCCGACGGGGGCTCAGGCTCAACTCAGCCCACTTCGCCATCATCATTACCCGAAAGCAAGAACAAATGTCACCCAGCCCGGTGAACCATATTCGACCGCGCCACTGCACCCTTCCATTCCCGTCAGGAAATCGGGGGCCGCAAGCAAGCCACCGGGGACCCAATCATCTCCCGGCGAGTGGGGTGGAGTGCACTCCAAAACGCGCCCGCACTGTCGATGCCCCATGCGTACAAGGCACTGGAAGTCCGGGAGCTCCGTTCGCCCCGGTCGCCATCGCGGCGGCGCGCCACGCCCATACAAACGGCGCCACCGTAACAGACCGGGCTGTTTGGCTCGTTCGGGCACGGCGCGCGAATCCGGCGAGCTGCGATGTCACCTTTTACTGATAGACCGACGCCCTAAGGAACGGTGAAAGTTTTGATGTGATGCGTGAGCCCCACGCCATTCCTTGTAAGTAAGCATTGTGCTCGCCTCTGCGTGAGGGTAGTATAAGAGACCGGAACAGAGTGACATTAATAAACGCATGCAATCTATCACCGCCTCAGCTCGTGCTCTCTGCTCTGCACTATCTACTACCAAAGAAAGATGAAGGACTTGGCGGGGCTGGGGCACCTGTTCGTGGTGTCCTTCCTGTTCCACTTCGCCTCCTTCATGGTGATCCCGGCGGTCACCGACGTCACCATGGAGGCCGCCTGCCCCGGCCGCGACGAGTGCTCCGTCGCCATCTACCTCAGCGGCTTCCAGAACGCAGTGAGCATCATTCATTCGCACGCATGCCTGCCTGATCACTCGCCACCACCAGCTGTGTCGACATGCATGCCAGGATCCATGACACCCCGGCGCTCTCAACGTACGCCCAATGCAGGTCACCGGGATGGGGGCGCTCGTCGTCACCCCCATCGTCGGGAACCTGTCGGACAGGTACGGCCGGAAGGCGCTCATGACGCTGCCGGTCACCGTAGCCATCGCGCCGCTGTGTAAGTGGAGTGGAGCTTATTTCCAGCATGCATGGCCTGCAGGCCATTACGCGGCATCTCTGCTCAGATTTGGACAAGCTTCACCTCTCTTGTTTTTTTTTTTGGGCAGTTATACTGGCATGCGGCCGCTCGGAGGTGTACTTCTACGTGTACTACGTGGCCAAGATCATCGCCGGGGTCTTCTGCGAGGGCACCATGCATTGTCTCTGCCTTGCCTACGTGGTAAAAACTACGGGTCGCAACTATCCAAGTCACGCATATATAGTGTGTATATTGCCAAGAAACGAAAATAATAATAATAAAATAAGGAATAATAATCTAGAAGAGAAAAAAAATCACAAACCACGAAAAGTGACGATGGAGCAAACGGCGAGATCTTGACCAGGTCGAACGTGTGGACAACGCAGGCTGACCACGTGGGCCCCAGGCGTCGCGCGGCGGCGTTCGGCCTCCTCTCCGGCGTGTCGGCAGCCGGGTTCGTGTCGGGGACCTTGACCGCGCGCTTCCTCCCGACCGCATCCACCTTCCAGGTCGCCGCCGCCGTGGCCGTGGCGGCAGCGCTCTACCTCAGGGCCTTCCTCCCCGACGCTGGCGGCAGCGTCTCCTGCGCCGACGAAGCCTGCGACCCTCTCCTCCAGGATTCGTCCTGCGCCTCTTCCACATCATCCTCCGATGAAGAGCTCTCGCCTCGGCTGCCGCCGCATAAGGGAGGCCTGCCGTCTCTGTCCGACATGGTCGCGCTTCTCACTGGCAGGTTAAGAAAAAAATTCTCTTGTGTGTATAGCAGTTTTTGTGACCCTGCACTCTACTTCTCTAGTCTCTAGAGGACCGTTTACTCTTGGAGTTTCTGAGTGCTCTACTGATGTTGGTTTACTCCTCGTGTAGTCTGGCCTTGTCGGGGGCAGCAACCATCACTTTCTTCTACAGTCTAGGTGAACATGGGCTTCAGACTGCATTGCTGGTATGAAAATTTTCCATCCGACAATAGATTTCAGTTGACGTTTGTGATTTTTAGTTTTTCAGTCTAGGAGAAGGTCTAGCACTAAAGATAGCAGGAGTTTATCACCAGCTTTCGAATTGTATTTTACTTTTGATCATTTGCATCCACCAGCCATGATTTATAATTTTATATGTTTTCAAATGCTATATGCTTCTCTGTGGTCGAATCCTATGCAGTACTACTTGAAGGCACAATTTGGTTACAACAAAGATGAGTTTGCTAATCTACTTCTAATTGTCGGTGCTGCCGGGATGCTATCACAGGTACCAAAATAATTTGTTACGTGGAAGCTATAGCATTAGTTTTTCGGTCATTTCAAGGCTGCAGTAGTATTCGTTCATTCAAGAGATGTAATTTATTTTTCTCACGCTTGATGTTTGCAGCTCACTGTAATGCCTATCTTGGCTCCGATTCTGGGTGAAGAGATGCTGCTTATTGTTGGGCTTCTAGGTGGATGTACTCATGTAATAACTTTCAGCGAGACTTTTACCCAATCCTTAATGACAACATTTTTCGGGTTTTTTGGCTAAATAAATTAATTTGAAATATTGCAGGTTTTCTTGTATGGCATTGCATGGTCATATTGGGTACTTTCCTTGCACTTGACAATTTATTTATATGGACACGTTCGACATGATATTCCTCATGATCACATACGTAATAAAACTGTAACAGTGTGCTGGCTTCATAGTTCAGCACTGTGTTCCAAGTGTTTGAAACTAATTCGATCGGACCTTCTGTTGAGCATCTCAATTCATCTCTTTCTTAACCATTTCTTAATCATCTTGCAGGTACCTTATTTTGCTGCGGCATTTGTAATTTTGAGTGCTTTTGTTCACCCATCTGTAAGCCACTGTTAGCTGACCATTTTTATGATTCGTTTACCTTATGTGAGACTGCAACAAATGCTGATGGTGCTTTCAATTTTTATAGATAAGAACCAATGTATCAAAAAATGTCGGATCAAATGAGCAGGTAATTTGATTTTCTGATAGCAGTGAACTCATGATGTTTACCATATACTACTATTACGTGACAGTTGACACTACTATGTTTTGCCTACTAAATCTATGTTGCGGCGTTGCCTTCTAGGGAATTGCTCAAGGATGTATATCTGGGATTAGTTCTTTTGCAAGCATATTAGGTCCCCTCATCTTTACTCCCTTAACCGGTAAGCATTTGGTATAGAATTAGAGAAAGAACAGTAACAAAGTACTATTCCTTTACCGAATTATAGTTGGCACAAGTCTCAATCCCGCTTTGTTGTGCCAGCGTGGTTTCTTTCTGAAACAGAGCCCTTCAACTTCAAAGGTTTCAGTATTTTGTGTGCTGGCTTCTGCACCGTAAGTCTTCAGTGCAAATATTTTGCAATTTTGTTCAATATAAATTTGAGGCGTACCACTAAGGGGTTGGTATATTTTGCAGCTTATTGCGTTTGTTATCAGTTTGAGGATGCCTGGTGCTCGATCTAGTACGTGCAAGAAGACCGCAGTTCAGCATGAGCAAGCATGACAGAATATAGTATAGTGCCACCTACTCTTTTTTATTCTGCCCAAGTGCATAGACAGAAAAGGACAGGATGGGAAAAAAGTGACTTCGAGCAAAAGGAAAAGGTATAGTGACAGGAAGTGCTGGAGAAACATGCTCGATTTCGTATGTTCAAAGAGAAGGGGTTATCCTATGCAACTAGACATTTTTATCCTTCACTGGAATGTTGAGCATTGCAGAATTGACAATTGCTATGCCATCGAGCAAGTTCAGTCGTTTGTAAATATGCTCCTAGTAGGAAGTAACTGAATTATTCGCAAAAAAAGGAAGTGGCTGAACTATTGTGCCTTTTGCACGATGCTTCGTTTCAAGGATTAGCCATGAATTAACGTTTATGTACTCTAAGAGGAGGTGATTTGCATCTCAACTAAACATTTGAGTATGCAGTTAAGTTGATTTGTCCAGTTAAATATGTAGAACATGTTCCTCCTTCATAGGTCATCCTTTTGAGTTCTACTTTGCATGTTCTATTCAGGTTTTAGGGTTCAGATTCAATTACTACACGTGCTATATTTTGGGATACGGACATATGGTCTAGACTGTCTCCAGCGGTTTAGACTGTATCTAGTAGATAGGGTAAAATAAGAGACGTGTACACTGTTTGACACTGTTTTTTTAAGTAAATGTACTGTAGGAAGGTCCGAAGGTCCTACAGTAATATTATTAAATCAAAAGTACTGAGTTTAGGTATAAAGAGGAAAATTACAAAGAAATGGAAGGAAGAGGGAACAGAGGGGGGAAGAGTTACAACCCTAAATGAGCAACCAAGATGCAATATCTTCTTAAGAATAGGCTTGACTCGATGGCATAATAAGACAATTTCACTCCTAAACATAGCCTTGCACTCAGAAACCAAAGGGGGAATTTCGTTGAAGATCCAATTATTTCTGCACCTCCAGATGCACCACGTCATGATGATAATAGCTTCTAACCTCCAAGGAACTTGCAAGCGTCTTCTAATTCTCATTAGGGTATGCAGAAGATCCGTAGAACACGGCGGGAGGAAGCCCAAAAGTAGCCAACATCTCCTAGCAAAGTTGCATCTGAAGAAAAGATGAATAGACGTTTCTTCAATCTGGAGAATACAGTTGTCGCAGGTGAAGGAGTCTAAAGGCATTGAGCGTCATCTGAGAAGGGAGCGGGTATTCAATCTATTTTTGAGCAATAACTAGAAGAATACTTTGTGCTTAGGTTGACATTTAGATTTCCATAACCAAACGAAGAGAGGGAGCGTTTGACGGGTGCCAATCAAGTGAGCATAGACCTTTTGAGAAGAAAACTGATTGGAAGAGGCACTGCATCGCCAAATATCATTGTGATCAAGCAACTGAAGATTACCAAGGGTGTCCTGAAGTGAGAGAAGCTGCTCGAACGCTTCAGCAGAGAGGGGGATATGGAACATTTCATTCGGGGAAGCCAACCGAGCTTGACTAATGTTAATCTCCTTGATAGAGGCAAAAGACCAAAGCTCCAGGAACTTTTCAGATAAACGCTGCCCATTCCATCGATCATGCCAAAGGAGAGTAGATTTACCATTTCTAATCTCCACTTGGGCAATTTCCTTAAAAGAATCTTGGATTTTGAGAATATCTTTCCACCAAAACGAGCCAACTGGTTTAGTTGAGAGCAGAGAGTTGCTATAATGAGTGTCCCAGATAATGTTAACCCATGGGATGTTGACTCTATTAAAGAATTTATGAAGACATTTCATAAGGAGTGCTTTATTCTGCCACTCAAGGTTGATGACTCCAAGTCCCCCCTGGGTTTTTGGCCTGCAAACTGATTTCCAAGCAACTTGAGGAGGTTTTTTTGCATTTATGTCTGCCCCTCTCCAGAGACAATGCCGTCGAAGTTTGTCAATCTGTTTGATCACAATTTTTGGGAGTTTTAGTGTGCACATGTAATAGGTTGGAAGTGAAGAAAATACCGCGTTGACCATTTGTAATCTGCCAGCCTGAGATAGGAAAATAGAAGTTGAAGCTAGTCTTCTTTCAATCTTCTGAATGAGAGGAAGGAAAGCTTCTAAATTGGGTTTTTAAGCCCCAAAGGAAGCCCAAGATACGTGAAGGGCAAAGCCCCAACCTTGCAGTGAAATGTATTTGCTAGCATTGCCATTTTCTACTCTGAAACATTGATGGGATAAATATTAGATTTGTTATAATTCACATGGAGCCATGTAGAGTCAGCAAATGAATTAAGCATTGCTTTAAGAAAGAAGAGCTGTCTAGGGCACGCTTCCAGAATCAGAATTGTATCATCTGCGTATTGGATAATCGAGAAGTCAGATCCACAGGAAAGCGGGATCGGGAGCTTGAGGATGCCACAATTCTTGGCCTTGTTAATAATTGACTGAAGCAGATAAGTAGCTAAGACAAAGAGAAGGGGGACAGGGGATCCCCCTGCCGAACCCCACGCCTGCAATGAAAGCGTCTGCCCGGGACCCCATTCAAAAGAACTTGTGACGTGCGAGAGCCAAGAATCAAAGAGATCCAATGAAGCCATATATCGCCAAAGCCCTTATGCCTCAAAATATCAATGATAGCAGCATGCTCTAATTTGTCAAAAGCCTTTTCAAAGTCCAATTTTAGGATAACCATTTCTTTACCCGATTTGTGACAAATAGAGATGTATTCAAAGGCCCATGCTAGACAATCCTAAATTGTCCGTGCCTTGAGGAAGCCATATTGATTCTGGTGAATTAGATTAGTAATAATCAGTTGCAGTCTATTGGCAAGAAGTTTAGTCAGGATTTTCATGCTTGTATTGAGGAGAGATATCGGTCTATAGTCCCCTACTGAAGTAGGCGAACTAAGCTTAGGGATGAGAGTCACATAAGAACCATTGATGCTTTCTAAGCAGATTAATCCCTCATAAAATTTATCACAAAGCTCATAGAAGTCTGAAGCAATTACCGGCCAGCATTTTCTCACAAAATCTGTGTTAAAACCATCAGGGCCTGGGGACTTATTGGTAGGAAGATTTCTGATGATCTGGTCTATCTCACTGCGCGAGAATGGCAAATCCAGTGTTGACAGGTTATTAGCAGGTTGAATCAATTCAGATAAGTTGAAAACCATAGATGTTGGCTGGGAGGTCCCTAATCGATCTTTGAAGGCTTGGAACAGAACCTCTTCTTTGTCCTTATGAGAGAAAGCCACCATGCCATTATCATAAGACAGAGACAAGATACTGTTGTGACGATGCTTGGAAGTGGCATTAGCATGAAAGAATTTAGTGCCAGCATCCCCCATCGTGGCCCATTTGATTTGGCCTCTCTGCTTCCAGTAGGTACGCTGATTGGAAAGAAGACCCTGCAGGTGGTGGAGTAGAGCATTCTTAAAGTTCCATTCTTGAATTGTTAGATCTCTGCTTTCCTCAATAAAATCCATCAATTGAATGATCAATTCCGTCTTAACAATCAACTTAGCTAGATTGGGTAAAGATTTCTGCCACCCATGGATCACCTTTCTTGCTCTTTTGAATTTGGCCATAAGTCGTTTTGCAGGATCAGGCTGGAATAGATCTTGCTCCCAATAGGCTTGGAATCTGGAATGGAAGTCCTCAAGCTGAAGCCAGTAGTTTTCAAATATGAAAATGGGCGGTTTAGGAACGTTAGAATGAATGTTGACCACCCAGGGGACATGATCCGAGGAGCTCCTGGCCAGGGAAAAGGCAGAAGTGGCTGGGAAGTTGGAAGACCAGGCAGGCGAAACAAAGCACTAGTCCAGCTTTTCAAGCAAAGGATGACGTTGCATATTAGACCAAGTGAATGCTTGCCCTCAGAGAGGAATTTCTAGTAAACCCAGTTGACTGATTGCCGCATTGAAATTGAGCATTCTAATAGGGTCACCACTCTACTTGTTATGATTTTCAGGGTACCTAATCATGTTGAAATCCCCAAGGAAAATCCAAAGCTTGTCATCATCAATTTCAAGGTTAGAGAATTAGGCAAGAAAAGCTTCTCTACCATGAGAGCAAGGGGCATAGATGTTGGAGAGCCACCAGACTTGCCCATTTAGATTGGATTGGAAACGAATAGTGTGCCCAAACGAGTTCTGTTCAACTACCTCAGTCTCAAAGAGGGAGCTCTTCCAGATAGTGATGAATCCTCCAGTTTATAAATTGAAATTTAAAATAAAGTATAAGATAGAAAATGTGATAGGGGTTCTGCTGGGGATAGTGTTAGAATTGGTTTGCATCCATTAAAAAACGAATAGACCGAATAACCCAAAATATATTAAAAAAACTCTTGATGGGTAAAGATATAAAAGAAAGCTCTTAATGATGGTATATATGCCTATTTCATATATTTTTATACTCACATATTGTTATAATAATACTATTATTTAATTATGCGTTGCATACTTTTTTTTAATAAAAATACTAGTCTCTCTATAATTTGGTTTATTTAGTAGACCAAACCGATATATTTAGGCTATTCAGGTTCGCTTTCTAATATAGCTTGAAAACTTCGGTCCTAACCATTTTTTTTCCCTAAAATCAGAATAGAGAGAATGTCCACCCCTATTTAGAAAAAAAACCATTTCAAACTACAATAGGAAGTAATTTAAACGGTTTTGGGATTAGGATAATATATCTAGTTTTAGCTTGGGGGGCAAAATTAGACTACGGTGAGGTAGTTATAAAATGGATATTTCCTCTCTTTAAATTAATGTTTTTTAAACTTTGAATCATACGAAATCTGAACGACCTTCAAAGATGACTGTTGTCCGGCATTGCTCTAGCTCTTGTCACGACGTCGTCGATCATCACGGTAACCTCGTGCGCTCCCTTCGCCGGCGTATTCGGTCGAGTTGCAAACCCAGTTCCAACTTGTGTAATTCGCTGGGGCTAGTGCTGCGGCTATATCAGCTGCTGGCCTGCTGCTACAATACCCGCTAGGGCGACTGCAGCCACAGCCACAGCCACAAGCCGCAGCCAGGCAGAGTACCGAACAGAATGGACATCTTCATGGTTTGGGCAGAGGATTTAATGCGATACTCGTGGCATTAGCCAAGCTGCGCCCACGATCTGTGATCTTGTCGACGCCGCCGGTTACATTAGAACGGTTCGTAGGAATCGATTACACAGTTCGTCCGCAACCACAACGCAGCAAACCCCGCCCGAGGCGACACAACGGCGGCAGGAACGATCATCGCATCCCGTCGTGGTAGTCGCAGCCGGAGGCGACGCCGCGGGCCGGCCTGCCGAGGTGCGCCTCGCGGATGTCGAGGCCGCAGCGCACGCGGCGGTAGAACTTGGACTTGACGAGGAGGCCGAGGATGTGGGCGCGCGCGCGCAGCACGAAGCGGAGCCTGACGGGCACCACCGCGGGGCCGAGGCGCCCGTTGTTGGGCTTGCTGTGCAGGCTGGCGCCCGCGCCGTAGAGCGGCACCTGCTTCCCCACCACGGACACCGTCACCGTCCGCCCGCTCTTCCGCGGCTGGTAGAACTCCGCCATCTGCATATGACGACGCATCGACGCTCAAAGCGTCAGTGTTGTGCAGTTCACATTGACTCCACAAGCATCCAAAACCAGGAACTAAAAAAATAAACAGCAACTTAAAGGCGAAAGCCATGAATGAAATGAACCCATGATGGCACTGGGTCGCTGCACACCGGGGGCCATCATCCTGTCTACCATAGGATTCTCACAGGGAGCAGCAACGGCTCACTCAGGAAGTCAGGCACCAGCAGCCAGCTGACGTATAGTATAAACCCTAGCCTAGTCGCACAGGTCTCACCCAAAAGCGTAAAAGCCGTGATGTCTGAAACGAAACCCAGGAAGGCAGTAAAGGCGCGTCCTTTTTGGCGTTGAAAGGCGCAACACCAAGGCCTGCACACAGCGACATCACCGGGGCCTTTGCCGAGAGAGCAGCAGGGCCGGGGCTGTGTGGCAGTGTGGCGCAGAGGAGCTCCTGCTGCACGGACCAGCATGCTGCGCCGGTGGGCTGCAGCAAAGACTATTGGCTAGTCGTCCCCCCTTCTCTCTGTACCGATCGCCACAGTGAGAGTGGCTACCGCCTACCGGGTACCGGCCGGTCCTCTTGTGTTGAGACTGGAGGAGAGAAAGTCGTTAATGGCGGGGCGGCCTCTGGCTCGAGTCACGTGACCGCCATGGCCACCCACGGATAAGAACACTAGTGGGTCAGTCCGCGTGTGTTATTGCATTCCAGTGAATATATTATTTATAGTAAAACTATTTATTTAAAGATACAAAATATTGCTGATACTTTTTTATAAAGTAGTCAACCGTCTCTTATTAAGAGTCACTATAGAAAGGCGTTGGTCAAACTTACTTAAATTTAACTAGCCTTATAAAACATTATTAGTAATATTTATTTCTTTACATAGTTTACTATAAATATATACAAGGATCTATCTAATAAAAATGCATATCACACTTGATATACGAACCAACACGTTGGAAGGATGACCATGTGTATTTAAAAATATACCATGAAGGTGGAAGAGTGGTTTTGAAAGCTACATGATTTGAAAAACTATCATGACTGATTACATAATTTGCAACATAACAAGTACAATAAGAGGGTATAAGCTAGCTAAATACTGAGGTGAAGGAGAGAGAAGGAAGGACAGAGAAGAAAGCGAGCTATAAACTTACATTCGATTTCGACACAAGAACCAAGATGTTCTGTGAGAGAGACAAGTGGAGTCGTGCATTAACTAACCACCATACATGTGGACTAAATGGTAGGCTACAAGGATCCTTAGAATGTCTCTAGTAGAGTGTGAAAAAAATAGAAAACCAGAACCGTAGATAACACTGTTTGCAGGAAGAAGTTTGAAATATGGGATAAAATAGAAGATATGTAGTAGATAGCCTTACATTGAACGGTTGACTCTATTATTAAACTTGCTCTAATACGTTCTCATCTAATCATGCTAACTATTATGTTAAAAATGTTAATGTTTTTATATATTCTTAGTTAAAATTGAATACGTTTGAATTTTGGAGAAACGCGAACAACAGTTAGTTAAGAACAGATGGAGCAGTGAAAACCGTTTTTTTTTCCTCCCATTAAAACACCTGATGTTTCCTGTACATGCAAACATCGCACACATGTGAGGCAAGTGATTTTTGGGGTATCGTTTGTTTTTGGTGCTGAACTGACATATGATTTTGTTCTCTTCTTGAATCACGAGCTTTCTCTAGGGCATTTCGTGCGTGCGTGACGTTTGTAGCAGCTAAAAGCGAGTGCTAGAGCTCGTCCTACTCCTACGTGATTGCGACTACGCGCTCCGGTCAGGATGGGGCCAATTCGTAGGCCAAGTCAGAAACCATCTGACGGCCTGGGTCCAGTCGAACGTGACAAGATTGGACGCCGGTTTTTCAGACAGGCTGTACTAGTGCGCAAGTGCCGCTGTAAAAACAATGGAGGACAGGGACAAGAAAGAAGGGAACCGTGCTGCTGGGTTTGCTTTCTCCGTTACCGAGGTCATAGGATATAGCAGTAGTACCAACATGCCCTACTCTATGCTGCTAGCGCCCCGAAACGCTATAGTACTACCGGCACCGGCAAAAATTCCACCCAGAACCCCGAATCACATGGCCTCATCAGCGTAGCTTTACCATCTCCATCTCTGCTACGACGAAGCCATTCTATTTCTCAGTAGTGCTTTATCTATTCTATTTATCTGTTTGCATTTCTAATTGAAGGCTGGCTAGCCATGGCCGTTACTATTGCTAGCAACAGCAATAATCACAGGGGATTCATTTGCCTAATCAGAGCGGCCGTCCACGTCCCCTTCAACTACAGATGAGATTCGTTTGCAATAATCACAGGGCGACTCAATCGATTTTTTTTTTCATTCAAGAGAGAGCGCAAGACTGCAGGTATGGTACTTGGTACGTACCTCTCCGGTGGCGACGGTGAGGTCGCCGTAGAAGAGGAGGAACGGCGTGGCCGTGACGTGCAGGCTGAAGAAGGTGCCGCGGTTGCGGAAGCGCAGCCGCACCGTCGCGTTGACCGACATCATCTTCGTAGGGACGCCCGTCCGGTCCGTGCCGCCCTGGATGTGGTACGACTCGAACACCACGCTCTGCAGTGGCAGCGAGTGGAGCCATCGTCATCAGCAGTGCAGCAAAACAAAAACACACAGAAACGGACGTGGTGAGCAAGCACATCGGCCGCGCTCTGTGCGCGCCGCCGCCCATAAATTGCAACAAATAATGTGTGCGGGTTTCGCGGCGGCCATCTGTTTTCTTGGCCGGACGCGCTTCCCAAGTTCCAAAACGTTTCGGTAGCCCAAATGCGTTCTTGGAAATCTGAAAAGCTATACATATTTCCCCTTTCTTGAATGGAATCGACTAAATGGAAGTACAGATTTCTCATGTGTAAAAAGGTATATTGCAGATTACACTGCAACCCTGGATTGAAGAACTGAACAGTACCGCTGCTGCTATACAGCCATAGGAAAAAAAGGATCAGTCTAAATTTGGAGCTCGTTTCGAAAATGAAGCCAAACCCGAGAACTTGAAGACGATGCGTTGTGCTTGTACCTACCCGCCAGACAGTTTTATGGTTTTCCCAGTGAACACAGAACAAACGAGGCAACATGGGCTGGCTACAGGAGACTAGGCTCAAGTGCCATAAGATCGAGGGGGGGTGACGAGGGGCGGACCTTGACGACGACGTGGGGCTTGTACGACCTGCTGGCGCCCCACAGCACGATCAGGAAGAAGGCGAACACGGCGACGAACGCGACCGCGCCGAGCGCGTAGCACCGCCACGGCGACTCCGCGAACGACCCGCCGCGCAGGGACGCGCCGTCGTCGTCCTCGTCCCCGACGCTGCCCGCGCCGCTGCCGTTCCCGAGCCGGCGCCAGGGGACGCTCACCACCGCGGCGACGTCGCCGCCGGAGCGGAGCTGGTCGGAGAAGAGGAGCCGCCCCGTCGAGGACTCCCGGGAGTGGTGCATGCCGCCCACGCCGACACCGGCGCCGCCGCTCGAGTGGTGGCGGTGGTGGTGGAAGTGGTAGTGGAGCGGCGACTCCGCCGGGGTGGTCCCCGCCACGCCGCCGGAGGCGCCCAGGTGGACGTCCGGGTGGGAGGCGGCGGGGCTGAGCACGTAGTAGGCCGGGCGGCCGCGCGGGGACCGCGGCGGCGTGGACGCCGCCAGGCTCGTCACGTCGGAGTCCGTCTTGGCGTGCCTGGCCATCTCTCTCTCTCGGGAGCCGCGGGGCGGAATGCGCGTGGGACTGGGACTGCGGCTGCGGGAGAGGGGCTGCCCGCTGGCGCAAGCGCAACGGGTGTTTGATGAAGGTTTGAAGGGAGTGGGCACGCGACGGGTGTGTGTGTGTGTGTTTTTTTTTTTGAGACGGTAGCGCGCGCGAGGTTTGCACCTGTGACTCTGAGATGTGAGCCTGTCAATGGCTCAATGCAGCTGCAGGACGGCCTGGGATGTTGATCACCGCCGCGCCACTCCGCCAGGTAGTGGTCGACCAAGCAGCGGTCATGCCCTGCCCAATTTGAGATTTGGAAATGCTCGTGTTACCAAAGCCAGCTGGGTTAATTACCATTCAAATTGATCTTGCGTGTTGAAAACCGATGTGCCATATTTTTCATTTTTTACTCCACATTTTCATCTTTGTTCAATTTGGCTCCCGATGTTGTGGTGGCCATCTTCGGCGATACAAAATAAAATTTGAAATAGGAAGTGAGATAAGTATTAGAATATGCGGGCTGTTGGAGATCGTAAGTGGTTTGGCTATAGATTCTTCTATGTATGGCCAGAATAAGCAACAGAGTGAGAGGTGGAAGTGAAAATGGCGGTGCCATAAGACGGGTTGCGTCACTGATACCATAGGTTACCAACAGATAATGTTGGTGGTATTAGCATTCATGAGAGTAACACCAGAGTTTGATCCAATACATCATATATACATAGATATATGAGTAGAGATAATGTATGGGCGAACGGTTAGTCTATCCTCAACTATCCTAGGCGAATGCTGACTCTATGCCTGCAAGTGATTGCGCAAAAGTTTAAAGCTTCCAGCAATATGTGCATTCAAATACGTATCATGACTGTGGAGGAGAGATACACTCGTAGATTTGTGTTTGGTCACGTCCGACCACTCATTTTGCGCAACTGGATCCATGATCCGCTGGAAGTGTGAACAGTACGAAACAATCATGTAAAATGCGCATCTATGGGCGTTGTCCGAGTTGTTGGGGTAGCCTTAGAGAGTCCTTATATCCCTTTTTTCTATTTGTATTTTACGGATATCTTAATTCTCCTTGATAATAATATCTATTAGAGACATATTTTAGTCTAGAGTTTTGTATGTATGTATTTGTCAAGCCTTCAAATATCTAATACACGTTTTAGTTTTTACTTAATTCGTCGTCTAGAGAATAAAAATGGATAAAGAAGAGTAAAGAGTCTCTATACGAAGAGGGTGAAAGAGTGTCATCTATACTTAGACGAGGCTTTATAGGACTGTTGGGGGTCTTTTTCGTCGAAGGTCCTTAAGTAAAAAACACCTTCGGCAAGACAATACAAAGGCAGGCGCGACATGAAGATACAACCCGAAGATAGCACGGATAGAAGCCGAAACTATTACTAAAGGAGCTTCGGCTCAGCATTATGGTGAAGACGAAGGACGATACCCACCCAAGGAGGAAAAGTCTATCTAGTCCTTAACAATTTGTATTATGATTATAATTGTGCGACAAGGACATAAATGTAATTTTGATCGGGCTGCGTCCCGTTCCTATAAATAGGTGAACAGTAACCCCATATTGTTCACGCTGTCTTGCAATCCCTCGCTCGTCATTTTCAGATTCTTACCTTCTGTCAAACCGAAGTATTAATGTAACTCAATATCATTAATGTTTATTCAGGATCACATAATGAGGATATTGATAATATAATGGTTTAATACAACTATTCATGTTTTTTATGTCTTATATGTTCTTGTTTTTATTCTTACATACTGAGATGATGAAGGTATGCCCTTCATAACCTTCATCTGGAGACCATTATATCCTAAGGGAGATAATGCTTCGAAAAACGAAGGTCTTTAATCATTAACATTTGTGTTGCTTTGTTCTTGATTCATAGCATTTGAGAACAAGTCCCCAAAATTGGCGCCCACCTCCGGTGAACTCACTTCCACTGTTGAGACGATGGCTTCGTTCAACAACCAAGCTGTAGCACCTTCGGTCACGAAGCTGGTGCTCCCAATCACGGGCGGTTCAAGTTCAGAGCCAGCCAACAAGAAGCAGAAGAAGGAAGCACAAAGAAGAGTGCAGCATGTTGGGGTGCAACGACCCTTCGTCAGATCAAAGTGGTCCCACATCCCAATCACCTTCTCCCAGGAGGATCTTCAGCTCAAAGACTATCCTCACAACGATGCTATGGTTATATCTTGTGTCATCAAGGGATTTCTGGTCCACAATGTTCTGGTTGACACAGGCAGTGCAGTGGACATCATATTTGCAAAAGCTTTCAGACAGATGCAAGAACCAGAGGACAAGATTCATGATGCTACACACCCTCTTTGTGGCTTCAGAGAAAGACAGATTGTGGCACTTGGCAAAATCACAATGTCAGTTACCTTCGGTTACGTCCAGAACACAAGGTCTGAGCAGGTTATATTTGACATTGTTGACATGGATTACCCATACAATGCAATCATTGGTCGAGGGACGCTTAATGCCTTCGAAGCCATACTTCATCCAGCGTACTTAAAGATACCTTCAGAACAAGGGCCCATTACTATCCATGGAAGTCAAGAAGCTGCCAGAAGAGCTGAAGGGAGTTGGACAGATTCAAAGGCGATCCATAACATAGATGAAGCCGAAGCTTATCAACAATATAAGCACAAAAGAGAGAAGGCTGCTTCGGCAGATCAGCCGAAGCCTATGCTCCTATGTGAAGATATAGCAGATCAAAGGGTACTGTTGGGATCTCAGCTATCTGATGAGCACGAAAAGACTCTACTAAGATTTTTGTTCAATAACAAAGATGTCTTCACTTGGACAACCAATGATCTTTGTGGTGTCAACAGAGATGTCATTGAACATTCACTTAATGTGGATCCATCTTTCAGGCCAAGGAAGCAAAGACTTCGGAAGATGTCTGAGGATAAAGCTGAAGGTGCTCGGAACGAAGTAAAGAGACTTCTTAGTGCTGGTGTTATCAGAGAAGTAACATATCTAGAATGGCTAGCCAACACTGTTATGGTGAAGAAGGCTAATGGCAAATGGAGAATATGTATTGATTTCATAGATCTCAACAAAGCATGTCTAAAGGACGAATTCCCATTACCAAGAATAGACATCCTTGTAGACGCAGCAGCTTCTTCGGAGCTCATGAGTTTATTGGACCGCTACTTAGGCTATCATCAGATTTGGATGAAAAAGGAAGACGAGCCAAAGACTAGCTTCATAACTCCCAGTGGTACTTATTGCTACCTTCGGATGCCTGAGGGGCTCAAGAATGTTGGAGGAAGCTTCAGCAGAATGACAGCCAAGGTCCTTCACTCTCAAATAGGCAGGAATGTGCTGACTTATGTTGATGACATCATAGTAAAAAGCACGAAGCAAGAGAATCATATTGCTGACTTGCAAGAGACATTTGCCAATTTCAGGTAAGCTGGTCTTAAATTAAATCCAGAAAAGTGTGTTTTTAGAGTAAAGAAGGGCAAGTTCCTTGGCTGTCTGGTATCAACGAAGGGAATCGAAGCTAACCCAAATAAGATCGAAGCTATCCTTCGGATGGAGCCACCAAATTCAAAGAAGGGGGCTCAACGATTGGCAGGAAGGCTGGCATCTTTAAATAGATTTATATCAAGATCAGCAGAAAGGAATCTACCATTCTTTGAAATACTAAAGTCAGCCGAAGTTTTCCAATGGGGTCCGGCTCAGCAAAAGGCTTTTGAAGAGTTAAAGCAATACTTGATAAACTTGACAACTCTAACTCCACCTTCGCCACAGGCTCCGTTACTCCTATATGTAGCGGCCTCTCACTCTGCAGTCAGTGCGGCGCTTGTACAGGAGAAGCAAGATGGCCAAGTCAAAAGACAAGCACCAGTATATTTCGTCTCCAAAGTTCTAAGCTTATCAAAGAAAAATTATACAGAATTGGAGAAGGTATTATATGCTGTGTTGATGGCCTCCAGGAAGCTTCGGCATTATTTTCAAGCATATCATATAATTGTTCCTTCATCACAACCTCTGAAGGACATAATGAGGAATAGAGAAGCTACTAGAAGGATCGGAAAATGGGCTGCCGAGCTCAATGAATTCACAATTGATTATGTACATAGATCCTCAATTCAGTCCGAGGCGTTAGCGGATTTCATTGCTGATTGGACGCCCGGGGCTCAGGGAGAAGAAGTAACAAAAGACGCCGATGCCTGGACAGTCTTCTGTGATGGTTCCTGGGGAACCTTCGGCGCAGGAGCGGCTGTTGTTCTAGTAGCGTCTTCTAAAGTCAGAACATGCTACGCAACAAGGTTGGACTTCAGATGTACAAATAATATTGCTGAATACGAAGCTCTTCTGTTAGGGCTTCGGAAGCTAAAGGCAATGGGAATAAGAAGGGCGATCCTTAAAACTGACTCCCAAGTCATTTCTGGTCATATAGACAAAAGTAGCAAGGCAAGAGTGAAAGGGAAATATGCTTACACATTTTCCTAATTGATTTTGGTGGTTGAATTGCCCAACACAAATAATTGGACTAACTAGTTTGCTCTAGATTATAAGTTTTACAGGTGCCAAAGGTTCACAATTGACCAATAAAATTACCAAGAAAGGGTTCAAACAAAGAGAGCAAAAGACAACTGAAGCGTGCCCTGGTCTGGCGCACCGGACTATCCGGTGTGCCACCGGACAGTGTCCGGTGTACCAGGGAACTCAGCTCCAAACTCATCACCTTCGGGAAAAATTAGAGGGCGCTCCGCTATAATTCACCAGACTATCCGGTGAGGCCCCGGACAGTGTCCGGTGAGGCACCGGACAGTGTCCGGTGTGCCAGCGGAGTAACGGCTACTTCAGCGCCAACGGCCGACTGCAACCGCATTCAATGCGCTACAGAGCGCGCCAGAGTCAGAGCAGCGTCAGAAGGCGCACCGGACAGTCTACAGTACTTGTCCGGTGCACCATCGGACAGCCAGAAGACCCCACCTGTCAGAGCTCCAACGGTCGAACCCTAACGGCCGGGTGACGTGGCTGGCGCACCGGACAGTGTCCGGTGGTGCACCAGACTGTCCGGTGCGCCATGCGACAGCAGCCTCCACCAAACGGCTAGTTTGGTGGTTGGGGCTATAAATACCCCAACCACCCCACCATTCATTGCATCCAAGTTTTCCACCTTCCAACACCTTACAAGAGCTATAACATTCAATTCTAGACACAACCAAAGAGATCAAATCCTCTCCGAAGTCCGAAATCACTCCAAATCAAATAGTGACTAGAGAGAGTGACATTTGTGTTCATTTGAGCTCTTGCGCTTGGATTGCTTCTTTTCTTTCTCATTCTTTCTTGTGATTCACTCAATCCTTGTGTCTCACTCTTTATTTGCTTGCGATTTGTTTTTCACCCTCTTTCTCGGACTCGCTTATATTTCTAACGCTAACCCGGCTTGTAGTTGTGATTAACTTTATAAATTTCAGTTTCGCCCTATTCACCCCCCTCTAGGCGACTTTCAATTGGTATCAGAGCCCAGTGCTTCATTAGAGCCTAACCGCTCGAAGTGATGTCGGGAGATCACGCCAAGAAGGAGATGGTGACCGGCGACAAGCCCGCTACAAGCCACGGGAAGGCTCCATCGGGAGAGTCTCGCAACAAGGGAAAGGATAAGGAACCCTCCTCACAAAAGTCGCATCGGAGTGGCGACAAGAAAAAGAAGATGAGGAAAGTGGTCTACTACGAGACCGATTCTTCATCGCCATCCACCTCCGGCTCCGACACGTTGTCCATAACTTCTAAGCGCCATAAGCGTAAGAAGTTTAGTAAGATTCCTCTACACTACCCTCGTATTTCAAAGCGTACTCCTTTACTTTCCGTTCCATTAGGCAAACTACCAGTTTTTGACGTTGAAGATTATAATATGTGGAGTGACAAAATGAGGCATCATCTAACCTCACTCCACACTAGCATTTGGAACGTTGTTGAGTTTGGTCTACAGGTACCATCCGTAGGGGATGAAGACTATGATTCGGATGAAGTGGCCCAAATTCATCACTTCAACTCCCAAGCCACTACTATACTCCTCGCCTCTCTAAGTCGAGAGGAGTATAATAAGGTGCAAGGGTTGAAAAGCGCAAAGGAAATTTGGGACGTGCTCAAGACCGCGCACGAAGGAGACGAGGTGACCAAGATCACCAAACGGGAGACGATCGAGGGGGATCTCGGTCACTTCATGCTCCACCAAGGAGAGGATCCGCAAGCCATGTACAATCGCTTGAAGACCTTGGTGAACCAAGTGTGCAACCTCGGGAGCACCAAATGGGATGACCATGAGATGGTCAAGGTTATTCTTAGATCCCTCGTTTTTCTTAACCCTACGCAAGTTCAATTAATTCGAGGTGATCCTAGATACACGCTAATGTCTCCCGAGGAGGTTATAGGAAAGTTTGTGAGCTTTGAGCTAATGATCAAAGGCTCAAAGAAAATCATCGAGCAAGGCGCCTCCTCCACGCCCGAAGCACAACCCGTCGCATTCAAGGCAACGGAGGAGAAGGAGGAAGAGTCTACATCAAGTAGGCTCCCCATCGACGCCTCAAAGCTCGACAATGAGGTGATGGCTTTAATCATCAAAAGCGTTCGACAAATCCTCAAGCAAAGGAGGGGGAAGGACTACAAGCCCCGCTCCAAGAAGGTTTGCTACAAGTGTGGTAAGCTCGGTCACTTTATTGCAAAATGTCCTATTTCTAGTGACAGTGACAGGGGCGACGACAAGAAGGGGAGAAGAAAGGAAAAGAAGAAGTACTACAAGAAGAAGGGTGGTGATGCCCATGTTTGCCGGGAGTGGGACTCTGACGAGAGCTCCACTGACTCCTCCTCCGACGAGGACGCCGCCAACATCGCCGTCAACAAGGGACTCCTCTTCCCCAACGTCGGCCACAAGTGCCTCATGGCAAAAGATGGCAAAAAGAAGAAGGTTAAATCCAAATCCTCCACTAAATATGAAACCTCTAGTGATGAGAATAATTCTAGTGATAATGAGGACAATTTACTTACTCTTTTTGCCGATCTTAACATGCAACAAAAGAAAAAATTGAATGAATTAATTAGTGCTATTCATGAGAAGGATGAACTCTTGGACACTCAAGAGGACTTCCTAATTAAAGAAAACAAGAAGCATGTTAAGGTTAAAAATGCTTATGCTCTAGAAGTAGAAAAATGTGAAAAATTATCTAGTGAGCTAAGCACTTGCCATGATTTGATTGCCAACCTTAGGAATGAGAATGCTAGATTAATTGCTAAGGTTGATTCAAATGTATGTGATGATTCATATGCCAATCTTAGAAATGATCATGCTATTTCTATTGCTAAGATTGAAAAGTTAAATGTCTCTCTTGCTAGCCTTAGAAATGAAAATGAAAAATTAATTGCTAAGGTTAATGAATTAAATGTTTGCAATGCTTCCATTTCCAATCTTAGAGATGAAAATGCCATATTACATGCTAAGATTGTTGAATTAAATTCTTGCAAACCATCTACATCTACCACTGAGCATGTTTCTATTTGCACTAGATGTAGAGATGTTGACATTGATGATATTCATGATCACATGGCTTTAATTAAACAACAAAATGATCATATAGCAAAATTAGATGCTAAAATTGCCGAGCATGAGCTAGATAATGAAAAATTTAAATTTGCTCGTAGTATGCTTTATAGTGGGAGACGCCCTCGCATCAAGGATGGCATTGGCTTCCAAAAGGGAGACAATGTCAAACTTAATGCCCCTCCTAAAAAATTATCTAACTTTGTTAAGGGCAAGGCTCCCATGCCTCAGGATAACGAGGGTTACATTTTGTACCCTGCCGGTTATCCCGAGCATAAGATTAGGAGAATTCATTCTAGGAAGTCTCACTCTGGCTCTAATCATGCTTTTATATATAAGGGTGAGACATCTAGTTCTAGGCAATCAACTCGTGCTAAATTGCCTAAGAAGAAAACTCCTAGTGCATCAAATGAGCCTAGCATTTCATTTAAAACCTTTGATGCATCTTATGTTTTGACTAACAAATCCGACAAAGTAGTTGCCAAGTATGTTGGGGACAAACACTAGGGATCAAAGACTTGTGTTTGGGTACCCAAGGTTCTCGTATCTAATGTCAAAGGACCCAAAACTGTTTGGGCACCTAAAATCAAGAACTAAATTTGTTTTGTAGGTTTATGCATCCGGGGGCTCAAGCTGGATCATCGATAGCGGGTGCACAAACCACATGACAGGGGAGAAGAAGATGTTCTCCTCCTACGAGAAAAACCAAGATCCCCAACGAGCTATCACATTCGGGGATGGAAACCAAGGTTTGGTCAAAGGATTGGGTAAAATTGCTATATCACCTGACCATTCCATTTCCAATGTTTTTCTTGTAGATTCATTAGATTACAACTTGCTTTCTGTATCTCAATTATGTAAAATGGGTTACAACTGTCTTTTCACGGATACAGGTGTTACTGTCTTTAGAAGAAGTGATGATTCAGTAGCTTTTAAGGGAGTATTAGAGGGCCAGCTATACTTAGTTGATTTCAATAGAGCTGAACTCAATACTTGCTTAATTGCTAAGACTAACATGGGTTGGCTCTGGCATCGCCGACTAGCTCATGTTGGGATGAAGAATCTTCACAAGCTTCTAAAGGGAGAGCACATTTTGGGACTAACAAATGTGCATTTTGAGAAAGACAGGATTTGTAGCGCATGCCAAGTAGGGAAGCAAGTTGGCGTTCATCATCCACATAAGAACATCTTGACGACTGACAGGCCACTCGAGCTCCTCCACATGGACCTATTCGGCCCGATCGCTTACATAAGCATCGGCGGGAGTAAGTACTGTATAGTTATTATGGATGACTATTCTCGCTTCACTTAGGTATTCTTTTTACAGGAAAAATCTCAAACCCAAGAGACCTTAAAGGGATTCTTGAGACGAGCTCAAAATGAGTTCGGCTTAAGGATCAAGAAAGTTAGAAGCGATAATGGGTCGGAGTTCAAGAATTCGCAAATCGAAGGCTTCCTTGAGGAGGAGGGCATCAAGCATGAGTTCTCTTCTCCCTACACGCCACAACAAAATGGTGTAGTGGAGAGGAAGAATAGAACTCTATTGGACATGGCAAGAACCATTCTTGATGAGTACAAGACTTCGGATCGGTTTTGGGCCGAGGCGGTCAACACCGCGTGCTACGCCATCAACCAGTTGTATCTACACCGAATCCTCAAGAAGACATCCTACGAACTCCTCACCGGTAAAAAGCCCAATGTTTCATATTTTAGAGTCTTTGGTAGCAAATGTTTTATTCTTGTTAAAAGAGGTAGAAAATCCAAATTTGCTCCTAAGGCTGTAGAAGGCTTTTTACTAGGATATGATTCAAACACAAGGGCATATAGAGTCTTTAACAAGTCCACAGGACTAGTTGAAGTTTCTTGTGACATTGTGTTTGATGAGACTAACGGCTCTCAAGTAGAGCAAGTTGATCTTGATGAATTAGATGATGAAGAGGCTCCATGCGTCGCGCTAAGGAACATGTCCATTGGGGATGTGTGTCCTAAGGAATCTGAAGAGCCCATTCAAGCACAAGATCAACCATCCTCCTCCATGCAAGCATCTCCACCGACTCAAGATGAGGATGAGGCTCAAGATGATGAAGAAGAAGATCAAGAAGATGAGCCACCTCAAGACGACGACAATGGTCAAGGGGGAGATGCAAATGAACAAGACAAGGAGGATGAGCAAGATCCAAGGTCGCCACACCCAAGAGTCCACCAAGCAATCCAACGAGATCACCCCGTGAACACCATCCTAGGCGACATCCATAAGGGGGTAACCACTAGATCTCGTGTTGCACATTTTTGTGAGCATTACTCTTTTGTTTCCTCTATTGAGCCACATAGGGTAGAGGAAGCACTTCAAGATTCGGATTGGGTGATGGCGATGCAAGAGGAGCTCAACAACTTCACGAGGAATGAGGTATGGCATTTAGTTCCATATCCTAACCAAAATGTTGTAGGAACCAAGTGGGTCTTCCGCAACAAACAAGACGAGCATGGTGTGGTGACAAGGAACAAAGCCCGACTTGTGGCCAACGGATATTCCCAAGTCGAAGGTTTGGATTTCGGTGAAACCTATGCACCCGTAGCTAGGCTTGAGTCAATTCGCATTTTACTTGCCTATGCTACTTACCATGGCTTCAAGCTTTATCAAATGGACGTGAAAAGTGCCTTCCTCAATGGACCAATCAAGGAAGAGGTCTATGTTGAGCAACCTCCCGGCTTTGAAGACAATGAGTATCCTAACCATGTTTATAGACTCTCTAAGGCGCTTTATGGGCTCAAGCAAGCCCCAAGAGCATGGTATGAATGCCTAAGAGATTTTCTTATTGCTAATGGATTCAAAGTCGGAAAAGCCGATCCTACACTCTTTACTAAAACACTTGCAAATGATTTGTTTGTATGCCAAATTTATGTTGTTGATATCATATTTGGGTCCACTAACGAATCTACATGTGAAGAGTTTAGTAGGATCATGACACAAAAATTTGAGATGTCTATGATGGGGGAGTTGAAGTATTTTCTAGGATTCCAAGTCAAGCAACTCCAAGAGGGCACCTTCATTAGCCAAACGAAGTACATTAAAGACATTCTAACCAAGTTTGGGATGAAGGACACCAAGCCCATCAAGACACCCATGGGAACTAATGGACATCTCGACCTCGACACGGGAGGTAAATCCGTAGATCAAAAGGTATACCGGTCGATGATAGGTTCCTTACTCTATTTATGTGCTTCACGACCGGACATTATGCTTTCCGTATGCATGTGTGCAAGATTCCAAGCCGATCCTAAGGAAACTCACCTTAGGGCCGTAAAACGAATCTTGAGATATTTAGTTTATACTCCTAAGTTTGGCCTTTGGTACCCCAGAGGATCCACATTTGATTTAATTGGTTATTCCGATGCCGATTGGGCAGGGTGCAAAATTAATAGAAAGAGCACATCGGGGACTTGCCAGTTCTTGGGAAGATCTCTGGTGTCTTGGGCTTCAAAGAAGCAAAATTCTGTGGCTCTTTCAACCACCGAAGCTGAGTATATTGCCGCAGGCCATTGTTGCGCGCAATTGCTTTGGATGAGGCAAACCCTTAGGGACTATGGTTACAAATTAACCAAAGTTCCTCTTCTATGTGATAATGAGAGTGCTATCCGCATGGCGGATAATCCCGTTGAGCATAGCCACACTATTACACTAAACACATAGCCATTCGGTATCATTTTCTAAGGGATCACCAACAAAAGGGGGATATCAAGATTGCATATGTTAGCACCAAAGAACAATTTGCCGATATCTTTACCAAGCCATTGGATGAACAAACCTTTACCAAACTTAGGCATGAGCTAAATATTCTTGATTCTAGGAATTTTGAATGATATTTTGCATACATAGCTCATATGTATACCTTTGATCATCTCTTTCATGTGCTATGACTAATGTGTTCTTTCAAGTCCATTTCATGCTAAGTCATAGATTGAAAGGGAAAAGGAGTCTTCGGCGAAGACAAGGCTTCCACTCCGCTCCATCGAATCATTCATCCTTCGCCGTCGCTCCGCACTGACTCTCCAACTTTGGTATAATCTTCACTCCTTTACTTCCGTCCAAAGGGGGAGAGAGTAGTTTAAAAGGGCTTATATTTCACTCAAGCATCCGTTTTTGGCGATTCATGCCAAAATGGGAGAGAGTATTAGCCCAAAGCAAAAGGACCGCACCACCACCACCAATTTCAAAAATTGTAGTCTTTTATTTGGTATTAAAAGAAGTTTTTCAATTGGTATCTTATATTGATATAATTTCAAATTGGTATACCCTCTTCAAAATTAATATCTAAAACCCTCTTGAACACTAAGAGGAGGATTTCTGTAACGCCCTGAATTTGGGGGTAGAATTTTTTCTTCTTTTCTCTCACCAAATTCGGGCGTTACTCTCTTTTCTCTTTCCCCGTTTGCTCCTTCTTCCCAATTTCAAACCAGTATAACGGCATGTGTCCGTGTCATGTATAAACCAAAACCTAAGTGTCATGGGTGTTGCATCATGCCGAAGCACATTTCTTTGTCTGATGTTGAGTGTTCGTCTCGTTCCGTTCCGGATTTTGATTCGCGTTTTAAGTTCGTTTAGTGGTCCGCGCTCGTCGTGGGTTTTCGATCCGCGAAGTGGCTCGGCCCAGCCCAACTTAGCCCAGCCCAGCTCAGCCGGCCCGGCCCGCCCTGGCCTGCGCGCCCCCGACGCCCAAAACCCCCCCATGCGCCCCCATCCTCTCTCTCTCTCTCATTTGGATCTCCCGCGCAACAACCTCTCCTCTCCCTCTTCCACCTCTCTCTCCCTGTGGTGCCCTAGGATTTGGAGACGGCGATCACCGGATTTTGGACCCCGAGGTGAGCTCCCCTCCCCTCCCCTTCTCTTCTCTCTCTCCCTCTCCCTCCTCTTCTCCCCCCGCGCGCGCCCTCCCTCTCCCCCTGCCCGCGCGCGACCCCGCCCGTCCCCGCCCCTGCTCGGTGCGGCGGCGCCCGACCTCGGCCCTCCCCGGCGGCGCTCGGTCGCCTGCCCCTGCCCGTCCCGCGGCGGCTCCCCGCCCGGCCTCCCTCCCCGGTGGCGTGCGGCTCCCCGCTCGGCCCCCTCGGCTCCCCGGCGGCGTGCGGCCCCCGCTCGGCCCCGCTCGGCCCCTCCCCCTCCCTCCCCGGCGGCGCTCGGCCCCGTCCCGGCCTCCCCGGCGGCGCTCGGCCCCCGCCCGGCCTCCTCGCTCGCCCGCGCCCCCCCACCCCCCGGCTCGGCCGCCATGGCCGGCTCGGCCGCCCCCGCGCCCTGCCCCGTGCCCGCCCGGCTCGGCCGCCCCTGGCCGGTTCAACCGCCCCCCGTTCGGCCGCCCGTTCCCGTCCCGGCCTCGCCCGACCGTATCTTCGCTCGCCCGCGCTCGCGGTGATTATTCGTTAATTAGCGTGTTGCGTCGCGCGCTTCGCCGCGCGACGGATTTGTCCAAATTCAGATTCTATCTTGTGTGCGTCGTGCGCTTCGTCGCGCGACGATCCATTTTTGTTTCAGGCTGTTTAAGGTGTAACGCCGCGTGTGTATTCACGCGACGTTCCACTTTGGACTCAGTTTAGTCGACGTATGCCGTCGTGCGCTTCGTCGCGCGACGTTTAACGTCTCCTCGTATCAAAGGCGAAGTGTCTCGTTGCGTGCTCGGTCGCGCGACGAGTCGTTAACTTTTTAATTTGTTTTAGAGAGCTTTGTCGCGCGTCTCGCCACGCAACCATTCTTTTTATTTATCTCCACCTGCTTATAATAATTAGACATGAAACATGACTTTACTTTACGCTAAACATAGTGTCTACATTAAATTTCCTTCCATTAAGCGAGTAGTTAATTTATAATCATGTAACGTGATCGTTTCTCGACTGTCTTTTCCTCTTTCTCTCTTAACCGTACTCGCGAGCCCGCGTGGAACGTCTGTTTACTTATTGCATTCTATTGTATGGTGTACTGTTCTTTTGTATTAAATGTGTGGATGTATGTATGTTTGCGCTCGCATAGAGAACGATCCGGTTGAAGAGCCCGAGGAACTCGCAGGAGAAGCCCCTGAGCAGCAGTCGGTTGGTGGAGGCAAGTGTCCCTTGACCTATCTCTGTCCTATTCATTCTTTAATTCACCTCCCGCTTTACATATTTATGCCTAAGGTTTGACTAGCTTTTGTTATCCCTATCCTTGCTTACCTATTTGGGTTGGATTATTACTGTTTAGCTTTATGCTATTGCTCAACTCTAATCAATGAACATGATGAGATTATCTATGATACGCTGTTTTCCCTTCTCTTATGATGATGTTGTACTTGTGACCTTCAAGGGGGCTCGAGCGGTTTCTCGAGTGCCTCTCCGTAAGGACCTGTTCTATGGATGACCGCCCGGGAAAACAGTGCAACCATGAGGGTGGAATGGGATGCCCTTAGCTGAATAATTAGAGGATCCAGGGTGTAGTTCACTTAGCCGTCGTGCCGTCAATGGGGCTCGGTGTATGCGGCTCGCTCTGCCAAGGTTGATTTGTCCCTTGGGGAGGAGTGCGGTACATTTAGGAAACCTAACGGGTGGCTACAGCCCCGGGGAATCTTTGTAAAGGCTACGTAGTGATGCCCTGCTAGGCCACCTAGGTAGTGGTCAATGGGGAGTAGCTCTCTCCGGGCAGAATGGGAATCACGGCTTGTGGGTAAATGCACAACCTCTGCAGAGTGTTTGAAAACTGATATATCAGCCGTGCTCGCGGTTATGAGCGGCCAAGGGAGCTCCAATGATTAGTGGTACTTGATCAGAGACATTGTGGTACAGGTGGTTATGAGATTGATGGTTTTGGTTATGACTATGGTGCTGGTAAGTGGTATTCTTTCCGTTTGGAAAGGGTACATCGGGTTAATAACTTGGGTTAATGCTAAAACTTGGCTTTCTACTAGTAAGTAATAATCTGACCAACTAAAAGCAACTGCTTGACTTATCCCCACATAAAGCTAGTCCAATACAGCCAAACAGGATACTTGCTGAGTATGTTGATGTGTACTCACCCTTGCTCTACACACCAAACCCCCCCAGGTTGTCAGCATTGCAACCACTGCTCAGGCGAAGATGAAGCTGTGGAAGGAGACTTCCAGGAGTTCCAAGACTACGACGAGTTCTAGGTGTGGGTTAGCGGCAACCCCCAGTCTGCTGCCTGTGAAGGCCGCAGTTATCTACGTTTCTTTTCCGCACTTTGATTTATTGTAAGAACTATATGGACATCTCAGACGTATGATGTAATCAACTATTATTCCCTTTTAATACTATTTTGAGCACTGTGTGATGATGTCCATGTTATGTAACTGCTGTGTACGTGAATAACTGATCCTGGCACGTACATGGTTCGCATTCGGTTTGCCTTTTAAAACCGGGTGTGACATAAGTGGTATCAAAGCCGTGCTGACTGTAGGACCGCTAACCTAGAGTAGAATGGTCGTTCTAAGGACTATAGACCTCTGTCCCTTCCTTGACTTTGATATCCCTTCAAAAGTTGGTCATACCGATCAAACCTATGTTCTACTATATATTATACCTTGCTGAAAAACATGTTTTATTCTAATCCTTCATTCACTTATGATTCATTATTTGCTGGTCATATTGATTCTGTTCTCACCCTTTTGCTTGCGATGTCTTTTGTAGATGGCTCGACTTAGACACACTGCACGTAAGTCAGTCATCCCCTTCTTACCTTCCCGCCTTGCTGAGCGTCCGCTTCGCCGTCCCGTGGCCGGACAGTCCAGCCACTTGGAGAGACTGCACCACCGCCTGCTTGAGGAGCAGGAACGTCGACGACAGGAGCAGGAGCAGCAGGGCTCTTCTTTCTCGCTCCACCAGGAGATAGAGTCTGTGAGGAGCTGCTCCCCTGTGCTTCCTCTGGAGCCGCCCCCTGCACCACCACTGGGCGCCCCAGCTTCTGGAGTAGCTGCTGGAGGAGACCCAGACGACGGAGATGGCGACGACAGCTCAAGCCACGACACCGACTTCTCTGCTAACCTTGAGCCGGAAGGATGGGTTGCTCGACCCATCACTCGCGACGCTGCTCGCGGGTGTCACTTCCACGATGCGCTCGACACCCTGCTACGTCGGGCATTTGACCGGCATACTTGGTCCGTCGAGTATCGCTGTGTGGTCTACCAGCATAGTCGCGGGGTCCACCCGGACCGCTGGGAGGCAACCTGCTTGGTGCGCTGTCCGGAGAACAGTCTCCAGGGTGCTGAGGTCTGCTCAGAGCACTATTCTATTTCTGAGCGGGACTCAGCTGAGGCAGCCATGCAAGATGCTGCACGGCGTGCGCTTTCGCACTACTGCTCGGTTTTCGATGGGGCAGCTGATGGTCTTGACCTGAAGTATTACCCCCGCCGTTCATCTGGCAGCACAGGAGGCGTGATTGTCTCACCTGTCGGTGAGGGCAATCCTAGGTTGAGCAGCACAGTCAACCTAGCCGCCGTGCTAAACACGGAGCTGGACCATGCACTAGACGAGCTGAGTAGGGCTCGTGCTGAGATCGCCCTGTTGCGGGCTGAGCGCGCGGAACGTCGTCACTTGGATGGTGGTTCCCCCGCTCCCGTCGGGACTCAGCACCCGTACCGCTCACCTCAGCGTGGACACCAGTCTTATGGCAATCCCGACTGCAAGACCAAGATAACTCTAGCACCATAGATCGTTAGAGTTGGATCTTGTAATTAATACGAAATATATATACATAGAAGCTTCAGTCTTAGCGTTAGTCTCAGTTTTAGTTAGTCTTAGTTAGACAGGGTAGTTTGCTATATCCTGTGCATTTATGTTTGTCATGATGAACTTTGTTTGGTTTGGATCTTTGTAATGATTGTCACCAGAGTGTGGGTATCCCCTGCATTTTGGTTTACCTATTATGGTAATAAAGTTAGTTATATAGTTGGGAAACCCATTATTCTCCTTTCCTCTTTATCTGAGAAGCTGTGTGGTCTGTGTTGGAGATCAGTGAAGATGCTCATCTGTTCAGTGCTGTTGAAGAATTCTATTCTCTTTCCTTATGCTGCAAGATTTGCCAGATCAGTTCTGATGTGTGGTTGCATTCTGCAGATGTCAGAGAACAGGCGCAGAGGAGGAAGGCGTGCTCAGCAGGAGCGAGCCGCTCAACAGGAAGAGGTGCCCCAGCAGCAGCACCTGCCGCCCCCGCCCCCGATGTCCATCGAGCAGATGTTTCTGATGCAGACTCAGGCAGTTCAAGCCATCGGTCAGACCTTGGCCGCCATTCAGCAGCAGGCCCCACCTCAGCCTCAGATGCCTCAGATGCCCAGAGACAAGCGTGCTGAATTCATGAGAGGTCATCCACCAACGTTCGCTCATTCTTCTGACCCTATGGATGCTGAAGATTGGCTACGCACTGTGGAGCGGGAGTTGCATACCGCTCAGTGCGATGACAGGGAGAAAGTTCTGTATGGTCCCGTCTGTTGAGAGGAGCAGCCCAGTCATGGTGGGAGTCTTACCTCGCCACCCATGCCCACCCTGACGCCATCACTTGGGAAGAGTTCAGAGGAAGCTTTCGTCAGTACCATGTCCCTGCAGGTCTGATGACAGTGAAGAAAGAGGAGTTCCTGGCTCTCAAGCAAGGGCCATTGTCGGTCAGTGAGTACCGAGACAGGTTTCTGCAACTGTCTCGTTATGCTCCTGAAGATGTCAACACCGACGCCAAGCGACAGTACCGTTTCCTGAGAGGCTTGGTTGACCCTCTGCAGTACCAACTGATGAATCACACCTTCCCGACATTCCAGCACCTGACTGACAGAGCAATCATGACGGAGAGGAAGCGTAAGGAAATGGAGGATCGTAAGCGCAAGATCAGTGGACCCCAGCCTGGAAGCAGCAGCCGTCCTCGTTTCTCAGGCAATCAACCTCAGTAGTTCAGGCAGAACCAGCGTCCACCTCAGCAGCATCAGCAGTTCCAAAGGCAGTATCCTCAGCACCAGTACCAGAGCCGTCAGAGCAATCAGTCAGGAGGTCAGTTTCAGAAGCAGAATCAGCAGGCACCTCGTCTTCCTGCCCCAGCAAACCAGCAGAGCAATCAGGCAGCACCAGCTCAGGTTGGAAACAGGGCGTGTTTCCACTGTGGAGAGCAAGGCCACTGGGTGATGCAATGTCCGAAGAAGGCAGCCCAGCAGCAGTCAGGCCCCAATGCCCCAGCGAAGCAGAATGTGCCTCAGCCTAGAGCAGGCAATCGCTCTCAGCCGCGTTATAATCATGGAAGACTGAATCACTTGGAGGCTGAAGCAGTTCAGGAGACCCCCGGCATGATAGTAGGTATGTTCCCAGTCGACTCCCATATTGTAGAAGTGTTATTTGATACTGGAGCAACGCATTCTTTCATTACTGCATCATGGGTAGAAGCACATAATCTTCCAATTACTACCATGTCAACCCCCATTCAAATTGACTCAGCCGGTGGTAGAATTCGAGCCGATAGCATTTGTTTGAATATAAGTGTGGAAATAAGGGGGATAGCGTTTCCCGCCAACCTTATAGTAATGGGTACTCAGGGAATAGATTTCATCCTAGGGATGAATTGGCTAGATAAGTATCAGGCAGTTATCAGTTGTGATAGAAGGACCATCAAGTTGGTGTCTCCACTAGGAGAGGAAGTGGTGACCGAGTTAGTCCCGCCTGAGCCAAAGAAAGGAAGTTGTTATCAGATAGCTGTTGATAGCAGTAAAGCAGACCCAATTGAGAGTATCAAGGTTGTGTCTGAGTTCCCAGATGTGTTTCCAAAGGACTTACCGGGTATGCCACCAGAGCGGAAAGTTGAATTTGCCATAGAGCTTCTTCCTGGAACCGCCCCTATCTTTAAGAGAGCTTACAGAATATCTGGACCAGAGTTGGTTGAGCTTAAGAAGCAGATTGATGAGCTATCAGAGAAAGGTTACATTCGGCCAAGCACCTCGCCTTGGGCCGCCCCTGTCCTATTTGTGGAGAAGAAAGATGACACCAAGAGGATGTGCATCGATTATCGAGCTTTGAATGAAGTCACGATCAAGAACAAGTATCCCTTGCCCAGAATAGAAGATCTGTTCGACCAGTTGAGAGGAGCCAGTGTGTTCTCCAAGATTGATCTGAGGTCAGGTTATCATCAGCTCAGGATCCGACCTTCGGACATTCCGAAGACGGCATTCATTTCCAAGTATGGTTTGTATGAGTTCACGGTGATGTCATTTGGTTTGACCAATGCGCCAGCGTTCTTTATGAACTTGATGAACAGTGTATTCATGGATTACCTTGATAAGTTTGTGGTGGTATTCATTGATGACATTCTGATTTATTCTCAAAGCGAAGAAGAGCATGCAGATCATTTGAGGATGGTGTTGCAGAGATTGCGAGAGCACCAGTTGTATGCAAAGTTGAGCAAGTGTGAGTTCTGGATCAATGAAGTCCTGTTCTTGGGTCATATAATCAACAAAGAAGGATTGGCTGTGGATCCGAAGAAAGTGGCAGACATTCTGAACTGGAAAGCGCCAACAGATGCTCGAGGAATCAAGAGTTTCATTGGAATGGCCGGATATTATCGGCGATTCATTGAAGGGTTTTCGAAGATTGCGAAACCTATGACAGTGTTGCTAGGCAACAAAGTTGAGTTCAAGTGGACCCAGAAATGCCAAGAGGCCTTTGAAGCGCTGAAAGAGAAGTTGACTACAGCGCCTGTCCTAGTCTTGCCTGATGTGCACAAGCCCTTCTCGGTGTATTGTGATGCTTGCTACACAGGTTTGGGATGTGTGTTGATGCAAGAGGGAAGAGTTGTGGCTTACTCGTCCCGACAGTTGAAGGTTCATGAGAAGAATTACCCAATCCATGATCTAGAGTTGGCAGCAGTGGTTCATGCACTGAAGACATGGAGGCACTATCTGTATGGACAAAAATGCGATGTTTACACAGATCACAAGAGTCTGAAGTACATATTCACTCAGTCAGAGTTGAACATGAGGCAACGAAGATGGTTAGAGTTGATCAAAGACTATGAGTTGGAGATCCATTACCATCCAGGCAAAGCAAACGTAGTGGCAGATGCTTTGAGCAGAAAGAGTCAAGTCAATCTGATGGTCGCTCGTCCGATGCCTTATGAGTTGGCCAAGGAGTTTGACAGGTTGAGTCTCGGATTTCTGAACAATTCGCGAGGAGTCACAGTCGAGTTGGAACCTACCTTGGAGCGCGAAATCAAAGAAGCGCAGAAGAGTGATGAGAAGATCAGTGAGATTCGGCGACTGATTCTAGATGACAAAGGCAAAGATTTTCGAGAAGATGCAGAAGGCGTGATATGGTTCAAAGACCGCTTGTGTGTTCCCAATGTCCAGTCTATTCGGGAGTTGATCCTTAAGGAAGCTCATGAGACAGCTTATTCGATTCACCCTGGCAGTGAGAAGATGTATCAGGATCTGAAGAAGAAATTCTGGTGGTACGGAATGAAAAGGGAGATCGCAGAGCATGTGGCTATGTGTGATAGTTGTCGAAGAATTAAGGCAGAACACCAGAGACCTGCTGGATTGTTGCAACCGTTGCAGATCCCTCAGTGGAAATGGGATGAAATTGGTATGGATTTCATAGTCGGATTGCCTCGCACTCGAGCCGGCTACGATTCCATTTGGGTAGTAGTGGACCGCTTGACCAAGTCAGCCCACTTCATACCTGTCAAGACCAACTATAGCAGTGCAGTATTGGCAGAATTGTATATGTCTCGGATCGTTTGTCTTCATGGTGTGCCAAAGAAGATAGTGTCAGACAGAGGAACGCAGTTCACCTCTCATTTCTGGCAGCAGTTGCATGAAGCCTTGGGCACGCATCTGAATTTCAGTTCAGCTTATCATCCGCAGATAGATGGCCAGACCGAAAGAACCAATCAAATTCTCGAAGACATGTTGAGAGCCTGTGCGTTGCAAGATCAGTCCGGATGGGACAAGAGATTGCCTTATGCAGAGTTTTCCTATAACAACAGTTACCAGGCCAGTTTGAAGATGTCACCATTTCAGGCGCTCTATGGAAGGAGTTGTAGAACTCCGTTGCAATGGGATCAGCCTGGAGAGAAGCAAGTGTTTGGGCCAGACATTTTGCTTGAAGCCGAAGAGAACATCAAGATGGTTCGAGAGAATCTGAAGATAGCGCAATCGAGGCAGCGAAGCTATGCAGACACAAGAAGAAGAGAGCTGAGTTTCGAAGTCGGAGACTTTGTCTATCTGAAAGTGTCACCGATCAGAGGAGTCAGAAGATTCGGAGTGAAAGGCAAGCTAGCACCCCGCTACATTGGTCCGTATCAGATTCTTGCAAGACGTGGAGAAGTGGCCTATCAGCTCAGTTTGCCCGAGAATTTGTCTGCTGTGCATGATGTCTTTCATGTGTCTCAGTTAAAGAAGTGCTTGCGTGTGCCAGAAGAGCAGTTGCCAGTGGAAGGTCTTGAAGTCCAGGAGGACTTGACCTACGTTGAGAAGCCAGTGCAAATCCTTGAGGTTGCAGACAGAGTCACCCGAAGGAAGACCATCAGAATGTGCAAAGTCAAATGGAATCATCACTCTGAGGAAGAAGCAACCTGGGAGCGTGAAGATGATCTGATGGCTAAATACCCCGAGCTCTTTGCTAGCCAACCCTGAATCTCGAGGGCGAGATTCTTTTAAGGGGGATAGGTTTGTAACGCCCTGAATTTGGGGGTAGAATTTTTTCTTCTTTTCTCTCACCAAATTCGGGCGTTACTCTCTTTTCTCTTTCCCCGTTTGCTCCTTCTTCCCAATTTCAAACCAGTATAACGGCATGTGTCCGTGTCATGTATAAACCAAAACCTAAGTGTCATGGGTGTTGCATCATGCCGAAGCACATTTCTTTGTCTGATGTTGAGTGTTCGTCTCGTTCCGTTCCGGATTTTGATTCGCGTTTTAAGTTCGTTTAGTGGTCCGCGCTCGTCGTGGGTTTTCGATCCGCGAAGTGGCTTGGCCCAGCCCAACTTAGCCCAGCCCAGCTCAGCCGGCCCGGCCCGCCCTGGCCTGCGCGCCCCCGGCGCCCAAAACCCCCCCATGCGCCCCCATCCTCTCTCTCTCTCATTTGGATCTCCCGCGCAACAACCTCTCCTCTCCCTCTTCCACCTCTCTCTCCCCGTGGTGCCCTAGGATTTGGAGACGGCGATCACCGGATTTTGGACCCCGAGGTGAGCTCCCCTCCCCTCCCCTTCTCTTCTCTCTCTCCCTCTCCCTCCTCTTCTCCCCCCGCGCGCGCCCTCCCTCTCCCCCTGCCCGCGCGCGACCCCGCCCGTCCCCGCCCCTGCTCGGCGCGGCGGCGCCCGACCTCGGCCCTCCCCGGCGGCGCTCGGCCGCCTGCCCCTGCCCGTCCCACGGCGGCTCCCCGCCCGGCCTCCCTCCCCGGCGGCGTGCGGCTCCCCGCTCGGCCCCCTCGGCTCCCCGGCGGCGTGCGGCCCCCGCTCGGCCCCGCTCGGCCCCTCCCCCTCCCTCCCCGGCGGCGCTCGGCCCCGTCCCGGCCTCCCCGGCGGCGCTCGGCCCCCGCCCGGCCTCCCCGCTCGCCCGCGCGCCCCCACCCCCCGGCTCGGCCGCCATGGCCAGCTCGGCCGCCCCCGCGCCCTGCCCCGTGCCCGCCCGGCTCGGCCGCCCCTGGCCGGTTCAACCGCCCCCCGTTCGGCCGCCCGTTCCCGTCCCGGCCTCGCCCGACCGTATCTTCGCTCGCCCGCGCTCGTGGTGATTATTCGTTAATTAGCGTGTTGCGTCGCGCGCTTCGCCGCGCGACGGATTTGTCTAAATTCAGATTCTATCTTGTGTGCGTCGTGCGCTTCGTCGCGCGATGATCCATTTTTGTTTCAGGCTGTTTAAGGTGTAACGCCGCGTGTGTATTCACGCGACGTTCCACTTTGAACTCAGTTTAGTCGACGTATGCCGTCGTGCGCTTCGTCGCGCGACGTTTAACGTCTCCTCGTATCTAAGGCGAAGTGTCTCGTTGCGTGCTCGGTCGCGCGACGAGTCGTTAACTTTTTAATTTGTTTTAGAGAACTTTGTCGCGCGTCTCGCCACGCAACCATTCTTTTTATTTATCTCCACCTGCTTATAATAATTAGACATGAAACATGACTTTACTTTACGCTAAACATAGTGTCTACATTAAATTTCCTTCCATTAAGCGAGTAGTTAATTTATAATCATGTAACGTGATCGTTTCTCGACTGTCTTTTCCTCTTTCTCTCTTAACCGTACTCGCGAGCCCGCGTGGAACGTCTGTTTACTTATTGCATTCTATTGTATGGTGTACTGTTCTTTTGTATTAAATGTGTGGATGTATGTATGTTTGCGCTCGCATAGAGAACGATCCGGTTGAAGAGCCCGAGGAACTCGCAGGAGAAGCCCCTGAGCAGCAGTCGGTTGATGGAGGCAAGTGTCCCTTGACCTATCTCTGTCCTATTCATTCTTTAATTCACCTCCCGCTTTACATATTTATGCCTAAGGTTTGACTAGCTTTTGTTATCCCTATCCTTGCTTACCTATTTGGGTTGGATTATTACTGTTTAGCTTTATGCTATTGCTCAACTCTAATCAATGAACATGATGAGATTATCTATGATACGCTGTTTTCCCTTCTCTTATGATGATGTTGTACTTGTGACCTTCAAGGGGGCTCGAGCGGTTTCTCGAGTGCCTCTCCGTAAGGACCTGTTCTATGGATGACCGCCCGGGAAAACAGTGCAACCATGAGGGTGGAATGGGATGCCCTTAGCTGAATAATTAGAGGATCCGGGGTGTAGTTCACTTAGCCGTCGTGCCGTCAATGGGGCTCGGTGTATGCGGCTCGCTCTACCAAGGTTGATTTGTCCCTTGGGGAGGAGTGCGGTACATTTAGGAAACCTAACGGGTGGCTACAGCCCCAGGGAATCTTTGTAAAGGCTACGTAGTGATGCCCTGCTAGGCCACCTAGGTAGTGGTCAATGGGGAGTAGCTCTCTCCGGGCAGAATGGGAATCACGGCTTGTGGGTAAAGTGCACAACCTCTGCAGAGTGTTTGAAAACTGATATATCAGCCGTGCTCGCGGTTATGAGCGGCCAAGGGAGCTCCAATGATTAGTGGTACTTGATCAGAGACATTGTGGTACATGTGGTTATGAGATTGATGGTTTTGGTTATGACTATGGTGCTGGTAAGTGGTATTCTTTCCGTTTGGAAAGGGTACATCGGGTTAATAACTTGGGTTAATGCTAAAACTTGGCTTTCTACTAGTAAGTAATAATCTGACCAACTAAAAGCAACTGCTTGACTTATCCCCACATAAAGCTAGTCCAATACAGCCAAACAGGATACTTGCTGAGTATGTTGATGTGTACTCACCCTTGCTCTACACACCAAACCCCCCCCCCCAGGTTGTCAGCATTGCAACCACTGCTCAGGCGAAGATGAAGCTGTGGAAGGAGACTTCCAGGAGTTCCAAGACTACGACGAGTTCTAGGTGTGGGTTAGCGGCAACCCCCAGTCGGCTGCCTGTGAAGGCCGCAGTTATCTACGTTTCTTTTCCGCACTTTGATTTATTGTAAGAACTATATGGACGTCTCAGACGTATGATGTAATCAACTATTATTCCCTTTTAATACTATTTTGAGCACTGTGTGATGATGTCCATGTTATGTAACTGCTGTGTACGTGAATAACTGATCCTGGCACGTACATGGTTCGCATTCGGTTTGCCTTTTAAAACCGGGTGTGACAATTTCATTAAGGGGAGTTTTGTTTAGTCAAAGGAAAAGCATTTGAACCAGGGGGAGAAAATTTCAAAACTTGAAAATGCTTCTCAAAATCTTATTCATTTACCTTTGACTATTTGCAAAAGAACTTTGAAAAGAATTTCCAAAACATTTTGCAAAACAAAACATGTGGTGCAAGCGTGGTCCAAAATGTTAAATATGAAAAGAAAGCCATCCATGCATATTTAGTAGAAATAGTTATTGGTTTCATTCCAAGCAACCTTTGCACTTACATTATGCAAACTAGTTCAATTCTGTACTTCTATATTTGCTTTGGTTTGTGTTGGCATCGATCACCAAAAAGGGGGAGATTGAAAAGGAAATAGGCTTTCACCTTTTCCTAATTGATTTTGGTGGTTAAATTGCCCAACACAAATAATTGGACTAACTAGTTTGCTCTAGATTATAAGTTTTGCAGGTGCCAAAGGTTCACAATTGACCAATAAAATTACCAAGAAAGGGTTCAAACAAAGAGAGCAAAAGACAACCGAAGCGTGCCCTGGTCTAGCGCACCGGACTGTCCGGTGTACCAGGGAACTCAGTTCCAAACTCGTCACCTTCGGGAAAATCAGAGGGCGCTCCGCTATAATTCACCGGACTGTCCAGTGAGGCACCGGACTGTCCGGTGTGCTTGCGGAGTAACGGCTACCTCAGCGCCAACGGTCGACTGCAACCGCATTCAATGTGCTACAGTGCGCGCCAGAGTCAGAGCAGCGTCAGAAGGCGCACCGAACAGTCTACAGTACTTGTCCGGTGCACCACCGGACAGCCAGAAGACCCCACCTGTCAGAGCTCCAACGGTCGAACCCTAACGGCCGGGTGACATGGCTGGCGTACCGGACAGTGTCCGGTGGCGCACCGGACTGTCCGGTGCGCCATGCGACAGCAGCCTCCACCAAACGACTAGTTTGGTGGTTGGGGCTATAAATACCCCAACCACCCCACCATTCATTGCATCCAAGTTTTCCACCTTCCAACACCTTACAAGAGCTATAGCATTCAATTCTAGACACAACCAGAGAGATCAAATCCTCTCCCAAGTCCGGAATCACTCCAAATCAAATAGTGACTAGAGAGAGTGACATTTGTGTTCATTTGAGCTCTTGCGCTTGGATTGCTTCTTTTCTTTCTCATTCTTTCTTGTGATTCACTCAATTGTAACTAAGGCAAGAGACACCAATTGTGTGGTGGTCCTTGCGGGGACTTAGTGTCCCGTGTGATTGAGAAGAGAAGCTCACTCGGTCTAAGTGACCGTTTGAGAGAGAGAAAGGGTTGAAAGAGACCCGGTCTTTGTGACCACCTCAACGGGGAGTAGGTTTGCAAGAACCGAACCTCGGTAAAACAAATCCTTGTGTCTTACTCTTTATTTGCTTGCGATTTGTTTTTCACCCTCTCTCTCGGACTCGCTTATATTTCTAACGCTAACCCGGCTTGTAGTTGTGATTAACTTTGTAAATTTCAGTTTTGCCCTATTCACCCCCCTCTCTAGGCGACTTTCAATGAGATCCGAAGCTTGAAAAATATTTGGATACAGTCCAAAGATTGGAGGCTTCCTTCGAAGGATTTTCTGTAAAAAATATTCCAAGAGGGGAAAATGAGCATGCAGATCTGCTAGCTAAGTCAGCGGCATAGGGGCTCCCTCTACCTTCAGAAGTATTTTTTGAGACAATAAAAGCACCTTCGGTTGAACTTCTAGAGAGAGCAGTGCGTGCAATATCACCTATACATAGTGAAGATTGGACTGAAATCATATCTTTCCTCCAAGGTAACTGTCTTTCGGATGACAAAGTTTATAATAAAAGAATGGAAGCAAGGACAAGACCATATGTCATAATAGAAGGGGAGTTATACAAACATGGAGTCTGCTCTCCACTTCTCAAGTGTTTATCCAGAACCGAAGGTATAGAGCTGATGAAGGAAATACATGCAGATTTGTGTGGATCTCACATTGGGTCTAGGCCTTTGCTGAGGAAGGTTTTCAGACAAGGATTTTATTGGCCGAAGGCAGCTTCGGATGCAGCCATGGTTCTTAAGGCGGTAAGGCGAGATAAGGCGCCGGACCCCCGCCTAGACGCCTAGGCGACGCCTAGGCGACGCCTAAGGCGAGCAAGGCGACGCCTTATCAACCTGAGAATCAGCAAAACAGCCCCATGGAGGAGGAAGAAAAAGAAAAAAAGAAAAAGAAAAAAGGAGAAGGAAGGGGTAGGAGGCCCAGCCCACCAGCCAGCCCATATATTCCTTCCTCTGGCAACCCTAGGTTGCCTCTCTCCCCACCATTCAGCTGCCGCTGCCCCCGATTGAGCCGCCGCCACCTCAGATTCGCCGCCGCCGCCGACGATTTGGACGCTGCCGCCGACGATTCAGCCTCCGCCGCCCTGGATTTGGCCTCTGCTGCCCTGGATTTGGCCTCCGCCGCTCCCGATTCGGCGCTGCCACCCTGAAACAGCGCCGCCCCTTTCCCTTCCCCTATGCCCTATGCCCTCTTGCTGCTTCTCACCTAGGCGACGGGGACGCCTTGGATCCTTCGGGCGCCTGGACGCCTAGGCGACGCCTAGGCGTCGCCTAGGCGACGCCTTTAAAACAAGGGATGCAGCAGATCTAGTTCAAAAGTGCAAAAATTGTCAAAAATGTGTAAGAGACCAGAAACAACCTTCGTCGCTAACCTAGTTAATACAGCCAACCTGGCCATTGCAAAGATGGGGCCTGGATTTGTTGGGTCCACTCCCACCAGCACAAGACAACTTGAAGTATGTTGTAGTGGCAGTAGAATATTTTTCTAAGTGAATTGAGGCGAAGCCCTTGGCTACAATAACTTCGGTCATGGTCCAAAAATTCTTCTGGCAGAATATTGTTTGTCGCTTCGGTGTGCCGAAGGCAATAACTGTGGACAATGGAACACGATTTGATGTCGAAACATTCAAAGATTTTTTGTGACCGAATTGGTACGAAGATTCATTTTGCATAAGTCAGGCATCCAGAATCAAATGGGCTGGTAGAAAGAGCAAATGACATTACAATGATAGGAATAAAGAAGCTAATCTTCAACCAGCCCAGAGGAAAGTGGCTAGATGAGTTGATTAAAGTGGTGTGGAGCCACAACACAACCGCGTCAAGGTCAACAAGATTTACACCCTTCAAGCTCCTATTTGGTGACGAAGCAATAACTCCAGAAGAAGCAAAGACAGGGTCAATAAGAACAACAACTTCGGCAGAAGACGAAGCTGATTATCAAATAACAAAAGATACTATAGAAGGGACCAGACTTCATACTATAGAGCACATCAATAAATATCAGGCCGAAACAATAAGGTGGCGTGATAGAAAAGTTCGATTGAAAAACTTCAAGCCAGGACATCTGGTGCTTCGGAGAGTGGCCAACCCAGATACAGTGGGCAAGTTGCAACTGAAGCGGAAAGGTCCTTTTCTAGTAATATCTTCGTCAAGACTTAGTTCTTATAGATTGAAGGATATGGACGGCAACGACATACCTAGATCTTGGAATGCGGATGAGCTTCGGCGATACTATGTGTAATTTGATGTAATCTTTTTTCATTTTTCTATGGCACCCTTTTCCTTTCAAGAGGGGAGAAAGGTTTTTAATGGGGCCATAGCTTGTAATTTTTTCTTATTTAGCCCTACGAGGGTCAAATCCCCCAAAGATGTAATATGTAAAATCTGAGCCTACACCATCGAGTGCAAAAAGAAAAATAGGGAGAAGCTCAAAAGACGTCCCCAAGGGGATGCAGAGCATGACGAAGCTGCAAAAAAGTCGTTCCTAAGGGAGCGCAGCGTAAGTTTTCTGCTCAAAAGTCGTTCCTAAGGGAATGCAAAGCTAAAAATTTGACGAAGCCGCAAAAGTCGTTCGTAAGGAGCGCAGAGTAAGTTTTCTGCTCAAAAGTTGTTCCAAAGGGAATGCAGAGCCAAATACCACCGAAATATAAGGTGAAGAAGTTCAAAAGTCGTTCCTAAGGGGATGCAGAGCTTAAAAGACTCAAAAGTCGTTCCTAAGGGGATGCAGAGTCTGGGTGTGGTTTCGTGTGTGTGTGTGTTCGGGACATTCATTTGCACATTACATTACATCATTCATTGCATTCATACACATTCATGTAGACATTCGTAGGATCATCATCATCATAACATGAAGCACAAACAGAAATACTACAGCTTTGACAACAATGCTTCGATGAGCACGAAGAAGCAAGGACATGCTTCGTTGTGTACGAAAAGAAGGGAAGGTGTTTTTCGCCTTCGGCTCAAAAGATACAAGTTTCATCCACAGCAAAGCAATTTATACATGGATGGAAAGGTAAATATATATTACAAGGTATGGACAAGTATACAAAGTAATGTTCAATTCTTGATTACAATGTCTTTTACAAAGATAATACAAATGCTTCTATGCTCTATACAGACAGGCCTAAAAATAGCTTCAGCAGCCTTCGGAATGTGCTTCGGATTATCAATCTTCGGTACCACCACCCTACAGACAAACACGCCCCCAAGGGGATGCAGAGCATGACGAAGCTGCAAAAAAGTCGTTCCTAAGGGAGCGCAGCGTAAGTTTTCTGCTCAAAAGTCGTTCCTAAGGGAATGCAGAGCCAAAAAATTGACGAAGCCACAAAAGTCGTTCCTAAGGAGCGCAGAGTAAGTTTTCTGCACAAAAGTTGTTCCAAAGGGAATGCAGAGCCAAATACCACCGAAATATAAGGTGAAGAAGTTTAAAAGTCGTTCCTAAGGGGATGCAGAACTTAAATTAGGGATGGCAATGGGTCGGGTTCGGATCGAGTAGAGTAAATACCCGCCCGCGACCATACCCACGGGGATTATCCATATCCGCCCATGACTATACCCACGGGTAAAATTTTGTACCCGTGCCCGTACCCATCGGGTATCGGGCGGATATCGGGTATCCGTCGGGTATAGCAGCTTGGTGCACTCTCCCTAAATGAAGTCTAGTGCAGTTCTGAGCGTCGCACATTGCCATAATCACCGGAGGCACATAATGTTGTTGCACAGTGCAGTCGTGTAGATGTAGCCCTGGACATGTTTTGCTAATGTTTTTTTGTTAATAAACTTCCAACTCGTCAAAATCGGAGAGTAGCTAGCATAGTCGTCTGGTGTATTAACACCCTCTTAGCTCAAGTACTTGTACTAGATAGCACTGGTACTATGTACTGGCACTTTATCAAACGTACTGACACTAGTACGAACCAGATCAGAAGCATCAGCAGACATGGAGGGATGGCAGTAGGATGAGCTGTCGAGGGTGGACGGCTAGCTAGCGTACTGGTAGGTTGAAAACCTAGAATCACTATTTTCGGATATCCGTCGGGTACCCGCGGGTAAGAAATCAAATCTGTACCCGACCCGTAATAAAATCGGGTCGGGTATGGGTAAGACCCACGGGTCAAATTTCGTGCCCGAACGCGTACCCGACGGGTCGGATATCCGACGGATATCCGAACCCGCGGGTAAAATTGCCATCCCTAACTTAAATGCCACCGAAATAGAAGGTGAAGAAGCTCAAAAGTCGTTCCTAAGGGGATGCAGAGCTTAAAAGACTCAAAAGTCGTTCCTAAGGGGATGCAGAGTCTGGTGTGGTTTCGTGTGTGTGTTCGGGACATTCATTTGCACATTACATTACATCATTCATTGCATTCATACACATTCATGTAGACATTCGTAGGATCATTATCATCATAACATGAAGCACAAACAGAAATACTCCAGCTTTGACAACAATGCTTCGATGAGCACGAAGAAGCAAGGACATACTTCGTTGTGTACGAAAAGAAGGGAAGGTGTTTTTCGCCTTCGGCTCAAAAGATACAAGTTTCATCCACAGCAAAGCAATTTATACATGGATGGAAAGGTAAAAATATATTACAAGGTATGGACAAGTATACAAAGTAATGTTCAATTCTCGATTACAATGTCTTTTACAAAGATAATACAAATGCTTCTAAGCTCTATACAGGCAGGCCTAAAAATAGCTTCAGCAGCCTTCGGAATGTGCTTCGGATTATCAATCTTCGGTACCACCATCCTGCAGACAAACAAGCAGTATAAGGTAAAAAGTAATTACAAGAGATGACAAGAAATAGGTATAAGTTTCATACCGGCTTAAGCAAGCTTCGGGCCTCGTCACCAACCAAATCCCGCCCACCCTTCGCCCAAATCTGAGTTATAAATCTATTTCCAATACTCTGGGCTTCGCTGGGGATATCAACCAAGTCTGATGGAGACAGACTAAAGGTTGGTCTGTTTACCTTTTTCTATGCGTACAACTAGCCTTCATAAAAGCTGCAGCTGTGCCGCGAGAAGCTAGTAAGGCACAAAAGTCATCATGCCCAGCTATCACTTCATCAAGCGCCTCAACTTTGTTTTCAATATGTTCGAAGGTGCTTGTTAGGTCTTCAGCCGAAGGGGTAAACTCTTCAGAGCTGGCTCCAACCGAGCCGAAGACCTTTTTAAGTCATCGCACGCAGCGGTTGCCAAAGTTTAAACAGATGTTCCGAAGCTCTTTCAGAGATTAATGCAGCTTTGTATTTTTGTCAGCTTCGGCTTCGTATTTTGTATGGAATTTTTTCTCTCTTGTTCGAAGCTCTCTGATTTTTGGAGAAGTTCCTCGTTTAATCTAGCGTTTTCGGCTTGGGCTTCTGCAAGTTAACCCTCCATTGCCTGAAGCAGGAAATCTTCCTTCTCAAGAGAAGCTTCGTAGTCTTTAATTTTGTTTTCCAAACCCTCGATTATAATTTTGTTCTTTTTGTCTTCGAGGTCTTGCTGCATTCTCAGTGCCTTGCTTAGCAACATACTCTGTAGAAATAAACCTTCATCAGAAAATTTTGCTTCATCACAAAAATAAAAAGAAAATTTTGCTTCATCTTAAAAAAGGAATTTTACCTTGGAGTTGGAATAAAACAAACTGCCAACGATATGTTGTCGCCGATAGCCGCTAATATCAGCTTCGAGCTTCGGGAAATCGGCACTCTTTGATAGAGTGCCGATTATCTTTGCCCCGGTGTGGTCGCGAATGCATCCTAAGGCCCCTTCATCGATCCCACCAAAGAGCATAGCTCCTGGCTGGTAGCCACAGGATATACCATACTCCTGTAGCTCCTTCTTTTCGGCCTCGGATAATTCTTGCCTGACCAGGTTACGAAGGTCGAAGTCTTTTTCCTCCAAAGCAGCATCGGCAATCTTCTTTCCTTTGTCAGGCACTGTGGCCATGACCTCCTCTGCAGCCGCAGCTGTCTCTTCCGCAGCCATATCCAAAAGCAGTTTATCAATTCCAGAAAGTGTACTCTCAAGGTTGGTGGCTTCGGTAGCAGCTGCAGCTTCGGTAGTGGCCTCGGCGCTTGCAATAGGTGTTATTTTAGATACTGAGGCCGACGGTGGCGTCCGTTCAATGGTTTGCATTACGGTAACAATCCTTCGCTTTTTCTACCCATCCGCCTTCTTTGAAGCTGAAGGCTCGTCCTTCTTCTGTAAAAGCTTCGTCAGTTCTGGTCCCAGAGGACTTAGCAGCTTGATAGGTAGAGATTCAGTCATTACCTTTAAAATTTCTGCTACTTCGGCAGCAGGAGGCGTCGAGGGAGTTTCTGAAAGGGAAATGTGCCCTTGGCCCATTTCTAAGTATTTTGGTGATTAAGTGTCAACACAAGTGCTTAGATGTGAACCAATGCCCATGAATGAACAAAGTGCAAATCTACAACAAAGGTATGTTTCTAAGTCTTAGTACATTGGTTTTGTGTACTAATATATTTGTCTAAGTGTTAGAAACAGATAGAAGAAGATAAGAGAAGACTTGGCTGTGTACAGCCAAGGGACTGTTTCGGTCTGGGGCACCGGACTGTCCGGTGGTGCACCGGACAGTGTCCGGTGCGCCAGGCTCCCTCGGCCGAAGAGCCCGCTCTCGGGAATTTGCTGACGGCGTACGGCTAAAATTCACCGGACTGTCCGGTGTGCACCGGACTGTCCGGTGAGCCAACGGTCGGCCGAGCCAACGGTCGGCCGCGGAATCTGCGCGCGACACGTGGTCTGGCCAACGGTCGGAAGGAAGCACCGGACTGTCCGGTGTGCACCGGACTGTCCGGTGCGCCAGATCTGCAACGGTCGGCTGTGCTGTTTAAGGAAATAAATCGGGCACCGGACAGTGTCCGGTGTGCACCGGACTGTCCGGTGCACCCGACGACAGAAGGCAAGGATAGCCTTCCAGATGTGTTCTCAACGGCTCCTAGCTGCCTTGGGGCTATAAAAGGGACCCCTAGGCGCATGGAGGAGGACACCAAGCATTCCTACAACACTCCTAAGCACCAAGACATCGATCTCGCGCATTTGTTTCATTGTGATAGCATATAGAGCTCTTGTGGAGTTGTGAACTCTTTGAGTTGTGTTGCGAGCTCTTGTTGCGACTTGTGTGCGTGCTGTTGCTCTGATCTTTTGAAGTCTTGTGTGTGTTGCTCATCCCCTTCCTTACTCCGTGATTCTTTGTGAACATCAAAAGTGTAAGGGCGAGAGGCTCCAAGTTGTGGAGATTCCTCGCAAACGGGATAAGAAAAGAAAAGCATAACACTGTGGTATTCAAGTTGATCATTGGATCACTTGAGAGGAGTTGAGTGCAACTCTCGTCCGTTGGGACGCCACAACGTGGAGTAGGCAAGTATTTGTGCTTGGCCGAACCACGGGATAAACCACTGTGTCTTCTCTGCGTTTGATCTTTTGTGGTTATCGTATTGTGCAAGACCTTCTCTAGCCACTTGGCATTATTACTCTAACTCTTAACAAGTTTTTGTGGCTATAAGTTTAAGTTTTACAGGATCACCTATTCACCCCCCCTCTAGGTGCTCTCAATTGGTATCAGAGTCGTTCTCTTCAAGAAAGGGACTAGCCGCCCGAAGAGATGGATCCTAAGGGGAAGGGAATCGTGATCAACGATAAGGAGGAGTCCTTCGTCAATGAGCTCAAAGATGACAAGCCTACCGACTCCGGCTCGGGTCATAGACGAAAGGAAGGGAAGAAGAAGAAGACGAGGCGCATCAAGGAGATCGTCTACTACGACGACAGTGATGAGTCTACTTCTTCCCAAAAGGACGACGACCACAACGACTACGAGCAAAGGAAACCGGTTAATTCTAACTTTTCCTTTGACTACTCTCGTATTCCGCAAAGCTCAAATTCACATTTGCTTTCCATTCCACTCGGCAAGCCCCCACACTTTGATGGGGAGGACTACGGATTTTGGAGCCACAAAATGCGTAGTCACCTATTTTCTCTCCATCCTAGTATATGGGAGATTGTAGATAGTGGAATGCACTTTAATAGTTCAGATAGTCCTATATTCATTAATGAGCAAATCCATAAGAATGCACAAGCTACTACTGTTCTTCTAGCTTCATTGTGCAGGGATGAATATAACAAAGTGAGTGGCTTGGATAACGCCAAGCAAATCTGGGATACCCTCAAGATCTCTCATGAGGGAAATGACGCTACCTTGCTCACCAAAATGGAGTTGGTGGAGGGCGAGCTTGGACGGTTCGCGATGATAAGGGGCGAGGAGCCAACTCAAACATACAACCGGCTCAAGACCCTTATCAACAAAATAAGGAGCTACGGAAGCACGCGATGGACGGACCACGACGTCGTCCGACTAATGCTAAGGTCCTTTACCGTTCTTGATCCTCATTTGGTGAATAATATTCGTGAGAATCCCAGGTACACCAAAATGTCGCCCGAAGAAATTCTTGGAAAATTTGTAAGCGGGCGGATGATGATCAAGGAGGCGAGGTACGTCGATGACGCGTTGAACGGTCCAATCCACGAGCCTCAACCCATTGCTCTCAAGGCATCGAGAAGCAAGGAGGCACTACCAAGCAAGGTGGCGCAAATTGAGGCGGCCGGGCTTAATGATGAAGAAATGGCTCTCATCATTAAGCGCTTCAAGACGGCGTTAAGGGGTCGCAAGGAGCATCCCAACAAGACCAAGACGAAGGGGAAGCGCTCATGCTTCAAGTGTGGTAAGATTGGTCACTTTATTGCTAATTGTCCCGATAATGATAGTGACCAGGAAAAGAAGAGTGGGAAATGGGAAAAGAAGAAGAATTACAAGAAGGCAAAGGGCGAGGCTCATATTGGAAAGGAGTGGGATTCAGATTGCTCCTCGTCCGACTCCGACAACGAAGGACTCGCCGCCACCGCCTTCAACAAATCAACCCTCTTCCCAAACGAGCGTCACACATGCCTTATGGCAAAGGAGAAGAAGGTATGTACTCGCAACTCTACCTATGCTTCTTCAAGTGAGGACGAATCTAGTGATGAGGATGAAGTAGATTATTCATGTTTGTTCAAGGGCTTAGACAGATCTAAGATAGACAAAATTAATGAATTAATTGATGCCTTGAATGAAAAGAATATACTTTTAGAAAAGCAAGAGGATTTGTTGTATGAAGAACATGATAAGTTTGTAGAGGCTCAAAAATCCCTTGCATTAGAAATTAAGAGGAATGAAATGCTTGCTTGTGAAGTGTCAACATGCCATGATTCTATTTCTAACTTAAAGAGCATAAACGATGATTTAAATGCTAAACTAGTAGAAGCAAATAAATCCAACTCTTGTGTTAAACATGTTGAAATTTGCACTAGGTGTAAGGATGTTGATATTAATGCTTGTAGTGAACACTTAGTTTACATTTCAAAATTGAGTGATGAAGTGGCTAGTCTTAATGCTCAACTTAAGACTAGCAAAAGTGATTTTGAAAAACTAAAATTTGCTAGGGATGCCTACACGGTTGGTAGACACCCCTCAATTAAGGATGGACTTGGCTTCAAGAGGGAAGCCAAGAACTTAACAAGCCATAAGGCTCCCATTCCCGCCAAGGAGAAAGGGAAGGCCCCTATGGCTACTAGTGCTAAAAGGAACCATGCCTTTTTGTATCATGATAAAAGACAAACTAGAAGTTATGATGCTTTTGATTCATATGTTTATGATTCTCATGCCATGTTTGCTCCTAGTTCTTCTTATGTGTATGATAGAAATGTTACTAGGAGAAATGTTGTTCCTAAAAGAAATGTTGCAAATGTTCATAGAAAAGTAGTGAATGAACCCTCTACAATTTATTGTGCTTTGAATGCTTCATTTGCAATTTGTAGAAAGGATAGAAAAGTAATTGCTAGGAAGTTAGGGGCAAAATGCAAAGGTGATAAAACTTGCATTTGGGTCCCTAAGGAAATTGTGACTAACCTTGTAGGACCCAACAAGAGTTGGGTACCTAAGTCCCAAGCTTAAATTTGCCTTGCAGGTTTATGCATCCGGGGGTTCAAGCTGGATTATCGACAGCGGATGCACAAACCATATGACGGGAGAGAAGAAAATGTTCACCTCCTACGTCAAGAATAAGGATTCCCAAGATTCAATTATATTCGGTGATGGGAATCAAGGCAAGGTAAAAGGTTTAGGTAAAATTGCAATTTCTAATGAGCACTCCATATCTAATGTGTTTTTAGTTGAGTCTCTTGGATATAATCTGCTATCTGTGAGTCAATTATGCAATATGGGATATAACTGTCTATTTACAAATGTAGATGTGTCTGTCTTTAGAAGAAGTGATGGTTCACTAGCTTTTAAGGGTGTATTAGACGGCAAACTTTATTTAGTAGATTTTGCAAAAGAAGAGGCCGGTCTAGATGCATGCTTAATAGCTAAGACTAGCATGGGCTGGCTGTGGCATCGCCGCTTAGCACATGTGGGGATGAAGAACCTTCACAAGCTTCTAAAGGGAGAACACGTGATAGGTCTAACTAATGTTCAATTCGAAAAAGATAGACCTTGTGCAGCTTGTCAAGCAGGGAAACAGGTGGGAGGCTCTCATCACACCAAAAATGTGATGACGACATCAAGACCCTTGGAGATGCTGCATATGGACCTTTTTGGACCCGTCGCCTATCTGAGCATAGGAGGAAGTAAGTATGGTTTAGTTATTGTTGATGACTTTTCCCGCTTCACTTGGGTGTTCTTTTTGCAGGAAAAGTCCGAAACCCAAGGGACTCTCAAACGCTTCCTCAGGAGAGCTCAAAATGAGTTTGAGCTCAAAGTGAAGAAGATAAGGAGCGACAACGGATCCGAGTTCAAGAACCTTCAAGTGGAGGAGTTCCTTGAAGAGGAAGGGATCAAGCACGAGTTCTCCGCTCCCTACACACCACAGCAAAATGGTGTGGTAGAGAGGAAGAACAGGACGCTCATCGATATGGCGAGGACGATGCTAGGAGAGTTCAAGACCCCCGAGTGCTTTTGGACGGAAGCCGTTAACACTGCTTGCCACGCCATCAACAGGGTCTACCTTCATCGCCTCCTCAAGAAGACGTCGTATGAGCTACTAACCGGTAACAAACCCAATGTATCGTACTTTCGTGTATTTGGGAGTAAATGCTACATTCTAGTGAAGAAGGGTAGAAATTCTAAGTTTGCTCCCAAAGCTGTAGAAGGGTTTTTGTTAGGTTATGACTCAAATACAAAGGCGTATAGAGTCTTCAACAAATCATCGGGTTTGGTTGAAGTCTCTAGCGACGTTGTATTTGATGAGACTAATGGCTCTCCAAGAGAGCAAGTTGTTGATTGTGATGATGTAGATGAAGAAGATGTTCCGACGGCCGCTATACGGACCATGGCGATTGGAGAAGTACGGCCACAGGAACAAGATGAACGAGATCAACCTTCTTCCTCAACTATGGTGCATCCCCCAACCGAAGATGACGAACAGGTACCTCAAGTGGAGGCGCTTGATCAAGGGGGAGCACAAGATGATCAAGTGATGGAGGAAGAAGCGCAACCGGCACCTCCAACCCAAGTTCGAGCGATGATTCAAAGGGATCATCCCGTCGATCAAATTCTGGGTGACATTAGCAAGGGAGTAACTACTCGATCTCGATTAGTTAATTTTTGTGAGCATTACTCCTTTGTCTCTTCTATTGAGCCTTTCAGGGTAGAGGAGGCCTTGCTAGATCCGGATTGGGTATTGGCCATGCAGGAGGAGCTCAACAACTTCAAGCGCAATGAAGTTTGGACACTGGTGCCTCGTCCGAAGCAAAATGTTGTGGGAACCAAGTGGGTGTTCCGCAACAAACAGGACGAGCACGGGGTGGTGACGAGGAACAAGGCTCGACTTGTGGCAAAAGGTTATGCCCAAGTCGCAGGTTTGGACTTTGAGGAGACTTTCGCTCCTGTGGCTAGGCTAGAGTCCATTCGTATCTTGCTAGCATATGCCGCTCACCATTCTTTCAGGTTGTACCAAATGGATGTGAAGAGCGCTTTCCTCAACGGGCCAATCAAGGAGGAAGTGTACGTGGAGCAACCCCCTGGCTTCGAGGATGAACGGTACCCCGACCATGTGTGTAAGCTCTCTAAGGCGCTCTATGGACTTAAGCAAGCCCCAAGAGCATGGTATGAATGCCTTAGAGACTTTTTACTTGCTAATGCTTTCAAGGTTGGGAAGGCCGATCCAACTCTTTTTACAAAGACATGTGATGGTGATTTGTTTGTGTGCCAAATTTATGTCGATGACATAATATTTGGTTCTACTAACCAAAAGTCTTGTGAAGAATTTAGCAGGGTGATGACGCAGAAATTCGAGATGTCGATGATGGGCGAGTTGAACTACTTCCTTGGGTTCCAAGTGAAGCAACTCAAGGACGGCACCTTCATCTCCCAAACGAAGTACACGCAAGATCTGCTAAAGCGGTTTGGGATGAAGGACGCCAAGCCCGCCAAGACTCCGATGGGGACCGACGGACACACTGACCTCAACAAAGGAGGTAAGTCCGTTGATCAAAAAGCATACCGGTCAATGATAGGTTCTTTGCTTTACTTATGTGCTAGTAGACCGGATATTATGCTTAGCGTATGCATGTGTGCTAGATTTCAATCCGATCCTAAGGAGTGTCACTTAGTGGCGGTGAAGCGAATTCTTAGATATTTGGTTGCTACGCCTTGCTTCGGGCTCTGGTATCCAAAGGGGTCTACCTTTGACTTAGTTGGATACTCAGACTCCGACTATGCCGGATGTAAGGTCGATAGGAAGAGTACATCGGGGACGTGCCAATTCTTAGGAAGGTCCCTGGTGTCATGGAACTCTAAGAAACAAACCTCCGTTGCCCTATCCACCGCTGAGGCCGAGTACGTTGCCGCAGGTCAGTGTTGCGCGCAACTACTTTGGATGAGGCAAACCCTCCGGGACTTTGGCTACAATCTGAGCAAAGTCCCACTCCTATGTGACAATGAGAGTGCTATCCGCATGGCGGAGAATCCTGTTGAGCACAGCCGCACAAAGCACATAGACATCCGGCATCACTTTTTGAGAGACCACCAGCAAAAGGGAGATATCGAAGTGTTTCATGTTAGCACCGAGAACCAGCTAGCCGATATCTTCACTAAGCCTCTAGATGAGAAGACCTTTTGCAGGTTGCGTAGTGAGCTAAATGTCATAGATTCGCGGAACCTGGATTGAATTGTAGCATACATGTACTTATGCTTTTGATCATGTTCCTTTTTGCATTTTGTTGCTTATTATGGTGCTCAAGTTGTACAAACACTCCCTGGACCTCACAAGTCCGTTGCAAAGTGATGCACATGTTTAGGGGGAGATGTGTTACAACTGGACCCTTTGAGACTAACCATGTGCTTGAGTTTGATAATTTAGTCTCGAAGGAGGATTGAAAGGGAAAAGGTGGACTTGGACCATGAAAGACTTCCACTGCACTCCGATGAGAGGGTAACTAATTCCAAGTTCATCTCATGAAATCTTATTGTCATATGCTCTTAATTGAAGACTTTGGTGAGGCAATGGGGTTAAAAGGCCAAGATTAATCCCGTTTTGGTGCTTGATGCCAAAGGGGGAGAAAATAAAGGCCAAAGTAATAAATGGATCAGCTACCACTTGAGAGATTTTGAAAATAGTAGAATAGAGTTTTTGTGAGTTTTTGTTTTGTCAAAAGCTTTTATTGTCTCTTATTGTCTCTATTGTCAAAAGTTGGAGAAGTGGTGATTATGGGAAATAGGGGGAGTTTTTGAAATCCTTGATCAATCTCTTTTGGAATGACTCTCTTTATGCCTCAACATGTGTGTTTGACATAGAAATAGAGATTTGAGTTTGATTTGCAAAAACAAACCAAGTGGTGGCAAAGGATGATCCATATATGCCAAAATTGAATCAAAACCAATTTGAGTTTTTATTTGAAGTGATTTTGCACTTGTTCTATCTACTTTATGTTGTGTTGGCATAAATCACCAAAAAGGGGGAGATTGAAAGGGAAATGTGCCCTTGGCCCATTTCTAAGTATTTTGGTGATTAAGTGTCAACACAAGTGCTTAGATGTGAACCAATGCCCATGAATGAACAAAGTGCAAATCTACAACAAAGGTATGTTTCTAAGTCTTAGTACATTGGTTTTGTGTACTAATATATTTGTCTAAGTGTTAGAAACAGATAGAAGAAGATAAGAGAAGACTTGGCTGTGTACAGCCAAGGGACTGTTTCGGTCTGGGGCACCGGACTGTCCGGTGGTGCACCGGACTGTCCGGTGGTGCACCGGACAGTGTCCGGTGCGCCAGGCTCCCTCGGCCGAAGAGCCCGCTCTCGGGAATTTGCTGACGGCGTACGGCTAAAATTCACCGGACTGTCCGGTGTGCACCGGACTGTCCGGTGAGCCAACGGTCGGCCGAGCCAACGGTCGGCCGCGGAATCTGCGTGCGACACGTGGTCTGGCCAACGGTCGGAAGGAAGCACCGGACTGTCCGGTGTGCACCGGACTGTCCGGTGCGCCAGATCTGCAACGGTCGGCAACGGTCGGCTGTGCTGTTTAAGGAAATAAATCGGGCACCGGACAGTGTCCGGTGTGCACCGGACTGTCCGGTGCACCCGACGACAGAAGGCAAGGATAGCCTTCCAGATGTGTTCTCAACGGCTCCTAGCTGCCTTGGGGCTATAAAAGGGACCCCTAGGCGCATGGAGGAGGACACCAAGCATTCCTACAACACTCCTAAGCACCAAGACATCGATCTCGCGCATTTGTTTCATTGTGATAGCATATAGAGCTCTTGTGGAGTTGTGAACTCTTTGAGTTGTGTTGCGAGCTCTTGTTGCGACTTGTGTGCGTGCTGTTGCTCTGATCTTTTGAAGTCTTGTGTGTGTTGCTCATCCCATTCCTTACTCCGTGATTCTTTGTGAACATCAAAAGTGTAAGGGCGAGAGGCTCCAAGTTGTGGAGATTCCTCGCAAACGGGATAAGAAAAGAAAAGCATAACACTGTGGTATTCAAGTTGATCATTGGATCACTTGAGAGGAGTTGAGTGCAACTCTCGTCCGTTGGGACGCCACAACGTGGAGTAGGCAAGTATTTGTGCTTGGCCGAACCACGGGATAAACCACTGTGTCTTCTCTGCGTTTGATCTTTTGTGGTTATCGTATTGTGCAAGACCTTCTCTAGCCACTTGGCATTATTACTCTAACTCTTAACAAGTTTTTGTGGCTATAAGTTTAAGTTTTACAGGATCACCTATTCACCCCCCCCCCCTCTAGGTGCTCTCAGTTTCCTCTGCTGCCTTAGTCATCTTCGGCTTTGGACTCTCAGCCTTCCTCTTCTTCGAAGCAACATCTTTCGGCTCAGGAGTGGATTTTATTTTCTTTGAAGCTTTTTCGTCTTCCTTTACCATTCTAGCAGCTTGTCTGCTCAGAATGCTGACGATTCTTTTTCTTTTAACACCTTCAACACCTTTGTCAAGTCGTTTGTAATCAGGGTATTCAAATTTTAGGGCATCCATCACCCGGTTCAACCTTCGCTTGGGCCGGGTGCCGAAGGCTGCTGTCATCAATTGATCTTCTTTCCTCGTATAATTTCCCAGTATTTCATTACACATAGTTTTGATCATCTCTAGCCATTCTTGGCATGGCTCTTTAAACTGTTTTTCAAACTTGAAACGGTAGGCTAATCGAACAAGGTCATGCTTCTTCTTCGTTTCTTCCATCTTCAGCATTCCGCAGCCACTTGACGTTGGGAAGGTCCGGTTGGCCAGGTATTCCTGTACCAGGTCCTTGGTACTAATTTGCTCAGCAACCACCCTGAACTCTGCTGTGGCTAGCTGGCATGCTGACCCTAGTTTCATATTGCACAGGGCCTAGTCATTCCGAAGTTTAAGGACAACGGGCACATGACCATCGTCATCAGTTTCCCCCTCTTCTTTTCATCAGCCATAATATAAAACCATTCACCTTTCTAGCCGGTTGGCCATTTTGTGCGATAACTGAGAATTGGATAAAGAAGAGTAAAGAGGGTGAAGGAGTGTCATCTATACTTAGACGAGGCTTTATAGGACTGTTGGGGGTCTTCTTCTTCGCCGAAGGTCCTCAAGTAAAAAACACCTTCGGCAAGACAATACAAAGGCAGGCGCGACATGAAGATACAACCCGAAAATAGCATGGACAGAAGCCAAAGCTATTACTAAAGGAGCTTCGGCTCAGCATTATGGTGAAGACGAAGGACGATACCGACCTAAGGAGGAAAAGTCTATCTAGTCCTTAATAGTTTGTATTATGATTATAATTGTGCGACAAGGACATAAATGTAATTTTGATCGGGCTGCGTCCCGTGCCTATAAATAGGTGAACAGTAACCCCGTACTGTTCATGCTGTCTTGCAATCCCTCGCGCATCACTTTTGGATTCTTACCTTCTCTCAAACTAAAGGTATTAATGTAACTCAATATCATTAATCTTTATTCATGATCTGAAACTCTCTTGTGGGTTTTGGTGGTTTGGATGACAACCCAATTAAAGGACTAACAAGTGTGCTAAGAGTTGAACAGGTGCTTAATGCAAAGCTAACAGGGTTCAACACAAGTGAACAAGTGTGATGGTCCAAAGACTAGATTATCTATAGAAAATGGACATCACAAGTAAGATGGACATTGCTTAAGTGAGACTCGGTGTGCGTAACTCAGAGACAACCGATCAAGCCAAGGATGGAGGCAAGAAGAGCTTCGAGGTACCGAGTGCACGGGAGAAGGTCAAGGAGACTAGGAACCCAAAGCCAGGGGTGAAGAAGAAGACTTGTAAAGTCAAGGTTGATCGAGTTAAGAAGAGTTAAGGTGCATCAAGGATCACTACATAAGGACATGACTTACAACCAATGAGATAACATCTACAATTATGTGGTATAAGTCATAAGGCTCAGGATCAAGAAGTGAACAAGGTCACTAGAAGAAGGAGCAGTGTCAAAGCCAGAACTGGAAGCAGCCCAAAAGAGCTAAGTTCACCTTGATCTTTAGTTTGGGTTGCTCCTATGCTTGGATATATTCTATGTGACCTTTGCAGGGGGTTGGAGCTCAGATATGTCAATCTAGATCAAGTCAAATTGACTTGATAGATGTCCAACACATGTCATTGTAATATGTGCTAAGTGGTTAAGACATGCAAGTCTAAGAATTAAGGTATGTCTCTGGCCCTAGTGAATTGTTTTTGGAGCTAACATATTTCTCTAAGTGCTAAGGACCAATTTGAGTCAAATCCAAAAGAGCAAAGGAAGTCCAGCTGAAAAGCCAGCAGAGTACTTGCTACGGGTGCACCGGACTGTCTGGTGTGCATCGGACAGTGTCCGGTGCCCCAGCTGCTCGGCTGGCTAACTCGCCGCTCTCGGGAATCGATGGGGGGCACTACGGCTAAAATTCACCGGACTGTCCGATGTGCACCGGACTGTCCGGTGAGCCAACAACGCCCGCGCCAACGGTCAACAGCTGAAGCGCCTCAATCCTTCGGGACTCAAATGTGATACAATTACTAGTCCTAGGAGGCTAGTAAACACATTTATACAACAGATGATTCCAGATCTGCTTAAACGAGACAAACCTGTAAAGGTGGCGATCAACTTTAAGAGTTGGTCCACAACTCGGGACATATCATCAGAGTGGGGCTGAAGCAGCCCGATATACGCAGCGAAGCAAATCAGCGGTTCAACAGCCACATGCAAGGTTGGGAACAGGCGTAACTCTTACCCGATCATGATCTCCTTCTCTGAAAAATAACAAATAAGCAAGGGTGAGTACTTACGTACTCAGTAGCCCACCTTCACCCGTGGAATGGAGAAATCAGATATAATGCATGGAATATGTGGAGCTCAGGATATTTTTGCAGAAACAACAATATTTTATGCAGGGTTGATTTGTAAAACATTTTGTATTTTGCAAAGCGCATCCTCTCCCAAAGGAGCAGGAAGTTTTTTTTTCAATATTAGAACAAAATCCCTTGGACTAAACCATCCAGGTATCTCAGCAGTTTCCCACTGGTTTTCATTTTCAAAAACAACTATTAGACTTCTCGTCCACCATAGCTCACGGCTCAACCGCTGGACCTTTTTAAAACCACTTTTCTCAAACGCACCTTTTTTTTAAAACAAAACACTAATTGCCATACCACACCAGACTCGTCCATTCCCGTGGACACAGACTATTCGAATAGGTTTGAAACTCTGCGCAGAGGGGTACACTTTACCCACTAGTCCAGTTTCTGCGGTCTCACCGTCGTGAGACCCGAATGCCGAATCTCTTTCTTTCCTCACACGTCCTTACCTTAACGGTTATACTGGAAGGAGTCAGGCCGCCGCCATGCCCAAACCGGACAAAACATTCCCCCTCCTTATCCTCCCGGTGCTCCCCAGCCTTCATAACCCTGGGGTTTGGACCATACGAGTTCAGATTGATTGACTGCCCATACAGTCTCGAGTGGTTGTACTTATCATGAGTACATGTAGTGAAGGATGACAAACTGGTCCTTATGTGAGGGGACAATCCTTCTGCTCACGCCTAAACCAGCTAAGCCATCACCTTAGGCCCTCACCTAAACCAGGGAGTCCCTGATCATGCCTACTCGAAGGTGATAAGGGTGAAAATCCTTCATCATACACATTATGAAAAGCATTTTCTTTTGAAAACTCACACCTTTTCTCAAATCATTTGTAACAAATATATCAAGGATTGATTGCGGCAAGCGGCTGGGTGGCCATAATAACTTGTCTCAAAATCATATCATGCATAAAATAACAGGCTGAGGGTTGTGGTTGAAAAATCATAGGTAATTTATGCATCAAAGGGATCCAGTGAGCTTGCCGTGCTTATCCGGTGAAGGGGGAAGGGGAGCTCGCGGAACTGGCTTCTAGCTCCACTGCCTGGCGTAGACTTGCAGATCTGGCCTCCACGAGACGGCACGAACGCTCCGATAACTATGCGACATGAACAAGCAAACATACAAACCAGCAAATATACCAACAAATATTTAGTATAGTGGTCAGAATAGCGATATATGGATGGGTAGAGTCTTGAGTAGAATCTGTGTCACGTGGTGTTGAGATACTACTAGTGGTGGAGTGGAGGTGCTTACCAGGAGGGTGGACTGGAGGCGAAGCGACACTATGCGTGTAGCCGGCAGAGCGGGGTAACTGAGTGGGTGGGGTGTTTGCCTTGGCTGAGGGTGTTTAGTGTGTGTGGAGAGGGATAGGTTAGCTAGGTGTATTTATAGCTGTGTGTATGTGGTGTAGCACAGTGAAGTTCACTGTTGGTGAGAATAGTGACGAATGAATCGTCTGACTTAGTATGAACAGGAGAGTTATAGGCAGAATATGGGACAAGAGTATTTTGGGAGTTTTCTGGAACATGAACCATGCTTAAGGGATGACATGGTTGGATAGGAAATAGTTTGATAAGAAATTAGAAACAAGAATTATTGGAATCGGAGTTTGGAAGCTTGGTTCGAAGGAATCTCAAAGTTAAGCGGGCTCAACTTGGAGAAACATGGGATGGGTGTCCAGATGGGAAGTTTCCTACTAGAAGGAAAATCACAGTCACTGGAGTTCGTATGACTGGAATATGGGTCTGGCTGGTCTTAGGTGGACTGGACAGCATGATGGATGAGTAGTTGAAATTTAGAGTGATCGGATGATCGATAAATAGTAACGATGAATAGTGACAACGAAAAGTTACCGCAGATATCATCGATGAATAGTACGATAATGAATAGTGTCGGTGAATAGTAACGATGATGAACAGTGTTGATGGATAGTAACGATGGTGAATAGTGTCGGTAAATAGTAATGATAAATAGTAATGGTGAATAGTAATGGTGAATAGTGATGTGAATAGTCATATGAACGAACGATGAACGATAAATAGTGGCTATGAACGAACGATGAATAGGAACTGTCAACGAACGGATGAACGATCGAATGATCGGACGAACAAACGATCGAAATTTCGGCAGCATAACAACAGGATAAAGATTATCTGGATGAACGATGAATAGGGACTATGAACGAACGATGAACGATGAATAGGAACTATGAACGAACGAATGATCAAATGAACAAACGATCGGAATTTTGGCAGCATAACGACAGGAAACAGATTATTTGGACGAACGAACGGACGAACGGACGAACGAACCATGAACGATCGGACGAACGAACTAACAAACTAAGAACAGGTGGACGAACGATCGAAGAACGACCGAACGATCCTTGTGCTAGTGTGTGCTTGTGTGGGAAGTGGAGTGGGCTTGTGTGTGGGGCGGGGGAAGAGAGTTGCCATGAAATGGCTTGGGGTGGGATGAGAGGAGGCCCTTGCCCCTCTATTTATAGCCATGGTGGGGGGGTTAGGGGGAGGGATGAGAGGATTAGTGGGAGATTAGCATGTATTTGTCTTGTATAAGTGAGATTAGCTTGTAGAGCTCAACGTATGACACCGGAGGCATACGTATACGTATGAGCATGAGGAAAGTTATGAAGAAAATATTTGTAGGGACTTGAAAATTGATTCTGAAGGTATTTCTGAGGAGGAAAATATCTGGAGAATTATCGGTGGAATATTTGGGCAGTATTTCTGGAAGGAACTTGAAGGGGATCACTGGGGAAATATTTGTAGGATATTTTGAGGAGGATTTTGGAGAGAATATAGACCACTATATTTTATTTGTTGATATCAACTTGCAAACAAACATTTTGAAATGAAATTTAAAATTCATTTTGAATTTATAGCGACTTCGAGAAAATTTCAAGATTTGAATTTTTGGGATGCTACAGATCTACCCCACTTAAAATGAATCTCGTCCTCGAGATTCGGCTTAGAAGGGTTATGGGTATAGCTTTACTTCAGCTACATATCTTCACTTTGTAGACTCTTCGAGGAGATGGAACTTCAACAAAATCTAGCCTTTGAGGGGCATCCGGTTGCCGATTGCAAACGCTGGTTCTGGCTACTCAAAGATCATCTTCAGGCTTCTAGCTTTCGCTTGGCAGCTAGCTTATTGAAGAAGCATTGATGCCAACACGCAAACCTTCCTCTTGCGAACTCCCACATGGATTCCTTCCTTGATTAGTCTTCTGGTGCTTCATCAACAAAACTTGGGTGACCACTTCACATCCAGAAACTTATAAGCTTCGATGATCTGGTCCTTCACAAGCTTGTTACAAGCCTTCTTCTTTTTCTCTATAGGAACCTTACTGGGACACTACCCCACTTAAAAAGAATGAGGGTAGAACTCTTGAATCTTGGGGATTTGAACTCCTTGAAGCATCTCATAACAAGGGTGTTACGGGGCCTTCTTCTGCTGTTGCTGCTTGAGCAGGCTGCGGAGAGATGACTGGCACAGGGTTGATTCTGGGAGAACCTTATTATCTTCTCTTCACTATCTTCTTTTCACTGACCCTTTCTTTCTCTTTGCTCTTCCCACTGGAGGATTCTATCAAAGAGTATTACCATCATACAGAGGAGGAAACCAAGGACTATGAACCATGAACAACAGTCTTCAACCTAAGAATCATCAAGCATTGTGATCTTAGGGGCGAGGGAGTGGAAAATGGGGTTGCTTGCTATTTGGCAGAGGGTATTTTATTGGGAGTGTTTTGCTTTGAGTGAGATGGGAACTGAGGGAGCTGGTGCTGGAGTTTTATAGGCGAGTGGGGGTGCTCGGGGTGTGGAGTGGTGGTGATGGAGCAGGTGACACGAGGCAGCAAGTGCGATAGAGGGGGGATTGTGTTGATGGTGGTGATGGCGGCGGTGGGTGCGTTGCAAAGGGGGCGTGGGGCGGTAGTTGGAGGCGGGGCACGCGTGCGGGGAGCATGGGTGAGTGGTGGGGTCAATGACCCTGATGTTTATGGTCTCTGGTTCCAAGAATCTTTGCCTCTCTATATGGTAATAACTCATTTTGTCCTCTTTTTCTGTTTACTTTGACTACGAGGAATTGCTTTGATTCTCACGGTCGGTCCTTTTGACTGAGCGGTTGGGTAGGTTTCTTCTGTAGCTTATTCCAGGCTTCAAGGGTAAGCTTCTCAGTATCTTCTTGGGTAAGGCACTTTTCTCTTGAGATGGGTTAAGATGAGAATGGAAGCATAAGGTGAGGATTAGCTCCAATTTGTTATCTATGTTTTTAGAGAAAACCTTTTTAAGAAAAACGAAAAGAAAACACACAAGCTCAGTAATGATAAGCACAAACAAATCAAATGTTTTGAATAAGGGAAGAATAGATTTTTTCCAAAGCACGGACTACTCAGATTCAGGGGCTAAGCATAACTACTATTGCTTGGATTTTGAATTGAGAATTATGGTAAATGCAACTTATCAGCACTAACGTTAAAGCATCACATATGCACTCAAAAGGGGAGAAAACATCAAGCGAAATTCATTTTGAAATGCCCTAGGGGCCACATAATTAGAGTTTTTCAAAACACGAGACTACACGATTACCTCTCATACATGCAGGGCTCTAGCCAAAGTGAAGAAAAACTTCACTACCCAATGCATGCAGAGGACTGGGCATAACTAACTTCAGACCAGGCAGCTTCTCTTCTGGCAAGGCTGGCGCACAACTTCAATCTGAGACATCTCCTGGATGGGTCAAGAGGGAGCTGATGTTGATGACTTCTTCTGGCAGCGACTGAGATGGCAAGACGGGGTTGAACTCTTCTTCAAGCGGGACTGGCTCTTGTAGCTCCTCAAAGGGTGGCGGTGCTGGCGGGGTGCTTGCAGCTTCTTCCTTGATCTCACGGGACGGTGCTGGAATCTTTTTCATGGTGAGGGGCTCAAACAACTCTGGTGGGGGATCTTGGGGGGACTCGGGGTGCTCTTGCTTATCCAAGCCTGAGGAGAGACTAGCATACCTTCCAAGACTATGGCTCCTTCTGGTAGTTCCCAAGTCTTCTTCTCTCTTCTGATAGAGACCGGGTGACCATCAAGAATCTGGGGATCTTCAGCTCTCATGGGTTGAACTGGGTTGGATTAAGCGGGCTCTTGGATCCGCAGGGCTCTACGTTGGTTATGGGTTACCAAGTAAGCCTCCATCAACTTCTGGACGTGCTCATCCTTGGCTTGCTATAGGGCTTCAACAGCAATGACTTCACGACTTTCCAAGGCAGTTGCACGGGCTTGAGCTGTGGTGAGATCCACATGGAGCTTACGGTTGCGCTTCTCTGCATCTTCTGCTCGGTCAATCATCTGACGGTGGTGCCGAGCCAAGAAATCATACTGGGCATCCAGGGTGAGCAGGTATGCAGTGAGGTACATGACTATGGGGTCATCCTCAAGCAGCTGCTGCCCTTCCAAGACACGCATCCTGGCCATCCAAACTGGACGATCTCTCTGAAAGGACGGAAAGAATCTGAGCGGGGTGTCAGCCACTTCTTCTTCATAGATCTGACACAGGGCCCTCAATGCCTTACGGACAATGACTTGGCAGGTGTCTTTGAATCTGTGCCTAGCAGCAGTGACACTCCATTCCACATGGTGCGGACTGGATCTAATGTATACAGTCACGACACACTTCTCTGTGCCATGCTCGACGAATTCACGACCATCATACTCTGGCTGGCTCCTGATTCTGAGGCGAACTGTGCATGCTCTCAGCAACTTGGGGAAACCATCTTCATTCTGGCAAAAGCTAGTTTGGCAGCGAACCTCCATCTGACTTCTGAGAGAAGGAAAGAGGGAAAGCATTTTTGAAATGAAGGGATGAGAGCAAGAATTTTTTTTAAGAAAATAGTTTTGACTCAAAAACTTTTGGATCAGGCTAAGGGTTATGTCCTGCGGCCAACCTAATAGCTCTGATACCACCTGAAGCGTCCCAATCCTTTGGGACTCAAATGTGATACAATTACTAGTCCCAGGAGGCTAGTAAACACATTTATACAACAGATGATTCCAGATCTGCTTGAACGAGACAAACCTATAAAGGTGGCGATCAACTTTAAGAGTTGGTCCACAACTCGGGACATATCATCAGAGTGGGGCTGAAGCAGCCTGATATACGTAGCGAAGCAAATCAGCGGTCCAACAGCCATAGGCAAGGTTGGGAACAGGCGTAACTCTTACCCGATCACGATCCCCTTCTCTGAAAAACAACAAATAAGCAAGGGTGAGTACTTACGTACTCAACAGCCCACCTTCACCCGCGGAATGGAGAAATCAGATATAATGCATAGAATATGTGGAGCTCAGGATATTTTGCAGAAACATCAATATTTTATGCAGGGTTGATTTGTAAAACATTTTGTATTTTGCAAAGCGCATCCTCTCCCAAAGGAGCAGGAAGTTTTTTTTCAATATTAGAATAAAATCCCATGGACTAAACCATCTAGGTATCTCGGCAGTTTCCCACTGGTTTTCATTTTCAAAAACAGCTACTGGACTTCCCGTCCACCATAGCTCACGGCTCAACCGCTGGACCTTTTAAAAACCACTTTTCTCAAACGCACCTTTTTTTTGAAAACAAAACACTAATTGCGATACCACACTAGACTCGTCCATTCCTGTGGACACAGACTATTCGAATAGGTTTGAAACTCTGCGCAGAGGGGTACACATTACCCACTAGTCCGGTTTCTGCGATCTCACCGTCGTGAGACCCGAATGCCGAATCTCTTTCTTTCCTCGCACATCCTTACCTTAACGATTATACTGGAAGGAGTCAGGCCACCGCCATGCCCAAACCAGACAAAACATTCCCCCTCCTTATCCTCCTGGTGCTCCCTAGCCTTCATAACCCTAGGGTTTGGACCGTACGAGTTCAGATGGAGTGACTGCCCATACAGTCTCGAGTGGTTGTACTTATCATCAGTACAGGTAGTGAAGGATGACAAACCAGTCCTTATGTGAGGGGACAATCCTTCTGCTCACGCCTAAACCAGTTGAGCCATCACCTTAGGCCCTCCCCTAAACCAGGGAGTCCCTGATCATCCCTACTCGAAGGTGATAAGGGTGAAAACCCTTCATCATACACATTTTGAAAAGCATTTTCTTTTGAAAACTCACACCTTTTCTCAAATCATTTGGAACAAATATATCAAGGATTGATTGCGGCAAGCGGCTGGGTGGCCATAATAACTAGTCTCAAAATCATATCATGCATAAAATAACAGGCTGAGGGTTGTGGTTGAAAAATCATAGGTAATTTATGCATCAAAGGGATCCAGTGAGCTTGCCGTGCTTATCCGGTGAAGGGGGAAGGGGAGCTCGCGGAACTGGCTTCTAGCTCCACTGCCTGGCGTAGACTTATAGATCTGGCCTCCACGAGACAGCATGAACGCTCCGATAACTATGCAACATGAACAAGCAAACATACAAACTAGCAAGTATACCAACAAATATTTAGTATAGTGGTCAGAATAGTGATATATGGATGGGTAGAGTCTTGAGTAGAATCTGTGTCACGTGGTGTTGAGATACTACTAGTGGTGGAGCGGAGGTGCTTACCAGGAGGGTGGACTGGAGGCGAAGCGACACTATATGTGTAGCCGACAGAGCGGGGTAACTGAGTGGGTGGGGTGTTTGCCTTGGCTGAGGGTGTTTAGTGTGTGTGGAGAGGGAGAGGGTAGCTAGGTGTATTTATAGCTGGGTGTATGTGGTGTAGCATAGTGAAGTTCATTGTTGGTGAGAATAGTGACGAATGAATCGTCTGACTTAGTATGAACAGGAGAGTTATAGGCAGAATATGGGACAAGAGTATTTTGGGAGTTTTCTGGAACATGAATCATGCTTAAGGGATGACATGGTTGGATAGGGAATAGTTTGATAAGAAATTAGAAACAAGAATTATTGGAATCGGAGTTTGGAAGCCTGGTTCAAAGGAATCTCAAAGTTAAGCGGGCTCAACTTGGAGAAACCTGGGATGGGTGTCCAGATGGGAAGTTTCCTACTGGAAGGAAAATCACAGTCACCGGAGTTCGTATGACTAGAATATGGGTCTGGCTGGTCTTAGGTGGACTAGACATCATGATGGATGAGTAGTTGAAATTTGGAGTGATTGGATGATCGATAAATAGTAACGATGAATAGTAACCATGAATAGTGACAACGAAAAAGTTACCATAGATATCATCGATGAATAGTAACGTTGATGAATAGTAACAATGATGAATAGTGTCGGCGAACAGTAACAATGGTGAACAATGGCGGCGAATAGTAACGATGAATAGTAACAATGGTGAATAGTAACGATGAATAGTAACGATGAATAGTAATGGTGAATAGTGATGTGAATAGTTCATATGAACGAACGATGAATAGTGGCTATGAACGAGCGATGAACGATGAATAGGAACTATGAATGAACGGACGAACGATCGAATGATCGGACAAACAAACGATCGGAATTTCGGCAACATAACGGCAGGATAAAGATTATCTGGATGAACGATGAATAGGGACTATGAACGAACGATGAACGATGAATAAGAACTATGAACGAACGATGAACGATCGAATGATCGAACGAACGAACGATCGGAATTTCGGCAGCATAACGACAGGAAAAAGATTATTTGGACGAACGAACGGACGAACGGACGAACGAACCATGAACGATCGGACGAACGATCGAACGATCGGACGAACGAACGAACAAACTAAGAACAGGTGGACGAACGATCGAAGATGTAACACCCTGAATTTGGGGGTATAAAATTTCTTTCCTAATATTCACCAAATTCAGGTGTTACCCTCTCTTTTCCTTGCTTTTCTTTTCTTTTTCCTAAATAGCGAAGGGTTATTGTGTTTTATATATGTTTAAGCCTAGTAAAATTAAACCCTAAAAAGGGGGGGTCCTTGATTGTTTCATAGCATGTCGAGGCATGTTTTTCCTTTGTGATGGTGCATTTATTCAAACATAGGAAGCATGTTCGAATTTGAATTCAAAACTAAATACATGTTTTCAAAAAGAACAAAAGGAAGGAAAATAAATAAAATAAACTCCCCCCCTCAGCCCCTAACCAGCCTTCTCGCGGCCCAGCGCCACACGCCCTCCCCCACGGCCCACCTCGTGTCTCGGCCCACGCCCCCTCCCTCTCCGCGCCTGCGCAGCCCAGCGCGGCCCACCAACCACCGGCGCCCCTCCCCAAACCCTAGAGCGTGGGCGCGCGCTAGGAGAGCGTCGCCGCCTGTGGGTGGGTCCCACCCACCCGACCGCCTCTCCTCTGCCCGTATTCCCCAACCGCCCCTAGCCAGCCTCTCTCTCTCCCCTTCTCCCACTCTCTCCTTCTCCATCGTGCCTTCTTCCCTCCCTGTGCGCTCGCCCGGCGGCCCTCCGCGGCGGCGTGCAGGAGCGGCTCCGGCGCGGCGCGGCCCCCGGCAGCCGGCGTGGCGCGGCTCGCGGCGCCCGCGGCACGGCCAGCCCGCCCGGTGTGGCGCGCCCCACCTCCTCGGCCCCCTAGTCCGGCCATGGCGCGGCTCGCGGCGCGGCGCTGCCCCCTGCCCTAGCCAGCGCGGCTTGCGGCCACGGCGCGGTGCGCGCAGCCCCTCCCTCCCCGCGCGACGGCGCGTCTGCCCGACCTGGGCGCGCGATCCCCCCTCCCCCCGTCCCGGCGCGCGGCCCCGCCTCGCTCCGGCCGTCGCTCTGGCGCGCGCGCCCTCGCCCCGGCCTCGGCGTGCCCCGGCCCTCGGCTCGCTCGCCCGGTGCGGCGCAGCGGCCCTGGCTTGTCCGCCCATGCTCGTGGCGCGTGGCTCGGCCCTGGTGCGACGGCGCGGCCCCGGCATGGCTCGCGGCGCCCTCGTTCGGCCAGCGCGGCTCGAGTAGCCCCGGCGCAGCTGCTCGCGCCCTTGCGCGTCGCGCAGGACTGGTTCGTGGTGAGATGGATTGTGGCCACGTGAGATCCCATCGTATCAAATCGTGAACGAGTACGTATTCAATGTGGATGCATAGCAGATACATCTGATCATGTTCTAATTGTGATAACTTCGTAATCACGCAGAATGCACATTAATAATAGTATGTTGCCGCACCATAGGTTTTGGCTAACTAGTGTATTGTTTGCTTGTCTAATGGTTAATAAAATCGTTGTGTCACTTCGTTAATGTTAAATAAGTGGTTTCCGATTTATTTGTCGGTCATTCAATTAACAACTCAATCGAATCAAATTTATAATGTTAATTTTGTGTTTGTCACGCGCCTTTAGCGTGAGTCGCGCGTCTCACCGCGTGTTGCTCGCGCATGTGGCACGTGTTATTTTGCGTGTGGCCGCATGTTGTTTCACGTGATGTCGCGCGCGTCGTCGCGTGTCGTCCACACGTGTTGTTCGCCCGTGTTGTCGCGCGTCGTTCGCGTGTGTCACACGCCTTGCCGCGTGCGAGATTAAACCATTTGTTTATAATTACTCATGTGAATTAATTAGTTACTTATTTGATCATCAACTATTAAAAGGGTAAGTTAGACAAGAATTAAGTAGTAGTGTTAGTTTACATTTAATTAATATCAATTAATATAGAGATATCAGATTAAATATTCCAATTAATATTTGCTTAGCGTAAACCCGTTGACTTCTCGACCATAGCTCCAACTATCGCGTTTCTTTGTCCTCGTGTGACCGTAATAGCGCACTCTATTTTATTTTGCGTATTTTACTATGTTTTACTTGAATGGTGTAATGTTCTTATGCATATGTATGGTTGTTTGTTTGTGCCTGTTTGTATTCACGGTGCGTCGCGAATAGACTACGATCCATTTTTGAGCTCCGAGGAATCGACGATCAAGCGTTGGCGACTAAGTGATCGAACTCTTCGAGTTCTGCGAGATCGAGGACCCTGAGCATCTGTTTGGTGAAGGCAAGTGTCCTCTGACCCATTATGTCCCATTTACTTTATAATTCACTGTCCCGCATACTATGAACAACATAAGGATTGACTAGCTTTCTATTTACCTTGTCCTTGATTACCTTTCGGGTTACTATGGTTAGCTTCATGCTAGCGCTTTACTTTAATCAATGAACATGATGAGATACAATGATGATACTATGGTTTTATTCTGGATATGATGATATACTTGTGGCATTTAAGGGGACTCGAGCTGTTTCTCGGGTGCCTCTCCGTAAGGTCCTGTTCGTTGGATGACCGCCCGGAAAAACAATGCAACCATGAGGGTGGAATGGGACGCCCTTAGCTGAATAATTAGAGGAACCGAGGTGTAGTTCGCTTAGCCATCGTGCCGTCAATGGGGCTCGGTGTATGCGGCTCGCTCTGCCAAGGTTGATTTGTCCCTTGGGGAGGAGTGCGGTACATTTAGGAAACCTAACGGGCGGCTACAGCCCCGGGGAATCTTTGTAAAGGCTTCGTAGTGAATCCCTGGCCATTCACCTCGGGAGTGAATAAGGGTCTTGCAAGCCCGGGCTAGAGAGGGAATCACGACTTGTGGGTAAAGTGCGCAACCTCTGCAAAGTGTTATGAAACTGATATATCAGTCGTGCTCGCGGTTATGAGCGGCCAAGGGAGCTCCATTGATTAGAGATACTTGATCAGAGATGTTCGGATTACAGGTTGTGATGAGAATGATGGTTTCAATTATGATTATGGTAATGACAAGTGGTATTCTTTCCGTTTGGAAAGGGTACTTTGGGTTAAGAATGTGGGTTAATGCTAAAACCTGGCTTTCTACTAGTAATAATAACCTGACCAACTAAAAGCAACCGCTTGACTTAACCCCACATAAAGCTAGTCCACTACAGCCAAACGGGACATTTGCTGAGTACGTTGATGTGTACTCACCCTTGCTTTCACAAAACACCAGGTTGCCTTTGGTGCAATCTATGCTCAGGTAAAGAAGAAGGCGTCGAGGTGGATCTCCAGGAGTTCCAGGACGTCTATGAGTTCGAGGATTAGGCTAGCGACCTCCCCCAGTCAGCTGCCTGTGGTGGGTTGTTTACGTTGACTACGTTTCGCTTCTGTGTACTTTGATCTATATTATGTAAATGGCTCTAGTCTGTAATATTATTACTCACTCTTTATTGTAATTCGAAGCATTGTGCTATGATGAGTCATTTATGTAATCGCTCTGTACGTGAATTTCTGATCCTGGCACGTACATGGTTCGCATTCGGTTTGCCTTCTAAAACCGGGTGTGACATAAGAACGACCGAACGATCCTTGTGCTAGTGTGTGCTTGTGTGGGAAGTGGAGTGGGCGTGGGTGGGGGAAGAGAGTTGCCATGAAATGGCTTGGGGTGGGATGAGAGGAGGCCCTTGCCCCTCTATTTATAGCCATGGTGGGGGGATTAGGGGGAGGGATGAGAGGATTAGTGGGAGGATGAGAGGATTAGTGGGAGATTAGCATGTATTTGTCTTGTATAAGTGAGATTAGCTTGTAGAGCTCAACGTATAGCACCGGAGGCATACGTATACGTATGAGCATGAGAAAAGTTATGAAGAAAATATTTGTAGGGACTTGAAAATTGATTCTGAAGGTATTTCTGAGGAGGAAAATATCTGGAGAATTATCGGTGGAATATTTGGGCAGTATTTCTGGAAAGAACTTGAAAGGGATCACTAGGGAAATATTTGTAGGATATTTTGAGGAGGATTTTGGAGAGAATATAGACCACTATATTTTATTTGTTGATATCAACTTGCAAACAAACATTTTGAAATGAAATTTAAAATTCATTTTGAATTTAGAGCGAGTTCGAGAAAATTTCAAGATTTGAATTTTTGGGATGCTACAGCAGCGCAATTAGTGGGCGACGCGTGGCCTGAGCCAACGGTCAGTTGGCGCACCGGACTGTCCGGTGTGCACCGGACAGTGTCCGGTGCGCCAAGAGGTCCGAGGGGCAACGGTCGGCTTCGCCAGAAAAAGGAAAGAGATCGCGCATCGGACAGCTACAGGACCTGTCCGGTGGCACACCGGACTGTCCGGTGCACCACCCGACAGAAGGCAAGGATTGCCTCCCAAATGAAATTCCAACGGCTCCTAGGCCCCTTGGGACTATAAAAGGGACCCCTAGGCACCTCCAACCAGTACACAAGCGCAACCAACAAGTGCATACATCATTCAGATAAATTCCTTCTCTCTCTTTCTCATGTATCTCTCTAGTTTGTGTAGAGGCGAAGCTATAAGCCTTAGAGAGAGGAGAAGTGTTGCTGAGAGCTAGAGCAAAATCTTGAGCGCATTGTTACTCTTCCGGAGTGCTGTCAAGAAGATAGTAAGCAGCCATGGTGTTGTTGTACCTAACATCAACATAGTGGAAGGCTCTATCTGTCGTATTGACAGATCTGAGCAAACGGAGGAATGAGTTGAAATAGACTCCAAGCCAAGGTGTGGCTAACTCCAACGAGGACTAGGCAAGCATTTCAGGCTTGGCCGAACCTCGGGATAAATCCCTGTGTCTGTGTGCTCTGCTCTATGTTGTGTGCTGGTTCTCTATCTTATTTGCTTTTGATATCTGCACTTCAATACTTATATGTGGTACAAGCTATCTTTGAAGTGCAGGGCATTTTTAAGACAAGAACTTCAATCCCGCTGTAACCTACTCGAAGGGTCCTTCATTCCACTACGATCCAGCCTTCGAGTAGAGTAAGAATTTCTAGTTCTAAAGAGATAATTATTATCCGCTTATTCACCCCCCCTCTAGGTGACATCCAAATCCTGTTCCTGGGCTTAGGGAACTTTCAACTGGTATCAAAGCCAGGCCTCTCTAGTGTGGGCTTAGCCGTCCGGAGATAACGATGTCGTCACACGAGGTAACTCTAGAACTTCTTCTAAGCGATGGTTCTAATTATAAATCTTGGTCTATCTATATTTATAATGCTTTCATGCATATTGATCCTGATTTGAGACAGATCTTTAGTAGAAGTATTTTTCCCTCTAATATTAGTATAATGACCATGCTTGCAACATCTTAGTTGACTCTCTTTCTAGAGGTGCTTGCAACATCTTAGTTGACTCTCTTTCTAGAGGTGCTTATTTTTCCATCATGAGTAGTGATAGTGATTTATTTGTTGATGCTCATGATCTATGGACTAGAATTAAAATAAAATATTCTAAGTCAAATTGTACTACTTCTACTCCCTATGTTGCTTGTGGTTCTAACCTTTCAAAGAGAGAAGAAAAGCGATGGCAACCAAACGATGAATCCACCTGTCGGCGTTTCGAGACAGGGGGGTCCCAAAGCCGACGAGTGAGTGTGCTGCGTGCCCCAGCCCAGATGGGTCGAGCGCGTGGGCGAGCGCGAAGGGGGGAGAGGCGAGGTGGCCGGAGCCGAGCGTGAGAGAGGTGGAAGTCCCGCGGCCTTCGTGTTCGTCCCGCGCCCAGGTCGGGTGCGCTTGCAGTAGGGGGGTTACAAGCGTCCACGCGGGTGAGGGAAGCGAGCGGCCCCAAGAGAGCGCCTGTCCCGTCCTCGGTCCCGCGCGGCCAACCTTTTTTAAGAAGGCCCTGGTCCTCCCTTTTATAGTCGCAAGGAGAGGATCCAGGTGTACAATGAGGGGTGTAGCAGAGTGCTACGTGTCTAGCGGAGAGAGAGCTAGCGCCCTAGGTACATGCCAATGTGGCAGCCGGAGAGGTCTTGGCACCTTGCTGGCGTGATGTCGTGGCTGTCGGAGGTGCGACGGAGCCGGGCGGAGGGACAGCTGTTGGAGCGGTCGAGTCCTTGCTGACGTTGCCCTGCTTCCGTAAGAGAGCTGGGGGCCGCCGTCGTCACAGAGCTTGTGGAGCGCCATCATTGCCCATCCGGTCGGAGCTGGTCGGATGGGACGCCGGTCTTGTCCTCTGTGTCCCGAGTCGATTCGGGGTAGGATGATGATGGCGCTTCCTGTTGACGTGGCGGGTCTGTGCCCTAGGCGGGGTGACGTGGGGGCTCCTCCGAAGCCGAGGCTGAGTCTGTCCTCTGTTGCCGAGGCCGAGTCCGAGCCCCTGGGTCGGGCGAGGCGGAAGTCGTTCGGCAGAGGCCGGGGCGGAGTCCGAGCCCAGGGGTCGGGCGAGGCGGAGTTCGTCGTCTTCCGGGGCCGAGCCCGAGTCCGAGCCCTGGGTCGGGCGGAGCGGAGTTCGCCGTCTTCCGGGTCTTAGCCCGAGTCCGAGCCCTGGGGTCGGGCGGAGCGGAGTTCGCCGTCTTCCGGGTCTTAGCCCGAGTCCGAGCCCTGGGGTCGGGCGGAGCGGAGTTCGCCGTCTTCCGGGTCTTAGCCCGAGTCCGAGCCCTGGGGTCGGGCGGAGCGGAGTTCGCCGTCTTCCGGGTCTTAGCCCGAGTCCGAGCCCTGGGGTCGGGCGGAGCGGAGTTCGCCGTCTTCCGGGTCTTAGCCCGAGTCCGAGCCCTGGGGTCGGGCGGAGCGGAGTTCGCCGTGGCGCCTTTGGCAAGGCCTGGCTGCCTGTCAGACTCACTCTGTCGAGTGGCACCGCAGTCGGAGTGGCGCAGGCGGCGCTGTCCTTCTGTCAGACTGGTCAGTGGAGCGGTGGAGTGACGGCGGTCACTTCGGCTCTGCCGGGGGGGCGCGTGTCAGGATAAAGGTGTCAGGCCACCTTTGCGTTAAATGCTCCTGCAACTTGGTCAGTCGGTGTGGCGATTTAGTCAGGGTTGCTTCTGAGCGAAGCCAAGGCCTCGGGCGAGCCGGTGATGTGTCCGTCGTAAAATGGGGGGCCTCGGGCGAGACGGGAGTCTCTCGAGGTCGGCTGCCCTTGGCCGAGGCTAGGCTCGGGTGAAGCGTGATCGAGTCACTCGTGTGGACTGATCCCTGACCTAATCGTACCCATCAGGCCTTTGCAGCTTTATGCTGATGGGGGTTACCAGCTGAGAATTAGGCGTCTTGAGGGTACCCCTAATTATGGTCCCCGACAGTAGCCCCCGAGCCTCGAAGGGAGTGTTAGCACTCGCTTGGAGGCTTTCGTCGCACTTTTTTGCAAGGGGACCAGCCTTTCTCGGTTGCGTTTCGTTCCGGTGGGTGCGCGCGAGCGCACCCGCCGGGTGTAGCCCCCGAGGCCTCGGAGGAGTGGTTACACTCCTTCGAGGTCTTAATGCCTCGCGTAATGCTTCGGCTGGTTTGGTCGTTCCCTCATGCGAACTGGCCGTAGCCCGGGTGCACGGTCGGGGCCCAAGCTCTCGGGCTGGTATGTTGACGCTGTCAACGGTTTGGCCGGAGCCGGTTTTTGCGAGAGCAGCCCCCGAGCCTCTGCACAGGGCGAGAGGACGATCAGGGACAGACTCGACTTTTTGCATACGCCCCTACGTCGCCTTTCCGCAAGGAGGAGGGGGGGAGTGCGCCATGTTACCCTCGATGGGCACCGAACATGGTGTCTCCGGTGAGCTACAAGCGGGTAATCCGAGTGGACGTCCGTGCCCCGTTCGTTGGGGGTCGGCTAGGGGCCCAGAGGCACGCCCAAAAGTACCTGCGGGTGACTTGCCGGACCCGGTCCCCTGGCGACGGGGTCCGAGGGCTCGATGCCTCCCTCCGATGGGATTCCGTTACAAGATCGTTCCCGCGGGTCTCGGAAATGTCCTAGGGTACCTCGGGAGCGCAGCCCGAGCCTTGGTTATGTATCGAACGTACCCCTGGTCATCCCTCGCTCGGTGTCTGAGGTGACTGTGAACCCTTCGGGGGCCAGCCTTCGAACCCCTGATCAGTAATGGGCGCGGAGCCCGAGTAGCCTGAGGCGGCCATGGAACCCTTCGGGGGGCTGGCCTTCGAACCCCTGACCAGTAGTGGGTGTCGGGCCCACGCGATCTGAGGCGACTGTTGAACCCTTTGGGGGGCCAGTCTTCGAACCCCTGATCAGTAGGGGGGCTCGGAGCCCGGTTCCTTCACGGAGAAGGATCCTTCTCGGGGTATCCCCCTTTCCCGGTCCCTGTTGCAAGAGATAGAGAAAGAGGAAAAAGGAAAAGGATACGAAATCGAACGACGTGGCGTACCTCTTTTTGACGCGGTTATTACGGCGAAGGCGAAGCGTCGCGCGCTTCTCCCGCCAGAGGCGCCGCGTGTCCCACCGCGGAGTTAATGCGACGGGGCGAGTGGTTGGCGGGGTGGCCGTTACGCGTGCGCGATCCGTTCGAGGAACGGGTCACGGGTGCGCCGTCTTCACGCCGTGGGAGGAGGCTCCCTTGCTGTCCCAGGATGAGACGTGAGCCTGGCCGACGACGTGACTGCTGCGCCCGCCCGCCTGCCATCGCCATTACTGCCGGCCCACTTTCGGTCGCTTTGACCAACACGCCGGGCTGGCGCTGTCTGGTCGCCTCGAGTCGCGGCATAGACTCCGCAACCGAAGAGGCGCGATGGTGGCACAAGTGGCGGTGCGATTGCTTGCATGCAGCAACTGGTGCGCCGGTTGCTTGACGCGTGGGCCTGGGCTCCCAAGCTGGCGTGTCAGAAGTCGGAGAAGCGCGCCCACCTGGCGTGGTTGCATGCCGCCTGCATGGCTGCCCGCCCCTTCCGCCCGTTGGTCTGGGCAAAAGTGGGGGGTCACTTGTAACCGCTGGACGGTCGTGCGCACCACGCGCGGCGGTTTGGCTTCTTCCGCCCTGAGCTGGTTTGCATGACATGCGGGACCCAGCCCCCGAGTCGCAGGGGAGGGCCTTGGAGTGTATTGGAGAAGACTCAGCCCGCGGCGTCCGGGGGCGCATGTAGGGAGAGTTGCCTTTAAAAGGAGGGAGACTCCTTTCAAAAGGCAACCATGTCTTCTTCCTCCCTTATGCGTCGTGTCTTTTCATCTTCCAAGCCCCCGGATGAGGGGTACCCGCCGCCTTTCCGCCTCCTCGTTGGAGGAACGCAACTCCATGGGAGTTGGTACCTTTCAGCCATCGTTCGGCTTCAAGGATTTTCATCATGCAGCCCGGCTGCACCCCTCCACCGGTGGTCACCCAGGATGGTGACCTCCGGCTTGATGGTGGGGGAAAGCGAGCCGGGCTGCGGCCTCTGCCCCTCCCTCAGCCTCAAGGATTTTCATCACCAGGGCTGGGGAGGGGAGTGCGCCGAGGGTGCTACGGCTCCCTTCAGCGCGAGGACCCGAGCCTGCAGGATCAGATCGTCTTGTAGAGTGTGCCTTCTGCGGCCGCCGAGGCCAGAAAACACACCCTCGCCGTGCTCGCGAAGCTGCGTCTTTTTTCCTCTTGTTTCGAGCATCTGGACTCTGTCGGTAACAGTGATGTTTTGTGTGAGCGAGAGTTGCTTCTCGCGGAAGGGACGAGTGAGGCATCCGTATCCCGGAGGCGTAGGAATCCCTCGGCTCGGTCGGCCTTGCCGCTTACGCATACTTTCACCCGTCCATGAGGCCCTGTCCCCGACTCAGTCGAGAAAGCTTGAAGGACTGCTTCGGCAGGAGAACTTCCGAACGTGAAGACTTGTTTGGTCCACGGAGTCGCTTTATCCGAGCGCGAGTTACTTATCGCAGAAGGTGATGAGTGAGGTATCCGTATCCCGGAGGCGTAGGAGTCCCTCGGCTCGGTCAGCCTTGGCTGCTTACGTGTACTCCGTCGTTTCCAGGATCCGCTTTCCGAAGTAGTCAAGAAGCACGAAAGTCATCCTGCTAAAAAGAGATCCCTTTTCGAGGAAAAATTCGACACAGAGGGGGTCTCCCCCCTTTTAGCCCCCGAGGGAGGGTCGGGCTCTGCCGAGGCTAGGCCGACCCTTCCTTGACGACTAAACTTTGCGTAGGTGCGAGGTATATGAACAACTTGGAAACATCTTAAGGGTAGAAGCGACGTAGCTGTTTGATGTTCCAAGCGTTGCCGTAGATCTCGCCTTGATTGTTGGCCAGCTTGTATGTTCCGGGCTTCAGAACTTTGGCGATGACGAATGGCCCTTCCCAGGGGGGCGTGAGCTTGTGCCTCCCTCAGGCGTCTTGTCGTAGCCGAAGCACCAGATCGCCCACCTGGAGGTCTCGGGACCGGACCCCTCGGGCGTGGTAGCGTCGCAGGGACTGCTGGTACCGCGCCGAGTGTAGTAAGGCCCTGTCCCGAGCCTCCTCCAGCTGGTCCAGCGATTCTTCTCGGCTAGCTTGGTTGCCTTGATCGGTGTAGGCCCTCGTCCTCGGGGAGCCGTATTCCAGGTCAGTGGGCAAGATAGCTTCAGCCCCGTAGACCAGGAAGAATGGTGTGAAACCCGTGGCACGACTCGGCGTCGTCCTTAGGCTCCAGACCACCGAGGGGAGTTCCTTCATCCACCGCTTGCCGAACTTGTTGAGGTCGTTGTAGATCCGAGGCTTGAGCCCCTGTAGAATCATGCTATTGGCACGCTCTACTTGCCCATTCGACATGGGATGAGCCACGGCTGCCCAGTCCACCCGGATATGTTGATCCTCGCAAAAATCCAAGAATTTTTTGCTGGTGAACTGGGTTCCGTTGTCGGTGATAATGGAGTTCGGGACTCCGAAGCGATGGATGATGTTGGTGAAGAACGCCACCGCCTGCTCGGACCTGATGCTGTTCAGAGGTCGGACCTCGATCCACTTGGAGAATTTGTCGATGGCGACCAGCAGGTGCGTGTAGCCCCCGGGCGCCTTTTGCAAGGGACCGACGAGGTCCAGACCCCATACAGCGAAGGGCCAGGTGATGGGTATCGTCTGCAGAGCCTGAGCGGGCAGGTGGGTTCGCTTCGCATAGAATTGGCACCCTTCGCAGGTGCGGACAATTCTAGTGGCGTCAGTCACCGCCGTTGGCCAGTAGAAGCCTTGTCGGAAGGCATTCCCGACAAGGGCTCGGGGTGCTGCGTGATGGCCGCAAGCCCCCGAGTGTATTTCTTGCAGCAGTTCCTGACCTTCGGCGATGGAGATGCATCGCTGGAGGATGCCCGAGGGGCTGCGATGGTAGAGCTCCTCTTCATCGCCCAGCAGGACGAACGACTTGGCGCGTCGCGCTACCCGCTGAGCCTCGACTTGGTCGGGGGGTAGCTCTCCTCGACGGAGATATCGCAGGTACGGGGCCTGCCAATCTCGATCTGGCGTGGCCCCGTTCTGCTCTTCCTCGACGCCCAGTGCCTCGCCCTTGGGGGCCGAGGGTACCTCGGGCCGTGCCGAGGGTACATCGGGCTGAACCGAGGGTACCTCGGGATGTGCCGAGGGTACCTCGGGCTGAACCGAGGGTACCTCGGGATGTGCCGAGGGTATCTTGGGCTGAGCTGAGGGTACCTCGGGCTCGGGCGTGTCGTCGATCTTGACAGAGGGTTGATGCAGATCCCGGGAGAAGACGTCCGGGGGGACCGTCGTTCGCCCCGAGGCTATTTTAGCCAGCTCGTCTGCGGTTTCGTTGTAGCGCCGAGCGATGTGGTTGAGCTCGAGCCCGAAGAACTTGTCTTCCAGGCGCCGAACCTCGTCGCAGTAGGCCTCCATCTTCGGGTCACGGCAGTGGGAGTTCTTCATGACTTGGTCGATGACGAGCTGCGAATCACCGCGGGCGTCGAGGCGTCTGACCCCTAGCTCGATGGCGATCCGCAACCCGTTGACCAGAGCTTCGTACTCGACCACATTGTTGGACGCCGGGAAATGGAGGCGCAGCACGTAGCGCAAGTGCTTTCCGAGGGGCGAGATGAAGAGCAGGCCCGCGCCGGCTCCTGTCTTCATCAGCGACCCGTCGAAAAACATGGTCCAGAGCTCCGGTTGGATCGGAGCCGTCGGCAACTGGGTGTCGACCCATTCGGCCACGAAGTCCGCCAACACCTGGGACTTGATGGCTTTCCGAGGGGCGAACGAGATCGTTTCGCCCATGATTTCCACTGCCCACTTTGCGATCCTGCCCGAGGCCTCTCGGCACTGGATGATCTCCCCCAGGGGGAAGGATGACACCACAGTTACCGGATGAGACTCGAAGTAATGTCGCAGCTTCCGCCTTGTCAGGATCACAGCATACAGCAGCTTCTGAACTTGTGGGTAGCGGATCTTGGTCTCGGACAGTACTTCGCTGACGAAGTAGACCGGCCTCTGAACGGGCAATGCATGCCCTTCTTCTTGCCTCTCGACCACAATCGCGGCGCTAACCACCTGAGTGGTCGCGGCGACGTAGACCAAGAGGGCTTCTCCATCTGCCGGGGGTACCAAGACAGGTGCCTTCGTAAAAAGCGCCTTCAGGTTGCCGAGGGCCTCCTCGGCCTCGGGGGTCCAAGCGAAACACTCGGCCTTCCTCAAGAGGCGGTACAGAGGCAGACCTCTTTCGCCGAGGCGTGAGATGAAGCGGCTCAGGGCCGCGAGACATCCCATGACCCTCTGTACACCTTTTAAGTCCTTGATGAGCCCCATGCTGGTGATGGCCGCGATCTTCTCCAGGTTGGCTTCAATGCCTTGCTCGGAGACGATGAACCCTAGGAGCATGCCTCGGGGCACCCCGAAGACACACTTTTCCGGATTGAGCCTGACTCCTTTCGCCTTGAGACATCGGAATGTCACTTCAAGGTCGGAGAGGAGGTCGGAAGCCTTCCTTGTCTTGACTACGATGTCATCGACGTAGGCCTCGACTGTGCGACCGATGTGTTCGCCGAACACATGGTTCATGCACCGCTGGTACGTCGCACCCGCATTCCTCAAACCGAACGGCATGGTGATATAGCAGTACATGCCGAACGGCGTGATGAAAGAAGTCGCGAGCTGGTCGGACTCTTTCATCCGGATCTGGTGATACCCTGAGTAGGCATCGAGGAAGGACAGGGTTTCGCACCCAGCGGTGGAATCCACGATTTGATCGATGCGAGGCAGAGGGTAGGGAACCTTCGGACATGCTTTGTTGAGACCAGTGTAGTCTACACACATCCGCCATTTCCCCCCTTTCTTCCTCACAAGCACAGGGTTGGCAAGCCATTCGGGATGGAATACCTCTTTGATGAACCCTGCTGCCATTAGCTTGTGGATCTCTTCGCCAATCACTCTGCGCTTCTCCTCGTCGAATCGGCGCAGAGACTGCCTGACGGGTCGGGCTCCGGCCCGAATATCCAGCGAGTGCTCGGCGACATCCCTCGGTATGCTGGGCATGTCCGAGGGACTCCACGCAAAGACGTCGGCGTTTGCGCGGAGAAAGTCGACGAGCGCTGCTTCCTATTTGGGGTCGAGCTTGGAACTGATCCGGATCTGCTTGGTGGTGTCGCCACTGGGGTCAAGAGGGACGGCCTTAACCGTCTCTGCTGGCTCGAAGTTGCCGGCATGGCGCTTCACGTCTGGCACCTCCTTGGAGAGGTTCTCCAGGTCGGCGATGAGGGCCTCGGACTCGACGAGGGCCTCGGCGTACTCCACGCACTCCACGTCGCATTCGAACGCGTGTTTGTACGTGGGGCCGACGGTGATGACCCCGTTGGGGCCCGGCATCTTGAGCTTCAGGTAGGTGTAGTTGGGGACGGCCATGAACTTCGCGTAGCATGGCCTCCCTAGTACGGCGTGGTAGGTTCCTCGGAACCCGACCACCTTGAACGTCGGGGTCTCCCTTCGGAAGTTGGAGGGCGTCCCGAAGCAGACGGGGAGGTCGAGTCGCCCGAGGGGCTGGACGCGCTTCCCAGGGATGATCCCGTGGAAGGGCGCAGCGCCTGCTCGGACGGAGGACAGATCGACGCGCAGGAGCTTGAGGGTCTCGGCGTAGATGATGTTGAGGCAGCTGCCCCCATCCATCAGGACCTTGGTGAGCCTGACATTGCCGACGACGGGGTCGACGACGAGCGGGTACTTTCCCGGGCTCGGCACATGGTCGGGGTGGTCGGCCTGGTCGAAGGTGATGGGCTTGTCGGACCAGTCTAGGTAGACTGGCGCCGCCACCTTCACCGAGCAGACTTCCCGGCGCTCTTGCTTGCGATGCCGAGCCGAGGCATTCGCCGCATGTCCTCCATAGATCATGAAGCAGTCGCGGACCTCGGGGAACTCTCCTGCTTGGTGATCCTCGTTGTTGTCGTCGTCGCGGGCCCTGCCACCCTCGGCGGGTGGCCCGGCCCTGTGGAAGTGACGCCGAAGCATAATGCACTCCTCGAGGGTGTGCTTGACGGGCCCCTGATGGTAGGGGCACGGCTCCTTGAGCATCTTATCGAAGAGGTTTGCACCTCCGGGGGGCTTCCGAGGGTTCTTGTGCTCGGCGGCGGCGACAAGGTCCGCGTCAGCAGCGTCGCGTTTCGATTGCAACTTCTTCTTGCCTTTCTTCTTGGCGCCGCGCGGAGCAGACGCCTCGGGAGCCTCTTCCGATGGGCGGCCCTGGGGCTGCTTGTCCTTTCGGAAGATTGCCTCGACCGCCTCCTGGCCAGAGGCGAACTTGGTGGCGATGTCCATCAGCTCGCTCGCCCTGGTGGGGGTCATACGACCCAGCTTGCTCACCAGGTTGCGGCAAGTGGTGCCGGCGAGGAACGCGCCGATGACATCCGAGTCGGTGATGTTGTGCAGCTCGGTGCGCTGCTTCGAGAATCGCCGGATGTAGTCCCGGAGCGACTCACCCGGCTGTTGCCGGCAGCTTCAAAGGTCCCAGGAATTCCCGGGGCGCACGTATGTGCCCTGGAAATTGCCAGCGAAGGCTTGGACCAAGTCGTCCCAGTTGGAGATCTGCCCCGGAGGCAGGTGCTCCAACCAGGCACGAGCAGTGTCGGAGAGGAACAGGGGGAGGTTACGGATGATGAGGTTGTCGTCGTCCGTTCCACCCAGTTGGCAGGCGAGGCGGTAGTCCGCGAGCCACAGTTCCGGTCTTGTTTCCCCCGAGTACTTCGTGATAGTAGTCGGGGGCCGGAACCGGGTCGGGAATGGCGCCCGTCGGATGGCCCGACTGAAGGCCTGCGGACCGGGTGGTTCGGGCGAGGGACTCCGATCCTCCCCGCTGTCGTAGCGCCCCCCACGCCTGGGGTGGTAGCCTCGGCGCACCCTTTCGTCGAGGTGGGCCCGACGGTTGTGTCGATGGTGCTCGTTGCCGAGGTGGCCCGGGGCCGCAGGCGCGGTGTTGCGCGTGCGCCCGGTGTAGACCGAGGCCTCCCGCATGAATCGGGAAGTCGCGGCATGAGGTTCCGAGGGATATCCTTGCCTTCGGGAGGCAGTGCTCTCGGCCCGTCGGGCCGCAGCGCCTTCCAGGAGATTCTTGAGCTCTCCCTGAATTCGCCGACCCTCGGTGGTTGATGGCTCCGGCATCGTGCGGAGGAGCATCGCTGCGGCTGCCAGGTCCTGACCAACCCCGCTGGATGCGGGCGGCGGCCTGACCCTGACATCGTTGGCGACGCGGTGCTGGAGACCTTGGGGCAGGTGACGTATTTCTCCGGGCAAGGGTTGGCCCGCCCACACCTGCCCGACGTCCCGACGGATCGGCTCAAGCGCTCCTGTTCCCTCGTTGAGCCTGGCCTGCGCCTCGCGGACTTGCTCGAGTTGTGGGTCGTAACCCCCCGCCGGAGTGGGGACCACAGCTAGCTCCCGTGGAATGTCGGCGCGAGGCACCAGCCTAGGAAGATCACCGTCCTCCGGCATGCCGAGATGGTTGCCTTCGGAGGGATCCCCTAGCTCGATGTGGAAACATTCGCGACCTGGGCCGCAGCTCTCGTTGCCAAGGCCGCGGCTTCCGTCGGAACAGTCGGATAGGCAGTAGTCACATGCGGTCATGAAGTCCCGCATGGCACTGGGGTTGCCAAGTCTGGAGAAATCCCAACAGATGCTGGGATCGTCATCTTCCTCGGACCCAGAGGGCCCGTAGGTCGAGACGTCCGTCAGCCGGTCCCAAGGCGACCGCATACGAAACCCCAGTGGGGTTGCACTTGCCTCAATGAGAGCACCCGCCAAAGCGAGGTCGTTTGGCGGGTTGAGGCCGAGTCGAAATGACGCAAGATGGGAGTTAGTCGGTACCTTTTGGTCGACGAGGAGCGACGTAGTCACATCGGGGACTGGTTGCACCATCGTCTCAGGTACGAGGGCGACGTCCTGCAGGCTTTCCGCGAGCGTGCCGGCGTCGTCTTCTTGCTCGGGGTCAGTGTGTCGCGGGGGGACGGCGCTTGCCTTCGTCTTGAACGCGAGGTCGACGTCCTGCGTGCCTTTCGTCGGGGCGTCGGGGGCGTCGATTCGCTCGACGGTCAACGAAGCGCGGCCTCCCGCTTGGTCTTGATGGCCCCGCCTCCTCCTCCGTTGGCGGGGGAGAGAACGGAGCGAGCTCGAACGTTGCTCTTCCACCACGCGGGGAAGATGTCGTCGATTCCGCCGCCGGCGGGCGGGTTGTCGGCCGCCATTGTCGTCGTCGCGCGGCGGTGGAAGAAGTATCATGTCGTAGCTGCCGTCGAAGGATACGAACTCAAGAGTCCCAAAACGGAGCACCGTCCCGGGCCGGAGAGGTTGCTGGAGACTGCCCATCTGGAGCTTGACGGGGAGCTGTTCGTCAGCACGCAGCAGGCCCCTACCTGGCGCGCCAACTGTCGGCGTTTCGAGACAGGGGGGTCCCAAAGCCGACGAGTGAGTGTGCTGCGTGCCCCAGCCCAGATGGGTCGAGCGCGTGGGCGAGCGCGAAGGGGGGAGAGGCGAGGTGGCCAGAGCCGAGCGTGAGAGAGGTGGAAGTCCCGCGGCCTTCGTGTTCGTCCCGCGCCCAGGTCGGGTGCGCTTGCAGTAGGGGGGTTACAAGCGTCCACGCGGGTGAGGGAAGCGAGCGGCCCCAAGAGAGCGCCTGTCCCGTCCTCGGTCCCGCGCGGCCAACCTTTTTTAAGAAGGCCCTGGTCCTCCCTTTTATAGTCGCAAGGAGAGGATCCAGGTGTACAATGAGGGGTGTAGCAGAGTGCTACGTGTCTAGCGGAGAGAGAGCTAGCGCCCTAGGTACATGCCAATGTGGCAGCCGGAGAGGTCTTGGCACCTTGCTGGCGTGATGTCGTGGCTGTCGGAGGTGCGACGGAGCCGGGCGGAGGGACAGCTGTTGGAGCGGTCGAGTCCTTGCTGACGTTGCCCTGCTTCCGTAAGAGAGCTGGGGGCCACCGTCGTCACAGAGCTTGTGGAGCGCCATCATTGCCCATCCGGTCGGAGCTGGTCGGATGGGACGCCGGTCTTGTCCTCTGTGTCCCGAGTCGATTCGGGGTAGGATGATGATGGCGCTTCCTGTTGACGTGGCGGGTCTGTGCCCTAGGCGGGGTGATGTGGGGGCTCCTCCGAAGCCGAGGCTGAGTCTGTCCTCTGTTGCCGAGGCTGAGTCCGAGCCCCTGGGTCGGGCGAGGCGGAAGTCGTTCGGCAGAGGCCGGGGCGGAGTCCGAGCCCAGGGGTCGGGCGAGGCGGAGTTCGTCGTCTTCCGGGGCCGAGCCCGAGTCCGAGCCCTGGGGTCGGGCGGAGCGGAGTTCGCCGTCTTCCGGGTCTTAGCCCGAGTCCGAGCCCTGGGGTCGGGCGGAGCGGAGTTCGCCGTCTTCCGGGTCTTAGCCCGAGTCCGAGCCCTGGGGTCGGGCGGAGCGGAGTTCGCCGTCTTCCGGGTCTTAGCCCGAGTCCGAGCCCTGGGGTCGGGCGGAGCGGAGTTCGCCGTCTTCCGGGTCTTAGCCCGAGTCCGAGCCCTGGGGTCGGGCGGAGCGGAGTTCGCCGTCTTCCGGGTCTTAGCCCGAGTCCGAGCCCTGGGGTCGGGCGGAGCGGAGTTCGCCGTGGCGCCTTTGGCAAGGCCTGGCTGCCTGTCAGACTCACTCTGTCGAGTGGCACCGCAGTCGGAGTGGCGCAGGCGGCGCTGTCCTTCTGTCAGACCGGTCAGTGGAGCGGTGGAGTGACGGCGGTCACTTCGGCTCTGCCGGGGGGGCGCGTGTCAGGATAAAGGTGTCAGGCCACCTTTGCGTTAAATGCTCCTGCAACTTGGTCAGTCGGTGTGGCGATTTAGTCAGGGTTGCTTCTGAGCGAAGCCAAGGCCTCGGACGAGCCGGTGATGTGTCCGCCGTAAAATGGGGGGCCTCGGGCGAGACGGAAGTCTCTCGAGGTCGGCTGCCCTTGGCCGAGGCTAGGCTCGGGTGAAGCGTGATCGAGTCACTCGTGTGGACTAATCCCTGACCTAATCGTACCCATCAGGCCTTTGCAGCTTTATGCTGATGGGGGTTACCAGCTGAGAATTAGGCGTCTTGAGGGTACCCCTAATTATGGTCCCCGACACCACCTCACCGACAGGTTTATCTTCCACTAGTTATAAATGTCTTATTGCTAACAATGATAGTGGAGACGAAAGCGATGATGAGGAGGAATATGAGGATGATAGCGAGGATGAGTCTTCATCACCACAAGGTACATTTTCCTGTATTGCTTCCATTGATAATAATGACAGGGAAAATGAGACCGGCGATGTGGAAGAAGAGGAGATTCGCCGGTTCTACACCCATCTCAACAAAGAAGACAAAGTGCTCTTGGTTAAGCTATTGAGGAGGAACAAGGCGAGACGCTTCTCAGGCTAGAGGAGACTCTCATCAAAACCAACGACAGCCTGGAGAAGATAACCAAAGAACATGAGGAGCAAAAGTGCTCTCATGATAATTTGGTCCAACGCTATGAATCTGTTTAGTTGAACAAAGAAATAATCATGATGTATTATCTGATGTTGCTCAACTTAAAACTGAGAATTCTATGCTTAAGAGTCAAGTAGAAATGATAAATTTAGAAAAACTTGCTCTAAGTGAAAAATATGATATGTTATCTTATTCTCATAATGAATTAGTTGATGACCATATCATGCTCGATATTACTCATGAGGTAGTAATTACTAGTTTAAACTCATGTGAACTACATTCTTGCATAAGTGATCAATTAGTTAAAATATCATCATGTGCTGACCTCTACTGCCCCAAGAAAGGCCAATCTTTGATTGAGCAACAAGTTGTAGGGTCAAAAAGAAAATTGCTTGGGAACAAGGAACAAAGACAATTGAGGAGAAGACGCTACGCTCGACTTCCTCAAGATATCTACGAACGCGTGGTGAAGAAGCTTGAGGAAGGAGAAACCGTAGCAAGGGTCAAGCTCCATGAGAAAGAAGTTCCTAAGGCAATAAGTGAAACAATCAACATGAAATAAGAAAAAGGTAAAGATTCAATTAGTCATGTTGTTTGCACTGATCATCTCTCTATGTCATCCAAGAGCAAAAAGGGAAGAGGAAAAAGGAGGTGCTTCAAGTGCAAGGAATTAGGCCACTTCATTGCGTCTTGTCCGTATAAAGACAAGGATGAAGGAATGGGGAGATGTTTTGGATGCAACGATAAGGACCATATGATCACTTCATGTTCGCTCATGAAGAATCAAAGACGTGCACCCTCCAAGATGACCCTCACTAAGAAAAAAGACAAACAACAAGTGTCATGTCAGGTTGAGCGACGCTTCTGCTACATGTGTGGTGAGCATGGACATCTACCTAAGGTATGTAAGAAGGGTAAGGTTCTTAAACAAGTAAATTTATCTCAATCTTATTCACTTAGGAAACCCAAATCATACACTGGTGCTAGATCAGTAATTAGATCACCTAGAACTAGCACAACTGCTATTTGGGTACCAAAGACTCTTTTAGATGAACGTTATGGACCCATCTCGAGATGGGTACCAAACTGTGCCAACTAGACAATGCAGGTGCCTCGAGATGGACTGGAGACCTTGGGAGAGCTTAAAATGGTTACTTCAAACTCTATGCTTAAGCTGTCAATTTTATTGTCTATTTATTGACCCATGGCTAAATTATTGTGCAATACTAATCCCATGTTCATCTCGAGTTAAACAAGTTGTAGAGGTCCTTAATCATTATTGGTGAATCAAGCAAAGGACTTTGATGAGAATATGCAACTTGCTCTCCAAAGGACGGTACCTGTGTATCTTAAGTGCGTTATTTCCAATCAGTATTGCTCTTAAGTTGGATTGTCGTGCTATACCTATCCTTGGAGTAGTTATGCTTTTGAGATTGCTTGTGTTGAAAATATTTCAATTAATGACTTTCAAGATCATAATCATGCTTGCTCAATCATGATTGTGTGCTTTATAGGTTATATCTCTTGAATCATTCAATGGGTAGCTTTTCATTAGATATATCTACCATGATTAACTCTCTTGGTGTATGTGGCTAAACCTGTATCTTTTTGTAAATAATGTTGTGTGGTTTTTAATGATTATGTATTAACCTATGTGCAAGCATGATAGTTTTGTTTAGTCCATGTTCACATGGTTACTTTGTATTGATACTCTGTGTATACCAAAACTGTGACGGAACCTCCCAAGTCATTAGGCCCACCTACAGTTGTCCTTGTCCAACAGACATCAGACAACCCTGTAGATGTTCCTGAATCACTTGACAAGTTCGGTATCTTTATCCTTACCCTTCCAGGAACGTTTCACCCGTCTGACAGACAGTATGTTCATCGGAGATGCGGAATTGCGGAAGTGATTACATAAACTTTACATTTATTGAAAAGTAAGAGTAAGTCGTTTAGTACAGACCAGAGTATAAGCGAGTGCAGAAAAGTATTATTACAATACCTGGGAGGTAAAAGCTCCTCCCATTAAGTTCTTTACATAAAAGTTTTTAAGGAGGACCCGGTCCTCGGGCAGCTTCATTCTTGGTTATCTTCACTTTTCACCACCTTGGTACAAAAACAACAAAAGTTTGTTGTCTCCTCACCTAAAAACAACGGGGGAATAAACCCTGAGTATGGAATTTCTCAGCAAGTCTTACCCGACTATGGAAAAGACTCTCAAGGATATGCTGGTTAAAGGGAGTCAAGGTAAGGCCTCTCAATAATCAAAGACTCTGTTTGCAGAATTGCTTACTAAAGTGGATCCTTAAAATCCAATTTTTTTGTCAGGTTAAGTAAAATTACCTGCAGCTAGAGTTCTTTCTACCCTAGTTCAATCACTTGTCCTGAACTAGCCAATTTTCTCGTTAATCCCTTTATCTTCACTGGAGTGCTACGTGTAAGTCAGTGGCCAAGTCTCCATAACTGCGGAGGTATGGCGATCCAAATCGATTATACTCAGCTGAGGATCTCCGATCACACGACATATGTAGCACTTAACCCTTGCATATGTCAACCCGCCACCGAGTTTCTTAAGACCAGATCAGGTTCACGCAAACCGAGAGCACAGATACACCACCGTCCAGCCTCTTGCCACGGAGGGTACACGCTACTCTCGCCACCGCTCCACGCCCATTTCGTGTTATCTTATTCTGGCCTTAGTCCACCCGAGGCAAGGCTTACCCATGACGAGGCATGTGACCAGTTAAAGGGTCCTCGGTCAGCAGGCCTACATCGACAAGGTCCTTAATCGACTCAGACGGAGACACTACACTGAGACTCTCTTTCTCGTGCAAGTCACCCGCCCGGTCTCAGCTTAATCATTTAACCCCAAAGGTTGGTACCTGGCAGAGGTACATCTTTTCCGATGTTGAATCCATCAAGGCCTTTGACAGATTCACCATCAAGTTTTATTTTGAAAACAACCCTCCCACTTTGCCAAGCATCTTTTGTAAAACAAATCCTTTTGTTTTGCTAGAGCAATACTAAGCATAATAAAACCTTTTGTAAAACAGGGTATCAAGGAAGGTAATCAATTCCAAGGAAAGTAATGCAGGAATTGTTTTAAGCAATCAACACCTATCACCTAGTGCATCAAGCAAGTGAGAAAGATTTTAAAACACAAGGGGGTGGCAAATGCACCGGGGCTTGCCTTTGTCTTTGGGTGAGTCAGGCTCAGATCCACAAATATCGAAGTAGAAACAGTTCTCAGCCTGTGTTTCCAAGGGTGGTGGTACTTGCTCTTCAGTGGCTTCCACTTCTTCTTCGTGTTCTAATCATAACCATATATATGCATAAGAATGAATGCCATGGGATGCTCATGAGGGTGCAAAGATAATATAAACTTATTATCTAAGTCTTGAATACAACTTTCCTTCACGGAACTCCGAGAACTTAAGGTTTCCGGAGTCAGTAAAGGAGTTCACATGGCAGGGGGGTGTTTTGGTGTTTGGTGATCAAACAAGGTCTAAATCAACCCAAATTCTACCCAAGGCTTCTAAATAATATGAGGAACTCATATAAAAATTTTGAGCATTTTTGGGATTACTATTTATCTTTTAAAAATCCAGAACTATTATCTTAAACTATTTTAAATACCTTAAAATTCCTGCTTTAACCTAAAAATCATGAAACTATTTTTATTAAATTCTAGGGAAAATAAGAAGGCTAGGAAAATTAGTTTCACAATTTTACCATTTTTCTACATTTTTCTATATATTTCTAAAGTTATTCTGAAAAAGAAAAGGAGAAAGGGTGAATAGTGTTGGGCTGATTTCAGCCCAGCAGACCCAACAGTGGACAGAAACGCGCCCGCGCCCGCGCGCGCTGGCGGTTTTGCGAAAAGGACCTCTGGTTTTTGGTTAACTGGGAAGAATTCTTTTACTATTTGTTCAAGTCACTGACGCTTTGCAAATAAACCCTCCATGTTCTATTTCTTTGCAGTGGGAGGTCCACGACGGCGTTCTCGCGCGGAGAAACTCCGGCGAGCCTCTGTACTGGCCGATTAAGGCGATGACCGACGCTCCCGAGCGACATACACCAAATCGGACCTATCCTAAGCTTTTCCCCTAACTTAATTGCCCTAATGACCAATTAAGGAGCTCTGGCCACGGTGACTAAGAGCATGGCGGTTAGATCATCGTGTTCCCGGCGATGGGTGGCGGTCTAGTTCAATTGGGGGGGTCAAAGAGCTTAAGGAGGATCTAAGAATGCTAGAACAAGCAGTAGAAGGACTTGAGCTCACCTAAACCGAGCTGGCCACGGTGAGGCCTTCTTTGCGGTGGCAGAAAGCTGATTTGGGGGAAAACGGCGATTCTCCGGCTAGGGGGGCTAATCGAGGGGGAGAGTGGGTGCTATGGCTTCGTGGTAACTTGGCGCAACAGCCCCGGCCATCAATTTATAGGAGGGTAAAGCGGTGGCCAGTGAATTTGGGGAGGACGCGCGGCGGCCGGAAATGAAGAAGAAGGCGGGCGCGGTGAATTCGTGTCCAGTGGCGTGGCAGTTGTTCCGGCGATCAACGGAGAGCAGGGGTAAGTTGTGGCGATGCAGTGGAAAGGGGTAAACACGCGGCACCAGGCCAGAGGGCGGCGGTCACCGGCGTTCTTATCGGTTTTAGCCGCAGGGCAGAGGGGAAGTACGGGGAGGTCACTGAAGTGGCGTCCAACGCACAGGCGGTGAAGATCTTTCTACCCAGAGCGTTATCCCCGAGTCCGGTGCACGAATCCAAACGCCGGCGACACAAATCGTGGCAGAGGGATTCGTCGGCGGTGAGGATGGCTCTGCTGGTGATCTGATCCAGTCGGGCTACTGTACCATGGCGAGACCCCATCAGAACACCTGACAGAGCATCTTGGAGCTCCTTTTTCTCCCAAATTTCTATGGCAACATCCCTGAGTCTCTGCATCAAAGTTGAAGTGCCACATACCAGCTACAAACCGAATATAAGGATTAAACTTATTTGAGCACTAGATCAAGGTCGAACTGGCTCTCAAACTTGGGTCCAAGTCACTGTCTATCTGAAATTCAGATTGAACCAGCCTGACAGCTTGACTTTAGGCCTGCTTATCTCCAATATTTTCTTAACAACAATGCTTACACTCTTAAGCAAAGTTGTTCTCCTATAATTGGGCTACAATCTTGATGTGATCACTTAGGGAAAAAACCTTATATTTTAAAAGATACAGGGCTCCAAAGTTGAGCCCACTAAACTGAATTTCAGACTTAGAATAGAGCTTATGTGAGGTCCATTTTGCATTTAAGTCCAAAATCCAATATTTGGCCTACAAGTCCACACATTTGTGGACCAAATGACTTAAAATACTTATTTGACTTAGTTTTTTGCACTTTAGTCCAAAAGTGGACTGATTTTGCACATAGGTCCCTAGGGTTTGGTTTTAGGGTTTTCCAGGGCTCCAATTAGGTTTTCTGATACCCCAGGGGTCTAAGTGTGATTCCACTTAAGTCTTGGGATCATTTTGTGACCCTTCCCTTAAAGCTTTTAGATTCTCTTCATATGGGTTAAGTTTTGCCCCTTTGAGCCTTATTTAGGGTCAGGTTCCCTATCCAGGGTCCTATTTGCAAAACACCAAAAAAATACACTTGTTTGAAATTGTTACCTAGTGAATGCACTCTAGGTGTATCAAACATATGCAATGTCAATGCTTATGATGCCATGCTCAAGTTTTAGTTACAGTAACACCAGGGGTGTTACATCCTTCCCCCCATAAAAGAATCTCGTCCCAAGATTTAAACTCCTAGGGTGAGTAATGGAAAAGGAAATGTGTCACATCTTTATTCCCTTATTTCTGGTACAAGGCAGGGGTGGTGTGGGGGTTTACTCCTTTATTACAGTAACTAAATACACTTTACAAATTACATGAGGCTAGAAAGCCTGGGAAATTCTTATCTAAAAAGCCTTGGGTTTCCCACGTAGCCTCTTCCTCAGAATGTTGGTTCCATTGTATCTTATAGAATTTGAGAGTTTTTCTCCGGGTAACCCTGTCCTTTTGATCCAGAACTCGAATAGGATGTTCCGAGTATGTTAAATCTGGTTCCAGGACAACATCTGTCACTTCAATGGTTCGATCGGGAACCCGAAGACACTTCTTCAATTGCGACACATGGAACACATTATGGATAGCAGACAGAGTTTCGGGGAGCTGCAGTCGATATGCCACTGGTCCACATTGCTCAAGTACCGGGAATGGACCAATGTACCTGGGTGCAAGTTTCCCTTTAACCCCGAAACGCGATACTCCCTTCATGGGTGAAACTTTCAGGTAGACATAGTCCCCTTCATGAAAATATAAGGGTATTCGCCGTTTGTCTGCATAACCCTTCTGACGGGCTTGTGCTTTCTTCATATTATGAATAATTTTCTGAACCTTTTCCTCGGCCTCCTTCACTATATCAGGCCTAAAGAAATACCTTTCTCCAGGTTCAGACCAATTTAGCGGAGTTCGACACCGTCGCCCATATAAAGCTTCAAAAGGTGCCATGATACTTTCTTGATAGCTGTTATTATATGAAAACTCCGCCAAAGGCAAACATTCGTCCCATTTTGGTGAGAATTCCAGAACACATGCTCGCAACATATCTTCGAGTACTTGATTAATCCTCTCAGTCTGCCCACTGGTTTGTGGATGATATGCCGAACTATGGAGCAACTTAGTACCCAAGGATTTGTGAAGTGCTTCCCAAAACTTGGCTACAAATTGGGATCCACGATCCGACACAATGGTCTTTGGAACACCATGCAGACTAAGAATACGAGCAATGTACAGTTGGGCATAGACAGTAACAGGGTAACTTGTCTTGACCGGTAAAAAAGTGAGCAATCTTCGTAAGCCGATCAATTATAACCCAGATAGAATCATACCCTTTTGCAGTCCTGGGCAATCCCACGATAAAGTCCATACTTATATCTTCCCATTTCCATGTTGGGATCGGCAAAGATTGTAATGGACCAGCAGTTTTCATGTGTATGGCTTTGACACGTCTGCAAGTGTCACACTTAGCCACATAGCGTGCAATTTCAATTTTTATCTTCCTCCACCAGTAGTGCTGCTTTAGATCACATCTTAGTGCTTCCCGGATGAATAGAATAGCGACTAAGATGCGCTTCATCTAAGATTTGCTGGCGGAGTTCTTCATTCTTTGGCACTACTATGCGGTTATTGAACCATATCACACCTTGATCGTCTTCTTTGAAACATTTGGCTGTTCCAGCCCTTATCTTTTCCCGTATGTGCTTCATACCCACATTATTCTTTTGAGCATCAATTATCCTTTGCAAAATGATTGACTCAAGCTTTAGCTGATTTAGGGCCCCTTGTTGGACCATCCCCAGGTTTAGCTTTTCCATCTCTTGACATAAAGTATTGTCAGAGGTCTTCACCAAAAGACAGTGGCAGGAAACCTTACGGCTTAGTGCATCTGCCACAATATTGGCTTTGTCTGGGTGATAGTGAATTTCCAGTTCATAGTCCTTAATAAGCTCAAGCCATCGCCTTTGCCTCATATTCAACTCTGACTGGGTGAAGATATACTTCAAGCTTTTATGATCTGTATAAATATGACAGATATTTCCCAGCAGATAGTGACGCCAAATTTTTAGGACATGAACCACAGCAGCTAGCTCTAGATCATGAGTTGGGTAATGCTCCTCATGTCGGCGCAACTGCCTTGAAGCATATGCAATTACTCGGCCCTCTTGCATTAATACACAGCCGAGTCCACTACCTGATGCATCACAATATACATCAAAAGGTTTGGTGATGTCCGGTTGAGCCAATACCGGAGCAGTGGTTAATAATGTCTTCAATTGTTTAAAGGCTTCATTACACTTAGAAGACCATTGAATTTAATGTCACTCTTCAATAAACTTGTGATTGGCTTCACAGGCTTAGAAAAATCTGGTATGAATCTGCGATAATATCCAGCTAGTCCAAGAAAACTCCGGACTTGGTGAACAGTGGTTGGGGGTTTCCACTCCAGAATATCCTTGACTTTGCTAGGATCTACCGCAATTCCCTTTGCAGATAGCACGTGCCCCAAAAATTGAATTTCCTCCAGCCAAAACGCGCACTTGCTGAACTTGGCATACAACTGATGTTCCCTCAAGCGCGTCAATACAATCCGCAAATGTTGAGCATGCTCCTCTTCATTTTTAGAATATATCAAGATATCATCGATGAAGACCACCACGAACTTGTCCAACTCGGGCATGAACACCGAGTTCATCAAATAAGTGAAATGGGCAGGAGCATTTGTTAGCCCAAAGGACATTACCAAATATTCAAATAAACCATACCGCGTAGTAAACGCGGTCTTTGGTATATCCTCGGGCCGAATACGGATTTGGTGATAGTCCGACCTGAGATCAATTTTAGAAAATACCCTCGCCCCAGTCAGTTGATCAAATAAGATGTCGATCCTTGGAAGAGGGTACTTGTTCTTGATGGTGACCTCATTCAGGGGTCGATAATCCACGCACATTCGTAAGGTTTGGTCCTTCTTCTTAACAAAAATGGTGGGGCAACCCCATGGAGACGAGCTTGGCCGGATGAATCCCTTATTCAGTAGATCTTGTAATTGAATCTTCAATTCTGCCAACTCATTAGGGGGCATACAGTACGATCTTCGGGAGATGGGAGCTGTATCGGGCTTTAGCTCAATTACAAATTCTACATCTCTTTCAGGGGGCAGTCCAGGCAAATCTTCCGGAAATACATCTGGAAACTCACATACTACCGGAATATCCTTGATCTCCGGTACAATGGCTTCATATATTCTACCAGAAGCTTTGGCTGGATTGGTTACGGGGAGGGATAAAAGAATCTCTTCTTGATTATAGCTCAACCTGACAGTTCTGAGTTCAGTGTTGAGAATTGCCTTGTGTTGGGTTAACCAATTCATACCCAAAATCACATCTATATCCTGGCCTTTCAGAACAATCATGGTAGCAGGAAAGTTCCGTTCGGCCATTGTTACTGGCACATGATAGGCCACTTCTCTAGTAAAAATGTATCCCCCAGGTGAATGAATTTTAAATCCTTATTTTGATTCATGGCATGAAATATGATGTTGCTCCACAAATGTCTTGCTAATAAATGTATGCGAAGCACCCGAATCAAAAAGAATAATTGCAAGGTGACTGGCCACGAGAAACGTACCCATCATCACCGGTTCTCCTTCCGGTGTAGTGGCCACTTGAGTATAGTATACACGCCCCGTCTTCTTTGGATTCTTCCCCACATTATTTCCCTTGGGTTGAGCTGACTTCCCAGATCCTTGATGAGCATTTGATTGGTTCTGCTTGGGATATGGGCAGTCTTTGATGAAATGTCCAGACTTGCCACAATTAAAACACCCGGTTGAGGAGCTGGGCAAAGCAGGGAATCGAGTTCCTGGGGCACCCGGCTGATTTGGGGTAGTGGGGGCATTGTTGGGGCGAATAATGATTGACTGCTTGAAGGGAAATGAGGGCGGTCAAGAAAAAGAACGATTTTGGCTAGAAGGCCGGATCACAAACCGTTGCCTCTTTGCCTGGCCCTCATTAGGCTTCTCACCACCAAATCCCTTGTTCTTCCCTGCATATTTTGCTTCAACAGATAGGGCTGTGCTGACAGCCTTTCCATACGTGAGATCTATGCAGGTGGCCATTTTTCTCTGCAATCGATCATTCAGACCCCTCATAAAGCAGTTCTTCTTCTTTAAATCAGTATTCACCTGATCGATGGCATACTGCGACAGGTGATTGAACTTGTTGAGATATTGATTGACAGTATCTCCTCCTTGTTTCAACTTCATGAACTCTTCTTGCTTCATATGCAGAACACCTTCGGGTATGTAGTGCTCACGGAAGGCCGTTTTAAATTCTTCCCATGTGACTTGATGGTCGGCAGGTTGAATAGCCACAAAATTCCCCCACCAGGTACTGGCAGGGCCGCGCAGTTGTTGCGCTGCGAACAACGGCTTCTCTGTCTCTGAACAGCGGAGAAGGCCAAATTTTTGCTCAATAACCCGTATCCACTCATCAGCTTCCAACGGGTCCTCAGCCTTAACAAATAGTGGTGGACGGGTTTCAGAGAAATCCAGATATGTGGTTTCACGGGGGCCTTGCTGATAACCCCTTCCTCCCTGCTGTTGGAATTGTTGGCCCGCCATTTCTCTAAGAAAGCGGGTATTGTCTGCAGTTGCATTCACCAAGGCGGCAATCGCCTCGGCCAATGTGGGGGGAACCGGGGGTGGATTTGGGGTAACATCCCTTCCCCCAGAAGTTCCTGCTGCATCCTGTCCTCGAGTCCTGGTAGGCATCTGAGGCAAAGAACATTTGAAGTAAACATAATATGCCAGAGAAACCTTCCATTTTACATTACTATAAAAAGTAATGATACAGACTCGATGTTATACAACAGGATACATTACCCATTATACAAGAGTTCAACCTATTATACAACATACTACTTCTACTTCTATAACTACAGTACTCATGCTTCTGATTGCTCTTGGCAGCTTCATCGTCAGGTGTAGGAGACCATACATCGACCAGCCTCATAGAAGGAGGGGGCCTAAAAAGGTCTAACTCCCCACCAAACGCTTCTCCCGCATTATGCGAGGGTCCGGCTTCTGACCTGACAGGATTCGCAGGGACATGTGGGTGTAATTGCGAATACAGTACATGAACTTCCTCATGTAAAGTATTGCAATATACCTGCAAGTTGTCAATAGCAGCGCTAAGTTCGTTGATTCGTGCTCGAGCCTTCGCTTCCTTAGCCCAAGCTACTGAACGAGACTGTACTGCCCAATCAACCGCCAAATCTCGATCAGCTAGTTGATCTTGCAGGGTACAGATGTAACTTCTTAGTTCATTTATTCGGTCACCATCTGCAACCCATAAATTGGTCCTGCGTTGTAACTCTGCTTGAAGTTGATTCACGCGAGCTTCGAGATCACCAATAGGATCGTTGCTCCCGCTACTGCTATCTTGCTCCCGTGGGGCAAGTTGGTGTCGAGGTACACCGATAGGTCCAGTATGTTTTCGCGCCGTTTTCCTTGTATGCGGCGGCATTTGCTAAGGGGGAAAATTTATTAGTATAATTCTTAATATGATGCATGAATAATTACAGAATCAACCTTAGTTGATTCAACATTCTATCCATTGCACTCTTTCTATCTGGTCTTTGAAATAACTCTTCAGAAATGCTTAGGTAAGAAGAGAAGAAAATTTTCCTAGATAAGTCTAAGAAAATCCTTTTGAAGATGCTATATAATATCTGTCAAGAAGGGCTACGCTCCGATACCAGCTGTGACGGAACCTCCCAAGTCATTAGGCCCACCAACAGTTGTCCTTGTCCAACAGACATCAGACAACCCTGTAGATGTTCCTGAATCACTTGACAAGTTCGGTATCTTTATCCTTACCCTTCCAGGAACGTTTCACCCGTCTGACAGACAGTATGTTCATCGGAGATGCGGAATTGCGGAAGTGATTACATAAACTTTACATTTATTGAAAAGTAAGAGTAAGTCGTTTAGTATAGACCAGAGTATAAGCGAGTGCAGAAAAGTATTATTACAATACCTGGGAGGTAAAAGCTCCTCCCATTAAGTTCTTTACATAAAAGTTTTTAAGGAGGACCCGGTCCTCCTGCAGCTTCATTCTTGGTTATCTTCACTTTTCACCACCTTGGTACAAAAACAACAAAAATTTGTTGTCTCCTCACCTAAAAACAATGGGGGAATAAACCCTGAGTATGGAATTACTCAGCAAGTCTTACCCGACTAAGGAAAAGACTCTCAAGGATATGCTGGTTAAAGGGAGTCAAGGTAAGGCCTCTCAATAATCAAAGACTCTATTTGTAGAATTGCTTACTAAAGTGGATCCTTAAAATCCAATTTTTTGTCAGGTTAAGTAAAATTACCTGCAGCTAGAGTTCTTTCTACCCTAGTTCAATCACTTGTCCTGAACTAGCCAATTTTCTCGTTAATCCCTTTATCTTCACTGGAGTGCTACGTGTAAGTCAGTGGCCAAGTCTCCATAACCGCGGAGGTACGGCGATCCAAATCGATTATACTCAGCTGAGGATCTCCGATCACACGACATATGTAGCACTTAACCCTTGCATATGTCAACCCGCCATCGAGTTTCTTAAGACCAGATCAGGTTCACACAAACCGAGAGCACAGATACACCACCGTCCAGCCTCTTGCCACGGAGGGTACACGCTACTCTCGCCACCGCTCCATGCCCATTTCGTGTTATCTTATTCTGGCCTTAGTCCACCCGAGGCAAGGCTTACCCATGACGAGGCATGTGACCAGTTAAAGGGTCCTCGGTCAGCAGGCTTACATCGACAAGGTCCTTAATCGACTTAGACGGAGACACTACACCGAGACTCTCTATCTCGTGCAAGTCACCAGCCCGGTCTCAGCTTAATCTTTTAACCCCAAAGGTTGGTACCTGGCAGAGGTACATCTTTTCCGATGTTGAATCCATCAAGGCCTTTGACAGATTCACCATCAAGTTTTATTTTGAAAACAACCCTCCCACTTTGCCAAGCATCTTTTGTAAAACAAATCCTTTTGTTTTGCTAGAGCAACACTAAGCATAATAAAACCTTTTGTAAAACAGGGTATCAAGGAAGGTAATCAATTCCAAGGAAAGTAATGCAGGAATTGTTTTAAGCAATCAACACCTATCACCTAGTGCATCAAGCAAGTGAGAAAGATTTTAAAACACAAGGGGGTGGCAAATGCACCGGGGCTTGCCTTTGTCTTTGGGTGAGTCAAGCTCAGATCCACAAATATCGAAGTAGAAACAGTTCGCAGCCTGTGTTTCCAAGGGTGGTGGTACTTGCTCTTCAGTGGCTTCCACTTCTTCTTCGTGTTCTAATCATAACCATATATATGCATAAGAATGAATGCCATGGGATGCTCATGAGGGTGCAAAGATAATATAAACTTATTATCTAAGTCTTGAATACAACTTTCCTTCACGGAACTCCGAGAACTTAAGGTTTCCGGAGTCAGTAAAGGAGTTCACAGGGCAGGGGGGTGTTTTGGGGTTTGGTGATCAAACAAGGTCTAAATCAACCCAAATTCTACCCAAGGCTTCTAAATAATATGAGGAACTCATATAAAAATTTTGAGCATTTTTGGGATTACTATTTATCTTTTAAAAATCCAGAACTATTATCTTAAACTATTTTAAATACCTTAAAATTCCTGCTTTAACCTAAAAATCATGAAACTATTTTTATTAAATTCTAGGGAAAATAAGAAGGCTAGGAAAATTAGTTTCACAATTTTACCATTTTTCTACATTTTTCTATATATTTCTAAAGTTATTCTGAAAAAGAAAAGGAGAAAGGGTGAATAGTGTTGGGCTGATTTCAGCCCAGCAGACCCAACAGTGGACAGAAACGCGCCCGCGCCCGCGCGCGCTGGCGGTTTTGCGAAAAGGACCTCTGGTTTTTGGTTAACTGGGAAGAATTCTTTTACTATTTGTTCAAGTCACTGACGCTTTGCAAATAAACCCTCCATGTTCTATTTCTTTGCAGTGGGAGGTCCACGACGGCGTTCTCGCGCGGAGAAACTCCGGCGAGCCTCTGTACTGGCCGATTAAGGCGATGACCGACGCTCCCGAGCGACATACACCAAATCGAACCTAGCCTAAGCTTTTCCCCTAACTTAATTGCCCTAATGACCAATTAAGGAGCTCTGGCCACGGTGACTAAGAGCATGGCGGCTAGATCATCGTGTTCCCGGCGATGGGTGGCGGTCTAGTTCAATTGGGGGGGTCGAAGAGCTTAAGGAGGATCTAAGAATGCTAGAACAAGCAGTAGAAGGACTTGAGCTCACCTAAACCGAGCTGGCCACGGTGAGGTCTTCTTTGCGGTGGCAGAAAGCTGATTTGGGGGAAAACTGCGATTCTCCGGCTAGGGGGGCTAATCGAGGGGGAGAGTGGGTGCTATGGCTTCGTGGTAACTTGGCGCAACAGCCCCGGCCATCAATTTATAGGAGGGTAAAGCGGTGGCTAGTGAATTTGGGGAGGACGCGCGGCAGCCGGAAATGAAGAAGAAGGCGGGCGCGGTGAATTCGTGTCCAGTGGCGCGGCAGTTGTTCCGGCGATCAACGGAGAGCAGGGGTAAGTTGTGGCGATGCAGTGGAAAGGGGTAAACACGCGGCACCAGGCCGGAGGGCGGCGATCACCGACGTTCTTATCGGTTTTAGCCGCAGGGCAGAGGGGAAGTACGGGGAGGTCACCGAAGTGGCGTCCAACGCACGGGCGGTGAAGATCTTTCTACCCAGAGCGTTATCCCCGAGTCCGGTGCACGAATCCAAACGCCGGCGACACAAATCGTGGCGGAGGGATCCGTCGGCGGTGAGGACGACCCTGCTGGTGATCTGATCCAGTCGGGCTACTGTACCATGGCGAGACCCCATCAGAACACCTGATAGAGCATCTTGGAGCTCCTTTTCTCCCAAATTTCTATGGCAACATCCCCGAGTCTCTGCATCAAAGTTGTAGTGCCACATACCAGCTACAAACCGACTATAAGGATTAAACTTATTTGAGCACTAGATCAAGGTCAAACTGGCTCTCAAACTTGGGTCCAAGTCACTGCCTATCTGAAATTCAGACTGAACCAGCCTGACAGCTTGACTTCAGGCCTGCTTATCTCCAATATTTTCTTAACAACAATGCTTACACTCTTAAGCAAAGTTGTTCTCCTATAATTGGGCTACAATCTTGATGTGATCACTTAGGGCAAAAACCTTATATTTTAAAAGATACAGGGCTCCAAAGTTGAGCCCACTAAACTGAATTTCAGACTTAGAATAGAGCTTAAGTGAGGTCCATTTTGCATTTAAGTCCAAAATCCAATATTTGGCCTACAAGTCCACACATTTGTGGACCAAATGACTTAAAATACTTATTTGACTTAGTTTTTTGCACTTTAGTCCAAAAGTGGACTGATTTTGCACATAGGTCCCTAGGGTTTGGTTTTAGGGTTTTCCAGGGCTCCAATTAGGTTTTCTGATACCCCAGGGGTCTAAGTGTGATTCCACTTAAGTCTTGGGATCATTTTGTGACCCTTCCCTTAAAGCTTTTAGGTTCTCTTCATATGGGTTAAGTTTTGCCCCTTTGAGCCTTATTTAGGGTTAGGTTCCCTATCCAGGGTCCTATTTGCAAAACACCAAAAACAATACACTTGTTTGAAATTGTTACCTAGTGAATGCACTCTAGGTGTATCAAACATATGCAATGTCAATGCTTATGATGCCATGCTCAAGTTTTAGTTATAGTAACACCAGGGGTGTTACAAAAACAAGAAATCCATGTTGTGTCTCTAATGCACCCTCTCGAGCTATGAGGTGCATGAGCAAAAGGAGCCCTCAATTGGTGACAGCAGGTGCTCTCACTCCACACTACCTAAAAGAATGGATCTCATGGCATTCAAGTAAAAGACAAAGGTATGGAGAATGGAACTATGCAATTTCATTGAATATCTTGAAGTTCCTTTGATTGTGATCATAGCTATGTTCTTGACTTTCAATTGGTAGTATCTTGGCTTAGGTGCTTTATGCTTTAAAATGTTGTTTCCTTTGGTGTACCTAAGAAAATACTTATTAATCATGGTGTGCTTAGACATTGTGCTCTATATGCATGATCTTGTCGTTTTTCAATTGGTATATGTGTTGCAATGATCATCATGTGTGAAGCGTGCCTAGGTTGCTTTTAAAATGTTATATATCTTGAGGCATGCATTGTTTCCACTAGTCATAAGTTGTATTATGTCATCTATCCAATTGGTATCTTTTTGTGATGAAATTGATATATTATGCCTAGACCAAGGTATGTTGTGATCCCCTCTAATTCTGAGATGCTAGAATGTGCAAGGTGCAAGTCATTCAAATACTTGATGCACAACTTTAGGGGGAGCACACATAACTTGTGTCTTTTGAGACTAATTGTTTCTTGAGTGATCATGTATAGTCTCAAGGTGGAAAAGGGAAGATGATCAAGAAATGGAGAAATCAGGACTTGGGTACCTCCACAAGTCAAGTAATTGGTATCTAAAGTTGTGAGTAATTGCGTATTTAAAGGTTGCTCGTGCTCTATAACAGTTGGTGATCCTAGATGCTTATCTTTAAATATCATGGAGCTATGACAGTGATGATTTTTCAATTGGTAGCCTTGGTAGTGTGCTTCAATTGGTATCTTTTGGTATTCACTAGAATAGAAGCTTCATCTTGTGCCACAAGACTATAACTTGTTTTAAGTTTGGTGTCTTAGCAACAAGAAAAGGTCAGGATAAAGGATCAGGCACAATTGTAAAGGAGCTCCCTAGAGATAAAACTTTCAAGATGGAAATCTTAAATTGATGAGAAAAGGAACTCCGCCTACTTAGATGGAAAGTACACCATAACATGGTAAAGGTATAAAAGGAGGTATTGACCTTTTTGCGTATTTGTACCTTAATTTTTCTCCAATGCTTGTGTTGCATATGTTTAATGTGTAAGGGGGAGTAATGTTAGTGTGTTGCATTTCCCTGCTTAAAACCCTACTGTCCCTTGACATCATCCTATGTTCATGCTTGAATATGGTTTTGGTGTTTGATGTCAAAGGGGGAGAATTTTTGCATTAAAGCTTACCTTCGACCTGAGAGGAAAGCTTATCTTAAGGGTGAAGATTAATTTTAATTTGTGCATTAAAGCTTACCTCGACCTGAGAGGAAAGCTTATCTTAAGGGTGAAGATTAATTTTTTGTGTGCTAAAGGACTCAAAGGGGTTTCCTTGAGTTCCTTTGATCTTAAGGAAGAATGTGTTAGTTTTGTTGATAATACTTATCATATGCTTCTTATTGTATTATATGGTGATAATGCATAATTAGTGCTTCCGTTGATATGAATCAATTGGTATCTACTGTGTTTATCCTGTGATAGATATTCATGTGGTTCTGGCGCTTTAAATCGGTATCTTAATGGTGAATAGTGGTAGGTTGACATTCCTATGGTATATCCATTTAATTGGTGTTTAACTCTGATTCTGTGCATATATGTGTTATATGTATCACGATTTGATTCTTGACACAATGCATCCCACAGGTGCTAAAGTGTAGCAATGCTTCGAATTAGCCTAAGTATGTGCATTTTGGCATTTAAGGCCAAAGTTAAGATTTTAATGTAAGCACATATTTAGGGGGAGCATTCTATAAACTTAGAATTCAAAATTTGTGCTTTAAATCTTATTATTGTGTAAGCTTTAATTGTGTTGCCATCAATCACCAAAAAGAGGGAGATTGAAAGCTCTCTTGTGGGTTTTGGTGGTTTGGATGACAACCTCTGTTTTCAAGTCGTCCGACTAATCGCGATTAGTCGGGCTGGTCGGTTTAGGGTGCTCGATTAGCACATCCGACCCGATCAGAGCACCTAATCGGCTTGGTCGTCCGACTAGTCGACGACTAGGGGCGATTAGTCGCTCGATCAGCCGAGTCTGCGCGACTAGGGTTTAGGATCCTGAATTTTTTATTTTGTGGGTTTTTTTGGCGGGCAGCCCGGCTATAGGGATATGAAACACCAGCGCCGTCTCTATAAACCCTTACCCGACGATTCACATCTCCTAATTTCCTGGCATCTTGATCTCTTTCCTTTTCTTCTCTTCTCTATTTTCCTAGCGGCTCCTTCTAGACTTCTCGTGACTGGGTGACAGCTCAAGACACACGTGAAGAAGATGACAATTCTCCTGCTGAAGATGAACAAGAACAAGAGACAACAAGACAAATGGATGATGATGAAGGCGAACAGAATCAGGTGGAAGGGGAGCTATAGGTGATGAATTTCAGTTGGATGAAGATCTTTAGGTAACTGGGTGGTAACGTGTGCTGTGTGGTATCTAGGACTGGTAGTATTAGTAACTAGTAATAGTTTCTTTGCTGTTTTTAGTTGGATACTTGGATTGGATGAACAAATATCTTCTCTCAATTTCTTAAATCAGTATTCAGTATTGCTGAATTCATGTCATGTTTACCCTATCCTTCATATATAGTTATATAATTATATACTATATAGTATAATAGTATATACATAGGTCTTGGATGAACAGGACGACTAGTAAACGACCAGGTCGACCAGAGGTCGATTAGTCGACCTAGTCGACGACTAATCGAGATTAGTCGCCTGGTCGTTCCCACAGTTCGACTAACTGGTCGAGCGACCAGAAAACATAGATGACAACCCAATTAAAGGACTAACAAGTGTGCCAAGTGTTGAACAGGTGCTTAATGCAAAGCTACAAGTGTGATGGTCCAAAGACTGGATTATCTATAGATAATGGACATCACAAGTAAGATGGACATTGCTTAAGTGAGACTCGGTGTGCGTAACTCAGAGACAACCGATCAAGCCAAGGATGGAGGCAAGAAGAGCTTTGAGGTACCGAGTGCACGGGAGAAGGTCAAGGAGACCAGGAACCCAAAGCCAGGGGTGAAGAAGAAGACTTGCAAAGTCAAGGTTGATCGAGTTAAGAAGAGTTATGGTGCATCAAGGATCACTACATAAGAACATGACTTACAACCAATGAGATAACATCTACAATTATGTGGTATAAGTCATAAGGCTCAAGATCAAGAAGTGAACAAGGTCACTAGAAGGAGGAGCAGTGTCAAAGCTAGAACTGGAAGCAGCACAAAAGAGTTAAGTTCACCTTGATCTTTAGTTTGGGTTGTTCCTATGTTTGGATATATTTTATGTGGCCTTTGCAGGGGGTTGGAGCTCAGATATGTCAATCTAGATCAAGTCAAGTTGACTTGATAGATGTCCAACACATGTCATTGTAATATGTGCTAAGTGGTTAAGACATGCAAGTCTAAGAATCAAGGTATGTCTCTAGCCCTAGTGAATTGTTTTTGGAGCTAACATATTTCTCTAAGTGCCAGGGACCAATTTAAGTCAAATCCAAAAGAGCAAAGGAAGTCCAGCTGAAAAGCCAACAGAGTACTTGCTGCGGGTGCACCGAACTGTCCGGTGCCCCAGCTGCTCGGCTGGCGAACTCGCCGCTCTCGGGAATCGATGGGGGCGCTGCGGCTAAAATTCACCGGACTGTCCAGTGTGCACCGGACTATCCGGTGAGCCAACAGCGCCCGCGCCAACGGTCGGCAACGCAATCAGCGGGCGACGCGTGGCCTGAGCCAATGGTCAGTTAGCGCACCGGACTGTCCGGTGTGCATCGGACAGTGTCTGATGCGCCAAGAGGTCCGAGGGGCAACGGTCGGCTTCGCCAGAAAAAGGAAAGAGATCGCGCAGCGGATAGCTACAGGATCTGCCTAGTGGCGCACCGGACTGTCCGGTGCACCACCTGATAGAAGGCAAGGATTGCCTCCCAAATGGAATTCCAACGGCTCCTAGGCCCCTTGGGACTATAAAAGGGACCCCTAGGCACCTCCAACCAGTACACAAGCGCAGCCAACAAGTGCATACATCATTCAGATAAATTCCTTCTCTCTCTTTCTCGTGTATCTCTCTAGTTTGTGTAGAGGCGAAGCTATAAGCCTTAGAGAGAGGAGAAGTGCTGCTGAGAGCTAGAGCAAAATCTTGAGCGCACTGTTACTCTTCTGGAGTGCTGTCAAGAAGATTGTAAGCAGCCACGACGTTGTTGTAACTAACATCAACATAGTGGAAGGCTCTATCTGTCGTATTGACAGATCTGAGCAAATGGAGGAAGGAGTTGAAATAGACTCCAAGCCAAGGTGTGGCTAACTCCAACGAGGACTAGGCAAGCATTTTAGGCTTGGCCGAACCTCGGGATAAATCTCTGTGTCTATGTGCTCTGCTCTGTGTTGTGTGCTGGTTCTCTGTCTTATTTGCTTTTGATATCTGCACTTCAATACTTATATGTGGTACAAGCTATCTTTGAAGTGCAGGGCATTTTTAAGACAGGAACTTCAATCCCGCTGTAACCTACTCGAAGGGTCCTTCATTCCACTGCGATCCAGCCTTCGAGTAGAGTAAGAATTTCCAGTTCTAAAGAGATAATTATTATCCGCCTATTCACCCCCCTCTAGGCGACATCCAGATCCTGTTCCCGGGCTTAGGGAACTTTCATGATCACGTAATGAGAATATTGATAATCTAATGGTTTAATACAACTATTCATGTTCTTTATATGTCTTATATGTTCTTCCTTTTATTCTTACATACTGAGATGATGAAGGTATGCTTTTCATAACCTTCATCTGGAGACCATTATATCCTAAGGGATATAATGTTTCAAAGGATGAAGATCTTTAATCATTAACATTTGTGTTGCCTTGTTCTTGATTCATAGCATTTGAGAACAAGTCCCCAACAAGGACATTATTATATGTTCCCTACCAATCTGAGCCATGGCGCGACCTGCTGTGGTCGTATGGAGTGGACCACTTAAACTAGCTAATGAAGAAGAATAAATGGTTATGGGCGTGTGTTACACTAATTACTCTCGTAACTTAGGTCATTAGCTCCACTCAGAGCCTCTAACGTGAATAGACAATGTAACCATCTCTCATCATTCTTCTCAATTGAGCAGCGACGTAGCTTCGTGTCTGGATCCTATGCACACAGGAGAGTTGTGAGAATGGGCCTCCAGAATCATTATCTGCATCAGAGAAATCTGCTGTCAAAGTTTTGGAAAGTGTCGCCATAATTGCTCGGTAATTCCTAGTGTTGCTACAGATCGCCATGATGGTTGGTCAAGTAAGGTGTTGGTGGAGTCAAGACACATCCATGACAATTTGCTTGTCGAGTAAGATTCTATACTTATAGTCTCGTACCCACCCACGAGTTAGTTATCAAACAATAGATATAATCATTTTTGTGTGCTTTTAGCACTAGCAAAAATAAAGTGAAACTCGCGTGTAGTATTAAGTAACTATACCCATATATATGGTTGGAATTTTGTACCCACACCAATCGAGTATTAATACCCTAAATTTAATTGCCATTCCTACTCATATTGTTTGAATGGTCATGGGCATGGAACTTCACCTATGACTTCTAGCTCATATGCCACCCCTTGATGTATGCCCTCAAGACGACTTAAATGTACCATCAACTCCTCCCCAAGCACAGTTAGATGCCATCACCTTCGATGATGTTGGGACCATCAACAGTTGGATACATATCCACGTAGCACAACTTATACAACTCAAAGAGAGGTTCATCCCATGTAAAGTGTGACCAAGAATAAACGATGGCAATATGTAATATGACATTTAGATTCATATGCTGCAACTCAAGGGAGATTGTATTACAGAAGTAACCCTCAAGAAACATGGTGAATGGGAATGAGAATCCACACTTGAATAACAGTGCGAATACCACAATCTTTGTGGCATCGACACCATCTCGTTCGTCCAAGTCTAGGATGCTATCTAATCAAACCATTTCACTATAATTATCCCATCAACTCCAAAACCTTATCGGTGATAGTTATGTCCACTCTACCACTATAATCATTAGATGTTCGACTACAATCTCATTGATGGGTTCCTTTACAATGAATATCATCCAACCATAATAGATCTAGGGCTAAGGGTGTGCATCTGGATCTAGAGCAATGGAAGAGATAAGTGTGGGCTAGGAATTGAGTTTAATTTCTATGTATTGGAATGTCATTGGTGGAGCACTCAGGGACGATGGAGGCGTAAGTAACAAGCCGAAGTTTGATTCCTTAAGAAACAAGATGTGCATTAATTTTGGAATAGATGAGGTATACTTTGTGTCAATTAGAATTGTGTTTTTTCATGCACAATTTTAGCATTATTAAATAACACTTTGCCTTTATGTTTCTGTTCATCACGATTTCACCAAATATTATACTCTCTTTGTTCCAATTTATAATTCGTTTGAAGTTTTACCCTAAATTTGATGGTCTAGTCTTACTCAAATTTTGTCATAATTATTATTAGTTTTATTGTGATATCATTTAACATATAATGTACTTTAAATATGGCTTTGAATTTTATTTTTTCACAAAAAAATGAATAAGACAAGCTGGTTAAACTTGATAAAAAAAGTCAAACAAATTATAAATTGGGATGGAGGAAGTATATGTTTTCTTTGGAACCATTGGCATGTAGACATATTGATATATAGAGATAAAATGGGCAGTTAGACACTTTAAAATAGCTTTGTAAAAAAGGAAATACTATAACATGAGGTGTTTGGATAGGTTTGAGCTTATTTAAGATGCAAATCCCATCCAAACTAGGGATGGCAACGGGTACATACCCGTCGGGTAGTACAATTCTATACCCGTATCCATAAAAAAACTACCCGTCGTGTTACCCCTATATGCTCGCGGGTATAAAATCTTACCCATACCCGTACCCGCGCGGGTATTTTTACATGTCGGGTAACCCATACCCGCTAGGAAAGTCTTAAATTCCAATATAACATTCACTCAAAATTAAATAAACATACAAAAAATATCAACTTCACATATAACAAATCATATGATCATATAACTTGGTATCTAGACAAATGATAGCTAGAGAAGAGTTTTATTTTAGCTAAGATGGGTTCTATTAGGGGGTTATAGTGATATTGATGCGGGTATATTTTATCCATGGGTAGACGGGTATGTGGAGTACCAACCCGTACTAGTACCTGTCTACCCAACGGGTAGAGATTTTTACCCATTAACATTCCTCACGGGTAGAGAAATCATCCCGTGCCCATCTTCATACCGGGCAAAACCTGTCGGGTAATATTCGGTTTTCGGGTACCCATTGTCATCTCTAATGCAAACCGGTCAACTTTTTTGCAATTTAGCCTTTTTAGGTTTTATTTTCACATATATGTCCTTTTCAGTTTCATTTAAAAAAATGACCCTTAGGTCGGTGCCACTAGCATTGGCGCCAACCTATTACTCCATTTTTTAAAAAATGAAACAGGAAAGAATATATTTATGAAAATAAAATCTAAAAAGGACTAAATTGTAAAAAAAAATATGGTCCAAACAGGTCCTAGTCATTCTCTAGTTCTGAATCATTTCCTATGTTGAAGCCCACCCGCCTGTTGGACGAACTATTTATTTGCTGGAGCCCATCAGTAGTGCAGGCTCGAGCCTCGAGGTCAGAAGGTGGTCATACGAGAAGAGTGGACCACTCCAGAAGAAAATCTAGCGGGCCCAACTTTACTAACTGGGCATCAAATGGGCCGATATGCAGCACGCTCGGATGATTTTTTTTTGTTGCGTTAGCACTTGGCAATGTGTGGATCACCAGAAGGTCAATAAATAAGCTCAGGAAGTTCACCGCAACCAGCCGAAGCTTAAAAAACAAGCAATCCCGTCGTCCTTTCGACGTGCTCCAAGTGCTGCTCAGCTTGAGCCGCATGAAAACAAAAACTGCTCCACCTGACGAACGCTAACAACCCGCAGCAACCACTCATGCACACGTACGTACGTCTCGCAGCAAGGCGACGCCACGACGACGACCGAAAACCTCAAACGTACGAGACGCCTTCCCATCCTCTCTGAAATTGATAGGAGCGAAGGGGGCATGACGCGTGATGCATGGGCACGTCCCCATCAAGCGAAGAGGACGCCACATGAAAACAAAAAAAAACCTCTAGAATTTGCACCGGGACACGGCCGGACACTGTCGCAAGTCGCAACAAGTATACAACTGTCCCGCCCAGCCGCGCGCAGTTGCGGAAAAAGAAGAAGGGACAACACAACAAGGCTGGTGTATGTATGAAACGGGCCAGGCCCCACCCCAGGCCTCTCTCCGGCGGCGCTTTACGGACAGCGCAGGCTGTGTGCGCGTTTTAACTGGCACAACAGGAACGGCGTAGCGCATGCGTATGGACGGCTCTTGCGCATATGATCCCGGCCCACTGTCGTAGTCGCGAGGTCTCGTCCGTACACGTAGCGGAAGCGAGCATCCGTCGTGTGGGGAGAGGTGAAGAAGGCATTTTCTTTTTACCGGTATCACATGCATGGACCCGGGCGAAGATAAGAAGAAGAACACGGAACCTTATCGCTGGCTGGACCGAATGCGTCAGAAAGGGCGAGGGGGACACATGATGCGGGAGTTACGGTGGCCGCGGACGCCTGTCCTGCGCTGTGTGTAGTAAACTAGTAATAATATGTGTTGCATAGTCTAGTCCAGATTCGATTTCTTCTACACGTCGCGTCGCATCCAAATACGAAGGGTCCTCGTCACCTGTTCCCATGCTTCCATCACGCTGCCACTTATCTGTTCATGTCTAATCAGGACACGCGCGATACGGACTACTAGCTAGATGTCCAGTGGATATTACACCGTTTATTTCTCGTCCGTTTCTGGCCAGAGCCAGACAAAACAAAGGGCTCACCACCGCGTGCTACTCAAGCAGTAGCGCAGCCCAACCCCCCCTTCTCACGCCACCGTATGAATACTGTGAATGATTCATGACCAGTGAGGTCGCCAGACCGTGACAGAGGCCGAGAAACGGACGTGCCGCCAGCGGTGCACGTACTACCGTGTCACACAGCCGGGCTTTGACGTTCGACACCATCGTCACACACACACACACGAAGCCCGAAATCAGATGTCACATGATGCGCGTGGGTTTCCACTTTCGACTATACCGGTGCACCACCACGCCGTCTAAGTAAACCGTCTCGCTCTCTTTTGCCCGGGTACTCAGAACATGATCGGCGACTGTCATGTTCTTCACCAAATAGTAGTGCAGAATGCGGATCCACCACAACGACTGTCTTGTTCTTTCACCACCGTTGATTTTTTTTATGGACGCAACGCAACCTCCCTCGTTAACGACACTTGAGAGCATCTCCAAGAGACTATCTAAATATATTGTCAAGCTAAATTTTAGCTACTTAATAGCATAATAGCTCTCCAACAGAGTAGCTATTTAACTTGCTAAGCTATCTGGCTCTTTAAATTAACTCTCTCACTAGCTAAAATTTGGCTAGCAACTCTCGCTAGTCAAGCTAAATTGCATTTTGGAGAGTCTGTTGGAATGAAATGTTATATATAGAGTTTAATATTTATGGAGAGACAAATAAAAAGTCAAATAAAGAGTCAAAAATAAAGAGTCTCTTGGAGATGCTCTGAGTGTCACTCGCTAACTGGGGACACGCATTCCCCGCTTCCACGCCGCCAGTCTCGCGCACGGCGGCACGCTCACGCCCAAACCACCCTCCCATATCTTTTTGATTCCCACTAACGCCCAGGCCCATTTCTCTAATCGCAGCCTTGCACCGAACCCCTGCCATGCCATGCCACGTACGCGACGTGGCTACCCAACCCGTGCTCTGTGGACTGTGCGGGCGGCGCGGCGCTCGGTCGCAGCAGGCGCCAGTGCGCGCGCCCCCACGACACACGCTGACCACACGGCCCCGGCGCCCGGATCAATGCGAGGCAGGAGGACAGGCATAAAGGCAGACGAGCGTTGGAGGCATGCGGCTGCTCCACGTTGTTCCGGAACTTTCCGCCCCGCCGTCCCGCGAGCAGCACCGCCAGCGTAAACCGGCGACGCGCTATTAATCCAGCCCACAACCAAGTCATCACTGCCACCAAGTATACCAGGAGCGGAGAGGGGGTCGAGCCGTCGAGCGGAGTGGCTGCGGTGCCCATCGATCTTCGGGGAGTGTCTGGGGTCGCCGGCGGCGAAGCCATGGACCAGGCGCGAAGCAAGAGCGGCCTGCGGTCGCACGGGTCCGGCAAGGCTTCCTCGCGGCCGGGGTCGGGGACGCTGGGATCGCCGGAGGAGCAACCGATGCTTTCCGACCGCCGGGAAGTCGTCGTGAAGGTCGATGGGAACGGGAACGGGCACGCGCCGTTTTCCTTCCACGGCGCGGACGCAGGTGGCGGGGGAAAGGCGGGGAATGCGACCTCCAGCACGCACTCCACGGCGACCACGACGCCGGCCGAGAGCAGGCCGAGGTCGAGCGAGGCGAACTCGCCTCGGTCGCCGCCCAAGGTGTGGCGGGAGGGGAGCTACGAGTTCTGGAACAACGATGGTGGCGGCGCCGGCGCCGCCGCCACCGAGGCGTTCAGCTTCAAGAACCGCCCGCCGCCGCAGGCGCCGCAGTCGTCGTCCCCTTCGATGTCGCCGACGCAGCCGCCGCGGCCGGAGGGGGGCGGCGTGGACCCTCCCACGCGGCTCATCGGCAGCTTCCTCCGGAGGCAGGCGGCGTCCGGCGGCGAGGTGTCGCTCGACCTCGACCTGGAGATGGAGGAGCTCGGCAGGACGGCGCAGCTGCGCTCGCACCCGTCCTTCTCCAGCTCGCTCGAGAGGGACGGCCGCGTGTCGTTCCAGGAACCCCAGAAGAGTCACTCCACCTCGTCCTGTTCCTCCGACTCTGACACCGACGACGGCCGGAAGCGCCGCGGCGACGACGGCGAGGTCGTCCGGTGCACGTCCTCGTCTACCGCAGCGGGAACGGGGCCGTTGCTGCGAGTCAAGACGCGCTCCCGGCTAATGGACCCGCCGCCGCAGTCGCAGCCCGCGCCGGCACCGGCACCGGCGCCGGCATCGGTACCTGCCGCGTCTCCTGTCATCGACGAGGAGCGGAAATCTTCAGGCTTGCGGACACCTACCAAGTCCGGTCGCCTCTTCTCCGGGCTTATGCACGGCAACAAGTCCGGCCCCGTTGGTGGCAAGTCAGGTCCCATGGACGACGACGAGGACGACCCGTTCGTGGACGAGGACATCCCCGATGACTTCAAGCGTGGGAAGTTTGACGCTTTGACCGTCTTGCAGTGGCTCGGCTTGTTCCTCATCGTCGCGGCCTTGGCATGCAGTCTCAGCATAAAGATCTTGTCCACGAAGAAAGTGCTGGGTCTGCACCTCTGGAAGTGGGAGCTCCTCGTGTTCGTGCTCATCTGTGGCCGTCTCGTCTCCGGATGGGTCATCAGGCTTGCCGTCTTCGGTGTCGAACGCAACTTCTTGCTGAGGAAGCGCGTGCTCTACTTCGTGTATGGCGTGCGCAGCGCCGTGCAGAACGCTCTCTGGCTCGGCCTGGTGCTCGCCTCGTGGCACTTCTTGTTCGACAAGAACGTCCAGCAGGAGACGAACTCTCCAGTACTGCCCTATGTGACCAAGATACTATTTTGCTTCCTTGTTGCCACGCTCATCCGCCTTGTCAAGACATTGCTGCTCAAGGTACTGGCCTCGTCCTTTCATGTCTCCACGTATTTCGATCGGATTCAAGAGGCATTGTTCAACCAATACGTCATCGAGACACTCTCTGGGCCGCCACTAGTGGATGAAAACCATGTGCTTGCGGAGGTTCATGAGCTGCAACGAGCAGGCGCAACTATACCAAAGGAGCTGCGTGATGCTGTACCAACCAAGACTGTGTCTGGGCAAAGGAACATTCAGTTATCAGGGGTCATGCCTAAGGGAGAAGGCAGCAAGCAGCTGTCGAAGGAGAAAGGGGAGGGGATCTCTATTGACGCACTTCATAAGCTCAACCAGAAAAACATCTCAGCTTGGAACATGAAGAGGCTGATGAGGATTGTCCGCTTTGGGACGCTAACAACTATGGATGAGCAGATACAACAAGCAACAGGCGAGGGGGATGAATCAGCGACACAGATACGAAGTGAATATGAGGCAAAGATTGCTGCCAAGAAGATCTTTCACAATGTAGCAAAGCCAGGTTCCAAGTAAGTATTTGTTTGTTATCTTAGTTGGATGTTTGCAGGTTCCATTATTGTAAGTTGTTTTTTAGTTATGATCATATAAACGAATAGAGTTTTATGGAAGTAGAGAAATCGGGTTGCTGATACAAAACCAATGATGCAATTATTTCCGGTTACCGTGATAGTACTCTGCTGTACATGCAAATATGAATTGCAGAAACTCAAAAGAGTTATTGACCAAAATGCTCCTGCTTCATCAATAGTCCAAATGTTGAAGTTCATAGTGTAACAGCATCTTGCTCTCATTCAGATTATTGATTTTGAATGTGTAAATCGTGCAGGTACATATACTTGTCAGACTTGATAAGATTCATGAGGCAAGAAGAGGCTGTTAAAGCAATGAATCTTTTTGAAGGAGCACAGGAGCACAACAGGGTCAGCAAGAGGTCTCTCAAGAACTGGGTGGTAATGATCTTATCACTGCACTTCATAGTATGGCCGCATGGGGTCATCACAATCTCTTCATGTGACTTTCTTAACATTGCCATATGGAATTTCTGTAGGTGAATGCATTTAGAGAGCGCAAAGCTCTTGCCCTTACACTCAATGATACAAAAACTGCAGTAAACAAGCTGAACCAGATGGTCAATGTCGTTGTGGGGATAATTGTGTTTGTTCTCTGGCTTCTTATTCTGGGAATAGCAACAACACATTTCTTTGTCTTCCTAAGTTCACAGCTTCTCCTGGCAGTTTTCGTATTTGGGAACACATTGAAGACAGTTTTTGAGGCAATTGTCTTCTTGTTCGTGATGCATCCCTTTGATGTTGGTGACCGTTGCGAAATTGAAGGTGTTCAGGTAGTTGAAATATCTTTGCTATCCGTCCACCAAATATTTCATTGCGCTAGTTATCTTATGTTTTCACTACCTTGATTTCAGGCGGTGGTTGAGGAAATGAATATCATGACGACGGTGTTTCTCCGATATGATAACCTGAAGATATATTATCCAAACAGTGTACTTGCAACAAAACCAATTATGAATTTTTACAGAAGTCCTGATATGGGAGAAGCAATTGACTTCTCTATTCATGTCTCAACTCCTGTCGAGAAACTGGCCCTGATGAAGGAACGAATACTGCGGTATGTTCTGTCTTCATCAATTTGTTTTGTTTTCATTTTTCAATCAGACTACCCAAGAGACTTGGATAGTAGAGAGGGCTAGCCCTGGCTCAGTTTAAAGAGGGCTTTTATATGAAAACATTTCAAGGTAAAAGTATTAATGTCAGTGTAAAGCCAACAAATAATTTTCAAGTGGAGTCCATGTATTTGACATAGTTTGCAGCTAGATCTTACAGTTCATCAAAGCATACATGATTTAATCTGTTTTGTTACACAGAAACTAATGATCAGTTCCACTTGTATTCCCAGCTACATTGACAACAAGAAGGAACATTGGTACCCGGGTGCGATGGTTGTACTCCGGGACGTCGATGACACCAACAAACTGAAAGTGTCAATATGGCTGCGGCACACGCTCAACTTCCAGGACATGGGTATGCGGTTCGTCAGGCGAGAGCTAGTGCTCCAGGAGATGATCAAAGTCCTGAAGGACCTCGAGATTGAGTATCGGATGCTGCCACTTGATGTGAATGTTCGGAATGCTCCTCCAATTCAGTCCACAAGGATGCCTACAACATGGAGTTATTCGTGAATCAGTGACAGGGCCGGACCATTTGGCCGTGACGTTGCAGATGCGGACTTGCTATGGATTTGGTGGTCTTAAGCTGCAAGAACTGGTGGTAGCACAAGCGGATTAAGCTGCAGGTGCTTGGTAGCAAATATTAGAGGTAGAGAATAGTAGCATATTAGCTAGCATGTAGAAAGCTGTTAGCTGTGCCTGCAGTCGTCACTTGTGCAACTTGTAATTACTGTATTCTCTTGCGTGATGATAATTTTCTGTACATTTGATGGGGAAATGATGGTTTGGAAAGAGAAGCAATTGAAGGAGATGACATGGTAATGTGTATGCAAATGTAACCTGCCTGATTCCCAGTTGCGGTCATGGCTGACCGCTGTGGAGATGCTCTCGGCCTGGCCAGGCGCCAAAGCAGAATGGATGGAATGTGCTTGATGGATGCGACATCGGCAACGAAGAATCATAATTCAGGAAATTAGGTTTGTCGAGGTGAACGGTGAACCCCCACATTTATTTATCATTCGTTTTAAGTTTCATCTAAGAGATTAACCTATCTATCTATCTATCCACCGTTGTGGTGAATTCATCCAAACTTAAACAGCAGAACGCCAAGAGTATTTGTATAAGCTTGAAGTGAGACCTTTTCCGTCCATCTAGTCCCATTTTGTTTTATTAACTTGCTGCAAACGCCAACCCAATTTCGAAGTTCTAAACATCTATTGCCGGGATAAAAATTCTCCATATGAATCTCCTCCCTAATTCGAGCTTCAGAACACCTAGATAAAAGAGGGATTAGACCTATGCCAGACAAAGCTCTCACCAAATTCCTGGACCATACACTATCTCATTAGTTCGAAGCCTCCAACTCCAATGTTCAGTAGCATCTGCCATCTCCCACTCTACGGACTATGGAGTTGCCGCTGCATCCTGTAGCTCAAACCCCCTCTCCACCGCGTAGTCCACGAAGCTGTACAAGGGCAGCACCCGATCGCCGTATTTTTCCGCGAACCTGTCAGCCGTTGTCTTGGCCTGAGCCTTGAGCTCCTCCACAATGCCAAGCGCGCGGTCCATCCCCAGGGAGCGCAGGACGCTAGCGTTGCTCCTCATCTTGCCGTTTCCCGATGCGCTCCGGATGTCGTCGACAAGCTCGTACAGGACGCCGATGGTGCGGCCGTAGCGTCGCAGCTCGGCCTCCTCGTCTGGCCCGGCCCCACCGAGCATGGCGCCACAGGCCGCGGAACATTCGGCCATCTCCCCGAACTTCTTCGTCAGGACCTGCATGACCTCGGCCTCGCCAAGGGCGGTAGCACCGGCCAGATCGAGGAACTGACCGGCCGCCATGCCGGTGGATCCGACAGCGCGCGCGAGCTCCGCGAGGACGCGCAGGAGGACGGCGTGGGGGACCGGGTCCGGGGACGGGGTGTGGGAGATGACGTGGGTGTAGGCCAGCGGGAAGAGAGCGTCGCCCGCGAGGACGGCCATGTCGGTGCCGTACGCCGCGTGCGTGGATGGGCGTCCGCGTCGCGTGGGTGCTGCGTCGAAGCAGGGCAGGTCGTCGTGCACGAGCACGAGCGACGCCGCGTGGAGCATCTCCAGCGCCGCGGCGGCCGGGAGTGCGGCCGCTCGCGGGGCGCCGAGGAGCTCGCACGCGGCGACGCAGAGCACGGGGGGCGCCCGCTTGGCGGCTCCCTCCTTGCCGGCGCCCGGGAGCACCGCGTAGCGCATGGCGTAGTGGATGCTTTCCGGAGGTTGCATGGGCATCGCCGCGTCGAGTTCGGACTCCACATCGGCGATCAGAGAGGTCCAGTAGCGGCGCAGGTCAAAGGAAGCAGAGGCGGCGGGAGCATCGGAGGATGCCCGGGAGGTGAGCATGCGGCGGGGTTTGGGGGAAGGGACATTGGGGATGGGGAGGGTGATGAAGAGGGAGGAGAGAGCCATGGCAGTGGAGAATTTGGGAGGATCGAAGGGTTTCGGATGTGGTTTGCTGAACTTGGGTGCGCGGTGACGGCCAAATGGGCTGGTACTAGCGGACTAGCCATAGTGGAGTGGGTCTGATACAACAAGTATGGCGCAACGCTACGTTGATAATGACTGTGCCACGCCCACGCATGGTGTCTAGTTTATGGTTTCACGGTAAATAGACACTATTAGCCTCCAGCACTCCACTATATGTTATAATATTTTTTAAATGCTGGTTTGTAAACTTCATTTTTCCAAGAGATTTCTATTTTTCTAAGAAAAAATAAACTAATTTCACTTGAAAAATAAAAATCTATTGGAAAAATAGGATTCTCAAACTGACCCTAAATCTCTACTAACTATTAAGGGCTTATTGTAGACTGCTCCCGCCTACCGGCCGCTAACCCCGCCGCGACCGCTCCGCACGCCCGCCGCGAACCCCGCCGCGAAGCGCCCGCATGCCCGCCGCGACCGCTCCGCACGCCCGCTGCGACCGCTCCGCCACGAACCGCACGACCACATCGGACAGATCCTTCTTCAGCGGGATCCACCATTTAGGCCTCTGATTCGGCGCGGATTCGCGGGGCGGAGCCACCGAGGTTGCGTGCGTGATTCAGATGGCGGAGCCGGGGCTCGAGGACAGCCAGCCGGTGGATCTGTCCAAGCACCCCTCCAGCATCGTCCCCACGCTCCAGTAAGTCCCGGATCTAGGTCGTCTGGGGTTGGGGGTTGCGGAGAGATCCCGTGCCGTACGTGCTAGGGTCGCGCGGCGGATGGCGGTGCTTGGGTTCCATAGAGGCTGGAGCTGCCAGGGCTTGGGGTCTCGACAGCGGGGTGCCTCTCTGTACTGTGAGTGGTGGTGTGGTTGGTTTGTATCGTGTTTTTTGTTCAGCTTCCCGAGCTCCCCGGTGCTGGGTGCATCGAAATGAGCTAATATTGACTTTACATAGTTGGGACTAAAACGTGAATTATTTAGTTGTCATCCTCTCTCGGATCTGACTTGTGAGAACGAGCCAGGGCCAAACTCAGATCTAACTGAAGTTTGTATTCTTGGCGTAGTAGTCACAGCAAGCATAATCTCTTCTTGACCATATTTACATTCCATGTTTTGACTCGGGAGCATAAACTGTGTAATGACTAATGTGATAAGCAGTCAGCCAGATTTTGATATCTCATCTCGTGTCAAGGGTTAAATGCATTGGTTGATGTGAGTTGACCATGAATCTCTACTAACTATTAAGAGCTTATTGTAGACTGCCCCCGCCTCCCTACCCCCGCCTGCCAGCCGCTAACCCCGCCGCGACCGTTCCGCACGCCCGCCGCGAACCCCGCCGCGAAGCGCCCGCATGTGTGCCGCGACCGCTCCGCACGCCCGCAACGCCCGCTGCGACCGCTCCGCCGCGAACCGCACGGCCACATCGGGTGAGTTTACACATGCCGCACCACAACAGATCCTTCTTCAGCGAGATCCACCATCGAGAATAAAGTTTTTAAATCTACATTCTATGAGTCTGTACCAGGTAAAGTTTTTTTGCCCTCGAGAATTCTAAATGTTTTTTGCATTCAACTTTTAAGTCTAAATTTTGAATATGCAATGCATGGGTTTTATTTTGGCCAGTATTTGTGATTGCTACCCTTTGCAGCTACGATTGCCAGCCAAGCTATGATATCTGCAACATTCTCTTGCATAAAGCGCTACTTCCCTAGAATTAAGATAATCCATACTTCCAAGAAAGTGATGGGCCAGATTTACATACATGTGATGAATTGGTTTCTAATGGTCATGTGCATCATCATCGTGGCAACTTTTAGGAGTACCAATGATATTGCTAATGCATACGGTGAGTAATTTGATCTTAAAGGAACATACAACTTAATCTATACATAGGCTTCTTCAAGTGGTTTTTGATATATTAACCCCTTAGGAACTGCTCATTACATTCACTATATTTCATTATAACCAGTTATGATTTTTTAGGGGTATAAGGAACCTGACTTAGTTGGATGGAATTGCGGCAAACTTGATGCTAGGGCCTGAACTTGCACTGCAGCTGGAGACTTGGATTTGTTCTGTCTGATAATTTTAGGCATGCAGAACTGCCTATGAGAACAAACCTATGGGTCTGTTGTTATCATTTTTCAAAAGCTACTTGAAAGGACTGGAAAGAGTCAGTTCTCATTGCCATATTAACACTGTACCAAACACTACAAACAGTTGACTAAACTTTAATCTTCTTATGGTATCAAATGAATTAGTTTCATTTTTTTGAATGCTGGATAAGATGCTTGAAGCTTGACAAAGCCTTGGCACCAAATTGAATATCCATTCATAAATTGTATCATAATTCAAATTGTTTAGCCTTATGAAGCAGGAAAAAATTATGCCCTCTAGACTGAAACTTTTTATTTGGAACAAATCAAATTATCTTCCGTATTCTTTCTTTTACCCTCATTGTGCAATTTGAACTATCAGGATGCATTAGATTTTCTGTAAGAATTTACTTGTAACCCTGGAAATATTCCAATCAGCTCCATGCTTTCATCCATTTTCATAGTTAATTTCACAAACATCTTCCTGCCTTGATTACTGGAAATAATGGAGTGGACATACTGAACTATTTTATCTCTGAACTGAGTGCCGATCTATGTACACATTACAAGCAAGAATTATGAATGTTGATTCAGCTGTTTTGCTCCAATGCTACTTAATACTAAGTTATGATGAAAAAAAGTTAATCTTGGGCCTGGGCAGAATGTACTACTTAATAATTCTTAGTAGAGCAAACTAGACATCGACCTGGTGACACATTATGCTGGGCTGCTAGTTATGACTATTATCATTGCTACCTGGTGACACATTGTGCTAGACTGTTGGTTATCACTATTAGCATTGCTAGAAACAGTGTCATCCTGTTCGGTCGAGCTGGTTCCAGCTGCAGTAGCCATCCCACCAACACCGTAGCAGCTGCACCAAGTCAGCAGCAGATACAGCCAGAGAGAAGAGGCTGCACTAAGCAGGATAGGCTGCAGGCATGCAGCTGACCGGCTGGGCTATTCAATCAGCTGCAGCCCAAAGCCCCAAACACCCGCTTAAATCAGAAGCAAACATGCCCAAATATAAGGCACAGTTTGATTTGGTGTGGTCTTCGAGATTACTCTTTGACTGCTAATTTCTCTTATAATGTCATTCGTGGCAAAAAGGTTGGTCAGTAGAAAGTATTTCTAATGACTGGGAATTTGAACCACTGTCTGATTTGGACAGTAATTATTAGTGAGATGCCAGTGCACATTGTCGTTTTGTAACTGCATGCTATTAGGGGTCAAGTATAGTGCTTTTATATGGTTTGAGTTGCCAAGCTTAGTTAATGAACCATGAACAATAATATTCTATTACTTTTTAATTGCAGTTAGCCAGTTACTTATCAAAGTGGGATTCTTATTACAGCTGTGGGACATTCTTGTAGAGAACAATTATGACATTATGGTTCTGTTTTATGCCTATTTTTCTACCATCATTTTGCTTTTGCATTATGATTGTGTGGTAGAAGAAATTCAACGGCTCCATATTGGAATGTTTCTATGGAATTTCACTGTAGGCAGACATTATGGAGGTCCATTCTCCATTGAACACTCTAGGGTGTCTTGAGGCTGTTACAAACTAGCTTGAATTGTACTGCTTCAAAAGCTAAACCTGAACTGAAGTCAGATGTCTTCCAAGTTCTCGGAGGCTTAAGTGCTTAACATTAGAGTGTTACACTTTTTATTATACCGACTACCCTATAAATCAGTCAAATCATGTACCACTTATTGACCACAACATTAATGTTGCTAGGCTTACTCCTCTTGGCGAACCTCCTTCACCAAGAGCTGCACATGTAGCAACTGCTGTTGGAACCATGGTGGTCATTCAGGTACCTAGCTTAGCTGTGTCAATTTTGTTGTCAGGTCGGTGTTGATGCAATAGCGAATATCACCAATCCCTTCGCATTTTGTTTCTTTTAGGGTGGAATTGGTCCTGCTGGCTTATCCGCTGAGGACCTTCATGTTCTTAATCTTAAACAACAATGACCGTGATGGCATAGGTGGATTCTCTTGCTACTCTACTGTGGTTTAAATTGGGACTTTTAGTTTGACTGTTTGTTGAGGATTCTATTTCTTTTGCACAGAGTGGTGGTTCAAGGTCCTGGTCCTGGTCCATGGTATGGACATGTGATGGCCTTGGTTGGTCAACGATTCTTATTGACAATTGGTGGCAATGATGGTAGGAAATTGCTTGTGTCTGTCATGTCTAGATTATTGCTACATACAGATCATTCCAGCTGATCGATGTTGATAGTAAGACTGCATCAATGTTTCAGGAAAACGACCCCTGGCAGATGTATGGACCCTTGATACTGCGGCCAAGCCATATGAATGGAGAAAACTTGAACCGGAAGGTGAAGGGCCACCACCATGCATGTAAGTGCCCCAATAATATTGAGGAAACTTTACTCCTTTTAGATTCTACTTAAATCATTGAGCTTAAGAGTAACTCCAAGAGTTTCTATATCCTTATTGATAGAAATAGAGATTTTGGTCCTCCAACAACTTCTTTAACTAGATGTCCAAATATTGCTATCCTCTATTCCAGATTTCTGGTTAGGCAAAGATGCAGAGCTATATTGACTCTAGAGTGTGCACAAGATATAGAAAAATTGTTGGAAGATGAAAGTATATAGAGAGGGATTTTTTTCTCCAAATGATGATTTAGAGAGTGAGTTTAAAGAAGACTCTTGGAGATGCCTTCAGTTTCGTGGCTTGATGATGCTGCATACATTAATGAGCTGCTTTTGATTCGCGTTAAATTGCTTCATAATTTCTAATAAAGCTCCCAGTGCTTCATAATTTGTAATAAACCTCTGGGGAGATGGAGACGGAGGTGAGTGCGGCATGGGACGTTATGGCCATGAAGGATCACATAGATCTCGAGGCCTCGAAGTCGCAGCAGCCTAGGAAGCTATCGCCCAAGGACCTCAAGGAGATCATTGAAGGATTACGGGGAGGCTACGCTAGCGCAAAACAAAATTGTCAATCCCATAAAACCAAGAACTACTGCGGTTATAGGTCATGGAATTACCACTAGACGCGCAGAGCAGCGGAAGACGTCTCGATGTAGACGAACGCGTCGAGCAGTGTCGTGCAGTCGTCGACGTCCTTCACGTCCTCGCACGGTTCGTCCTAGTGCTCCAGATGCAGCACCTCCGAGGTATCCACACGTACAGGGAGGAAGCGCCGCGTACCGAACTGCTAGGTTCACGACGGCGGCTTGGCGAGGGCGAGAGGCGAGCGACTACTCGTTTGCTGGTGGCGAATTAGGGTTAGCCTAACCGCGCCCCCGCCCCTCATTATATAGGCGTTATGGTGGGCTTCTGACACCGAGGCCCATCAGTAACCCTAAAGCGCAGTCTAGTTTTGGATCTAATCCGAGTTAGGCTTCCTTCCCCTTAAGTGTGTGACCCTATAGGTTCACGTACAAATAGACATAGCCCGAGTACTCTTACTTGGCCCAATAATTGACAACGGCCTCTAGCAAGACATGTCAACTCCTATGCGCACGTAAAGATCATATCAGACGAACCATTGCAACATTATGTACATGCTGTTCCCTTTGTCTCACGATATTTGGTCTGGCTCTAAGCTGACCTCTCTTTCTCGATATTGTGAATTGGAATCCTTTCAATGGTTAACTCTTAACCCTAGCACGGCCATGCATTTCTTGATCCAATCACTCGAGGGGCCCAAAGATATTTATCTCACAAAGAGAGGGACAAATTCCATCTTGACTGACCATGCCTCACAGCATGCTTCCTGACAAACCCAAAACTACCTTTATAACTACCCAGTTACGGAATAGCGTTTGATAGTCCCTAAGTAAGTCAATTCACATCTTGAGAACATGCGACAATCTCAGGTCTAAGGATACAATATTCATGTTGCAAAAAGAGAACTATATTACAATATCTCACGTTGGGTCGGCCCAGCCTCATGTCATACATGCGCCCACATTATTAGTTTAACATCTCCATGTTCATGACTTGTGAAATGTAGTCATCAACTAATACATGTGCTAGTCATCGACTCTGAGTAGGGACATCATTTAGAATAACCATATAAGTAAAGAATCTCACAAACAATTCACATAATTGCTAATCAATACAAGGTGCCTTCCATGGATATTCAGTTAAGCAATATATATATCATGGATACAAAGAAATATGCTCATCTCTATGATTATCTCTAGGGCATATTTCTAACAATCGTTGGGAGCTTCTGCCTTGCCGCCTCGATGTTCAGCAAGAAGTGGCAGAAGTGGAGGGGCAAGCAGAAGCTCAAGAAGCAGGAGGTCGCGGGCAGCAAGGCGGTGGCGGCAATGCCCCCACCGGAGAAGCCATCCAAGTCGCCGTTCCTCCGGCGTAGCCGCTTCCGCCTTAGGGAAGCCGGCTCCGAGTTCGCCGGCGGCCGGCACTCGTGCGACACAGACCCACGATTCTCCTTGGACGCTGGCCGCATGTCCGTCGGTGACATGGGCTTCTCCTGGGCACTCACCTAGTGATAGATTTATAACTTAAAAATGAGTTGGGTTGCATTTTTTCTACGTAGGATCTTGACTCAAGGTGTGACTTTTTAGATAGGTTTTTAACGAGGTCATAATTGTACTTAATAGCTCGGTTAATATATATTTGATCCATGTATTTGTTGAGATAGAACTCTTAAGCAAGACAGCCTCACCATCATATGCTTTTCCTAAGGTATGAGTGAGCCCGTTTAGAGCATCTCCTAGAGACTATTTATATCTTTACTAATTTAAAGAATAGAGATTTTAATGGACAAAATACCATCCAACAACCTCTTCAATTGGATATGCAAATATAGACAACCTCTATTCCGGATTTTCACTAGCCAAATATGAAGAACGATGATAGCTCTCTAGACTACGTACAAAATTAGAAAAACTGCTAAAAGAGTTAAAGATATAGAAAACGATCTTTATTAAAACGACTCTCTAAATGGTATTTTAGAGAATATATTTTAAAAAGTCTATTGGAGATGCTCTTACTTCTTTCTTATGGGTACCATTTTCAATTTTAAGTGAGGTTTCACTAGTGATATTATTGCTCATATATGGTGAAATTTTAGTATTAGTGGGAGAGATAATGACAGGTGCACAAATAATATCACTGAGAATATTGCATCTAACACCTATACTCGTTATTTCGATAAAGTCCTTTTGATCAAGAAGAGAGGAATGAGCTTCTTTAAACTTGTCATGGGTTACAATGAGAGTCTCATGAATAGCTAGATGCTCCTTGTCGAGGGGGGGTGAATCCTCCGGCCGGGTGACGGAATGCACCCGCCCTGGTCACACGTCGAGGAGTAGGCTTAAGTGTTTGTCTAGCCTTCGGTTGGACACAAGAACACAAGGGTTTAGAGTGATTCAGGCTGCCGGAGCGTAATACCTACATCCACTGTGAATTGTATTGCTTGAGAACTTGGGCTTAATCGGTCTGACTGTGAATCGACTTCCCTTGCTATGGAGCAACCCATTTATAGTTCAAGGGGCCACGATACAAGGGAGCTTAGACCCCGACAGGTGGGCCTGGGAGTATTTACAATATGGAAGGTGAAACGCCAGATAGAGCTGATGACACTAGATCTTCTTGAGCGTGTATCCCATCTTGGTCGTCGTGCGGGCTCCTAACATCCTATTCTTTTGTTTCGTCTAATCGGAGTACGCATGCAGCCCTTGCGGCAAGTTGCGGCGTAGTCTGATACGCTGTTGTGCGTAGGTGTGGGCGGTGTCATCTCGTCTCCTCAGTCCATCCCTTAATGCCTCGGTAATGCATAAAGAACTGTGAAGTCTTAATGAAGGGCGCCCAAACACGCATTGGGTTAATGCCCTTTGCCTCGTTAACTTGCGAGTAACCGTAAAATCTGTACTTTGCAGGTCTAGCGCGCCGCATGCATTTAATGCCAAGGATACACTACCTGTCGCTGCGCGGGTAAGTATGCATCCCCTCCACACCCAATGCTGGCGGGCAATATGTTAGAGGATTTCGTCAGGCTTCTCCGGTGGCTTACGCTAGGTGCGTCTGGCCACACATCTGCACCAGACCTCTACCTAGACAAGGGGTAGGCCCGAGAATAAGCGATGACATGGCAGTACGAGGCCTTCCTTAACCGTGGGCTTGGACCACACGCGAGGGGGTTTAGACCCGGCCGCACTGGTCCGGATACATGGCGGCACCTCACCTCACCTCACCTCACATAAGGTCCGTGTGGTATTTTCTGGACCCGGGGTTACTCCGAAGGCTTGGTGCTGTAGCGAGAGAGTGTCTTCTTCTCCAGGGTCTTGTGGTCCCTCTGGACCCCTTCCTCTAGGGGTCTGACGAGCCCATGAGGTGGTCTGGGTCCTATTTGCAGGATCCTAGGTCTATAGCCGAAGTTGTTGATTGCTCCCTTTATGGGACTTGGCAAAGGCGGTGATCCGGCCTAGGAGATGAACCTAGCCTAGCCACGATTCCATATGGTGGGCCTTAGCCCATCATTAGGTTGCCTACCCGTGAAATCCTTAATGGTAGCCACTAGGGTCTCACCTTGACATAGCAGGAATGGGTACCCCATATTTAGGGTTCCAACACTCCTCAAAGGACTGCTTACGATCTTTGTGCTTCTTTCGTAATTATTTGTATTCTTTGATTTTTTTTGTCTAAGAATCAACGAGCCTCTTGTAGTAGCTCAATGAATTCCTTTATAGAGGGCTCCTCTTCATCCTCACTTTCACTCTCATTAAATAGTACCATAGAGCCCTTGGCCATGAAGGATGACGAAATGTCCAGCTTGTTATTTATGAAATGCTTGCATGTGCTTTCTTATTTATATTTGTCGGCGTTTCGAGACCGGGGGGTCCCTGGGCCGACGAGTGAATGTCGCCGCGTGCCCCAGCCCAGATGGGTCGAGCGCGAGGGCGAGCGCGAAGGGGGGAGAGCGAGGCGGCCGGAGACCGGTGTGAGAGAGGTGGGAATCCCGCGGCCTTTGTGTTCGTCCCGCGCCCAGGTCGGGTGCGCTTGCAGTAGGGGGTTACAAGCGTCCACGCGGGAGAGGGAGCGAGCGGCTCCAAGCGAGCGCCTGTCCCGTCCTCGTCCCCGCGCGGCCAACCCTCTCTAAGAGGGCCCTGGTCCTTCCTTTTATAGGCGTAAGGAGAGGATCCAGGTGTACAATGGGGGGTGTAGCAGAGTGCTACGTGTCTAGCGGAGGAGAGCTAGTGCCCTAAGTACATGCCGTTGTGGCAGCCGGAGAGATTTTGGCACCCAGCTGGTGTGATGTCGTGGCCGTCGGAGGAGCGATGGAGCCTGGCGGAGGGACAGCTGTCGGAGCGGTTGAGTCCTTGCTGACGTCCTCTTGCTTCCGTAAGGGGGCTGAGAGCCACCATCGTCACAGAGTACGCGGGGCGCCATCATTGCCTATCTGGCGGAGCTAGCCAGATGGGACGCCGGTCTTGTTCCCTGCGGCCCGAGTCAGCTCGGGGTAGGGTGATGATGGCGCCTCCTGTTGACGTGGCTGGTCTGCGCCCTAGGTTGGGCGATGTGGAAGCTCCTCCAAAGCCGAGGTCGAGTCTGCCTTCCGTGGTCGAGGTCGAGTCCGAGCCCCTGGGTCGGGCGAGGCGGAGTTCGTCGTCTTCTAGGGCTGAGCCCGAGTCCGAGCCCTGGGTCGGGCGGAGCGGAGTTCGCCGTCTTCCGGGACTTAGCCCGAGTCCGAGCCCTGGGTCGGGCGGAGTGGAGTTAGCCGTCTTCCGAGACTTAGCCCAAGTCCGAGCCCTGGGTCAGGCGGAGCGGAGTTCGCCGTCTTCCGGGACTTAGCCCGAGTCCGAGCCCTGGGTCGGGCGGAGCGGAGTTCGCCGTCTTCCGGGACTTAGCCCGAGTCCGAGCCCTGGGTCGGGCGGAGCGGAGTTCGCCGTCTTCCGGGACTTAGCTCGAGTCCGAGCCCTGGGTCGGGCGGAGCGGAGTTCGCCGTCTTCCGGGACTTAGCCCGAGTCCGAGCCCTGCGTCGGGCGGAGCGGAGTTCGCCGTCTTCTGGGGCTGAGCCCGAGTCCGAGCCCTGGGTCGGGCGAAGCGGAGCTTCCTATGGTGCCTTTGGCAGGGCCTGACTGCCTGTCAGTCTCACTCTGTCAAGTGGCACCGCAGTCGGAGTGGCGCAGGCGGCGCTGTCCTTCTGTCAGGCCGGTCAGTGGAGCGGCGAAGTGACGGCGGTCACTTTGGCTTTGCCGGCCGGGGGGCGCGCGTCAGGATAAAGGTGTCAGGCCACCTTTGCATTAAATGCTCCTGCGATTTGGTCCGTCGGTGCGGCGATTTAGTCAGGGTTGCTTCTTAGCGAAGGCAGGGCCTCGGGCGAGCCGGAAATATGTTCGCCGTTGGAGGGGGGCCTCGGGCGAGATGGAAATCCTCCGGGGTCGGCTGCCCTAGTCCAAGGCTAGGCTCGGGCGAGGCATGATCGAGTCGCTCGAATGGACTGATCCCTGACTTAATCGCACCCATCAGGCCTTTGCAGCTTTATGCTGATGGGGGTTACCAGCTGAGAATTAGGAGCCTTGAGGGTACCCCTAATTATGGTCCCCGACAGTAGCCCCCGAGCCTCGAAGGGAGTGTTAGCACTCGCTTGGAGGCTTTCGTCGCACTTTTTTGCAAGGGGACCAGCCTTTCTCGGTTGCGTTTTGTTCCGGTGGGTGCGCGCGAGCGCACCCGCCGGGTGTAGCCCCCGAGGCCTCGAAGGAGTGGTTTCACTCCTTCGAGGTCTTAATGCCTTGCGTAATGCTTCGGCTGGTCTGGTTGTTCCCTCATGCGAGCTGGCCGTAGCCCGGGTGTACGGTCGGGTCCCAAGTTCTCGGGCTGGTATGTTGACGCTGTCAACAGTTCGGCCGGAGCCGGGTTTGCAAGAGCAGCCCCCGAGCCTCTGCACAGGGCGAGAGGGCGATCAGGGACAGACTCGACTTTTTTACATACGCCCCTGCGTCGCCTTTCCGCAAGGAGGAGGGGGGGGAAGCGCCATGTTGCCCTCGATGGGCGCCGAACATGGTGTCTCCGGTGAGCTGCAAGCGGGTAATCCGAGTGGACGTCCGTGCCCCGTTCGTTAGGGGTCGGCTAGGGGCCCAGAGGCACGCCCAAAAGTACCTGCGGGTGATCTGCCGGACCCGGTCCCCTAGCGACGGGGTCCGAGGGCTCGATGCCTCCCTCCGATGGGATTCCATTACAAGATCGTTCCCGCTGGTCTCGGAAATGTCCTAGGGTACCTCGGGAGCACAGCCCGAGCCTTGGTTATGTATCAAACGTACCCATGGTCATCCCTCGCTCGGCGTCTGAGGCGGCTGTGAACCCTTCGGGGGCCAGCCTTCGAACCCCTGATCAGTAATGGGCGCGGAGCCCGAGTAGCCTGAGGCGGCCGTGGAACCCTTCCGAGGGGCCGACCTTCGAACCTCTGACCAGTAGTGGGTGTAGGGCCCACGCGATCTGAGGCGGCTGTCGAACCCTTCTGGGGGGCCAGCTTTCGAACCTCTGATCAGTAGGGAGGCTCGGAGCCTGGTTCCTTCACGGGGAAGGATCCTTTTCGGGGTATCCCCCTTTCCCGGTCCCTGTTGCAAGAGAGAGAAAGAGGAAAAAGGAAAAGGATACGAAATCGAACGACGCGGCGTACCTTTTTTGACGCGGTCATTATTGAAAGTCGCCTAGAGGGGGGGTGAATAGGGCGAAACTGAAATTCTCAAAAATAATCACAACTACAAGTCGGGTTAGCGTTAGAAATATAATCGAGTCCGCGAGAGAGGGCGCAAAACAAATCGCAAGAGAATAAGGAGTGTGACACGCGGATTTGTTTTACCGAGGTTCGGTTCTCGCAAACCTACTCCCCGTTGAGGAGGCCACAAAGGCTGGGTCTCTTTCAACCCTTCCCTCTCTCAAACGGTCCCTCGGACCGAATGAGCTTTCTCTTCTCAATCACTTGGAACACAAAGTTCCCACAAGGACCACCACAAGTTTGGTGTCTCTTGCCTTAATTACAAGTGAGTTTGATCGCAATGGAAGAATCAAGAAAGAAGAAAGCAATCCAAGCGCAAGAGCTCGAAAGAACACAAGCAAATCTCTCTCTCTAATCACTAGGGCGTTGTGTGGAATTTGGAGAGGATTTGATCTCTTTGGTGTGTCTTGAATTGAATGCTAGAGCTCTTGTAAGTAGTTGGGAAGTGGAAAACTTGGATACAATGAATGGTGGGGTGGTTGGGGTATTTATAGCCCCAACCACCAAACTTGACCGTTGGTGGAGGCTGTCTGTTTGATGGCGCACCGGACAGTCCGGTGCACACCGGACATGTCCGGTGCCCCAGCCACGTCACCAATGCCGTTGGATTCTGACCGTTGGAGCTTCTGACTTCTGGGCCCGCCTGGATGTCCGGTGCACACCGGACATGTCCTGTTCATTGTCCGGTGCGCCAGTATGGGCACGCCTGACGTCTGCGCGCGCAGCGCGCGCATTTGATGCGTCGCAGGTAGCCGTTGGCGCCGAAATAGCCGTTGCTCCGCTGTTACACCGGACAGTCCGGTGTACACCGGACAGTCCGGTGAATTATAGCGGAGCGGCTGAAGTGAATTCCCGAGACTGGCGAGTTCCGGAGGCGGCTCTTCCTTGGAGCACCGGACACTGTCCGGTGTACACCGGACAGTCCGGTGAATTATAGCGCGAGTGCCTCTGGAGATTCCCGAAGGTGGCAAGTTTGAGTTGGAGTCCTCTGGTGCACCGGACACTGTCCGGTGTACACCGGACAGTCCGGTGCCCCAGACCAGAGGTGCCTTCGGTTGCTCCTTTGCTCCTTTGTTGAATCTAATATTTGATCTTTTTATTGGCTAAGTGAGAACCTTTTACACCTGTATAACTTATACACTAGAGCAAACTAGTTAGTCCAATTATTTGTGTTGGGCAATTCAACCACCAAAATTATTTAGGAACTAGGTGTAAGCCTAATTCCCTTTCAATCTCCCCCTTTTTGGTGATTGATGCCAACACAAACCAAAGCAAATATAGAAGTGCATAATTGAACTAGTTTGCATAATGTAAGTGCAAAGGTTGCTTGGAATTGAGCCAATGTAAATACTTACAAGATGTGCGTGGATTGTTTCTTTGTTTTTAACATATTGGACCACATTTGCACCACATGTTTTGTTTTTGCAAATCCTTTTGTAAATTCTTTTTCAAAATCCTTTTGCAAGAAAGTCAAAGGTAAATGAATAAGATTTTTTTGCAAAGCATTTTCAAGATTTGAAATTTTCTCCCCTTGTTCCAAATGCTTTTCCTTTGACTAAACAAAACTCCCCCTAAATGAGATCCTCCTCTTAGTGTTCAAGAGGGTTTTGATTTATCATTTTTGAAATACTACTTCCTCCCCCTTTAGAACATAATAAGATACCAATTTGAAATTGACCAATTGAAAATCTCCAAATTTTAAAAATTAGGTGGTGGTGCGGTCCTTTTGCTTTGGGCTCATATTTTCTCCCCCTTTGGCATGAATCGCCAAAAACGGAATCATTAGAGCCCAACGAAGTACTTTCTCCTCCTTTGGTCATAAAATAAATGAGTGAAGATTATACCAAAGTTGGAGAGATGCGCGGAGTGACGGTGAAGGATGAGTAGTAGAGTGGAGTGGAAGCCTTTGTCTTCGCCGAAGACTCCAATTCCCTTTCAATATATCTATGACTTGGTTTGAAATACACTTGAAAACACATGGGTCATAGCATATATAAAAGAGACATGATCAAAGGTATATTTAAGAGCTATGTGTGTAAATTAGCAAAAGAAATTTCTCGAATCAAGAATATTGAGCTCATGCCTAAGTTTGGTAAAAGTTTGTTCATCAAGAGGCTTGGTAAAGATATCGGCTAATTGATCTTTAGTGTTAATGTATGAAATCTCGATATCCCCCTTTTGTTGGTGATCCCGAAGAAAATGATACCGAATGGCTATGTGTTTAGTGCGGCTATGTTCAACGGGATTATCCGCCATGCGGATTGCACTCTCATTATCACATAGAAGAGGAACTTTGGTTAGTTTGTAACCGTAGTCCCGCAGGGTTTGCCTCATCCAAAGCAATTGCGCGCAACAATGGCCTGCGGCAATATACTCGGCTTCGGCGGTAGAAAGAGCGACCGAATTTTGCTTCTTTGAAGCCCAAGACACTAAGGATCTTCCCACGAACTGGCAAGTCCCCGATGTGCTCTTCCTATTAATCTTACACCCCGCCCAATCGGCATCCGAATAACCAATCAAATCAAATGTGGATCCCCGAGGGTACCAAAGCCCAAACTTAGGAGTATAAGCCAAATATCTCAAGATTCGTTTTACGGCCGTAAGGTGTGATTCCTTAGGGTCGGCTTGGAATCTTGCACACATGCAAACGGAAAGCATAATATCCGGTCGAGATGCACATAAATAGAGCAATGAACCAATCATCGACCGATATACCTTTTGATCGACGGATTTACCTCCCGTGTCGAGGTCGAGATGCCCATTGGTTCCCATGGGTGTCTTGATGGGCTTGGCATCCTTCATTCCAAACTTGGTTAGAATGTCTTGAGTGTACTTTGTTTGACAAATGAAGGTGCCCTCTTGGAGTTGCTTGACTTGAAATCCTAGAAAATACTTCAACTCCCCCATCATCGACATCTCGAATTTTTGTGTCATGATCCTACTAAATTCTTCACATGTAGATTTGTTAGTAGAACCAAATATGATATCATCAACATAAATTTGGCATACAAACAAATCATTGTCAAGAGTCTTAGTGAATAAAGTAGGATCGGCCTTGCCGACTTTGAAGCCATTTGCAATAAGGAAATCTCTAAGGCATTCATACCATGCTCTTGGGGCTTGCTTGAGCCCATAAAGCGCCTTAGAGAGCCTATAGACATGATTAGGGTACTCACTATCTTCAAAGCCGGGAGGTTGCTCAACATAGACCTCTTCCTTGATTGGTCCATTGAGGAAGGCACTCTTCACGTCCATTTGATAAAGCTTGAAGCCATGGTAAGTAGCATAGGCCAATAATATATGAATTGACTCAAGCCTAGCTACGGGTGCATAGGTTTCACCAAAATCCAAACCTTCGACTTGTGAATACCCCTTGGCCACGAGTCGAGCTTTGTTCCTTGTCACCACACCATGCTCGTCTTGCTTGTTGCGGAAGACCCACTTGGTTCCTACAACATTTTGGTTAGGACGTGGAACTAAATGCCATACCTCGTTCCTCGTGAAGTTGTTGAGCTCTTCTTGCATCGCCATCACCCAATCCGAATCTTGTAGTGCTTCCTATACCCTGTGTGGCTCAATAGAGGAAACAAAAGAATAATGCTCACAAAAATGTGCAACCCGAGATCGAGTAGTTACCCCCTTATGAATGTCGCCGAGGATGGTGTCGACGGGGTGATCTCGTTGGATTGCTTGGTGGACTCTTGGGTGTGGCGGCCTTGGTTCTTCATCCTCCTTGTCTTGATCATTTGCATCTCCCCCTTGATTATTGCTGTCATCTTGAGGTGGCTCATCTCTTTGATCTTCTCCTTCATCAACTTGAGCCTCGTCCTCATTTTGAGTTGGTGGAGATGCTTGTGTGGAGGAGGAAGGTTGATCTTGTGCACTTGGAGGCTCTTCGGATTCCTTAGGGCACACATCCCCAATGGACATGTTCCTTAGCGCGATGCACGGAGCCTGTTCTTCACCTATCTCATCAAGATCAACTTGCTCTACTTGAGAGCCGTTAGTCTCATCAAACACAACGTCACAAGAAACTTCAACAAATCCTGAGGACTTGTTAAAGACCCTATATGCCCTTGTGTTTGAGTCATATCCAAGTAAAAAGCCTTCTACAGTTTTAGGAGCAAATTTAGATTTTCTACCTCTTTTGACAAGAAAAAAACATTTGCTACCAAAAACTCTAAAATATGAAATATTGGGCTTTTTACCGATTAGGAGTTCATAGGATGTCTTCTTGAGGATTCGGTGTAGATATAACCGGTTGATGGCGTAGCAGGCGGTGTTGACCGCCTCGGCCCAAAACCGATCTGATGTCTTGTACTCATCAAGCATGGTTCTTGCCATGTCCAATAGAGTTCGATTCTTCCTCTCCACTACACCATTTTGTTGTGGGGTGTAGGGAGAAGATAACTCATGCTTGATGCCCTCCTCCTCAAGGAAGCCTTCAATTTGATAGTTCTTGAACTCCGTCCCGTTGTCGCTTCTAATTTTCTTGATCCTTAAGCCGAACTCATTTTGAGCCCGTCTCAAGAATCCCTTTAAGGTCTCTTGGGTATGGGATTTATCCTGCAAAAAGAACACCCAAGTGAAGCGAGAATAATCATCCACAATAACTAGACAGTACTTACTCCCGCCGATGCTTACGTAAGCGATCGGGCCGAATAGGTCCATGTGTAGGAGCTCCAGTGGCCTGTCACTAGTCATGATGTTCTTGTGTGGATGATGAGTGCCAACTTGCTTTCCGGCTTGGCATGCACTACAAATCCTGTCTTTCTCAAAAATGAACATTTGTTAGTCCTAAAATGTGTTCTCCCTTTAGAAGCTTGTGAAGATTCTTCATTCCAACATGGGCTAGTCGGCGGTGCCAGAGCCAACCCAAGTTAGTCTTAGCAATCAAGCAAGTGTCGAGTTCAGCTCTATCAAAATCTACCAAGTATAGCTGACCCTCTAACACTCCCTTAAATGCTATTGAATCATCACTCCTTCTAAAGACAGTGACACCTACATCAGTAAATAGACAGTTGTAGCCCATTTGACATAGTTGCGAAACGGAAAGCAAATTGTAATCTAAAGAATCTACAAGAAAAACATTGGAAATAGTATGGTCAGGTGATATAGCAATTTTACCCAATCCTTTGACCAAACCTTGATTTCCATCCCCGAATGTGATAGCTCGTTGGGGATCTTGGTTTTTCTCATATGAGGAGAACATCTTCTTCTCCCCTGTCATGTGGTTTGTGCACCCGCTGTCGAGTATCCAACTTGAGCCCCTGGATGCATAAACCTACAAAACAATTTTAGTTCTTGATTTTAGGTACCCAAACGGTTTTGGGTCCTTTGGCATTAGAAACAAGAACTTTGGGTACCCAAACACAAGTCTTTGACCCCTTGTGTTTGCCCCCAACAAACTTGGCAACTACCTTGCCGGATTTGTTAGTTAAAACATATGATGCATCAAAAGTTTTAAAAGAGATGTCATGCTCATTTGATGCACTAGGAGTTTTCTTCTTAGGCAACTTAGCACGGGTTGGTTGCCTAGAGCTAGATGTCTCACCCTTATACATAAAAGCATGGTTAGGGCCAGAGTGAGACTTCCTAGAGTGAATTTTTCTAATTTTGCTCTCAGGATAACCGACAGGGTATAAAATGTAACCCTCGTTATCCTGAGGCATGGGAGCCTTGCCCTTAACAAAATTTGACAATCTTTTAGGAGGGGCACTAAGTTTGACATTGTCTCCCCTTTGGTAGCCAATGCCATCCTTAATGTCAGGGTGTCTCCCATTATAGAGCATACTTCTAGCAAATTTAAACTTTTCATTTTCTAAGTTATGCTCGGCAATTTTTGCATCTAATATTGCTATATGATCATTTTGTTGTTTAATCAAAGTCATGTGATCATGAATAGCATTAATATCAACATCTCTACATCTAGTACAAATGGAAACATGCTCAACACTAGATGTAGAGGGTTTGCATGAATTAAGTTCAACGATCTTAGCACGCAAGATATCATTATTATCTCTAAGATCGGAAATTGTAACATTGCAAACATCTAGTTCTTTAGCCTTAGCAATTAAATTTTCATTTTCTACTCTAAGGCTAGCAAGAGAAATGTTTAATTCTTCAATCTTAGCAAGCAAATCATCATTATCATTTCTAAGATTGGGAATTGAAACATTACAAACATGTGAGTCAACCTTAGCGTTTAAACTAGCATTTTCATTTCTAAGGTTGGTAATAGTATCATGGCAAGTACTTAGCTCACTAGATAATTTCTCACATTTTTCTACCTCTAGAGCATAAGCATTTTTAACCTTAACATGCTTTTTATTTTCCTTGATTAGGAAGTCCTCTTGGGAGTCCAAGAGGTCATCCTTTTCATGGATGGCACTAATTAGCTCATTTAGTTTTTCCTTTTGTTCCATGTTAAGGTTGGCAAAAAGAACGCGCAAGTTATCCTCCTCATTGCTAGCATCATCCTCATCACTAGAGGTTTCATATTTAGTGGAGGATCTTGATTTTACCTTCTTCCTTTTGCCATCCTTTGCCATGAGGCACTTGTGGCCGACGTTTGGGAAGAGGAGTCCCTTGGTGACGGCGATGTTGGCGGCGTCCTCGTCGGAGGAGGAGTCGGTGGAGCTCTCGTTGGAGTCCCACTCGCGGCACACGTGGGCATCGCCGCCCCTCTTCTTGTGGTACCTCTTCTTTTCTTTCCTCTTTCCCTTCTTGTCGTTATCCCTGTCACTGTCACTTGATAATGGACATTTAGCGATAAAGTGACCGGGCTTACCACACTTGTAGCAAACCTTCTTGGAACGGGATTTGTAATCCTTCCCCTTCCGTTGCTTGAGGATTTGGCGAAAGCTTTTGATGATTAAAGCCATCTCCTCATTGTCGAGCTTGGAGACGTCAATTGGTTGTCTACTCGGTGTAGACTCCTCCTTCTTCTCCTCCGTCGCCTTAAATGCCACCGGTTGTGCTTCGGACGTGGAGGGTTCATCAAGCTCGTTGATCTTCTTGGAGCCCTTGATCATACATTCAAAGCTCACAAAATTTTCGATTACTTCCTCGGGGGTCATTTGAGTATATCTAGGATTACCACGAATTAATTGAACTTGAGTGGGGTTAAGGAAAATGAGTGATCTAAGAATAACCTTAACCACCTCGTGGTCATCCCACTTCTTGCTCCCGAGGTTGCGCACTTGGTTCACCAAAGTCTTGAGCCGGTTGTACATGTCTTGTGGCTCTTCCCCTTGGCGAAGTCGAAAGCAACCGAGCTCCCCCTCGATCGTTTCCCGCTTGGTGATCTTTGTTAGTTCATCACCCTCGTGCGCGGTCTTGAGGAGGTCCCAAATTTCCTTTGCATTCTTCAACCCTTGCACCTTGTTGTATTCCTCTCTATTTAGAGAGGCCAAGAGTATGGTTGTGGCTTGGGAGTTGAAGTGCTCGATTTGGGCCACCTCGTCCTCATCATAATCCTCATCCCCTACGGATGGTACCTGTGCTCCAAACTCAACAACATTCCATATACTTTTGTGGAGTGAGGTTAGATGAAATTTCATTAAATCACTCCACCTAGCATAATCTTCACCGTCAAAGGTTGGCGGTTTGCCTAATGGAACGGAAAATAATGGAGTATGTCTAGATGTACGAGGATAGTGTAAGGGGATCTTACTAAACTTCTTACGCTCTTGGCGTTTAGAAGTTACGGAGGGCGCATCAGAGTCGGAGGTGGATGTTGATGAAGTGTCGGTCTCGTAGTAGACCACCTTCCTCATCCTCTTGTGCTTGTCGCCTTTTCGATGCGACTTGTGGGAAGAAGATTTCTCCTTCTTCTCCTTGTGGTGAGAAGAGGAGGATCTTTTCTCCTTCCGTTTGGAGGAGTCCTTCTTCTCCTTCCTCTTGGTGCGGGACTCTTCCGATGAAGTGCTCCCTTGGCTCGTAGTGGGCTTGTCGCCGGTTTCCATCTCCCTCTTGGTGTGATCTCCCGACATCACTTCGAGCGGTTAGGCTCTAATGAAGCACCGGGCTTTGATACCAATTGAAAGTCGCCTAGAGGGGAGGTGAATAGGGCGAAACTGAAATTCTAAAAAATAATCACAACTACAAGCCGGGTTAGCGTTAGAAATATAATCGAGTCCGCGAGAGAGGGTGCAAAACAAATCGCAAGAGAATAAGGAGTGTGACACGCGGATTTGTTTTACCGAGGTTCGGTTCTCGCAAACCTACTCCCCGTTGAGGAGGCCACAAAGGCCGGGTCTCTTTCAACCCTTCCCTCTCTCAAACGGTCCCTCGGACCGAATGAGCTTTCTCTTCTCAATCACTTGGAACACAAAGTTCCCACAAGGACCACCACAAGTTTGGTGTCTCTTGCCTTAATTACAAGTGAGTTTGATCGCAATGGAAGAATCAAGAAAGAAGAAAGCAATCCAAGCGCAAGAGCTCGAAAGAACACAAGCAAATCTCTCTCTCTAATCACTAGGGCGTTGTGTGGAATTTGGAGAGGATTTGATCTCTTTGGTGTGTCTAGAATTGAATGCTAGAGCTCTTGTAAGTAGTTGGGAAGTGGAAAACTTGGATACAATGAATGGTGGGGTGGTTGGGGTATTTATAGCCCCAACCACCAAACTTGACCGTTGGTGGAGGCTGTCTGTTTGATGGCGCACCGGACAGTCCGGTGCACACCGGACATGTCCGGTGCCCTAGCCACGTCACCAATGCCGTTGGATTCTGACCGTTGGAGCTTCTGACTTCTGGGCCCGCCTGGATGTCCGGTGCACACCGGACATGTCCTGTTCATTGTCCGGTGCGCCAGTATGGGCACGCCTGACGTCTGCGCGCGCAGCGCGCGCATTTAATGCGTCGCAGGTAGCCGTTGGCGCCGAAATAGCCGTTGCTCCGCTGTTACACCGGACAGTCCGGTGTACACCGGACAGTCCGGTGAATTATAGCGGAGCGGCTGAAGTGAATTCCCGAGACTGGCGAGTTCCGGAGGCGGCTCTTCCTTGGAGCACCGGACACTGTCCGGTGTACACCGGACAGTCCGGTGAATTATAGCGCGAGTGCCTCTGGAGATTCCCGAAGGTGGCAAGTTTGAGTTGGAGTCCTCTGGTGCACCGGACACTGTCCGGTGTACACCGGACAGTCCGGTGCCCCAGACCAGAGGTGCCTTCGGTTGCTCCTTTGCTCCTTTGTTGAATCTAATATTTGATCTTTTTATTGGCTAAGTGAGAACCTTTTACACCTGTATAACTTATACACTAGAGCAAACTAGTTAGTCCAATTATTTGTGTTGGGCAATTCAACCACCAAAATTATTTAGGAACTAGGTGTAAGCCTAATTCCCTTTCAATCTCCCCCTTTTTGGTGATTGATGCCAACACAAACCAAAGCAAATATAGAAGTGCATAATTGAACTAGTTTGCATAATGTAAGTGCAAAGGTTGCTTGGAATTGAGCCAATGTAAATACTTAGAAGATGTGCGTGGATTGTTTCTTTGTTTTTAACATATTGGACCACATTTGCACCACATGTTTTGTTTTTGCAAATCCTTTTGTAAATTCTTTTTCAAAATCCTTTTGCAAGAAAGTCAAAGGTAAATGAATAAGATTTTTTTGCAAAGCATTTTCAAGATTTGAAATTTTCTCCCCTTGTTCCAAATGCTTTTCCTTTGACTAAACAAAACTCCCCCTAAATGAGATCCTCCTCTTAGTGTTCAAGAGGGTTTGATTTATCATTTTTGAAATACTACTTCCTCCCCCTTTAGAACATAATAAGATACCAATTTGAAATTGACCAATTGAAAATCTCCAAATTTTAAAAATTAGGTGGTGGTGCGGTCCTTTTGCTTTGGGCTCATATTTTCTCCCCCTTTGGCATGAATCGCCAAAAACGGAATCATTAGAGCCCAACGAAGTACTTTCTCCTCCTTTGGTCATAAAATAAATGAGTGAAGATTATACCAAAGTTGGAGAGATGCGCGGAGTGACGGTGAAGGATGAGTAGTAGAGTGGAGTGGAAGCCTTTGTCTTCGCCGAAGACTCCAATTCCCTTTCAATATATCTATGACTTGGTTTGAAATACACTTGAAAACACATGGGTCATAGCATATATAAAAGAGACATGATCAAAGGTATATTTAAGAGCTATGTGTGTAAATTAGCAAAAGAAATTTCTCGAATCAAGAATATTGAGCTCATGCCTAAGTTTGGTAAAAGTTTGTTCATCAAGAGGCTTGGTAAAGATATCGGCTAATTGATCTTTAGTGTTAATGTATGAAATCTCGATATCCCCCTTTTGTTGGTGATCCCGAAGAAAATGATACCGAATGGCTATGTGTTTAGTGCGGCTATGTTCAACGGGATTATCCACCATGCGGATTGCACTCTCATTATCACATAGAAGAGGAACTTTGGTTAGTTTGTAACCGTAGTCCCGCAGGGTTTGCCTCATCCAAAGCAATTGCGCGCAACAATGGCCTGCGGCAATATACTCGGCTTCGGCGGTAGAAAGAGCGACCGAATTTTGCTTCTTTGAAGCCCAAGACACTAAGGATCTTCCCAAGAACTGGCAAGTCCCCGATGTGCTCTTCCTATTAATCTTACACCCCGCCCAATCGGCATCCGAATAACCAATCAAATCAAATGTGGATCCCCGAGGGTACCAAAGCCCAAACTTAGGAGTATAAGCCAAATATCTCAAGATTCGTTTTACGGCCGTAAGGTGTGATTCCTTAGGGTCGGCTTGGAATCTTGCACACATGCAAACGGAAAGCATAATGTCTGGTTGCAAGTGGAGGTGCAGTTGCATGCACGAAGCATTCGGCGCGCCGGTTGCATGACGCGTGGGCCTGGGCCTCCATGCTGGGCATGTTGGGAGTCGGAGAAGCGCGCCCACTTGGCGCGGTTGCATGCCGCCTGCATGGCTGCCCGCCCCTTTCGCCCGTTGGTCTGGGCAAAAGTGGAGGGTCACTTGTAACCGCTGGGCGGTTGTGCGCACCGCGCACGGCGGTTTGGCTTCTTCTGCTCTGAGCCGGTTTGCATGACGTGTGGGACCCAGCCCCCGCGCCGCAGGGGAGGACCTTGGAGTGTGTTGGAGAAGACTCAGCCCGCGACGGTTGGGGGCGCAAGTAGGGAGAGTCGCCTTTAAAAGGAGGGTGACCCCCTTTGGAAGGCGACCATGTCTTCGCGCTCCCTTATGCATCGTGTCTTTCCACCTTCCAAGCCCCCGGATGAAGGATACCCGCCGTCTTTCCGCCTCATCGTTGGAGGAACGCAACTCCGTGGGAGTTGGTACCTTTCAACCATCGTTCGGCTTCAAGGATTTCATCATGCAGCCCGGCTGCACCCCTCCGCCGGCGGTCACCCAAGACGGTGACCACCAGCCCCTGGGTGGGGAGAAGCAAGCCGGGCTGCGATCTTGGTCCCACCCTCAGCTTCAAGGATGTTCATCATCCTCGCTGGGGTGGAGGCCGGGCTGAGCCGGAGCTCTACCTCCCGCGCGGGTTCGTGGGTCACCCTCTCCTGCGGCGTTCGAGGGGGAGGGCGCTCACTGGCCCCGCGGGCGGGTCGGACTTCGACAACGCGGGGCTAGTCGACGGCGGGCGTCGCCAGCCTCAGCGTGTCGAGCTCGTCGGCTTGGCCCCCGGTGCCCCCTCCTGCCGGAAGGCAGCTGCCGCGCCGTGTGCACGGGAGGGCCGCCCAAGATGTCGCGCGCTGCTAGGGCGGCGTTCGTGTTCTGGGGCGGCCCTGCCTTTGCACCGGTATGGCGTCTCCGCGCGGAGGTCGGTGCCCCACTCGTCCGGGAGGATCTGAGTGGGGATCTGCCGGAGGGCTGACGGCCCCTGTCGTCGGTGCCGAGGTGGAGGCGGCTCGAGAAGTCCCCGTCGCCGACGGGATCACCGCCACCATCCGCGCTTCGGGCTTCCGGCTCTTTGTACTTGTCCTCGCTCCTCGAGCGTCGGCGTGGGCGAGGGCAAGATTGCAGCAGCACCCGCCCTGGGGCTTACGCTGCTGCAGTTCGGCCACCCGGAGCGGGGAGCCGCCCGTCAGTCTTCTGTTGCTCCGCAGGCCCTCCCCCATCGAGTGGGGTTGTTCGTGCCTGCGGAGGTGGAACCGGAGTTCCGTTTGTAATGGCACTTTGAATGCCAGTGTCTTTGTTCATTGTGGCTGTCGAGGCCTGAACATGTATGTAATTTTGGCACGGAGCCATGTTTTTTCCTCATTTTCGAGCACTAAGACTCGCCTGTTGGTTGTCTGAACCGCTTCACCAAGCGTGAGTCGCCCCGTGTAAAGGTGACGAGTGAGGTATCCGTATCCCGGAGGCGTAGGAGTCCCTCGGCTCGGTCGGCCTTGTTGTCCGAGGCTTCTCTAGCTTAGTTAAAGGGACCCCTTGGCCGCTCTTCGATGAGCCGAGGCCAGGGGTAGCGGTATCAGCATGAACAGGGGCAGAGTTGGCTCGAAAAGGAAACCTAGTTGGCCGGAGCCTAGCCGGGTCGTCCGTTAGCGGGACCGACGCCGGAGTTGACCAGCCGAGGCCTCAGGTCGGGCTGACGCCCTTGGAGGACGGCTGGCCGAGGCCCCGGGGTGACCGGCCGAGCCGCCTGCTCGGGCCGGATTCCCGGAGAAGACCCTGGCAGCGACTGCCCGGGCGTGGCGATGACGTCGTCCTTTAGAGTGGAGAACCTCGGACCGCGTCGCCGTCCGAGGCCAGGTCGGACCTCGCCGAGGGTGTCGTCGATGCCGAGGGTGCTGCTGCCCCCTTCCAGCGTCAAGACCCGAGCCTGCAGGATCGGATTGTCTTGTAGCGTGTGTCTCCTGCGGCCGCCGAGGCCAAAACACACCCTCGCAGTGTTGTAAAGCTGCGTCTCTTTTCCTCTTGTTTCGAGTATCTGGACTTTTTTGTCGGTAACAGGGATGTTTGTGCGAGCGAGAGTTGCTTCTCGCGGAAGGTGATGAGTGAGGTATCCGTATCCCGGAGGCGTAGGAGTCCCTCGGCTCGGTCGGCCTTGCCGCTTACGCGCACTCTTACCCGTCCATGGGGCTCTGTCATCGACCCAGTCGAGAAGGCTCGAAGGATCGCTTCGGCAGAAGAGCTTCCGAACGTGAAGACTTGTTCGGTCCGCGGAATCACTTATCCGAACGTGAGTTACTTATCGCAGAAGGTGATGAGTGAGGTATCCGTATCCCGGAGGCGTAGGAGTCCCTCGGCTCGGTCAGCCTTGGCTGCTTACGTGTACTCCGTCGTTTTCAGGATCCACTTTTCGAAGTAGTCAAAAAGCACGAAAGTCATTCTGGCAGAAAAGATCTTTCTTCGAGGAAAATTTCGACGCAGAGGGGGTTCCCCCCCTTTTAGCTCCCGAGGGAGGGTCGGGCTTTGCCGAGGTGAGGCCGACCCTTCCTTGATGACTAAACTTTGTGTGGGTGCGAGGTATATGAACAACTTGAAAACATCTTAAGGGTAGAAGCGACGTAGCTGTTGGATGTTCCAAGCGTTGCCGTAGACCTCGCCTTGACTGTTGGCCAGCTTGTACGTTCCAGGCTTCAGAACCTTGGCGATGACGAACGGTCCCTCCCAGGGGGGCGTGAGCTTGTGCCTGCCTCGGGCGTCTTGTCGCAGCCGGAGCACCAGGTCGCCCACCTGGAGGTCTCGGGACCGGACCCCTCGGGCGTGGTAGCGTCGCAGGGACTGCTGGTACCGCGCCGAGTGTAGTAAGGCCTTGTCCCGAGCCTCCTCCAGCTGGTCCAGCGAGTCTTCTCGGCTAGCTTGGTTGCTTTGATCGCTGTAGGCCCTCGTCCTCGGGGAGCCGTATTCCAGGTCTGTGGGCAAGATGGCCTTGGCCCCGTAGACTAGGAAGAACGGCGTGAAGCCCGTGGCTCGGCTCGGCGTTGTCCTCAGGCTCCAGACCACCGAGGGGAGTTCCTTCATCCATCGCTTGCCGAACTTGTTGAGGTCATTGTAGATCTGAGGCTTGAGCCCTTGTAGAATCATGCCGTTGGCACACTCTACTTGCCCATTTGACATGGGATGAGCCACGGCGGCCCAGTCCACCCGGATGTGGTGATCCTCGCAGAAGTCCAAGAACTTTCTGCCGGTGAACTGGGTGCCGTTGTCGGTGATGATGGAGTTCGGGACCCCGAAGCGATGGATGATGTTGGTGAAGAATGCCACCGCCTGCTCGGACCTGATGCTGTTCAGGGGTCGGACCTCGATCCACTTGGAGAATTTATCGATGGCGACCAGCAGGTGCGTGTAGCCCCCGGGTGCCTTCTGCAAGGGGCCGACGAGATCCAGACCCCACACAGCGAAAGGCCAGGTGATGGGTATCGTCTACAGAGCCTGAGCGGGCAGGTGGGTCTGCCTCGCGTAGAATTGACACCCTTCGCAGGTGCGAACAATTCTAGTGGCGTCGGCCACCGCCGTCGGCCAGTAGAAGCCTTGTCGGAAGGCATTCCCGACAAGGGCTCGAGGCGCTGCGTGATGGCCGCAAGCCCCCGAGTGTATCTCTCGCAGGAGTTCCTGACCTTCAGTGACGGAGATGCATCGCTGGAGGATGCCAGAGGGGCTGCGGTGGTAAAGCTCCTTCTCATCGCCCAGCAAGATGAACGACTTGGCGCGCCGCGCCACCTGCCGAGCCTCGGCTCGGTCGAGGGGTAGCTCTCCTTGGTGGAGATATTGCAGGTACGGGGTCTGCCAGTTTCGATCAGGCGTGACCCCGCTTCGCTCCTCCTCGACGCGCAGTGCCTCACCCTCGGGAGCCGAGGGTACCTCGGGCTGAACCGAGGGCGCCTCGGGCCGAGCTGAGGGTGCCTCGGGCGGTGCCGAGGGTACCTCGGACTGGGCCGAGGGCGCCTCAGGCTCGAGCGTGTCGTCGATCTTGACGGAGGGTTGGTGCAGATCCCGGGAGAAGACGTCTGGGGGAACCGTTGTTCGCCTCGAGGCTATTTTAGCCAGCTCGTCCGCAGTATCGTTGTAGCGCCGAGCGATGTGGTTGAGCTCGAGCCCGTAGAACTTGTCCTCCAAGCGCCGAACCTCATCGCAGTAGGCCTCCATCTTCGGGTCGCGGCAGTGGGAGTTCTTCATGACTTGGTCGATGACGAGCTGTGAGTCACCGCGGGCGTCGAGGCGCCGGACCCCTAGCTCGATGGCGATCCGCAACCCGTTGACCAGAGCCTCATACTCAGCCACATTGTTGGACGCCGGGAAATGGAGGCGTAGCACATAGCGTAGGTGTTTCCCGAGGGGCGAGATGAAGAGTAGGCCTGCGCCGGCTCCCGTCTTCATCAACGACCCGTCGAAAAACATGGTCTAGAGCTCCGGTTGGATCGGAGCCGTCGGTAGCTGGGTGTCGACCCATTCGGCCACGAAGTCCGCCAAAACCTGGGACTTGATGGCCTTCCGAGGGGCGAACGAGATTGTCTCGCCCATGATTTCCACCGCCCACTTTGCAATCCTACCCGAGGCCTCTCGGCACTGGATGATCTCCCCCAGGGGGAAGGAAGACACCACAGTTACCGGATGAGATTCGAAGTAGTGTCGCAACTTCCGCCGTGTCAGGATCACTGCATACAGCAGCTTCTAAACTTGTGGCTAGCGGATCTTGGTTTCGGACAGTACCTCGCTGACGAAGTAAAATGGCCTCTGAACGGCAATGCATGCCCCTCTTCTTGCCTCTCGACCACAATCGCGGCGCTAACCACCTAAGTGGTCGCGGCGACGTAGACCAAGAGGGCTTCTCCGGCAGCTGGAGGCACCAAGATAGGCGCCTTTGTGAGGAGCGCCTTCAAGTTCCCGAGAGCTTCCTCGGCCTCAGGGGTCCAAGTGAAGCACTCGGCCTTCCTTAAGAGGCGGTACAGAGGTAGACCTCTTTCGCCGAGGCGTGAGATGAAGCGGCTCAGAGCCGCGAGACATCCCATGACCCTCTGTACGCCTTTCAAGTCCTTGATGGGCCCCATGCTGGTGATGGCTGCGATCTTCTCCGAGTTGGCTTCGATGCCCCGCTCGGAGTCGATGAACCCCAAGAGCATGCCTCGGGGCACCCCGAAGACACACTTCTCGGGATTGAGCTTGACGCCTTTCGCCTTGAGACATCGGAATGTCACTTCAAGGTCGGAAAGGAGGTCGGAAGCTTTCCTCGTCTTGACTACGATGTCATCGACGTAGGCCTCGACCGTGCGGCCAATGTGTTCGCCGAACACATGGTTCATGCACCGCTGGTACGTCGCGCCCGCATTCCTCAAGCCGAACAGCATGGTAACATAGCAGTACATGCCGAAGGGTGTGATGAAAGAAGTCGCGAGCTGGTCGGACTCTTTCATCCTGATTTGATGATACCCTAAGTAGGCATCGAAGAAAGACAGGGTTTCGCACCCAGCAGTGGAATCCACGATTTGATCGATGCGAGGCAGAGGGTAGGGAACCTTCGGACATGCTTTGTTGAGACCAGTGTAGTCTACACACATCCGCCATTTCCCCCCTTTCTTTCTCACAAGCACAGGGTTGGCAAGCCATTCGGGGTGGAATACCTCTTTGATGAACCCTGCCGCCATTAGCTTGTGGATCTCCTCGCCTATGGCTCTGCGCTTCTCCTCGTCGAATCGGCGCAGAGGCTGCTTGACGGGTCGGGCTCCGGCTCAAATGTCCAGCAAGTGCTCGGCGACATCCCTCGGTATGCCGGGCATGTCCGAGGGACTCCACGCGAAGACGTCGACGTTCGCGCGGAGAAAGTCGACGAGCACTGCTTCCTATTTGGGATCGAGCCCGGAGCCGATCCGGATCTGCTTGGAGGCGTCGCCACTGGGTCGAGGGGGACGGCCTTGACCGTCTCCACTGGCTCGAAGTTGCCGGCATGACGTTTCACATCTGGCACCTCCTTAGAGAGGCTTTCCAGGTCGGCGATGAGGGCCTCGGACTCGACGAGGGCCTCGGCGTACTCCACGCACTCCACGTCGCATTCGAACGCGTATTTGTACGTGGGGCCGACGGTGATGACCCTGTTGGGGCCCGGCATCTTGAGCTTCAGGTAAGTGTAGTTGGGGACGGCCATGAACTTCGCGTAGCATGGCCTTCCCAGTACCGCGTGGTAGGTTCCTCGGAACCCGACCACCTCGAACGTCAGGGTCTCCCTTCGGAAGTTGGAGGGTGTTCCGAAGCAGACGGGAAGGTCGAGTTGTCCGAGGGGCTGGACGCGCTTCCCGGGAATGATCCCATGGAAGGGCGCAGCGCCTGCTCGGACGGAGGACAGATCGACACGCAGGAGCCCGAGGGTCTCGGCGTAGATGATGTTGAGGCTGCTGCCTCCGTCCATAAGGACCTTGGTGAGCCTGACGTCGCCGATGATGGGGTCGACGACGAGCGGGTATTTCCCCGGGCTCGGCACGTGGTCGGGGTGGTCGGCTTGGTCGAAGGTGATGGGCTTGTCGGACCAGTCTAGGTAGACTGGCGCCGCCACCTTCACCAAGCAGACCTCCCGGCGCTCTTGCTTGCGGTGCCGAGCCGAGGTATTCGCCGCTTGCCCACCGTAGATCATGAAGCAGTCGCGGACCTCAGGGAACTCTCCTGCTTGGTGATCTTCCTTCTTGTCGTCGTCGCGGGCCCTGCCACCCTCCGCGGGTGGCCCGGCCCTGTAGAAGTGGCGCCGAAGCATGACGCACTCCTCAAGGGTGTGCTTGACGGGCCCCTGGTGATAGGGGCACGGCTCCTTGAGCATCTTGTCGAAGAGGTTGGCACCTCTAGGGGGTTTCCGAGGGTTCTTGTACTCGGCGGCGGCGACAAGGTCCGTGTCGGCGGCGTCGCGTTTCGCTTGCGACTTCTTCTTGCCTTTCTTCTTGGCGCCGCGCTGAGTCGACGCCTCGGGAGCATCTTCCGATGGGCGGCCCTGGGCTGCTTGTCCTTTTGGAAGATGGCCTCGACCGCTTCCTGGCCGGAGGCGAACTTGGTGGCGATGTCCATCAGCTCGCTCGCCCTGGTGGGGGTCTTGCGACCCAACTTGCTCACCAGGTCGCGGCAGGTGGTGCCGGCGAGGAACGCGCCGATGACACCCGAGTCGGTGATGTTGGGCAGCTCGGTGCGCTGCTTCGAGAATCGCCGGATGTTGTCCCGGAGAGACTCTCCTGGCTGCTGCCGGCAGCTTCGGAGGTCCCAGGAATTCCCGGGGCGCACGTACGTGCCCTGGAAATTGCCGGCGAAAGCTTGGACTAGGTCGTCCCAGCTGGAGATCTGCCCCAGAGGCAGGTGCTCCAACCAGGCGCGAGCGGTGTCGGAGAGGAACAGGGGGAGGTTGCAGATGATGAGGTTGTCATCGTCTGTTCCACCCAGTTGGCAGGCCAGACGGTAGTCCGCGAGCCACAGTTCCGGTCTCGTCTCCCCCGAGTACTTTGTGATAGTAGTTGGGGGTCAGAACCGGGTTGGGAACGGTGCCCGTCGGATGGCCCGGCTGAAGGCCTGCGGACCGGGTGGTTCGGGCGAGGGACTCCGATCCTCCCCGCTGTCGTAGCGTCCCCCACGCCTGGGGTGGTAGCCTCGGCGCACCCTCTCGTCGAGGTGGGCCCGACGGTCGCAGCGATGGTGCTCGTTGCCGAGGCGGCCCGGGGCCGCAGGCGCGGTGTTGCGCGTGCGCCCGGTGTAGATTGAGGCTTCCCGCATGAATCGGGAAGTCGCGGCATGAGGTTCCGAGGGGTACCCCTGCCTTTGGGAGGCAGAGCTCTCGGCCCGTCGGACCGCAGCGCCTTCCAGGAGATTCTTGAGCTCCCCCTGGATTCGCCGGCCCTCGATGGTTGATGGCTCCGGCATCGCGCACAGAAGCATCGCTGCCGCAGCCAGGTTCTGGCCGACCCCACTAGATGCGGGTGGTGGCCTGACCCTGACGTCGTTGGCGATGCGGTGCTGGAAACCCTGAGGCAGATGACGTATTTCTTCGGCCGGGGGTTGGCCCGCCCATGCCTGCCCGACGTCCCGGCGGATCGGCTCAAGCGCTCCTGCTTCCTCGTCGAGCCTGGCCTGCACCCCGTGGATTTGCCCGAGCTGTGGGTCATGGCCCCCCGCCTGAACGGGGACCACAGCTAGCTCCCGTGGGATGTCAACACGGGGCACCGGCCTAGGGAGATCACCGTCCTCCGGCATGCCGAGATGATTGCCTTCGGAGGGACCCCCTAGATCGACGTGGAAACATTCGCGGCTTGGGCCGCAGTCCTCGTCGCCGAGGCTGCGGCTACCGTCGGAACAGTCGGAGAGGCAGTAGTCACATGCGGTCATGAAGTCCCGCATGACACCGGGGTTTCCAAGTCCAGAGAGATCCCAACAGATGCTGGGCTCATCGTCTTCCTTGGACCCAGAGGGCCCGTAGGTCGAGACGTCCGTCAGCTGGTCCCAAGGCGACCGCATGCGAAACCCCAGAGGGTTTGGACTCGCCTCTACGAGAGCGCCCGCCAAGGCGAGGTCGCTAGGCGGGTTGAGGCTGAACCCAAATGACATGGGATGGGAATCGGTCGGTACCTCTTGGTCGATGAGCGGTGATAAAGTCACGTCGGGGACTGACTGCACCGTCGTCTCAGGTACGAGGGTGACATCCAGCAAGCTTTTCGCGAGCGCGCTGGCGTCGTCCACTTGCTCGGGATTGGCGTGTCACGGGGAGACGGCGCTCGTCTTTGTCTCAAGCGCGAAGTCGATACCCGGTGCGCCCCTCGTTGGGGTGCCGGCGCTGTCGACTCGCTCGACAGCCGACGAGGTGTTGCCTCCTGCTTGGCCTTGGTCGCCCTGCCTTCCCCTCCGTCGGCGGGGGAAAGGGCAGGATGAGCTCGAAGGTTGTTCTTCCACCACGCGGGGAAGACGTCGTCGATTCCGCCGCCGGCGGGCGGGCTGTCGGCCATCATTGTCGTTGCCGCGCGGCGGTGGAAGGAGTATCATGTCGTAGCTGCCGTCGAGGGACATGAACTCAAGACTCCCGAAACGGAGCACCGTCCCGGGTTGGAGAGGTTGCTGGAGACTGCCCATCTGGAGCTTGACGGGAAGCTGTTCATCAACACGCAGCAGGCCCCTACCTGGCGCGCCAACTGTCGGTGTTTCGAGACCGGGGGGTCCTTGGGCCGATGAGTGAATGTTGCCGCGTGCCCCAGCCCAGATGGGTCGAGCGCGAGGGCGAGCGCGAAGGGGGGAGAGCGAGGCGGCCGGAGACCGGCGTGAGAGAGGTGGGAATCCCGCGGCCTTCGTGTTCGTCCCGCGCCCAGGTCGGGTGCGCTTGCAGTAGGGGGTTACAAGCGTCCACGCGGGAGAGGGAGCGAGCGGCTCCAAGCGAGCGCCTGTCCCGTCCTCGTCCCCACGTGGCCAACCCTCTCTAAGAGGGCCCTGGTCCTTCCTTTTATAGGCGTAAGGAGAGGATCCCAGTGTACAATGGGGGGTGTAGCAGAGTGCTACGTGTCTAGCGGAGGAGAGCTAGCGCCCTAAGTACATGCCGTTGTGGCAGCCGGAGAGATTTTGGCACCTAGCTGGTGTGATGTCGTGGCCGTCGGAGGAGCGATGGAGCCTGGTGGAGGGACAGCTATCGGAGCGGTTGAGTCCTTGCTGACGTCCTCTTGCTTCCGTAAGGGGCCTGAGAGCCACCGTCGTCACAGAGTACGCGGGGCGCCATCATTGCCTATCTGGCAGAGCTAGCCAGATGGGACGCCGGTCTTGTTCCCTGCGGCCCGAGTCAGCTCGAGGTAGGGTGATGATGGCGCCTCCTATTGACGTGGCTGGTCTGCGCCCTAGGTTGGGCGATGTGGAAGCTCCTCCGAAGCCGAGGTCGAGTCTGTCTTCCGTGGTCGAGGTCGAGTCCGAGCCCCTGGGTCGGGCGAGGCGGAGTTCGTCGTCTTCTAGGGCTGAGCCCGAGTCCGAGCCCTGGGTCGGGCGGAGCGGAGTTCGCCGTCTTCCGGGACTTAGCCCGAGTCCGAGCCCTGGGTCGGGCGGAGCGGAGTTCGCCGTCTTCCGGGACTTAGCCCGAGTCCGAGCCCTGGGTCGGGTGGAGCGGAGTTCGCCGTCTTCCGGGACTTAGCCCGAGTCCGAGCCCTGGGTCGGGCGGAGCGGAGTTCGCCGTCTTCTGGGACTTAGCCCGAGTCCGAGCCCTAGGTCGGGCGGAGCGGAGTTCGCCGTCTTCCGGGACTTAGCTCGAGTCCGAGCTCTGGGTCGGGTGGAGCGGAGTTCGCCGTCTTCCGGGACTTAGCCCGAGTCCGAGCCCTGGGTCGGGCGGAGCGGAGTTCGCCGTCTTCCGGGGCTGAGCCCGAGTCCGAGCCCTGGGTCGGGCGAAGCGGAGCTTCCTATGGTGCCTTCGGCAGGGCCTGACTGCCTGTTAGTCTCACTCTGTCAAGTGGCACCGCAGTCGGAGTGGCGCAGGCAGCGCTGTCCTTCTGTTAGGCCGGTCAGTGGAGCGGCGAAGTGACGGCGGTCACTTCGGCTCTGCCGGCTGGGGGGCGCGCGTCAGGATAAAGGTGTCAGGCCACCTTTGCATTAAATGCTCCTGCGATTTGGTCGGTCGGTGCGGCGATTTAGTCAGGGTTGCTTCTTAGCGAAGGCAGGGCCTCGGGCGAGTCGGAAATATGTTCGCCGTTGAAGGGGGGCCTCAGGCGAGACGGAAATCCTCCGGGGTCGGCTGCCCTAGTCCGAGGCTAGGCTCGGGCGAGGCGTGATCGAGTCGCTCGAATGGACTGATCCCTGACTTAATCGCACCCATCAGGCCTTTGCAGCTTTATGCTGATGGGGGTTACCAGCTGAGAATTAGGAGCCTTGAGGGTACCCCTAATTATGGTCCCCGACAATATTCTTCTTGTCTTCATGACCATCTTCATTAGTTCATTATCACTTGATGAAGTATCATAATCCCATTCAACATAATAGGTGTGGCCCTTATTTTTCTTAATGCCATCTTCTTGCCTTGCTTGTCCTCCTTGCTTTCTTGATTGCTTCCTTGTTGTAGTTATTGTGAGGACAGTCAACAATAAAATGATCTGGCTACCACACATGTACCATCTTATTTCTTCTCTTGTTTTTGATGAAGACCTTTTTCTTGCACTATACCCTTTATCATTCATGAACTGCCAAATCAGCGCACGAACTAAGTCGTTTCTTCATCTTCATCATTTGAACTTGAGCTTTCATCTTCACTAGATTATTCTTTCTTCTTGCTCTTACCCTTGGATGATGTGATGGATTTGAATGCCACACCATTTTTATTATTATCATCTTCTTTGTATTCCCCATCTCTTTCCATACAATGTATCTTGTGTGACCACATGACTTAATACTTGAGTTAGGGTTACTCCTTTTAGTCCACCTCTCATAATGATTGTGACTAGAGTTTCAAATCTTGGAGGCAAACACCTTAGGTACCAATGAGAGAAGTCCCTACCATCCACATTGTGTCCCAAGTTCCTTATATCATTTATAATCATGTTGTGCTTATGGAACATTTTCAACACACTTTCATATTCTTGCATCTCAAACTTCATATATTTATCTTTGAAGATGTATAACTTCACTTGTTTCATGGCCGGTTTTTCTTCATATGAGTCTTCTAGCCTCTTCCAAATTTTATGCGCAAATTTCAAGCCTTTAATTGATTCAAAGAACTTTGGATTAAGGCTTCATAGATTACATTGGGAGATTGATCGCCTAATTACAAAATCTCTTATTCTCTTAGTGTTTGATCTTTCATGTCAAGCACTACAAAGGATCATGCACAACACCACATATTTTTCTACTCCTAGCTTTTAAATGTAAACACATACTACTTTTCGAATAATCATAATTTGTACGATCAAAATGAGGAGGTTTACTAACATGATTAATAGCCATCCTTTACACCATAATTTGTTAATTACCATCTCTTATTCTCTTGGTGTTGGATCTTTTGTGTCAAGAAGTACAAAGGATCATACACAACAACACATATTAATAGTTTATTAAGACTATAATTAACGATCTTTTACATAGTTTGTTAAGACTAAAATTAACAATGTCCTAGCTTCCATACCACTTGATAGGATAGAAGGAGTAAATGGCCTATAAAAATTATTTTACAAAGGGATCATTTCGTAGTTGCCCCCTACTCGAGGATACAACTCCCTTTTTACCACTGTGTTTTTAAACCTTGCACATATACTTATTTTTTGAAATGAACAATCAATCATGCATCAACACTGACATTATTCCACTAGTTCCCAGCTGGATGAAATGTTCCTTATAAACTGACTCAAGACATCAAAAGTGGTGTCACCTCCATGGTAATTGCACTCAAAAAGGTATGAAGGGCTTTTCAAGATGGTTTCCAAAGCAATGGTGATCCTACCCAAGCCCAAGCTTGCTATTACTTAACATACAACATGTTGAGTATTTTCTCCAAAGCACACAAAAGCATCATATGCATCGTTACCAATCCTAATGAACTATGCTAATGGTCAGATGGTAGCATGTGCTCATGGATTGTCACACCAACTTATATTACACTATCGGTGTACTTTAGCTTATCGTTTTTTCCTTGGCATCTTATGTTTCACATAGCACACACTGATATGATAAAAACAATTTCCCATGCACCATCTTCAGGCATTATATACACCGAGGGAAGTGGGTTTCACCAATGTATCATCTAGCCATCGCCTGCTAGACATTCTTCCCAAACTTTTTTGGGTCATCACAGAGAACAATTGCTGCATCATGGTTCAGGGGATCCTCATCATTAGGTTGCTACAACATGATATTTGACACAACAACAACAATAAGCATTTTCGGTGGCTAGGGCTATTTTCGGCGGTCAGGTCCTGGCCACCGAAAATAATGGTTATTTTCACTAGTCTGCAACTGCCGCCGAAAATAGCCTTATTTTCAACGTCGACACAACCATCGAAAATAATCGTTATTTTGACAGCCAACCTAAGGCCGCCGAAAATTAACGTTTTAAAATCCTTTTATCCCTTTCTCTGTGCTCGACCGCGCGCCCCTGGCTTTGTCGAACGCGCGCCCCTTTCTCTCTTGCCCCTCGCCCGCCCATGAGCTCGTCGTCGTCGTCGTTTGTATTAACCTTTCCAATCTTGACTTAACTTGATTTTGTAGAAATCCGGGGTTATGGGCCACAACACGCCACCACCGGTGATACCATCACTAGGAGGAGCTTCTAGAGGGAGGGAGCTACTAAAAAAAGGTTAGTTTGACAAACAATTCGTTTGAATAGTGGTCAACTTAACACTATAGTTATTAATGTCTTCTTTCTTTCAGACTCCAAACCAGATAGACAACTTTGTAAACAACTTTTCGCTTCTGGAGGTAGTGATCACAACTCAAACAACCCCCATATGTGATGACTTAACTCTTGTGGTGAATTTGATCAATGTGATGGATTATATTTGTAATGGAATCGTGAGTTTGTGGTAGATTGTAATGGATTTGTAAGGTATTTTGGTGGACTGTGATGTATTTGTGAGGAATTATGGTGAAATGTGATATTTTTTGTTGAATGTGTGTAATTCTAAAATTTCTGTTGTTGTCATAATATTGTGATTATATCATTGTTGAAATTGTTGTTGATTTTATATTTTTTTTATTTTTTGCTCTCAAATTAGAGGGTGTTTGGTTTAAGAAATCACTACATCCAAATTGAGGTGGTGCATCATGGGTTCATTCCTCAAATTTGGTGGGATGACCCCATTCCTCATATTAGTACTAACTAACTAACTATGAGGAATGAGGTGGTGATTGTCGGGGACCATAATTAGGGGTACCCTCAAGACTCCTAAATCTCAGCTGGTAACCCCCATCAGCACAAAGCTGTAAAGGCCTGATGGGTGCGACTAAGTCAGGGATCGGTCCATTCAAGGGACGCGATCACGCCTCGCCCGAGCCCAGCCTCAGGCAAGGGCAGCCGACCTCGGAGGATCTACGTCTCGCCCGAGGACCCCCTCCAGCAACGGACACACCTTTGGCTCGCCCGAGGCCCAGTCTTCACCAAGAAGCAACCTTGGCCAAATCGCCACGCCAACCGACCAAATCGCAGGGGCATTTAATGCAAAGGTGGCCTGACACCTTTATCCTGACGCGCGCCCTCCAGTTGACAGAGCCGAAGTGACCGTAGTCACTTCGCCGCTCCACTGACCGGCCTGACAAGAGGACAGCGCCGCCTGCGCCGCTCTGACTGTTGTGCCACTCGACAGAGTGAGGCTGACAGCAGCCATGTCCGGCCCTAGGCGCCATGGGAAACTCCGCTTCGCCCGACCCCAGGGCTCGGACTCGGGCTTAGCCCCGGAAGACGACGAACTCCGCTTCGGCCGACCCCAGGGCTCGGACTCGGGCTCAGCCCCGGAAGACGACGAACTCCGCTTCGCCCGACCCCAGGGCTCGGACTCGGGCTCAGCCCCGGAAGACGACGAACTCCGCTTCGCCTGACCCCAGGGCTCGGACTCGGGCTCAGCCCCGAAGGACGACGAACTCAGCTTCGCCCGACCCCAGGGCTCGGACTCAGCCCTGGCATCAGCCGACGGTCTCCGCCTCGCCCGACCCAGGGGCTCGGATTCGACCTCGGCCTTGGAAGACAGACTCGATCTCGACCTCGGAGGAGCCTCCACCTCGCCTAACCCAGGGCACGGACCGACCACGTCAACAGGAGGCGCCATCATTACCCTGCCCCAGGCTGACTCAGGCTACGGGGAACAAGACCGGCGTCCCATCTGGCTCGCTCCACTATATGGGTAATGATGGCGCCCCGCACGCTCTATGACGACGGCGGCTCTCAGCCCCCTTACGGAAGCAAGAGGACGTCAGCAACGACTCGACAGCCCCGACAGCTGTCCTTCCGCTAGGCTCCGGCGCTCCTCCGACGGCCACGACATCACACGAACCGGGTGCCAAAACCTCTCCGGCTGCCACGATGGCATGTACTTAGGGCGCTAGCTCTCCTCCGCTAGACACGTTAGCACACTGCTACACCCCCATTGTACACCTGGATCCTTTCCTTGCGCCTATAAAAGGAAGATCCAGGGCCCTCTTACGAGGGTTAGCCGCGCGGGGAAGGACGGGACGACGCTCGCGTGAGGCCTCTCGCTCCCTCCCGCGTGGACGCTTGTAACCCCCTAATGCAAGCGCACCCGGCCTGGGCGCGGGACAAACACGAAGGCCGCGGGATTTCACCTCTCATGCATGTCTCCCTCCGGCTTCTTCCCCCCTTCGTGCTCTGTCTCGCGCCGACCCATCTGGGCTGGGGCACGCGGCGATAATTTACTCGTCGGTCCAGGGACCCCCCGGGTTCGAAACGCCGACAGTTGGCGCGCCAGGTAGGGGCCTGCTGCGTGTTGACGAACAGCTTCCCGTCAAGCTCCAGATGGGCAGTCTCCAGCAACCTTTCCAGCCCGGGACGGTGCTCCGTTTCGGGAGTCTTGAGTTCATGTCCCTCGACGGCAGCTACGACATGATACTCCTTCCCCCGCCGTGCGACAGCGACAATGGCGGCCGACAACCCGCCCGCCGGCGGCGGAATCGACGACGCCTTCCCCGCGTAGTGGAAGAACAACATTCGAGCTCGCCCCGTCCCCTCCCCCGCCGATGGACGAGGAGGCGGGGCAACCAAGGCCAAGCAGGAGGCGGCACCTCGTCGGCTGTCGAGCGAGTCGACAGCGCCGGCGCCCCAACGGGGGGCACGTCGGGCATCGACCTCGCGCCTGAGACGAAGACGAGCGCCGTCTCCCCGCAACACGCCAACCCCAAGTAAACGGACGATGCCAGCACGCTCGTGAAGGACTTGTTGGGCGTCACCCTCGTACCTGAGACGACGGTGCAGTCAGTCTCTGACGTGACTTCGTCACCGCCCGTCGACCAAGAGGTACCAACCGATTCCCATCTCACACCTTTTGGATTCAGCCTCGACCCGCCAAGCGACTTCGCTTTGGTGGACGCTCTCGTAGAGGCGAGTCCAAACCCTCTGGGGTATCGTATGCGGTCACCCTGGGACCGGCTGACGGCCGTCTCAACCTACGGGCCCTCGGGGTCCGAGGAAGATGACAAGCCCGACTTCTGTTAGGATTTCTCCGGACTTGGTAACCCCAGTGCCATGCGGGACTTTATGACCGCGTGCGACTACTGCCTTTCCGACTGTTCCGACGGTAGCCGCAGCCTCGGCGACGAGGACTGCGGCCCAAGTCGTGAATGTTTCCACGTCGACCTAGGGGGTCCCAACGAAGGCAACCATCTTGGTATGCCGGAGAACGATGATCTCCCTAGGCCTGTGCCTCGCGTTGACATCCTTTGAGAGCTAGCTGTGGTCCCCGTCCCGGCGGGGGGTCATGACCCACAGCTCGAGCAAATCCGCGAGGTGCAGGCCAGGCTCGACGAGGGAGCAGGAACACTTGAGCCGATCCGCCGGGACATCGGGCAGGAATGGGCGGGCCAACCTCCGGCCGGAAAAGTGTGTCATCTCCTCCAGAGCTTCCAGCACCACATCGCCGACGATGTCAGGGTAAGGCCGCCACCCACTTCCAGTGGGGTCGGCCAGAACCTGGCTCCAGCGGCAATGCTTCTCCGCGCGATGCCGGAGCCATCAACCACCGAGGGGCGGCGTATCCAGGGAGAGCTCAAGAATCTCCTGGAGGACGCCACGGTCCGACGGGCCGAAAGCTCTGCCTCCCGAAGGCAGGGGTACCCCTCGGAACATCGCGCTGCGACTTCCCGATTCATGCGGGAAGCCTCGGTCCACACCAACCGCACGCGCAACACAGCGCCTGCGGCCCCGGGTCGCCTCGGCAACGAGCACCATCACCGCAACCGTCGGGCCCACCTCGACGAGAGGGTGCGCCGAGGCTACCACCCCAGGCGTGGGGGACGCTACGATAGCGGGGAGGATCGGTGCCCCTCGCCCGAACCACCCGGTCCGCAGGCTTTCAGCCGCGCCATACGACGGGCGCCGTTCCCGACCCGGTTCCAAACCCCGACTACTATCACAAAGTACTCGGGGGAGACGAGACCGGAACTGTGGCTCGTGGACTACCGGCTGGCCTGCCAACTGGGTGGAACAGACGATGACAACCTCATCATCCGCAACCTCCCCTTGTTCCTCTCCGATACCGCTCGGGCTTGGTTGGAGCACCTGCCTCCGGGGCAGATCTCCAACTGGGACGACCTGGTCCAAGCCTTCGCCGGCAATTTCCAGGGCACGTATGTGCGCCCTGGAAATTCCTGGGATCTCCGAAGCTGCCGCCAGCAGCCGGGAGAGTCTCTCCGGGACTACATCCGGCGATTCTCGAAGCAGCGCACCGAGCTGCCCAACATCACCGATTCGGATGTCATCGGCGCGTTCCTCGCCGGCACCACCTGCCGCGACCTGGTGAGCAAGCTAGGTCGCAAGACCCCCACCAGGGCGAGCGAGCTGATGGACATCGCCACCAAGTTCGCCTCTGGCCAGGAGGCGGTTGAGGCTATCTTCCGGAAGGACAAGCAGCCCCAGGGCCGCCCACCCGAAGATGTCCCCGAGGCGTCAACTCAGCGCAGCGCCAAGAGGAAAGGCAAGAAGAAGTCGCAAGCGAAACGCGACGCCGCCGACGCGGACCTTGTCACCGCCGCCGAGTACAAGAACCCTCGGAAACCTCTCGGAGGTGCCAACCTCTTCGACAAGATGCTCAAGGAGTCGTGCCCCTATCATCAGGGGCCCGTCAAGCACACCCTTGAGGAGTGTGCCATGCTTCGGCGCCACTTTCACAAGGCCGGGCCACCCGCGGAGGGTGGCAGGGCTCGCAACGACGATAAGAAGGAAGATCACCAGGCTGGAGAGTTCCCCAAGGTCCGCGACTGCTTCATGATCTACGGTGGGCAAGTGGCGAACGCCTCGGCTCGGCACCGCAAGCAAGAGCGTCGGGAGGTCTGTTCGGTAAAGGTGGCGGCGCCAGTCTACCTAGACTGGTCCGACAAGCCCATCACCTTCGACCAAGCCGACCACCCCGACCGCGTGCCGAGCCCGGGAAAATACCCACTCGTTGTCGACCCCGTCATCGGCGACGTCAGGCTCACCAAGGTCCTCATGGACGGAGGCAGCAGCCTCAACATCATCTACGCCGAGACCCTCGGGCTCCTGCGTGTTGATCTGTCCTCGGTCCGGGCAGGCGCTGCGCCTTTCCACGGGATCATTCCCGGGAAGCGCGTCCAGCCCCTCGGACAACTCGATCTTCCTGTCTGCTTTGGGACGCCCTCCAACTTCCGAAGGGAGACCCTCACGTTCGAGGTGGTCGGGTTCCGAGGAACCTACCACGCAGTACTGGGGAGGCCATGCTACGCAAAGTTCATGGCCGTCCCCAACTACACCTACCTCAAGCTCAAGATGCCGGGCCCCAACGGGGTCATCACCGTCAGCCCCACGTACCGACACGCGTACGAATGCGACGTGGAGTGCGTGGAGTACGCCGAGGCCCTCACCGAATCCGAGGCCCTCATCGCCGACCTGGAGAGCCTCTCTAAGGAGGTGCCAGATGTGAAACGCCACGCCGGCAACTTCGAGCCAGCGGAGACGGTTAAATCCGTCCCCTCGACCCCAGCAGTGACGCGTCCAAGCAGATCCGGATCGGCTCCGAGCTCGATCCCAAATAGGAAGCAGTGCTCGTCGACTTTCTCCGCGCAAACGCCGACGTTTTCGCGTGGAGTCCCTCGGACATGCCCGGCATACCGAGGGATGTCGTCGAGCACTCGCTGGATATCCGAGCTAGAGCCCGACCCGTGAAGCAGCCTCTGCGTCGATTCGACGAAGAAAAGCGCAGGGCCATAGGCGAGGAGATCCACAAGCTAATGGCGGCAGGGTTCATCAAAGAGGTATTCCATCCCGAATGGCTTGCCAACCCTGTGCTTGTGAAAAAGAAAGGAGGGAAATGGCGGATGTGTGTAGACTACACTGGTCTAAACAAAGCATGTCCGAAAGTTCCCTACCCTCTGCCTCGCATCGACCAAATCGTGGATTCCACTGCTGGGTGCGAAACCCTGTCTTTCCTTGATGACTACTCAGGGTATCACCAAATTAAGATGAAAGAGTCCGACTAGCTCGCGACTTCTTTCATCACACCCTTCGGCATGTACTGCTATGTCACCATGCCGTTTGGTTTGAGGAATGCGGGTGCAACGTACCAACGGTGCATGAACCATGTGTTCGGCGAACACATTGGTCAAACGGTCGAGGCTTACGTTGATGACATCGTAGTCAAGACGAGGAAAGCCTCCGACCTCCTTTCCGACCTTGAAGTGACATTCCGATGTCTCAAGGCGAAAGGCGTGAAGCTCAATCCCGAGAAGTGTGTCTTCGGGGTTCCCCAAGGCATGCTCTTGGGGTTCATCGTCTCCGAGCGGGGCATCGAGGCCAACCCGGAGAAGATCGCGGCCATCACCAGCATGGGGCCCATCAAGGACTTGAAAGGCGTACAGAGTGTCACGGGATGCCTTGCGGCTCTGAGCCGTTTCATCTCGCGCCTCGGCGAAAGAGGTCTGCCTCTGTACCGCCTCTTAAGGAAGGCCGAGTGCTTCACTTGGACCTTGGGAACCTGAAGGCGCTCCTCACAAACGCGCCCATCTTGGTGCCTCCCGCTGCCGGAGAAGCCCTCTTGATCTACGTCGCCGCGACCACTCAGGTGATTAGCACCGCGATCGTAGTTAAGAGGCGAGAAGAGGGGCATACATTGCCCGTCCAGAGGCTAGTCTACTTCATCAACGAGGTACTGTCCGAGACCAAGATCCGCTACCCACAAATTCAGAAGCTACTGTATGCGGTGATCCTGACGCGGCGGAAGTTGCGACACTACTTCGAGTCTCATCCGGTAACTGTGGTGTCATCCTTCCCCCTGGGGGAGATCATCCAGTGCCGAGAGGCCTCGGGTAGAATTGCAAAGTGGGCGGTGGAAATCATGGGCGAAACGATCTCGTTCGCCCCTCGGAAGGCCATCAAGTCCCAGGTCTTGGCGGACTTCGTGGCTGAATGGGTCGACACCCAGCTCCCAACAGCTCTGATCCAACCGGAACTCTGGACCATGTTCTTCGACGGGTCGCTGATGAAGACAGGAGCAGGCGCAGGCCTGCTCTTCATCTCGCCCCTCGGGAAGCACCTATGCTATGTGCTACGCCTCCATTTCCCGGCATCCAACAATGTGGCCGAGTACGAGGCTCTGGTCAACGGGTTGCGCATCGCCATCGAGCTAGGGGTCCGATGCCTCGACGCTCGCGGTGACTCGCAGCTCGTCATCGACCAAGTCATGAAGAACTCCCACTGCCGCGACCCAAAGATGGAAGCCTACTGCGATGAGGTTCGGCGCCTGGAAGACAAGTTCTACGGGCTCGAGCTCAACCACATCGCCCGATGCTACAACGAGACTGCGGACAAGCTGGCTAAAATAGCCTCGGGGCGAACAACGGTTCCCCCAGACGTCTTCTCCCGAGACCTGCACCAACCCTCCGTCAAGATCGACGACACGCCCGAGCTCGAGAAGGCCTCGGCCCAGCCCGAGGCACCCTCGGCTCGGTCCGAGGTACCCTCGGCTCGGTCTGAGGTACCCTCGGCTCGGCCCGAGGCACCCTCGGCCCTCGAGGGTGAGGCACTGCGCGTCGATGAGGAGCGGAGCGGGGTCATGCCTAATCGAAACTAGCAGACCCCATACCTGCAATATCTCCACCGAGGAGAGCTACCCCTCGACCAAGCCGAAGCTCGGCGGTTGGCGCGGCGCGCCAAGTCATTCGTCTTGCTCGGAGATGGAAAGGAGCTCTACCACCGCAGCCCCTCGGGCATCCTCCAGCGATGCATTTCCATCGCCGAAGGTCAGGAGCTCTTACAAGAGATACACTCGGGGGCTTGCGGCCATCACGCAGCACCTCGAACCCTTGTTGGAAACGCCTTCCGACAAGGTTTCTACTGGCCGACGGCGGTGGCCGACGCCACTAGAATTGTCCGCACCTGCGAAGGGTGTCAGCTCTACGCAAGGCAGACCCGCCTACCCGCTCAGGCCCTGCAGACCATACCCATCACCTGGCCATTTGCTGTGTGGGGTCTGGACCTAGTCGGCCCCTTGTAGAAGGCACCTGGGGGCTACACGCACCTGTTGGTCGCCATCGACAAATTCTCCAAGTGGATCGAGGTCCGACCCCTAAACAGCATCAGGTCCGAACAGGCGGTGGCATTCTTCACCAACATCATCCATCGCTTTGGGGTCCCGAACTCCATCATCACCGACAACGGCACCCAGTTCACCGGCAGGAAGTTCCTGGACTTCTACGAGGATCACCACATCTGGGTGGACTGGGCCGCCGTGGCTCACCCCATGACGAATGGGCAGGTAGAACATGCCAACGGCATGATTCTACAAGGACTCAAGCCTCGGATCTACAACTGTGGGGGATAGATATCCCTCGGGTTCACTAAAGGAGTAAAAGACCTCACGAAAGGCCCAAGGGCCCAATAAATCGTAAGGTCATTCTTTCGTGGGCCTGGGGAGAAACAACCAACAAAGCAGAGCGATGTGATACCGGATTGGTGCAAACCCGGATGGCCCACAACGTCGAGCGAGTAAATCGCAACAGAGACCCGACTTTCCCGCGCTGAAGCCCCCATGCAACGGAGCCATGCGAGGATAAGTCGGCGAGGGTTACGTAGGGATAAACTCAAGAGGTTCACTACCTTTTAGCTACTTGTTGTTATCATATCCACGTGTACTGCCCCACGGTCGAGTATATAAGGCCTAGGGGGCACCCCTTCAGAACGATCAACCCTATCTTACTTAGCCACCCACATCAACTCTCTGTGTCTTCAGTCCAGAGAGCCCTCTTGTAACCACGCTCACATACTCACCAGGACGTAGGGTGTTACGCATCTCTAAGCGGCCCGAACCTGTAAATCTTGTCCACTGTCCCTCGTGCGATCGGCACGAACCATTTTGCTACAGTCGTCGACACCGTCCTACTCCAAGAAACACCTTGAGGGGCAACCCCGGGTGTGCGGTCGGACCCAAAACACCGACAGCTGGCGCGCCAGGTAGGGGGTGTGTCGACGATCCAAGCTAGCTCAATGGCCGTCACCTTCAACAGCAAGATCACCATGCGTCCCGGATCCGTATTCTGCTTTGGGACAATCTCATCTGTAGCGGACGAAGAGGGAATTCTACACCGTATCGCGGATCCGCCGAAAAAGAAGTCTCCTCCAACGAACTCCAAAAATGCCGGAGAGGTGCAACCTCCAGCTCTTCGGAAAAAGATCGTCTCCGGAAAGTCGGGGGTCGAGGGCTCGCTGACCCGGAAGACTCCGTTGTCTACTTCCTCGACAAAAGAATGGACACGGATCACGAGGAAGGAGACCAGGGAAAAGCAAGTCGTTCTTTCCGTTCCTCCGGCCTCAAAGGAGAACGGAAAGAAAGTCGCCACGACAGCAGCACCATTCTACCCCGACGTCCTCTTCATCGGGAGAGTGGAGTCGCCCACCGTCTCTGATGACGAACCGACCGCGCCCGGAGAAGAACCGCCTCAACGAGAATCCCGCCGACGGAGGAACCGGCGCAGGAACGTTCGACGACATCACGCGGCCGGAGAACGGGATCCGGAGCAGCCTGTCTCGCGAGACGAGGTCTCGGAGATAGGAGAAACTCCGGAAGAACGCGTCTTCAGAGAACGAAGGAACTCCCGACGATGTGATCGCCGGCGGGCTCAGGAACAGGCCGAGCAAGACGCAAGGCAACGCCGGGAGAATCCATTCTTCGGGCGCAACCTGAATCCCGACTTCGCCCGAGCTATGAACACGCCGAGTGAAGTCGGAGGGGTACTAGCTCGGATAGCTGACGAACTTCCTCGAACTCCCGACGCCGAGGGTACCGACGCCTGTTCACCCAGGCAGCCAACCATCTTCTACCACTCGCTCACCCGCCGAACGATCTATGACACGCCATCAACAGTCGCCGAGACGCGCGAAGCTCCATCAATGCTTCACGCGAACGGCGGCATGAGAACGAGATTCACCGTCGGGAGGAGTACGACCGGGATCATGGCATCCCGACTCAGAGTCAGGCCACCAGGACTGAGTCGGCAACGGCCTCAACTGGCGGTACCACTCGGGGACGGTCGAGGAACCACAATCACAACTCCTCTCCCCGGGACAGACATCGTCCCCGACGACAGGAGGACACGTGCGGAGTGTCCGCTCTTACTCCACGCCTTAGGGCCATCCAATGGCCTCCCAACTTCAAGGTATCCAATGTCGACAAATATGAACCTAAGCAGGATCCAGGGGGTTGGCTAGCTGTCTACACCACCGCAGCTCGAGCGGCCGGGGCATCTGAGGACGTTATGACCGCGTATTTGCCCATCGTCCTTGGGCAAGATGCGCTACAGTGGCTACGACATCTACCCCGACACTGCATCGACGACTGGGGAGACTTCAGTCGACGTTTCACCGCCAACTTCCAGTCCCTCTCCGACAAGCCAGCGCAACCGTGGGACCTCAAATCCATCAAGCGCCGGGGGGATGAGACTCTCTGGTCGTACCTCAAAAGGTTCCAGACCATGAGAAATCGCATCCCCGAGGTCACGGAGGCGGCCGTGATCGAGGACTTCTACAGAGGATCCAACGACTCGGCTTTTGTCCGAGCCATACTGCAGAAGGCGCCGACTACTTCCGAGGAGCTGTTCCGGGAAGCCGACCTCTACATCACCGCCGACGAGCGAGCTCAGGACCTCATCGGAGGAGCAAAGCCTGCACCGGCAGCACCACGACGCGACGCGAACCAGCCACCCGACAAACGCTGGGAGAAGAGGCCTCGCGAAGAAGTACACGCCGCCGGACCACCTGCCTCTCGCGCCCGAGGAGGACCTCGCGGAGGCGAGCGCACGCTGGACGACATCCTCGACGCCCAGTGCCCATACCACAAGGACATGCGCCATACTCTCCGCAACTGTCGTGACTTCAAGCACTCCGTTGGGCATGGCCGACCCTTCCAACCTCTACCTCCTCCTCCGCCGAGGGGAGGACCGGATGAACCACGACAACCTCATCAGCCAGAGGAGGGAGGAGGAGGAGCTTTCCCACGCGTCGACAGGGAGGTCAACGTCATCTTCGGCGGACATGGGTCGCAGGAGAACAAGAGACAACAAAAGCTCAACGACCGCCAGATACTGGTGGCGACCACCGGTCCTCCCGCCCCATACCGGTGGTCAGAACACCCGATCACTTTCACTCGGGAGGATCAATGGCTCAACTTCGACCATCCGGGCAAATACCCGCTCCTCGTCGATCCGGTGATCCGAGAGAGCCGGGTGAAGAAGGTGCTAGTGGACGGGGGGAGCAGCATCAACGTCACCTTCCCCCGGACACTCCAAGGTTTGGGGGCTCACCTCAAAGAGCTCCACAAGTCGGACACTCCTTTCTTCGACATCGTGCCGACGGAGGGGGAATACCCGCTGGGCCACATCTACATGCCAGTCACCTTCGGAACTCCGGAGAACTACAGAACCGAGTTCCTGAGGTTTGAAGTGGCAAACTTCGACTGCGGGTACAACGCCATCATTGGAAGGCCGGGATTGGCCAAATTCATGGCCATTCCGCACTATACATACATGATACTGAAGATGCCAGGACCGCGAGGGATCATAACTGTGCGCGCCGACTTCCAAGGCGCCGCAGAATGTTTCCGAGTGGCCATCCAAGCAGCCCTCACCACCAAGCCGTCAACGGTCCCTTCTACACTGGCGAATTCTAAGCCTGAGGAGGACCTCGCCGTACCGGCGAACGAAGCTCAGGTCGCGACCTCTATGCGGCTGACTGAAGAAACCAAGCGAATTAACCTGGGGTTCGCTGATGAGCGCAAGACAGCCATCATCAGCTCCAGCTTGGACAACAAATAGGAAAGCGCGCTCGTCCAGTTCCTGCAAGATAACCGAGATGTATTCGCATGGCAACCTGCGGATATGCCGGGAGTCCCAAGAGAACTGGCCAAGCACAAGTTGAAGGTTTATCCCCAGGCCAGGCCAATCCGGCAAAAGCTATGTCGTTTCACGCCCGACAAGAGAGAGGCCATTCGCGCCGAGTTAGCTCGCTTGGTTGCGGCTGGATTTATTAGAGAAGTATTGCACCCCGAGTGGTTAGCCAACCCTGTTCTTGTACTCAAAAAGAATAAAGTGGATTGGCGCATGTGCGTCGACTATACTGATCTCAACAAACACTGTCCGAAGGATCCCTTCGGGCTCCCGAGGATAGATCAGGTGGTGGACTCCACCGCTGGATGTTCTGTGCCGTCTTTCTTAGATTGTTATTCCGGGTATCATCAGATTAGTCTGGCAAAAGAAGACGAGGAAAAAACGGCGTTCATCACTCCGTTTGGTGCTTTCTGTTATACCTCCATGTCGTTCGGCCTCAAAAACGCTGGAGCGACTTATCAGAGAGCCATTCAAACATGCTTGGCCGATCACTGGGGCAAGCGTGTGGAGGCTTACGTAGATGATGTGGTAATCAAAACAGAAAATTCGGAAAACTTCATCGAAGACTTACAGCTGGTTTTCAACAGCTTGAGACGATATAGATGGAAGCTCAATCCCGAAAAATGTGTTTTCGGGGTACCAGCAGGAAGATTGCTCGGGTTTATTGTCAGCCACCGGGGAATTGAGGCTAATCCAGATAAAATTGAGGCTATCATGAAGATGGAAGCTCCTCGGTCACAAAAGAAGGTTCAGCGACTTACTGGATGTATGGCAGCTCTGAGCAGATTTATATCCAGGCTGGGAGAAAAAGGTTTGCCATTTTACAAGCTACTCAAGAAGGTGGATAAGTTTCAATGGACTTCAGAAGCACAAGAAGCTCTAGATGCACTGAAGAAATTCTTGACAACACCACCAGTACTGAAACCACCCCGGCGAGCTACGTCGACTCAACCGGCTGAAGATTTGCTACTGTATATCTCTTGCACGACTCACGTGGTAAGCACCGCGTTGGTAGTCGAGCGAGTAGAAGAAGGACATGCCTATCCAGTACAACATCCCGTTTACTTCATCAGTGAAGTTCTAGGCCCCTCGAAGAAAAAGTATCCTCAGGTTCATAAGCTATTATACGTAGTACTTCTAACTGCCCGCAAGCTGCGTCACTACTTTGACGACCACAAAGTCATAGTAGTTACTGGTTTCCCAATAGGGGATATTCTTCACAACAAGGAAGCCATTGGCCGAATAGCCAAGTGGGCTTGCGAGCTGGGATCCCACGACATCGAGTTCCGACCTCGCACTGCCATCAAAACTCAAGCACTGGTAGATTTCGTATCAGAGTGGACAGAACAGCAAGTACCGGATAATCCAGAAACTGCAGAAGTATGGCGAATTTATTTTGATGGCTCGCTGAAGCTGCAGGGAGCAGGAGCAGGGATTCTCTTCACCGCACCTGGAGGCGAACACCTCAAGTACGCCCTCCAGTTGCTATTCTCGGCCTCTAACAATGCGGCCGAGTACGAAGCTTTGATACACGGATTGAACATCGCCATATCACTGGGCGTCAAGAGATTGATGGTATACGGAGATTCTCTGGTAGTCATCAGCCAGATAAACAAGGAATGGGATTGTTCAAGCGATTCAATGGGAAAATACTGCGCTGCCGTCCGAAAGCTGGAAGATAAATTCGAGGGTCTGGAATTTCATCATATAGAAAGAGATCGGAACACAGCAGTCGATGTACTGTCAAAGCTCGGATCCAGTCGAACTCAGGTCCCACCCGGAGTCTTCGTGCAAGAAATTCTGCGGCCGAGTATCTCAATGGATCAAACAGAAGAGTGCAACATCATAGATCAACCCGAGTCAGACTCTGATGACTGGAGAAGGCTGATTATCAAGTATATAAAGAATGAAGAAGAACCAGACGACAAGAACTCGGCAGAGCGCATTGCCAGGCAGTCGGCTCACTATACACTCATTGGGGAGATATTGTACAGAAGGGGCGCATCAGGCATCCTCATGAAGTGCGTTCTCCCGTCCACTGGGAAGCAACTTCTGGAGGAGGTCCATGCAGGGCAATGTGGAATACATGCGGCATCCAGAACACTAGTCGGGAAAGTTTTCAGGTCAGGATTCTATTGGCCGACAGCGAAGAACGATGCAGCCGAGTTAGTCCAGAGGTGTGAAGCTTGCCAATACTTGTCAAAGCAACAACACATACCAGCACAGCAACTACAGACCATACCAGTAACCTGGCCTTTCGCATGCTGGGGACTGGATATGATTGGACCTTTCAAGAAAGCTCAAGGGGGATATACTCATGTATTGGTGGCGATTGACAAATTCACTAAATGGATAGAGTTCAAGCCCATTGCTTCTTTAACCTCTGCTAAGGCCGTGGAATTCATACAAGACATAATATTCAGATTCGGGATACCAAACAGCATCATCACCGACTTAGGATCCAACTTCACCAGTTCAGAATTCTTCGACTTCTGCGAGCAAAAGAGCATTCAGATCAAGTACGCATCTGTAGCACATCCAAGAGCCAACGGACAGGTTGAGCGAGCCAACGGAATGATATTGGAGGCACTCAGGAAAAAGGTCTTCGATAAGAATGAAAAATTCGCAGGAAAGTGGATAAGAGAATTGCCTTATGTTGTTTGGAGCCTAAGAACCCAACCTAGTCGAGCTCTGCATGGAAACACTCCTTTTTTCATGGTCTATGGGTCGAAGGCAGTGCTACCTGCTGATCTCAAGTTTGGGGCGCCAAGGTTGATCTTCGAAAGCATAGCAGAAGCTGAGGCCACCAGGCTGGAGGACATTGACGTACTTGAGGAAGAACGGTTGAATGCGGTAATCCAATCTGCACGGTACCAGCAGACTCTAAGGCGTTATCACGACAAGGCTGTGCGGCAACGGTTCTTTTCAGTAGGAGACCTCGTCCTCCGCCGAATTCTAACGGGGGAGGGACGGCACAAGTTATCACCCTTATGGGAAGGACCCTTCATAGTAGCAGAAGTCACTCGGCCCGGATCGTATCGCCTCACTCAGATGGATGGCACAGAAGTTGGGAACTCCTGGAACATAGAGCACCTCAGAAAGTTTTATCCCTAGCTATATTTCAAAACTGCTGAGGCAACAATGTATTCTGTAAAGTGGAAATATGTCATCAATAAAGAGAGATTTCAAAGATACTCGGCTCGTTTACAATTGACTTGCATTCTTACTTAACTCGGGGTGACCACTATGCCCTACAAACGGAGCAATCGACTTAAGTCGGCAACGACTTAAGGCGGTGCAACATGCTCACGCTTACTTAACTCGGGGTGACCACTATGCCCTACAAACGGAGCAATCGACTTAAGTCGGCAACGACTTAAGGCGGTGCAACATGCTCACGCTTACTTAACTCGGGGTGACCACTATGCCCTACAAACGGAGCAATCGACTTAAGTCGGCAACGACTTAAGACGGTGCAACATGCTCACGCTTACTTAACTCGGGGTGACCACTATGCCCTACAAACGGAGCAATCGGCTTAAGTCGGCAACGACTTAAGGCGGTGCAACATGCTCACGCTTACCTAACTCGGGGTGACCACTATGCCCTACAAACGGAGCAATCGACTTAAGTCGGCAACGACTTAAGGCGGTGCAACATGCTCACGCTTACTTAACTCGGGGTGACCACTATGCCCTACAAACGGGGCAATCGATTTAAGTCGGCAACGACTTAAGGCGGTGCAACATGCTCACGCTTACTTAACTTGGGGTGACCACTATACCCTACTAACGGAGCTATCGGCTAAAGTCAGTGGCGGCTTAAGCCGGTGCAACATACTCGCGCCCATGTAATTCAGGGGATGACTTCCATATCCCGCAAACAAATTTCATAATCATCATGCGTCATTACCACAAATTTACGAACCAATAAATTTTGATACAATAAGAGAGTAATTATGTCATTCAAATGATAAACTGATGTCCTCTAACAAATACTCGATCATGCTAACCACGCGCTCAGAGCACGCAAAATGTTTCTCTATTTCGCAATGTCTTTCTCAGGAGCGACCGACGAAGAAGGACGACTCGAGGAATCGGGGGCAGCATTCACGTCAGCCTTTATGTCTTTAGGAACAACCACGCCGGGTCTCCTCATTAAGATTCGTCCAGCCCGAATAGCCTTGTCCATGGCTTTATCGCGCTGGGCTTTGAGAGTAGCAGCAGTTTCTTCGGTAACTTTAGCAGCCAGCCGAGCAGCCTCTAACTCCTGGGCAATGGATTTCTTGGAAGCTCGGAGTTCTTTGATGGTGGCATCCTTCGCTGATATCAATTGCTTAAGGCGGGTCACTTCGTCCGCAGATTCTTGCAGCTTACAACGCTGATTGTCTAGTTCCTCCATTGTAAAGCGGTGACTCCTCTCCAAGATTGACAGCGAGCTGCTAGAATCACGATACAATCTGTCTAGATTGTCACGAGAAGCAGCAAGGATACGTTTTTCTTCCTGCAAACAAAAATCAACTCCTTCAGAAACCAAGCAAGTAATAAGAGCATAGCAAGGCAAGGCACAGTTTTGTAAATTACCTTTTCAGAGTCAAGCCGAGCATGAAGAGAAGAACTCAGGGCATTGGCGTCATCCAAGGCAGCGAAGACCTGATTTAGTTCAGTTTGGCTCTGAGAGTACTTCTCCTCGAACTCAGCGCACCGTTGAACCATTTCAGCCTGATCTCGGGAATGTTTTTCCTCAAGAATTGCAATCTGCCGAGTCATTCCTAGCAAGAGGTAATCAAACAAAACGAGGTCAGAAGGTAAAACAATCCACAACAAAGGCGAAGAGAAGAAAAAGGGCACTAACCGGCGTTAGTTGCCTCCAATTCGGATACACGACGATGAAGTGACACTGGATTCCAACACGCAAGAGACGAAGCCATTTCTGGGACGGAAGCACCCTGCAACCTCAGCTGGCTGGCCATCCCATCCACCAAAGCCTGATGAGAAGAACAGATGAACATAATGACAAAAGTTCATGCAACATAAAGAACAAGCTAAAATACAGCACAGTACCTGGAGGTTGGAAAAGAACGAAGGGATCTCCAAATCAGGAGAAATCAGCTGATAACCAGGCGCAAGGCCACCACCCGAAGCAGCTTGCAACGGACCAGAAGGAATCAGCTCAATGCCTTCAACAGAGCCAAACGCCCGATCAGTGGGGACGCTGCCCTCTAAAGTGACTCCCTGGTCCAAAGTTTGGGCTACCACCATGCAGCCAGAGTGTGGAGGTGATCCCGCGTGAACGTCCATGGAAGTGCAGGAAGGAGACCCTGCTTGGGCACCCTCGGGGACTGGGTCATAGTTGGCACTGTCCACTTGAGCCGGATCATCCCCGGCAGCACCCTCGGGGGCTGGGCAGTGGCTTACACTCTTCACCCGAGCTAAGTCATCCCCGGCGACATCCTCGGGGGCTGGGAATGTGTCAGCACCATTCTTGAGGTCCAAACTCTCCGCAGTAACCACCTCTAAGGTTGACGGGCCTTCAGCCACTTCCATGGGACCAGGACAATCCAAGTCAGCATCCCGACCCTCGAGATCGCGCTCTAAGGTCGACGAAGCACGGGATGACCTCAACCCAGCATCAGGCACGGCAGCGCAAGCCTCCGTTGCATCATCATCCACTGGCTCTGATAGCAAGTCCTCTGGGACCATATCCTCAAGAGTTTGATCAAAGTTGGCCAGGGACAGTTCTTGCAGACCAATGAGGGCAGACAAAGCAGGAGAATGAACTCCACTACTTTCACCGCTGGCGACGAACTGTCGACTGTTTTTCCGAGTTAAAGGAGCTTCATTTTCTTCCTCCTCATTGTAACACCCCAGGTGTTTATATTTCGCTCGACAACGAGTATGAATTTAAGCACGTAATATCAGTGGATGAAACGGGTGCTAAATTTTAAACATCTTCGTTCATCGTGATTTTAATATCGCATCGGTGTCGTCTGTCGCAAGCGCGACATCGTTTTTATTTTTATCTATTCGGGCTCGTCGTAAAATTTTCGTGCTGTTCGGAACATATTTGTTCTGAAAATCGGGCGTCCGATGATTATTTAAAATTCGTCGCTCGCGCGAATACGAAATCGTAAGCTCGACCCACTCTTACGATTTTGATCCAGAGCAAATTTATTTAGAACTCGACGAATAAAGTTTCGGGGCAAAATAATCTGAATCGCACATCGTCCGAGAGAAATCGGGCGCGAGGTTAATAATTTAGATATGGTTTCGGCTAATTTTAGTCGAATCCCATAGAACAAATTCTCGAAGACGAAATCCGTCTTATTCGGGCCGTCGTTTCTCGCCCCGATCCAAAACTTTGGATATAAATAACAGCGCAAACTCATCTGATTCCAAAGCATTCGCTAAATCAAAACCATGTCATGTCTATATCGTATGCATTGCTAAGAAAATTAGAACCGAGCTGAGTATTCATAACTAATCTGTTTCCTATTCAGACTGCGGATAAAATTATCTACTCTAAATTAAATCAAGCGCAGTCTGTACTAGTTGACGGATATCTTTTGTTTTGCCCGGGTTACATCTCACGTCGATTTAATCAGAGAATTAAATTATCTTTGTGTTCTTGTGTAAAGAAAATACGGAAAAATAGAAAAATATGTTTTTCTCAAATATTTCACCCCTCTCTCCTTTGATTTTTTTTTCTTCTCTATTAGTCACCACATCAGCTTCCTGATTTTTTTGCTGCCGCTCGTCCACGAAGAAAATCCAGCCGTGGTTATCTCTAGGCGCTGCAGAGGAAAATCTGCTGAAGTCGCCCAGCTCCTTCTTCCCAGCCAAATGGCTCTTCCTCGCGCAGCAGCAAATCATCTGCTTCCTGATTTTTGTTCCTGACGGCGTGCCATCCCTATCCTCTCCCTCCTCTGATTTTTTTCTGCTGGCATCTTCATCTCCCAGCCGCCCTGTCTCTCTGTCTGATCCTTTCCACCGCTGAGCATCATCTTTATCTTCTTCTACAGCCGTTTTCCTTCCCAGCGCTGCAGCCTTCTCCCAATTTCTCTCTGCGCGCTGGAGCTTCCTCGCTCCATCCCTGCCGAGCGGCTCCTCCCCACGGCGCCCCTTCTATCTATGCGTGCAGTACACAGGAACACCGCTCCCTTCCTCCCTGCTCTGCTCTGCTCGCCGAGCTTGGTTTCTTCCTCACCGGCGTTCCTCCATGGCACGCGTCCAACCTGCTCGCCTGGAACTCCAGTTGCCGCGCCCAGCTTCTCCCTGCGCGCGCTCGACTGAGCTCGCTGGTTCCCTTTCCCCTCTCCCGTGGCGACTCCCTGGTGCTCGCCCCAGCCCCGGCGCCGTGACCTCTCCCTCCCATGGACGCCGCCCACCTCCCTGTGCTCCTTGTTCCAAGTCGCCGTCGCAGCTCCAGCTCGTTCTTCCTGCTTGGATTCCTGCGCTCATCCCCCTGTCTCTCCCCTATGGCTGCTCCCTCGCGCATCCCAAGCTCCGCTCGTCCCTGTGCCGTCGCTCAACTCCCTGGAGTCCCTGCGCAGAGCCTCAGCCTGGTGCCGCGCCCCAGCTCGTCTCCCTTGCGCGCTGGTCGCCTCTCCCTGCCCCAGTCCGTCTCCAAGCTCCAGCCGCGCCCCTGTCCATCTCGCTGCGGCTGCTGCTTTAGTGTTTTCCCTGCGCGCCGAGATCGCGTGCAGCTTTTCCAGCTCGTCGTTCTTCACTGCGCGCGCAAGTTCTCTGTTGGGCGCGCGAAGCTCTCTGTTCGCCATCGACGAAATTACCTCGCCGTGCGCTCTGGCTGCTGCCGACCCCGCCATAAAGTTCACGAGCGCTCCTTGCTCGGCTGATTTCGTCGTGGGCAATTTTTCCACGCCTCAAATCCGTGCTGCCAGCCACGTGTGCGCTCGCTTTTCGTCCATCGGATTTCGCGTGTGCTCGCGTTTATCGTCGAGTCGTCAAACCCGTCATCCCAGCTCGATCCCCACCTCACCAGCTCGCTCTAAACATGATCTCGTCGTTGTTCCGTGCGTCAGCAAGAAATCCGAAGAATCGGATGAAGACGAAGCTAGCAGCGTGGTGTTTACCAAGTGCGCGACAAAAAGCTCGAACATCCTGCGCGACTCAAGTTCGGTTCGTCAAAGTTATTCAGTCGAGGAAAAGATCTGCAGCAATTGATTACCAAAAAAAAGTCCCTAGATGGCGTCAACCGGAATCGTCGTCGTGCTTGCGACTATCGCGTCGAATTAGTCAGCGTAAGTTGATTTGTATTCCCGTTAACTGAGTCTATAAATAGAGTGAATAGAATTATTGGTCTCAATAAATGTTATTAATTTAGCATGCGTATATTGTGATGATTGATTTAGATAAATCGGTAAATCAAGTAATTAAGATACATAGTTTAAAGAGTTAATAAAAAGCTAGGAATAAAAATAGATTTTCTAGTGTAATATGTCAATTTGGTTAATGGATGTAGTCGATGCCCTGCTGTGATATCCATGGTGCTTAACGCTAGGTTTTTAAGTGTTTCATCCTTTTTAGTGTAGATTATCTATAATATACTCGTATACTCGTGCTCATACATGTGCATCATGCATCTCATAAGGTACGATAAATGATCGCGTGATGCGAAAGACGAGCCAAGTCGACCCCAAGCGCGGGCTAATCCGCAGGATGATACTGATGGACAAACCTGAAGATGTTCGCCAAGTGGACGTCGTCTAACACTAACCTAGTGTTACTCAGGCAAGCCCCGGTGCATTTGCCACCTCCCTTGCTATTTTAAAATCTTTCTCACTTGATTGCTGCATTAGGTGATAGGAGTTGCTTGATAAAACCATTCCTGCATTACCTTCCTTGAATTTAATTACCTTCCTTGATCACCTGTTTTACAAAAGCTTTTTAATGCTTAGCTTTGCTTTAGAAAAACAAAAGGTTTTGTTTTTACAAAATATGATGTGGCAAAAGTGGGTGGGATGTTTTTCGAAAATAAAACTTGATGATGGATCTATCAAAGGCCTTGATAGGTTCAACATCGGAAAAGATGTACCTCTGCCAGGTACCAACTTTGGGTTTGAAATGATTAAGCTGAGACCGGGCGGGTGACTTGCACGAGAAGAGAGTCTCGGTGTAGTGTCTCCGTCTGAGTCGATTAAGGACCGTCTCGATGTAGGCTTGATGATCGAGGACCCTTTAACTGGTCACATGCCTCGTCATGGGTAAGCCTTGCCTCGGGCAGACTAAGGCCGGAATAAGATAACACGAAATGGGCGTGGAGCGGTGGCGAGAGTAGCGTGTACCCTCCGTGGCAAGAGGCTGGACGGTGGTGTAGCTGTGCTCTCGGTTTGCGTGAACCTGATCCGGTCTTAAGAACCCCGGTGGCGGGTTGACATATGCAAGGGTTAAGTGCTACATATGTCGTGTGATCGGAGATCCTCAGCTGAGTATAATCGATTCGGATCGCCGTACCTTCGCGGTTATGAAGACTTGGTCACTGCCCTACACGTAGCAATCCAGTGAAGATGAAGGAAGAATTAAGAACTTGGCTAGTTCAGGATAAGTGACTGAACTAGGGTAGAAAGAACTCTAGCTGCAGGTAATTTTACTTAACTTGACAATAAAATTGGATTTTAAGGATCCACTCGTAGTAAGCTTTTCTGCAAAACAGAGTCTTTGATTCTTGATAAGCCATACCTTGACTCCCATATAACCAGCATACCCTTGAGAGTCTTTTCTTTAGTCGGGTAAGACTTGCTGAGTAATTCCATACTCAGGGTTTTATTCCCTGTTGTTTTTCAGGTTCTAACTTTGTGCTGTTGTTGATGGTGTTAAGTGCCGGTGGGCTCGGCCTTCTTATAAGTCTAAGTAACCCTTCTATACTTCTTATTGAGGATGATCCCTTGAGCTAGCATATATATTTTAAACTTATACTTTCGTAATCACTCCGATAAACTAATGTAAAATTTTTGTAACCTGTAAAATTTGGTAGTAAGATTTCCGCTGCAACAATATTGGTGTGTGTGATTTGTGTTACTTAATCCCGCGGTTCTGGTTGTAAGTGGTTTATCCGATGTCCTTGGGGCAATCGGACGGATCCTGTTAAGCTATCTGGTGCACATGCATAGCAGTCTGAGGTCTTTAAGACAAGGGCAGGTGCATGTGGGTCCGATAACTTGGGAGGTTCTGCCACACTCATCTTCCACAGTGACAACACAAGCAGCACCCCCATTGGGTTCAGCAACAGATGGAGCACCCACATTGGGATCAGTAGCAGTTTGGGTACACCCATTGGGGTCAGCGTCAGTGAGGCCAGTTGCAGGCACTTCTTCAGCAGCAGGAACTGAGGTACCAGCGTCCTCATCAAAACTGGATACTCGCCGGAGGCGTCTTCTTTTCTTCTTTTGCTCATCAGCAGAAGGCTCAGGCTGACTGGTTCGGCTAGGGTGCCTCGGGCGAGTACTAACAGGTTTCTGGACATCCAAAGTTGTATCAAGCTCTGGAAGGGGCACCACTGCCAACGTACCAGTAGGAGCAGCGTCGGAGGAATCCTCAGCTAGCAGATCAAGCATGGCATTTATATCCGCATCACTAGGGTTCAGGGGCACCTCAAAATGAACCTGTCGTTCATCATCAGGAATCTCCCCAAGCGAAGCAGCCAAAGTACTGACTTCTTCAGCAGAGGGTCGCACTCTAAGGCCCAAATTGCCATCAGTCGCAGGCGGATTTGACACAAAAAGGGTGAAAGCTTTGGGAGGAGGCAGGCTCCAGGCCGAGTATGCCACTGGAGCACCAACATTTGACACCTTACCCCTGAGGATCATTTCAAGTCGGCTTACCAAGTCTACAGAAGGAATTCTCCTATTGGTAACCCGAGTTGAGTCGGCTAGCCCTCGATACAGATATGCTGGATAGGCCCTGTCTTTCAGTGGCTGAATGTTCTTGAAAACAAAGTCAGCGACCACAGCTTCGGCAGTTAGACCTCTCTCTTTCAGCAGTCCAACTTCAGTTAGCAACACACCTGCCTCAGCCACTTCCTGATCTGTGGGAGACTCGGTCCAGCTCGGAGTGCGAACGTCTGGCTGTCTTCCCGACCGGGAGGGGAGAGAATTTCCATAATTATCAACTATGAACCACTCTAGACGCCACCCCTTAATACTGTCCTTGAGGGGAATCTCAAAATACTCAGTTTTCCGCCCGCGATGCATCTCCAAACTGGCGCCTCCGACCAACTGATGTTGTCCCCCGGCCATCCCAGGGCGACAATGATATAAATACTTCCATAAACCAAAATGCGGCAGCACGCCAAGAAAGGCTTCGCATAAGTGAACGAAAATGGAGATTTGCAGAATGGAATTAGGGTTCAAATGGGTCAAGTTAATGTGGTAGAAATCAAGGAGGCCGCGGAAAAAGGGAGAGATGGGAAGGCCGAGGCCGCGGAGAAGAAAAGGAGCGTAAACTACAGACTCGTGGGTATCCTCTGTCGGGACAGTAGTCCCGTGGCAAATCCGCCAAGAACAGAGTTCCCGCGGAGGAAGAACCCCGATGGACACAAGGTGGAGAAGTTCAGCTTCGGAAATGATGGACATATGGTTACCTGCGAAAGGCAACTGGCTGTTGGGGTCGATCGGAGGGATCACCGCAGCAGACGAGCTCGCAGTTTTCCTCTTGGGCGCCATCTCGATTTTCACCAGCGAACAAAGTAGGAGGCGAATGGCAGAGAGGATTTAGAAGCGGGAATGCAAGAACTAGGGCACGGAAAGCAAAGGCGGCTAAAAGCGCAGCTCTTATGGGATATTCTCGAGCTAGATACCGTTTCAAAAAGTGCCCAGTCATCACCCGGCGGTTATTTCCGAAACCCCAGCATGCCACGTGGTCATCCGGCAGTTATTTCCAAAAAACCGATGTGCCACCTCATCACTCGGTTATCATCCTCAAAATAACTCATGCGGCCGGCTATCACTCGGCGTTGACTCTAAAACGCTGATTTCATATTCAGTCGCTCGGCATTACCTCTAAAATGCCGACGTTACCATCCAGTCACTCGGCGTTGACTCTAAAACGCTGATTTCATATTCAGTCGCTCAGCATTACCTCTAAAATGCCGACGTCACCATCCAGTCACTCGGCGTTGACTCTAAAACGCTGATTTCATATTCAGTTGCTCGGCATTACCTCTAAAAAGCCGATGCCGACCTCCGGTCACTCGGCACTACCTCTAAAAAGCCGATGCCAACCTCCAGTCATTCGACGTTGCCTCTAAAACGCTGATCTTGTGTTCAATCGCTCGGCATTACTTCTAAAATGCCGACGTCGACCTTCTATCACTCGGCGTTGCCTCTAAAACGCTGATCTCGTGTCCAAACGCTCGGCATTACTTCTAAAATGCCGACGTCGACCTTCAAACACTCGGTGTTGCCTCTAAAACGCTGATCTCGTGTTCGATCGCTCGGCATTACTTCTAAAATGCCGACGTCGACCTTCAAACACTCGGCATTGCCTCTAAAACGCTGATCTCGTGTTCGATCGCTCGGCATTACTTCTAAAATGCCGACGACGACCTTCAATCGCTCTGCGTTGCCTCTAAAACGCCGATACCGACTACAAGATTACTCGGCAGCTACTTCTGGAAGCATCAGTGTGATCCCCAAGTTATTCATCTACTGTCTCAAAAGAATCAGTTTTATAATCAAGCAAAGCGAGACATCAAGAAGAAGCCAACGTCATTCTTTCATTAAGGGAAGACAATAAGCTTACAAATCAACTCTTTGCGAGTTGATGCTTCCCTACTATTACTACATTACATTACTACTACTACTATACTACGCTATACTACTCTACATTACTACTACATTATTCTAACTACACTATACTAATATCTAAAGACCAGTGGCGCTTAGCCACTGGCCTTGCTGCTGCTGCCACCACCGCCGCCCCTAGTGCTGCCCTTGCTGCTGCCGCCCCTGGTGCTGCCCTTGCTGCTGCCGCCTCTGGTGCTGCCCTTGCTCCCGTCGCCGCCGCCGCTGCCCCCGCCGCTGCCGCTGCCGTCACCGTCGCCGTCGCCACCGTCGTCGTCGTCACCGTCGTCGTCATCCTCGTCCTCGTCGCCGTCCGAGTCCTCCTCATCCGAGGAGTACTCCGACTCATCCGAGCCCTCGAGCCCGGAGCGCTCGACGGCCCGGATGTACGTCCAGACTTCCGTGGCAATCCCCTGGGAATCGTCTGAATCATCAGACGACGCCGGGGGAGAGACGGGAGCTGGAGACCCCTCGGACTCGGAGGAGAACTCCTCCTCCGAGTATTCCGAGTCGCCGAAGTCCTCCGACGGAGGAGTCGGCTCGCGCTTGCATTTGTTACTCTTGCCCATGGCGGAAGCAGATGGGAGAGAAGAAAAGGATGCAGTAAAGAACAGCGAAGAGATGTGAAAAAACCAGAGGGGCAACGACGTTATTTATAGAAGGGAAAGGCAACCGCTCACCTCCAACTGTGGTCACTGAACAGTCGCAAAGCATTCAATAGGCACTTCCACCCGTCTGAAGACACGTCAGACGGCTGACGCTGTTTCATGCAACACTACACCCATTGGGACTCCAGTCAACAGCGCAAAGGATATGATTACACTCGCCGTCCCATCACATTACTACTCAGAAGCAGCCGGCTAAAACACTCAGCGTACCAAGCCATCCCTTGCCCACACCCATTGGGGGGGGACGCCCAGGAATTATCAGTATATTTTTCAAAACGGTCACATCTGTGCAGGGCACGCAGTGAATACCTCAAGACAAAAATGAGATATCAGTAAGGATCAGAGGAAAGCCAAATATAGCCAGCGAAGTACAATATATGGCCGACAGAAGCGACGTGAAGACTAGACAGAGACCGTCCATCAAACGTCCAATCAGTCGCAGGAGCAAATAAATTGCACTACCTAGCAAGATACGGATGGATTGCAAACTCGGCTGCTAAAGACAAAATATATGCTGACCTCTGCAGCAAAATATTGATGACATAATGCTGACCTCCAAAGCGTAATGCAAATAGCTTCATGCCAATTTCTACAAACGAAAGGGATAATTTTCAGCAAAGAGGCACGAAAGGAAGACCTTCGAATGGATTATCCTTAAAAAATCCATTTGAAGGTCGGGGGCTACACCCATTGGGTGCACCTCCGATGCACCCCATGGATTATCATTCCAAGCCGAGATAGTGTCGACTTCTAAGGCGTGGGACAAGATTAAAAGACCAACCCTCAACCAAGATGCAGGAGCACAAATGGAGATAATTTCTGGGGAAGACCTTCGAGTAGATTGTTTTCTAAAATCTACTCAAAGCTCGGGGGCTACACCCAATAAAGCTCAGAATCCTACAAAATTGAAATGCCGACCTCTAAGGCACAAGCATGAAACCAAACTTCGGTCAAATGAGTGATCGGAGCAAGAGAAGACAGCAGGAAGACGTTCTTCTTCAAAACACCCGCAAGTTGGACCTGGAATCTTTGGGCTGATTACTTCTAAATTAACCCAAAGATTGGGGGCTTGTGGGGGGTAGATATCCCCCGGGTCCACTAAAGGAGTAAAAGACCTCACGAAAGGCCCAAGGGCCCAATAAATCGTAAGGTCATTCTTTCGTGGGCCTGGGGAGAAACAACCAACAAAGCAGAGCGACGTGATACCGGATTGGTGCAAACCCGGATGGCCCACAACGTCGAGCGAGTAAATCGCAACAGAGACCCGACTTTCCCGCGCTGAAGCCCCCATGCAACGGAGCCATGCGAGGATAAGTCGGCGAGGGTTACGTAGGGATAAACTCAAGAGGTTCACTACCTTTTAGCTACTTGTTGTTATCATATCCACGTGTACTGCCCCACGGTCGAGTATATAAGGCCTAGGGGGCACCCCTTCAGAATGATCAACCCTATCTTACTTAGCCACCCACATCAACTCTTTGTGTCTTCAGTCCAGAGAGCCCTCTTGTAACCACACTCACATACTCACCAGGACGTAGGGTGTTACGCATCTCTAAGCGGCCCGAACCTGTAAATCTTGTCCACTGTCCCTCGTGCGATCGGCACGAACCATTTTGCTACAGTCGTCGACTCCGTCCTACTCCAAGAAACACCTTGAGGGGCAACCCCGGGTGTGCGGTCGGACCCAAAACACCGACAACAACGACCTCAACAAGTTCGGCAAGCGGTGGATGAAGGAACTCCCTTCGGTGGTCTGGAGTCTGAGGACAACGCCGAGCCGAGCCACGGGCTTCACACCGTTCTTTCTAGTCTATGGGGCCGAGGCCATCTTGCCCACAGACTTAGAATACGGTTCCCCGAGGACGAGGGCCTACGCCGACCAAAGCAATCAAGCTAATCGAGAAGACTCACTGGACCAGCTGGAAGAGGCTCAGGACATGGCCTTACTACACTCGGCGCGGTACCAACAGTCCCTGCGACGCTACCACGCCCGAGGGGTTCGGTCCCGAGACCTCTAGGTGGGCGACCTGGTGCTTCGACTGCGACAAGATGCCCGAGGGCGGCACAAGCTCACGCCTCCCTGGGAAGGGTCGTTCGTCATCGCCAAAGTTCTGAAGCCCGGAACGTATAAGCTGGCCAACAATCAAGGCGAGGTCTACAGCAACGCTTGGAACATCCAACAGCTACGTCGCTTCTACCCTTAAGATGCTTTCAAGTTGTTCGTATACCTCATTCCCACGCAAAGTTTAGTCATCAAGGAAGGGTCAGCCTTGCCTCGGCAAAGCCCGACCCTCCCTCGGGGGCTAAAAGGGGGGAACCCCCTCTGCGTCAAAATTTTCCTCGGAAAAAGATCTTTTCTGCCAGAATGTCTTTCGTGCTTTCCGACTATTTCGAAAGTGGATCCTGAAAACGACGGAGTACACGTAAGCAGCCAAGGCTGACCGAGCCGAGGGATTCCTACGCCTCCAGGATACGGATACCTCACTCATCACCTTCTGCGATAAGTAACTCGCGCTCGGATAGGTGATTCCGCGAACCGAACAAGTCTTCACGCTCAAAAGCTCCTCTGCCGAAACGATTCTTCGGGCCTTCTCGACTGCGTCGGTGACAGAACCCTATGGACGAACAAGGGTGCGCGTAAGCGGCAAGGCCGACCGAGCCGAGGGATTCCTACGCCTCCGGGATATGGATACCTCACTCATCACCTTCCGTGAAAAGTAACTCTCGCTCTCGCAAACAATTCTGTTACCGACAAATAAGTCCAGATATTCGAAACAAGGGGAAAAGAAACACAGCTTTACAACACGACGATGGTGTGTTTGGGCCTCGGCGGCCGCAGAAAACACACACTACAAGATAATCCGATCCTGCAGGCTCGGATCTTGACATTTGAAGGGAGCAGCAGCACCCTCGGCGTCAACTACACCATCGCCGCCAGGGTCTTCTCCAGGAATCCGGCTCGAGCAGATGGCTCGGGCCGGTCACCCCGAAGCCTCAGCCAGCCGTCCCCCGAGGACATCGGCTCGATTTGTGGCCTCGGCAATTCAACTCCGGCGTCGGTCCCGCCAGTGGACGACCCGGTCAGGCTCCGGCCGACCAAATCTTCTTTTCGAGCCAACTCTGCCTCTGTCCGTGCTGACACTGCTACCTCCGGCTTCGGCTCATCAGAGAGCGGCCGAGGGTTTCCTTTAACTAAGCAAGAGAAGCCTCGGACAGCAAGGCCGACCGAGCCGAGGGACTCCTACGCCTCTGGGATACGGATACCTCACTCGTCACCTTTGCACGAGGCAACTCACGCTTGGTGAAGCGGTTCAGATAGCCGACAGGCGAGTCTTAGTGCTCGAAATGAGGAAAAAACACGGCTCCGCGCCAAAAATGCATACATGTTCAGGCCCCGACAGCCGCAATGAACAAAACACCGGCATTCAAGGTGCCATTACAAACGGAACTCCGGTTCCGTCTCCGCAGGTACGAACAACCCCACACGATAGGGGGGCCTGCGGAGCAACAGAAGGCCGACGGATGGCTCGCCATCGCCCGCTCCAACAGCAACGACGACGACGACTTCTGCTCCGGGGGGCCGAACAGCAGCAGCGATGACCTCAGGGCGGATGCTGCTGCCATGAGGCCCTCACCCATGCCCTCACTCGAGAGGCAAGGACGGGCAGAAAGCCGTAGAGTTGGAGGTCAGTCCGTGGGCGGCACCGACTATCTCGTCGGCGGAGAAACCTCTTCCGGCTGCCGTGGCGGAAGGCGGCGCCGGGAGCGGCTCCGAAGCCACTCGGGTCAGAGAGCCAGGCACGCAGCAGCTGCCAGCGCCACGAACGATGAACGCCCTTCCCCCCGATCACTAAGGGAAGGAGCGGGCCGCCGCCCGCGCAGGGACCGACCCCAACTCGGCGCACTCCCCTCCCCAGCACTGATGATGAAAATCCTTGAAGCTGAGGGAGGGGCAGAGGCCACAGCCCGGCTTGCTTTTCCCCGCCATCGAACTGGAGGTCACCGTCTTGGGTGACCACCGGCGAGGGGATGCGGCCGGGCTGCATGATGAAAATCCTTGAAGCCGAACGATGGCTGAAAGGTACCAACTTCCATGAAGTTACGTTCCTCCAACGACAAGGCGAAAGGATTGCGGGTGTTTCCCATCCGGGGGCTCGGAAGGTGGAAAGACACGATGCATAAGGGAGTGCGAAGACATGGTCGCCTTTCAAGGGGGTCACCCTCCTTTTAAAGGCAACTCTCCCTACTTGCGTCCCCAGCCGTCGCGGGCTGAGTCTTCTCCAACACGCTCCAAGGTCCTCCCCCTACGGCGCGGGGGCTGGGTCCCACGCGTCATGCAGGCTGGCCCAGAGCAGAAGAAGTCAAACCGCCGCGCGCGGTGCATGCAACTGCCCAGCGGTTACGAGCATTCCTCCACTTTCGCACAGACCGGCGGGTGAAAGGGCGGACAGCCATGCAGTCGGCATGCAACCGCGCCAAGTGGGCGCACCCCTTCGACTCCAACGCACCCAGCATGGAGGCCTAGGCCCACACGTCACGCAACCGGCGCGCCAGTTGCGTGGTGCGAGCAGCCGCGCCGCCCCTTGCGCCACTATCGCGCCTCCTCGACTGCGGAACCAATACCGCGACTCAAGGCAACCCTGCGTATGACCCAACAGTGCCAGCCAGGCGCATCGATCACGGGCCAGTCAGCCGCGGGAGAAGGCGCGACGGTCGATGCGGCCAAAAATGGGCCGGTAGTAATGGCGGTGGCAGGCGGGCAGAAGCAGCGGTCACGTCGTCAGCCAAGCTCACGTCACCTCGTGGGACAGCGAGAGAACCCTCTCTCACGGCGTGAAGACGACGCGCCCGTGTTCCGTTCCTCGAACGGCCCACGCACGCGCAACGGCTGCCCCGCGAACCACTTGCCCCGTCGCATTAACTCCGCGGCGGGACAAGCGGCGCCTCTGGCAGGAGAAGCGAGCGACGCTTCGCCTTCGCCATAATGACCGCGTCAAAAAAGGTACGCCACGTCATTCGATTTCATATCCTTTTCCTTTTCCTCTTTCTCTCTCTTACAACAGAGACCGGGAAAGGGGGATACCCCGAAAAGGATCCTTCTCCGTGAAGGAAACAGGCCCCGAGCCTCCCTACTGATCAGAGGTTCAAAGGCTGGCCCCTCGGAGGGGTTTAACAGTCGCCTCAGAGCGCTTGGGCTCCGCGCCCACTACTGGTCAGAGGTTCGAAGGCCGGCCCCTCGGAAGGGTTCAACGGCCGCCTCAGGCCACTCGGGCTCCGCGCCCACTACTGATCAGGGGTTCGTAGGCTGGCCCTCGAAGGGTTCACAGCCGCCTCAGACACAGAGCGAGGGATGACCCTGGGTACGTTCGATACATAACCAAGGCTCGGGCTACGCTCCCGAGGTACCCTAGGACATTTCCGAGACCAGCGGGAACGATCTTGTAACGGAATCCCATCAGAGGGAGGCATCGAGCCCTCGGACCCCGTCAAAAGGGGACCGGGTCCGGCAGATCACTCGTAGGTACTTTTGGAGCGCGCCTCCGGGCCTCTAGCCGACCCCTAACAAATGGGGCACGGGCGTCCACTCGGATTACCCGTCAGCAGCTCGCTGGAGACACCATGTTCGGCGCCCTCCAAGGGCAACATGGCGCTTTCCACCCTCCTCCTTGCAGAAAGGCGACGCAGGGGCGTATGTAAAAAAGTCGAGTCTGTCCTTGACCGTCCTCTCGCCCTGTGCAGAGGCTCGGGGGCTGCTCTCGCAAACCCAGCTCCGGCCAAACCGTTGACAGCGTCAACATACCAGCCCGAGAACTTGGGACCCGACCGTGCACCCGGGCTACGGCCAGCTCGCATGAGGGAACGACCAGACCGGCCGAAACATTGTGAAATGCATTAAGACCTCGAAGGAGTCAAACCAATCCTCCGAGGCCTCGGGGGTTACACCCGGCGGGTGCGCTCGCGCGCACCCACCGGAACAAGACGCAACCGAGAAAGGCTGGTCCCCTTGCAAAAAAGTGCGACAAAAGCCTCCAAGCGAGTATTAACACTCCCTTCGAGGCTCGGGGGCTACTGTCGGGGACCATAATTAGGGGTACCCTCAAGACTCCTAAATCTCAGCTGGTAACCCCCATCAGCACAAAGCTGCAAAGGCCTGATGGGTGCGACTAAGTCAGGGATCGGTCCATTCGAGGGACGCGATCACGCCTCGCCCGAGCCCAGCCTCGGGCAAGGGCAGCCGACCCCGGAGGATCTACGTCTCGCCCGAGGACCCCCTCCAGCAACGGACACACCTTCGGCCCGCCCAAGGCCCAGTCTTCACCAAGAAGCAACCTTGGCCAAATCGCCACGCCAACCGACCAAATCGCAGGGGCATTTAATGCAAAGGTGGCCTGACACCTTTATCCTGACGCGCGCCCTCCAGTTGACAGAGCCGAAGTGACCGTAGTCACTTCGCCGCTCCACTGACCGGCCTGACAAGAGGACAGCGCCGCCTGCGCCACTCTGACTGTTGTGCCACTCGACAGAGTGAGGCTGACAGCAGCCAAGTCCGGCCCTAGGCGCCATGGGAAACTCCGCTTCGCCCGACCTCAGGGCTCGAACTCGAGCTCAGCCCCGGAAGACGACGAACTCCGCTTCGCCCGACCCCAGGGCTTGGACTCGGGCTCAGCCCCGGAAGACGACGAACTCCGCTTCGCCCGACCCCAGGGCTCGGACTCGGGCTCAGCCCCGGAAGACGACGAACTCCGCTTCGCCCGACCCCAGGGCTCGGACTCGGGCTCAGCCCCGAAGGACGACGAACTCCGCTTCGCCCGACCCTAGGGCTCGGACTCAGCCCTGGCATCAGTCGACGGTCTCCGCCTCGCCCGACCCAGGGGCTCGGATTCGACCTCGGCCTTGGAAGACAGACTCGACCTCGACCTCGGAGGAGCCTCCACCTCGCCCAACCCAGGGCACGGACCGACCACGTCAACAGGAGGCGCCATCATTACCCTGCCCCAAGCTGACTCAGGCTACGGGGAACAAGACCGGTGTCCCATCTGGCTCGCTCCACTATACGGGTAATGATGGCGCCCCGCACGCTCTATGACGACGACGGCTCTCAGCCCCCTTACGGAAGCAAGAGGACATCAGCAAGGACTCGACAGCCCCGACAGCTGTCCTTCCGCCAGGTTCCGACGCTCCTCCGACGGCCACGACATCACACGAACCGAGTGCCAAAACCTCTCCGGCTGCCACGATGGCATGTACTTAGGGCGCTAGCTCTCCTCCGCTAGACACGTTAGCACACTGCTACACCCTCATTGTACACCTGGATCCTTTCCTTGCGCCTATAAAAGGAAGATCCAGGGCCCTCTTACGAGGGTTGGCCGCGCGGGGAAGGACGGGACGACGCTCGCGTGAGGCCGCTCGCTCCCTCCCGCGTGGACGCTTGTAACCCCCTACTGCAAGCGCACCCGGCCTGGGCGCGGGACAAACACGAAGGCCGCGGGATTTCACCTCTCACGCATGTCTCCCTCCGGCTTCTTCCCCCCTTCGCGCTCCGTCTCGCGCCGACCCATCTGGGCTGGGGCACGCGGCGATAATTTACTCGTCGGTCCAGGGACCCCTCGGGTTCGAAACGCCGACAGTGATGGATCAACTCATTCCATTCCACAAACCAAACAAAAATAGTGAGGAGTGAAAAGATGATGGACTAGCTCATTCCTCAAACCAAACACTCTATTACTTTTTCCGGCGACCATGTCTAAGCCACCGAAAATAAGCATGTATACTTTTCGGCGGCTACAGTCAGACCGACGGAATTCACAAGTCATTTTCGACGGTCCGAGTGAAACCGCCGAAAATAGGCCTGGGTGTGGCCGCCAAAAATAGAAGCTAATTTTCGGCTATTTTTTGTGGTCAGAATATGCCGAAAATAGGCCATATACCACCGAAAATAAGCTATTTTCGATGGTATATGGTCTATCCAAAAATGATCGTCTGTACTGTAGTATGAATATGATTTGCAACTATAAGATGCCACTCTACCTGAACTAAACATAGATTTGCTTTCATAATGACGCATTGTTGTGTTTCTATTCCTATAAATAGTAGCTAACTAACAGACCTGAACATAAATCTGCTTTTATAAAGATGTGTTGTTATATTTCTGTTCCTATATACAATATCTATCTCAATAACTCACCAAGAAAAGAAGATTCAACCATGTACACAATGGTGTTGATGTTCAGGACAGGCTTCCAGTCTTCAAGCAGACTATTCAGGCATACGTTTCCCTCCAAGTAAATATTGGGATGGTAAACCTTGCATGTTACAAAAACTAAACATTAGTACACAGAATGACACGTTACAATCAAGACTTGAGTTAATTTTACAAGTGAAGTTCTTCCTTGTTACCTTAGTCTTGCACTTGACTTTTGGAGGTTCATGCAGGTAAACTTGGAAAGTAAAAATAAATTTTCCACCCCTAACAATAAGCATTTGCACATTAGAAAACAAGGTTAGTAATAAGGCATTATATTGAATAGGGGAAACAAAAATAAAAAAAATAAAGGTAGTCTTGAGTTCATAACTCGAACTTCAGAGTAACAAATTTCGGTTCCTCCGTGGTGAAAAAATCCACAAAATTATGCTTCTAATTTTGAGTAAAAGCAATATCTAAGGATCAAATGTTCACCAACCCAACTAAAAGAGCAAACCACCAAAAGACAAAAGGGGAAATATCCTCGGTTTGCTTCGGCAAGCAATTAGGAACATTGTGATATGATGATAAGCAAGAAAAATACTATTAATGGTGTTGAGTAGTCATCACCCAGACAGAGCCTAGGTGTCCAAGGATGCGTCCTAACACTATAACGGCTTGTTCGTTTTGCTATTAAACCATGTGGATTGGGTGAGATTTAGTCGGTTTAAATCCATAGCAAGTCAAAATACATCTCAATCCCACCCAATCCACTTCAATCCACGTGGAATTGAAATAACCGAACAAAGCCTAATATGGCATGAAACCCAAGAATATCTAGCAAAGCATATAATTCTATTTTGTCCAAACATATCAAAATCCATAACAAAACCCACCCTAACAAGAGTATGCCCTTTCATGCTCAAAACTCTATTTGCAAACAGTTCAATTCCATTTTCAATATATACATAGTAGATGCACGATGGGATATCTACATGTAAAATTAGGACAGAATGAGTAACGTACATGATGAATATATATGTTGTGAATAGCATAAGGCAATTACGCCATTCTCCTCAGGACCACTTACATGTAGTATCCTTCATCAGGCTTAATAGTGGACTCAAAGTTCATCAGATCATCCTTGCCATTCTTAAAAGTAATCTTAGTTGTCTTAAGAAGGTTAAGCTCAACAATATCTGCCAAAAATGTAAAAGTGATACTAAATAACCACCTAAAACAACAAATGTGCAGCACAAGAAAGAACCAATATAGAGGAAAAATAAAAAATAACGAAAACAAGAAAGCATTTAGTAAGCCACTAAATAACACCATCATGCCTTCAAATCACACAAAACATAGCATTGATTCTACAAAACTGTGGACAAAATCATGTCTTCAAATCTAATTGTTCAATACACAATACTTAATATTTGAATCTGGACCCATGTATCATATATTAGCGGGTTCCCCATCGGGTAGCGAGTATGGGGGCAACAAAGAACATACCCACGCCCACCGTACCTAATGGGCATAACAAATGACCCAATAAAATATCCATGGGTATCAAAATCTGCCATACCCATGCCCTAATAGGGTTTTTACCCATCGGATTTCGGGTTTCGGGTACCCATTGTCATCTCTAACCGTGACAACGAAGTCCCTCTTCTGGCAAATGTCTCTGAACACCAGAGTCGACGGGTTCACCGCTACGTCAACCTATGCTCTGTTTGTCTTCTCGGGCTCCCCCACGTTCGTCAGCGTCAGGCCCATAATTATATTTTTTGAGCCCTAGAGTGAAACACAGACTTAGGTCTTTGTTGACTTTTCATACAAATGATATTTTTATTTTTAAAGTTGTGACGATAAAATTTATCTCTCTATTTCACGAGGAACAAGGGCCAAAGTAATTAATTAAACTAGTACACACCTAGTAAAATGAATACATTATTTAATTAATGGGGCTTAGTTTATTGTAATCACCTAAAAATACTAGTGGTTTTATTGCCTAATACATACGTGATGCTGGAGGAATCAATTGATGATCAAGTCACCACTTCCCCATGTAAGGTTTAAATTCTTGCCTACAACCTAGTTGGTTTGCTCTTAGATGTTGATGTTACGTGTTGACTACAGAGGTGAAGGTGACTATTGAGACGTGCTAAATATAAGAGCTATCTAATCGGCGATAGGTACCTTATGCCTCAAAGGATCGGCGACGGCGCTATCCTAGCCTTTGTATCGCGCGGTATAACGGTTCGTGTTCATTTTCTGTATGTGAGTATATCTCCCTATTTAGACATACTAAAGTATCCAACACATTAAGAGTTGGAGGCCCTCAGATTTTTAGGGGCCCAGGCCACTTGCACTGGGCCATGTATGGCTTGGTCACTGACTGCTTCGCCTCCACTTGCCACACGTCGTTGCCCGTGAAGATCATGATGGAAGGGTAGTTTAGGTCCTTCGTCGCGATCTCCCCGATCTCCGCGCACGAGGCGTGCGTCGGCTCCACGATCTTGCATTTCCGGTCCGCATCGAGGCTCATAACGCATAGATACGGGATGAACTCACCGACAGTGAGGTCATATAAGAGGCCTAGGTCCATGGCCTTCGTGGGGTCACGAAGTAGCTTGCGCTATCGGTGGCTATGGCGGCCTCGGGTCCGACTGGGTTGAATGATGTGACGATTGCCGATTTAATCTCGGAGGTCGACCAGTCCTGGTGTGCCTTCTTGACCATCGCCGCGAGGACTAGCGTGAACTGCCGCCAATGACGTGGCCAACACTATCTGTGTGTTGGTGTACCCCACGTCACCGTGTGGCACCACCGTGAGTGTATTCGTGCATGGCGCGCTAACGTCGGGCTTAAAAATCTTGCTGTCGAGCTCGATGTTCGTGACGACACGACGGACGACGCCGCTGGCGGCCACGGTGAGCAGCCAGGGCACGTTTCTCTCGACCTTGAGCATGTCTGGGTTGTTCCTCCCGGCCGGCGTGTACTGATCAACACACATTGGGCGACAACATTATACCACGGTGCGGTCACGACATCGTCATGGAACACCATGTTGTCCTCGGTGCCATTGAAGGACATCGATATGACGTCGACGTCGTCGTCCACCGCGGAGTCCATCCCTGCTCTTACTTCTTTGGGGTGGCACTCCTCGTCGCACACATGGTACATCACGAGGTGCGCCTTGGGCGCCACCGCGAACGCCTTGTCGTACTCGATTCCAAGAACGGATGCGCGCTGCAGCAGGGAATTCCCACACGTATCACTGGTATCTACGAATGTTTTGAACCCAATCAACTTGTTGTTGCATGCTTGGTTATTGTCACACCTGTCCTTCCACTTGACCGGAGGCGGTGGCATCCCTTTGGCTTTGGAGTTGGCATTGATTTGGCCTATGGTGGTGATGCCTGCGTCAAGGATGCCAATGATCATAACCTCACCCATGTTGCCCTTGCACCACACGCCATCCCTAACATTGTCAAGCCATGATAGCTGCGAAGAAGCCGACGCGTCGTCGGAAATAAGCTTGTAGCTCTTGTTCGGGATGATCTCGATGAACTAGGGGAACCTCGCCACGTCATCGACCTCCTGCCGTGTGAGCCACGCCGAGAACCTGCTCACCACATGGCTATACGAGTAGATGAGGTGCGACCCCACCATCGAAAACCGCTCTGCGGTCACCGAGTCGCTAGTGTTGCACACCTACTTGAGGAGGTGTGTGTGCAAGTGCTCGAGCGCCTCCAGCTCGTCGACACCAACCAGACCATCCGGGCGGTAGACGACGATGAGGTATGTAGCGAGCGGGTTGTCATGGTCAGACGCTTGTCGGATGGGCTAAATGAGGTGAGATGAACAAAGAACGATAAGGAGGGTGAGGTGATACCAGGGTGTCATGGTTGCAGCGAGCGAGGTTTTGGTGGAGCTTAAAAAGAGTAGAGACAAACGAAATACGCTTTTGTATTACTTCCTCCAACTTCGTGGAGCCTAAACTTAGTAAAGCTAGGAGTGTTTCGTGTTCATCTTATGTGGCATGAATTTAAATTGAACCCTAATTAATTCACCAATTGTTTATCATATTGTCGCAGTATTACTGTTTTATGAAAGTAATGTTTGTAACTTACAACAGAACATGATTACTAGGAATAGACTTCTCCTCAGGACTCAGTCCATGTCTACTAAGACTCATGAGATTCTTATCTCTCTCATTTTAAACTCCACTATATAAATGGTGCAAAATAGTGTTTTACGTGACTATACACATGACCTGCTGGTCATAGCCCGAGTCAACTAAACTCCAGCGAGCTAGGGTCTGTCTAGGCTCGTCCATGAGGAGAGTGGATTGCTAGTAAGGAAACAATAGCCTGTGTTGAATTGATTCAAATAGACAAGTATATGCATAGGTAAAACAACACTATCTGTTCACGTGGGAAATTGTTAATACTCTAGAAATGTTGAAACAAACATTATATAAATTCCATTTCTTTAAAACGGATACAAGTTCATCCCGAAAAGTCATATTTGGTTGTACTTGTATCCATCTCAATCAATATATATTGCAATGGTTTGGAGATGATGGTTTGAGATTTGCGATGGATATAAATGTTGTTAAATAAGAGCTGATTGTTGGTCATCTGTTCTCAATTGATATGCACAATAAAAATCAAGGCAACATAATGTTAAAAAGATAATCAACCTTCGTCCTTAAGGAGTTATCCCTCCTTCGAAGATGAAGGTTATGACTTAATTACCTAAATAAGTAAGGAATGTAAAGAAATTTTAACATAATAATTCATCTTTGATGTATTAATATCATATTTCTTCTTTTTCGTATAATGAATTTATAATCGTACCTTCGGCTCTACAGAATGAGTTAGAACGAATGTGCTCTAGAGAAAAGATTACACACAACAATTGTTCAGCCCTTCAAAAGGAAATTTATGCAGGGCACTATTCATCTATTTATACAGAATCGTACAGCTTCATACAAAATTACACTTACACTCACAAAGATTACACACATGAGTTACAAAAAATACAAGGACAACATTATCTTTTGCTTTCAGTATTCAGGATGACACCTTCTTCTTGCATTGTCTCCCTGTGTTGCTATGACGAATCTAGCTTCGTTGCCCCTCCATTGTCCTGCATCGAAGGTGCTCGGGTGCCGAAGCTCCTACAATACTTGGTAACATATTGATAGCCAATGATTAAACGTGTTTTTGAGGACCTTCAAAAGACGAAGGCCCCCAACATTGATTCTAAATCAAGCCTTAGCAATTAGTAACATCAAGTCATCTTAAAGACTAATGTGTCATTCAACCAACGATATATAGGGTATATTTGGATCTCATTCTTATTATGGGACTTTGAGTTTTAGGCAATCAATATAAAATTTGAACATTGGATTTTAAAATGAGACATGTTAGATCTCATTCTCATAGCAATAATTGTCTTTGTACAGTAGAAGTCTCCAAATAAATTTATCGTAGATAACTGATCTAATATTTCTTACGCAACATCTTATTTTTTTAGGAGACTCAAACAACGCCACATTAGTTTATGTTTAGCGTTTTATTGTATGTTTGGTTGCTTGGGCTCCATAGGCCTAGGTAGGCACAAGAAGCATGGATGGGGTTAGCCTTGGTATGCCTATTTCCTTGGCATGAATTATGTACCCTTAGGATAGCCTTGTGAAACCAAAGTATGTAAATTACAAACTTAGGATCATGAATGCTCAACATGGTAAGTTGACAAATTCCAATTGGTTTCTACCTTCACATGTCTATTGGAATGGTCAGGATCAAGGGTGATGACAAAGTTTGTCAGTCCCATCCAGCCCCACTGATACCTCGGAAAATATCGAAGCATTGCTAATACTTGCTTTATTTAAGTATTTATATTTGTGTAATTATATTCAAGTATTACATTATTAGAATTGACATGCTAGAATAAGATTAAAACCTAGACGTAAAACTTTTGATCGTAACGTAGAAAAACACTTCTAAGCAAAAGGGGTGAAGTGGGCTTTTTGCTAAGCTTTAATTTACGGGGGGGGGGATAGACAAGCCCAATTCATCCTCTCTTGGACATTTAGATTCTTTCAACCCAATATAAATGTGGGTAGACCCTTCTCATCTAACTAACACATAAGTGAACCTTGGATCAGAGTCAACAACCGCAAAAACAATTTGGTTGTAGTGTGTTTCTCCCCTAAAGTTATCTCCACCAACTTACTCATCTTCATCTTTTATTTCAAAGTCTACTATATAAACAATGCAATATACAACACAAAACAATGTTTTTGCACGACCATATGGATGATCTGCTAGCCATAGCCTAAGAAAGCAACCTTAGAATTAATAGGGACCCTTGTAAGGACATGTGTCCCATCAATAGCCCCAATACGGTCCTAGATTATATAACTAGAACATTTTAAGTTATTTAATTTACCTAAGAAAGTTAAGGATTATGGGTTAACTACCCAACCATGAAAAGAGGTTAACTAACATGTTTGTTGGCTAGTGAGGTCACAGGACTCCGTGTAAAAAGCCACATGTGGCTTGGGTACAAAACTACAAACAAGACCAACAGAGGGAAGAAAACAATATGAGAGGTAGAGCATTTTCATCAAGCTAATAGTCCACTTTTGGATTCGTCGTGTTTGGCTTAGATGCATGTGTAGTCAAACATGTGAGATTCACATTACACTAGTCTGATTGACCTTTAACCACACATGCAAACACACCTTTGACACACATGTTTTGTAGATTACCCTGTTTTTAGAATTATTTCGTTTTTCCCTATTTATCTTAGGATCAATTTGGTAGAGCCCGCTCCATGATTTTATAGCTCTGAGACTTGAATCTCCATACTCCGCTAGAGTGATTTTGAGTGGGTTTTTAGCAAGGGTAAATCTATCTAACAAAAACAAAGCGATTTCTAAGGGATTAGACCGAAGTGTGAATAAAGTGATTTCTAACAGAAAGTTGTAAGAAGATTTATATATAATAGATATTTCACTTAGGACATCTGCAATGGTCGTCTTAAATACCTAGCTGATAGAAGAATAAAAATAGTAATTTATTTCATCACTAGTATTTGGTTCCAGACATAATACATTCAGTTTCTTAAAATACTTGAAATCTTCTCATATTTTTAACTATGTAGCAAAGAGATTGAATCTAGCTAGTCATTGGGACACCCTTAGCCCATACCATAAGGCATATCTTTTACGGTGGCGGAAACTCCCTTCATTTCTTTCACCTCCGATTCGATTCCTTGTCCCCTCTTGATCCGAGCCGCCACCAAACCCTAACTATCTAAACCCCCCGTCTCGCTGTCCGATGGCCGCCGCCTCGCCGCCGCCCTCCCCACCCCACGCAAAGCGCCCCAAGATGTCCTCCTCCTCCGACCCGGAAGCCGATGCTGAGCCCACCTCGGCCTCCGCCGCCGTTGAGGGCGCCGATCCTGCGCAGCGTCGTCCCAGGTACAAGCGCCGCAAGGTCGCCATCCTTCTCGGGTACTGCGGCGCGGGGTATCAGGGCATGCAGAAGAATCCGGGCGCGCGCACCATCGAGGGGGACCTCGAGGAGGCGCTCTACCAGGCGGGCGCCGTGCCCGAGGCCGACCGGTCCGCGCCGCGCCGTTACGATTGGGCACGTGCTGCGCGCACCGACAAGGGCGTCAGCGCCGCGGCGCAGGTGGTGTCCGGGCGCTTCTACGTCGACCCGCCGGGCTTCATCGATCGCTTGAACGCGCAGCTCGCGCCGCAGATCCGCGCTTACGGCTACGTGCGCGTTACCAACTCATTCAACGCGAAAAAGTTCTGCGACCGCCGGAGGTACCTGTATCTGCTTCCCGTATTTGCTCTTGACCCCAGCGCACACCCGGACCGCGAGGCCGTCATGGCGAGCATGGGGAGTGGGAGCGAGCTTACCAAGTGCCTGGAGTGCTCCGAGAGAGGCAGGAAGATTCCTGGTGTCATGGGCCGGGAGGGGAAACTGCCCAGCCCCGGGCAGAATGGTGTTGATGCTCCCGTGGAGGGAAGTAGCCATGACGAATCTGGAACACTTGGGGATGCAAAATGTGACCATACAAGTTCAGATGGTAATAACCCATTTGCCCATGGGGAAGTTGGATCGAACAGCAAGGAGAAGCCTGATTTACCGGTCTCTGGTGATAGAACTGAAGTTGCAAATGCAAAGATGGGATCAAATGGCGACGGTGCTGTTGTATCATCAGGTACTGGGTGGAAATCAAGTCTTGTAATTCTAATCTGTGTTGGCTAGTGTTGATTAGATTTTTGTTCTGATCTGAATAGTTCAGCTGATGCAGATATTTATATTGGGAACGAGGAGAAGAAACTTGAGCCTGCAGCCACTGAAAATAAAGCTCAAGGTATGGAATCTGAGAAGATCAATGGAGAAGAGAAACTGCCAACTAAGAGTACCTTTTCTTACACTGATGAAGTGAAGGAGAGGTTCAACAGGATTCTCAAGTACTATATTGGGACACACAATTTCCATAACTTCACTACAAGAACCAAAGCAGAGGATCCTGCAGCAAAAAGATTTATCATTTCCTTTGCTGCTGACCGTGTTGTCAGCCTGGATGGGATTGATTTTGTCAGGTGTGAAGTTGTTGGACAGAGTTTCATGCTCCATCAGATCCGGAAGATGATTGGTCTTGCTGTAGCTGTGATGAGGAACTGTGCACCTGAATCAATTTATGATGTCGCTTTTCGCAAGTATGAATCTTATAAGCTTTTAGGTATTAAGCAATCCATATAACATATGTTTGCACGCTTACGCCATGTGTGTTGCAGGGATGTCAATCTTAATGTGCCTACTGCACCTGAGGTCGGACTGTACCTAGATGAATGTATGTTCACATCATACAACAAGAAATGGAAGGATTCACATGAGGCAGTTTCCATGGAACCTTATTCTGAGGAGGCCGAAGAGTTCAAGGTCAAGTATATTTTCACTCATATTGCGGCGATGGAACACAAGGAGGGAGCTGTAGCTTTGTGGTTGCATTCATTGAACCACAGAAATTATCCAGATTTCCGTTACATGGAAACTGCCGAGCACAATCCTGGTGCTGAAGTTGAGAGTATTGCTGCTGGTGCAGAGCCCAAGGTTGGAGCTGAAGTTGAGAATACTGAAGAAGTACAGATGCCAAGCGACAATCTAAGTGAGTAATAAATTTTGCCAAGGGGCATGCAAAACTGAAGAAAATATCTGTTTGTCGTGTTACTGAGAGGGACCTCAAACATTTCTAATGAGATATCGTAATATAGAGAATGAAAACTCATATGTTCTCCAATGGAATATGAACATCAAGAGGTTAATGTGCATCACTTTATGCCATCATGATCCCTATGTTAATCTTCTGAAATAAGAACCTATAGGTCTATATTAGTCTTATATCTGAACTTCATTAATTGCTTCCAGACAATTGTATGACAAATGGCACTCGGAAATGTTTCAGCAATGTTTTTGTTTGCTGAAATTATTATGGGATTCACTATTTTCTCTTATCTACAATATAGGTTTATTTTCTTGCACTTTTTTCTTTTCTTTTGGTAATAGCTGTATATCACTTAGACTGCCATAGTGCGTCAAATTTCATTGCAGCATAATATCTATTGATATTGCTAGTACATTTTTTGTTGAGCAAATGTTGGAGCCAAAGGCTGTTCCAGGCATGCCAAATATTGTGAGCTTTAAGATACAAATTCAACCTGATTAGCCCTGGTCCTGCTGATAGTTAGCTAGGGTAAGTGCGATACAGTGGTAGGGAGACAGGTAGCTTATTTTCAAGACAGTTGATTTTATCTCCAAATTAGTATCATTAATTGTCTGTCTGGTGTTTATTTAAAAGTTAGTATTGATTAAATACTGGATCTATGGCTGCAAGTCTTGCGGAAAGTTATACATTTGAAAGTGATGTATTGTAGCATTTTATCATTTGTTATGATGTCAGAAAGTGAACTACATCAGCTTTATTCAAAAAGAAATTGTTAACCTTGAAAGCTAAATTGTAATATGGGACGGGAGAAAAGACCAAATCTGAGCTCTATAATCCTTGCTTCATGGTGGTGGATTGTTTTGGCAAGATTTCCGGAGTCGATCTTGTTTAAGTTTTCCCCCTTCTGGGCTTAAGTCAGGAGGTTATCTGACATCCGCCAAATGTTTTTACATGTTTTATTAGTTCATGGTCTGCCTTGATAAAGATCCTCAAGATCCTCGTAGTTGCGCTTAGGCTGTTCACAATAGACTGTGTAAAATAGGGGATTAATATTACACTGAAGTTTGAAATAGAGGACGTAATAGGAGCAGGTTTACCTTCCCGTTTGGAAAACAATGGATTTCACCATTTTTCCTCGATTTCTCTACTTTCGGTCAGGTTTTAACTAGATTTTGATTCAAAATACAAAATACAGAAGTCAAATTTTGGTAAAAAAACGAAATTCGAATCTTCCAAACGAAATTGTGAACTCTGAATAGGAGATATGTGTTTACAGGGATGTGATATGATAGCTTAGGCTATGTTTGTTTACCTTTGAGATTATATAATCCATGCAAATAAACAGCACAGATTATTAGGTGGGTTATATAATTTAGATTATAATAATCTATAAGTAGATCATTAGATGCTTATATCTATTATAAGATGGATTATATAATCATGCTAGTTTGGTGAACAGGACAATCGAGGGGTTCCTCTCCCATGGACCCCTCCAGTTCTCTCACCAAACGAGCCCGAAATGAAAAAAATAGGGCTTAGCCTGCCAACCAAGTATCTTCTCTATATATTTTTGTGTCACCTTTGTTCCAAGTAACCTCTTTGATGTCAAGTAACGTCTTCGATAGGAGGCAAAGACCGATCAGTGATCACACTATGGTTCCTGTTTGGTGGATTAGCGATTCTATTGGTGTTCACTTGTTCTGCTACCTATGTTCGCGTTCTTTGATCAGCTTTTCCATGCTACTCTTGCACACTTGCAGAAGCCATCTCGGTACTCCAAATTTTATCCATTATAAATACACAGCTAAACTACAGTACCGAAGCGCTATGAAGCCATGCAGCTACCTCCTACCAACCAGAACACAGAAAGCACGCCGTACCGGCGGGAATCGGGATGCCACTGTCCAGGCGACTAGGAGACGCAGCGGAGCGAGTGCAGGGACGCCGAGGTGTCCATGGACGCGGCGTCATACATGCAGCGGGTCTCCGTCGCCTCGATGCCGTAGTCCATCAGCGGGCGGCGCTCCAGCTCGTCGTCGTGCTCGCGCACGCAGTCGGGGACCTCCAGCTGCTCCTTGTCTATGTGGGCCCAAACGTACTCAAGCCGGCTCATGTATCGCAGCTTCTCATACAACCTGCAAGAGTAGATCCCGCACCCCGTAAAAATTCTGCTCCGCGGGCATGCCGAATGCAAACAGCAGCCGAGCGGATCAGGGATTCGCTACCGTACCCTGAGCTGAAGAGGAAGCGCCCGAAGGTGGCGAAGAAGATCCTGGACTGGAGGGCCGGGTGCACGAAGTAGACGGCGCGCAGCCTCTCCTTGGCCGCGGCCGGCAGCGTCTCGTACGCGCCGCGGATCGCACCGACGCCGGGGAAGTTGTGGCCGCGATCCACGCGGGAGTGCATGTACACGACCACGAACTCGCGGTCCCCGATCTCCGGGAGGATGCGCTCCCGCAGGTACGACCGCAGCGCCTCCTCCGCCCGGCCGCCCAGCGCGCGCGCTGCAAACGAGGCGGAGGCAACGTCCGTCAGTTCCACCACGGCACGGCGAAGCCCGCCTGCGATCTGGGCAAATTCTGAATCGCTGGTAAGGTGTACTACCTGGAAAGTAGTTGCCGACGATCCTGACGACGGCACGGCCCTTCCGGTCACGGCCGTGCAGGGTGATCGCCCGGCTGCGCTCCAGCAGCAGCGCCGGCTCGCCCATAGAGCCCTTCTCAACTGTAACCGCCATGGCTTCAGTTCCGTGGTCACACTCCTTTGAGTTTGCGTGCGTGCGTGCGTGCTCAGTGTTCGTACCGGTACGATTCGCGTGTTTTGAGGAGGTCACACGGGGGTGCGTTTAAATACGGCCGATCCGGTCCGAGCGGCTCGGCGTGGGCTGACGGGAGTAGGGTTGGCAGGCGCGGCGGGGCCTGGCCACTGGGCCATCGCGCGGGGATGGGCGCAGGCGGTGGATGCGATATCCCGCGGAATATGCTGGGGATAATTCTGTTTGGGCGGGCGTTCTTGCGTGTGCAAACTGCAGACAATCGGGTCGACGTGCCTATACTTGTTTCTGTGGGCGGCAGGCCGGCAGCTTGCACGCGATCCGAGCCGACGGGATGAGCTGCGCTGCGTGGTCTCATCGCTTGCGCTGGAGCAAGGAGTGAACGATATACTTGGCCAATGGGCCGTGACGGGCTGACGGCACGGGCTCATCATGGACCAGGCCGATTTTAGTCGAATTGAGACACCATGACACGCCGTGCCGTGTCCAACCGTGTGTCGAATCTAAGCTAAAGCATAACATAGCATATAGGTGTACATTTGGGCCGGGTCTGGTGGGCCGGCCCAAAGCACGAAAAAAAAGCACGATCCAGGCACGGCACGGCCCGAAATAATTTAGTGTCGGGCCGGGTTTAGACCGAGGTCACGGCTCATGGGCGGGCACGAGCACGGCCCGTTTAAGGCAGGCACGAAATGGCCCATATAGAGGCACGAAAAGGCCCATATATTTATTAAAACCACACTTTCATGTGCTTGATAAATAACATAAAGCTAGAGATAATGCTAGTTAGATGTTTTTTTAGCTTTGAATTAGAGTGTGTGATGTAATTTTTGCTTTTGTTATGAACATTAGACAATAAACTGAACTTACGAACTTTGTATAGAGCTGATTATACTCTTTTTTCTTCTAACAAAATGATTTATAAACGAGGTAGTCATTGCATAGTTGTGGTAACTTTAATACAAATACTAAGTTTGATTTTGTTCAAATTTATTTGTCTTATCTTTTATTTTTTTTATTTTTTTTTGAATTTTGGGCTCTAATGTGAATTTTGGGCCAAAAATTGAATTTCGGGCCTAAAATTGAATTTCGGGCCGTAATGTGAATTTCGGGCTTTTATAATTTCGGGCCGCCCGAAATGAGCCCGGCACGTTTAAGCAATTACGGGTCGGACCGTGGGCCGAGGGCTAGGCCCATGGGCCGGCCCGGCACGGCCCGAAATTCAAACGGGCCGGGTCGGCCCGAAATTCAAACATTACGGGCCTTTTCGGGCTTGGGCCGGGCCGGGCCGGGCGGCCCGAATGTACACCTATAATAGCATGACAGGAGCGGGTTGACTCGCTAAAAATTTCCTTCTGGAGGAGTTGTGAGGCATTAACCTTCTAACTGTCGTGAGGGGAAGAAAACTCAAGGGTTGCGCTAATGCAAGATTCACCCTCCATTAGTTAGCAACTGAAAGTTGTAAACATCGACCAACTACAACTCAAACAAATAGTCTAGTGTTCAAGCAAAACAAACATGTTTCAAGCATCACACGAGTGCGAAGACAAGCAGACTCCACACTCTAGTACTAAGGCTCAAACAACCTACATAGAGATGGAAATCACCAAAGAGATCCATTTGCATGACCCGCTCATCCACATCGGCATTCGCATGGGTCCTGTTGCCTCTCCCACCCGGGCCGATGGATGCACCTCAGCACTAGGGCAGGTGGTAGAGGCGATGTATGAATTGATATTGCAATACGTGTAGAGCACCAATAGTAATTGAGATAGCGAGATCAGACCCAAGGAAGATGATTAGTTAATTGGATTTATGGATGGAATTGAGGTTTAAGGTTTAGGGTATTTTTCTATAGGACATGGTAAAATGGAAAGAAATGAGGTAGTGGGACCACCATAGAGGCATCAACCGACCATGCTTATGGATCCACCAGCCTTTCCAAGCTTCCATGATCCATGTTACATACTTCTAAGTGATTCTTCGCACTTGGGTCAATCTTATGTTTCTTCCCAAGGGTGAAAGATGAAGTTACATGGATTGATGGGCCGATAATAAAGTTAACCAATGTGCCAACTGCCAACACACTTTTCAGGGTGCACACCCACTTAAGGCCCAATCAAGAGGGTCCCCACCAGAGGGTGACCCCATAGGACAGAAAGGGGGTTGATCGATACACCCCATTTGTTGCCTAACCCCCTAAGTATGTCCATCTAACATAATTGCCTTCGAGCGTACCTCGATGCAAGAAAGCACAAATGCGACACATCTAAACACCCCATTTGAAGTCGGTCAAGTGGTTACAATGTGCAACATATGGATCCATGGACCCGCCTCTGCTTGCCTATAAATAGAGGTTCACACCTATCCCTCTTGATTCATGGCTTCAAGTGAAGAGTAGCATTGCTCCATTTTACCCTTAGTAGTGCAAGATAGTTTAGTGTGGGTGTTAGAGTAGTGAGTTTGTTCTAGTTTCTAGATTAATCTTTTTGGAGAGTCAGGTATAGCTCTTATACCCCTTTTTAGTAAGACTTTACTTCGTTTAATATGTTTATTCTTTATATACTTTACTAAGTTGTTACTTTGTACAACTTTATACTTACTATATTATTGTTGTGATATATATATTATCTTATAGTCCTACATATTAGATCGATGATCCAAGACCCACACTTGTATATGACCATTGTTTTTTCATTTCATGCACTAATTGGCCTATGTAGAGTAGTGAGAGTACATGTAAACATGGTGTTTATACTAGATCTTCTATTAGATTGCCGCTTTTGCTAGCATATGATGACAACCATGTTTATTTTTTTTATATCTTATCATGTGGTTTAAGCAAGTTGTTAAAAAGGCCGGTGAGGCTCCCGAAATAAGGTGGCTGCTTCGACTTGGAGTTTTGTCCTCCTACTATCTCAACGACCTCCTAAGGCTTTGTTTGGTTACCTGCAGTTTCTCAGGATGAGATAAAATTTATCAACTAGACATCCAAACAGTTTGTATTCCATGTCTTGGATAATGTGCTATCTGAAATAATCTCAGTTATCAACCATACACTACATTTTCTTGGGTATTGTGCACTATCTAGATTCTGAAAATGAACCGGTTCCAAACGTGGCCTAAGTATACCCATTATATATATAGAGTCGATCTATTTGTGGTAATTGTACGATTAAGGTAGAAACAGCAAATCCTTTGCTCCCCATAAATATAAAACAGTTCATGGGCATGACGTACGTACGTATGCTGGTGCACTCAAACCTGATACGGCCGCATCATGTAGTACTCCGGTTCCGGTCAAAGCGGCACACGCGTGAATGAATGCGGTACGCAGACGAGCAGCCGCAATGATACGCCGGCCACGCTCAGTCAGAGCATGCAGCGCAGGGCGCAGCGGCCTCCGCAGACGGCAACCGCTCACTCCTCCAGTCCTCCGGCCTCCGCAGCATCGGCATGCAGCTGCCACATGATTGCCCTCCTCGGACCCCTCGCCTCGCCGAGTCGCCGGGATCAATGCGACGTGATGGGCTAGCACATCGCCTATACGTTCGTCTGCCTGCGTGCAAATGATTTCGCTTTGGGAAATGATCTTTTTCTTGCAGCGGAGATGAGCCAGAGCCCAGATGGCAGTGGCAGATGAGGCCGCTTTCCCTTGGATGGCTTTGGGGGAGCTCACGGCAGCATGCAGTTGCCCGTAGTACTGTACAGTAGAGGCAAAAGAGCTCGCTCTGTGAGCTGTGCAGTGCAAATCATCACTTCAGTCGCTAGCTACGCTACCTGTTCTTAATTTTTTATTAGTGCAGTCACAATTCGTATATAATAATTTCCGAATACTGCCTCTCGCGCTGATTGCTCTGATTGGTTGGATGCTATGTTTTCTTCTGTATATTTCGCGTAAGTATATGTTGCTGGTCGAGGACTAGGACCATGCATGAATTATGATTGAGGCTGAGGATTTGCTAGCTGGACTAGGACCAGAAGAAAGTGCTCAATCTATCACTAATAGCCTTGCGCAAGGGAGAAGATGAACTTTTTGGCCTTTTCCACGGTATATAAAAGCTAGCATAAATCTATTATGCCCTGTCTGTCTGGTCACTAAGAAAAAAAAGAAATTAAAATATATATTACCAGGTGTAGAATCTTACTTTGCCTAAAATCTAGAACTCAGAGTGGAGAGAAATTCACCTTCGCACTTGCAAGAGTCCGCCATTGGAAGGAGAGACTTCGGTCATAGATCGACGTCGGAGTCGGTATGCGATGGCAGTGGCCATAAGGGTCCAGAGGCCATGGTCATCCTCTCACTAACCCATCTATTATGCGCTTTTATTGAGAAATAGCTAGTGGTATTGTGTCATCGACCGGTTTGAGAAGAGACTCAGTAATTGAAAAGCCAAATTCTTGTCTTCAGGGGAGGCTTGTTTTGATTAATTCTGTTTTAAGTAGCCTACCTATTTTCATGAAGTCGTTCTTTAAAATTCCAGCAGGCGTATTAGAGAAGCTAGATGCTATTCGGTCCAGATTTTTTTTTTGGCAAGGAGGACATCATAAAAAGAAACATAGACTAGCCAAATGGCAGATTATTATTTGCCAACCTAAAGAGTTAGGTAGGCTGGGAGTTGCCAATCTAGCCATAAAGAACATTTGTTTACTCAGCAAATGGCTCTACAAATTACTCAATGAAGATGGTATTTGGCAACGACTCCTAACAAACAAATGCCTGGGAGGCAAATCACTCACCCAAATTTCTAGAAAACCAGGTGATTCTCATTTTTTAGGCTGGCCTGATGAACGTCAAGGATCAATTCCTTAGGTGGGGTCGCTTTCGGGTGGGTAATGGTCAAGCAACAAGATTTTGGGAGGATAAATGGCTTAATAATACTACTCTTAGAGAGCAGTCCCAAATCTTTTAAATATAGTGCGCAATAAGACCTCGCTGGTTGCAGAAGTGATGTCACATGCAAATCTAAATCTTTCTTTCGGAGACCCATTGTTGGAATTAAACTCGTGAAATTGCAAAACTTGATACACTTACTGGCTCCGGTTACCCTGAATTTGTTGAGGGACACTTTCGTGTGGGGAGCTCATAGGGATGAGACTTTCTCAACCCGATCCATGTACTATATTTTACTAAATAACCCCAATTTTAATAGTAACTGTGTGCTTTGGAAGCTAAAACTACCCCTTAAGATAAAAATCTTTCTTTGGTATTTAGGTAGAGGTGACCCTCACCAAAGACAACTTAGCCAAACGTAGATGGCAAGGAAGACTGAAGTGTAGCTTTTGTAATCAGAACGAGAGCATACAACACCTTTTCTTTGTCTGTTACCTAGCTAAAACTGTTTGGAGAATTATTTACTTTGCTTTAAAGATAGACCAACTCGTTAATATTAATCATATTACAGGGGATTGGGAATCCAACAAAGGTTGCACACATAAAAATTTGCTTCTTACTGGCGTTGCAGCATTGTTTTGGTCGATTTGGCTTTGCCGTAATGTTGCAGAAAGAAGAAACGCAACAGCAAATCCTCGTCATGTGCCAGTCTTTGGAGGTAGTAGCCATAGAGTTCTTCGCGAGTCACCGGTGGCGGTTCTATTCAAGAATTGAAGCAACTTAGTGTCCGTGTTTTATTTTACTCAATAGCATGATTTAATTGAAGTCCATTTAAACTACAAATTATTGTAGGATGATGTAATAATTGAGTTGTAAGGTCGTATACATGCAAATGCAAAAAGGCTGGAACGATGTTTCCATTTAAAAAAAATCAACGAACGTTGGTGGTGGTCTCGTCCCCTTTTTATGTTTGCGGCGTGAATGGAGACCACGACTAATAGATTGCTTGCGCCTGATCAGGATGCAAGGGACGGACTCGAGACTCTGACCGAATCCAAATCCAACTTGAAATCAAATCAACACTCTTAATTTCTTCCCCTTGGTCTCATGCTTACTCACTTATACTTAGAATTTAATTTCTTAACTACTTATTTTTAGCTTACAATCTCTACTCTAAATAGATCAGTACACCAAAAATAAGATGCTACAGCAGCTAGTTATGCGCTACTGATAAAAAATGACTAAAGTGCACCATTCTTCTAACTTAAAATAGAGAGCTTATTTGTTGTCGGAATATGATTGCATTAATAACTCAGTCGAGAATCATGGATACTCTATTAATTAAACTTATACCAGCCACTATGTGGTTTCTTAACATATTGGTTAAACTTATACCAGCGCATGGAATTTATGATGATCCATCGATTTTGGAGCGGGGCTGGGATGCCGCGCGCGGCTAGTGCGCCGTGGCGGCCCACACACTTCTGGCATGGTGCTTCCCCTGTTCCTCTTGCTCGCTCGCTCGCCGCACCATTCTTGCTCGTCATCGAGGCGGCCATGATGCAGTTCTACTGTCGCAGCAGTCCGCAGATGCTTTGGACGACGGCGGCCCCGAACAGGAGATATATGCTTCCTTTTCGGTAACATTACCGAACAGGAGCCAACTTTACTGATAGCTGCTCCAGTAAACTATACTCTCTCCATCCCAAAATATGAGTCATTCTAAGATCCTTGGAGAGTCAATTTTTTTTTTTCAAATTTGACCAAATTTATACAATGAAGTAATAATATTTATGATATCAAATGTATATTATTAGATTCTCCATTAAATATAATTTCATACTATATCTACTCCGTGTCATAAATTTTTATGATCCTCGCTATACTTTTAGTTAAACTTTAAAAACTTTGACTTTTAGTCAATTCTAGAATAGTGCTCGATCAGATTATCGAAATTTGACTTAAAATATGCAAATATTGTTGATTATTATAGTACACAAGTCTATCATCCTATAGTCTCTTATGGGGTACACATTATTAATTACGAGATAGATGTATTAGTTATTGTTTATAGCCCTTACTAATAAATATTACTCACTCCATCTCGTTGATTAGGGCATATAATTTTTTGGCATGGTCTTGCAAAAACTTTGATCAATCATATCTTTCAAAATACTCCCTCCGTTTCAAAATATAATTCATTTTAGATTAATTATAAATTTATTGACTAACCTGAGAATGTAGTATGTATGTATGTCTATATTCATTATCATTCATTCGAATGTGGGCGAAAAAAAGTTAGAAAAAACTATATTTTAGGGCAGAGTGAGTATATCATTAAAAAATACAAAAATATCATCATCTTAAAGTACTTTTGTATATGAATCTAAATATATAGCATGCATACACTATATATATACCTAAATCATCAGTCCAAGATTTAAAAGGTTGACCTAGTCAAATACATGCATGCCTTAATCATAGGAGGAAGGTGTTGGGTACCTTCCTCTTCTGAAGGTCCTTAAAACACGACTAACTATTTGTTTCTAGCATAATATTGAATATTACAGGAGCTTCGTCATAAATAAAGGTTCGTGATGGGAGTCTTCTTCTCTGTCGAAGATCCTTAAGACGAAGATACAAACTGAAAATGACAACGATGAATACCGAAGCTATAACCGAAGAACAACAGCTTAGGCTTAAAGTGGTGACGAAGATCAAGCATGATGCTGAGCCGAAAAGTAAAAACTAGCTAGTCTCTAATGATTTATGTTACAATTGTGACCACATATTAAGATCATAAATGTATTTCTACTCGGGCTGCGTCCCGCGCCTATAAATAGATGAACAGTACCCCCACACTATTCACGCTGAATTGTAATCGCTCTTGCATCAACACCTTCAAACAAGTCGAAGGTACTCATGTAATATAAACTTTGTTAATATTCATCTGTATACCATAAAACGAACATATAAATGAATAAATGAATTACATATATTATCTCTATTAATTCCTATCTTTGCAAGTCCTGAAGGTATGTCCTTCATGACCTTCGTCCGAAGATCATTTTATTCGAAAGGAGATGATGCTTCGAAGGACGAAGTTCCTTAATCTTTAATAATTGGTTGCCTTGTTTTTTAATCACAACATTTGAGAACAAGTGAACAACAACTGGTAAGCCTTTAGTGAAAATATCCGCAAATTTGAGATGAAGATATAACATGAAGACCCTTGATTTGTCATAGTGCAACCTTGTGTCGCACAAAGTGGAGATAAATTTTGATATGTTTTATCCGTTGATGTTGTACTAGGCTAGTAGAGAGATAAACGGTGGAGACATTAACACAAAACACAAGGGTGGCTTTGGATTATGGTCGGTGAAGATTGTCTTTTTGGAAGATCATGAGACCAATTTCCCTCCAAGAAAGATACAAAAACTATATATGGATCGCCTGATGTCAAGGCAACCAACCCAGTCAGCATCTATGTATTCTATCAAGTCAGTACTTGTTGTGCGTGATATGGCGAGGCCATGATGGAGAGTCCCGGTCCCTTAATGTATTGCAGGATATATTTCAGAAGCTGGAGATGAGAGTGGCGGGGTGCATGCATGAACAAGCAAACTCGTTAAACGACATAGGTGGACAAAATGTCCTAGCTATACCTTTGCCTTGAACTCTTGCATTTTATTTTCTCCTTCCTCTTCTCATTTTGAGTACTTGATTTATCATTTGTGGACACCACCATCATTTTCATGCTTGCCACTATTGCCCAATCTTGGATGTTGACTTAACCTAATTCATTCACAACACTAGAGTAAGGTTTAGTTCACTAGTTGTCTCAATTACCAAAACCAAAAGTGGGGTTTTCAATATCCCTAATACAATGTTTTCAATATTCCCGGCACAAGACTTTCACTCATAGAATCTCATTGAGCATGCAATAGATTGCTATCACGGTATCACCTTACTTTATGTTGTAATACTGTGATAGGTTGCATGGTAGTAAATTGCTTGATTTTATACATAGTCACACCCCTACTCATGCATAGCCGCTAATAGGATAGATGCTTGCTTTATATACACGTCCTCAGGGGCGGATCTAGGACTCGACCACGTCCCAAGCTAGGTATATTAGATATAATATTATTTTAATATATTTTGGTCTAAAAATTACAAACGTAAGTAGAGATATATGGATCATGCCCGAGCCAAGGATCGGGTGGCTTTGGGCTTGTATTTGCCCCTGCACGTCCTATTTACTTCTACTACTATGTGTGATATCTGATGATGTGATGCATAGAGTGGACATGCTTGTGTGTGGATGAGGCACTTGGTACCACTACTATATGGTTTTCACCATGGATGAGAGATTATATCATGTGTCTTGGGTGTGTGGTGAAGGACAAGTAGACTAGAGGTTGCACGATGAGTCTTGCTAGGTGAAAGTCGCCTAGAGGGGGGGGGGTGAATAGGGCAAAACTGAAATTTGCAAAGTTAATCACAACTACAAGCCGGGTTAGCATTAGAAATATAATCAAGTCCGCGAGAGAGGGCGCAAAATAAATCGCAAGCGAATAAGAGGTGTGACACGTGGATTTGTTTTACCGAGGTTCGGTTCTTGCAAACCTACTCCCCGTTGAGGTGGTCACAAAGTCCGGGTCTCTTTCAACCCTTTCCCTCTCTCAAACGGTCCCTCGGACCGAGTGAGCTTTCTCTTCTCAAATCAACCGGGAACAAAACTCCCCCGCAAGGACCACCACACAATTGGTGTCTCTTGCCTTGGTTACAAGTGAGTGTTGGTCACAAGAAAGAATGAGAAAGAAGAAAGCGATCCAAGCGCAAGAGCTCAAAAGAACACGACAAATATCTCTCGCTAATCACTAAAGCCTTGTGTGGAATTGGAGAGGATTTAATCACTTGGGTGTGTCTAGAATTGAATGCCTAGCTCTTGTAAGTGGTTGAGAGGTGGAAAACTTGGATGCCTTGAATGTGGGGTGGTTGCGGGTATTTATAGCCCCAACCACCAAACTAGCCGTTTGGTGGGGCTGTCTGTCGCATGGTGCACCGGACAGTCCGGTGCACACCGGACATGTCCGGTGCGCCAGCCACGTCACCAAGGCCGTTGGGTTCCGACCGTTGGAGCTCTGTCTTCTGGGCCCGCCTGGATGTCCGGTGGCACACCAGACATGTACTGTAGAGTGTCCGGTGTGCCAGCGCGCGCGTGCCTGACTTCTGCGCGCTTCTGGCGCGCATTAAATGTGCGTGCAGGTGACCGTTGGCGCGAAGTAGTCGTTGCTCTGCTGGTTCACCGGACAGTCCGGTGTACACCGGACAATCCAGTGAATTATAGCGGAGCGAATTCCCGAAGCTGGCGAGTTCCTGAGGCGCTCTTCCTTGGAGCACCGGACACTGTCTGGTGTGCACCGGACAGTCCGGGAATTATAGCGGAGCGCCTCCGGATTTTCTCGAAGGTGAGGAGTTCAGCGTGAAGCCCCCTGGTGCACCGGACACTGTCCGGTGGCACACCGGACAGTCCAGTGTGGCAGACCAGGGCACACTTCGGTTATCCCTTTGCTCTCCTTGTTGAGCCCAATTCTTGATCTTTTTATTAGCTAAGTGTGAACCTTTGACACCTGTATAACTTATACACTAGAGCAAACTAGTTAGTCCAATTATTTGTGTTGGGCAATTCAACCACCAAAATCATTTAGGAAATAGGTATAAGCCTAATTCCCTTTCAATCTCCCCCTTTTTGGTGATTGATGCCAACACAAACCAAAGCAAATGTAGAAGTGCATAATTGAACTAGTTTGCATAATGTAAGTGCAAAGGTTGCTTGGAATTGAGCCAATATAAATACTTATAAGATGTGCATGGATTGTTTCTTCATTTTTAATATTTTGGACCACGCTTGCACCATAAGTTTTGTTTTTGCAAATTCTTTTGTAAATCCTTTTCAAGGTTCTTTTTGCAAATAGTCAAAGGCAAATGAATAAGATTTTGCAAAGCATTTTCAAGATTTGAAATTTTCTCCCCCTGTTTCAAATGCTTTTCTTTTGACTAAACAAAACTCCCCCTAAATGAAATCCTCCTCTTAGTGTTCAAGAGGGTTTTGATATATCAATTTTGAAATACTACTTTTCTCCCCTTTTTGAACACAATAAGATACTAATTTGAAAATTATCAATTGAGAATCATACCAATTGAAAAACTCTTTTAAAATTAGGTGGTGGTGCGGTCCTTTTGCTTTGGGCTAATACTTTCTCCCCCTTTGGCATGAATCGCCAAAAACAGAGTCATTAGAGCCCTTGAAACACTACTTTCTCCCCTTTGGCAAATAAGATATGAGTGAAGATTATACCAAAGCCGGAGTCCTTTTGCTTCTCTCTCCCCCAAGGATTGAGAGTTGCTCGGAGCGACGACGAAGGATGAGTTACGGAGTGGAAGCCTTTTGTCTTCGCTGAAGACTCTAATTTCCTTTCAATACACCTATGACTTGGTTTGAAATAGACTTGAAAACACATTAGTCATAGCACATGAAAGAGACATGATCAAAGGTATATAAAAGAGCTATGTGTGCAAATCAACAAAAGAAGTTCCTAGAATCAAGAATATTTAGCTCATGCCTAAGTTTGTTAAAGGTTTGTTCATCTAGTGGCTTGGTAAAGATATTGGCTAATTGATCTTTAGTATTAATGTATGAAATCTCGATATCTCCCTTTTGTTGGTGATCCCTTAAAAAGTGATACCAAATGGCTATGTGTTTAGTGCGGCTATGCTCAACGGGATTATCCGCCATGTGGATTGCACTCTCATTATCACATAGCAAAGGAACTTTGGTTAATTTGTAACCATAGTCTCGCAGGGTTTGCCTCATCCAAAGTAATTGCGCGCAACAATGGCCTGCGACAATATACTCGGCTTCGGCGGTAGAAAGAGCTACGGAATTTTGCTTCTTTGAAGCCCAAGACACCAAGGATCTTCCCAAGAACTGGCAAGTCCCCGATGTGCTCTTTCTATTAATCTTACACCCTGCCCAATCGGCATCCGAATAACCAATTAAATCGAATGTGGATCCCCTAGGATACCAAAGCCCAAACTTAGGAGTATAAACTAAATATCTCAAGGTTCGTTTTACGGCCGTAAGGTGAGCTTCCTTAGGGTCGGCTTGGAATCTTGCACACATGCATACGGAAAGCATAATGTCCGGTCGCGATGCACATAAATATAGCAAAGAGCCTATCATCGACCGGTATACCTTTTGATCAACAGATTTACCTCCTTCGTCGAGGTCGAGATGCCCATTGGTTCCCATGGGTGTCTTGATGGGTTTGGCATCCTTCATTCCAAACTTGCTTAGAATATCCTGAGTATACTTTGTTTGGCTTAGGAAGGTGCCCTCTTGGAGTTGCTTCACTTGAAATCCTAAGAAATACTTCAACTCCTCCATCATAGACATCTCAAATTTTTGTGTCATGATCCTACTAAACTCTTCACATGTAGACTCGTTAGTAGACCCAAATATAATATCATCAACATAAATTTGGCATACAAACAAGTCATTTTCAAGAGTTTTAGTGAATAAAGTAGGATCGGCCTTGCCGACTTTGAATCGATTAGTGATAAGGAAATCTCTAAGGCATTCATACCACGCTCTTGGGGCTTGCTTGAGCCCATAAAGCGCCTTAGAGAGTTTATACACATGGTTAGGGTACTCACTATCTTCAAAGTCGGGAGGTTGCTCAACATAGACCTCTTCCTTGATTGGTCCATTGAGGAAAGCACTCTTCACGTCCATTTGGTAAAGCTTGAAGCCATGGTAAGTACATAGGCTAATAATATGCGAATTGACTCAAGCCTAGCTACGGGTGCATAGGTTTCACCAAAATCCAAACCTTCGACTTGTGAATATCCCTTGGCCACAAGTCGAGCTTTGTTCCTTGTCACCACACCATGCTCGTCTTGCTTGTTGCGGAAGACCCACTTGGTTCCTACAACATTTTGGTTAGGACGTGGAACTAAATGCCATACCTCGTTCCTAGTGAAGTTGTTGAGCTTCTCTTGCATCGCCATGACCCAATCCGAATCTTGGAGTGCTTCCTCTACCCTGTGTGGCTCAATAGAGGAAACAAAAGAGTAATGCTCACAAAAATGTGCAACACGAGATCTAGTGGTTACCCCCTTATGAATGTCACCGAGGATGGTGTCGACGGGGTGATCTCGTTGGATTGCTTGGTGGACTCTTGGGTGTGGTGGCCTTGGTTCTTTATCCTCCTTGTCTTGATCATTTGCATCTCCCCCTTGATCATTGCCGTCATCTTGAGGTGGCTCATCATTTTGATTTTCTCCTTCATCAACTTGAGCCTCGTCCTCATTTTGAGTTGGTGGAGATACTTGCGTGGAGGAGGATGGTTGATCTTGTGCATTTGGAGGCTCTTCGGATTCCTTAGGACACACATCCCTAATGGACATGTTCCTTAGCGCGATGCACGGAGCCTCTTCATCACCTATCTCATCAAGATCAACTTGCTCTACTTGAGAGCCGTTAGTCTCATCAAACACAACGTCACAAGAGACTTCAACTAGTCCTGAGGACTTGTTAAAGACTCTATATGCCCTTGTGTTTGAATCATATCCTAGTAAAAAGCCTTCTACAGTTGAAAGGGAATTAGGCTTACACCTAGTTCCTAAATTATTTTGGTGGTTGAATTGCCCAACACAAATAATTGGACTAACTAGTTTGCTCTAGTGTATAAGATTATACAGGTGCCAAAGGTTCACAACAAGCCAGTAAAAAGATCAAGTATTGGATTCAACAAAGGAGCAAAGGGGCAACCGAAGGCACCTCTGGTCTGGGGGCACCGGACTGTCCGGTGTACACCGGACAGTGTCCGGTGCACCAGAGGACTCCAACTCAAACTTGCCACCTTCGGGAGTTTCCAGAGGCACTCCGCTATAATTCACCGGACTGTCCGGTGTACACCGGACAGTGTCCGGTGCTCCAAGGAAGAGCCGCCTCAGGAACTCGCCAGCCTCGGGAAATCACAGCAGTTGCTCCGCTATAATTCACCGGACTGTCCGGTGTACACCGGACTGTCCGGTGAACCAGCAGAGCAACGGCTACTTCGCGCCAACGGTCACCTGCAGGCGCATTTAATGCGCGCCAGAAGCGCGCAGAAGTCAGGCACGCGCGCGCTGGCACACCGGACATTGAACAGTACATGTCCGGTGTGCACCGGACATCCAGGCGGGCCCAGAAGTCAGAGCTCCAACGGTCGAATCCCAATGGCATTGGTGACGTGGCTGGCGCACCGGACATGTCCGGTGTACACCGGACTGTCCGGTGCACCATACGACAGACAACCTCCACCAACGGTCATGTTTGGTGGTTGGGGCTATAAATACCCCAACCACCCCACCATTCATTGCATCCAAGTTTTCCAGCTTCCAACTACTATACAAGAGCTAGCATTCATTGCAAAGCACACCAAAAGAGATCAAATCCTCTCCCAACTCCACACTAGAGAGAGTGACTAGAGAGAGTGATTTGAGCTCTTGCGCTTGGATCGCTTCTTTTCTTTGGCATTATTTCTTGTGATTAAACACTCACTTGTAATTGAGGCAAGAGACACCAATTGTGTGGTGGTCCTTGCGGGAAGTTTGATGCCCAAGTGATTTGAGAAGAGAAGCTCACTCGGTCCGAGGGACCGTTTGAGAGAGGGAAAGGGTTGAAAGAGACCCGGTCTTTGTGACCACCTCAACGGGGAGTAGGTTTGCGAGAACCGAACCTCGGTAAAACAAATCCTTGTGTCTCACCGCTTTACTCGCTTGCGATTTGTTTTACACCCTCTCGCGGACTCGGTTTTATTTCTAACGCTAACCCGGCTTGTAGTTGTGTTTATATTTGTAAATTTCAGTTTCGCCCTATTCACCCCCCCTCTAGGCGACTATCAATTGGTATCAAAGCCCGGTGCTTCATTAGAGCTTAACCGCTCGAAGTGATGTCGGGAGATCACGCCAAGAAGGAGATGGAGACCGGCGAAAAGCCCACTACAAGCCATGGGAGCACTTCATCGGAAGAGTCCCGCACCAAGAGGAAGGAGAAGAAAGACTCCTCCAAAGGGAAGGAGAAGAAGAAGGACTCCTCTAAAGGGAAGGAGAAGAAATCTTCTTCACACAAAGAGAAGAAGGAAAAATCCTCTTCTCACAAGCCACAACGGAGTGGGGACAAGAAAAAGAGGATGAGGAAAGTGGTCTACTACGAAACCGACTCTTCATCAACATCCACCTCCGGCTCCGACGCGGCTTCCGTCACTTCTAAGCGCCAAGAGCGCAAGAAGTATAGCAAGATCCCCCTATACTACCTCGCATTTCTAAACATACACCTTTACTTTCCGTCCCATTAGGCAAACCACCAACATTTGATGGTGAAGATTATGCTAGGTGGAGTGATTTAATGCGATTTCATCTAACCTCACTCCACAAAAGTATATGGGATGTTGTTGAGTTTGGTGCACAGGTACCATCCGTAGGGGATGAAGACTATGATGAGGATGAGGTGGCCCAAATCGAGCACTTCAACTCTCAAGCAACAACAATACTCCTCGCCTCTCTAAGTAGAGAGGAGTATAACAAAGTGCAAGGGTTGAAGAGCGCCAAGGAGATTTGGGATGTGCTCAAAACCGCACACGAAGGAGATGAGCTCACAAAGGTCACCAAGCGGGAGACGATCGAGGGGGAGCTCGGTCGGTTCCGGCTTCGCAAAGGGGAGGAGCCACAAAACATGTAGAACCGGCTCAAGACCTTGGTGAATCAAGTGCGCAACCTCGGGAGCAAGAAATGAGATGACCACGAAATGGTTAAGGTTATTCTAAGATATCTTATTTTTCTTAACCCCACTCAAGTACAATTAATTCGTGGCAACCCAAGATATACACTAATGACCCCCGAGGAAGTGATCGGGAATTTTGTGAGTTTTGAGTGCATGATCGAAGGCTCGAGGAAGATCAACGAGCTTGATGATCCCTCCACATCTGAGGCTCAACCCGTCGCATTCAAGGCGACGGAGGAAAAGAAGGAGTCTACACCAAGTAGACAACCAATCGACGCCTCCAAGCTCGACAATGAGGAAATGACGCTCGTCATCAAGAGCTTCCGCCAAATCCTCAAACAAAGGAGGGGGAAAGACTATAAGTCCCGCTCCAAGAAGGTTTGCTACAAGTGTGGTAAGCCCGGTCACTTTATAGCTAAATGTCCATTATCAAGTGATAGTGACAGGGGCGACGACAAGAAGGGGAGAAGAAAGGAGAAGAAGAGGTACTACAAGAAGAAGGGCGGCGATGCCCATGTTTGTCGGGAGTGGGACTCCGACGAAAGCTCTAGCGACTCCTCCGACGACGAGGACGCCACCAACATCGCCGTCACCAAAGGACTTCTCTTCCCCAACGTCGGCCACAAGTGCCTCATGACAAAGGACGGCAAAAAGAAGAAGGTTAAATCTAAATCCTCCACTAGATATGAATCCTCTAGTGATGATAATGCTAGTGATGAGGAAGATAATTTGCGTACCCTTTTTGCCAACCTTAACATGGAACAAAAAGAAAAATTAAATGAATTGATTAGTGCTATTCATGAAAAGGATGACCTTTTGGATTCTCAAGAGGACTTCCTAATTAAGGAAAACAAGAAACATGTTAAGGTTAAAAATGCTTATGCTCTAGAAGTAGAAAAATGTGAAAAATTATCTAGTGAGCTAAGCACTTGCCATGAGACTATAGACAACCTTAAAAATAAGAACTCTAATTTATTAGCTAAGGTTGATTCTCATGTTTGTAATGTTTCAATTCCCAATCTTAGAAATGATAATGATGATTTACTTGCTAAAATTGAAGAATTGAACTTATCTCTTGTTAGCCTTAAGAATGAAAATGAAAAATTAATTGCTAAGGCTAAAAATTTTGATGTTTGCAATGCTACTATTTCCGACCTTAGAAGTGAAAATGAAATATTGCATGCTAAGGTTGTAGAACTAAAATCTTGCAAACCCTCTACATCTACCGTTGAGCACACTTCTATTTGTACTAGATGTAGAGATATTAATGTTGATGCTATACATGATCACATGGCTTTAATTAAACAACAGAATGATCATATAGCTAAATTAGATGCTAAAATTGCCGAGCATAACTTAGAAAATGAAAAATTTAAATTTGCTAGAAGTATGCTCTATAGTGGGAGACGCCCTGGCATCAAGGATGGCATTGGCTTCCAAAGGGGAGACAATATCAAACTTAATGCCCCTCCTAAAAAATTGTCTAATTTTGTAAAGGGCAAGGCTCTCATGCCTCAGGATAACGAGGGTTACATTTTGTACCCTGCCGGTTATCCCGAGAGTAAGATTAGGAGAATTCACTCTAGGAAGTCTCACTCTGGCCCAAATCATGCTTTTATGTATTAGGGTGAGACATCTAGTTCTAGGCAACCAACCCGTGCTAAGTTGCCTAAGAAGAGAACTCCTAATGCATCAAATGATCATGACATTTCATTCAAAACTTTTGATGCATCTTATGTTTTGACTAACAAATCCGGCAAAGTAGTTGCCAAGTTTGTTGGGGGCAAACACAAGGGCTCCAAGACTTGTGTTTGGGTACCCAAAGTTCTTGTTTCTAATGCCAAAGGACCCAAAACCGTTTGGGTACCTAAAGTCAAGAACTAAAATTGTTTTGTAGGTTTATGCATCCGGGGGCTCAAGTTGGATACTCGACAGCGGATGCACAAACCATATGACAGGGGAGAAGAAGATGTTCTCCTCCTACGAAAAAAACCAAGATCCCCAACGAGCTATCACATTCGGGGATGGAAATCAAGGTTTGGTCAAAGGTCTTGGTAAAATAGCTATATCTCCTGACCATTCTATTTCCAATGTTTTTCTTGTAGATTCATTAGATTACAATTTGCTTTTTGTATCTCAATTATGCAAAATGGGCTACAACTGTCTCTTTACTAATGTAGGTGTCACTGTCTTTAGAAGAAGTGATGATTCAATAGCATTTAAGGGTGTGTTAGAGGGTCAGCTATACTTAGTAGATTTTGATAGAGCTGAACTCGACACATGCTTAATTGCTAAGACTAACATGGGTTGGCTCTGGCACCGCCGACTAGCCCATGTTGGGATGAAGAATCTTCATAAGCTTCTAAAGGGAGAACACATTTTAGGACTAACAAATGTTCATTTTGAGAAAGACAGGATTTGTAGCGCATGCCAAGCAGGAAAGCAAGTTGGTGCCCATCATCCACACAAGAACATCATGACGACCGACAGGCCGCTTGAGCTACTCCACATGGATCTATTCGGCCCGATTGCTTACATAAGCATCGGCGGGAGTAAGTATTGTCTTGTAATAGTGGATGATTATTCTCGCTTCACTTGGGTGTTCTTTTTGCAGGAAAAATCTCAAACCCAAGAAACCTTAAAGGGATTCTTAAGACGAGCTCAAAACGAGTTCGGCTTAAGGATCAAGAAAATTAGAAGCGACAACGGGACAGAGTTCAAGAACTCTCAAATCGAAGGCTTCCTTGAGGAGGAGGGCATCAAGCATGAGTTCTCTTCTCCCTACACGCCACAACAAAATGGTGTAGTGGAGAGGAAGAATCGAACTCTATTAGACATGGCAAGAACCATGCTTGATGAGTACAAGACTTCGGATCGGTTTTGGGCCGAGGCGGTCAACACCGCATGCTATGCCATCAACCGGTTATATCTACACCGAATCCTCAAGAAGACATCATATGAACTCCTAACCGGTAAAAAGCCCAATATTTCATATTTTAGAGTCTTTGGTAGCAAATGTTTTATTCTTGTTAAAAGAGGTAGAAAATCTAAATTTGCTCCTAAGACTGTAGAAGGCTTTTTACTAGGATATGATTCAAACACAAGGGCATATAGAGTCTTTAACAAGTCCACTGGACAAGTTGAAGTTTCTTGTGATGTTGTGTTTGATGAGACTAACGGCTCTCAAGTAGAGCAAGTTGATCTTGATGAGATAGGTATTGAAGAGGCTCCATCCATCGCGCTAAGGAACATGTCCATCGCGCTAATGATTCCGTTTTTGGCGATTCATGCCAAAGGGGGAGAGAGTATGAGCCCCAAAGCAAAAGGACCGCACCACCACCAATTTCAAAAACTTTTTTTTCAAAGAGTATTTTTCAATTGGTATCTTATTATGTTCAAAAGGGGGAGAAAGTAGTATTTCAAAAAGGATATATCAAAACCCTCTTGAACACTAAGAGGTGGATCTCATTTAGGGGGAGTTTTGTTTAGTCAAAGGAAAAACATTTAAAACAGGGGGAGAAAATTTCAAATCTTGAAAATGCTTTGAAAAATCTTATTCATTCACCTTTGACTATTTGCAAAAGAACTTTGAAAAGGATTTACAAAAGAATTTGCAAAAACAAAACATGTGGTGCAAGCGTGGTCCAAAATGTTAAATAAGAAAGAAACGATCCGTGCATATCTTGTAAGTATTTATATTGGCTCAATTCCAAGCAACCTTTGCACTTACATTATGCAAACTAGTTCAATTATGCACTTCTATATTTGCTTTGATTTGTGTTGGCATCAATCACCAAAAAAGGGGAGATTGAAAGGGAATTAGGCTTACACCTAGTTCCTAAATTATTTTGGTGGTTGAATTGCCCAACACAAATAATTGGACTAACTAGTTTGCTCTAGTGTATAAGATTATACAGGTGCCAAAGGTTCACAACAAGCCAGTAAAAAGATCAAGTATTGGATTCAACAAAGGAGCAAAGGGGCAACCGAAGGCACCTCTGGTCTGGGGGCACCGGACTATCCGGTGTACACCGGACAGTGTCCGGTGCACCACCGGACAGTGTCCGGTGCACCAGAGGACTCCAACTCAAACTTGCCACCTTCGAAAATTTCCAGAGGCACTCCGCTATAATTCACCGAACTGTCCGGTGTACACCGGACTGTCCGGTGTACACCGGACAGTGTCCGGTGCTCCAAGGAAGAGCCGCCTCAGGAACTCGCCAGCCTCGGGAAATCGCAGCAGCTGCTCCGCTATAATTCACCGGACTGTCCGGTGAACCAGCAGAGCAACGGCTACTTCGCGCCAACGGTCACCTGCAGGCGCATTTAATGCGCGCCAGAAGCGCGCAGAAGTCAGGCACGCGCGCGCTGGCACACCGGACATTGAACAGTACATGTCCGGTGTGCACCGGACATCCAGGCGGGCCCAGAAGTCAGAGCTCCAACGGTCGAATCCCAACGGCATTGGTGACGAGGCTGGCGCACCGGACATGTCCGGTGTACACCGGACTGTCCGGTGCACCATACGACAGACAACCTCCACCAACGGTCATGTTTGGTGGTTGGGGCTATAAATACCCCAACCACCCCACCATTCATTGCATCCAAGTTTTCCAGCTTCCAACCACTATACAAGAGCTAGCATTCATTGCAAAGCACACCAAAAGAGATCAAATCCTCTCCCAACTCCACACTAAGCCTTAGTGACTAGAGAGAGTGATTTGTAGTGTTCATTTGAGCTCTTGCGCTTGGATCGCTTCTTTTCTTTGGCATTCTTTCTTGTGATTAAACACTCACTTGTAATTGAGGCAAGAGACACCAATTGTGTGGTGGTCCTTGCGGGAAGTTTGATTCCCAAGTGATTTGAGAAAAGAAGCTCACTCGGTCCGAGGGACCGTTTGAGAGAGGGAAAGGGTTGAAAGAGACCCGGTCTTTGTGACCACCTCAACGGGGAGTAGGTTTGCGAGAACCGAACCTCGGTAAAACAAATCCTTGTGTCTCACCGCTTTACTCGCTTGCGATTTGTTTTACACCCTCTCGCGGACTCGGTTTTATTTCTAACGCTAACCCGGCTTGTAGTTGTGTTTATATTTGTAAATTTCAGTTTCGCCCTATTCACCCCCCCTCTAGGCGACTATCAACAGTCTTAGGAGCAAATTTAGATTTTCTACCTTTTTTAATAAGAATAAAGCATTTGCTACCAAAGACTCTAAAATATGAAATATTGGGCTTTTTACTGGTAAGGAGTTCATATGATGTCTTCTTGAGGATTCGGTGTAGATACAACCGGTTGATGGCGTAGCAAGCGGTGTTGACTGCCTCGGCCCAAAACCGATCCGAAGTCTTGTACTCATCAAGCATGGTTCTTGCCATGTCCAATAGAGTTCTATTCTTCCTCTCCACTACACCATTTTGTTGTGGTGTGTAGGGAGAAGAGAACTCATGCTTGATGCCCTTCTCCTCAAGGAAGCCTTCAATTTGAGAGTTCTTGAACTCCGTCCCGTTGTCGCTTCTAATTTTCTTAATCCTTAAGCCGAACTCATTTTGAGCCCGTCTTAAGAATCCCTTTAAGGTCTCTTGGGTATGAGATTTTTCCTGCAAAAAGAACACCCAAGTGAAGCGAGAATAATCATCCACAATAACTAGACAGTACTTACTCCCACCGATGCTTATGTAAGCAATCGGGCCAAATAAATCCATGTGTAGGAGTTCTAGTGGCCTGTCAGTCGTCATGATGTTCTTGTGTGGATGATGAACACCAACTTGCTTCCCGGCTTGACATGCGCTACAAATCCTGTCTTTCTCAAAATAAACATTTGTTAATCCTAAAATGTGCTCTCCCTTTAGAAGCTTATGAAGATTCTTCATTCCAACATGGGCTAGTCGGCGGTGCCAGAGCCAACCCATGTTAGTTTTAGCAATTAAGCAATTGTCGAGTTCAGCTCTATCAAAATCTACCAAGTATAGCTGACCCTCTAACACTCCCTTAAATGCTATTGAATCATCGCTTCTTGTAAAGACAGTGACACCTACATCAGTAAATAGACAGTTGTAGCCCATTTGACATAATTGGGATACAGAAAGCAAATTGTAATCTAATGAATCAACTAGAAAAACATTTGAAATGGAATGGTCAGGAGATATAGCAATTTTACCCAAACCTTTGACTAAACCTTGGTTTCCATCCCCGAATGTGATAGCTCGTTGGGGATTTTGGTTTTTCTCGTAGGAGGAGAACATCTTCTTCTCCCATGTCATGTGGTTTGTGCACCCGCTATCGATGATCCAACTTGAGCCCTCGGATGCATAAACCTACAAAACAATTTTAGTTCTTGACTTTAGGTACCCAAACGGTTTTGGGTCCTTTGACATTAGACACAAGAACTTTGGGTACCCAAACACAAGTCTTTGACCCCTTGTGTTTGCCCCCAACAAAATTGGCAACTACCTTGCTGGATTTGTTAGTTAAAACATAGGATGCATCAAAAGTTTTAAATGAGATGTCATGATCATTTGATGCACTAGGAGTTTTCTTCTTAGGCAACTTAGCACGGGTTGGTTGCCTAGAACTAGATGTCTCACCCTTATACATAAAAGCATGGTTAGGGCCTGATAGTCGCCTAGAGGGGGGGTGAATAGGGCGAAACTGAAATTTACAAATATAAACACAACTACAAGCCGGGTTAGCGTTAGAAATATAAACGAGTCCGCGAGAGAGGGCGCAAAACAAATCCCAAGCGAATAAGCAAGTGAGACACGGAGATTTGTTTTACCGAGGTTCGGTTCTTGCAAACCTACTCCCCGTTGAGGAGGCCACAAAGGCCGGGTCTCTTTCAACCCTTCCCTCTCTCAAACGATCCACGGATCGAGTGAGCTTTCTCTTCTCAATCACTTGGAACACAAAGTTCCCGCAAGGACCACCACAAGATTGGTGTCTCTTGCCTCAATTACAAGTGAGTTTGATTGCAAAGAAAGGATCAAGAAAGAAGAAAGCAATCCAAGCGCAAGAGCTCGAAAGAACACAAGCAAATCACTCTCTCTAATCACTATGGCGTTGTGTGGAGTTTGGAGAGGATTTGATCTCTTTGGTGTGTCTAGAATTGAATGCTAGAGCTCTTGTAGTAGTTGGGAAGTGGAAAACTTGGATGCCATGAATGGTGGGGTGGTTGGGGTATTTATAGCCCCCAACTACCAAAAGTGGCCGTTGGGAGGCTGTCTGCTCGATGGCGCACCGGACAGTCCGGTGCACACCGGACAGTCCGGTGCCCCCTGCCACGTCATCACTGCCGTTGGATTCTGACCGTTGGAGCTTCTGACTTGTGGGCCCGCCTGGGTGTCCGGTGCACACCGGACAGGTACTGTTTGCTGTCCGGTGTGCCAGTATGGGCGCGCCTGACTTCTGCGCGCGCAGAGCACGCATTAAATGCGCGGCAGAGAGCCGTTGGCGCGGAGATAGCCGTTGCACTGGAGTCGCACCGGACAGTCCGGTGCACACCGGACAGTCCGGTGAATTTTAGCGGACTAGCCGTTGGAGTTTCCCGAAGCTGGCGAGTTCCTGAGGCCGCTTCTCCATGGCGCACCGGACACTGTCCGGTGTACACCGGACAGTCCAGTGAATTATAGCGCGAGTGCCTCTAGAAATTCCCGAAGGTGGCGAGTTTGTGTTGGAGTCCTCTGGTGCACCGGACATGTCCGGTGGTGCACCGGACACTGTCCGGTGGCACACCGGACAGTCCGGTGCGCCAAACCAGAGGTGCCTTCGGTTGGCCCTTTGCTCCTTTGTTGAATCCAAAATTTGATCTTTTTATTGGCTAAGTGTGAACCTTTGACACCTGTATAACTTATACACTAGAGCAAACTAGTTAGTCCAAAGATTTGTGTTGGGCAATTCAACCACCAAAATTATTTAGGAACTAGGTGTAAGCCTAATTCCCTTTCAATCTCCCCCTTTTTGGTGATTGATGCCAACACAAACCAAAGCAAATATAGAAGTGCATAATTGAACTAGTTTGCATAATGTAAGAGTAAAGGTTGCTTGGAATTGAGCCAATATAAATACTTACAAGATATGCATGGATTGTTTCTTTCTTATAACATTTTGGACCACGCTTGCACCACATGTTTTGTTTTTGCAAACTCTTTTGTAAATCTTTTTCTAAGTTCTTTTTGCAAATGGTCAAAGGTAAATGAATAGGATTTGCAAAGCATTTTCGAGATTTGAATTTTTCTCCCCCTGTTTCAAATGCTTTTTCTTTGACTTAACAAAACTCCCCCTAAAGGAGATCCACCTCTTAGTGTTCAAGAGGGTTTTGATATACATTTTTGAAAAAAACTAATTTTCTCCTCCTTTTGAACACAATAGGATACCAATTGATAAATACTCTTGGAAAGCACTAAGTTTTTGAAATTGGTGGTGGTGCGGTCCTTTTGCTTTGGGCTCATACTTTCTCCCCCTTTGGCATGAATCGCCAAAAACGGAATCATTAGAGCCCATCGAAGTACTATCTTCCCCTTTGGTCATAAGGAAAAGAGTTAAGATTATACCAAAGACGAAGTCCGGTCCTTTTGCTTTGGGCTTTTACTCTCTCCCCCAAAGACAAGGTCCTTTTCTTGGAGCGATGGCGAAGGATGAGTTACGGAGTGGAAGCCTTTGTCTTCGCCGAAGACTCCATTTCCCTTTCAATATACCTATGACTTGGTTTGAAATAGACTTAAAAACACATTAGGCATAGCATATAAAAGAGATATGATCAAAGGTATTCAAATGAGCTACGTGTGCAAGCTAGCAAAAGAAATTTCTAGAATCAAGAATATTGAGCTCATGCCTAAGTCTGGTAAAAGATTGTTCATCAAGAGGCTTGGTAAAGATATCGGCTAATTGATCTTTAGTGTTAATGTAAGAAATCTCGATATCTCCCTTTTGTTGGTGATCCCTAAGAAAATGATACCGAATGGCTATGTGCTTAGTGCGGCTATGCTCGACGGGATTGTCGGCCATTTTGATTGCACTCTCATTATCACATAGCAAAGGGACTTACCATAGTCCCGCAGGGTTTGCCTCATCCAAAGTAGTTGCGCGCAACAATGACCTGCGGCAATATACTCGGCTTCGGCGGTGGAAAGAGCGACCGAATTTTGTTTCTTTGAAGCCCAAGACACCAAGGATCTTCCCAAGAACTGGCAAGTCCCCGATGTGCTCTTTCTATTGATTTTGCACCCCGCCCAATCGGCATCCGAATAACCAATTAAATCAAAAGTGGATCCCCGAGGGTACAAAAGCCCAAACTTAGGAGTATAAGCCAAATATCTCAAGATTCGTTTTACGGCCGTAAGGTGGGATTCCTTAGGGTCGGATTGGAATCTTGCACACATGCAAACGGAAAGCATAATGTCCGGTCGAGATGCACATAAATAAAGCAATGAACCAATCATCGACCGGTATACCTTTTGATCCACGGACTTACCTTCCGTGTCGAGGTCGAGATGCCCATTGGTTCCCATGGGTGTCTTGATGGGCTTGGCATCCTTCATTCCAAACTTGCAAAGAATGTCTTGAGTATACTTGGTTTGGCTAATGAAGGTGCCCTCTTGGAGTTGCTTGACTTGAAATCCTAGAAAATACTTCAACTCCCCCATCATAGACATCTCGAATTTCTTTGTCATGATCCTACTAAATTCTTCACATGTAGATTCGTTAGTAGACCCAAATATAATATCATCAACATAAATTTGGCATACGAACAAATCATTGTCAAGAGTTTTAGTGAACAAAGTAGGATCGGCCTTGCCGACTTTGAAGCCATTTGTGATAAGAAAATCTCTAAGGCATTCATACCATGCTCTTGGGGCTTGCTTGAGCCCATAAAGCGCCTTAGAGAGCTTATAGACATGATTAGGATACTCACTGTCTTCAAAGCCGGGAGGTTGCTCAACATAGACCTCCTCCTTGATCGGTCCATTGAGGAAGGCACTTTTCACGTCCATTTGATAGAGCTTAAAGCCATGGTAAGTAGCATAGGCCAATAATATGCGAATTGACTCAAGCCTAGCTACGGGTGCATAGGTTTCACCGAAATCCAAACCTTCGACTTGGGAGTATCCTTTGGCCACAAGTCGAGCTTTGTTCCTTGTCACCACACCATGCTCGTCTTGCTTGTTGCGGAAGACCCATTTGGTTCCTACAACATTTTGATTAGGACGTGGAACTAAATGCCATACCTCATTCCTAGTGAAGTTGTTGAGCTCCTCTTGCATCGCCACCACCCAATCCGAATCTTGGAGAGCTTCCTCTACCCTGTGTGGCTCAATAGAGGAAACAAAAGAGTAATGTTCACAAAAATGTGCAACACGAGATCGAGTGGTTACCCCCTTATGAATGTCGCCGAGGATGGTGTCGACGGGGTGATCTCGTTGGATTGCTTGGTGGACTCTTGGGTGTGGCGGTCTTGGTTCTTCCTCATCCTCCTTTTCTTGATCATTTGCATCTCCCCCTTGATCAGTGCCGTCATCTTGAGGTGGCTCATTTGCTTGATCTTCTACTTCATCAACTTGAGCTTCATCCTCATTTTGAGTTGGTGGAGATGCTTGCGTGGTGGAGGATGGTTGATCTTGTGCATGTGGAGGCTCTTCGGATTCCTTAGGACATACATTCCCAATGGACATGTTCCTTAGCGCTATGCATGGAGCTTGTTCTTCACCTATCTCATCAAGATCAACTTGCTCTTCTTGAGAGCCATTAGTCTCGTCAAACACAACGTCACAAGAAACTTCAACAAGTCCTGAGGACTTGTTAAAGACTCTATATGCCCTTGTGTTTGAGTCATATCCTAGTAAAAAGCCTTCTACAGTTTTAGGAGCAAATTTTGATTTTCTACCTCTTTTAACAAGTATAAAACATTTGCTACCAAAAACTCTAAAATATGAAATATTTGGCTTTTTACCGGTTAGGAGTTCATAGGATGTCTTCTTGAGGATTCGGTGTAGATACAACCGGTTGATGGCGTAGCAAGCGGTGTTGACCGCCTCGGCCCAAAACCGATCCGAAGTCTTGTATTCATCAAGCATGGTTCTTGCCATGTCCAATAGAGTTCGATTCTTCCTCTCCACTACACCATTTTGTTGTGGGGTGTAGGGAGAAGAGAACTCATGCTTGATGCCCTCCTCCTCAAGGAAGCCTTCAATTTGAGAGTTCTTGAACTCCGTCCCGTTGTCGCTTCTAATTTTCTTGATCCTTAAGCCGAACTCATTTTGAGCCCGTCTCAAGAATCCCTTTAAGGTCTCTTGGGTATGAGATTTTTCCTGCAAAAAGAACACCCAAGTGAAGCGAGAATAATCATCCACTATTACAAGGCAATACTTACTCCCGCCGATGCTTATGTAAGCAATCGGGCCGAATAGATCCATGTGGAGTAGCTCAAGCGGCCTGTCGGTCGTCATGATGTTCTTGTGTGGATGATGAGCTCCAACTTGCTTCCCTGCCTGGCATGCGCTACAAATCCTGTCTTTCTCAAAATGAACATTTGTTAATCCTAAAATGTGTTCTCCCTTTAGAAGCTTATGAAGATTCTTCATTCCAACATGGGCTAGTCGGCGGTGCCAGAGCCAACCCAGGTTAGTCTTAGCAATTAAGCAAGTGTCGAGTTCAGCTTTATCAAAATCTACCAAGTATAGCTGACCCTCTAACACTCCCTTAAATGCTATTGAATCATCACTCCTTCTAAAGACAGTGACACCTACATCAGTGAATAGACAGTTGTAGCCCATTTGACACAATTGGGATACGGAAAGCAAATTGTAATCTAATGAATCAACAAGAAAAACGTTGGAAATAGAATGGTCAGGAGATATAGCAATTTTACCAAGACCTTTGACCAAACCTTGATTTCCATCCCCGAATGTGATAGCTCGTTGGGGATCTTGGTTTTTCTCATATGAGGAGAACATCCTTTTCTCCCCTGTCATGTGGTTCGTGCACCCGCTGTCGAGTATCCAACTTGAGCCCCCGGATGCATAAACCTACAAAACAAATTTAGTTCTTGACTTTAGGTACCCAAACCGTTTTGGGTCCTTTGGCATTAGAAACAAGAACTTTGGGTACCCAAACACACGTCTTGGAGCCCTTGTGTTTGCCCCCAACAAACTTGGCAACGACCTTGCCGGATTTGTTAGTCAAAACATAGGATGCATCAAAAGTTTTAAATGAAATAGCATGATCATTTGATGCATTAGGAGTTTTCTTTCTAGGCAACTTAGCATGGGTTGGTTGCCTAGAACTAGATGTCTCACCCTTATACATAAAAGCATGATTAGGGCCAGAGTGAGACTTCCTAGAATGAATTTTCCTAATTTTGTCCTCGGGATAACCGGCAGGGTATAAAATGTAACCCTCGTTATTCTGAGGCATGGGAGCCTTGCCCTTAACAAAATTTGACAATCTTTTAGGAGGGGCACTAAGTTTAACATTGTCTCCCCTTTGGTAGCCAATGCCATCCTTAATGCCAGGGCGTCTCCCATTATAAAGCATGCTACGAGCAAATTTAAATTTCTCATTCTCTAGGTTGTGCTCGGCAATTTTAGCATCTAGTTTTGCTATATGATCATTTTGTTGTTTAATTAAAGCCATATGATCATGAATAGCATCAATATCAACATTTCTACATCTAGTACAAATAGATACATGCTCAACAATAGATGTAGAGGGTTTGCAAGATTTTAATTCTACAACCTTAGCATGCAACATATCATTTTTAGTTTTAAGGTCGGAAATTGTAACATTGCAAACATCTAGTTCTTTAGCCTTAGTAATCAACTTTTCATTTTCTACTCTAAGGCTAGCAAGAGATACATTCAATTCATCAATCTTAGCAAGCAAATCAACATTATCATTTCTAAGATTGGGAATTGAAACATCACAAACATGTGAATCAACCTTAGCATTCAAACTAGCATTTTCATTCCTAAGGTTGTTAATAATCTCATGGCAAGTGCTTAGCTCACTAGACAATTTTTTCACATTTTTCAACTTGTAGAACGTAAGCATTTTTAACCTTAACATGTTTCTTGTTTTCCTTAATAAGGAGGTCCTCTTGGGAATCCAAAAGGTCATCCTTTTCATGAATAGCACTAACCAATTCATTCAATTTTTCCTTTTGAGCTATGTTAAGGTTGGCAAAAAGGGAACGCAAATTATCTTCCTCATCACTAGCATTGTCATCACTAGAGGATTCATATTTAGTGGAGGATTTAGATTTAACCTTCTTTTTGCCGTCTTTTGCCATGAGGCACTTGTGGCCGACGTTGGGGAAGAGAAGTCCCTTGGTGACGGCGATGTTGGCGGCGTCCTCGTCGTCGGAGGAGTCGCTTGAGCTCTCGTCGGAGTCCCACTCGCGACAAACATGGGCATCGCCGCCCTTCTTCTTGTAATACCTCTTCTTCTCCTTTCTTCTCCCCTTCTTGTCGTCGCCTCGGTCACTGTCACTAGATATAGGACATTTAGCAATAAAATGACCGGGCTTACCACACTTGTAGCAAACCTTCTTGGAGCGGGACTTGTAATCCTTCCCCCTCCTTTGCTTGAGGATTTGGCGGAAGCTCTTGATGACGAGTGCCATTTCCTCATTGTCGAGCTTGGAGGCGTCTATTGGTTGTCGACTCGATGTAGACTCCTCCTTCTTCTCCTCCGTCGCCTTGAATGCCACCGGTTGTGCTTCGGGCGTGGAGGATTCATCAAGCTCGTTGATCTTCTTTGAGCCCTTGATCATACATTCAAAGCTCACAAAATTCCCGATAACTTCCTCGGGGGTCATTTGAGTATATCTAGGATTACCACGAATTAATTGAACTTGAGTGGGGTTAAGGAAAATGAGTGATCTAAGAATAACCTTAACCACCTCGTGGTCATCCCACTTCTTGCTCCCGAGGTTGCGCACTTGGTTCACCAAAGTCTTGAGCCGGTTGTACATGTCTTGTGGCTCTTCCCCTTGGCGAAGTCGAAAGCGACCGAGCTCCCCCTCGATCGTTTCCCGCTTGGTGATCTTTGTTAGTTCATCACCCTCGTGCGCGGTCTTGAGGAGGTCCCAAATTTCCTTTGCACTCTTCAACCCTTGCACCTTGTTGTATTCCTCTCTATTTAGAGAGGCCAAGAGTATGGTTGTGGCTTGGTGTAACGCCCCGAATTTTGCAGTTGAATTTTTTCTTTTCTTTACTCGCCAAAATTCGGGCGTTACCTTTTCTTTTTCTTTTTCCCTTCGCTAAACCTTGACCTTTTCCAAAGTTCTAGCGGGATTCGGTTTGGAATTCCCGTGTAAGAAAAACCCTAAATACTTTATGTTGTTTGATGCACCATGCCGAACCTTGCATTTCTTTTGATTGCTTTGAAAGTGCAAATGCATTCATGTAGAAAGATCGGATTTCGAAAATGAGGAGAAGATCTTTTCTTTCTTTTTCTCTCTCTTTCTCTCTCCTCTTTTTCTCTCTCTCCCGCGCCGTGGGCCGACCCCGGCCGGCCCAGCCGCCCTTGCGCCCCCTTTTGGGCCCAAAAAAGCCCAGCCCCCCCACCTCCCCTTTTTCCCCAATTCTCTCTCCCTCCCTCTCATTTTCTCTCATTTTCCTCCCCCACCCTACGCCGCCGCCGCCCCTACCCCTGCCCTAAGCCGCCGCCCCTACCCCTGCCCTAAGCCGCCGCCGCCCCCTGCCGGCCGCCCCTCGCCGTCGCTCCCCAACGCCGGTGAGCCCCCCTCCTCCCTCTCTCCCTCCTCCCTCCCTCTCCCCTCTCCCCTCTTCTCTCCTCGGCCACCGCCCCAGCCGCGCCCCCTGGCCGCACGCCGCCCGGCCGCCTGGCTCGGCCGCCCGCTTGGCCGCCTGGCCGCGTGCCCGCCTGGCCCCTGGCCGCGCCCTGGCCTTTGGCCGCGCGCGCCCTGGCCGCGCCCCCTGGCCGCTCGGCCGGCTCAGCCGCCCCGGCTCGGCCGCCCCTGCGCGCCCTGCCCCCGGCCGGTTCAACCGCCCCTAGGGCCGGTTCAACCGCCCCCCCTCTGTTTTTTTTTTATTTTTTTTATTTTATTTTATTTACTTTCTGTGCTCATAGCTATTTTATTTTAGGTAGGCTAATCATTGTTCATGCCATTGAAATAGGAAGTTTAATTTAAAATTCCGTTATGCTAGTTGATTCATGTAGTTAATTGTTTATCTCGTGCAATGTTGATCAACTTAAAATGATTAGGTTTCCATTAGTGTATATGTAACAGAAGTCTTTTGTTAAGAACCAATTGTAATTGATCGTTAGTGCATAAGATTTAACCCCCTGCGAGACCCTTTCCCGTTTCTTTCTAACCATAACAAATGCGATATCGAATGTCATACTTGATGCATATTCACTTTATTTGTCATCTTGTATGGTGTACTGTTCTTTTGTATTAAATATGTGGATGGATGTATGTATGTTTGCAATCGCATAGAGAGCGATCCGGTCGAAGAGCCCGAGGAATTCGCAGGAGAAGCCCCTGAGCAGCAGTCGTTTGGTGGAGGCAAGTGTCCTTTGACCTATCTCTGTCCTATTCATTATTTAATTCACCCCCCGCATTACACCTTTATACCTAAGGATTGACTAGCTTTTGTTATCCCTGTCCTTGTTTACCTATTTGGGTTGGATTATTATTGTTTAGCTTTATGCTATTGCTCAACTCTAATCAATGAACATGATGAGATTATCTATGATACGCTGTTTTCCCTTCTCTTATTATGATGTTGTACTTGTGGTATTCAAGGGGGCTCGAGCGGTTTCTCGAGTGCCTCTCCGTAAGGACCTGTTCTATGGATGACCGCCCGAGAAAACAGTGCAACCATGAGGGTGGAATGGGGTGCCCTTAGCTGAATAATTAGAGGATCCGGGGTGTAGTTCGCTTCGCCGTCGTGCCGTCAATGGGGCTCGGTGTATGCGGCTCGCTCTGCCAAGGTTGATTCGTCCCTTGGGGAGGAGTGCGGTACATTCAGGAAACCTAACGGGCGGCTACAGCCCCGAGGAATCTTTGTAAAAGCTACGTAGTGAGACCCTGCCTATTCACCTTGGTAGTGTTTAAGGGTTTGATCGGCCCGAGGCAAGAGGGAATCACGGCTTATGGGTAAAGTGCACAACCTCTGCAGAGTGTTATGAAACTGATATATCAGCCGTGCTCACGGTTATGAGCGGCCAAGGGAGCTCCAGTGATTAGTGGTACTTGATAAGAGACCTTTTGGTTTACAGGTGGTTATGAGATCGATGGTTCTGGTTATGACTATGGTTCTGGTAAGCGGTATTCTTTCCGTTTGGAAAGGGTACATCGGGTTAATAACTTGGGTTAATGCTAAAACTTGGCTTTCTACTAGTAAGTAATGATCTGACCAACTAAAAGCAACTGCTTGACTTATCCCCACATAAAGCTAGTCCACTACAGCCAAACAGGATACTTGCTGAGTATGTTGATGTGTACTCACCCTTGCTCTACACACCAAACCCCCCCAGGTTGTCAGCATTGCAACCACTGCTCAGGAGAAGATGAAGCCGTGGAAGGAGACTTCCAGGAGTTCCAAGACTACGACGAGTTCTAGGCGTGGGTTAGCGGCAACCCCCAGTCGGCTGCCTGTGAAGGCCGCGGTTATCTACGTTTCTTTTCTGCACTTTGATTTATTGTAAGGACTATATGGACGTCTCAGACGTATGATGTAATCGACTATTTCCCTTATTAATACTATTTTGAGCACTTTGTGATGATGTCCATATTATGTAACTGCTGTGTACGTGAATAACTGATCCTGGCACGTACATGGTTCGCATTCGGTTTGCCTTCTAAAACCGGGTGTGACATAAGTGGTATCAAAGCCGTGCTGACTGTAGGACCGCTAACCTAGAGTAGAATGGTCGTTCTAAGGATTATAGACCTCTGTCTCTGCCTTGACTTTGATATCCCTTCAAAAGTTGGTCCTACCGATCAAACCTATGTTTTACTATATATTATACCTTGCTAAAAAAAATTGTGTTTCATTCTGATCCTTCATTTACTTATTACTTGCTGGTCATATTAATTCTGTTCTCACCCTTTTGCTTGCGATGTCTTTTGTAGATGGCTCGACTTAGACACACTGCACGAAAGTCCGTCATCCCCTTCTTACCCTCCCGCCTTGCTGAGCGTCCGCTTCGCCGTCCCGTGGCCGGACAGTCCAGCCACTTGGAGAGACTGCACCACCGCCTGCATGAGGAGCAGGAATGTCGACGATAGGAGCAGGAGCAGCAGGGCTCTTCCTTCTCGCTCCACCAGGAGATAGAGTCTGTGAGGAGCTGCTCCCCTGTGCTTCCCCTGGAGGCGCCCCCTTCACCACCACAGGGCGTCCCAGCTTCTGGAGTAGCTGCTGGAGGAGACCCAGACGACGGAGATGGCGACGACAGCTCAAGCCACGACACCGACTTCTCTGCTAACCCTGAGCCGGAAGGATGGGTTGCTCGACCCATCACTCGCGACGCTGCTCGCGGGTGTCACTTCCACGATGCACTCGACACCCTGCTACGTCGGGCATTTGACCGGCATACTTGGTCCGTCGAGTATCGCTGTGTGGTCTACCAGCATAGTCGCGGGGTCTACCCGGACCGCTGGGAGGCGACTTGCTTGGTGCGCTGCCCGGAGAACAGTCTCCAGGGTGCAGAGGCCTGTTCAGAGCACTATTCTATCTCTGAACGGGACTCAGCTGAGGTAGCCATGCAAGATGCTGCACGGCGTGCGCTTTCGCACTACTGCTCGGTTTTCGGTGGGGCAGCTGACGGTCTTGACCTGAAGTATTACCCCCGCCGTCCATCTGGCAGCACAGGAGGCGTGATTGTCTCACCTGTCGGTGAGGGCAATCCTAGGTTGAGCAGCACAGTCAACCTAGCCGCCGTGCTAAACACGGAGCTGGACCATGCACTAGACGAGCTGAGTAGGGCTCGTGCTGAGATCGCCCTGCTACGGGCTGAGCGCGCGGAACGTCGTTATTTGGATGGTGGTTCCCCCGCTCCCGTTGGGACTCAGCACCCGTACCGCTCACCTCAGCGTGGACACCAGTCTTATGGCAATCCCGACTGCAAGACCAAGATAACTCTAGAGCCATAGATCGTTAGAGTTGGATCTTGTAATTAATACGAAATATATATGCGTAGAAGCTTCAGTCTTAGCGTTAGTCTCAGTCTTAGTTAGCCTTAGTTAGACAGGGTAGTTTGCTATATCCTGTGCATTTATGTTTGTCATGATGAACTATGTTTGGTTTGGATCTTTGTAATGATTGTCACCAGAGTGTGGGTATCCCCTGCATTTTGGTTTACCTATTATGTTAATAAAGTTAGTTATATAGTTGGGAAACCTATTATTCTCCTTCCCTCTTTATCTGAGAAGCTGTGTGGTCTGTGTTGGAGATCAGTGAAGATGCTCACATGTTCAGTGCTGTTGAGGAATTCTCTTCTCTTCTCTTATGCTGCAAGATTTGCCAGATCAGTTCTGATGTGTGGTTGCATTCTGCAGATGTCAGAGAACAGGCGTAGAGGAGGAAGGCGTGCTCAGCAGGAGCGAGCCCCTCAACAGGAGGAGGTGCCCCAGCAGCAGCACCTGCCGCCCTCGCCCCCGATGTCCATCGAGCAGATGTTTCTGATGCAGACTCAGGCAGTTCAAGCCATCGGTCAGACTTTGGCCGCCATTCAGCAGCAGCAAGCACCACCTCAGCCTCAGATGCCTCAGATGCCCAGAGACAAGCGTGCTGAATTCATGAGAGGTCATCCACCAACGTTCGCTCATTCTTCTGACCCCATGGATGCTGAAGATTGGCTGCGCACTGTGGAGCAGGAGTTGCATACCGCTCAGTGCGATGACAGGGAGAAAGTTCTGTATGGTCCCCGTCTGTTGAGAGGAGCAGCCCAGTCATGGTGGGAGTCTTACCTCGCCACCCATGCCCATCCTGACGCCATCACCTGGGAAGAGTTCAGAGGTAGCTTTCGTCAGTACCATGTTCCTGCAGGTCTGATGACAGTGAAGAAGGAGGAGTTCCTGGCCCTCAAGCAAGGGCCATTGTCTGTCAGTGAGTACCGGGACAAGTTTCTGCAATTGTCTCGCTATGCTCCTGAAGATGTCAACACCGATGCCAAGCGGCAGTACCGTTTCCTGAGAGGCTTGGTTGACCCTCTGCAGTATCAGCTGATGAATCACACCTTCCCGACATTCCAGCACCTGATTGACAGAGCAATCATGACAGAGAGGAAGCGTAAGGAGATGGAGGATCGTAAGCGCAAGATCAGTGGACCCCAGCCTGGAAGCAGTAATCGTCCCCGTTTCTCAGGCAATCAACCTCAGCAGTTCAGGCAGAATCAGCGTCCACCTCAGCAGCATCAGCAGTTTCAAAGGCAGTATCCTCAGCACCCGTACCAGAACCGTCAGAGCAATCAGTCAGGAGGTCAGTTTCAAAGGCAGAATCAGCAGGCCCCTCGTCTTCCTGCCCCAGCGAATCAGCAGAACAATCAGGCAGCACCAGCTCAGGTTGGAAACAGAGCATGTTTCCACTGTGGAGAGCAAGGCCACTGGGTGATGCAATGTCCGAAGAAGGCAGCCCAGCAGCAGTCAGGCCCCAATGCCCTAGCAAAGCAGAATGTGCCTCAGCCTGGATCAGGCAATCGCTCTCAGCCGCGCTATAATCATGGAAGGCTGAACCATTTGGAAGCTGAAGCAGTTCAGGAGACCCCCGACATGATAGTAGGTATGTTCCCAGTCGACTCCCATACTGCAGAAGTGTTATTTGATACTGGAGCAACGCATTCTTTCATTACTGCATCATGGGTAGAAGCACATAATCTTCCAATTACTACCATGTCAACCCCCATTCAAATTGACTCAGCCGGTGGTAGAATTCGAGCTGATAGCATTTGTTTGAATATAAGTGTGAAAATAAGGGGGATAGCGTTTCCCGCCAACCTTATAGTAATGGGTACTCAGGGAATAGATGTCATCCCAGGGATGAATTGGCTAGATAAGTATCAGGCAGTTATCAGTTGTGATAAAAGGACAATCAAGTTGGTGTCCCCACTAGGGGAGGAAGTGGTGACCGAGTTAGTCCCACCTGAGCCGAAGAAAGGAGGTTGTTATCAGATGGCTGTCGATAGCGGTGAAGCAGATCCAGTTGGGAGTATCAAGGTTGTGTCTGAATTCCCAGATGTGTTTCCAAAGGATTTACCGGGTATGCCACCAGAGCGGAAAGTTGAGTTTGCCATAGAGCTTCTTCCTGGAACCGCCCCCATCTTTAAGAGAGCTTACAGAATATCTGGACCAGAGTTGGATGAGCTTAAGAAGCAGATTGATGAGCTGTCAGAGAAAGGTTACATTCGGCCAAGCACCTCGCCTTGGGCCGCCCCTGTCCTATTTGTGGAGAAGAAAGATGGCACCAAGAGGATGTGTATTGATTATCGAGCTTTGAATGAGGTCACGATCAAGAACAAGTATCCCTTGCCCAGAATAGAAGATCTGTTCGACCAGTTGAGAGGAGCCAGTGTGTTCTCCAAGATTGATCTGAGGTCAGGTTATCATCAGCTCAGGATCCGACCTTCGGACATTCCGAAGACGGCATTCGTTACCAAGTATGGGTTGCACGAGTTCACAGTGATGTATTTTGGTTTGACCAATGCGCCAGCATTCTTCATGAACTTGATGAACAGTGTATTCATGGATTACCTTGATAAGTTTGTGGTGGTATTCATTGATGATATTCTGGTTTATTCTCAAAGCAAAGGAGAGCATGCAGATCATTTGAGGATGGTGTTGCAGAGATTGCGAGAGCACCAGTTGTATGCAAAGTTGAGCAAATGTGAGTTCTAGATCAGTGAAGTCCTGTTCTTGGGTCACATAATCAACAAGGAAGGATTGGCTGTGGATCCGAAGAAAGTGGCAGACATTCTGAACTGGAAAGCGCCAACGGATGCTCGAGGAATCAAGAGCTTCATTGGAATGGCCGGGTATTATCGGCGATTCATTGAAGGGTTTTCGAAGATTGCGAAGCCAATGACAGCGTTGCTAGGCAACAAGGTTGAGTTCAAGTGGACCCAGAAATGTCAAGAGGCCTTTGAAGCGCTGAAAGAGAAGTTGACTACAGCGCCTGTCCTAGTCTTGCCCGATGTGCACAAGCCCTTCTCGGTGTATTGTGATGCTTGTTACACAGGTTTGGGATGTGTGTTGATGCAAGAGGGAAGAGTTGTGGCTTACTCGTCCCGACAGTTGAAGGTTCATGAGAAGAATTACCCAATCCATGATCTAGAGTTGGCAGCAGTGGTTCACGCACTGAAGACATGGAGGCACTATCTGTATGGACAGAAATGCGATGTTTACACAGACCACAAGAGTCTGAAGTACATATTCACTCAGTCAGAGTTGAACATGAGGCAACGAAGATGGTTAGAGCTGATCAAAGACTATGAGTTGGAGATTCATTACCATCCAGGCAAAGCAAACGTAGTGGCAGATGCTTTGAGCAGAAAGAGTCAAGTCAATCTGATGGTCGCTCGCCCGATGCCTTATGAGTTGGCCAAAGAGTTTGACAGGTTGAGTCTCGGATTTCTGAACAATTCGCGAGGAGTCACAGTTGAATTGGAACCTACCTTGGAGCGAGAAATCAAAGAAGCGCAGAAGAATGATGAAAAGATCAGTGAGATTCGGCGATTGATTCTAGATGGCAGAGGCAAAGATTTTCGAGAAGATGCTGAAGGCGTGATATGGTTCAAAGACCGCTTATGTGTTCCCAATGTCCAGTCTATTCGGGAGTTGATTCTCAAGGAAGCTCATGAGACAGCTTATTCGATTCACCCTGGTAGTGAGAAGATGTATCAGGATCTGAAGAGGAAATTCTGGTGGTATGGAATGGAGAGGGAAATCGCAGAGCATGTGGCTATGTGCGATAGTTGCCGAAGAATTAAGACAGAGCACCAGAGACCTGCTGGATTGTTGCAACCGTTGCAGATCCCTCAGTGGAAATGGGACGAAATCGGTATGAATTTCATAGTCGGATTGCCTCGCACTCGAGCCGGCTACGATTCTATTTGGGTAGTGGTGGACCGTTTGACCAAGTCAGCCCACTTCATACCTGTCAAGACCAGCTACAACAGTGCAGTATTGGCAGAGTTGTATATGTCTCGGATCGTTTGTCTTCATGGTGTGCCAAAGAAGATAGTGTCAGACAGAGGAACACAGTTCACCTCTCATTTCTGGCAGCAGTTGCATGAAGCCTTGGGCACACATCTGAATTTCAGTTCAGCTTATCACCCGTAGACAGATGGTCAGACTGAAAGAACCAATCAAATTCTTGAAGACATGTCGAGAGCCTGTGCGTTGCAAGATCAGTCCGGATGGGACAAGCGTTTGCCTTATGCAGAGTTTTCCTATAACAACAGTTACCAGGCCAGTTTGAAGATGTCACCATTTCAGGCGCTCTATGGAAGGAGTTGCAGAACTCCGTTGCAATGGGATCAGCCTGGAGAAAAGCAAGTGTTTGGGCCAGACATTTTGCTTGAAGCCGAAGAGAACATCAAGATGGTTCGAGAGAATCTGAAGATAGCGCAATCGAGGCAGCGAAGCTATGCAGACACAAGAAGAAGGGAGCTGAGTTTTGAAGTCGGGGACTTTGTCTATCTGAAAGTGTCACCGATCAGAGGAGTCAGAAGATTCGGAGTGAAAGGCAAACTAGCACCCCGCTACATTGGTCCGTATCAGATTCTTGCAAGACGAGGAGAAGTGGCCTATCAGCTCAGTTTGCCCGAGAATTTGTCTGCTGTGCATAATGTCTTTCATGTGTCTCAGTTGAAGAAGTTCTGGCGTGTGCCAGAAGAGCAGTTGCCAGTGGAAGGTCTGGAAGTCCAGGAGGACTTGACCTACGTTGAGAAGCCAGCTCAGATCCTTGAGATTGCAGATAGAGTCACCCGGAGGAAGACCATCAGAATGTGCAAAGTCAGATGGAATCACCACTCTGAGGAAGAAGCAACCTGGGAGCGTGAAGATGATCTGATGGCCAAGTACCCAGAGCTCTTTGCTAGCCAGCCCTGAATCTCGAGGGCGAGATTCTTTTAAGGGGGATAGGTTTGTAACGCCCCGAATTTTGCAGTTGAATTTTTTCTTTTCTTTACTCGCCAAAATTCGGGCGTTACCTTTTCTTTTTCTTTTTCCCTTCGCTAAACCTTGACCTTTTCCAAAGTTCTAGCGGGATTCGGTTTGGAATTCCCGTGTAAGAAAAACCCTAAATACTTTATGTTGTTTGATGCACCATGCCTAACCTTGCATTTCTTTTGATTGCTTTGAAAGTGCAAATGCATTCATGTAGAAAGATCGGATTTCGAAAATGAGGAGAAGATCTTTTCTTTCTTTTTCTCTCTCTTTCTCTCTCCTCTTTTTCTCTCTCTCCCGCGCCGTGGGCCGACCCCGGCCGGCCCAGCCGCCCTTGCGCCCCCTTTTGGGCCCAAAAAAGCCCAGCCGCCCCCCACCTCCCCTTTTTCCCCAATTCTCTCTCCCTCCCTCTCATTTTCTCTCATTTTCCTCCCCCACCCTAAGCCGTCGCCGCCCCTACCCCTGCCCTAAGCCGCCGCCCCTACCCCTGCCCTAAGCCGCCGCCGCCCCCTGCCGGCCGCCCCTCGCCGTCGCTCCCCAACGCCGGTGAGCCCCCCTCCTCCCTCTCTCCCTCCTCCCTCCCTCTCCCCTCTCCCCTCTTCTCTCCTCGGCCACCGCCCCAGCCGCGCCCCCTGGCCGCACGCCGCCCGGCCGCCTGGCTCGGCCGCCCGCTTGGCCGCCTGGCCGCGTGCCCGCCTGGCCCCTGGCCGCGCCCTGGCCTTTGGCCGCGCGCGCCCTGGCCGCGCCCCCTGGCCGCTCGGCCGGCTCAGCCGCCCCGGCTCGGCCGCCCCTGCGCGCCCTGCCCCCGGCCGGTTCAACCGCCCCTAGGGCCGGTTCAACCGCCCCCCTCTGTTTTTTTTTATTTTTTTTATTTTATTTTATTTACTTTCTGTGCTCATAGCTATTTTATTTTAGGTAGGCTAATCATTGTTCATGCCATTGAAATAGGAAGTTTAATTTAAAATTCCGTTATGCTAGTTGATTCATGTAGTTAATTGTTTATCTCGTGCAATGTTGATCAACTTAAAATGATTAGGTTTCCATTAGTGTATATGTAACAGAAGTCTTTTGTTAAGAACCAATTGTAATTGATCGTTAGTGCATAAGATTTAACCCCCTGCGAGACCCTTTCCCGTTTCTTTCTAACCATAACAAATGCGATATCGAATGTCATACTTGATGCATATTCACTTTATTTGTCATCTTGTATGGTGTACTGTTCTTTTGTATTAAATATGTGGATGGATGTATGTATGTTTGCAATCGCATAGAGAGCGATCCGGTCGAAGAGCCCGAGGAATTCGCAGGAGAAGCCCCTGAGCAGCAGTCGTTTGGTGGAGGCAAGTGTCCTTTGACCTATCTCTGTCCTATTCATTATTTAATTCACCCCCCGCATTACACCTTTATACCTAAGGATTGACTAGCTTTTGTTATCCCTGTCCTTGTTTACCTATTTGGGTTGGATTATTATTGTTTAGCTTTATGCTATTGCTCAACTCTAATCAATGAACATGATGAGATTATCTATGATACGCTGTTTTCCCTTCTCTTATTATGATGTTGTACTTGTGGTATTCAAGGGGGCTCGAGCGATTTCTCGAGTGCCTCTCCGTAAGGACCTGTTCTATGGATGTCCGCCCGGGAAAACAGTGCAACCATGAGGGTGGAATGGGGTGCCCTTAGCTGAATAATTAGAGGATCCGGGGTGTAGTTCGCTTCGCCGTCGTGCCGTCAATGGGGCTCGGTGTATGCGGCTCGCTCTGCCAAGGTTGATTCGTCCCTTGGGGAGGAGTGCGGTACATTTAGGAAACCTAACGGGCGGCTACAGCCCCGAGGAATCTTTGTAAAAGCTACGTAGTGAGACCCTGCCTATTCACCTTGGTAGTGTTTAAGGGTTTGATCGGCCCGAGGCAAGAGGGAATCACGGCTTATGGGTAAAGTGCACAACCTCTGCAGAGTGTTATGAAACTGATATATCAGCCGTGCTCACGGTTATGAGCGGCCAAGGGAGCTCCAGTGATTAGTGGTACTTGATAAGAGACCTTTTGGTTTACAGGTGGTTATGAGATCGATGGTTCTGGTTATGACTATGGTTCTGGTAAGCGGTATTCTTTCCGTTTGGAAAGGGTACATCGGGTTAATAACTTGGGTTAATGCTAAAACTTGGCTTTCTACTAGTAAGTAATGATCTGACCAACTAAAAGCAACTGCTTGACTTATCCCCACATAAAGCTAGTCCACTACAGCCAAACAGGATACTTGCTGAGTATGTTGATGTGTACTCACCCTTGCTCTACACACCAAACCCCCCCCAGGTTGTCAGCATTGCAACCACTACTCAGGAGAAGATGAAGCCGTGGAAGGAGACTTCCAGGAGTTCCAAGACTACGACGAGTTCTAGGCGTGGGTTAGCGGCAACCCCCAGTCGGCTGCCTGTGAAGGCCGCGGTTATCTACGTTTCTTTTCTGCACTTTGATTTATTGTAAGGACTATATGGACGTCTCAGACGTATGATGTAATCGACTATTTCCCTTATTAATACTATTTTGAGCACTGTGTGATGATGTCCATATTATGTAACTGCTGTGTACGTGAATAACTGATCCTGGCACGTACATGGTTCGCATTCGGTTTGCCTTCTAAAACCGGGTGTGACACTTGGGAGTTGAAGTGCTCGATTTGGGCCACCTCGTCCTCATCATAATCCTCATCCCCTATTGATGGTACCTGTGCTCCAAACTCAACAACATTCCATATACTTTTGTGGAGTGAGGTTAGATGAAATTTCATTAAATCACTCCACCTAGCATAATCTTCACCGTCAAAGGTTGGCGGTTTGCCTAATGGAACGGAAAGTAATGGAGTATGTCTAGATGTACGAGGATAGTGTAAGGGGATCTTACTAAACTTCTTACGCTCTTGGCGTTTAGAAGTTACGGAGGGCGCATCGGAGTCGGAGGTCGATGTTGTAGAAGTGTCGGTCTCGTAGTAGACCACTTTCCTCATCCTCTTGTGCTTGTCGCCTTTCCGATGCGACTTGTGAGAAGATTTTTCCTTCTTCTCTTTGTGGTGAGAAGAGGAAGATCTTTTCTCCTTCCGTTTGGAGGAGTCTTTCTTCTTCTCCTTCCTCTTGGTGCGGGACTCTTCCGATGAAGTGCTCCCGTGGCTTGTAGTGGGCTTTTCGCCGGTCTCCATCTCCTTCTTGGCGTGATCTCCCGACATCACTTCGAGCGGTTAGGCTCTAATGAAGCACCGGGCTCTGATACCAATTGATAGTCGCCTAGAGGGGGGGTGAATAGGGCGAAACTGAAATTTACAAATATAAACACAACTACAAGCCGGGTTAGCGTTAGAAATATAAACGAGTCCGCGAGAGAGGGCGCAAAACAAATCCCAAGCGAATAAGCAAGTGAGACACGGAGATTTGTTTTACCGAGGTTCGGTTCTTGCAAACCTACTCCCCGTTGAGGAGGCCACAAAGGCCGGGTCTCTTTCAACCCTTCCCTCTCTCAAACGATCCACGGATCGAGTGAGCTTTCTCTTCTCAATCACTTGGAACACAAAGTTCCCGCAAGGACCACCACAAGATTGGTGTCTCTTGCCTCAATTACAAGTGAGTTTGATTGCAAAGAAAGGATCAAGAAAGAAGAAAGCAATCCAAGCGCAAGAGCTCGAAAGAATACAAGCAAATCACTCTCTCTAATCACTATGGCGTTGTGTGGAGTTTGGAGAGGATTTGATCTCTTTGGTGTGTCTAGAATTGAATGCTAGAGCTCTTGTAGTAGTTGGGAAGTGGAAAACTTGGATGCCATGAATGGTGGGGTGGTTGGGGTATTTATAGCCCCAACTACCAAAAGTGGTCGTTGGGAGGCTGTCTGCTCGATGGCGCACCGGACAGTCCGGTGCACACCGGACAGTCCGGTGCACACCGGACAGTCCGGTGCCCCCTGCCACGTCATCACTGCCGTTGGATTCTGACCGTTGGAGCTTCTGACTTGTGGGCCCGCCTGGGTGTCCGGTGCACACCGGACAGGTACTGTTTGCTGTCCGGTGTGCCAGTATGGGCGCGCCTGACTTCTGCGCGCGCAGAGCACGCATTAAATGCGCGACAGAGAGCCGTTGGTGCGGAGATAGCCGTTGCACTGGAGTCGCACCGGACAGTCCGGCGCACACCGGACAGTCCGGTGAATTTTAGCGGACTAGCCGTTGGAGTTTCCCGAAGCTGGCGAGTTCCTGAGGCCGCTTCTCCATGGCGCACCGGACACTGTCCGATGTACACCGGACAGTCCGGTGAATTATAGCGCGAGTGCCTCTGGAAATTCCCAAAGGTGGCGAGTTTGTGTTGGAGTCCTCTGGTGCACCGGACATGTCCGGTGGTGCACCGGACACTGTCCGGTGGCACACCGGACAGTCCGGTGCGCCAAACCAGAGGTGCCTTCGGTTGGCCCTTTGCTCCTTTGTTGAATCCAAAATTTGATCTTTTTATTGGCTAAGTGTGAACCTTTGACACCTGTATAACTTATACACTAGAGCAAACTAGTTAGTCCAAAGATTTGTGTTGGGCAATTCAACCACCAAAATTATTTAGGAACTAGGTGTAAGCCTAATTCCCTTTCAGGGCCAGAGTGAGACTTTCTAGAATGAATTCTCCCAATTTTGCTCTCGGGATAACCGGCAGGGTACAAAATGTAGCCTTCGTTATCCTGAGGCATGGGAGCCTTGCCCTTAACTAAATTAGACAATCTTTTAGGAGGGGCATTAAGTTTGACATTGTCTCCCCTTTGGAAGCCAATGCCATCCTTGATGCCAGGGCGTCTCCCATTATAGAGCATACTTCTAGCAAATTTAAATTTTTCATTTTCTAAGTTGTGCTCGGTAATTTTAGCATCTAATTTTGCTACATGATCATTTTGTTGTTTAATTAAGACCATATGATCATGAATAGCATCAATATCAACATCTCTACATCTAGTGCAAATGGAAACATGCTCAACGGTAGATGTAGAGGGTTTGCAAGATTTTAATTCTACAACCTTAGCATGTAATATATCATTCTCACTTCTAAGGTTAGAAATAGTAACATTGTAAACATCAAAATCTTTAGCCTTAGCAATTAATTTTTCATTTTCAATCCTAAGGCTAGCAAGAGAATCATTCAATTCTTTAATCTTAGCATGTAAATCAACACTATCATTTCTAAGATTGGGAATTGAAACATCACAAACATGTGAATCAACCTTAGCAATTAATCTAGCATTTTCATTTTTAAGGTTGTCAATAGTCTCATGGCAAGTGCTTAGCTCACTAGACAATTTTTCACATTTTTCAACTTGTAGAGAATAAGCATTTTTAACCTTAACATGCTTCTTATTTTCTTTAATAAGGAAGTCCTCTTGAGAGTCTAAGAGATCATCCTTCTCATGAATAGCACTAATCAATTCATTTAATTTTTCTTTTTGTTGCATGTTTAGGTCGGCAAAAAGAATGCGCAAGTTATCCTCCTCATTGCTAGCATCATCCTCGTCACTAGAGGTTTCATATTTAGTGGAGGATCTTGATTTTACCTTCTTCTTTTTGCCCTCCTTGGCCATGAGGCACTTGTGGCCGACGTTGGGGAAGAGAAGTCCCTTGGTGACGGCGATGTTGGCGGCGTCCTCGTCGGAGGAAGAGTCGGTGGAGCTCTCGTCGGAGTCCCACTCGCGACACACGTGGGCATCGCCACCCTTCTTCTTGTAGTGTCTCTTCTTCTCCTTTCTTCTCCCCTTCTTGTTGTCGCCCCTGTCACTATCACTAGATAATGGACATTTAGCAATAAAATGACCGGGCTTACCACATTTGTAGCATACTTTCTTGGAGCGGGGTTTGTAGTCTTTCCCCCTCCTTTGCTTAAGGATTTGGCGGAAGCTCTTGATGATGAGCACCATCTCCTCGTTGTCGAGCTTGGAGGCGTCGATGGGTTGTCTACTTGATGTAGACTCCTCCCTCTTTTCCTCTGTTGCCTTAAATGCCACCGGTTGAGCTTCGGGCGTGGAGGAGGTGCCTTGCTCGATGATTGTCTTTGAGCCTTTAATCATTAGCTCAAAGCTCACAAATTTTCCTATAACCTCCTCGGGAGACATTAGCTTATATCTAGGATCACCTCGAATTAATTGAACTTGCGTAGGGTCAAGAAATACGAGGGATCTAAGAATAACCTTGACCATCTCATGGTCATCCCATTTTTTGCTCCCGAGGTTGCGCACTTGGTTCACCAAGGTCTTCAAGCGGTTGTACATAGCTTGTGGATCCTCTCCTTGGTGAAGCATGAATCGACCGAGCTCCCCCTCGATCGTCTCCCGCTTGGTGATCTTTGTCACCTCGTCTCCCTCGTGCGCGGTCTTGAGTACGTCCCAAATTTCTTTTGCACTCTTTAACCCTTGCACTTTATTATACTCCTCTCGACTTAGAGAGGCGAGGAGTATAGTGGTGGCTTGGGAGTTAAAGTGGTGGATTTGGCCAACTTCGTCCGAGTCGTAGTCCTCATCCCCTACGGAAGGTACCTGTACACCAAACTCAACAACATTCCATATGCTTGTGTGGAGTGAGGTTAGATGATGCCTCATTTTATCACTCCACATGTTATAATCTTCACCGTCAAAAACCGGTGGTTTGCCTAATGGAACGGAGAGTAAAGGAGTACACTTTGAAATGTGAGGGTAGCGTAAGGGGGTCTTACTATACTTCTTGCGCTCTTGGCGCTTAGAAGTTACGGACGGTGCGTCGGAGTTGGAGGACGACGTTGATGAAGTGTCGGTCTCGTAGTAGACCACTTTCCTCATCCTCTTGTGCTTGTCGCCTTTCCGATGCGACTTGTGGGAAGAAGATTTCTTCTCCTTCCCCTTCCCTTTGTTGGAAGAGTCCTTCTTCTTCTCCTTCCTCTTGGTGCGGGACTCTTCTGATGAAGTGCTCCCGTGACTCGTAGTGGGCTTGTCGCCGGTCTCCATCTCCCTCTTGGTGTGATCTCCCGACATCACTTCGAGCGGTTAGGCTCTAATGAAGCACCGGGCTCTGATACCAATTGAAAGTCGCCTAGAGGGGGGGTGAATAGAGCGAAACTGAAATTTGCAAAGTTAATCACAACTACAAGCCGGGTTAGCGTTAGAAATATAATCAAGTCCGCGAGAGAGGGCACAAAACAAATCGCAAGCGAATAAGAGGTGTGACATGTGGATTTGTTTTACCGAGGTTCGGTTCTTGCAAACCTACTCCCCGTTGAGGTGGTCACAAAGACCGGGTCTCTTTCAACCCTTTCCCTCTCTCAAACGGTCCCTCGGACCGAGTGAGCTTTCTCTTCTCAAATCAACCGGGAACAAAACTCCCCCGCAAGGACCACCACACAATTGGTGTCTCTTGCCTTGGTTACAAGTGAGTGTTGGTCACAAGAAAGAATGAGAAAGAAGAAAGCGATCCAAGCGCAAGAGCTCAAAAGAACACGGCAAATCTCTCTCGCTAATCACTAAAGCCTTGTGTGGAATTGGAGAGGATTTAATCACTTGGGTGTGTCTAGAATTGAATGCCTAGCTCTTGTAAGTGGTTGAGAGGTGGAAAACTTGGATGCCTTGAATGTGGGGTGGTTGGGGGTATTTATAGCCCCAACCACCAAACTAGCCGTTTGGTGGGGCTGTCTATCGCATGGTGCACCGGACAGTCCGGTGCACACCGGACATGTCCGGTGCGCCAGCCACGTCACCAAGGCTGTTGGATTCCGACCGTTGGAGCTCTATCTTCTGGGCCCGCCTGGATGTCCGGTGGCACACCAGACATGTACTGTAGAGTGTCCGGTGTGCCAGCGCGCGCGTGCCTGACTTCTGCGCGCTTCTGGCGCGCATTAAATGTGCCTGCAGGTGACCGTTGGCGCGAAGTAGCCGTTGCGCTGCTGGTTCACCGGACAGTCTGGTGAATTATAGCGGAGCGAATTCCCGAAGCTGGCGAGTTCCTGAGGCGCTCTTCCTTGGAGCACCGGACACTGTCCGGTGTGCACCGGACAGTCCGGTGAATTATAGCGGAGCGCCTCCGGATTTTCCCGAAGGTGAGGAGTTCAGCGTGAAGCCCCATGGTGCACCGAACACTGTCCGATGGTGCACCGGACACTGTCCGGTGGCACACCGGACAGTCCGGTGTGCCAGACTAGGGCACACTTCGGTTATCCCTTTGCTCTCCTTGTTGAGCCCAATTCTTGGTCTTTTTATTGGCTAAGTGTGAACCTTTGACATCTGTATAACTTATACACTAGAGCAAACTTGTTAGTCCAATTATTTGTGTTGGGCAATTCAACCACCAAAATCATTTAGGAAATAGGTATAAGCCTAATTCCCTTTCACTAGGAGAATGTGACTTGAGCTCTGTAAGGTTGTACTTATGGTGGGTTTATGCGAGCTGAGAGGTTCCCATGTATGAGACTTTATCGAACGAGTCCTTGCGAAGGTGGTGCCATCAAAGGAATGGAGAGTAGAGCTTCCTACTTGAAAAGATGTCTTGTCTAGTCCTTCTAAGGACTAACTCAAGAGAATCGATCCATAAGAACCCTTCATACCCACCATTCGCTTTTGAAAATGTGATCTAGCGAGGGCGAAGCCACTACTGCATAGGACATATGTGATAGTATATGGAGGTAAGGGAATATCCTCTAACCATTCTAAGACCACGTGGTGACCACTAGGGGCTCGATATATGTTCCATATTCTTAGCGTGTCAGTAGTACTCTAGGGTGATTGATGGCTGAGTGGTTGGGTGGTATTGTACCGGTTAGGTTGCGACCCGATGTCACACTAGACAGATGGTGATCTTATGGTCATAGATGTACACACTATGTAGAGTTTGTTGATATATATGTATAGCCATGCCAATGATAATGGACACTCCTATATTTTTGCTTCAGTTTGACTAGAGATTGGTGTTGTATTCTTCTCTTCCACGAGGTTGGATAATGATTCGGTCAGAGGCTGTTGTGGCAAGGACGAGAGAAAGCCATCTTTGTCGACTAGAGAGCATGGTGGTGAGATGTGAGCGTGTTGTGTTGTATTGGACATGGGATGAATTGGTGGGTGGGATGATATCTTATGGACATTCACACCTTGATTATGATATAAGTACTATAGTGCCTCTACTATACTTCTACAGTTTATGTCATCCTTGGCATCCAATAAGTTCCCTTGTTCTATAAGAAATTTTCTAAAAGTGGACAACAAAGTTGAGATTGGTTTGCAATGTACCATTCACACCCATCTTATTATATCGGAGGCATATTTACCTTGTGAGAGATGTAATCCCTCATGTGCCTTGTGCACTTCTATTCCAAGAAAATAGTGCAGGTCTCGCAAATCTTTTAATGCAAAATCAGAATGAAGATCATCAAACAGGATAACAACAACTTTTGTGAAGAGCTAGAGATTATAATGTCATTAACATATATTAGCAAAAAATATAGTTATTTGTCCTCTATTATAATAGAACAATAATGCATCAACTTCCACTAGATACTTTTGGGTGACCTCAATGAAACAAGGCATTGGACACATCTTTGACTCGATGAGGATGCCAACCACAGAGTTACAAGAAGTCATGGACCTCCTTAATGAGTAATTCCTACCATTTAAACTTAACTCCATAAACCTCTCAATTATATAATCATGTACCAAATACCAATCATTTTTGTTATGCAGGGCATGAATGTGGCTGCATAAAAAGCAGGCCGGTCTAAAGGAAATTTTTAGGGTGAGGCCAAAGTTTCCTATATGCATAAAACTTGCACATCTCATAAGTTATTTGCTAATAAGAATTGATAACTTTTCTCAGTTTTAATGTTTGACATTCGGACGTGGGAGCAATATTTGTGGATATTATGTTTGTGAATTTATTCATACCTTCATAGGTACCAAGTTAGTGACAAAAGATACCAAAGCATGTCAACAATATGTATAATAATAATATTGATTTCATGATAATAAAGTGGCTCAACTTTAAATCTAATATTATAAGGTTTTTTTGTTAATGCTTTCGGCCAAGATGAAGCAAGAACTACTTCATTGGAAAAGATTGAAGCAAATCAAGAACAAATGATATGGACATGTGTTGCCACTTGTTCTCAAATATTGTGAATCAAGAACAAGACAACACGATTATTAATTAATAAGGACCTTTGTCCTTCGAAACATTATCTTCTTACGGATTTAATGCTCCTCAGGCAAAGGTCATGAAGGACACACCTTCATCATTATCAATACGAGGATATGCATGCAAAGGAATAAATATGATAATCATATTTTAATGATTCATCTATTCTTGCATTTCATAAAACATATATGAATATCAACAATGTTAATATTACATTGATAGTTTCGGCTTGCTCGAAGGCGAGGATGCGAGAGAGTGAATACAATCCAGCATGAACAATGCGGTGTTACTGTTCATCTATTTATAGGCACGAGACACACCCTGGGTAAAAGTACATTTATGTCCTTAATGTTTACACATGATAGTAATACAAATCATAAAGGACTAAGTAGTATTTTTCTCCTTCGGCCATTATCAATATTCTTCCGCTTCATTGCAAGCCAAAGCTTTCCCGTCTGGTGATAGCTTCAACATTTGTTCTTATCTTCTTTAGATCTATCTTCACCTGTGTGTCCTTCGTCATAGCGAAGAGGCCTATCTCCTGAAGGTGAAGCTTCCTGAGCTTATGCTAAAAACAAATGGTTAATTATGTTTTTGAGGACATTCGAAAGGAGAAGGCCCTCAACAACATGCTTGTGTGTGGACGAGGCACTTGGTGCCACTACTTTATGGTTTACACCATGGATGAGAGATTCTATCACATGTCTTGGGTGTGTGGTGAAGGCCAACTGGACTAGAGGTTGTATGATGAGTCTTGCTAGGAGAGTGTGACTTGAGCCTCTCTAAGGTTGTACCTATGGTGGGTTTATGTGAGCTGAGTAGTTCCCATGGATGATACTTTGTCGGACGAGTCCTTGGGAAGGTGCTGCCATCGAAGGAATGAAGAGTACAACTTCCTACTTGAAAAGATGTCTTGTCTGGTCTATCTAAGGACTGAGTGAAGAGAATTGATCCACGTGAACCCTTCGTACACACCACTCGCTTTTGAATGGGTGGATGACATATTTGATCTAGCAAGGGCGGAGCCACTACTGCATAGGACGTAGGTGTTAGTATAGGGAGGTAAGGGCATTTCATCCAACCATTCTAAGACCGTGTGGCGACCACTAGGGGCTCGATACTATGTTCCATAGTCTCAGCATGTCGGTGGTACTCTAGGGTGACTAAGGGCTGAGTTGTTGGGTGGTATTATACCACGTAGATTACAACCCAGTGTCACACTAGATAGGGCCACCGTGAATGATGATGATCTTATGGGCACAGGTGTACACACTATGTAGAGTTAGTTGATATATATGTATAGCCATGCTGAGAGCACCTAGAGGGGGGGGGGGTGAATAGGTGATCCTATAAAACTTGAAACTTAAGCCACAAAACTTGGTTAAGTGTTAGCACAATAATCACCAAGTGGCTAGAGAGAAGTCTTAGCAAAACATAATAACCACAAGAGAACAATCACAGAGATGACACAGTGGTTTATCCCGTGGTTCGGCCAAGACCAACGCTTGCCTACTCCACGTTGTGGCGTCCCAACGGACGAGGGTTGCAATCAACCCCTCTCAAGCGGTCCAAAGACCCACTTGAATACCACGGTATTTTGCTTGCTTTACTATATCCCGTTTGCGAGGAATCTCCACACTTTGGAGCCTCTCGCTCTTACACTTAGATGATCACAAAGAAACACGGAGTAAGGGAGGGATGAGCAACGCACACAAGACTCAAAAACCAGAGCAACAACACGCACACAAGTCGCAACAAGAGCTCGCAACACAACCCAATGAGTTTACAACTCAACTAGAGCTCTAGATGCTATCACAAAGAAACAAATGCGTGGAATCGAAGTCTCGATGCTTAGGATTGCTTTGAGTATGCTTGGTGTTCTCCTTCATGCGCCTAGGGGTCCCTTTTATAGCCCCAAGGCAGCTAGGAGCCGTTAAGAGCAATCTAGGAAGGCAATCCTTGCCTTCTGTCGCGTGGCGCACCGGACAGTCCGGTGCACACCGGACACTGTCCGGTGCCCGATTTCTTTCCTTAAATGGCGCAGCCGACCGTTGGCAGCCAGAGAGCCGTTGGCGCACCGGACATGTCCGGTGCACACCGGACAGTCCGGTGCCCCCTTCTAGCCGTTGGTTCGGCCACGTGTCCCGCGCAGATCGCGCGACCGACCGTTGGCCCGGCCGACCGTTGGCTCACCGGACAGTCCGGTGAATTATAGCCGTACGTCGCCGGTGAATTCCCGAGAGCGGCCAGTTCGCTCGAGCCAGCCTGGCGCACCGGACACTGTCCGGTGCACCACCGGACAGTCCGGTGCTCCCAGACTTAGCAGAGTCTTGACTGCTCGAGCCAAGACAGTTCCAATTCGATTTTTCCTGTTTCCATCACTTAGACACAATACATTAGTCTCTAAAATAATGTACTAAGTCTGAGAAACATACCTTTATCCTTGATTTGTACTTTTTCCACCATTTTTCACTTAGGCACTTGTGTCGGACACTAAATCACCAAAATACTTAGAAATGGCCCAAGGGCACATTTCCCTTTCAATCTCCCCCTTTTTGGTGATTTATGCCAACACAATATAAAGTAAGTATAACAAATACAAAATCAATTCAAATAAGAACTCAAATTGTTTTGATTCAAATTTGACATATATGGATCACTCTTTGCCACCACTTGGTTTGTTTTTGCAAATCAAACTCAAATTTCTATCTCTAAGTCAAACACACATGTTAAGACATAAAGAGAGTCATTCCAAGAGAAATTGATTCAAGATTTCAAAAACTCCCCTTTTTCCCATAATCAGCATTTCTCCCCACAAGAAGCCAACTTTTGACAAGAGAGACAATAAAAGAGTTTTGACAAACCAAAAGCTCTATTCTACTATTTTCAAAATCTCTCAAGTGGTAGCTGATCCATTTATTGCTTTGGCCTTTATTTTCTCCCCCTTTGGCATCAAGCACCAAAACGGGATCAATCTTGGCCCCAGAACCCCATTGCCTCATCAAAATCTTCAATAAGAATACAAAGGCAATAAGAGTACATGAACTTGGAATAAGTTACCCTCTCATCGAAGTGCAGTGGAAGTCTTTCATGGTCCAAGTCTACCTTTTCCCTTTCAAACCTCCTTTGAGACTAAAACAAGCAAACTCAAGCACATGGTTAGTCTCAAAGGGTCAAGTTGTAGCACAGCTCCCCCTAAATATGTGCATCTCTTGCAAAAAGGACTTGTGAGGTCCGGGGAGTGTTTGTACACCTTGAGCACCGAAATGCATAAGGAACATGATCAAGGGCATAAACACATGTATGCTATAAATCAATCCAAGTTCCGCGAATCTAAGACATTTAGCTCACTACGCAACCTGCAAAAGGTCTTCTCATCTAGAGGCTTGGTAAAGATATCGGCTAGCTGGTTCTCGGTGCTAACATGAAACACTTCGATATCTCCCTTTTGCTGGTGGTCTCTCAAAAAGTGATGCCGGATGTCTATGTGCTTTGTGCGGCTGTGTTCAACAGGATTATCCGCCATGCGGATAGCACTCTCATTATCACATAGGAGTGGGACTTTGCTAAAATTGTAGCCAAAGTCCCTGAGGGTTTGCCTCATCCAAAGTAGTTGTGCGCAACACTTTCCTGCGGCAACATACTCGGCCTCAGCGGTGGATAGGGCAACGGAGGTTTGTTTCTTAGAATTCCATGACACCAGGGACCTTCCTAAGAATTGGCACGTCCCCGATGTACTCTTCCTATCGACCTTACATCCAGCATAGTCGGAATCTGAATATCCAATTAGGTCAAAGGTAGACCCCTTTGGATACCAGAGCCCGAAGCAAGGCGTAGCAACTAAATATCTAAGGATTCGCTTCACTGTCACTAAGTGACACTCCTTAGGATCGGATTGAAATCTAGCACACATGCATACGCTAAGCATAATATCCGGTCTACTAGCACATAAGTAAAGTAACGACCCTATCATTGACCGGTATGCCTTTTGATCAACGGACTTACCTCCTTTGTTGAGGTCGGTGTGTCCGTCGGTCCCCATCGGAGTCTTTGCGGGTTTGGCATCCTTCATCCCAAACCGCTTCAGCAAGTCTTGCGTGTACTTTGTTTGAGAGATGAAGGTGCCATCCTTGAGTTGCTTCACTTGGAACCCAAGGAAGTAGTTCAACTCGCCCATCATCGACATCTCGAATTTTTGCGTCATTACCCTGCTAAACTCTTCACAAGACTTTTTATTAGTAGAACCAAATATTATGTCATCGACATAAATTTGGCATACAAAAAGATCACCATCACAAGTCTTAGTAAAAAGAGTTGGATCGGCTTTCCCAACCTTGAAAGCATTAGCAATTAAAAAGTCTCTAAGGCATTCATACCATGCTCTTGGGGCTTGCTTAAGTCCATAGAGCGCCTTAGAGAGCTTACACACGTGGTCAGGGTACCGTTCATCCTCGAAGCCAGGGGGTTGCTCCACGTACACCTCCTCCTTGATTGGCCCGTTGAGGAAAGCGCTCTTCACATCCATTTGGAACAACCTGAAAGAATGGTGAGCGACATATGCTAGCAAAATACGAATGGACTCTAGCCTAGCCACAGGAGCAAAAGTCTCCTCAAAGTCCAAACCTGCGACTTGGGCATAACCTTTTGCCACAAGTCTAGCCTTGTTCCTCGTCACCACTCCGTGCTCGTCTTGTTTGTTGCGGAACACCCACTTGGTTCCCACAACATTTTGCTTAGGACGAGGCACCAGCGTCCAAACTTCATTCCTCTTGAAATTGTTGAGCTCCTCTTGCATGGCCAACACCCAGTCTGGATCTAGCAAGGCCTCTTCTACCCTGAAAGGCTCAATAGAAGAGACAAAGGAGTAATGCTCACAAAAATTAACTAATCGAGACCGAGTAGTTACTCCCTTGCTTATGTCACCCAAAATCTGGTTGACGGGATGATCCCTTTGAATCATCGCTCGGACTTGAGTTGGAGGTGCCGGTTGTGCTTCTTCCTCCATTACTTGATCATCTTGTGCTCCCCCTTGATCACACGCCTCCTGTTCATCATCTTGAGTTGGGGGATGCACCATAGTTGAGGAAGAAGGTTGATCTTGCTCATCTTGTTCATGTGGTCGCACATCTCCAATCGCCATGGTGCGTATTGCGGCCGTCGGAATATCTTCTTCATCTACATCATCAAGATCAACAACTTGCTCTCTTGGAGAGCCATTAGTCTCATCAAATACGACGTCGCTAGAGACTTCAACCAAACTCGATGATTTGTTGAAGACTCTATACGCCTTTGTATTTGAATCATAACCGAACAAAAACCCTTCTACAGCTTTGGGAGCAAACTTAGAATTTCTACCCTTCTTCACTAGAATGTAGCATTTGCTCCCAAATACACGAAAGTAAGATACATTGGGTTTGTTACCGGTTAGAAGCTCATACAACGTCTTCTTGAGGAGGCGGTGAAGGTAGACCCTGTTGATGGCGTGGCAAGCCGTGTTCACGGCTTCCGACCAAAAGCGCTCGGGGGTCTTGAACTCTCCAAGCATCATCCTCGCCATATCGATTAGCGTCCTGTTCTTCCTCTCTACCACACCATTTTGCTGTGGTGTGTAGGGAGCGGAGAACTCGTGCTTGATCCCTTCCTCCTCAAGGTACTCCTCCACTTGAAGGTTTTTGAACTCGGACCCATTGTCGCTCCTTATCTTTTTCACCTTGAGCTCAAACTCGTTTTGAGATCTCCTTAGGAAGCGCTTGAGGGTCCCTTGGGTTTCAGACTTATCCTGCAAAAATAACACCCAAGTGATCAGGAAAAGTCATCAACAATAACTAGACCATACTTACTTCCTCCTATGCTTAGATAGGCGACGGGTCCGAAGAGGTCCATATGTAGCAGCTCCAGGGGTCTTGATGTGGTCATCACATTCTTGCTGTGATGCGCTCCTCCCACTTGTTTACCTGCTTGACATGCTGCACAAGGTCTATCTTTTTCGAATTGCACGTTAGTTAAACCTATCACGTGTTCTCCCTTTAGAAGCTTGTGAAGGTTCTTCATCCCTACATGTGCTAAGCGGCGATGCCACAGCCAGCCCATGCTAGTCTTAGCTATTAAGCATGCATCTAGACCGGCTTCCTCTTTTGCAAAATCAACTAAATAAAGTTTGTCGTCTAATACACCCTTAAAAGCTAATGAACTATCACTTCTTCTAAAGACAGACACATGTACATTTGTAAATAGACAATTATATCCCATATTACATAATTGACTAACAGATAGCAAATTATATCCAAGGGACTCAACTAAAAACACATTAGAGATAGAGTGCTCATTTGAAATTGCAATCTTGCCTAAGCCTTTCACCTTGCCTTGGTTCCCATCACCAAATATGATTGAATCTTGGGAATCCTTGTTTTTGACGTAGGAGGTGAACATCTTCTTCTCCCCCGTCATATGGTTTGTGCATCCGCTGTCGATAATCCAGCTTGAACCCCCGGATGCATAAACCTGCAAGGCAAATTTAGGCTTGGGACTTAGTGAAAGGGAATTAGGCTTACACCTAGTTCCTATATAATTTTGGTGGTTGAATTGCCCAACACAAATCTTTGGACTAACTAGTTTGCTCTAGTGTATAAGTTATACAGGTGCCAAAGGTTCACACTTAGCCAATAAAAAGACCAAAAGTTGGGTTCAACAAAAGAGCAAAGGGCCAACCGAAGGCACCTCTGGTCTGGCGCACCGGACTGTCCGGTGTGCCACCGGACAGTGTCCGGTGCACCACCGGACATGTCCGGTGCACCAGAGGACTGCAACTCAAACTCGCCACCTTCGGGAAATTCCAGAGGCACTCGCGCTATAATTCACCGGACTGTCCGGTGTACACCGGACAGTGTCCGGTGCGCCAAGGAAGAGCGGCCTCAGGAACTCGCCGGCTTCGGGAATCTCCAACGGCTAGTCCGCTATAATTCACCGGACATGTCCGGTGTGCACCGGACTGTCCGGTGCAACTCCGGAGCAACGGCTATTCGGCGCCAACGGCTACCTGCGACGCAATTAATGCGCGCACAGCGCGCACAGAAGGCAGGAGTGCCCATACTGGCGCACCGGACAAGGAACAGTGCATGTCCGGTGTGCACCGGACATCCAGGAGGGCCCACAAGTCAGAAGCTCCAACGGTCAGAATCCAACGGCAGTGATGACGTGGCGGGGGCACCGGACATGTCCGGTGTGCACCGGACTGTCCGGTGCGCCATCGAGCAGACAGCCTCCCAACGGCCACTTTTGGTGGTTGGGGCTATAAATACCCCAACCACCCCACCATTCATTGCATCCAAGTTTTCCACTTCCCAACTACTACAAGAGCTCTAGCATTCAATTCTAGACACACCAAAGAGATCAAATCCTCTCCAAATTCCACACAACGCCCTAGTGACTAGAGAGAGAGATTTGCTTGTGTTCTTTTGAGCTCTTGCGCTTGGATTGCTTCTTTTCTTTCTCACTTGTTCTTGTGATCAAAACTCCATTGTAATCAAGGCAAGAGGCACCAATTGTGTGGTGGCCCTTGCGGGGAAGTTTTGTTCCCGTTTGATTGAGAAGAAGAAAAGCTCACTCGGTCCGAGGGAAGGGTTGAAAGAGACCCGGCCTTTGTGGCCTCCTCAACGGGGAGTAGGTTTGCAAGAACCGAACCTCGGTAAAACAAATCCACGTGTCACACTCTTCATTTGCTTGCGATTTGTTTTGCGCCCTCTCTCGCGGACTCGATTTTATTTCTAACGCTAACCCGGCTTGTAGTTGTGTTTATATTTGTAAATTTCAGTTTCGCCCTATTCACCCCCCCTCTAGGCGACTATCAATTGGTATCAGAGCCCGGTGCTTCATTAGAGCCTAACCGCTCGAAGTGATGTCGGGAGATCACGCCAAGAAGGAGATGGAGACCGGCGAAAAGCCCACTACAAGCCACGGGAGTACTTCAACGGAAGAGTCCCGCACCAAGAGGAGGGAGAAGAAGAAGAGCTCCTCCAACAAAGGGAAGGAGAAGAAATCTTCTTCTCACCACAAAGAGAAGAAGGAAAAATCTTCTTCCCACAAGCCGCATCGGAGTGAGGACAAGCCAAAGAGGATGAGGAAAGTGGTCTACTACGAGACCGACACTTCATCAACATCGACCTCCGGCTCCGATGCGCCCTCCATAACTTCTAAACGCCAAGGGCGTAAGAAGTTTAGTAAGATCCCCTACACTACCCTCGCATTTCTAAACATGCACCTTTACTTTCCGTCCCATTAGGCAAACCACCAACTTTTGATGGTGAAGATTATGCTAGGTGGAGTGATTTAATGCGATTTCATCTAACCTCACTCCACAAAAGTATATGGGATGTTGTTGAGTTTGGTGCACAGGTACCATCCGTAGGGGATAAAGATTATGATGAGGATGAGGTGGCCCAAATCGAGCACTTCAACTCTCAAGCGACAACAATACTCCTCGCCTCTTTAAGTAGAGAGGAGTATAACAAAGTTCAAGGGTTGAAGAGCGCCAAGGAGGTTTGGGATGTGCTCAAAACCGCGCATGAGGGAGATGAGCTCACAAAGATCACCAAGCGGGAAACGATCGAGGGGGAGCTCGGTCGGTTCCGGCTTCGCAAAGGGGAAGAGCCACAACACATGTACAATCGGCTCAAGACCTTGGTGAACCAAGTGCGCAACCTCGGGAGCAAGAAGTGGGACGACCACGAAATGGTTAAGGTTATTCTAAGATCTCTCATTTTCCTTAACCCCACTCAAGTTCAATTAATTCGTGGTAATCCTAGATATACTAAAATGACCCCCGAGGAAGTTATCGGGAATTTTGTAAGTTTTGAGTGCATGATCGAAGGCTCGAGGAAGATCAACGAGCTTGATGATCCCTCCACATCCGAAGCTCAACCCGTCGCATTCAAGGCGACGGAGGAAAAGAAGGAGGAGTCTACACCAAGTCGACTACCAATAGACGCCTCCAAGCTCGACAATGAGGAAATGACGCTCGTCATCAAGAGTTTCTGCCAAATCCTCAAGCAAAGGAGAGGGAAAGACTACAAATCCCGCTCCAAGAAGGTTTGCTACAAATGTGGTAAGCCCGGTCACTTCATTGCTAAATGTCCATTATCAAGTGACAGTGACAGGGATAACGACAAGAAGGGCAAGAGGAGAGAAAAGAAGAGGTACTACAAGAAGAGGGGCGGCGATGCCCATGTTTGTCGGGAATGGGACTCCGACGAAAGCTCAAGCGACTCCTCCGACGACGAGGACGCCGCCAACATCGCCGTCACCAAGGGACTCCTCTTCCCCAACGTCGGCCACAAGTGCCTCATGGCAAAGGACGGCAAAAAGAAGGTTAAATCTAAATCCTCCACTAAATATGAATCTTCTAGTGATGATAATGCTAGTGATGAGGAAGATAATTTGCGCACTCTTTTTGCCAACCTCAACATGAAACAAAAAGAGAAACTTAATGAATTGATTAGTGCCATTCATGAAAAGGATGATCTCTTGGATACCCAAGAGGACTTCCTTATTAAAGAAAATAAGAAGCATGTTAAGGTTAAAAATGCTTATGCTCTAGAAATTGAGAAATGTGAAAAATTATCTAGTGAGCTAAGCACTTGCCATGAAACAATAGACAACCTTAGAAATGAAAATGCTAATTTGTTAGCTAAGGTTGATTCTCATGTTTGCAATGTTTCAATTTCCAACCCTAGAGATAATAATGATGATTTGCTTGCTAGGATTGAAGAATTGAACATTTCTCTTGCTAGCCTTAGAATTGAGAATGAAAAATTGCTTGCTAAGGCTAAAGATTTTGATGTTTGCAATGCTACCATTTCCGACCTTAGAACTAAGAATGATATCTTACATGTTAAGGTTGTAGAATTAAAATCTTGCAAACCCTCTACATCTACCATTGAGCATGTTTCCATTTGTACTAGATGTAGAGATGTTGATATTAATGCTATTCATGATCACATGTCTTTAATTAAACAACAAAATGATCATATAGCAAAATTAGATGCTAAAATTGCCGAGCATAACTTAGAAAATGAAAATTTTAAATTTGCTAGAAGTATGCTCTATAATGGGAGACGCCCTGGCATCAAGGATGGCATTGGCTTCCAAAGGGGAGACAATGTCAAACTTAGTGCCCCTCCTAAAAGATTGTCTAATTTTGTAAAGGGCAAGGCTCCCATGCCTCAGGATAACGAGGGTTACATTTTGTACCCTGCTGGTTATCCCGAGAGCAAGATTAGGAGAATTCACTCTAGGAAGTCTCACTCTGGCCCAAATCATGCTTTTATGTATAAGGGTGAGACATCTAGCTCTAGGCAACCAACCCGTGCTAAGTTGCCTAAGAAGAAAACTCCTAATGCATCAAATGAACATAGCATTTCATTTAAAACTTTTGATGCATCCTATGTGTTGACTAACAAATCCGGCAAAGTAGTTGCCAAATATGTTGGGGGCAAGCACAAGGGGTCAAAGACTTGTGTTTGGGTACCCAAAGTTCTTGTGTCTAATGCCAAAGGACCCAAAACCATTTGGGTACCTAAAATCAAGAACTAAACTTGTTTTGTAGGTTTATGCATCCGGGGGCTCAAGTTGGATACTCGACAGCGGGTGCACAAACCACATGACAGGGGAGAAGAAGATGTTCTCCTCATATGAGAAAAACCAAGATCCCCAACGAGCTATCACATTCGGGGATGGAAATCAAGGTTTGGTCAAAGGATTGGGTAAAATTGCTATTTCACCTGACCATTCCATTTCCAATGTTTTTCTTGTTGATTCATTAGACTACAATTTGCTTTCTGTATCTCAATTATGCAAAATGGGCTACAACTGTCTTTTCACTGATATAGGTGTCACTGTCTTTAGAAGAAGTGATGATTCAATAGCATTTAAGGGAGTGTTAGAGGGTCAGCTATACTTGGTAGATTTTGATAGAGCTGAACTCGACACTTGCTTAATTGCTAAGACTAACATGGGTTGGCTCTGGCACCGCCGACTAGCCCATGTTGGGATGAAGAATCTTCACAAGCTTCTAAAGGGAGAACACATTTTAGGACTAACAAATGTTCATTTTGAGAAAGACAGGGTTTGTAGCGCATGCCAAGCAGGAAAGCAAGTTGGAACTCATCATCCACACAAGAACATCATGACGACCGACAGGCCGCTTGAGCTACTCCACATGGATCTATTCGGCCCGATTGCTTACATAAGCATCGGCGGGAGTAAGTATTGTCTTGTAATAGTGGATGATTATTCTCGCTTCACTTGGGTATTCTTTTTGCAGGAAAAATCTCAAACCCAAGAGACCTTAAAGGGATTCTTGAGACGAGCTCAAAACGAGTTCGGCTTAAGGATCAAGAAAATTAGAAGCGACAACGGGACGGAGTTCAAGAACTCTCAAATTGAAGGCTTTCTTGAGGAGGAGGGCATCAAGCATGAGTTCTCTTCTCCCTACACCCCTCAACAAAATGGTGTAGTGGAGAGGAAGAATAGAACTCTATTGGACATGGCAAGAACCATGCTTGATGAGTACAAGACTTCGGATCGGTTTTGGGCCGAGGCGGTCAACACCGCTTGCTACGCCATCAACCGGTTGTATCTACACCGAATACTCAAGAAGACATCATATGAACTCCTAACCGGTAAAAAGCCCAACATTTCATATTTTAGAGTCTTTGGTAGCAAATGCTTTATTCTTGTTAAAAGAGGTAGAAAATCTAAATTTGCTCCTAAGACTGTAGAAGGCTTTTTACTAGGATATGATTCAAACACAAGGGCATATAGAGTCGTTAACAAGTCCTCTGGACAAGTTGAAGTTTCTTGTGACGTTGTGTTTGATGAGACTAACGGCTCTCAAGTAGAGCAAGTTGATCTTGATGAGATAGGTATTGAAGAGGCTCCGTGCATCGCGCTAAGGAACATGTCCATTGGGGATGTGTGCCCTAAGGAATCCGAAGAGCCTCCAAATGCACAAGATCAACCATCCTCCTCCACGCAAGCATCTCCACCAACTCAAAATGAGGATGAAGCTTAAGTTGATGAAGTAGAAGATCAAGCGAATGAGCCACTTCAAGATGACGACAATGATCAAGGGGGAGATGCAATTGAGGAAGACAAGGAGGATGAGGAACAAAGACCGCCACACCCAAGAGTCCACCAAGCAATCCAACGAGATCACCCCGTCGACACCATCCTCGGCGACATTCATAAGGGGGTAACTACTAGATCTCGTGTTGCACATTTTTGTGAGCATTACTCTTTTGTTTCCTCTATTGAGCCACACAGGATAGAGGAAGCACTCCAAGATTCGAATTGGGTGGTGGCGATGCAAGAGGAGCTCAACAACTTCACTAGGAATGAGGTATGGCATTTAGTTCCACGTCCTAACCAAAATGTTGTAGGAACCAAATGGGTCTTCCGCAACAAGCAAGATGAGCATGGTGTGGTGACAAGGAACAAAGCTCGACTTGTGGCCAAGGGATACTCCCAAGTCGAAGGTTTGGATTTCGGTGAAACCTATGCACCCGTAGCTAGGCTTGAGTCAATTCGCATATTATTGGCCTATGCTACTTACCATGGCTTTAAGCTTTATCAAATGGACGTGAAAAGTGCCTTCCTCAATGGACCAATCAAGGAAGAGGTCTATGTTGAGCAACCTCCCAGCTTTGAAGACAGTGAGTATCCTAACCATGTCTATAAGCTCTCTAAGGCACTTTATGGGCTCAAACAAGCCCCAAGAGCATGGTATGAATGCCTTAGAGATTTCCTTATTGCAAATGGCTTCAAAGTCGGAAAAGTCGATCCTACTCTATTCACTAAAACTCTTGAAAATGACTTGTTTGTATGCCAAATTTATGTTGATGATATTATATTTGGGTCTACTAACGAGTCTACATGTGAAGAATTTAGTAGGATCATGACACAAAAGTTCGAGATGTCTATGATGGGGGAGTTGAAGTATTTTCTAGGATTCCAAGTCAAGCAACTCCAAGAGGGCACCTTCCTAAGCCAAACGAAGTACACTCAAGATATTCTAAACAAGTTTGGGATGAAGGATGCCAAACCCATCAAGACACCCATGGGAACTAATGGGCATCTCGACCTCGACACGGGAGGTAAGTCCGTGGATCCAAAGGTATACCGGTCGATGATTGGTTCATTACTCTATCTATGTGCATCTCGACCGGACATTATGCTTTCCGTTTGCATGTGTGCAAGATTTCAATCCGACCCTAAGGAATCCCACCTTACGGCCGTAAAACGAATCTTGAGATATTTGGCTTATGCCCCTAAGTTTGGGCTTTGGTACCCTCGGGGATCCACATTTGATTTGATTGGTTATTCGGATGCCGATTGGGCGGGGTGCAAAATCAATAGGAAGAGCACATCGGGGACTTGCCAGTTCTTGAGAAGATCCTTGGTGTCTTGGGCTTCAAAGAAGCAAAATTCGGTCGCTCTTTCAACCGCCGAAGCCGAGTACATTGCCGCAGGCCATTGTTGTGCGCAATTACTTTGGATGAGGCAAACCCTGCGGGACTACGGTTACAAATTGACCAAAGTCCCTTTACTATGTGATATTGAGAGTGCAATCAAGATGGCGGATAATCCCGTCGAGCATAGCCGCACTAAACACATAGCCATTCGGTTTCACTTTTTAAGGGATCACCAACAAAAGGGAGATATCGAGATTTCTTACATTAACACTAAAGATCAATTAGCCGATATCTTTACCAAGCCTCTTGATGAACAAACTTTTACCAAACTTAGGCATGAGCTCAATATTCTTGATTCTAGAAACTTCTCTTGCTAAATTGCACACATAGCTAATTTATATACCTTTGATCATGTCTCTTTCATGTGCTATGACTAATGTGTTTTTCAAGTGAATTTCAAACAAGTCATAGGAATATTGAAAGGGAATTGGAGTCTTCGGCAAAGACAAAGGCTTCCACTCCGTAACTCATCCTTCGCCGTCACTCCAAGCAACTCTCCATTCTTGGGGGAGAAAGCATGAGCACCAAGCAAAAGGACTTCGTCTTTGGTATAATCTTAACTCATTTATTTATAACCAAAGGGGAAGATAGCACTTTGAGGGCTCTAATGATTCCGTTTTTGGCGATTCATGCCAAAGGGGGAGAAAATATGAGCCCAAAGCAAAAGGACCGCACCACCACCAATTTCAAAAACTTCGTGTTTTCAAGAATATTATCAATTGGTTTTCCCATTGTGTTCAAAAGGGGGAGAAAGTAGTATTTCAAAATTATCAAAACCCTCTTGAACACTAAGAGGAGGATCTCATTTAGGGGGAGTTTTGTTTAGTCAAAGGAAAAGTATTTGAATCAGGGGGAGAAAATTTCAAATCTTGAAAATGCTTTGCAAAATCTTATTCATTTACCTTTGACTATTTGCAAAAGAACTTTGAAAAGGATTTACAAAAGAATTTGCAAAAACAAAACATGTGGTGCAAGCGTGGTCCAAAATGCTTAAAAACAAAGAAACAATCCATGCATATCTTGTAAGTATTTATATTGGCTCAATTCCAAGCAACCTTTGCACTTATATTATGCAAACTAGTGTAATTATGCACTTCTATATTTGCTTTGGTTTGTGTTGGCATCAATCACCAAAAAGGGGGAGATTGAAAGGGAATTAGGCTTACACCTAGTTCCTATATAATTTTGGTGGTTGAATTGCCCAACACAAATCTTTGGACTAACTAGTTTGCTCTAGTGTATAAGTTATACAGGTGCCAAAGGTTCACACTTAGCCAATAAAAAGACCAAAAGTTGGGTTCAACAAAAGAGCAAAGGGCCAACCGAAGGCACCTCTGGTCTGGCGCACCGGACTGTCCGGTGTGCCACCGGACAGTGTCCGGTGCACCACCGGACATGTCCGGTGCACCAGAGGACTGCAACTCAAACTCGCCACCTTCGGGAAATTCCAGAGGCACTCGCGCTATAATTCACCGGACTGTCCGGTGTACACCGGACAGTGTCCGGTGCGCCAAGGAAGAGCGGCCTCAGGAACTCGCCGGCTTCGGGAATCTCCAACGGCTAGTCCGCTATAATTCACCGGACATGTCCGGTGTGCACCGGACTGTCTGGTGCAACTCCGGAGCAACGGCTATTCGGCGCCAACGGCTACCTGCGACGCAATTAATGCGCGCACAGCGCGCGCAGAAGGCAGGAGTGCCCATACTGGCGCACCGGACAAGGAACAGTGCATGTCCGGTGTGCACCGGACATCCAGGAGGGCCCACAAGTCAGAAGCTCCAACGGTCAGAATCCAACGGCAGTGATGACGTGGCGGGGGCACCGGACATGTCCGGTGTGCACCGGACTGTCCGGTGCGCCATCGAGCAGACAGCCTCCCAACGGCCACTTTTGGTGGTTGGGGCTATAAATACCCCAACCACCCCACCATTCATTGCATCCAAGTTTTCCACTTCCCAACTACTACAAGAGCTCTAGCATTCAATTCTAGACACACCAAAGAGATCAAATCCTCTCCAAATTCCACACAACGCCCTAGTGACTAGAGAGAGAGATTTGCTTGTGTTCTTTTGAGCTCTTGCGCTTGGATTGCTTCTTTTCTTTCTCACTTGTTCTTGTGATCAAAATTCCATTGTAATCAAGGCAAGAGGCACCAATTGTGTGGTGGCCCTTGCGGGGAAGTTTTGTTCCCGTTTGATTGAGAAGAAGAAAAGCTCACTCGGTCCGAGGGACCGTTTGAGAGAGGGAAGGGTTGAAAGAGACCCGGCCTTTGTGGCCTCCTCAACGGGGAGTAGGTTTGCAAGAACCGAACCTCGGTAAAACAAATCCACGTGTCACACTCTTCATTTGCTTGCGATTTGTTTTGCGCCCTCTCTCGCGGACTCGATTTTATTTCTAACGCTAACCCGGCTTGTAGTTGTGTTTATATTTGTAAATTTCAGTTTCGCCCTATTCACCCCCCCTCTAGGCGACTATCACTTAGGTACCCAACTCTTGTTGGGTCCTACAAGGTTAGTCACAATTGTCTTAGGGACCCAAATGCAAGTTTTGTCACCCTTGCATTTTGCCCCTAATTTCCTAGCAACTATCTTCCTATCCTTTCTACAAATAGTAAAGGAAGCATTTAAAGCATGATATATTGTAGAAGGACCATCTATAACTTTCCTAGAAACATGAACAACATTCTTTCTAGGCACATGATGAACATATCTCCTAGACATATCTCTATTATGTATATACGAAGAACTAGAAGCAAACATAGCATGTGAATCATAAGCATGTGAATCATAACTTCTATAGTCATTTCTAGCATGTCTCCTATGATACATAAAAGCATGGTTCTTTTTAGTACTACTTGCCATAAGAGCCTTCCCTTTCTCATTGGCGGGAATGGAAACCTTATGGCTTGTTAAGTTCTTGGCTTCCCTCTTGAAGCCAAGTCCATCCTTAATTGAGGGGTGTCTACCAATCGTGTAGGCATCCCTCGCAAATTTTAGCTTATCAAATTCGCTCTTGCTAGTCTTAAGTTGAGCATTAAGACTAGCCAATTCATCATTAAGTTTGGAAATTGAAACTAGGTGTTCACTACAAGCATCAATGTCAAAATCTTTACACCTATTGCAAGTTGCAACAATTTCTACACAAGATGTTGATTTACTAGCTATTTCTAACTTAGCATTTAAATCATCATTAATGCTCCTTAAGTTAGAAATTGTCTCATGGCAAGAAGATAATTCACAAGAAAGCATTTCATTTCTTTTAACTTCTAGAGCATGAGATTTTTGTGCTTCTACAAATTTGTCATGTTCTTCATACAACAAATCCTCTTGCTTTTCTAAAAGCCTATTCTTATCATTCAAGGCATCAATCAATTCATTAATTTTATCTACCTTGGTTCTATCTAGGCCCTTAAATAAACATGAATAATCTATTTCATCCTCATCACTAGATTCGTCCTCACTTGAAGAAGCATAAGTAGAGTTTCGAGTACATACCTTCTTCTCCCTTGCCATAAGGCATGTGTGACGCTCGTTGGGGAAGAGGGATGACTTGTTGAAGGCGGTGGCGGCGAGTCCTTCATTGTCGGAGTCGGAAGAGGAGCAATCCGAATCCCACTCCTTGCCTAGATGCGCCTCGCCCTTTGCCTTCTTATAGTTCTTCTTCTTCTCCCTCTTGTTCCCTTGATCCTGATCACTATCATTATCGAGACAGTTAGCAATAAAATGACCAAGCTTACCACATTTGAAGCATGAGCGCTTCCCCTTTGCCTTGGTCTTGCTTGGCTGCCCCTTGCGACCTTTTAGCGCCGTCTTGAATCTCTTGATGATGAGAGCCATCTCTTCATCATTAAGTCCGGCCGCCTCAATTTGTGCCACCTTGCTAGGTAGCGTCTCCTTGCTTCTTGTTGCCTTGAGAGCAAGAGGTTGAGGCTCATTGATTGGACCATTCAATGCGTCGTCCACGTATCTTGCTTCTTTGATCATCATTCGCCCGCTCACGAACTTTCGAAGTATCTCCTCGGGCGTCATCTTGGTGTACCTAGGATTCTCACGAATATTGTTTACAAGATGAGGATCAAGGACAGTAAAAGACCTCAGCATTAGGCGGATGACGTCGTGGTCCGTCCATCGCGTGCTTCCATAGCTTCTTATCTTGTTGACAAGGGTCTTGAGCCGGTTGTACGTTTGGGTTGGCTCTTCTCCCCTTATCATAGCGAATCTCCCGAGTTCGCCCTCCACCAACTCCATCTTGGTGAGCATTGTGATGTCATTCCCTTCATGAGAGATCTTGAGGGTGTCCCAAATTTGCTTGGCGTTATCCAAGCCGCTCACTTTGTGGTATTCATCCCTGCACAATGAAGCTAGAAGAACAGTAGTAGCTTGTGCATTTTTATGAATTTGCTCATTAATGAACATGGGACTATCCGTACTATCAAAGTGCATTCCACTCTCTACAATCTCCCATATACTAGGATGGAGAGAGAACAAGTGACTACGCATTTTGTGACTCCAAAATCTGTAGTCCTCTCCATCAAAATGAGGAGGTTTACCAAGTGGAATAGATAATAAATGAGCATTTGTACTTTGAGGAATACGAGAGTAATCAAAAGAAAAGTTCGAATTGACCGTTTTCTTTTTCTCGTAGTCGTCGTCCTTTTGGGAAGAGGAAGATTCGTCGTTGTCGTAGTAGACAATCTCCTTGATGCGCCTTGTCTTCTTCTTCTTCCCATCTTTGCGCTTGTGGCCCGAGTCCGAGTCGGTAGGCTTGTCATCCTTCGGCTCGTTGAAGATAGACTCCTTCTCGTTGTTGTTGACCACCATCCCCTTTCCCTTAGGATCCATCTCTTCGGGCGATTAGTCCCTTCTTGAAGAGAACGGCTCCGATACCAATTGAGAGCACCTAGAGGGGGGGTGAATAGGTGATCCTATAAAACTTAAAACTTAAGCCACAAAACTTGGTTAAGTGTTAGCACAATAATCACCAAGTGGCTAGAGAGAAGTCTTAGCAAAACATAATAACCACAAGAGAACAATCACAGAGATGACACAGTGGTTTATCCCGTGGTTCGGCCAAGACCAACGCTTGCCTACTCCACGTTGTGGTGTCCCAACGGACGAGGGTTGCAATCAACCCCTCTCAAGCGGTCCAAAGACCCACTTGAATACCACGGTATTTTGCTTGCTTTACTATATCCCGTTTGCGAGGAATCTCCACACTTTGGAGCCTCTCGCCCTTACACTTAGATGATCACAAAGAAACACGGAGTAAGGGAGGGATGAGCAACGCACACAAGACTCAAAAATCAGAGCAACAACACGCACACAAGTCGCAACAAGAGCTCGCAACACAACTAGGGATGCAATCGGATCGAATACGGACGGATAACACTGAAATCATATTTGTTTTCATATTTTTATTCGGATTCGAATTCGAATACGGATAGCTTCGGATACGAATACGAATACGGATGTTCTCGGATACAAATACAGATAGGTGTGTGTCGAATACGGAACTAGTCGGACACGGATATTGTCGGTAACGAATTTTTTGTCGGATATCGTGTAAGAGATCATTCCACATATATCATGGTTGTAATCATGTATCCACTCCTTGAATCCAAACATTTTTTAGTATTATATGTGTACATATGTCACATTTTTTGTAAAAATCATGAATTTTTAGCCTATGTGTGTGTTATTAATTTATTTTGTATAAAATCATCAAAATGCAAATAAGTTACCAAAACTAATAAACATTCTATAAGAATATAACCTCAAGTCTCCACATGAAAATGATAAAGTGAACTTGGATAATTAGAGTGACTTCCCGTGTACTCTACACAACAAGTGAAAGTGAAATGAAAGAAACACTATCATATTGTGGATTTTATAGTCCAAATATTTTGGAGGATTATATGTGGACATATGGTATGCCTCCATAAATTTTCATGAATTTTTGAGGCTATTTGTGTATTATTAATTTCTTTCTACAAAAAATCAACAAAATGCACACAGTTATCCGGATAAGATATCCGGATATCCGAGAAGATTTATCCGAAAAAATATCTGACGGATATCAGGCATATTGTATTCGAATTCGATATCCGAACAAAATATCCGTATTCGTATCCGTTATCCGAAAAAAAGTCCGGATATCCGAAAATTCCATCCGAACCAGTGTTCACCATCTTCGAATCCGGATCCGGACGGATATTTTCCGAACCATATTACATCCCTAAACACAACCCAATGAGTTTACAACTCAACTAGAGCTCTAGATGCTATCACAAAGAAACAAATGCGTGGAATCGAAGTCTCAATGCTTAGGATTGCTTTGAGTATGCTTGGTGAGTTGGTGTTCTCCTTCATGCGCCTAGGGGTCCCTTTTATAGCCCCAAGGCAGCTAGGAGCCATTAAGAGCAATCTGGGAAGGCAATCCTTGCCTTCTGTCGTGTGGCGCACCGGACAGTCCGGTGCACACCGGACACTGTCCGGTGCCCGATTTCTTTCCTTAAATGGCGCAGCCGACCGTTGGCAGCCAGAGAGCCGTTGGCACACCGGACATGTCCGGTGCACACCGGACAGTCCGGTGCCCCCTTCTAGCCGTTGGTTCGGCCACGTGTCCCGCGCAGATCGCGCGACCGACCGTTGGCCCGGCCGACCGTTGGCTCACCGGACAGTCCGGTGAATTATAGTCGTACGTCGCCGGTGAATTCCCGAGAGCGGCCAGTTCGCTCGAGCCAGCCTGGCGCACCGGACACTGTCTGGTGCACCACCGGACAGTCCGGTGCTCCCAGACTTAGCAGAGTCTTGGCTGCTCGAGCCAAGACAGTTCCAATTCGATTTTTCCTGTTTCCAGCACTTAGACACAATACATTAGTCTCTAAAATAATGTACTAAGTCTGAGAAACATACCTTTATCCTTGATTTATACTTTGTCCACCATTTTTCACTTAGGCACTTGTGTTGGACACTAAATCACCAAAATACTTAGAAATGGCCCAAGGGCACATTTCCCTTTCACATGCCAATGATAACGGACACTCATATATTCTTTCTTCAACTTGACTAGAGAGTGGTGTCGTCTTCTTCTCTTCCACGCGGTTGGATAATGATTCAGCTAGAGGCTATTGTGGCAAGGACGAGAGAAAGCCATCTTTGTCGACTAGAGAGCATGGTGGTGATATGTGAGTGTGTTGTATTGGATATGGAATGGATTGATGGATGGAATGACATCTTATAGACATTTACACCTTGATTATGATGTTTTCACATTGAAAGCATCTAGGCCCCTGGTTGGTTTTAGTGATTAATGACAATGTAATATTACATGTGACTAACGTGTGTTTTGCAGAGACAAATGGTAAGTTAGGTCGCATGACAGGTAGAAGTACTACAACGGTGAAAACAATCCCGGAGATAAGAACTCAAAGCGACGGCTAAAACGACGAAACAAAAGGCAAAGGTCTACGGAGTCCGAGTGTCAAGGAGATGTGGACACTCGCGATTTAGTTAGGTCTTTTATTCTCTTTTAGCCGTACTATAAAGAGGGGTTGTCGATGAGTAGTTTGACCAAGAGAGTTCTAGTGTAGTGTTGGTGCACAATCACACTCACATACAGTGCTAGGTGTCACTCTAGAACTCACTCACAAGTTAGAACGAAAACTGATTTGAAAATCAGCTGAAAAACAAGAAGTAGGGTTTCTGTCCCTGGGGGCACCGGACTGTCCGGTGCACCCTCTGCCAGGTGGGACCAGGCTGGTCCGAGGAAGAAGCTTCCTGCACAGAAAACCCGAGAGCGCCAGTTTCGGAGTTGAATTTTAGTGGCACACCGGACATCGCACCGGACTGTCCGGTGTGCACCGGACAGTGACTGTTCACTGTCCGGTGTGCCATGAGTCCAACGGCTAGCTGTCAGAACTAGCCGTTGGAAACGACCGTTGGCGCACCGGTGGCGCACCAGACTGTCCGGTGCGCCAGTGCGCAGAAAGTTGCCTGTAACGGCTAGTTGGTGGGTGAGGGCTATTTATACCCCTTCCACCCACCATATTCAATGTCTTGCACTCCACATTTATTCCAGCACATTGCTAGAGCATTGCAAGCACCAAAAGCCTAGTGAAGAGATTAGAGAATCTTAATCCGCGTTTGTTCCTCATTAGCGCTAGCGAGAGCAACCTAGAGCACACACCACTTGCATTAGGCTTCTCTTGGTCAAACGAAAGTCTACGGCTTGTTACTCTTGGTGATCGGCATCACCTAGACGACTTGGTGGCGTTGGGAGCTCGGTGATCACCATGAAGATCTTGTTGGTGACCCGACTCAAGTTTGTAAGCGGTCTCGATGGATCCACCACGCCGGAGTGGCAAAGGATCATCTCGTAGTGAGCACTTGGTTCTTGCGAGAACCAAGGGGGAGCGAGACCCTTGCGCGGGTGCTCCAACGAGGACTAGTGGAGAGTGCCGACTCTTCGATACCTCGGGAAAAATTAGAGGAGTCTTCTAAACCTTGCTTTACATTCCGCACTTAATTCAAGCACTTTACATTGTGTATTTGTTTAGCAAGTATTTGAAGTATTGTCTTAGCATTGTTGCATTTCTAGTATTATATTCTTAGTGCTAGTAGTTGGGGTGAAGTTGGGCTCTTGCTTAGCTCTTGCTTAGGTTTTAATTAGTGTTGATTTTTAGAAAAGCCCAATTCATCCCCCCTCTTGGGCATCGTGATCCTTTCAATTGGTATCAGAGCCTTGTTGCTCATAGATTAGCTTAACCGCTAGAGTTACGATGTCCGGTGGGGATAGACTTCCTCCCGTTTTTGATGGTGACGATTTTCCTTATTGGAAAATTCGTATGGAAGCATACTTAGAGGCTATAGACATTGGTGTCTATAAACCCGCCACACAAGGATTCCCCGAACCTATAGATCCCACAAATCTTGTAGGTGATGAGTTCAATTATGAGAAATGGAATGCTAAGGCCAAAAACACCCTTTTTAGAGGCCTTTGCAAAGATGTGTTCAATAGAGTAAGAAATCATAAAAATGCTCATGATTTGTGGATGGACATTTGTGCTCTACACGAAGGAACTAGAAGTGAACGTGAAGAAAGATATCACATAGCCATGAGAAAGTTAAATTCTTTTGAAATGCTTACTAATGAAAATGCAAATGCTATGTACTCACGTCTCAATATTCTTGTAGAGGAAGTTAATGGATTGGGGCTTACTCAAATCTCACAACCGGATGTTGTGAGGAAGATTCTCAGTGTCCTCCCAATAGACAAATATGGACACATTGTCACTGTGCTACATCAAATGGATCTTTCAGTTACCACACCTACACAAATTTTGGGAAAGATCAATGCCCATGAAATGTACATGCACATCAACGACAAAGAAGAATCATCTTACAAAAGAAAGGATTTGGCTCTCAAAGCAAATCATGAAAGAAAAGGAAAAGCAAAAATACAAGTTGAGGAAGAATCCTCAAGTGATGATGAACTTGATGCAAACATTGCCTTGATGGTAAGGAAGACCACCAAGATGTTGAAGAAGCTAAATAGAGAAGGCATCAAATTTGATTCAAGAAAGAAGAAATTCTTTTCCAACAAAAGAAAGCCCATTTCTGAGATGGACTGCTACAACTGTGGTGAGCTTGGTCATCTTGCTCATCAATGCAACAAGCCCAAGAAGAATAAGTTCAAGGGCAAGAAAGAAGATGACAGCGATGATGAAAAGAAGGAAAAGAAATTCTTCAAGAGGAAGGATGGGAAGCAAAAGAGGTTCCACAAGAAGAAGAATGGAAAGGCATATATTGTTGGCGACTGGCTCACCGACATTGAATCATCAAGTGGGTCTTCTTCAAGTGAAGAAGAGAATGATGAAAAAGTTGCCGCCATTGCCGGGGACTTCTCTTCACCACCACCATCGCCATCATCGACTTCTCACCTATGCCTCATGGCTAGGGGTGAACGGAAGGTGAACTACAAGACCGGTGGGAGTCATTGGGTTATTGACAGTGGATGCACACAACATATGACAGGCAACCCACAGATGTTCACCTCACTGGATGAAAATGTTGATGGTCAAGATAAAATCACATTTGGAGACAATTCAAAAGGAAAAGTGCAAGGACTTGGCAAGGTGGCAATCTCAAATGATCTATCAATATCAAATGTTCTCTTAGTTGCACCTTTGAGCTTCAATTTATTATCAGTGGGTCAACTCTGTGATCTTGGACTTCAATGCTTATTCACTCCAACAGAGGTTATTGTAACAAAGATGGATGATGAATCAATGGTATTCAAGGGATTTAGATACAACAACCTCTACTTAGTGAATTTCACTTCAGAAGATGCAGACTTAAGAACTTGCCTTTTCACCAAAGCTTCTCTTGGATGGCTTTGGCATAGGAGGCTTGCACATGTTGGGATGAGCACACTCAAGAAGGTATTAAAGAAAGATATGGTTAGAGGATTAAAGGATGTGGTGTTTGAAAAAGACAAGCCATGCAGTGCATGTCAAGCTGGAAAGCAAGTTGCTAATACACATCCTACTAAAGCTTTCATGTCAACATCAAGGCCACTGGAACTACTTCATATGGATTTATTTGGACCTACAAATTATGTCAGTGCCGGTGGCAACCTCTATTGTCTAGTGATTGTTGATGACTTCTCAAGATACACTTGGGTGTTCTTTCTCCATGACAAATCTGAAGTTGCATCTATATTCAAGAAGTTTGCCAAGAAAGCACAAAATGAATTTGATTGCAAGATCAAGAAGATTAGAAGTGACAATGGCAAAGAATTTGACAACACCAACATTCATGAGTACTGTGATGAAATTGGGATCAAGCATGAAGTATCTGCCACATACACACCTCAACAAAATGGAGTTGTTGAAAGGAAAAATAGGACCTTGATCACTCTTGCAAGAACAATGATTGATGAGTATAACACACCGGAGAGGTTTTGGGCCGAAGCTGTCAACACTGCTTGCTATGCATCAAACAGGCTATTTCCTCACCGGCTACTTGCGAAGACTCCTTATGAACTGCTAAATGGGAAAAAGCCAGACGTCTCCTTCTTCCGGGTGTTTGGGTGCAAATGCTACATCTACAAGAAACACCATCACCTAGGGAAGTTTCAAAGACGTTGTGATATTGGTTTTATTTTGGGTTATTCATTAAAGTCCAAAGCATATCGAGTATTCAACCATGCCACTGGCGTGGTAGAAGAAACATATGATGTGGAATTTGATGAGACTAATGGCTCCCAAGGAGCACTTGAAAATCTTGATGATGTAGGTGATGAGCCACTTAGGGAAGCAATGAAGAACATGCCTATTGGAGCTATCAAACCAAAAGAAGATGAAGAAGAGGTGCAAATCATTGACAGGCCTTCTTCATCAAATGTACCACAAGATGATGAAAACGATGAGAGGCATGCAAATGAAGATACATTTGTCTCTCATGAGCAAGCAAGGGTACAAGCCGAAGATGTTGATGCTCCAGGATCTTCTTCCCAAGTAGTTGACAGGAGAAACTCATCACTACTTCAAGCTCATCCTCAAAACCAAATCATCGGGAGTCCTTCACAAGGAGTTATTACTCGATCACATAAACATGCTTCTTTTATTGAACATCACTCTTTTGTGTCTTGTGTTGAGCCTACTTGTATAGATGAGGCGCTACAGGATCCGGACTGGGTGAATGCCATGCATGAAGAACTTAACAACTTCACCCGTAACGAAGTTTGGACCCTGGAGAAGCCCCCACAAGATGCAAGAATCATTGGAACAAAGTGGGTGTTCAGAAACAAACAGGATGATCAAGGTGTGATTGTAAGAAACAAGGCAAGACTTGTTGCAAAGGGATTCTCTCAAGTTGAAGGCTTAAATTTTGGAGAGACCTTTGCACCGGTTGCTCGACTGGAAGCCATCCGTATCCTACTTGCATATGCATCATGCTATGATATAAAACTTTATCAAATGGATGTAAAAAGTGCATTTTTAAATGGCTTCATAAATGAACTTGTATATGTTGAGCAACCGCCTGGATTTGAAGACCCTTGTCGGCGTTTCGAGACAGGGGGGTCCCTAAGCCGACGAGTGAGTGTGCTGCGTGCCCCAGCCCAGATGGGTCGAGCGCGTGGGCGAGCGCGAAGGGGGGAGAGGCGAGGCGGCCGGAGCCGAGCGTGAGAGAGGTGGAAGTGGGGAGAGGCGAGGCGGCCGGAGCCGAGCGTGAGAGAGGTGGAAGTCCCGCGGCCTTCGTGTTCGTCCCGCGCCCAGGTCAGGTGCGCTTGCAGTAGGGGGGTTACAAGCGTCCACGTGGGTGAGGGAAGCGAGCGGCCCCAAGAGAGCGCCTGTCCCGTCCTCGGTCCCGCGCGGCCAACCTTCTCTGAGAAGGCCCTGGTCCTTCCTTTTATAGTCGTAAGGAGAGGATCCAGGTGTACAATGGGGATGTAGCAGAGTGCTACGTGTCTAGCGGAGGGAGAGCTAGCGCCCTAGGTACATGCCAATGTGGCAGCCGGAGAGATCTGGGCACCCTGCTGGCGTGATGTCGTGGCTGTTGGAGGTGCGGCGGAGCCTGATGGAGGGACAGCTGTTGGAGCGGTCGAGTCCCTGCTGACGTTGTCCTGCTTCCGTAAGAGAGCTAGGGGCCGCCGTCGTCATAGAGCTTGTGGAGCGCCATCATTGCCTCTCTGGCGGAGCTGGCCGGATGAGACGCCGGTCTTGTTCTCCGTGACCCGAGTCGATTCGGGGTGGGATGATGATGGCGCCTCCTGTTGACGTGGCGGTCTGTGCCCTAGGCAGGGCGACATGGGGTTTCCTCCGAAGCCGAGGTTGAGTCTGCCTTCTGTTGTCGTGGCCGAGCCCGAGCCAAGGGGTCGGGCGAGGCGGAAGTCGTTCGGCCGAGGCCAGGGCGGAGTCCGAGCCCTGGGGTCGGGCGAGGCGGAGTTTCGTCGTCTTACGGGTCTTAGCCCGAGTCCGAGCCCTGGGGTCGGGCGGAGCGGAGTCCCGAGTCCGAGCCCTGGGGTCGGGCGAGGCGGGGTTTCGTCGTCTTCCGGGTCTTAGCCCGAGTCCGAGCCCTGGGGTCGGGCGGAGCGGAGTTCGCCGTCTTCCGGGTCTTAGCCCGAGTCCGAGCCCTAGGGTCGGGCGGAGCGGAGTTCGTCGTCTTCCGGGTCTTAGCCCGAGTCCGAGCCCTGGGGTCGGGCGGAGCGGAGTTCGCCGTCTTCCGGGTCTTAGCCCGAGTCCGAGCCCTGGGGTCGGGCGGAGCGGAGTTCGTCGTGGCGCCTTTGGCGAGGCCTGACTGCCTGTCAGACTTACTCTGTCGAGTGGCGCTGCAGTCGGAGTGGCGCAGGCGGCGCTGTCTTTCTGTCAGACTGGCCAGTGGAGCGGTGGAGTGACGGCGGTCACCTCGGCTCTGCCGGGGGCGCGTGTCAGGATAGAGGTGTCAGGCCACCTTCGCGTTAAATGCCCCTGCAATTTGGTCAGTCGGTGTGGTGATTTAGTCAAGGTTGCTTCCGAGCGAAGCCAAGGCCTTGGGCGAGCCGGTGATGTGTCCGCCATAAAAAGGGGGCCTCGGGCGAGACGGAAGTCTCTCGAGGTCGGCTGCCTTCGGCCGAGGCTAGGCTCGGGTGAAGCGTGATCGAGTCACTCGTGTGGACTGATCCCTGACTTAATCGTGCCCATCAGGCCTTTGCAGCTTTATGCTGATGGGGGTTACCAGCTGAGAATTAGGCGTCTTGAGGGTACCCCTAATTATGGTCCCCGACAGTAGCCCCCGAGCCTCGAAGGGAGTGTTAGCACTCGCTTGGAGGCTTTTGTCGCACTTTTTTGCAAGGGGACCAGCCTTTCTCGGTTGCATTTCGTTCCGGTGGGTGCGCGCGAGCGCACCCGCCGGGTGTAGCCCCCGAGGCCTCGGAGGAGTGGTTACACTCCTTCGAGGTCTTAATACTTCGGCTGGTCTGGTCGTTCCCTCATGCGAACTGGCCGTAGCCCGGGTGCACGGTCGGGGCCCAAGCTCTCGGGCTGGTATGTTGACGCTGTCAACGATTTGGCCGGAGCCGGTTTTTGCGAGAGCAGCCCCTGAGCCTCTGCACAGGGCGAGAGGACGATCAGGGACAGACTCGGCTTTTTACATACGCCCCTACGTCGCCTTTCCGCAAGGAGGAGGGGGGAGTGCGCCATGTTACCCTCGATGGGCACCGAACATGGTGTCTCCGGTGAGCTGCAAGCGGGTAATCCGAGTGGACGTCCGTGCCCCGTTCGTTGGGGGTCGGCTAGGGGCCCAGAGGCACGCCCAAAAGTACCTGCGGGTGATTTGCCGGACCCGGTCCCCTGGCGACGGGGTCCGAGGGCTCGATGCCTCCCTCCGATGGGATTCCGTTACAAGATCGTTCCCGCTGGTCTCGGAAATGTCCTAGGGTACCTCGGGAGCGCAGCCCGAGCCTCGGTTATGTATCGAACGTACCCTTGGTCATCCCTCGCTCGGTGTCTGAGGCGACTGTGAACCCTTCGGGGGCCAGCCTTCGAACCCCTGATCAGTAATGGGCGCGGAGCCCGAGTAGCCTGAGGCGGCCATGGAGCCCTTCGGGGGGCTGGCCTTCGAACCCCTGACCAGTAGTGGGTGTCGGGCCCACGCGATCTGAGGCGACTGTTGAACCCTCGGGGGGCCAGCCTTCGAACCCCTGATCAGTAATGGGGGGCTCGGAGCCCGGTTCCTTCGCGGAGAAGGATCCCTTTCGGGGTATCCCCCTTTCCCGGTCCCTGTTGCAAGAGATAGAGAAAGAGGAAAATGGAAAAGGATACGAAATCGGACGACGTGGCGTACCTTTTCTGACGCGGTTATTACGGCGAAGGTGAAGCGTCGCGCGCTCCTCCTGCCAGAAGCGCCGCGTGTCCCGCCGCGGAGTTAATGCGACGGGGTGAGTGGTTGGCGGGGTGGCCGTTGCGCGCGTGCGATCCGTTCGAGGAACGGGTCACGGGTGCACCGTCTTCATGCCGTGGGAGGAGGCTCCCTTGCTGTCTCAGGATGGGACGTGAGCCTGGCTGACGACGTGACTGCTGCGCCCGCCCGCCTGCCACCGCTATTACTGCCGGCCCACTTTCGGTCGCTTTGACCGACGCGCCAGTCTGGCGCTGTTGGGTCGCCTCGAGTCGTGGCATAGGCTTCGCAACCGAAGAGGCGCGATGGTGGCACAAGTGGCGGTGCGGTTGCTTGCATGCAGCAACTGGCGCGCCGGTTGCTCGACGCGTGGGCCTGGGTTCCAGGCTGGCGTGTCAGAAGTCGGAGAAGCGCGTCCATCTGGCGCGGTTGCATGCCGCCTGCATGGCTGCCCGCCCCTTCTGCCCGTTGGTCTGGGCGAAAATGGGGGGTCGCCTGTAACCGCTGGACGGTCGTGCGCACCATGCGCGGCGGTTTGGCTTCTACTGCCCTGAGCCGGCTTGCATGACATGCGGGACCCAGCCCCCGAGTCGCAGGGGAGGGCCTTGGAGCGTGTTGGAGAAGACTCGGCCCGCGGCGCCTGGGGGCGCACGTAGGGGGGTTGCCTTTAAAAGGGAGGAAGGCTCCTTTCGTAAGGCAACCATGTCTTCTTCCTCCCTTAAGCGTCGGGTCTTCCCGTCTTCCAAGCCCCCGGATGGGGGGTATCCGCCACTTTTCCGCCTCCTCGTTGGAGGAACGCAACTCCATGGGAGTTGGTACCTCTCAGCCATCGTTCGGCTTCAAGGATTTTCATCACGCAGCCCGGTCGCACCCCTTCACCGGCGGTCACCCGAGATGGCGACCTCCAGCTTGATGGTGGGGGAAAGCGAGCCGGGCTGCGTCCTCTGCCCCTTCCTCAGCCTCAAGGATTTTCATCACCAAGGCTGGGGAGGGGAGAGTACCGAGTTGGGGTCGGCCCCTGCGTGGGCGGTGGCCCGCTCCTTCACTCAGCGATGGGGGGAGAAGCGGGCATTGCCCGTGGCGTCCGGCAGCTGCAGCGTGCCTGGTCTCCAGCCGCGAGTGGCTTCGGGGCCACTTGCGGCGTCGGCGTCTGCCACGGCAGCCGGAAGAGGTTCTTCTGCCGGCGCGGCGGTCGGGACCGGCCACGGGCTGACCTCCAACTTCTACGGCCTTCTGCCCGTCCTTGCCTCACGAGTTTTGGCACGAGCGGGGGCCTCCTGGCAGCGGCATCCACCCTGAGGTCAGCGTTGCCGCTGTTCGGCCCCCCGGAGCAGAAGTCGCCGTCGTCGCCACTGCTGGGGCAGGTGACGGCGCGCCGTTCGTCGGCCTTCCGTTGCTCCGCAGGCCTTCCCCCTCGGAGTGGGGTTGTTCGTACCTGCGGAGGGGGAACCGGAGTTCCGTTTGTAATGGCACTTCGAATGCCAGTGAGTTCGTTCATTGTGGCTGTCGAGGCCTGAACGTGTATGTAATTTTGGCACGGAGCCGTGTTTTTTCCTTATTTTCGAGCACTAAGTCTCGCCTGTTTGATTATCCGAACCGCTTTACCAAGCATGAGTTGCCCCGTGTCAAGGTGACGGGTGAGGTATCCGTATCCCGGAGGCGTAGGAATCCCTCGGCCCGTTCGGCCTTGTTGTCTGGGGCTCCTCTAGCTTAGTTGAAGAGACCCCTCGGCCGCCCTTCGGTGGACCGAGGCCAGGGGTAGCGGTATCAGTATGAACAGAGGCGGAGTTGGCTCGAGAATGGGAACCTGGTTGGCCGGAGCCTAGCCGTGTTGTCCGTCAGCGGGGCCGACGCCAAAGTCGACCAGTCGAGGCCTCGGGTCGGGCTTTGCTGAAGACGTCGTCGATGCCGAGGGTGCTACAGCTCCCTTCGGCGTGAAGACCCGAGCCTGCAGGATCAGATTGTCTTGTAGCGTGTGCCTTCTGCGGCCGCCGAGGCCAGAAAACACACTCTCGCTGCGTTGCAAAGCCGCGTCTCCTTTCCTCTTATTTCGAGCATCTGGACTTTCCGTCGGTAACAGGGATGTTTGTGTGGGCGAGAGTTGCTTCTCGCGGAAGGTGATGAGTGAGGTATCCGTATCCCAGAGGCGTGGGAGTCCCTCGGCTCGGTCGGCCTTGCCGCTTACGCGTACTTTCGCCCGTCCATGAGGCCCTGTCACCGATTCAGTCGAGAAGGCTTGAAGGACCGCCCCGGCAGAAGAGCTTCCGAACGTGAAGACTTGTTCGGTCCGCGGAATCACTTTATCCGAACGCGAGTTACTTATCGCAGAAGGTGATGAGTGAGGTATCCGTATCCCAGAGGCGTAGGAGTCCCTCGGCTCGGTCAACCTTGGCTGCTTACGTGTACTCCGTCGTTTCCAGGATCCGCTTTTCGAAGTAGTCAAAAAGCACGAAAGAAATTCTGCTAAAAAGAGATCCTTTTTCGAGGAAGATTTCGACGCAGAGGGGGTCTCCCCCCTTTTAGCCCCCGAGGGAGGGTCGGGCTTTGCCGAGGCGAGGCCGACCCTTCCTTGATGACTAAACTTTGCGTGGGTGCGAGGTATATGAACAACTCGAAAACATCTTAAGGGTAGAAGCGACGTAGCTGTTTGATGTTCCAAGCGTTGCCGTAGATCTCGCCTTGATTGCTGGCCAGCTTGTATGTTCCGGGCTTCAGAACTTTGGCGATGACGAATGGCCCTTCCCAGGGGGGCGTGAGCTTGTGCCTCCCTCGGGCGTCTTGTCGCAGCCGAAGCACCAGGTCGCTCACCTGGAGTTCTCGGGACCGGACCCCTCGGGCGTGGTAGCGTCGCAGGGACTGTTGGTACCGCGCCGAGTGTAGTAAGGCCTTGTCCCGAGCCTCTTCCAGCTGGTCCAGCGATTCTTCTCGGCTAGCTTGGTTGCTTTGATCGGTGTAGGCCCTCGCCCTTGGGGAGCCGTATTCCAGGTCAGTGGGCAAGATAGCTTCAGCCCCGTAGACCAGGAAAAACGGCGTGAAGCCCGTGGCACGACTCGGCGTCGTCCTTAGGCTCCAGACCACCGAGGGGAGTTCCTTCATCCATCGCCTGCCGAACTTGTTGAGGTCGTTGTAGATCCGAGGTTTGAGCCCTTGTAGAATCATGCCGTTGGCACGCTCTACTTGCCCATTCGACATGGGATGAGCCACAGCGGCCCAGTCCACCCGGATATGATGATCCTCGCAAAAATCCAAGAATTTTTTGCCGGTGAACTGGGTGCCATTGTCGGTGATGATGGAGTTCGGGACCCCGAAGCGATGGATGATGTTGGTGAAGAATGCCACCGCCTGCTCGGACCTGATGCTGTTCAGGGGTCGGACCTCGATCCACTTGGAGAATTTGTCGATGGCGACCAGCAGGTGCGTGTAGCCCCCGGGCGCCTTCTGCAAGGGACCGACGAGGTCCAGACCCCATACAGCGAAGGGCCAGGTGATGGGTATTGTCTGCAGAGCCTGAGCGGGCAGGTGTGTCCGCTTCGCATAGAATTGGCACCCTTCGCAGGTGCGGACAATTCTAGTGGCGCCAGCCACCGCCGTTGGCCAGTAGAAGCCTTGCCGGAAGGCATTTCCAACAAGGGCTCGGGGTGCTGCGTGGTGGCCGCAAGCCCCCGAGTGTACTTCTTGCAGCAGTTCCCGACCTTCGGCGATGGAGATGCATCGCTGGAGGATGCCCGAGGGGCTGCGATGGTAGAGCTCCTCTTCGTCGCCCAGCAAGACGAATGACTTGGCGCGTCGCGCTACCCGCCGAGCCTCGACTTGGTCGAGGGGTAGCTCTCCTCGACGGAGATATTGCAGGTACGGGGCCTGCCAATCTTGGTCTGGCGTGGCCCCGCTCTGCCCTTCCTCGACGTTCAACGCCCCGCCCTCGGGGGCCGAGGGTACCTCGGGTTGAGCCGAGGGTACCTCGGGCTGAGCCGAGGATACCTCGGGCTGAGCCGAGGGTACCTCGGGCTGAGCCGAGGGTACCTCAGGCTCGGGCGCGTCGTCGAGCTTGACGGAGGGTTGATGCAGATCCCGGGAGAAGACGTCCGGGGGGACTGTCGTTCGCCCCGAGGCTATCTTGGCCAGCTCGTCTGCGGTTTCGTTGTAGCGCCGAGCGATGTGGTTGAGCTCGAGCCCGAAGAACTTGTCTTCCAGGCGCCGAACCTCGTCGCAGTAGGCCTCCATCTTCGGGTCACGGCAGTGGGAGTTCTTCATGACTTGGTCGATGACGAGCTGCGAATCACCGCGGGCGTCGAGGCGTCTGACCCCTAGCTCGATGGCGATCCGCAATCCGTTGACCAGAGCTTCGTACTCGGCCACATTGTTGGACGCCGGGAAGTGGAGGCGCAGCACGTAGCGCAAGTGCTTTCCGAGGGGCGAGATGAAGAGAAGGCCCGCACCGGCCCCCGTCTTCATCAGCGACCCGTCGAAAAACATGGTCCAGAGCTCCGGTTGGATCGGAGTCGTTGGTAGTTGGGTGTCGACCCATTCAGCCACGAAATCCGCCAACACTTGGGACTTGATGGCCTTCCGAGGGGCGTACGAGATCGTTTCGCCCATGATCTCCACTGCCCACTTTGCGATCCTGCCCGAGGCCTCTCGGCACTGGATGATCTCCCCCAGGGGGAAGGATGACACCACAGTTACCGGATGGGACTCGAAGTAGTGTCGTAGCTTCCGCCTCGTCAGGATCACAGCATACAGCAGCTTTTGAACTTGTGGGTAGCGGATCTTAGTCTCGGACAGCACTTCGCTGATGAAGTAGACCGGCCTCTGAATGGGCAATGTATGCCCTTCCTCCTGCCTTTCGACCACAATCGCGGCGCTAACCACCTGAGTGGTCGCGGCGACGTAGACCAAGAGGGTTTCTCCGTCCGCCGGCGGCACCAAGACTGGCGCCTTTGTAAGGAGCGCCTTCAGGTTGCCGAGGGCTTCCTCGGCCTCAGGGGTCCAAGCGAAACATTCGGCCTTCCTTAAGAGGCGGTACAGAGGCAGACCTCTTTCGCCGAGGCGTGAGATGAAGCGGCTCAGGGCCGCGAGGCATCCCATGACCCTCTGTACCCCTTTTAAGTCCTTGATGGGTCCCATGCTGGTGATGGCCGCAACCTTCTCCGGGTTGGCTTCGATGCCTCGCTCAGAGACGATGAACCCTAGGAGCATGCCTCGTGGTACCCCGAAGACACACTTCTCAGGATTAAGCTTGACTCCTTTCGCCTTGAGACACCGGAATGTCACTTCAAGGTCGGAGAGGAGGTCGGAAGCCTTCCGTGTCTTGACTACGATGTCATCGACGTAGGCCTCGACTGTACGACCGATGTGTTCGCCGAACACATGGTTCATGCACCGCTGGTACGTCGCGCCCGCATTCCTCAAGCCGAACGGCATGGTGACGTAGCAGTACATGCCGAACGGCGTGATGAAAGAAGTCGCGAGCTGGTCGGACTCTTTCATCCGGATCTGGTGATACCCCGAGTAGGCATCGAGGAAGGACAGGGTTTCGCACCCAGCAGTGGAATCCACGATTTGGTCGATGCGAGGCAGAGGGTAGGGAACCTTCGGACATGCTTTGTTGAGACCAGTGTAGTCTACACACATCCGCCATTTCCCCCCTTTCTTCCTCACAAGCACAGGGTTGGCAAGCCATTCGGGATGGAATACCTCTTTGATGAACCCTGCCGCCATTAGCTTGTGGATCTCTTCGCCAATCGCTCTGCGCTTCTCCTCGTCGAATCGGCGCAGAGGCTGCCTGACGGGTCGGGCTCCGGCCCGAATATCCAGCGAGTGCTCGGCGACATCCCTCGGTATGCCGGGCATGTCCGAGGGACTCCACGCAAAGACGTTGGCGTTTGCGCGGAGAAAGTCGACGAGCACTGCTTCCTATTTGGGGTCGAGCCCGGAACCGATCCGGATCTGCTTGGTGGTGTCGCCGCTGGGGTCGAGGGGGACGGCCTTGACCGTCTCCGCTGGCTCGAAGTTGCCGGCATGGCGCTTCACGTCTGGGACCTCCTTGGAGAGGTTCTCCAGGTCGGCGACGAGGGCCTCGGACTCGGCGAGGGCCTCGGCGTACTCCACGCATTCCACGTCGCATTCGAACGCGTGTTTGTACGTGGGGCCGACGGTGATGACCCCGTTGGGGCCCGGCATCTTGAGCTTCAGGTAGGTGTAGTTGGGGACGGCCATGAACTTCGCGTAGCATGGCCTCCCTAGCACGGCGTGGTAGGTTCCTCGGAACCCGACCACTTCGAACGTCAGGGTCTCCCTTCGGAAGTTGGAGGGTGTCCCGAAGCAGACTGGGAGGTCGAGTCGCCCGAGGGGCTGGACGCGCTTCCCAGGGATGATCCCGTGGAAGGGCGCAGCGCCAGCTCGGACGGAGGACGGATCGACGTGCAGAAGCTTGAGGGTCTCGGCGTAGATGATGTTGAGGCAGCTGCCCCCGTCCATCAGGACCTTGGTGAGCCTGACATCGCCGACAACGGGGTCGACGACGAGCGGGTATTTCCCCGGGCTCGGCACATGGTCGGGATGGTCGGCCCGGTCGAAAGTGATGGGCTTGTCGGACCAGTCTAGGTAGACTGGCGCCGCCACCTTCACCGAGCAGACCTCCCGGCGCTCTTGCTTGCGGTGCCGAGCCGAGGTATTCGCCGCATGCCCTCCATAGATCATGAAGCAGTCGCGGACCTCGGGGAACCCCCCTGCTGGGTGTTCTTCGTTCTTGTCGTCGTCGTGGGCCCTGCTACCCTCGGCGGGTGGCCCGGCTCTGTGGAAATGACGCCGAAGCATAACGCACTCCTCGGTGTGCTTGACGGGCCCCTGATGGTAGGGGCACGGCTCCTTGAGCAACTTGTCGAAGAGGTTTGCACCTCCGGGGGGCTTCCGAGGGTTCTTATACTCGGCGGCGGCGACAAGGTCCGCGTCGGCGGCGTCGCGTTTCGATTGCGACTTCTTCTTGCCTTTCTTCTTGGCGCCGCGCGGAGCAGACGCCTCGGGAGCTTCTTCCGACGGGCGGCCCTGGGGCTGCTTGTCCTTTCGGAAGATAGCCTCGACCGCCTCCTGGCCGGAGGCGAACTTGGTGGCGATGTCCATCAGCTCGCTCGCCCTGGTGGGGGTTTTGCGACCCAGCTTGCTCACCAGGTCGCGGCAAGTGGTGCCGGCGAGGAACGCGCCGATGACATCCGAGTCGGTGATGTTGGGCAGCTCGGTGCGCTGCTTCGAGAATTGCCGGATGTAGTCCCGGAGCGACTCCCCCGGCTGTTGCCGGCAGCTTCGAAGGTCCCAGGAGTTCCCGGGGCGCACGTATGTGCCCTGGAAATTGCCAGCGAAGGCTTGGACCAAGTCGTCCCAGTTGGAAATCTGCCCCGGAGGCAGGTGCTCCAACCAGGCGCGAGCGGTGTCGGAGAGGAACAGGGGGAGGTTGCGGATGATGAGGTTGTCGTCGTCCGTTCCGCCCAGTTGGCAGGCAAGGCGGTAGTCCGCGAGCCACAGTTCCGGTCTCGTTTCCCCCGAGTACTTTGTGATAGTAGTCGGGGGTCGGAACCGGGTCGGGAATGGCGCCCGTCGGATGGCCCGACTGAAGGCCTGCGGACCGGGTGGTTCGGGCGAAGGACTCCGATCCTCCCCGCTGTCGTAGCGCCCCCCACGCCTGGGGTGGTAGCCTCGGCGCACCCTTTCGTCGAGGTGAGCCCGACGGTCGCGTCGATGGTGCTCGTTGCCGAGGTGGCCCGGGGCCGCAGGCGCGGTGTTGCGCGTGCGCCCGGTGTAGACCGAGGCCTCCCGCATGAATCGGGAAGTCGCAGCATGAGGTTCCGAGGGATATCCTTGCCTCCGGGATGCAGTGCTCTCGGCCCGCCGGGCCGCAGCGCCTTCCAGGAGATTCTTGAGTTCTCCCTGGATTCGCCGCCCCTCGGTGGTTGACGGCTCCGGCATCGCGCGGATGAGCATCGCTGCGGTCGCCAGGTTCTGACCGACCCCGCTGGATGCGGGCGGCGGCCTGATCCTGACGTCGTTGGCGACGCGGTGCTGGAGACCTTGGGGCAGATGACGTATTTCTCCGGCCAGGGGTTGGCCCACCCATGCCTGTCCGACGTCCCGACGGATCGACTCAAGCGCTCCTGTTCCCTCGTTGAGCCTGGCCTGCGCCTCGCGGACTTGCTCGAGTTGTGGGTCGTAACCCCCCGCCGGAGCGGGGACCACAGCTAGCTCCCGTGGGATGTCGGCGCGAGGCACCGGCCTAGGGAGATCACCATCCTCCGGCATGCCAAGATGGTTGCCTTCGGTGGGATCCCCTAGCTCGATGTGGAAACATTCGCGGCTTGGGCCGCAGCTCTCGTCACCGAGGCTGCGGCTTCCGTCGGAACAGTCGGATAGACAGTAGTCACATGCGGTCATGAAGTCCCGCATGGCACTGGGGTTGCCAAGTCCGGAGAAATCCCAACCGATGCTGGGATCGTCATCTTCCTCGGACCCGGAGGGCCCGTAGGTCGAGACGTCCGTCAGTCGGTCCCAAGGCGACCGCATACAGAACCTCAGTGGGGTTGCACTTGCCTCAATGAGAGCGCCCGCCAAAACGAGGTCGTTTGGCGGGTTGAGGCCGAGTCGAAATGACGCAAGATGGGAGTTAGTCGTTACCTTTTGGTCGACGAGGAGCGACATAGTCACCTCGGGGACTGGTTGCGCCGTCATCTCTGGTTCGAGGGCGACGTCCTGCAGGCTTTCCGCGAGCGCGCCGGCGTCGTCTTCTTGCTCGGGGTCAGCGTGCCGCGGGGGGGACGGCGCTTGCCTCCGTCTCGAACGCGAGGTCGACGTCCGGCGTGCCTTCCGTCGGGGCGTCGGGGGCGTCGATTCGCTCGACGGCCGGCGAAGCGTGGCCTCCCGTCTGGCCTTGACGGCCCCGCCTCCTCCTCCGTTGGCGGGGGAGAGAACGGAGCGAGCCCGAATGTTGCTCTTCCACCACGCGGGGTAGACGTCGTCGATTCCGCCGCCGGCGGGCGGGTTGTCGGCCGCCATTGTCGTAGTCGCGCGGCGGTGGAAGAAGTGTCATGTCGTAGCTGCCGTCGAAGGACATGAACTCAAGAGTCCCGAAACGAAGCATCGTCCCGGGCCGGAGAGGTTGCTGGAGACTGCCCATCTGGAGCTTGACGGGGAGCTGTTCGTCAGCACGCAGCAGTGCCCCTACCTGGCGCGCCAACTGTCGGCGTTTCGAGACAGGGGGGTCCCTAAGCTGACGAGTGAGTGTGCTGCGTGCCCCAGCCCAGATGGGTCGAGCGTGTGGGCGAGCGCGAAGGGGGGAGAGGCGAGGCGGCCGGAGCCGAGCGTGAGAGAGGTGGAAGTGGGGAGAGGCGAGGCGGCCGGAGCCGAGCGTGAGAGAGGTGGAAGTCCCACGGCCTTCGTGTTCGTCCCGCGCCCAGGTCAGGTGCGCTTGCAGTAGGGGGGTTACAAGCGTCCACACGGGTGAGGGAAGCGAGCGGCCCTAAGAGAGCGCCTGTCCCGTCCTCGGTCCCGCGCGGCCAACCTTCTCTGAGAAGGCCCTGGTCCTTCCTTTTATAGTCGTAAGGAGAGGATCCAGGTGTACAATGGGGATGTAGCAGAGTGCTACGTGTCTAGCGGAGGGAGAGCTAGCGCCCTAGGTACATGCCAATGTGGCAGCCGGAGAGATCTGGGCACCCTGCTGGCGTGATGTCGTGGCTGTTGGAGGTGTGGCGGAGCCTGATGGAGGGACAGCTGTTGGAGCGGTCGAGTCCCTGCTGACGTTGTCCTGCTTCCGTAAGAGAGCTAGGGGCCGCCGTCGTCATAGAGCTTGTGGAGCGCCATCATTGCCTCTCTGGCGGAGCTGGCCGGATGAGACGCCGGTCTTGTTCTCCGTGACCCGAGTCGATTCGGGGTGGGATGATGATGGCGCCTCCTGTTGACGTGGCGGTCTGTGCCCTAGGCAGGGCGACGTGGGGTTTCCTCCGAAGCCGAGGTTGAGTCTGCCTTCTGTTGCCGTGGCCGAGCCCGAGCCAAGGGGTCGGGCGAGGCGGAAGTCGTTCGGCCGAGGCCAGGGCGGAGTCCGAGCCCTGGGGTCGGGCGAGGCGGAGTTTCGTCGTCTTCCGGGTCTTAGCCCGAGTCCGAGCCCTGGGGTCGGGCGGAGCGGAGTCCCGAGTCCGAGCCCTGGGGTCGGGCGAGGCGGGGTTTCGTCGTCTTCCGGGTCTTAGCCCGAGTCCGAGCCCTGGGTCGGGCGGAGCGGAGTTCGCCGTCTTCCGGGTCTTAGCCCGAGTCCGAGCCCTAGGGTCGGGCGGAGCGGAGTTCGTCGTCTTCCGGGTCTTAGCCCGAGTCCGAGCCCTGGGGTCGGGCGGAGCGGAGTTCGCCGTCTTCCGGGTCTTAGCCCGAGTCCGAGCCCTGGGGTCGGGCGGAGCGGAGTTCGTCGTGGCGCCTTTGGCGAGGCCTGACTGCCTGTCAGACTTACTCTGTCGAGTGGCGCTGCAGTCGGAGTGGCGCAGGCGGCGCTGTCTTTCTGTCAGACTGGCCAGTGGAGCGGTGGAGTGACGGCGGTCACCTCGGCTCTGCCGGGGGCGCGTGTCAGGATAGAGGTGTCAGGCCACCTTCGCGTTAAATGCCCCTGCAATTTGGTCAGTCGGTGTGGTGATTTAGTCAAGGTTGCTTCCGAGCGAAGCCAAGGCCTTGGGCGAGCCGGTGATGTGTCCGCCATAAAAAGGGGGCCTCGGGCGAGACGGAAGTCTCTCGAGGTCGGCTGCCTTCGGCCGAGGCTAGGCTCGGGTGAAGCGTGATCGAGTCACTCGTGTGGACTGATCCCTGACTTAATCGTGCCCATCAGGCCTTTGCAGCTTTATGCTGATGGGGGTTACCAGCTGAGAATTAGGCGTCTTGAGGGTACCCCTAATTATGGTCCCCGACAACCCTAGATATCCTAACCATGCTTACAGGTTGTCCAAGGCGCTATATGGGCTAAAGCAGGCTCCAAGGGCTTGGTATGAGCGCCTTCGCGACTTCCTCATCGAAAAGGGCTTCAAGATCGGGACCGTCGACACAACTCTCTTCACAAAGAAACATAACAGTGATATTTTCATTTGTCAAGTATATGTTGATGATATAATCTTTGGCTCGACAAATGACTATCATTGCAAGGAATTTGGTGAGTTGATGTCAAAGGAGTTCGAGATGTCAATGATTGGTGAGCTAACGTACTTCCTCGGCTTTCAAGTCAAGCAAATGAAAGATGGTAACTTCCTCTCACAAGAGAAGTATACCAAAGACTTGTTGAAAAGGTTCAACATGGAGAAGTGCAAACCAATCAAGACCCCCATGCCTACAAATGGACATCTCGACTTAGATGAGGGAGGTAACCCGGTTAATCAAACTCTCTACCGTTCTATGATTGGTAGTTTACTGTACCTTACCGCATCTAGGCCCGATATTATGTTTAGTGTCTGCATGTGTGCTAGATTTCAATCTAATCCTAAGAAAGCTCATCTTCGCGCTGTTAAGAGAATTCTTAGGTATCTCAGGCACACCACAAGCGTTGGTCTGTGGTATCCCAAAGGAGCTACTTTTGATTTAATTGGCTATTCCGATTCGGATTATGCCGGTTGCAAAATTGATAGGAAAAGTACTTCTGGGGGATGCCATCTGCTTGGTAGATCACTAGTTTCATGGACATCCAAAAAGCAAAATAGTGTTGCCTTGTCAACTGCCGAAGCGGAATACATTGCCGCAGGTGCTTGTTGCACACAAATTTTATATATGAAACAAACTCTTCTAGACTATGGCGTAGTTCTAGAAAAGGTACCTTTATTGTGTGATAATGAGAGTGCTGTTAAAATTGCTAATAACCCTGTACAACACTCTCGCACCAAGCACATTGATATCCGTCATCACTTCCTTAGAGATCATGTTGCTAAAGGAGATATCATTTTAGAAGGAGTGAGGTCGGAAGATCAATTAGCGGATATTTTCACTAAGCCACTTGATAAGACCCGCTTTTGCATGTTGAGGAATGAACTAAATATTCTTGATCTCAGAAATTTTATGTAAAATGTCAAATGGTGTTGTCAAGCTTGCATTGCATGTTTAAATTTCTTGTGTTGCATCTAGGGCTTGTCTAACCTAGTTGAGATAACCGCCAACAAAGCGAGTGAAAAAGCTTAACTCGGGTCAAACTTGACAAGTCTTAGCTTTTAGCACTTAAATTCTTACTTGTTATGCAATTGTTGGTTTTTGAAATATGCATGAGGTACTGCACTTAGGGGGAGTATTCAAAACTCAAATCACTCATGAAAACCCCTAGTGCAAGCCAAAATGAAAATTTCACCATTTGCCTATTTTCTCTAAAAATTATCTAGCCTATGGCAAAATATTTTGAAAAGTATATGAGGGTGCCAATACCTGTCCCAACAAGTGTTATTTTGTGTGATTATAAGTTGGGATTTGGTTTGGTTGGAAATTAGATAGAAAAATTCAAAATTTTCCAATCTTCCCTCTGTCTGGGCTCACCGGACAGTCCGGTGTGCACCGGACACTGCACTGTGCAATGTCCGGTGCACCGGCAGCCGCGCGCTAAAAATCCTTTTTCCTGTGCGCTGTCCGGTGTGCACCGGACAGCTACTGTAGACTGTCCGGTGCGCCCATATCACGTTTTAAAAAAGGCCTCCAGCCCGAGACCGAGCCAGAGGCTCATCTCTTCTCCCTGCCAGCGCTCTCTCTCTGTCCCTAGCGATTCCTCCTCTCACCGGCGATCTCCCTCCACCGGCGGCCACCGTCTCCGACTGTGCTCCGGCGACCTCGTGTCCCTCTCCTTCCCTCCTCGGTGAGCAACCCATCTCTCCCTCAGTTCTCCTCCCTCTCTGTTCTGGTGAGCAGAGGCTCCCATTTCCACCCCTTTTGCCCAAATTCCAAATCCTGTGAAATCTTGTGCATCCATGTTGTGGTATGTGTGTCTCTGTGTGTATTGAGCATCCCTGCAGGTTTCTAGCTCCTTCTGGAGGGTTTTCTCACCTCAAATAGCCGTTTCACCGAAACCCTAGAACTCCGCACGTCACGTGCTCGGTGAAATGCCCAAACCAGCCCAAAATGCTCCAATTGAACCCAAATTTTTCAGGCACCTTCACAACACTTCCAGTAACACTCTTGCCAAATTTCACGCCAATCCGAGATTCCAGGCTTAAATTTCAGCAAATTCCCCGTTTCGAGCGATCGTTTCCGAGCCGAGTGCCCAAATCTCTTTTTCTTCGCCTAAATTCAAACCAAGCACACACTTCACTCATATTCACCTACATAAACCTATTCGTGAAGTATCGGCTCAATTCCATGTCGTTTCGTGCCTCAATTCGAATTCCAAACCTCCTATGGCACTTTTTATCGTTCAAACGTCATTTTCACGCCGTTTGACCTATCGATCGTCTCGTCTCGTGTTTTCTGTGCCATATCTCTCTATGTATGTATTTATTCACATTTCATATACTTATGACTATGTGACTAATACGTGCTCACCTCTTCTGTCATTTCAGTGACCTTGATTGCCCGTGTGCTGTCTCCCGTCCTGCCTGGATCGTCACCTCTCGTGTGAGCTTTCCAGGTAGTCATCTCATCCTTTGCTAATCTATCGGACATTTTTGCTGTGCTTAGTCACTCTCTCTCATTTGCAGACATCAGTTCAGGATGCCGCGCACGAAGAATGTGTCGGCGCCAGGGGGAGGCGATGATGAGGATCCTCGTCGCCCCTTCAGGCAGGTCAAGGGCAAGACCGTTTACTTGGAGCAGCAGGAAGGCCGCAAGAAGCGGCGTACGGACAGAGCAGCCCGTGCAGCGACAGCGGCTGCAGCAACCGCTGCGCAGGCCGAGCTTGGAGATCAGCCGCAGACTCCGTCAGATCAGATCGCATACCGTGTTCGTTGTCTCGCCTTCCGGCCTCGCTCCTCCACTCACACCTCCGCTTCCACTCCGCCACCCACTCTGCCTGCTCCCGTCACTCCTATTGCTCCATCCACCTCCACAGCCATACCCGCTACCTCCACTACGCCAGCTTCCACTGCTCCTCCTCCTCCCGCTCCCGCTTCAGCTCCTCCTGTCCCTCCACCTCGATTCCGGGAGCGCGATGAGACTGAGGTTCGACCCCTGGCTACGGATCCTCGATTGTTTGACCTTCAGCGTGCTACAGCGGCACGGGTACGTAGGTTCAGATACGTACCCGTGGAGTCTTGGCTACCAGCTCAGAGAGACCCTGCAGCAGGTGACCTATTCAGCACACGTATTCAGGAGTCGTTTTTCAGAGCTCAGATGTCTGCTCAGATAGCTCTGCGAGTGCACCGGCTTTTGGATCTTCCAGCCTTTCTGCTTGCAGCCGGTGCTGACTCTGAGGCGCACCTCACCTATCTGCCTGGCCTTCAGACCCTTCTGACTACCAGCGGCAGGTATGTTGAGGAGTGGGTACGAGTCTTCTACGCCTCTGTATGGATAGACCCGGATCATCACTGGATGAGGTTTCGTTTTGAGCGCGAGGATGTCACCATTACTGCCAGTCAGATCCGCCAGCGTTTTGGATTTCCCGAGTCGACGACTCGTCTTCACAGCCTCTGCTACGGCACTTATGACCCTCCTCGTCGCCCTCACGGCGGTGTGGCTCCGGGTACAGCTCACGTCGCGGCTCTGTTCTGCCCACCCTTCTCAGATGGGTCGCGACGTTCACCGGCAGATTTTACTACAGCAGCCAAGTATTTATATGAGCTCATCAGACAGACTCTTCTGCCGAGGATGGGATACAGGGAGGCTACCACACATATACAGCTCTGGCTCCTTGGTGCCCTGGTCTCTCACTCTGAGTTTGACGTTGTGGACTTCCTGATTTGTGAGATCGAAGACACCGTTTTGGATGGGATTCATGCTCGTCGGCAGTTGCCCTATGCTCACTACTTGTGCCACATCTTTGCGCAGCTGATTCAGCCTCCTCGGTTTCAGGGCACCCTTGAGGCCTCACGCCTCGTTTTTGGATCCTACCATCCTGCGCCTGAGATTCCTGTGCCAGCTTCTGCTCCTGTTTTTGACTCTCAGGCCGAGGATGCAGCTCTTCATCAGTTCGACACTCAGGCTACAACAGTTGATGATGATGATGATGATGATGATTTTGGGGTTCCTCCTCCGCCTCCTATGCCTCCATGCTCACATGATCATGAGGCTGGGAGTTCTAGTGCTGCCTCTGCTACCCCTCAGCCTATGGACCCTGCTCTTGCTTCGATTCTCCAGTCTATCACTCAGCAGTAGGCTCACCTGGCAGCCGAGCAGGCCCGGTTATCCGAGAGGATGCTCTCGATGTTTCAGAACATGCAGGACAGGCAGGATGCGCTTCAGCAGCAGCTACTTCAGGATCGGGCTGAGAGTAGGGCATTCATGGCTCTTATGCTACAGCAGTCTGGTGTCTCAGTACCTCCGGTTCAGTCTGCTCCACCTCCTCCGCTTCACGCTCCAGTTGTGCCATCGATTTTGTCAGGAACCCCTGTTGGTACTTCTCCGCTCCGGCCGGTCACTTTGGCGTTCACCTCTCCGGTTCTCAGCTCTGTCTGCCCGCAGCCGCCAGTGCCACCAGCATCTGCTGTTACCACTACTGCTGTGGCAGTATCTGTGACCACTTCTGTTCCGGCAGCTCCTGCAGAGCGGCCTCAGTCTGAATCAGTACCAGCTCTAGCTTCTACCGCAGATCCTGGATCTGAGACTGACTCTGACCCTCTGCCGGCGTTCGCTCTGCTGCCTCGACCGCGACCGGATGCGCCCCCGCCGCCTCCTCCTGCTTCAGATGTTTAGGTTCGGGTGCCCTTTTGGTGTTTGACGCCAAAGGGGGAGAGATATGAGTTGTGAGAGCTAGGGGGAGTTAGAGAGTTAGTAGAGAGTCATTTTGATGTAATATATGTGCTTGCTACTCTCTGTACTAGCTTGATGTTTTTGGCTCACAAACTCGATATATACTCTCGTTGCTTATGATTGACTGTGTGTAGTATGTTTTCACCTTATATTTTATCACCAGTCTTCTTGTTCTTGTTTCATTGATTTAACTTCACTTTTATATGAACAAGAATCTTATGATGTGTATGCGCTCACTCTTATTATTATGGTACACGTTCTTTCTGTCAAAAATTATTGAGTATAACTAACCATCCTTTCTATTGACAGAAACTTCAAAACAAACTACTCTCACAAAACTTGTAGGGTTGTCATCAATCACCAAAAAGGGGGAGATTGAAAGCATCTAGGCCCCTGGTTGGTTTTAGTGATTAATGACAACGTAATATTACATGTGACTAACGTGTGTTTTGCAGAGACAAATGGTAATTTAGGTCGCATGACAGGTAGAAGTACTACAACGGTGAAAACAATCCCGGAGATAAGAACTCAAAGCGACGGCTAAAACGACGAAACAAAAGGCAAAGGTCTACGGAGTCCGAGTGTCAAGGAGATGTGGACACTCGCGATTTAGTTAGGTCTTTTATTCTCTTTTAGCCGTACTATAATGAGGGGTTGTCGATGAGTAGTTTGACCAAGAGAGTTCTAGTGTAGTGTTGGTGCACAATCACACTCACATACAGTGCTAGGTGTCACTCTAGAACTCACTCAAAAGTTAGAACGAAAACCGATTTGAAAATCAGCTGAAAAACAAGAAGTAGGGTTTCTGTCCCTGGGGGCACCGGACTGTCCGGTGTGCACTGGACTGTCCGGTGCACCCTCTGCCAGGTGGGACCAGGCTGGTCCGAGGAAGAAGCTTCCTGCACAGAAAACCTGAGAGCGCCAGTTTCGGAGTTGAATTTTAGTGGCGCACCGGACATCGCACCGGACTGTCCGGTGTGCACCGGACAGTGACTGTTCACTGTCCGGTGTGCCATGAGTCCAACGGCTAGCTGTCAGAACTAGCCGTTGGAAACGACCGTTGGCGCACCGGTGGCGCACCGGTGGCGCACCGGACTGTCCGGTGCGCCAGTGCGCAGAAAGTTTCCTGTAACGGCTAGTTGGTGGGTGAGGGCTATTTATACCCCTTCCACCCACCATATTCAATGTCTTGCACTCCACATTTATTCCAGCACATTGCTAGAGCATTGCAAGCACCAAAAGCCTAGTGAGGAGATTAGAGAATCTTAATCCGCGTTTGTTCCTCATTAGCGCTAGCGAGAGCAACCTAGAGCACACACCACTTGCATTAGGCTTCTCTTGGTCAAGCGAAAGTCTACGACTTGTTACTCTTGGTGATCGGCATCACCTAGACGGCTTGGTGGCGTTGGGAGCTCGGTGATTACCGTGAAGATCTTGTTAGTGACCCGGCTCAAATTTGTAAGCGGTCTCGAGGGATCCACCGCGCCGGAGTGGCAAAGGATCATCTCGTAGTGAGCACTTGGTTCTTGCGAGGACCAAGGGGGAGCGATACCCTTGCGCGGGTGCTCCAACGAGGACTAGTGGAGAGTGTCGACTCTTCGATACCTCGGGAAAAATTGGAGGAGTCTTCTAAACCTTGCTTTACATTCCGCACTTAATTCAAGCACTTTACATTGTGTATTTGTTTAGCAAGTATTTGAAGTATTGTCTTAGCATTGTTGCATTTCTAGTATTATATTCTTAGTGCTAGTAGTTGGGGTGAAGTTGGGCTCTTGCTTAGCTCTTGCTTAGGTTTTAATTAGTGTTGATTTTTAGAAAAGCCCAATTCACCCCCCTCTTGGGCATCGTGATCCTTTCACACATGTGTGTGATTCTGCAGGTGTGGCCACATAATAATTATGGATATAGCTCTCTATTTGTATCCGCATAAGACAAGTACTCGCTATATATGTATAAACTGTGATATAAGATGTATTTCAATAATAATATGTTTCAATTTTATCTTAAAAAAGTCATAGACAGTTTCTTATATCGTAATATAAAATATACTCCCTCTATTCCTTAAAGATGTGACGTAACAATGCTAAATCAAATAATCTAAGGTTAAACCAAAATTATACAAAAACATTGAATCCTAAAAGTCATACATATGTCCATAAACTTTTCTATAAACCTAATTAAATTTAAAATGGTTTGACTTTAATGCTATCTGAAATTGTCTCTCTTTTTAGTATGTATTTCATCCTTGAAAAGAATACAATTCTAGAATTCATATGTTGTTATAAAAATAATTTTAATTATAGTTTATGAGTAGATGTGGTATATCCTAAAAATATGTGTTATATAGGAGTAGGTGTGGTATATCCTAAAGTATAGAAGGTGCAATTATTTGTTTTTATCTGATCAACGCATTTGAAAAATAAAAAAATGTAAAAGTACTTCTGTCTTTTGTGAGAATTACAGGGAGCACGTAGATGATATACATTTTATTTACATACTGACCCTGAACTCCATCTGCCAAAAGAAACATGATTTTTACCTCCTTTTCGCTGGGGAATCAAGGTGGAGAAGAAAAGGGTGCAGTAGTAGCACCAAAATCTCTGGCTACTACTCCCTCCGGTTTCCTATTAGTTGTCGTTTTGGATAAGGTTCGAGTCAAATTTATAAAATTTTGACTACAAATAACTATTTTGTTATTTAGTTTTGAAACCTAATATTTATATGCATCAATTTGTCATAAAAAGTACTTTTATAAAAGTATAAATATATTAAGAGTTTATTTGTATTTTAACAAAAAACATTGATCAAAGTTATATTTTGGAGACCGTGTCGTTGTCCTAAACGACAACTAATAGGAAACCGGAGTAAGTCCGCTGTAGTACTAGTAGTTTAATCTATAGGCATCGGACAGAGAGAGAGAGAGAGAAGAGGTAGATCTGGTTTACCACTACTACACCTAGGCCTGCTTGAAGCCATCGTCTCGTATCAAATCCCTCAGATCTCCCACAACAGCTCACACACACAGAGACCAAGAAAAGCACAATCTCATCCATCTGATCTGCATGCCCATCCCCCTCATCCCGCCCCCTCCCGCTCCCTGGAATCCCTCGCAAGCCGCAACCCTAGCTCCACTCCATTAGCTCTATAAATAGCGCACCCTGCAAAGCAGCACATACATTACACTGAAGCAAGAGCAGCTGCTGTGGCCTGTGGGTTCGTGGGCAAGCAAGCAGTAGTAGTCATGCGTGCTTATCAAAGGGGCGCTTACTGAAGAGTTCCTTGGCATTCTGTCCACCTCCTCTCGCCGATCTTGCAGAAAGTTTACCAGTTCTGTTGCATTTTTTTTGGAGGTGGGCATACTGCCAATGGAGCTGTGTAGGCCTCCCTTTGTAAAGCCCACATGACATAAATACGAGCTATACGTTGGATTTGATCATCGCCTGTGTCAGAAACGCCTTCATTAAGCTTTGTTTGCTGCCTTTTCTTGCGTGTCCATTTGATGGGCCTTTTGGTGTCGATCGAGGTGCCCCGGCCGATTCTTCTTGTTTTCTTTGCTGGGGTTAAGGTTCATCATGGTCATGGCCCGTGATATGCTTTGGGGGCAAAGTTTTGGGGGAAAGCTTTTTTAGGCTAGCTCTTAGCTACATATGGTAATCTGATCCGCTCTATTTCCAGACTAATCTCGTCTGCTTCGAGGCCGCGCGGCCATGGTTTTGACCTTTTGGGTGAAGACAAAAGATTACCCCTCTCCCCGCTTCCTCGTGCCCTTCTTACGGATCCACCATTTTTTTTTTTGCGCGCTGCCAAGTTCTTCGGAAGATTAACCCCGCAGTTTAGGCTTTCTTTCTGATTTCGCATGCAGGCGGCAGGCCTGTTCCTGGATCTCTGAAGAGATTCATCTGCAGATCATGAGGCCAGGGGCCAGTGTTGAGAAGACAGAAGCACACTAGTAAGTGTCCAGAGACAGCTGTCTCAATCCTTACACAACTACTACTATACTGCTCGAATATGTTTCGCATAGTAAAATCTATCAACCATTATACTACCTTAGCTAGGGTTTTGTGCCAGTGACTGGTGACGCTCATCATGAGATGTGCCATTCTTTTTTCCTCAGTATCATTTTCCAATAGCCCGTGCTTCTGCTCCTTATTTTTTTTGCCTGGTTCCAATAAATTTTGGTGTCAATGCCATGCATGAGCTCAAGTTGCAGCGCATAGAGAAAGTTTTCATGCTCTTCATGATTTCACCCGCAGACCTCATGACTCCTCCTGAGGCCCAATGCCAGCTGTACCGTCTGTGATACTGACCGAGTGGGAGCTTTTTGTGTTGGTCTAAGGAACTACTAGTAGTATGGCAGTCCAAAGCCTGCTCCTCCTTCCACTCGTCTGGTAGACTGGTAGCTTCCTCGGATGAAGATGATGGTTCGGTGTTTCGTTTGTAGTCTAGTTGAATGTACTCTAGATTTTTTGATAGCAGAATATTATGGCAGAGGAGTACTCTTTTAAAAAAAACAGAAATAGTTTGTCTATTTATATCTCGAGATCTATGGATGGCCGTATATCACATTCACACGAGATCTCATTCTACCCCTATTCCAATTTCACTCTATCTATATTATATTTACAGCGTTTGATTATATTCATTTAGGTCCACCAGTGAGAATAGTCTCAACGCAGTTTGCCATCACTAGACCGTGTCCAGTCACCTAAATCACTGTTTTGTTTTGTATTATAGACTGAACTGTCCGCAGAGTAGAGTTTGAATATAAGTATAAAAATTGCTGGCTAGAGCAACTTACTCATCATCATCTCTTACTTTAAACCTCACTTTATAAATAATGTAGTCTATATTGTAAAACAATGTTTTTTTACGGGTAACACGATATACTGGCTATAGCCTTGTATTGGCTATAGCCTTACCAACATGTTCCTGAATAAGTGTATAATGCACTTCTTGTTTTGCGTGGGTCAAGGAATTTCATGTTTAGCTGATTTATAGGGAAAATATGAACATATATATATATATATATATATATATATATATATATATATATATATATATATATATATATATATATATATATATTATTACATATATTCAATCAAACTCTATATTATTTAACTCCTTCAGATGAGACTTACTTTTTTTTTGTAAGGGAGAGAGTAGTACATGTATCTGCACCATGTATGTGATAAGATACATATATGAGATTTTGACAAAATGTTTGTGTCGCTATACATTATAATTCTATTATCATCTGCTACTCCTTCTGTTTCACAACATGTTTATTGTGATTTTACATTCTAATTCTACTAACAATTTGCTACTCCTTCATTTTCAAATTATTAGTCGTCTGGCCTCTTGTAGATGTGGATATATTATAATTCTACTATTTATTTACTACTACCATTCTAAATTATGAATCGTTCTGTCTCTTATATATATATGTATAGCTTTTACTATATATCTTCCTGGCCTGGCTTTTTGTGGATGTGGATACATTCTAACTCTACTATTAATCTACTGCTCCCTTTAATTTGTTCCAACATATAAATCGTTCATGCTCTTATAGACACATGACTATTACTATGCATACAAAAAGTTATGTGTCTAAAACAGTCTGAAGAACTTATAACCGAAACGAAGTGTGTAGTAATTGTTTTTAGAAAAGTCACTTGTCACTCTAATACTACCTCTTCAAATAAAGTAGAAAATTATACAATGTTTCTTTCAAGCTACTCTATTCACTCGTTTGCATGGTTCATATAGTCATACTGGCTCATTACTTGTGTTTTCAGGCTATACATTTACAAGTGTCCTAATATTTATGGGCCTATTTGATATGTTACCGTAGAAAACAGTTTTAGCACCAAAATTTAGAGCCAGAACTGAGCTACTTTATAAAGACGAGGAGCCAAAATTTATGGCTTCTTCGGAGGATATAGATCGAGGATTGTTTCTAGCCTTGCAAAGAGACCCTATTGATGTCCAACCAATGTGAATGCATACGATATAATGATAAACCTATTTTGATGTGCTCATGTTTACTTGTTCTATGCATTATTGATTTTACATGAATACGAGGAAATGAACAACTGGGTTAGAGGCTTGCCATTCCTACTAGGCGCTCGTGTGCTTTAAACTAAATTAACATCGACTCGAACATATACTTGATAGATCTTTTTCATTCTAAAAAATGTTTGTATTCTGTCAAATGAGTGAAAACTTTAGAGATTTTGGGTTTTGATTGATACTTTTTTCTCGTCTCGTCATGTGTTTGTATTCTAAGCTTTTTTTTTTGACGCAATGACAGTAGCTCTGCCTTCCAATTAAGGAAAAAAAATAGAGTGTACAAGGTTGAGAGCCTAGCCAAGCTCTCAAGTCACCCTTACAGACAAGGAGGAAGCCCCCTAGGGAGATCCCTAACTCATTCTTACAGAAGCGGTTTCACCCCTATAGAGAGAGAAGATCCTTATTAACACTCCCCACATTAATTGTTCATATGACGTTGAATCGTCGATATTCTATGTATAGACTGAAGGATTAGCATGATGTTTTCATGCATTGGCTATATTATTGAAGGTTGGAGTATCTAGTGTATGCTAACAATCTCCAGTTCAGTATGTGTCTGAAAGCCATGTCCATATGTTCACTATCTGGATTATTAGTTTATGGACTCAAGAAGTAAAAGGTTGCCCCCCCTATATTTTCATTGTTGTTTTCCAGTACCTGTAGCTGACTACAGTATGCTCTGCTGATGTTGTGTTCCCTGTGCCGTGTAGAACACACCACAATTACATAGATTCTGTTATATATTAGGGTTTGTACAACAACAACATAAATGTTTTGATCAAGACTTTGTGTCCATCAATCTGCCTGACTAACATCGTAATGGGAGTAGTTAGTTTGTTCAGCTTAAACGTACTTTGGATAATAATATGACGAACAAATTGTAATGAATTTCTGGACTGCTTGCTGTGGAAAAAGATTAAGGTTGCAGCACAGATTAGCAATAGCAAGAATCCAAAAAGCAATAAAGATCAGGCTAAAAGCGTCTAGGATCTCTAGGCATCTACCTAACACTTTTTAATTACTCAGGTCATGCTTGTTTCAGTTCAGTCTTTTTTTCTCTGAAATGCAAAGTGGTGCATGGAGATGTGCTGGTCTACAGGTCTACTAGCGTGGGGTGCTACTATATATCTTTTTGTATGTTCTTTCGTGTCAAGCATGCATAGAGTAGTGTGATGATCAGGGCGCCATGGGAACCAAATCATTATGGGCATGGCCAAGATTGAACGGATGCAGAACTAATTATGAAAGACTGACACCTTTCGGTCTTTGGTGTATACAGTACTATACAATTATGCTCCTCCCAACCTCCGTACAGCTTCTCCCCCTCATTGCCATATATATTCCATTTGAATTATGTTTAGCGTTTTTATATTTATAACATGTTTTTTTTTATTTAATCTTGGTTGTTGGTTCTACATTTATAATGATTCACATTTTGTATTTTATACTTTATATTTAAACATATATGTAAAATATAGCAACTTACTAATCTTTGTTTGACTTTAATACATATGGTCTTTTGCTCAGTGTTTTGTCTAAATAGATTGTAGCTGCAAGAGTCGCAGTACGAACAGGAAAACTGACTTTAATATGAAGTAAGCAGCCCCGGTACTCCGCTAGTAGGAGCAGGCGCACCAGTCGCCCCACCCTGCGATCAATCACGCATAGAGAAATGCTGAGAATTTGGGGAGCAAAAGATTTGGGCGCCGTAGCTATCAAGGTGTTCAAAACTGCAGGCTGTCTCTGAAAAGGCAAAGGCAGCAGCAGCCTTCGTCAACAAGCGGGCCGGCCATGGATCGAACCTGGCCCTGCCGCGCGCAGAAATGGCTTGCGCGACCGCACAAAGACGGCGACAAGGGTCAGCTCATATCACACCAAAAGATCTCCCCGATGATGGCCGAGGGATCTCGTGCCCGATCGAATGAGGTAGTAGCCGGCTGGAGCACGAGACAGTGGAGCGTACTGTATAGCGCGACACCCGACCCAGCGGGGGCGGCGCCGGCCGTGATGAGCCCGTGATCGATGATGCCATCCGGGAGGTGCGGCGGAGGCGGAGCCCAGCACCCGCAGACCACACCGCTGCATGCGTCATTATGCCATTTGCTGCTCCCCTCGTCTGCTGCTACTGCAGCTCAGCAGCTCTGATAGTACAGTGCAGTGAACTACAGTTGCATTGGCCTTGCGCCTTTGCTGTTGAAATTCCGGGATGTCTGCTGCGCACCACTACTATACTGCTGCAAGATTGGAGCTTTTCTCGGTGGAAAAGCTGATAGGCATGTGTGGACTTTTGGGAACCGGGACGTTCTTGGCGAATCGATCTTGACATGTAATCGCATCAGACCGGCACGTTTCGTCTAGTCTCGCTGAAAAAGCTGTTCGGATGCCCAGTGGATTAGGGCGCACCAAAAGGGATCAAATAAGGAGTGCTTGTTTTATAGAAACTAATTTTTAGTCACTCATCATATTTTATTTTAGTCTATAAATTGACAAATAAGGAAATAAAACTTTGTTTTAGTTTTAGTATTGAATAATTTATGGATTAAAATGAAATAAAATTGAGTGACTAAAAATTAGTATCTAGAAACTAAACACAAGTCTAGACGAAGGCCATTGACTAAATTTTAGCTAACTATGGAAATGGGCTAGAGGGACTGATTTTCTAGTGACCATGACGGAGACAATATAAGTTGGTACTCCCTCTAGCAACATGATTTAATCGTTTTGAATTTGTTCTAGGTCAAACTATTTTAACTTTAACCAACAATATATATATTTAATATTAAATTATTTTAAACTAAAAGAATTATATATTATGTTAGTTCAAGTCATCTTAAACTTTATAAAACATCCAATATAATCTATTATAGGTTGATAGTGATTGACTTAGGACAAATCAAATTGACTAAATCATGTGGACTAAAGAAGTAGGGGTTTATTTTTTCACTCTTCTTATTCTCCTTCCCTTCTCATCTTCCCTTCACATCTTTCTCCAAAAGAATATGAGGCTCATTTTTCTCTCTTCTTCCTCCTTCCTTCCCCTCTATCCTCTATCTCTTTCTCTAATGGAGTTGCATGTATATAGGGGATGGAGTTGCATTGCATGGATGTAGGAAGTGTTGAAGCCTCCAACCCCCTTCAGATCTGCCTCTGACTATATTTAGGTGTTCTAGATCTACACATGCAAGCTAAACTCAACTAAAGAAATTTAGTTGAAAGCCCCCTACCGCTCCCATCGTTAGGACGCTCCAAATCATGAGCCATCAGGTGGCGCTCCCCTCGCTAGTGAGGGCATGTAAAATCCATGTAATATAGAGTTATTAGAAGGCTAAATAAAAAAGTACGTGAGGCGTCTCTCTTTGTGGAGATTCGATCTCTCTATACATATTGTCTCTTAAACTACATTTAGATCGATTGGCTTAGGATTGTGTCATATGAAGTCTTAGCCGTTTGTTTTACATAGAAAACCAATTTAGAGGCTCAGGATTGTACTCCTTCCGATGCAGTAAAGGTAGTCATTTAGGACATGATTGTGCATACCAAGGAGTGATTAATTATCATGGAGTTTTCCCTGTCTGCCTTTATTAAATAGGGATATGGGTGCATTGATATCACCAAAACAATCAGGCTCGATTTGTTGCTGTAGCACCTCCCGAGGCATTCTAGACTGGAGGTCTCAAGCTCGATTCCTCTTGAGCGCATCTTTTTTTGCTCGATTGGTTGCTGCAACGGGACGAAGAAAACGAAGCGCATCGAGCGATGCAATTACTCAGGGGCAGCGACGTCCAAATCCCAGACCCACGCGCGCTACGACTTCTTTTGTGCACGCTCGGTCACGCGCAGGATAAAACTGATTAAGAGGCTCAGGATTATGCATGCCCTGAAGGCGTCAGACACGAGGGAGAAGGTAATCGAGAGGTGAAAGAGAGGGTATGATAGATAAACAATTCTTCAGCTTATGGATCTAAATATTCCTAGCTAAAATTTAATTGGTTATCCTTTAGCTAGCTAAAAAATTCTAAAATTAGCCATTTAAATATTAGTTATGTGGATCTAAATAGTCTGTAATCAAGTAGCACCAGCGGATGAGTACAAACTATTATACATAGTATGTACTCCATATAGATGGCAGGATATAATTCTATCTTTGGTAGCTTCATCCCCTTGATTCTAGGAGCTACACCTCCCTTATCTCCCTGATTTGATCAGGATTGTAACTACCATGTAACACCATATGTACTCAAGAGTATACATGTCCTTAGGCCGAGAGCAAAATGGTCATCGCGCCAAACCCATTAACATTAGCTTAGGAGGTGTTTGGTTTTAGAGATTAATTATTATTTAATCTATTCTATTTTATTTTAGTCCTTTAATTACCAAATACGGAAACTAAAATAGAGTTTTAGTTTTCGTGTTTAGAAATTCAGGGATTAAAATAGAAAAAAATATCTGGAGTAAAAATTAGTATTATAAACCAAACACTCCTTTAGTCTCATACATTTTCAACAAAATCTCTCTCACTTTCCCACAACACTCACGGCTCCGCAGTTTCACAGGTCACATAGCTAGCGATTTCTTTGCCCTCGTTGTGTGTGCCCTTATCCATGTCCCTTTGTTGACTCTAACGGTAGGTGTCAATAAGGAACTCTTCATCGGGGTTTGAACTAGTGCTGAGAATTATATCGGTCTCGTGCTTCGTGCTAAACGAGTTTAGTCTAAAAAGCTCAAAAAACTTTTGAGCCATGTCGTGCCAACTAGAAGTGTAAAAACTTTTGAGGTCGTGTCGTGCTTCGTGCCAAACTGAGTACTAGTTGTTAAACATAGTATATACTAAATTAATTAAACAACACGGGCTTCATTGGGCCATGCCGGCCCAATCCCGACCCATATGTGCGGGTCGTGTCGGGGGTCCAACAGGCCAGAATTTGAGGCCTGACGCCTTTGGACCGTGCTAGCCTGGTCCATATTATTTTGTGTCGACATCGTGCTTTGGGCTCATCTTTTTGGGTCGTGCTCATGCTAGCCCAAAAAGCCTGACACATATTCCCAGCACTAGTTTGAACACTTCATCCTCGTTCTCACGAAGTTATACTCATCTCATACCTATCTATACTTACTCTATTAAGAACCTAATGTGGGCACCTAGTACTACCACGGCTTCACCCTCCACGCTGGGCCCACCTCACGCACCCCGCTATGTGGGCCCCATGTCAGCGCCCGCGCGTCTCTAAGCTAGAGCCAACCCCGCACGCTCAGCTACCACCAGACTACACATACCTTAGTGTTTAGAAATGAACAATAATTATAATTATATAAAAAATAGTGTCCCCTGCTCAAGAAATTTGGGGCTATCACCAAACCACATGTACCTTAGTGTTTAGAAATAAACAATAATTATATTTGAATAAATATCTCAATACCTATTTATATGATATATAAAACTCGTAGCAAAGCACGGTGTTGGGGGCCTTCGGCTTCCGAAGGTCCTCAAAAATATAATTTAACAATGTTTCTGGAGTAAAGTACATTAACAGGTATCTTCGGACTCGGATCAGAGCCACGGTACGAAGAGGCACAAAGAACACGAAGGTTGGCGCAGAGCCGAAGCTGTGTGTAGAAGAGCTTCGGAATAGCGGCGGAAAAGGAAACCGACTTAAAGATGAAAAACCAGATTAGACCTCGAAGAATTATCATAAAGTTATTGACAAATGTAAAGGGCATTAATGTAATTTTGCGTGGGCTGCGACCCATGCCTATAAATAGGTGAACAGTATCCCCGTACTGTTCACGTTGATTTGGAATTGGCTTTTGCGTCACACTTGTGCTTTTACCTTCTCACGAGCTGAAGGTACACTTATAATTTGATATCATTTTTATCTTTCCATCATAATAAAATGGAAATGAGTCGACAATAATACACAATTGTTTATGTTATCTTTATGTTTCATATGATTCCTTCTTCATTATTATATTTTATGCTGATGAAGGTTGTCCTTCATAACCTTCGTCCGAAAATCATTATATCCTTAGGGAAATAATGCTTCGAAGGACGAAGGATATTAACATTTAACATTTTGTGTTGCCTTGTTCTTGATTCATAGCATTTGAGAACAAGTCCCCAACATTGGCGCCCACCTCCGGTGAACTAACTTCCATTTTTTGAGTCTTGAACACTTTCGGCAAGCATCACCTTCGTCATGCCGCCGAAAAAAGCTTCAGCGACAGGGGCTGGTACTTTACAGCCGCTGGATCCCAATCAGGATGTCCTTTCTCTTAGAGAGGCCCGAAGCCAGAAGAGGAAGGATGTTAGTCCAACACCTCCAGAGGATGACCTGGATCAGGAGATCCAAAACCTGGAGATCCTTCAGCAACAGGTGCAACGCAAGAAGGAGAAGATGGCTCGTCTAGCTGATCTTCAGAGACAGATAGACGAAGCTTCTGAAGAGGTTCGTCATCTTATTCAAGATGATCAAAGCCGAAGGCCTCCACGCAGAGAGCTTCATCAGGAAGGCTTCCACAATGAGGATGACTGGTATGAAGATTTCCATCATGGAAACTTTGCTTTTGATGATGCTTCTCCTCTCTCAACAGAATTGCAGGCTACACCATGACCACAGTCTTACAAGCCACCCCAGCTCCCCATGTATGATGGTCACACAGACCCGAAGCAATTCCTAATGAGCTATGAAGCAACCATATCTTCGTATGGTGGCAATACGGCAGTCATGGCAAAATCTTTTGTCATGGCCGTCAGGAGCGTTGCTCAGACTTGGTACTCTTCCCTTCGGCCAGGGACAATCACTTCTTGGCAGAAATTGAAGGATATGTTGATAACTAGCTTCCAAGGGTTTCAGACGAAGCCAGTCACCGCTCAGGCTCTCTTCCAGTGTACCCAGGACCATGAAGAGTACCTTCAGGCGTATGTCCGGAGGTTTCTGCGCCTGAGGGCACAAGCGCCAACAGTGCCCAATGAAATTGTCATTGAGGCCATGATTAAGGGGCTTCGGCCGGGACCATCAGCGCAGTACTTTGCCAGGAAGCCACCACAAACGTTGGAGAAGCTGCTCCAGAAGATGGACGAATACATTCGAGCTGACAATGACTTCCGCCAAAGAAGGGAGGAAGCATTCAGGTTCTCTGAAATGACCAGGGGCTTCGGAGGAAGATTTCACCCGAGGCATGTTAGGTCAATCCATAACTCTGCTCAAACTGATGATCGAGGGAGCCAGCAGCAAAGGCCACAACACTCTTCACAAGCTTCGGCCCAACAGCAGAGTTCTTTTCGGCCGCCAGCGCCAAGGGGCAGAGGCGCCAGGGGCTTCGGGGGAAGGTTTGGAGACCAGCCAAGAAAAATATATTGCCTATTCTGTGGTGAAGACAAGGGCCATACTACTAGGATGTGCCATGTTACCATCCAGAAGCAGAAGGAAATAGCGGAAGCAGCAGCGCAACAGAGTCAGCCGAAGCAGGTCATGCATACTGCTTCGTATCACTCACCTTATATTCCAGAATATGTAGGCAACCACCCTGCAGCTTCTGTTGCTTCGGCGAGCCAACCCCAAGCATCTTGGCAGCAACCTCCACCGCCACCGCCGATCCAACGAGGACAACAGCCAGAAGGGAGTCAGCACAATCATCTTCAGAGGGATTTCAGAGAAGAGTCCGAAGCTCGCACAGTCAACAGCACTATGCCAGAATCGAAGCACATTTATTGACAAATATCCTACCTCAACAGCAGTTCTTTTGCATTTTCTACATTCGCTATTACCCTTTTGTTAATAAGGAACAATTATGAAGAGTTTAAATGTCTTTAATTGAATTTCAATTCCTTGTAATACTTTCGTCTTTTACCATAATAAAAATATGTTTTTCCATAGGCTTGAGTTGTCGAAGCATACGAACTTATACTGATTTGAAGGACCTTTGTATTATCAAAAATTTGATCTAACGGACACAGTACAAATTGTTCGAAGCAGTAAAAAGTCGTTCCTAAGGGAGCGCAGTGTAAGTTTTCTAAACATACAGCGAAAAATAAACGCTGATTCCGCTGAAAGTAAAAGGCGAAGAAGCTCCTAAGGGAGGCTTACATCGAAAAATAAATGCTGATTCCGCTGAAAGTAAAAGGCGAAGAAGCTCCTAAGGGAGGCTTACAGCGAAAAATAACCGCTGATTCCGCTGAAAGTAAAAGGCGAAGAAGCTCCTAAGGGAGGCTTACAGTGAAAAGTCAGCGCTGATATAAAAAGTGTGTGTGCTTTATTACAGGGATATGTATCCGCGACACAAATATCATTTTGCATAACATAACATCATCACATCATTTTTGCATAACATAAGCATCATACAGCATAATGCATCTGGAACAAGAAGGGGATACAGTGTTGACCTTCGAAACATATTTTGGAAAAGAGAAAATCGTGCTAAGGCACAAGACAAATCGAGATAAAGTGTAGCCTCATCGGAAACGCAACACAAAACTTTTTTACAGCTTCGAAGAATATTTCACGAAGCTTGGACATTTTTCATCAGAGAAGTAAGCAAATTTTTATGATATAGAAAGGATTTCCTTCACGAAGCATGAAAAGAAGGGAAGTTGTTTTTTCGCCGAAGGCTCAAAAAATGGTATGTATGCAAAGTTTCATGCATCGTAAAGAATTATACAATAAATAGATTGTATATTACATTTAAAGTTACAATATATTACACATTTTTACGTTTCAAATGTTTCTACAATGGCATTCAATCCTCTTTAAGCACTATCTCTACAGCTTCGTTCAATAGTTGGTTGACAACCTTGTCCATAATGGCTTCAGCCATTTTTCTAATTTCATCGTCCCCCTTCGGGTGGGGGCCCGGAGATGCCTCAGCAGCTTCTGAGGGAAGAAAAGATACGGCTATATTACTATTACAAACCGAGAACAGAGTCTGGAATTAAAAATTACAGCATGATAAAAACCACTAATTAATACCTATGTGCCCTTCGGGCTCTGTACTTTTCTCGGCAGCTTCCGCTACTTTTCTAGCATCGTGGATGCCTTTTTCACTCCTTTGAATAATTTCTTGCGCCAATTCTCGGCCGTCGTTATCCCAGATATCGGTGAAGAATTTCCCGCCGACCATGCTTGCTTCGGGTGAGGGGTCTTTAATGTCTTCAGTAGACAAAGTAGCTTCGGACTGCGCTAAGGATTTTACATGCTCGCAGCCTTTCTTCTCCAAAACAGTAGCAATCCCTCTAGCACCCGAAAAAGCGCAGATGTCGCCGCGGCTGTTCAGAATTTCCTCGAAGGCCTCTGCTTCGTGACTGATCCATTCCATTGGACCTTCAGGATTGCCTCTTGAAAAATTCTCTTCGCTAGAGAATGCACCAACGCTGGCGAAGCTGGATTTTATTTTCTTGACGCACTCTATGGATTTAACATAGCATTTTCTCTGGGATGCACGAAGCTCCTTAACACTTATCTCCAAATGATTGGCCAATTGGTCACTAAGCTCTAGTTTTGTCTCTTCAAGTATACGTTCTTCTTTAGCTCTAGCTAGCTGTTTCTGAAGATCTTTTATTTCACGTTTTTTAGCTTCGGCCTGGGCCTTTGAAGCAGCTTCGTCCTTTTTTACCTTGTCTACCAATGTAAGCAGAATTTTATCTTTTTCCAGAGCTTCGTTTCTCAGTTTAATAACTTCTGATCGTAGATTGTTGAACGCAATTTCATAGCTCTCGTCTTCGGCACTCTTTTGTGCTCTCAATGCGTTGCTTAGAATTAAACCCTATATGAAAAAGAGTTTGTATAAGAATAAAAGAATAAGTTACGAATTATAAAATTTCCAAACGTCTAATTCCCATACCTTCAGGCTATTATACGCAAGACTATCCGCGAGATCTTCTTTTGTCATAGCACATAAGCCAGCTTCGAGCTTCGGAAACCCCATACTTCTAGCCATCTCCCTACAGACGGATAATTCTTTGTTGTCTGGGAGGCAGTATAGGAAATCTTCTTCGTTCGTCCCATTGAACACTAGTGCCCCCTTCGGATATTTCAATTCTTTGGCATAGTGGTTAGCTTCAAAATTTTCTTCTTCCGATAACTTTTCCCCCGAAGCATGTCGCACGATATAGTCATATATTTTGGAAGATGCTTCGGGGACGGCGGTATCAATTTCTTCGACCGAAGCTGGCTCTGACATTTTCATTTCTTTGGTTGCCTTTGCAATTTTTACTTCTTCTGCTTCCGAAGGTATTACCTTGGTTGGTTCTGAAGGCCCGGTTTCAACTCCAGTCTGTTGCTTCGGAGCTTCAGCAACGGACACTTCAGTAAGCGCCTCAGAAGTTTCAGCAGTCTTCTTTGGGGTTGTGCTTGGAAGTTTAATTGTTTCCAAAACATCTAACACATTAACCATTCTTTTCCTTTTTAGGGTCACTGTCGGCCCCTTCTTAATTTTTGATGCTTCAATTTCTTCTGAAGGACTTAAAATTTCTGATACCTTCACTCCCTCAGCTAATGCTTTCGCTTCTTCCGTCTCTGGTCCTTTTATCTTTTCTGTCGCTGGCACTTCGGCCATTTCTGCGACTTCTGGCAGCAGGGTTGGCTCTTCAGCCTCGGTGGCCGAAGAGGTCTCTCCGGTGAACTCAGGCACCGTGGCTGGTTCAATATAGCGTGGCCGATGTGTGAGAACTTTTACCCTTTTTCTCTTCGGTGCTGGCTCACTAGGAGCAGCTGCATCTTTTTCTTTCGCAGAAGTTGTGCCTTTTCTTTTTTGCCCTCGTATTGGATAGCGATAGTCGGGGTAGACGAACCCATTTGCATCAAATACCCGGTTGAGTCTTTTCCTTTTTCGGCCTCCGAAGGCCGCTGACAATGCAGTGTCTTCGGCCTTCGAATATACCCCAAGCAATTCATCACTTACAGTCTCAATGCTCTTTAACCAATCATCATCTGGTTCAACGAACTTGTCTCCGTACTTGAATGTATATTTCAGTCTGACTAGCCCACCTTCGTCAGTTTCTTTAACAGTTTCTTTCGGCATTTCCCAATCACTCTGAAGGCAATGTGTTCTTGTATTAAATCCCTTGTCCCGATAAAAGAGCAAACTACGCCGAAGGCCCGTTGGCATTCTTCGGCTACTTCATCCATCTCTACCTTCGGTTTCCGGAGTCCGAAGCGCTGCCAGATGGGGCACATGATGATATCCTTAATATCTTCTCGAACCTTCAAATCATTTTTTACATAGAACCATTCTTTCATCTATTCTCCGGGCCATCTCTTCCGAAAGGTGGGCACGGGACAGCTTGATCCAGAGCGAGCACCGAAGTTGTAGCAACCAAAGTTGTTATGGTATTGCTCTTTACCCCAGGGCTTCATTTCATATAACAATTCATGTATATTGCAAAAGCTTTTCGCACTTGGCTCTAGACCCTAACTCTTCACAGCCCAGACGAAGATTCCCATTCTTATTATTGCTTCAGGGGTAAGTTGATGAAGGTAAACCTGATATATTTTCAGAACTTCTACCACGAATCTGCTTAAAGGGAATCGTAGCCCAGCTTTTAAAAAGCTTCGGAAGATAACGACTTCATCATCTTCGGGAGTCGGCACAGTTCTTTCTCCGGCATCTGCTCTCACAATGGACATATCTCGAAAGTATCTCCCCTTCATGTTTTCAAGGTGACTTTGCCCAATAGTTGATTTTCCGAAGACTAAATGGCTTGGTCGCCATGGCCGATCTTCGGAATCTTCACCCCGCTATCTGCATCGTAACTGTCACTCTCACCAGTATCTTCAGATAAACCTTCTAAAATCTCCCTTGTAATCTTCTCCATATTCGTCTTTGCCATTGACTCAAGAAAACCCAGATGCATCTCTTCAGAAAGGCTCAGCTTCATTTCGGCAGCAACCTTCTTCTCCTCAAACATTCCTTCGGAATTCTTGCCTCTCGCTTCCGAAGTTTAAAACTAGGGAGGCAACCAAATATTTGTAGGCAGAAAACTTTTTGAGCAGGTAAAACAGATGGCAAGAGAGCGTGTCGAATAAATTGTGGCGAGCCCGTATTTATAAACCTATTATGTCGGAGACTGGAGGGGCCCATTTGCCAATGACTGTTGCTATTCTAGCAAAAGGAAGGTGTTTTTTCGAACCTTCGGCTCATAGCCTTCGTCCATTTCGCAATCTGAATTTATCATTCTAACAAATTAATATTGCGAGGGGCTACTGTTGGGGGCCTTCGGCTTCCGAAGGTCCTCAAAAACATGATTTAACAATGTTTCTGGAGTAAAGTACATTAACAGGTATCTTCGGACTCGGATCAGAGCCACGGTACGAAGAGGCACAAAGAACACGAAGGTTGGCGCAGAGCCGAAGCTGTGTGTAGAAGAGCTTCGGAATAGCGGCGGAAAAGGAAACCGACTTAAAGATGAAAAACCAGATTAGACCTCGAAGAATTATCATAAAGTTATTGACAAATGTAAAGGGCATTAATGTAATTTTGCGTGGGCTGCGACCCATGCCTATAAATAGGTGAACAGTATCCCCGTACTGTTCACGTTGATTTGGAATTGGCTTTTGCGTCACACTTGTGCTTTTACCTTCTCACGAGCTGAAGGTACACTTATAATTTGATATCATTTTTATCTTTCCATCATAATAAAATGGAAATGAGTCGACAATAATACACAACTGTTTAAGTTATCTTTATGTTTCATATGATTCCTTCTTCATTATTATATTTTATGCTGATGAAGGTATGTCCTTCATAACCTTCGTCCGAAAATCATTATATCCTTAGGGAAATAATGCTTCGAAGGATGAAGGATATTAACATTTAACATTTTGTGTTGTCTTGTTCTTGATTCATAGCATTTGAGAACAAGTCCCCAACACACGGGCAACTAACTAGTCATAGGTATAAGATTTATCCCATATCCATCATCATTCGGATATCGAGACCCTAATAGGTTCCCATCCTAGACAAGAAAATCTGATCACAATATATTTTATATGACATTAACAAACACACGACACTCAACAACAATACATCATAAATAAATATGACATATAACAACAAAGACATTTTTAGCCATGCAAAACAGCAAAACAAAGTGACACGTGGACTGGTGGATGAAGCAGTCGGCGGCTGGCCGCCTGAGTTAGGTGTATGAGTGTTTAAAGGGTTGGGAAAAGTAGGGTTAGTTGTTGGACTTATTACCTATTGGGTTGCACATCTAATTTTAGTGGGTAAATATATTGGTCCCCCGTGCCCAATGGGAAGAATTTCCTACAAATAGGTACACATAGGGATTGAAATATTTTTATACCCTAAGCATAATAGAGAAATTCTATATGGGTTTTAGGGTATCGAGTCCCCGTCAACACCTCTAGTCTGACCACGAACTCAACCATGTGTCCATGCTTAGTGGACAATAAGAATGAATAATACTACCGTCTATTAAATATAGAAGTTTATACTATATATTGAAGATAGAATATTATATGTGAAAGTTCCCTTTGGCCCGGGAACAGGATCTGGATGTCGCCTAGAGGGGGGGTGAATAGGCGAATAAAAATTATCACTTTGAAACTTAAATTCTTACACTACTCGAAGGCTGGATCGCAGTGGAATGAAGAACCCTTCGAGTAGGTTGCAGCGGAATGGAAGTTTCTGTCTCAAAATGTCCTGCACCTCAAATAAAGCTTATACCACAGATAAGTGTTGAAGTGCAGATATAAAAGCAAGTGAGACAGAGAGTCAGAATACAATACACAACAGAGCACACAGACACAAGGATTTATCCCGAGGTTCGGCCAAGCCTGAAATGCTTGCCTAGTCCCCGTTGGAGTTAGCCACACCTGGGCTTGGAGTCTATTTCAACTCCTTCCTCCGTTTGCTCAGATCTGTCAGTATGACAGATAGAGCCTTTCACTATGTTGATGTTGGTTACAACGAAACCGCGGCTCCTTACAAACTTCTTGGCAGCACTCCGGCAGAGTAACAATACGCTCAAGACCTTGCTCTAGCTCTTAGCAGCACTTCTCCACTCTCTAAAGGCTTATAGCTTTGCCTTCTACACAAACTAGAGAGTTGCACACAAGAGGGAGAGTGAGAATTGATCAGAGTGATGTCTACACTTGTTGGCTGCACTTGTCCTTTTCTTGGAGGCGCCTAGGAGTCCCTTTTATAGACCGAAGGGGCCTAGGAGCCGTTGGACTTCATTTGGAAGGCAATATCAGCTTTCTGTCGGGTGGTGCACCGGACAGTCCGGTGCACCACGGGACACTGTCCGGTGCCCGATTTCCTTCCAAAAATGGCGCAGTCGACCGTTGCTGTCTGGAGCCTTTGGCGCACCGGACACTGTCCGGTGCACACCGGACAGTCCGGTGCCCCCATATGACCGTTGGCTCGGCCACGTGTCACGCGCGGATTGCGTGGCCGACCGTTGGCCCAGCCGACCGTTGGCTCACCGGACAGTCCGGTGTACACCGGACAGTCCGGTGAATTATAGCCGATCGTCGCCACACTTCTCCCGAGAGCGGGCAGTTCACCGGAGTTTAGCCTGGCGCACCGGACACTGTCCGGTGCACCATCGGACAGTCCGGTGTGCCAGACTGAGCTGAGTCTTGGCTGTACACAGCCAAGCCTTTTGTATTTCTTTTCTTTTCTTCTTTTCTCTGTTTCTAACACTTAGACAGATACATTAGTACACAAAAGCCAATGTACTAAGTCTAGAAACATACCTTCTCTTGACTTTCACTTCTTTAGCATTTGACATGCTTTGAGCTTTGATGTTGGACTCATAAATCATCAAGTCAGCTTGCCTTGATCTAGATTAACGTTTCTAAGCTCCAACATCCTGCGAAGGTCACACAGAACATCTCCAAACATGGGAACAACCCAAACTAAAGGTCAAGGTGCACTTAGCTCTTTTGGGCTGCTTCCAGTCCTGGTTTTGACATTGGTTCTCCTTCCAGTGACCTTGTTCACTTCTTAGAGCTTGATCTTGAGCTATATGACTTACACCACATAACTGTAGATGTTACCTCATTGGTGGTAAGTCATGTCCTTATGTAGTGATCCTTGATGTGCCATAGCTCTTCTCAACTCGATCACCCGTGACTTTGCAAGTCTTCTTCTTCACCCTTGGCTTTGGGTTCCTCAGCCTCTTTGACCTTTTCCCGTGCACTTGGTACCTCGAAGCTCTTCTTGCCTCTGTCCTTGGCTTGATCAGTTGTTTCCGAGCTACGCATCCGAGTCTCACTTTATGCAATGTCCATCTTACTTGTGATGCTCATTATCTATCCATCATCTAGTCCTTGGACCATCACACTTGTTCACTTGTGTTGAACCCTGTTAGCTTTACATTAAGCACCTGTTCAACACTTAACATACTTGTTAGTCCTTTAATTGAGTTGTCATCCAAACACCAAAACCCACAAGAGAGCTTTCAATCTCCCCCTTGTTGGTGATTGATGGCAACACAATTAAAGCTTACATTAGAATAAGATTTAACGCACAAACTTTGAAATCTAAGTTTATAGAATGCTCCCCCTAAATATGTGCTTACTTCAAAATCATAATTTTGGCCTTATATGCCAATTTGCACATACTTAGGCAATTCGAAGCATTTCTACATCTTAGCACTTTTTGGAATGCATTGTGTCAAAGATCAAACCATGATGCTATAACACACAAATGCACAGAATCAAAGTTAAACACCCATCAATTGAGTGGATATATCACAGGAATATCAACCTACCACTATTCACCATTTAGATATCAATTTAAACTAAGATACCAATTTAAAGCAATTTTAAAGCACCATTAATCTTAAAGCACCATTACCACCATTAATCTTAAAGCACCATTACCCACATGAATATCTATTATAGAATCAACACTATAGATGCAATTAATTCATAGCAGAATTATCAATAACACAATGACATACTAACAATGCTCAAATTAACACATCACCCCTTAGGATGAGCTTTCCTCTCATGTTGAGATAAGCTTTAATGCACAAATTCTCCCCCTTTGACATCAAACACCAAAACCATATTCAAGCAAGAACATAGGATGATGTCAAGGAACAGTAGGGTGTTAAGGAGGAAAAACATACTATCAGAACTCCCCCTTACTCATTAAACATATGTATCATCAACATTTGAGTAAGATTAAGACACATATACGCAAAAGATCAATACTTCCTTTTGTACCTTTACCATGTTGCGGTGTACTTTCCATCTTGAAAGTATTTATCTCTCGAGAGCTTCTCCACACTTGTGCCTGATTCTTTATCCTAACCTTTTCTTGTTGCTAAGACACCAAGCTTAGAGCAAGTTATAGTATTGTGACACAAGATGAAGCTTCTATTCTAGTGATTACCAAAAGATGTTAATTGAAGCAAACTATCACGGCTACCAATTGAAGGGTCATTTATTATCATAGTTCCATGGTATTTAAGGATAAGCATCTAATATCACAAAATACTGTAGAGCATGAGCAATTTAAAAATGTGCATTTACTCACGACTTTAGATACCAATTACTTGACTTACGGAGGTACCCAAGTCCTGATTGCTCCATTTCTTGCTCATCTTCTCTTTTCCACCTTGAGACTATACAAGATCGCTCAAGAAACAATTAGTCTCAAAAGACACAAGTTACGTGTGTCTCCCCCTAAACTTTTGCATCAAGTATTTGAATAACTTGCACTTTGCACATTCTAGCTTTCTCAGAACTAGAGGGGATTACAACATATCTTGGTCAACGCATACTCTCAAATTCTTCACAAAGAGATACCAATTGAGTACCAAATGAAAGATTGACTTAATACAGCAATGCATGCCTCAAGGAGTATAACATTTTACAAGCAATCTAGACATGCTTCATACATGACAATCATTGTACCACATGTACCAATTGAAGAACAACACAATCATGCATATAAAGCGTAATGTCTAAGCATGCCATAATTAAGAAGGTTTCTTAGGTGCACCAGAAGAAACAACATTTTAAAGGCATAAATCACCTAAGCCAAGATACTACCAATTGAAAGACAAGAACATAGCTATGATCACAATGAATGGAATTTCAAGAATATTTAATGAAATTGCATACCTTTGCCTTTATGAGAGCACTTGTTATCACCAATTCAGGGCTCCTTTTGCTCACGCACCTCATAGCTCAAAAGGGCACGACATGGATTTGAAATTCACACAATACCAAACTAGGGTAATCATGTGAACATGGACTAAACAAAATGTCATATTTGCACATAGCATGACTTACAAAAAGTTATATGTTTATCCATATACACCAAGAGAGTTAATCGTTGGAGATATAACAAATGAAAGAGCTACCCATGAATGATTCAAAAGATATATCCTATAGAGCACCAGTCATGATTAAGCAAACATTATTATGATCCATTTAACACAGGCAATCATAAATCATAACTACTCCAAGGACAGGAAGCACAACAAGCCAACTTAAGAGCAATACTAAATTGCAATTATGTACTTAAAATACACGGGTACCGTCCTTTGGAGAACAAGTTGTAGATTCTCATCAAAGTCCTTTACTTGATTCACCAATAACGATTAAGGACCTCTACAACTTATTTCACTTGAGATGAACATGGAATTAGTATCTCATAGTAATTCAACCTTGGGTCAATGAATAAACACCAAAACAATTAACAGCTTAAGCATAGAGTTTGATATAACTGTCTTAAGCTCTCCCATGGTCTCCAGTCCATCTCAAGGCACCTGCATGGTCTAGTTAGCACATTTTGGTACCCACCTAGGGATGGGTCCATGACGTTCAACTAAAAGTGCCTTTGGTACCCAAATAGTCTTTGTGCTAGTTCTAGGTGATATTGTTATAGATCTAGAACAAGTGTATGATTTGGGTCTCCTAAGCGATTGAGACAAATTTACTTGCTTAGGAACCTTACCTTTATTATATACCTTGGATAGATGACCCTGCTCACCACACTTGTAGCAGAAGCGTCGCTCAACCTGACATGACGCTTGCTGTTTGTCATTTTCCTTGGTGAGGGTCATCTTGGAGGATGCACATCCTTGATTCTTCATGACCGGACATGAAGTGATCATGTGGTCCTCATTGTTGCATCCAAAACAACTCGTCCCTTCATTCTTGTCTTTGTACGGACAAGATGCGATGAGGTGGCCTAACTTCTTGCACTTGAAGCACCTCCTTTTTCCTTTTCCCTTTTTGTACTTGAATGACATGGAGAGATGATCAGTGCAATCAACATGACTAATTGAATTTTTACCCTTTTCCTTGTTCATGTTGATTTCTTCATTTATTGCTTTGGGAACATCCTTCTTATGGAGTTTGACCCTTGCTGCGGTTTCTCCTTCCTCAACCTTCTTCACCACGTGTTCGTAGATATCTTGCAGAAGTCGAGCAAGGCATCTTCTCCTTAATTGTCCTTGTTTCTTGTTCCCAAGCAATTTCCTTTTTGATCCTGCAACTTGTTTCTCAAACAAGGATTGGCCTTTCTTGGGGCGGTGGAGGTCAGCACATGATAATATTTTGACCAATTGATTACTAGTGCAAGAATGAGGTTCATATGAGTTTAAACTAGTAATTACTACCTCATGAGCAATATCGAGCATGATATGGTCATCAACTAGTTTACTATGAGAGTATGACAATGTATCATACTTTTCACTTAGAGCAAGCTTTTCTAAATTCATTGTTTCTACTTGACTCCTAAGCATAGAATTTTCAGTTTTAAGTTGAGCAACATTGGATAGAGCATCATCATTATTACTTTGCTCAATTAACATTGAATCATACTGTTGGACCAAGACACCATGAGAGCACCTTAGCTCCTCATGTTCTTTGGTCATCTTCTCCAGGCTGTTGTTTGTTTTGATGAGAGTCTCCTCTAGCCTGAGAAGCGTCTCGCCTTGTTCCTTGTTCCTTCTCAACAACTTAACCAAGATTGCTTTGTCGTCTTTGTTGAGATGGATGTAGAATTGGCGAATCTTTTCTTCTTCCACATCGTCGGTCTCATTTTCCCTGTCATTATTATCAGTGGAAGCAAAACAGGAAAATGTACCTTGTGATGATGTGGACTCCTCATATTCTTCCTCATCATCGCTTTCGTCTCCACCATCATTGTTAGCAATAAGACATTTATTACTAGTGGAAGACAAACCTGTTGATGAGGTGGATTCATCGTTTGGTGTCCAACGCTTTTCATCTCCCTTTGATAGGTTAGTATCACAAGCGATATAGGGAGTAGGAGCAACACAATTTGCCACAAAATATTTTACTTTAATTCTATTCCATAAATCATGAGCATCAACAAATAAATCATTGTCACTACTCATGATGGAAAAATAAGCACCTCTAGAAAGAGAGTCAACTAAGATGTTGCAAGCATGGTGATTGAGAGATAAACATCTTAGTTCTTCATTAGAAGGATTTTTACTAATATCAGAGGGAAAATACTTCTACTAAAGATCTGTCTCAAATCAGGATCAACATTCATGAAAGCATTATAAATAGAGACAGACCAAGATTTGTAATTAGAACCATCGCCTAAAAGAAGTTCTACAGTTACCTCTTGTGACGACATCGTCATCTCCGGACGGCTAAGCCCACACTGGAGAGGCCTAGCTTTGATACCAATTGAAAGTTCCATTTGGCCCGGGAACAGGATCTGGATGTCGCCTAGAGGGGGGTGAATAGGCGAATAAAAATTATCACTTTGAAACTTAAATTCTTACACTACTCGAAGGCTGGATCGCAGTGGAATGAAGAACCCTTCGAGTAGGTTGCAGCGGAATGGAAGTTTCTGTCTCAAAATGTCCTGCACCTCAAATAAAGCTTATACCACAGATAAGTGTTGAAGTGCAGATATAAAAGCAAGTGAGACAGAGAGTCAGAATACAATACACAACAGAGCACACAGATGCAAGGATTTATCCTGAGGTTCGGCCAAGCCTGAAATGCTTGCCTAGTCCCCGTTGGAGTTAGCCACACCTGGGCTTGGAGTCTATTTCAACTCCTTCCTCCGTTTGCTCAGATCTGTCAGTATGACAGATAGAGCCTTTCACTATGTTGATGTTGGTTACAACGAAACCGTGGCTCCTTACAAACTTCTTGGCAGCACTCCGGCAGAGTAACAATACGCTCAAGACCTTGCTCTAGCTCTTAGCAGCACTTCTCCACTCTCTAAAGGCTTATAGCTTTGCCTTCTACACAAACTAGAGAGTTGCACACAAGAGGGAGAGTGAGAATTGATCAGAGTGATGTCTACACTTGTTGGCTGCACTTGTCCTTTTCTTGGAGGCGCCTAGGAGTCCCTTTTATAGACCCAAGGGGCCTAGGAGCCGTTGGACTTCATTTGGAAGGCAATATCAGCTTTCTGTCGGGTGGTGCACCGGACAGTCCGGTGCACCACGGGACACTGCCTGGTGCCCGATTTCCTTCCAAAAATGGCGCAGTCGACCGTTGCTGTCTGGAGCCGTTGGCGCACTGGACACTGTCCGGTGCACACCGGACAGTCCGGTGCCCCCATATGACCGTTGGCTCGGCCACGCGTCACGCGCGGATTGCGCGGCCGACCGTTGGCCCAGCCGACCGTTGGCCCACCGGACAGTCCGGTGTACACCGGACAGTCCGGTGAATTATAGCCGATCATCGCCACACTTCTCCCGAGAGCGGGCAGTTCACCGGAGTTCAGCCTGGCGCACCGAACACTGTCTGGTGCACCACCGGACAGTCCGGTGTGCCAGACTGAGCTGAGTCTTGGCTGTACACAGCCAAGCCTTTTGTATTTCTTTTCTTTTCTTCTTTTCTCTGTTTCTAACACTTAGACAGATATATTAGTACACAAAAGCCAATGTACTAAGTCTAGAAACATACCTTCTCTTGACTTTCACTTCTTTAGCATTTGACATGCTTTGAGCTTTGATGTTGGACTCATAAATCATCAAGTCAGCTTGCCTTGATCTAGATTAACGTTTCTAAGCTCCAACATCCTGCGAAGGTCACACAGAACATCTCCAAACATGGGAACAACCCAAACTAAAGGTCAAGGTGCACTTAGCTCTTTTGGGCTGCTTCCAGTCCTGGTTTTGACATTGGTTCTCCTTCCAGTGACCTTGTTCACTTCTTAGAGCTTGATCTTGAGCTATATGACTTACACCACATAACTGTAGTTGTTACCTCATTGGTGGTAAGTCATGTCCTTATGTAGTGATCCTTGATGTGCCATAGCTCTTCTCAACTCGATCACCCGTGACTTTGCAAGTCTTCTTCTTCACCCTTGGCTTTGGGTTCCTCAGCCTCTTTGACCTTTTCCCGTGCACTTGGTACCTCGAAGCTCTTCTTGCCTCTGTCCTTGGCCTGATCAGTTGTTTCCGAGCTACGCACCCGAGTCTCACTTTATGCAATGTCCATCTTACTTGTGATGCTCATTATCTATCCATCATCTAGTCCTTGGACCATCACACTTGTTCACTTGTGTTGAACCCTGTTAGCTTTACATTAAGCACCTGTTCAACACTTAACATACTTGTTAGTCATTTAATTGAGTTGTCATCGAAACACCAAAACCCACAAGAGAGCTTTCAATATGTGTTAAAGATAAAAGGTTACATAGATAAAAAACATATTTATAATTTTGGCAATGTTATTACCTACAAATAAAGGCATGCACTGTATTCCCAATCAAGAAAATATTGTTATATGTCATGTACTCCATACAGGTCCAAATTAAAAGTCGTTTATGACAACGACATGACCTCAGAAATATAGCTTTGACCAATGCTTTTTGTAAATGTAACTTTTAAGACAAATCAATGCATATGACAGTTCGGTTTCAAAACTAAATAACAAAATAGTTATTTCTGTCAAAATTTTACAAGTTTGACTAAAAGGGAAATGTATTATATGTCATTATTTCTATCTTGGTTTTGGTGATTAATGACCAACACAATCTTGAGATCTAATAAGTTTTCTAAGTGTGTACTTGCAGGTTGATAAGTGCCAAATTGAGGAACCAACATCTAGCTCAAACAAATGAAAAATAGGGCATATGTTGGATAAGGTGAGCTATGACACAAGCTTGGATAAGTTATAAATGCTCCTAGGAATATTTCTGAACACCTTAGAGGCTTTGGAATGAGAGATTTTCGAAAAAGTGCATTTATAGCCGAGTTTGAGCATGAGCGGGTCGAGTTTCAAATTATTTATCATCGTCACCACCATGAGCGGGATGGTCGGGACTCCCTAGTGTGGTACGGCCCAAAGATTGGATCGAGTGACTGAGCATGATGGACTATCCCATCCCACATAAGGACTGATTTGTCATTACTCCTTACCTAAACTTTCAACAAGTATAACCACTCGAGACTATGCAGGAAGTCACTCGATCCGATCTTGCATGAGCTGCACCCTAGGGTTATCGGTGGCTGCAGAGCATCGAAAAGAAAAGGAAGGGGAACATTGTCGTCCTAGTTTGGGGGAGATGGTGGCCTTGTTCGTTTTGGTAGGTAAAGCCATGCATGAGATGCAACAGTTTTAGTACTTGGATCTCATGATGGTGGGATTGCTGAAATCGAACTAGTGGGTAATAACATCTCTACGTAGAGTCAGATTATGGCTTGGTTTTGATAATTAGCGTTTTGTTTTCTAAAAAGCTTTGAAAATGGTTTGAAAAGGTCCGGCGGTTGAGCTATGAGGTATCGTGGACGGGAAATCCAGTAGTTGCTTTTGGGTTTTGAAAATGAAAACCGGTGGTAAACTACCGAGATTCCTGGATGGGTTAGTCTAAGGGATTTGGTTATATAATGAAAAATTTCTTGGCCTTTCAGAGAGGACGCTTTGAAAATAATAAAATGTTTTACAAAAATAGCCTTACATCAAAAATTAATTTTCTGTAAAATATTCTGACCTCTAACTATTCAATGCATATGTATTTGAATTCTCATTCTGTTGGTAAAGGTGGGCTGCTGAATACATAAGTACTCCCTCTTGCTTATTTGTTGTTTTTTCAGAGAAGGAGACCGCGGATCGTGTAAGAGTTACGCCTGTTTCCCAACCATGCATGTGGTTGTTGGACGGTTGATTTGCTCTGCTACGTATATTGGACTACTTCAGTCCCACTCTGATGATATGTACGAGTTGTGGACTAACTTAAAGTTGATCGCCACCTATATTGGTTTGTCTCATTTAAGCAGACCTGCAATCATCTGATGTATAAATGTGTATACTAGCCTCATAGGACTACTATTTGTATCATATTTGAGTCCCAAAGGATGAGCATCATTCTCTGTAAACAAATTGTATGCCTTCTTGTGTTTTTTTCTTTTGTTGAGATTTATTCTCCTCTCTCTCCCTAAGTTCTCTTGCTTGGACTTTGATTTAAATCACTTGAGTTGCTCTCTAATGTAAATTCTACATTTATAAGAGCAACAAGTCCCAGAGAACTTCTCTTTCTTTTACTCCTATGTATTGATTATCTAACCTCTAATTTGGGATTTAATTAGTTTGTGTTAAGTATTAAATTTTTTGGTGCAACTATATATCATTGACTCAAACCTCAAAACAACTTATAATTTGGACATGGAGGGAGTAAACCATCATTTATACACACACGTGTACAGTCCTACAAAGGCATTGTCTTGTGCCATATCAGCTTCCACAATCACTTTCCTCTTTGCATATCCTTGTACTTTACAATCATACACCATCGGGTGTACATCTAGTTATTACAAACTATTGCACCATCGGTCATTGGGTAAAAAGACGAGTTACCTTTTGACAGATGGATGGTTACAATCCAATACATGCGCCATGTGTACCAAAGGTTCATGATATGTTCTCTAAAAATAATTATATCACCGTACCTCCCACTAATCACAAAGGGAATGAGATGTGACACATGTTATCTCAGAGTCCAAACTACGCCGCCATCATCATCTAAACCGCGAGTAACATACCGGGTGATAATGAACACAGCCATGCATATCCATTGTCCCCTACACAGTACACACCAGCAGCACAAACAGCACGGCACACACGTTGCAGGGGGTCCTCTTCCTCCGCTGGCTAGTATCTGTCTTCCACCAGCTGCCTGAAGTTTATAGGCGCGGCGAAGTGGATCGAGCCGTTGTAGATGGCGGCGGCGTGCGTCGGGTGCAGCAGGTCCCAGAAGAGGTACTCGTGCCGGTTGTCGCGTAGTGTCGCGTTGGGCGTGCACCCGGCCTTGCCGTTGCATGAACCGGCCCGACCGCAGCACGCGTTCGCGTCCTTGAACCCTGCGCACCGTCATTTTCACGTCAAAACCGAACACGAGCCTCATAATCCTGAACCGCACTGACCAGTCAAGTTAGCTAATCTGATGAAAGCCTCGTAGCTGTTCAGGGCTTCAGGCACACGTACGTACCCAGCCTTTGATGGTGCTTCATGATGCTCTGCACGACGGCATGGGAGCTCCCGACGGAGTACCTGAACCCCGGCCTGGAAGCTCAAGAAGCTGAGGCCGTGCATGGCCGCCTTGACGCCCTTGTTGAACGCACGCGCCAGCTCGTTGAGGACGTCGATGCAGGCGCTGAGCGGGTGCAGGCAGCAGGCTCCTCGGGTAGGAGCAGCACCCGATCGGCAGGACGTCGATCACGGCGAACTTCCTCGCCCCGAGCACGTACAGAGACTGAACCGCCCGGCCGCGGCACACATTATGTTTTCAGTGAGACTTCTCGGCGGATCATATCATATGCGCATGGTTTAGAGAGCAGGGGGGGATGGCGCGGTGGCCTGCCTTCACACGGTTCTGGAGAAGAAGGCGAACAGGTCTTTGCCGCCGGTGCTGATGAGGAACAGGAAGCGCGACAGCAGGGTGTCGGCAGCCCTGCACGAACAAAGTGATCCACGTCTGTAATCTTTGCTTGCAGCGCCCGTGCAGGAAAGTAAGTAATAATGGGCACTAGCTCGCGGTAACTCCGGTCACGAGTGGCTTACTGTCGTGTCAAGAATGCCTGACCCTGCAGAGGCGAAGTTTACTCCCAGTCCCAGGAGACCTCTGAAGATCTGCTTGTTGGCCACGGCGAGGAACGGCGGCCGGGCTGCGCTTGAAGCCCATGTTCACTTTGGACGAAAGTCTTTTAGGGGACGTTTGGGAGTGAAATACACAGGTGTGACTTGGCAAACGTGTATACTTTTCAAATAGAATAAGAGTTTTACTCCGGTGGTGTCCTTCCAAAAAGGTTTTAAATTTTTGATATTTTATTAATCCACAGCCCACAGGTCTTGTATGGGTCAGTCCGCTGTGTGCTGTGTTGATTCGCCGGTGCTGTTTCAATGTTTTGTTTGTTCAGTCTAGCATGGGCAGGGCTTAGGGTGCGCCCGTACAGATACAAAACCCATGAGAGTAAAAATCCTGAATGATTTTACTCTGAACCACAATCCTTCCTAACCAGTCGAGAAACTCTGAACCACACGAATAATGACCTTGGCGCGCTGTGATAGAGTGGTTACCCAGGAAGTCGACGCCGTTGTATCTAGAGATGGCCAAACGGGCCGGCCCGGCCCGGCCCGGCCCGGGCCCGGTGAAGCCCGGCCAAAACCGGGCCGGGCCTGCTGAGCCAGCGGGCTTAAGTTTCTGTCCAAGCCCGGCCCGCAGCGGGCCTAAACGGGCCGGGCCGGCCCGTTTAGCACGAAAAAACAGACCGAAAAGCGGGCTAAACGGGCCGGTAAGCACGTTTTAGTGTAAAAAAAACGGGCTTAACGGGCTTAGAGGTAAACGGGCCGTGCCGGGCTAGCCCGCCGTGCCTAGTTTCCTGTCCAAGCCCGCCCGCTTATTCAACCGTGCCGGGCTCGGACCGGGCCCAAAAAGCGGGCTTCGTGCCGGGCTCACGGGCCTCGTGCTTTTTGGCCATCTATAGTTGTATCTGCCGGGCGGTGGGCCGCGACGTGGGGAAGTCGACGCCGTTGGGGCCTTGGGGGTGGGTGGGTGGGTGGAGTTGGCCCGAGGCACGTCTCTGCTTGGTAAGTACTCTCTCCGTATCGTTTTAGTTGTCATTGGATAGTGTAAAATTTAACTATCCAGCGACAAATAAAAAGAAACGAAGAGAGTAGTTGTTGCCCACGTCCGCCATGGAGTCGCCGAACACTTGGTTCGCAATTGTGTGCGTCTCGGCTATAGATGTCCAATAAGCACGAGGCCCGTGAGCCCGGCACGAAGCCCGTTGTTTGGGCCCGGTCCGAGCCCGGCACGACCCAGTTCTATGCGGGCCCGGGCCGGCCCGGTACGAATAAGCGGGCCGGGCTCGGACAAGAAACTAGGCACGGTGGGTTAGCCCGGCACGGCCCGTTTACCTCTAAGCCTGTTAAGCCCGCTTTTTTTACACTAAAATGTACTTACTGGCCCGCATAGCCCGTTTTTTCGTGCTAAACGGGCCAGCCCGGCCCGTTTAAGCCCGCTGCGGGCCAGATTCGGACAGGAAATTGAGCCCGCGTGCCTAGACGGCCCGGCCCCGAGCCGGGCCGGGCGGCCCATTTGGACATCTCTAGTCTCGGCTGACTCTGAGATGGCCGGCGTATCCGGGCCGTCGTACTGTCGTAGACGAGAGCGGTGCGGGGAAGTACCATGCAGCATCTCCCCGCATATGTACTTGTGATGAGTCTCTCTTGTTTGGCAGTACTACTAGATTTACTTTGGAAAAGGGAAAACGAAGGAGTTGTGCTGTTTGTGTAAAGGCAGATCTCTCGGTGTGTGCTGTAAAGTTCCAGCTGAACATGTCGGAGAATCTCTACCTCCTCTCATCTCCATTCACTCATTCTTATGGTTGGAGACGTTTTGAATGTGAGGAAGTATCTTTTAGTGTGATGTGGTAAAATATGATATTTAGATACGAGGACAAATTAGTCCTGTATGTAGCGTGTGGTGGTGTCTCGAGTGTTCGTCTTGGGCTCTTTGCCAGCGCCGATTGCGTCCTGCAATCGCTCTTGACGATCACTGCTCGATCTGTAGCTTGAAAACCCTCCATTCTATTCTACGGATCCAGCCCACTCTTGAGTCTCGACAGAAAAAGAAAGAAGTGCACTGGATCACAAGTTTCCACAGTACCAACATCCAAATGATAATTGATATATATATATATATATATATATATATATATATATATATATATATATATATATATATATATATATATATATATATACCCGTTTCTTTTTATTAGTCGCTGGATAGTGCAAAATAGAGATTACACGCTAACACGTTCGCGCGCTGGGCAGAAACCAAAGCAATTATTAACGCATCCAGGTAGCCCAGCCGAATTACAACGCGCAGCTGCTCATAATTCAACAAACCCAGTACACAACATCCAGACCGACCGTGACTTTTGACTTGGAACCAAAATAAAACCCGTACGTACCACGTCCTACACAAGCAGCAACACTCACTGCCAGTCACGCGATCCACCTTAAAAAGCACACGGACCTTGACCAGGCGATCCACCTTGAAACAAACTTTTGGTAAAAGCAAACCAGAACCGAACCCACATGCCAACGCTAGCTACCTTCTGATCGCCCAAGGCCCGGCCACGGCCAGGACACGCGCTGCGACTGCGACCTTAGGAGCTGGTCCTGTGCTCGCCGGCGGCGTCCGCCTTGTGGTCTGCTTCCTCAGCTGAGCTCTTGTGGTAGCCGGGTATCTTGTCCATGATCTTGCCCAGCAAGCCCTTCTTCTCCTTGCCATCCGGGCTGCTCACGTTCTCCGCCTGCGGCGCCGGCGCCGGCGCGTGGACGGGCGGAGCCGGTGCGGCAGCGGCAGCGGCTTCAGGCTTCTTGTTGTGGCCACCGGGGAGCTTCTCCTTGATCTTGTCCAGCAGGCCTTTCTTCTCCTCCTCCGGTGCATGCGGCGGGGTCCCGGTCTTCACGTCGTCCTGGACGACGACGCCGTGGTCGTGCTGGTGGACGTGCGGTGGAGGCGGCGGGGCCGGGGTCGGGACGACGTGCGGCCTGTGCGCTTCCTCCTGGTGGTGGGCATGCGTCTCCACGGGCGCGGGCGCCGGGGACGGTGCGGCCGTGTGGTGGCCGTCCTTGTGGCCCGGCAGCTTCTCCTTGAGCTTCTCCTTGAGGCCCATCTTCTTCTTCTTCCTCTTGATAATCTCGCCGTTCTCATCGATCGCCTCCTCTTCCTCGTCGCTCGACTGCATGCGCGCACGATCGTGGTCAGATAATCGTGACTCTCGATCGTGTCAAATATATAGACGTACTGCGTATAACAAGCCGTTTTACTGATCCGAATATCAGCAGACCATGTTTATATATGAACGTACCGAGCTGGAGCTGGAACTGGTGCGGTGCAGCTTGGCGAGAAGGCCCTCCTTCTTCTCGCCGACGACCTCGTGCTCCTCCTCCTTGTGCCCGTGCTTCTCGGGCTCGGACACCGTGACCTTCTCCATGCCGGTCGCCAGCTCATCCGTCTGCTTCTTCTTCTCCTGGTCGTCGTCGTGCTTCTTCCTGCCGAGAAGGCTGTCCAGGAGCCCCCTATCCTTCACGTCCACCTGATCGGCGGCGTCCTGCTGGGCCTCACCGCCCTGGTGCTGCTGGGTGTTCCTCTCATCCTCCATGGTCGCCGAAACAGAAGGCTTTGCGAACTAAACAACAGAACAGATCAGCAGGCTAGCTACTAGTAGTAGAACTCGCTATTGACTGGCTTCTTCAGTGCCTTTTGGCTTAATTAGGGATGGAGAGGTATCGAGCCCGGAGGCGTCCTTATATAGAGCATCAGCAAGCTAGGCCACCGAAAGGTGTCACGTTCGTTTTCGTGTACGCGTAGGCTACGCGACGCGAGGAGGGGACAGATCAGCCGCGGGCGGGAAACGGACTGTCGGTTGGCCGACGAGGACATGTCCTGGTGGCCAGTCGCGCCACGACGCGTGTCGCACCCCGCGCGTGGGGCGGCCCGGATCGGACGTGGGCATGTGGCGATGCCTCGAGGAGTCGAGGTGCGGTATCACTGGGGTGGACGTAGGGCTGACAATGGGCTATAATTTTTGCACTATAAGATTTAAGGATCGAAGCGGGTTAGGATCGGGCTTTATTTCTAGTCATTTTTAAACTATAATTTATTTAGGGCCTTGACATTTTGTGAAGAACTATTTGGATCACAATCCATTACCACCCCTAGGTGGACGGCGTCGGGAGAGGTCGGCGCCATGTGGGCAGGCCGGGTCGGCCGGCGTGGTTTCTGTTTTGCCTAGGACGTAAACGAAGGCAGAGTTAAAGTGAAAAATAACGCATATATATGAACCATTCACAGACGGTTAGAGATGAATCATTTATAAATAATATAAGAAATATTATTTATAAATATATATTTGTAAAAGTTATCTGCTGCTCTGCTCCACTCCCCCCATCCACCTGCAGCTCTGCCGCCCGCGCCGACCATCAGTTTCCAATAAACTACAGCTTGATTGGATGGCTCCCCGTATATGCGCAGACTGACACCGTTCTATTCAGTTAAATACGATAATTTTAAACGTATAGCTGGATATAGATTAATGGCATCAAAATAGTTTATTTTGTATCCACTTATACAGACTATGACTCCTACATACAAGTAACCAAACAATATCTCAAATAAAGTCAACGCATACGGTCGGTGATCCAATATGAGATTGTGCAAAATAATTTCATTAAGTACTTTGGTTTATATAAAAAAAGGTAAGCGTTTGTGTTCGCTTTGGATTCGTCAGACTTCAATTGGGGTACCCGGGCGTCATTCATACCCGGATGTTCTCACCTCTTTGGCTCTCTATCAGAAGATGTACTGTGCGTACAGTGTACACCTTGCGTTGCCAGATTTTGCAAGTTGCCGATGGGCGACGCGACGCGGGCACGAGAGTGATTGCGATGCACGGGGGTTGCATGACTCGGACGACAGGAGAGGTCTAGAAGCTTCGACGTTGACATGTGGGTCCGGGCACTGATCCGTCATGAGAAAACAAGTCCTCTGCAGTATGTCTGGGGTCTGGGGAAGTAGAACCGCGGCGGGGTCACTGCTCGCGGGCCCACGCTCGCCCCCACGCGCAGCGACTTCGGGTCATCGGGTGCTACGTCCTACGAAGTTACTGGCAGAGGATCTCGTCGCGGGGCGGCACTACCTAGCCAAAGCCCAAAGCCGGGCTGGGGCTGAGTCTGGGGATGGGGATGGGCTGATAAGTGGATTTGGCCCTACTGCAAACAAAGGCTAACTTCAATCTATTTCCCCTCTCAAATCCTCTATTTATACTTTCTATACATATTTAAATACCTCCTTCTTCCCTCTATTTCATCTCCTCTCCACTCATTGTCCTATGTTCAGCTCCTCCTATACACTTCAACAGAGTTATTTGGCTTTTATACTTCAAAAACTTCTAAAAAGTACTGGAATGTTTATAGTACTATAATGCACATTGTTATCAAATAATTAACTTTAAAAATAATTAATTTCACAATTAAAAACACTATGGAAAACATAGAGATTAGAGCTCCCCGTGTAGGTCTAGTTTTGCTACTTGTCGGCGTTTCGAGACAGGGGGTCCCTAAGCCGACGAGTGAGTGTGCTGCGTGCCCCAGCCCAGATGGGTCGAGCGCGTGGGCGAGCGCGAAGGGGGGAGAGGCGAGGCGGCCGGAGCCGAGCGTGAGAGAGGTGGAAGTCCCGCGGCCTTCGTGTTCGTCCCGCGCCCAGGTCAGGTGCGCTTGCAGTAGGGGGGTTACAAGCGTCCACGCGGGTGAGGGAAGCGAGCGGCCCCAAGAGAGTGCCTGTCCCGTCCTCGGTCCCGCGCGGCCAACCTCCTCTGAGAAGGCCCTGGTCCTTCCTTTTATAGTCGTAAGGAGAGGATCCAGGTGTACAATGGGATGTAGCAGAGTGCTACGTGTCTAGCGGAGGGAGAGCTAGCGCCCTAGGTACATGCCAATGTGGCAGCCGGAGAGATCTGGGCACCCTGCTGGTGTGATGTCGTGGCTGTTGGAGGTGCGGCGGAGCCTGATGGAGGGACAGCTGTTGGAGCGGTCGAGTCCCTGCTGACGTTGTCCTGCTTCCGTAAGAGAGCTAGGGGCCGCCGTCGTCATAGAGCTTGTGGAGCGCCATCATTGCCTCTCTGGCGGAGCTGGCCGGATGAGACGCCGGTCTTGTTCTCCGTGACCCGAGTCGATTCGGGGTAGGATGATGATGGCGCCTCCTGTTGACGTGGCGGTCTGTGCCCTAGGCAGGGCGACGTGGGGTTTCCTCCGAAGCCGAGGTTGAGTCTGCCTTCTGTTGCCGTGGCCGAGCCCGAGCCAAGGGGTCGGTCGAGGCGGAAGTCGTTCGGCCGAGGCCAGGGCGGAGTCCGAGCCCTGGGGTCGGGCGAGGCGGAGTTTCGTCGTCTTCCGGGTCTTAGCCCGAGTCCGAGCCCTGGGGTCGGGCGGAGCGGAGTTCGCCGTCTTCCGGGTCTTAGCCCGAGTCCGAGCCCTGGGGTCGGGCGGAGCGGAGTTTGCCGTCTTCCGGGTCTTAGCCCGAGTCCGAGCCCTGGGGTCGGGCGGAGCGGAGTTCGCCGTCTTCCGGGTCTTAGCCCGAGTCCGAGCCCTGGGGTCGGGCGGAGCGGAGTTCGCCGTCTTCCGGGTCTTAGCCCGAGTCCGAGCCCTGGGGTCGGGCGGAGCGGAGTTCGCCGTCTTCCGGGTCTTAGCCCGAGTCCGAGCCCTGGGGTCGGGCGGAGCGGAGTTCGCCGTGGCGCCTTTGTCGAGGCCTGACTGCCTGTCAGACTTACTCTGTCGAGTGGCGCTGCAGTCGGAGTGGCGCAGGCGGCGCTGTCCTTCTGTCAGACTGGCCAGTGGAGCGGTGGAGTGACGGCGGTCACCTCGGCTCTGCCGGAGGCGCGTGTCAGGATAGAGGTGTCAGGCCTCCTGTGCGTTAAATGCCCCTGCAATTTGGTCAGTCGGTGTGGTGATTTAGTCAAGGTTGCTTCTGAGCGAAGCCAAGGCCTTGGGCGAGCCGGTGATGTGTCCGCCATAAAAAGGGGGCCTCGGGCGAGACGGAAGTCTCTCGAGGTCGGCTGCCTTCGGCCGAGGCTAGGCTCGGGTGAAGCGTGATCGAGTCACTCGTGTGGACTGATCCCTGACTTAATCATGCCCATCAGGCCTTTGCAGCTTTATGCTGATGGGGGTTACCAGCTGAGAATTAGGCGTCTTGAGGGTACCCCTAATTATGGTCCCCGACAGTAGCCCCCGAGCCTCGAAGGGAGTGTTAGCACTCGCTTGGAGGCTTTTGTCGCACTTTTTTGCAAGGGGACCAGCCTTTCTCGGTTGCATTTCGTTCCGGTGGGTGCGCGCGAGCGCACCCGCCGGGTGTAGCCCCCGAGGCCTCGGAGGAGTGGTTACACTCCTTCGAGGTCTTAATACTTTGGCTGGTCTGGTCGTTCCCTCATGCGAACTGGCCGTAGCCCGGGTGCACGGTCGGGGCCCAAGCTCTCGGGCTGGTATGTTGACGCTGTCAACGATTTGGCCGGAGCCGGTTTTTGCGAGAGCAGCCCCCGAGCCTCTGCTCAGGGCGAGAGGACGATCAGGGACAGACTCGGCTTTTTACATACGCCCCTACGTCGCCTTTCCGCAAGGAGGAGGGGGGGAGTGCGCCATGTTACCCTCGATGGGCACCGAACATGGTGTCTCCGGTGAGCTGCAAGCGGGTAATCCGAGTGGACGTCCGTGCCCCGTTCGTTGGGGGTCGGCTAGGGGCCCAGAGGCACGCCCAAAAGTACCTGCGGGTGATTTGCCGGACCCGGTCCCCTGGCGACGGGGTCCGAGGGCTCGATGCCTCCCTCCGATGGGATTCCGTTACAAGATCGTTCCCACTGGTCTCGGAAATGTCCTAGGGTACCTCGGGAGCGCAGCCCGAGCCTCGGTTATGTATCGAACGTACCCCTGGTCATCCCTCGCTCGGTGTCTGAGGCGACTGTGAACCCTTCGGGGGCCAGCCTTCGAACCCCTGATCAGTAATGGGCGCGGAGCCCGAGTAGCCTGAGGCGGCCATGAAGCCCTTCGGGGGGCTGGCCTTCGAACCCCTGACCAGTAGTGGGTGTCGGGCCCACGCGATCTGAGGCGACTGTTGAACCCTCGGGGGGCCAGCCTTCGAACCCCTGATCAGTAATGGGGGGCTCGGAGCCCGGTTCCTTCGCGGAGAAGGATCCCTTTCGGGGTATCCCCCTTTCCCGGTCCCTGTTGCAAGAGATAGAGAAAGAGGAAAACGGAAAAGGATACGAAATCGGACGACGTGGCGTACCTTTTCTGACGCGGTTATTACGGCGAAGGTGAAGCGTCGCGCGCTCCTCCTGCCAGAAGCGCCGCGTGTCTCGCCGCGGAGTTAATGCGACGGGGTGAGTGGTTGGCGGGGCGGCCGTTGCGCGCGTGCGATCCGTTCGAGGAATGGGTCACGGGTGCACCGTCTTCACGCCGTGAGAGGAGGCTCCCTTGCTGTCTCAGGATGGGACGTGAGCCTGGCTGACGACGTGAGCCTGGAGGACGGATCGACGCGCAGAAGCTTGAGGGTCTCGGCGTAGATGATGTTGAGGCAGCTGCCCCCGTCCATCAGGACCTTGATGAGCCTGACATCGCCGACAACGGGGTCGACGACGAGCGGGTATTTCCCTGGGCTCGGCACATGGTCGGGGTGGTCGGCCCGGTCGAAAGTGATGGGCTTGTCGGACCAGTCTAGGTAGACTGGCGCCGCCACCTTCATCGAGCAGACCTCCCGGCGCTCTTGCTTGCGGTGCCGAGCCGAGGTATTCGCCGCATGCCCTCCATAGATCATGAAGCAGTCGCGGACCTCGGGGAACCCCCCTGCTGGGTGTTCTTCGTTCTTGTCGTCGTCGTGGGCCCTGCCACCCTCAGCGGGTGGCCCGGCCCTGTGGAAATGACGCCGAAGCATAACACACTCCTCGAGGGTGTGCTTGACGGGCCCCTGATGGTAGGGGCACGGCTCCTTGAGCATCTTGTCGAAGAGGTTTGCACCTCCGGGGGGCTTCCGAGGGTTCTTATACTCGGCGGCGGCGACAAGGTCCGCGTCTGCGGCGTCGTGTTTCGATTGCGACTTCTTCTTGCCTTTCTTCTTGGCGCCGCGCGGAGCAGACGCCTCGGGAGCCTCTTCCGACGGGCGGCCCTGGGGCTGCTTGTCCTTTCGGAAGATAGCCTCGACCGCCTCCTGGCCGGAGGCGAACTTGGTGGCGATGTCCATCAGCTCGCTCGCCCTGGTGGGGGTTTTGTGACCCAGCTTGCTCACCAGGTCGCGGCAAGTGGTGCCGGCGAGGAACGCGCCGATGACATCCGAGTCGGTGATGTTGGGCAGCTCGGTGCGCTGCTTCGAGAATCGCCGGATGTAGTCCCGGAGCGACTCCCCCGGCTGTTGCCGGCAGCTTCGAAGGTCCCAGGAGTTCCCGGGGCGCACGTATGTGCCCTGGAAATTGCCAGCGAAGGCTTGGACCAAGTCGTCCCAGTTGGAAATCTGCCCCGGAGGCAGGTGCTCCAACCAGGCGCGAGCAGTGTCGGAGAGGAACAGGGGGAGGTTGCGGATGACGAGGTTGTCGTCGTCCGTTCCGCCCAGTTGGCAGGCAAGGCGGTAGTCCGCGAGCCACAGTTCCGGTCTCGTTTCCCCCGAGTACTTTGTGATAGTAGTCGGGGGTCGGAACCGGGTCGGGAATGGCGCCCGTCGGATGGCCCGACTGAAGGCCTGCGGACCGGGTGGTTCGGGCGAAGGACTCCGATCCTCCCCGCTGTCGTAGCGCCCCCCACGCCTGGGGTGGTAGCCTCGGCGCACCCTTTCATCGAGGTGAGCCCGACGGTCGCGTCGATGGTGCTCGTTGCCGAGGTGGCCCGGGGCCGCAGGCGCGGTGTTGCGCGTGCGCCCGGTGTAGACCGAGGCCTCCCGCGTGAATCGGGAAGTCGCGGCATGAGGTTCCGAGGGATATCCTTGCCTCCGGGATGCAGTGCTCTCGGCCCGCCGGGCCGCAGCGCCTTCCAGGAGATTCTTGAGTTCTCCCTGTATTCGCCGTCCCTCGGCGGTTGACGGCTCCGGCATCGCGCGGATGAGCATCGCTGCGGTCGCCAGGTTCTGACCGACCCCGCTGGATGCGGGCGGCGGCCTGATCCTGACGTCGTTGGCGACGCGGTGCTGGAGACCTTGGGGCAGATGACGTATTTCTCCGGCCAGGGGTTGGCCCACCCATGCCTGTCCAGCGTCCCGACGGATCGGCTCAAGCGCCCCTGTTCCCTCGTTGAGCCTGGCCTGCGCCTCGCGGACTTGCTCGAGTTGTGGGTCGTAACCCCCCGCCGGAGCGGGGACCACAGCTAGCTCCCGTGGGATGTCGGCGCGAGGCACCGGCCTAGGGAGATCACCATCCTCCGGCATGCCAAGATGGTTGCCTTCGGTGGGATCCCCTAGCTCGATGTGGAAACATTCGCGGCTTGGGCCGCAGCTCTCGTCACCGAGGCTGCGGCTTCCGTCGGAACGGTCGGATAGACAGTAGTCACATGCGGTCATGAAGTCCCGCATGGCACTGGGGTTGCCATGTCCAGAGAAATCCCAACCGATGCTGGGATCGTCATCTTCCTCGGACCCGGAGGGCCCGTAGGTCGAGACGTCCGTCAGTCGGTCCCAAGGCGACCGCATACAGAACCTCAGTGGGGTTGCACTCGCCTCAATGAGAGCGCCCGCCAAAACGAGGTCGTTTGGCGGGTTGAGGCCGAGTCGAAATGACGCAAGATGGGAGTTAGTCGTTACCTTTTGGTCGACGAGGAGCGATGTAGTCACATCGGGGACTGGTTGCGCCGTCATCTCTGGTTCGAGGGCGACGTCCTGCAGGCTTTCCGCGAGCGCGCCGGCGTCGTCTTCTTGCTCGGGGTCAGCGTGCCGCGGGGGGACGGCGCTTGCCTCCGTCTCGAACGCGAGGTCGACGTCCGGCGTGCCTTCCGTCGGGGCGTCGGGGGCGTCGATTCGCTCGACGGCCGGCGAAGCGTGGCCTCCCGTCTGGCCTTGACGGCCCCGCCTCCTCCTCCGTTGGCGGGGGAGAGAACGGAGCGAGCCCGAATGTTGCTCTTCCACCACGCGGGGTAGACGTCGTCGATTCCGCCGCCGGCGGGCGGGTTGTCGGCCGCCATTGTCGTAGTCGCGCGGCGGTGGAAGAAGTGTCATGTCGTAGCTGCCGTCGAAGGACATGAACTCAAGAGTCCCGAAACGAAGCACCGTCCCGGGCCGGAGAGGTTGCTGGAGACTGCCCATCTGGAGCTTGACGGGGAGCTGTTCGTCAGCACGCAGCAGGCCCCTACCTGGCGCGCCAACTGTCGGCGTTTCGAGACAGGGGGGTCCCTAAGCCGACGAGTGAGTGTGCTGCGTGCCCCAGCCCAGATGGGTCGAGCGCGTGGGTGAGCGCGAAGGGGGGAGAGGCGAGGCGGCCGGAGCCGAGCGTGAGAGAGGTGGAAGTCCCGCGGCCTTCGTGTTCGTCCCGCGCCCAGGTCAGGTGCGCTTGCAGTAGGGGGGTTACAAGCGTCCACACGGGTGAGGGAAGCGAGCGGCCCCAAGAGAGTGCCTGTCCCGTCCTCGGTCCCGCGCGGCCAACCTCCTCTGAGAAGGCCCTGGTCCTTCCTTTTATAGTCGTAAGGAGAGGATCCAGGTGTACAATGGGATGTAGCAGAGTGCTACGTGTCTAGCGGAGGGAGAGCTAGCGCCCTAGGTACATGCCAATGTGGCAGTCGGAGAGATCTGGGCACCCTGCTGGTGTGATGTCGTGGCTGTTGGAGGTGCGGCGGAGCCTGATGGAGGGACAGCTGTTGGAGCGGTCGAGTCCCTGCTGACGTTGTCCTGCTTCCGTAAGAGAGCTAGGGGCCGCCGTCGTCATAGAGCTTGTGGAGCGCCATCATTGCCTCTCTGGCGGAGCTGGCCGGATGAGACGCCGGTCTTGTTCTCCGTGACCCGAGTCGATTCGGGGTAGGATGATGATGGCGCCTCCTGTTGACGTGGCGGTCTGTGCCCTAGGCAGGGCGACGTGGGGTTTCCTCCGAAGCCGAGGTTGAGTCTGCCTTCTGTTGCCGTGGCCGAGCCCGAGCCAAGGGGTCGGTCGAGGCGGAAGTCGTTCGGCCGAGGCCAGGGCGGAGTCCGAGCCCTGGGGTCGGGCGAGGCGGAGTTTCGTCGTCTTCCGGGTCTTAGCCCGAGTCCGAGCCCTGGGGTCGGGCGGAGCGGAGTTCGCCGTCTTCCGGGTCTTAGCCCGAGTCCGAGCCCTGGGGTCGGGCGGAGCGGAGTTCGCCGTCTTCCGGGTCTTAGCCCGAGTCCGAGCCCTGGGGTCGGGCGGAGCGGAGTTCGCCGTCTTCCGGGTCTTAGCCCGAGTCCGAGCCCTGGGGTCGGGCGGAGCGGAGTTCGCCGTCTTCCGGGTCTTAGCCCGAGTCCGAGCCCTGGGGTCGGGCGGAGCGGAGTTCGCCGTGGCGCCTTTGTCGAGGCCTGACTGCCTGTCAGACTTACTCTGTCGAGTGGCGCTGCAGTCGGAGTGGCGCAGGCGGCGCTGTCCTTCTGTCAGACTGGCCAGTGGAGCGGTGGAGTGACGGCGGTCACCTCGGCTCTGCCGGAGGCGCGTGTCAGGATAGAGGTGTCAGGCCTCCTGTGCGTTAAATGCCCCTGCAATTTGGTCAGTCGGTGTGGTGATTTAGTCAAGGTTGCTTCTGAGCGAAGCCAAGGCCTTGGGCGAGCCGGTGATGTGTCCGCCATAAAAAGGGGGCCTCGGGCGAGACGGAAGTCTCTCGAGGTCGGCTGCCTTCGGCCGAGGCTAGGCTCGGGTGAAGCGTGATCGAGTCACTCGTGTGGACTGATCCCTGACTTAATCATGCCCATCAGGCCTTTGCAGCTTTATGCTGATGGGGGTTACCAGCTGAGAATTAGGCGTCTTGAGGGTACCCCTAATTATGGTCCCCGACACTACTCTAATATTGAAATGGTTTGGAAGGATTGTAGAGTGTATAAATCCTCATTAGATCAAAAACTTCCACAGTACACCTCAATCCACTCCAATCACTTTCATTACTAGAGTATCTAAACTAGGGCAATTTCTCTCCCTCCCACTACCCCGTTGAGCGTTTTGAACCATTGGAGCCTGAGCGTGCCTCCTCCGGACGACTGAGTGGTCGAGGGGGAGGCTCCGTTGGAGACAGCCTAAGCAATCCGCCCAGACGACTGATGAGCGCCCCCCAGAAGTCCTACGCTACTAACGGTATGTCCCCTCCATTTTCCTCCTTTTGCTTCGATGAGCTATCGTGGGGAAATGTCTGCGCCAAATCAGCGCTGGCGCAACGCCGGGTACAATGGCGAGAGACGGTCGGTCGGAGCGTCGGCTGCAGTCAGTAGGGAAGGGGCCACAGGTGGCAGTAACACCCTCAGGACTAGTTTGGCAGCGAGGAGAAAAAATTCCCTTGGAAACCAACCAAGGAGGGGATTTTAGATGCCACCTTATTTCCCGGAGATAATTTCCCCTCTCAGTTGTATTTTCCTGGTATAGTTTGGGAAGCAAAGGGCTAAATACCCCTCTTCAGCAAAAATACATCAAAAATTTAGGAAAAACAAACAAAAATAAGGAATATTTAGAAAACTCAAAAACAATAAAACATCACTAAAATCCAGAAATATGAAGCGTGTATGACTCACACAAAGTTCAATTTGAATACCATATAATATTCAAGGAAGCTAATCCATCCATCATCACATTACATAGTATCATCATCTCCATTCCCACGTACAGATAGACAATATAATATAAAAATGGAGTATTAGGAAGTTTGGCAGTAGAATAAGACATCTAAAACATGCACGCCACATGTCAACTTAATGCGTTTTAGTTTCATGCCAGCTTCCTTCTCCATGTCCACTTCATGTGTTGCTTGCACTTAACACACTGCAAGTAACACCAATTGACACACATTTTAGTTCATATGGTTACACAATTATATAGTTCAATGCTAGTAGCATAACATAGAAGTGTGGTTAAACAATATATAGCAGTAGGAGTTAGTAGTTGAAATGAATCAATTTAGTATATACACAATGAACATTATCTTAGAAAGACTAGATGTGAAGTAAATGTGAAATACAAAAGTAGATTATATATAGACGATTGCAAATTATTGGTATATATTAAACCAAAGGTCAGATAATAGTACTACAAAAATAGACAAGTTGTTTAGGAACAAAAGGAAACAATTTTGAGTTTGGGTAGCATTTTAGTTCATGGATACTTTCCAAATGTTTGATCCTTGTCATCAGCAGCTAGCAATAACCATCAGCAGCTACTAGCAATTGTTAAGAACAATTAAGTTTGTAATGCAGTGAATACCTGTAAGCCCATCTCTTCATCGCCACATTCACCTCACATCACATGATAGTAGCGAGCGCTCTACAAGCACTGTGGAGAAAAATAATCAGCAATAATCATATAAACAAACTTCAATTGCATAGAAACTAAGAAATATAACTTACCTAATTTTCCTCTGCAACCAAAGTAATCTAGCATTGTGGTTTTTTGACTTCATAAACACCTCTCTGTTTATCGCAGATTCAAAGATCTCCATTGCATATGATCTATCCTCATAAGTGAACCCATCAATTCTATCCAACTTTTCTAGACACTTTTCCATAGACACTTCTTCAATACCTTCGAGCGTTTTGGATGTGGCGCTCCTCTTAAAATCCACAAAACTTTCAATGGCTGCTCCAATTTGGCTTTGCTTGCGCTTTCTCCCATTTCCACCTTCTACATGTCTTGATTGAGCTTCATTTGATATTTCTTGCCATTCCATGGAGAATGGGTTTGTGTGGGGGTGCAAGGGAGAGTGGCTTTGTTCAGAGGTACTCCTGTTCGAATGAGCAGTAGCATAAGCGGAAGCTGTAGCAAGAGGGCCACCAGGAGGGGCAGCAAGAGGGCCACCAGGAGGGGCAGTAAGAGGACGAACAGGAATGAAAGAAGGTGGTGGCATTTGTTGAGTGGATGTGAAATTCAAATCTCATGTAGCCACACTACCTAAAAAGAGAGAAGATGAGTAAAAATACCTTCTGATAAGTAGTAAAAAGATAGAAGTTATGAGTAAAATACCTTCGTGCAGGGCTTCCAAAGAGTAGTACAATGGAAATGGCTTCTTTTGGTACTTCGCTACCTTTGGGTGAGCCTATATGTGCAAGATGAAATCACAAAAAATAAGCTTACATGTGCAATATTAAGAAAACATATTCAATATTGAGGAAATGACTTACAAGGATGAGCTTTTCCCAAAGTTCTGGCTCAGCCACTATCATACATAGGGAATCATTCCAACCCACCCCAGTTTCTTTCCTTGAATCTCTTACTGCCTTGTAATGAGATTTAAGCTCCTTATCTTTGTCTTGCATTTGCTGTTTGGAGTAATGGGCAAGAGGAGACCTCTCATTGAACTTGTTTGTGATATTGTTCCATCCCTCAACAGTCCAACCATTTTGACTTTTGAACTTTGGGTTGTCCTTATATTCAAGGAGCACATCAACCAGACCTTTATCATACACAGTGTTCCAAGCTGCCCTAGAAACATTCTTTGCCATGGCTATATTTCCCAACAAAACATAGTAAACATAAGGCTTTACTACTACATAATAAAACATAAGGCTTTACTACTACATAATAAAACATAAGGCTTTATTACTATATAATAAATATAAGAGATCCTAAACTAGCTATTGTAGGCAGCCCACATTTGGAGAGCAATCTGATCTCTCAGGTTGCTTCCATCACTTGAGTCCATATCATTGGGGTAGTTGTTGTCTCCCTCTGGGACTTCAACATACTGGCTTGGAGATATATGATCTGGTTGGTGGTCAAGCCAACCTTCATCACTGTTTTGCCCTCTAATTATGTTGTGAAAATCAACAGCTGCCGCTGCTATCTTGATTTGATTTTGGATAGGATGAAATGTGCCTACTTTGAGAATTGGAAACCTTTTCTTCAGAACACCAATGGCTCTTTCGATGTGGTTGCGAAGAATGGCATGACGATGGTTGAATAGCTCTTTGTAGTTCACATAACTAGCTTGTGATGAACGACGCCTTCTAAACTCGCTAAGGTGATACCTAACTCCTTGGTATGGGGCAATAAAGGATGATGTATTTGCATACCTGAGAGCACCTAGAGGGGGGGTGAATAGGTGATCCTGTAAAAACTTGAAACTCAAAGCCATAGACTTGATTAAGTGTTAGCACAATGAAATCAAGTGGCTAAGGAGAGCTCTTGTGAATCACAATTGACACAGTGAGAACAAGCACAAGAGACACAGAGATTTATCCCGTGGTTCGGCCAAGTACAACACTTGCCTAGTCCATGTTGTGGCGTCCCAATGGACGAGAGTTGCACTCAACTCCTTTCAAGTGATCCAATGATCAACTTGAATACCACGGTGTTCTTTTTCCTTTACCCTTTCCCGTTTGCGAGGAATCTCCACAACTTGGAGCCTCTCGCCCTTACAATGATATGATCACAAAGAAGCACAAATGTAAGAGTGGGAAGAGCAACACACACAAGCCTCAAAGCACGAGCACAAACACGCACACAAGTCACAACTTGAGCTCAAAGATCACACACGGGGTTCTCAACTCAAAAGGAGCTCAAATTGCTGTCACAACGAATCAAATGAGCTAGAGAGATGTCTTGGTGCTAAGAGATGATCAAAGAATGCTTGGTGTTCTACTTCATGCGCCTAGAGGTCCCTTTTATAGCCCCAAGGCAGCTAGGAGCCGTTGAGAGCAATCCAGGAAGGCAAATCTTGCCTTCTGTCGACTGGTGCACCGGACAGTCCGGTGCAGATTTCTTTCCTATTCTGGCGCAGCCGACTGTTGAAGAATTGGAGCCGTTGGCGCACCGGACACTGTCCGGTGCACACCGGACAGTCCGGTGCCCCTTTAGACTGTTGGCCCGGCCATGCCTCACGCGCGGATTGCGCGGCCGACCGTTGGCTCACCGGACAGTCCGGTGCACCACCGGACAGTCCGGTGGATTTTAGCCGTACGCCGTTGATCGCTTCCCGAGAGCGACGACTTCGCCGTGGATGGCTCACCGGACAGTTCGGTGCACCACCAGACAGTCCGGTGATTTATAGTCGTACACCGCCGTCGAGTCCCGAGAGCGGACTGTTCACCGAGACTGGTCCTGGCGCACCGGACACTGTCCGGTGCACCCAGACCGAAGCTGTCTTTAGCTGCACACTGTCAGCTCATTTTCAAATTGTTTTCTCCTGATTCTAGCACTTAGACAAATATGTTAGTACACAAAAACCAATGTACTAAGTCTAGAATCATACCTTTGTATTGATTTGCACTTTGTCCACCATTTGTCATAGTTTAACACATGACCATTTGTGTTGGACACTTAATCACCAAAATACTTAGAAATGGCCCAAGGGCACATTTCCCTTTCAATCTCCCCCTTTTTGGTGATTTATGCCAACACAACAAAAGCAACATATAGAAGTGCAACATCAATGCAAATGAGAACAAGAATTTGTTTTGATTCAAATTTGGCATATTTGGATCATTTTTTGCCACCACTTGGTTTGTTTTTGTAAATCAAACTCAATTTCCTATCTCTAAGTCAAATTCACTTGTTGAGGCATAGAGAAAGGTATTCCAAGAGAAATTGATCAAAGATTCAAAAACTCCCCATTTTTCCCATAATCAAACATTTTCCCCACAAGAGACCAACTTTTGACAAGAAGAGACATTAAGAGAATTTTGTCAAAACAAAAACTCTAATTCTACTATTTTCAAAATTCTCAAGTGGTAGCTGATCCATTTGCTTTAGCCTTAATTTCTCCCCCTTTGGCATCAAGCACCAAAACGGGATCATTGTTGGCCCTTTAAACTTATTGCCTCACCAAAAATTGTCAATTAAGAGCAAAAGGCAATAAGAGACACGAAGATGAACTTGGAGTAAGTTACCCTCTCATCGGAGTGCAGTGGAAGTCTTTCATGGTCCAAGTCCATCTTTCCCTTTCAATCCACCTTTGAGACTAAATCAAGCAAGCTCAAACACATGGTTAGTCTCAAAGGGTCAAGTTGTAGCACAGCTCCCCCTAAATATGTGCACCACTTGCACATGGACTTGTGAGGTACGGGGAGTGCTTGTACAACTTGAGCACCATAAATAAGCAACAAAATGCATAGAATGAACATGATCAAAGTAGAAAACACATGTATGCTATAAATCAATCCAAGTTCCGCGAATCTAAGACATTTAGCTCACTACGCAGCCTGCAAAAGGTCTTCTCATCTAGAGGCTTGGTAAAGATATCGGCTAGCTGGTTCTCGGTGCTAACATAAAACACTTCAATATCTCCCTTTTGCTGGTGGTCTCTCAAAAAGTGATGCCGGATGTCTATGTGCTTAGTGCGGCTGTGTTCAACAGGATTATCCGCCATGCGGATAACACTCTCATTATCACATAGGAGTGGGACTTTGCTCAGATTGTAGCCAAAGTCCTGGAGGGTTTGCCTCATCCAAAGTAGTTGCGCGCAACACTGTCCTGTGGCAACATACTCGGCCTCAGCGGTGGATAGGGCAACGGAAGTTTATTTCTTAGAACTCCAGGACACCAGGGACCTTCCTAAGAATTGGCATGTCCCTAATGTACTCTTCCTATCAACCTTACATCCAGCATGATCGGAGTCTGAATATCCAATTAAGTCAAAGGTAGACCCCTTTGGATACCAGATCCCGAAGCAAGGCGTAGCGACTAAATATCTAAGAATTCGCTTCACGGCCACTGAGTGACACTCCCTTGGATCGGATTGAAATCTAGCACACATGCATACACTAAGCATAATATCCGGTCTACTAGCACATAAGTAAAGCAAGGAACCTATCATAGACCGGTATGCCTTTTGATCAACGGACTTACCTCATTTGTTGAGGTCGACATGTCCGTCGGTTCCCATTGGAGTCTTTGCGGGCTGTGCGTCCTTCATCCCAAACCGCTTGATCAAATCTTGTGTGTACTTCGTTTGGGAGATGAAAGTGTCGTCCTTGAGTTGCTTCACTTGGAACCCAAGTAAGTAGTTCAACTCGCCCATCATCGACATTTCAAACTTTTGAGTCATCACCCTGCTAAACTCTTCACAAGACTTTTGGTTAGTAGAACCAAATATTATGTCATCGACATAAATTTGGCATACAAATAAGTCACCATCACAAGTCTTAGTGAATAAAGTTGGATCAGCTTTCCCAACCTTGAAAGCATTAGCGATTAAAAAGTCTCTAAGGCATTCATACCATGCTCTTGGGTCTTGCTTAAGTCCATAGAGCGCCTTAGAGAGCTTACACACGTGGTCGGGGTACCGTTCATCCTCAAAGCCAGGGGGTTGCTCTACGTACACCTCCTCCTTGATTGGCCCGTTGAGGAAATCGCTCTTCACATCCATTTGGAACAACCTGTAAGAATGGTGAGCGGCATAGGCTAACAATATGCGAATTGACTCTAGCCTAGCCACAGGAGCAAAAGTCTCCTCAAAGTCCAAACCTGCGACTTGGGCATAACCTTTTGCCACAAGTCGTGCCTTGTTCCTTGTCACCACCCCGTGCTCGTCCTGTTTGTTGCGGAACACCCACTTGGTTCCCACAACGTTTTGCTTGGGACGTGGCACCAGTGTCCAAACTTCATTTCTCTTGAAATTGTTGAGCTCCTCCTGCATGGCCAACACTCAGTCCGGATCTAGCAAGGCCTCTTCTACCCTAAAAGGCTCAATAGAAGAAACAAAAGAGGAATGCTCACAGAAATTAACTAATCTAGAGCGAGTAGTTACTCCCTTGCTAATATCACCCAATATCTGGTCGACGGGATGATTCCTTTGAATCGTCGCTCGAACTTGAGTTGGAGGGGCATGTTGTGCTTCTTCCTTCATAACATGATCATCTTGTGCTCCCCCTTGATCACACGCCTCTTCTTGATGAACCTGTTCATCGTCTTGAGTTGGGGGTTGCACCATTGTTGATGAAGAAGGTTGATCTTGCTCCTTTTGTTCCTGTGGCCGCACATCTCCAATAGCTATGGTGCGTATTGCGGTCGTTGGAACGTCTTCTTCATCTACATCATCAAGATCAATAACTTGCTCTCTCGGAGAGCCATTAGTCTCATCAAATACAACGTCACTAGAGACTTCAACCAAACCCGATGATTTGTTGAAGACCCTATACGCCTTTGTATTTGAGTCATAACCTAACAAAAACCCTTCTACAGCTTTGGGAGCAAGCTTAGAATTTCTACCTTTCTTCACTAGAATGTAACATTTGCTCCCAAAAACACGAAAGTATGACACATTGGGTTTGTTACCGGTTAGAAACTCATATGAAGTCTTCTTGAGGAGGTGATGAAGGTAGACCCGTTTTATGGCGTGGCAAGCCGTGTTCACGGCTTCCGACCAAAACCGCTCGAGCGTCTTGAACTCTCCAAGCATCGTCCTCGCCATGTCTATGAGCGTCGTGTTCTTCCTCTCTACCACATTGTTTTGTTGTGGTGTGTATGGAGCGGAGAACTCGTGCTTGATTCCTTCCTCCTCAAGATACTCCTCCACTTGAAGGTTCTTGAACTCGGACCCGTTGTCGCTCCTTATCTTCTTCACCTTGAGCTCAAACTCATTTTGAGCTCTCCTTAGGAAGCGCTTGAGGGTCCCTTGGGTTTCTGTTTTATCCTGCAAAAAGAATACCCAAGTGAAGCGGGAAAAATCATCAACTATAACAAGACCATACTTACTTCCTCCTAAGCTTAGGTAGGCGACGAGTCCGAAGAGGTCCATATGAAGTAACTCTAGAGGTCTTGACGTGGTCATTACATTCTTGCTGTGATGAGCACTTCCCACTTGCTTACCTGCTTGACAAGCTGCACAAGGTCTATCTTTTTCGAAAGCCACATTTGTTAGACCTAACACATGTTCTCCCTTTAGAAGTTTGTGAAGGTTCTTCATCCCCACATGTGCTAAACGGCGATGCCACAACCAACCCATGCTAGTCTTAGCAATTAAGCATGCATCTAGACCGGCCTCCTCTTTTGCAAAATCAACTAAATAAAGTTTGCCATCTAGTACACCATTAAAAGCTAATGAACCATCACTTCTTCTAAAGACAGACACATCTACATTTGTGAATAAGCAATTATAACCCATATTACAAAGTTGACTAACGGACAACAAGTTATACCTGAGCGACTCAACTAAAAACACATTAGAAATGGAGTGCTCAGATGAAATAGCAATATTTCCTAGTCCTTTAACCTTGCCTTGATTCCCGTCACCGAATATGATTGAATCTTGAGAATCTTTGTTCTTGACGTAGGAGGTGAACATCTTGTTCTCCCCTGTCATGTGGTTTGTGCATCCGCTGTCAATAATCCAGCTTGAACCCCCGGATGCATAAACCTGCAAGGCAATTTAGGCTTGGGTCTTAGGTACCCAACTCTTGTTGGGTCCTACAAGGTTAGTAACAATGGTCTTAGGGATCCAAATGCAAGTTTTATCTCCCTTGCATTTTGTCCCTAATTTCCTAGCAATCACCTTCTTATCCTTTCTACAAATTGCAAAGGAAGCATTGCAAGCATGATAAATTGTAGAAGGTTCGTTAATTATTTTCCTAGGAACATGAGCAACATTTCTCCTAGGCATATGATGAATGACATTTTTCTTATGCATATCTCTACCATGCACATAGGAAGAACTTGAAGCAAACATGGCATTTGAATCATAAGCATTATAACTCATATCATAATGAATATTTCTAGAAAACTTCCTATCATGATACATAAAAGCGTGGTTCTTTTGACTACTATTAGCCATAGGGGCCTTCCCTTTCTCCTTGGCGGAGATGGGAGCCTTATGACTTGTGAAGTTCTTGGCTTCCCTCTTAAAGCCAAGCCCATCCTTAATTGAGGGGTGTCTACCAACAGTGTAGGCATCCCTTGCAAATTTTAGTTAATCAAATTCATTTTTGCTAGTCTTAAGTTGGGCATTAAGACTAGCCACTTCACCATTTAGTTTTGCAACAGAAGTAAGGTGCTCAACACATGCATCAACATTAAAGTTCTTACACCTATTGCAAATCACTACATGTTCTACACAAGAATTAGATATATTTGCTACTTCTAGCTTAGCATTTAAATCATCATTAATACTCTTTAAGCTCAAAATAGATTCATGGCAAGTAGATATTTCACATGAAAGCATTTCATTTCTTTTAACTTCTAAATCAAGAGAATTTTGTGCACTAACAAATTTATCATGCTCTTCATATAAAAGATCCTCTTGCTTCTCTAACAATCTATTCTTCTCATTCAAAGCATCAATTAATTCATTGATCTTGTCAATTTTAGTTCTATCTAAACCTTTGAATAAGTTAGCGTAGTCTACTTCATCATCACTAGACTCATCGTCACATGAGGAAGCATACATAGTGGTACTTCGAGTACTTACCTTCTTCTCCTTTGCCATGAGGCAGGTGTGGTGCTCGTTGGGGAAGAGAGCCGACTTGTTGAAGGCTGAGGCGGCGAGCCCTTCATTGTTAGAGTCGGACGAGGAACAATCCGAATCCCACTCCTTTCCAAGGTGTGCCTCACCCTTCGTCTTTTTGTAGGTCTTCTTCTTTTCCCACTTTCCGCTCTTTCCTTGTTCCTGGTCACTATCATTTTCGGGACAGTTAGCAATAAAATGACCAATCTTACCACACTTGAAGTAGGAGCGCTTCCCCTTCGTCTTGCTCTTGTTGGGATGCTCCTTGCAACCTTTGAGTGCCTTCTTGAAGCGCTTGATGATGAGGGTCATTTCGTCCTTGTTTAGCCCGGCCGCCTCAACTTGTGCCACCTTGCTAGGTAGCGCCTCCCTGCTACTTGTTGCTTTGAGAGCAATAGTTTGAGGCTCATAGATCGGCATTAGACCATTCAATGCATCATCAACATATCTTGCCTCCTTGATCATCATTCGCACGCTTACGAACTTTCCGAGTATTTCTTCGGGTGTCATCTTGATGTACCTAGGATTCTCACGAATAGAGTTTACAAGATGAGGATCAAGGACAGTGAAGGACCTTAGCATAAGTCGGACGACATCGTGGTCCGTCCATCTCGTGCTTCCATAACTCCTTATCTTGTTGACCAGGGTCTTGAGCCTATTGTATGTTTGAGTTGGCTCCTCTCCCCTGATCATTGTGAACCTTCCTAGTTCGCCTTCCACCAACTCCATCTTGGTGAGCATGGTGGCGTCGTTCCCCTCATGCGAGATCTTGAGGGTGTCCCAGATTTGCTTGGCATTATCCAAGCCGCTCACCTTATTGTATTCTTTCCTGCACAAGGATGCTAAAAGAACAGTAGTAGCTTGTGCATTTTTATGGATTTGTTCATTGATGAACATGGAGTTATCCGAACTATAAAATTGCATTCCATTTTCTACTATCTCCCATATACTTGGATGAAGAGAGAACAAGTGGCTACGCATTTTGTGACTCTAAAATCCGTAGTCCTCTCCATCAAAGTGTGGGGGTTTACCAAGTGGAATGGAAAGCAAATGAGCATTGGAATTATGCGGAATACGATAATAATCAAAAGAAAAGTTCGAGTTAACCGTTTTTTTCTCCTCGTATTCGTCGTCCTTTTGAGAAGAGGAAGATTCGTCGCTGTCGTAGTAGACAACCTTCCTGATGCGCCTCTTCTTCTTTCCGTCTTTCTTCTTTTGACTCGAGTCGGAGTCATTGACTTTGTCGTCCCTTGGCTCGTTGAAGATGGACTCCTTCTCGTTGTCGTTGACCACCATTCCCTTTCCCTTAGGATCCATCTCTTCGGGCGATTAGTCCCTTTCTTAAAGAGAACGGCTCTGATACCAATTGAGAGCACCTAGAGGGGGGTGAATAGGTGATCCTGTAAAAACTTGAAACTCAAAGCCACAAACTTGATTAAGTGTTAGCACAATGAAATCAAGTGGCTAAGGAGAGCTCTTGTGAATCACAATTGACACAGTGAGAACAAGCACAAGAGACACAGAGATTTATCCCGTGGTCCGGCCAAGTACAACACTTGCCTAGTCCACGTTGTGGCGTCCCAATGGACGAGAGTTGAACTCAACTCCTTTCAAGTGATCCAATGATCAACTTGAATACCACAGTGTTCTTTTTCCTTTACTCTTTCCCGTTTGTGAGGAATCTCCACAACTTGGAGCCTCTCGCCCTTACAAAGAGATGATCACAAAGAAGCACAGATGTAAGAGTGGGAAGAGCAACACACACAAGCCTCAAAGCACGAGCACAAACACGCACACAAGTCACAACTTGAGCTCAAAGATCACACACGGGGTTCTCAACTCAAAAGGAGCTCAAATTGCTGTCACAACGAATCAAATGCGCTAGAGAGATGTCTTGGTGCTAAGAGATGATCAAAGAATGATTGGTGTTCTCCTTCATGCGCCTAGAGGTCCCTTTTATAGCCCCAAGGCAGCTAGGAGCCATTGAGAGCAATCCAAGAAGGCAAATCTTGCCTTCTGTCGACTGGTGCACCGGACAGTCCGGTGCACCACTGGACACAGTCCGGTGCAGATTTCTTTCCTATTCTGGCGCAGCCGACCGTTGAAGAATTGGAGCCGTTGGCGAACCGAACATTGTCCGGTGCACACCGGACAGTCCGGTGCCCCTTCAGACCGTTGGCCCGGCCACGCGTCACGCACGGATTACGCGGCCGACCATTGGCTCGGCCGACCGTTGGCTCACCGGACAGTCCGGTGCACCACCGGACAGTCCAGTGAATTTTAGTCGTACGCCGTTGATCGCTTCCCGAGAGCGACGACTTCGCCGTGGATGGCTCACCGGACAGTCCGGTGATTTATAGCCGTACACCGCCGTCGAGTCCCGAGAGTGGACTGTTCACCGAGACTGGTTCTGCACCACCGGACAGTCCGGTGCACCCAGACCGAAGCTGTCTTTAGCTGCACACTGTCAGCTCTTTTCCAAATTGTTTTCTCCTGATTCTAGCACTTAGACAAATATGTTAGTACACAAAAACCAATGTACTAAGTCTAGAATCATACCTTTGTATTGATTTGCACTTTGTCCACCATTTGTCATAGTTTAACACATGACCATTTGTGTTGGACACTTAATCATCAAAATACTTAGAAATGGCCCAAGGGCACATTTCCCTTTCAATACCCACCATCCACAAGATAAAATTTTCCTTCTGGCACACTGAACCCTTTACTGATAGCGGATCGAAGGACCCCTGCATCTGAGGCTGAGCCTTCCCACCCACATGAAATAAATATAAAATTCAGATCAAAGTCACATGCTAACATCACGTTTTGTGAAAGTGACCCTTTCCTATTTCGATAAGGAGGAGCCTTATCTTCTGCAATGGTGATAGGTACATGGGTTCCGTCAATTGCTCCAATGCAAATCTGTATAAAAGGAAAGGAAGTTTAGGGCATGTTAAAGGGAAAAAACTAAGGAAATCATGTTTACTATTGATAGAATCATGTTCACCTGAAAAAAGGGCATGAACCTAGAATCTGTTATAATTTTTGGATGTGTCTGGATAGAATTGGGAAGCTTCACGAACCGCTGAGTTAGAGTGGGAACTATATCAAAAACTTCTGATATTTTTTGATGGATAGTCTCTCCACTATGTTGAAAAGCCTTTTGAAGCATTTGGTTACTGGCATTGTGGGAGATCATATACATGAACATCCCAAGCTGCTCTTCGACGTTAACTCCTCGTGTGTCACGTAACAAACCCTCTCTTCTAAGAAAATTTGATGTGGCTTTAAATATTTCTGGCTCCATTCGAAACTCAGACTTGCACCAACTCTCGTGCCCTTCAAGAATCTCCTTAACCTTCTGGGCACCAGAGAGAGAGGAGGTATGGATAGACCTTTTCTCTTCAGAGAGGAATGGAAGTATAGCAGGGAGAAGAATAAAGAAAAACTCCTCATCGTCTTCTTCTTCCTCTAACAAAAATTGCCTAGCTAGCTCTTCCCAAGAACACATATCTAGAGAAATCGAGAAACTACATAAGCAACACATAATCATAGCAAAAAGCATGATAAGCAAGTAACAGTCTGAAGATTATCTGCAACGAAAAACAAAAATATCTTCGAACGAAGAACCACACAAACATGGATTTTCTTAGATTATATTTATATAATTCAGAACAAACCAAAACTACAATTATCACTTGAAAGCAATTCAGTTCAGTTCAGTTAAAGGAACACTAGAAAGCAGTTCAGTTCAGTTAATCTATATAACAGGAAAGGAACTTAGAAAATACTAGGAAAGCAATTCAGTTCAGTTAAACTGCATTAGAGTGTCACATAACATGAAAGCAGTTCAGTTCAGTTAATCTATATAACTCCGGACACAACATTATGAATCACAATAGAAGAGAGCTAGACATGGAATGTGCTACCCATCCACTGCATGTCATACAAAACAAGGCAAGTCTAGATGACTTTTATTAGGAAGCCTAATGGCTGTAATGGAATGTAGCAGCCAAGAAGAAGGCTTCGTCCGAAGGCATCTGTTTTGCCAGGAAGTGATTACGTGCTCAAGTGTCATTATATTTCTATTATAACATTTCTAAACTAGTGATGATAATAAATAATGTCGAAGTAAGTACATTCTGCTAAACAACAACGGCGATGTTAAGCCAGGTTACTATAGCAATTACATCTGGCTAGTTTACTAGCAATGATAATGTACATGGTATGTGTATCTGAAAGGGAAATAGGCTCAAACCTTTTTCCTAAATGATTTTGGTGGTTGAATTGCCCAACACAAATAATTGGACTAACTAGTTTGCTCTAGATTATATGTTCTACAGGTGCCAAAGGTTCATCTACAACTATACTAAACCGACTGTCCGGAATACCATAGATTATTCCGGACAGGAGAAGCTTTTTGGAAAATCCAGCCAAGCGCGGACCGTCCGGGCCTTTGCGGCGGACCGTCCGCGACACCTAAATGACCCTCGGACAGAACCAATGCAAAACACATGTCTCTACTGCGGACCGTCCGATGGAAGAGCAAGCACCGTTCGAGACCACGCGCGGACCGTCCGGGCTCAGGCGCGGACCGTCCGGTAGGTGAGGAACCGAAAAACCCGAAGGTGACGGGTTCGACAAAATGAATTATAGCGTCCTCGCGGACCGTCCGGGGTGCACGACCGGACCGTCCGCGATTGCCTTTATCTGACATCTGACGACGCAATTGAAAGGGAAATGTGCCCTTGGGCCATTTCTAAGTATTTTGGTGATTAAGTGCCAACACGAAGTGCTTAAATGTGAATTTATGCCCATGGATAAACAAAGTGCAAATCACAAGTAAAGGTATGTTTCCAAGCCTTAGTACATTGGTTTTGTGTACTAATATACTTGTCATAAGTGCTAGAAACAGAAAGAAGAGAAGAGTTGGCTGTGTACAGCCAAAAAGGGTGTTTCGGTCTAGGGCACCGGACTGTCCGGTGGTGCACCGGACAGTGTCCGGTGCGCCAGGCTGCCTCGGGCGAAGAGGCCGCTCTCGGGAATTCGCCGACGGCGTATGGCTAAAATTCACCGGACTGTCCGGTGTGCACCGGACTGTCCGGTGAGCCAACGGTCGGCGTGCCAACGGTCGGCCGCGGAATCTGCGCGCGACACGTGGTCTGGCCAACGATCGGAAGGAGGCACTGGACTGTCCGGTGTGCACCGGACATGTCCGGTGTGCACCGGACATGTCCGGTGCGCCAGATCTGCAACGGTCGGCAACGGTCGGCTGCGCCGTTTAAGGAAATAAATCGGGCACCGGACAGTGTCCGGTGTGCACCGGACTGTCCGGTGCGCCCGACGACAGAAGGCAAGGATGGCCTTCCAGATTTGTTCTCAACGGCTCCTAGCTGCCTTGGGGCTATAAAAGGGACCCCTAGGCGCATGGAGGAGGACACCAAGCATTCCTACAACATTCCTAAGCACCAAGACATCGATTCCACGCATTTGGTTGATTGTGATAGCACCTAGAGCTCTTGTTGAGTTGTGAACTCATTGAGTTGTGTTGCGAGCTCTTGTTGCGACTTGTGTGCGTGCTGTTGCTCTGATTTTGAGTCTTGTGTGCGTTGCTTGTTCCTCCCTTACTCCGTATTTCTTTGTGAATCTCAAGTGTAAGGGCGAGAGGCTCCAAGTTGTGGAGATTCCTCGCAAACGGGATATTGAAAGGCAAAGCAAAACACCGTGGTATTCAAGTTGGTCTTTGGACCGCTTGAGAGGGGTTGATTGCAACCCTCGTCCGTTGGGACGCCACAACGTGGAGTAGGCAAGCGTTGGTCTTGGCCGAACCACGGGATAAACCACTGTGTCATCTCTGTGTTTGATCTCTTGTGGTATTGTGTTTTGTTGAGACTCCTCTCTAGCCACTTGGCAATTATTGTGCTAACACTTAACAAGTTTTTGTGGCTATAAGTTTAAGTTTTACAGGATCACCTATTCACCCCCCCTCTAGGTGCTCTCAATTGGTATCAGAGCCGTTCTCTACAAGAAAGGGACTAACCGCCCGAAGAGATGGATCCTAAGGGGAAGGGAATCGTGATCAATGATAAGGAGAAGGAGTCCTTCGTCAACGAGCCCAGAGATGACAAGCCTACCGACTCCGGCTCGGGCCATAGACGGAAGGAAGGGAAGAAGAAGAAGACAAGGCGCATCAAGGAGATCGTCTACTACGACGACAGCGACGAATCTTCCTCTTCCCAAAAGGACAACGACGACAACGACTATGACAAACAAAAGACGGTTAACTCAAACTTTTCTTTTGATTATCCGCGCATTCCGCATAGCTCAAATGCTCATTTGCTCCCCATTCCACTTGGCAAGCCTCCTCACTTTGATGGAGAGGACTACGGATTTTGGAGTCACAAAATGCGTACTCACCTATTTTCTCTCCATCCAAGCATTTGGGAGATTGTGGAAAGTGGAATGAAATTTGATAGCTCGGATAGCCCTTCGTTTATTAATGAACAGATCCATAAAAATGCACAAGCTACTACTGTGTTGCTAGCCTCTTTGTGCAGGGACGAGTATCACAAGGTGAGCGGCTTGGACAATGCCAAGCAGATTTGGGACACCCTCAAGATCTCTCATGAGGGGAATGATGTCACCTTACTCACCAAGATGGAGTTGGTGGAGGGCGAGCTCGGACGATTCGCGATGATAAGGGGAGAGGAGCCGACACAAACATACAACCGGCTCAAGATCCTTATCAACAAAATAAGGAGCTACGGAAGCACGCGATGGACGGATCACGACGTCGTCCGCCTAATGCTAAGGTCATTTACCGTTCTTGATCCTCACTTGGTGAACAATATTCGTGAAAATCCTAGGTACATCAAGATGTCGCCCGAAGAAATTCTTGGAAAATTTGTAAGCGGGCGAATGATGATCAAGGAGGCAAGGTACGTGGACGACGCGTTGAATGGCCCAATCCATGAGCCTCAACCCATTGCTCTCAAGGCAACAAGGAGCAAGGAGGCGCTACCCAGCAAGGTGGCACAAATTGAGGCGGCCGGTCTTAATGATGAAGAGATGGCCCTCATCATCAAAAGATTCAAGACGGCACTAAAGGGTCGCAAGGGACTACCAAGCAAGACTAAGACCAAGGGAAAGCGATCATGCTTCAAATGCGGTAAGCTTGGTCATTTTATTGCTAACTGTCCCGACAATGATAGTGACCAGGAACACGGGAGCAAGAGGGAAAAGAAGAAGCATTACAAGAAGGCCAAGGGCGAGGCACATATCGGAAAGGAGTGGGATTCGGATTGCTCCTCCTCCGACTCCGACAATGAAGGACTCGCCGCCACTGCCTTCAACAAGTCATCTCTCTTCCCCAACGAGCGTCACACATGCCTTATGGCAAGGGAGAAGAAGGTAAGTAATCAAAACAATGTCACTTATGATTCTTCCAGTGATGATGAGTCTAGTGATGATGAAATAGATTACTCTAGCTTGTTCAAGGGATTGGATAGAACTAAAATAGATAAAATTAATGAATTGATTGATGCCTTGAATGAAAAAGATAGACTCTTAGAAAAACAAGAGGACCTTTTGTATGAAGAGCATGACAAATTTGTAGAGGCACAAAAGTCTTATGCCTTAGAAGTTAAAAGAAATGAAGTGCTTTCTAGTGAACTATCTTCTTGTCATGAAACCATTGCTACTTTAAAGAGTGTTAATGATGACTTAAATGCTAAAGTAGCTAGTAAATCTAATTCTTGTGTAGAACATGTTGAGATTTGCACTAGGTGTAAAGATTTCGATGTTGATGCTTGTAGTGATCATTTAGTTTCAATTTCTAAATTAACTGAGGAATTGGCTAGTCTTAATGCCCAACTTAAGACTAGCAAGAATGAATTTGATAAACTAAAATTTGCAAGGGATGCCTACACGATCGGTAGACACCCCTCAATTAAGGATGGACTTGGCTTCAAGAGGGAAGCCAAGAACTTAACAAGCCATAAGGCTCCCATTCCCACTAAGGAGAAAGGGAAGGCCCCTATGGCTACTAGTGCTAAAAAGAACCATGCCTTTTTGTATCATGATAGGAGACAAACTAGAAATGCTTATAGGAGTTATAATGCGTACGATGATTTTTCTCATGCTATGTTTGCTTCTAGTTCTTCATATGTGCATGATAGAAATGTTGGTAGAAGGGATGTTGTTCATAATATGCCTAGGAGAAATGTTGTTAATATTCCTAGGAAAGTTAATGAGCCTTCTACAATATATCATGCTTTAAATGCTTCCTTTGCTATTTGTAGAAAGGATAAGAAAATAGTTGCTAGGAAGTTAGGGGCAAAATGCAAGGGAGACAAAACTTGCATTTGGGTCCCTAAGGATATTTGCACTAACCTTGTAGGACCCAACATGAGTTGGGTACCTAAGACCCAAGCCTAAATTGCCTTGCAGGTCTATGCATCCGGGGGTTCAAGCTGGATTATCGACAGCGGATGCACAAACCATATGACGGGGGAGAAGAAAATGTTCACCTCCTACGTCAAGAATAAGGATTCCCAAGATTCAATTATATTCGGTGATGGGAATCAAGGCAAGGTAAAAGGGTTAGGTAAAATTGCAATTTCAAATGAGCACTCTATCTCTAATGTGTTTTTAGTAGAGTCTCTTGGATATAATTTGCTATCGGTTAGTCAATTATGCAATATGGGATATAACTGTCTATTTACAAATGTAGATGTGTCTGTCTTTAGAAGAAGTGATGGTTCACTAGCTTTTAAGGGTGTATTAGACGGCAAGCTTTACTTAGTTGATTTTGCAAAAGAAGAGGCCGGTCTAGATGCATGCTTAATTGCTAAGACTAGCATAGGCTGGCTGTGGCATCGCCGCTTAGCACATGTGGGGATGAAGAACCTTCACAAGCTTCTAAAGGGAGAACACGTGATAGGATTGACTAACGTAAAATTCGAAAAAGATAGACCTTGTGCAGCTTGTCAAGCAGGTAAACAAGTGGGAGGAGCACATCACAGCAAGAATGTGATGCCCACTTCAAGACCTCTGGAGCTGCTGCATATGGACCTCTTCGGACCCGTCGCCTATCTGAGCATAGGAGGAAGTAAGTATGGTCTAGTTATTGTTGATGACTTTTCCCGCTTCACTTGGGTGTTCTTTTTGCAGGATAAGTCTGAAACCCAAGGGACCCTCAAGTGCTTCCTCAGGAGAGCTCAAAACGAGTTTGAGCTCAAAGTGAAGAAGATAAGGAGCGACAACGGGTCCGAGTTCAAGAACCTTCAAGTGGAGGAGTTCCTTGAGGAGGAAGGGATCAAGCACGAGTTCTCCGCTCCCTACACACCACAGCAAAATGGTGTGGTAGAGAGGAAGAACAGGACGCTAATCGATATGGCGAGGACGATGCTTGGAGAATTCAAGACCCCCGAGTGTTTTTGGTCGGAAGCCGTGAACATGGCTTGCCACGCCATCAACAGGGTCTACCTTCATCGCCTCCTCAAGAAGACTTCGTATGAGCTTCTAACCGGTAACAAACCCAATGTATCGTACTTTCGTGTATTTGGGAGCAGGTGCTACATTCTAGTGAAGAAGGGTAGAAATTCTAAATTTGCTTCCAAAGCTGTAGAAGGGTTTTTGTTAGGTTATGACTCAAATACAAAGGCGTATAGAGTCTTCAACAAATCATCGGGTTTGGTTGAAGTCTCTAGCGACGTTGTATTTGATGAGACTAATGGCTCTCCAAAAGAGCAAGTTGTTGATCTTGATGATGTAGATGAAGAAGATGTTCCAACGGCCGCTATGCGCACCATGGCGATTGGTGATGTGCGACCACAGGAACACTTGGAGCAAGATCAACCTTCTTCCTCAACTATGGTGCATCCCCCAACTCAAGACGATGAACAGGTTCATCAACAGGAGGCGTGTGATCAAGGGGGAGCACAAGATGATCATGTGATGGAGGAAGAAGCGGAACCGGCACCTCCAACCCAAGTTCGAGCGATGATTCAAAGGGATCATCCCGTCGACCAAATTCTGGGTGACATTAGCAAGGGAGTAACTACTCGGTCTCGATTAGTTAATTTTTGTGAACATTACTCCTTTGTCTCTTTTATTGAGCCTTTCAGGGTAGAGGAGGCCTTGCTAGATCCGGACTGGGTGTTGGCCATGCAGGAGGAGCTCAACAACTTCAAGAGGAATGAAGTTTGGACACTGGTGCCTCGTCCGAAGCAAAATGTTGTGGGAACCAAGTGGGTGTTCCGCAACAAACAAGACGAGCACGGGGTGGTGACGAGAAACAAGGCTCGACTTGTGGCAAAAGGTTATGCCCAAGTCGCAGGTTTGGATTTCGAGGAGACTTTTGCTCCTGTGGCTAGGCTAGAATCAATTCGTATCTTGCTAGCATATGCCGCTCATCATTCTTTCAGGTTGTACCAAATGGATGTGAAGAGCGCTTTCCTCAACGGGCCAATCAAGGAGGAGGTGTACGTGGAGCAACCCCCTGGCTTCGAGGATGAACGATACCCCGACCATGTGTGTAAGCTCTCTAAGGCGCTCTATGGACTTAAGCAAGCCCCAAGAGCATGGTATGAATGCCTTAGAGACTTTCTAATTGTTAATGCTTTCAAGGTTGGGAAAGCCGATCCAACTCTTTTTACAAAGACATGTGATGGTGATTTGTTTGTGTGCCAAATTTATGTCGATGACATAATATTTGGTTCTACTAACCAAAAGTCTTGTGAAGAGTTTAGCAGGGTGATGACGCAGAAATTCGAAATGTCGATGATGGGCGAGTTGAACTACTTCCTTGGGTTCCAAGTGAAGCAACTCAAGGATGGCACCTTCATCTCCCAAACGAAGTACACGCAAGATCTGCTAAAGAGGTTTGGGATGAAGGACGCCAAGCCCGCAAAGACTCCGATGGGAACCGACGGACACACTGACCTCAACAAAGGAGGTAAGTCCGTTGATCAAAAAGCATACCGGTCCATGATAGGTTCTTTACTTTATCTATGTGCTAGTAGACCGGATATTATGCTTAGCGTATGCATGTGTGCTAGATTTCAATCCGATCCTAAGGAGTGTCACTTAGTGGCGGTGAAGCGAATTCTTAGATATTTGGTTGCTACGCCTTGCTTCGGGCTCTGGTATCCAAAGGGGTCTACCTTTGACTTGGTTGGATACTCAGACTCCGACTATGCTGGGTGTAAGGTCGATAGGAAGAGTACATCGGGGACGTGCCAATTCTTAGGAAGGTCCCTGGTGTCGTGGAACTCTAAGAAACAAACTTCCGTTGCCCTATCCACCGCTGAGGCCGAGTATGTTGCCGCAGGACAGTGTTGCGCGCAACTACTTTGGATGAGGCAAACCCTCAGGGACTTTGGCTACAATCTGAGCAAAGTCCCACTCCTATGTGACAATGAGAGCGCTATCCGCATGGCGGAAAATCCTGTTGAACACAGCCGCACAAAGCACATTGACATCCGGCATCACTTTTTGAGAGACCACCAGCAAAAGGGGGATATCGAAGTGTTTCATGTTAGCACTGAGAACCAGCTAGCCGATATCTTTACCAAGCCTCTAGATGAGAAGATCTTTTGCAGGCTGCGTAGTGAGCTAAATGTCTTAGATTCGCGGAACTTGGATTGAATTGTAGCATACATGTGTTTATGTCTTTGATCATGTTCATTCTGCATTTTGTTGCTTATTGTGGTGCTCAAGTTGTACAAACACTCCCTGGACCTCACAAGTCCGTTGCAAAGTGATGCACATGTTTAGGGGGAGATGTGTTACAACTTGACCCTTTGAGACTAACCATATGCTTGAGTTTGCTTGATTTAGTCTCGAAGGAGAATTGAAAGGGAAAAGGTGGACTTGGACCATGAAAGACTTCCACTGCACTCCGATGAGAGGGTAACTTATTCCAAGTTCATCTCATGAACTTTTATTGCCATTTGTTCTTAATTGAAGATTTTGGTGAGGCAATGGGGTTAAAGGGCCAAGTTTAATCCTGTTTTGGTGCTTGATGCCAAAGGGGGAGAAAATAAAGGCCAAAGCAATAAATGGATCAGCTACCACTTGAGAGATTTGAAAATAGTAGAGTAGAGCTTTTGGTTTGCCAAAACTCTTTTTGTCACTCTTGTCAAAAGTTGGCTTCTTGGGGGCAGGAGTGTTGATTATGGGAAATAGGGGGAGTTTTTGAAATCTTTGATCAATCTCTTTTGGAATGACTCTCTTTATGCTTCAACATGTGTGTTTGACTTAGAGATAGAGAATTGAGTTTGATTTGCAAAAACAAACCAAGTGGTGGCAAAGGATGATCCATATATGCCAAAATAGAATCAAAATAAATTTGAGGTTTATTTGAAGTGATTTTGCACTTGTTTTAGTTGCCTTATGTTGTGTTGGCATAAATCACCAAAAAGGGGGAGATTGAAAGGGAAATGTGCCCTTGGGCCATTTCTAAGTATTTTGGTGATTAAGTGCCAACACGAAGTGCTTAAATGTGAATTTATGCCCATGGATAAACAAAGTGCAAATCACAAGTAAAGGTATGTTTCTAAGCCTTAGTACATTGGTTTTGTGTACTAATATACTTGTCATAAGTGCTAGAAACAGAAAGAAGAGAAGAGTTGGCTGTGTACAGCCAAAAAGGGTGTTTCGGTCTGGGGCACCGGACAGTGTCCGGTGCGCCAGGCTGCCTCGGGCGAAGAGGCCGCTCTCGGGAATTCGCCGACGGCGTATGGCTAAAATTCACCGGACTGTCCGGTGTGCACCGGACTGTCCGGTGTGCACCGGACTGTCCGGTGAGCCAACGGTCGGCGTGCCAACGGTCGGCCGCGGAATCTGCGCGCGACACGTGGTCTGGCCAACGGTCGGAAGGAGGCACCGGACTGTCCGGTGTGCACCGGACATGTCCGGTGCGCCAGATCTGCAACGGTCGGCTGCGCCGTTTAAGGAAATAAATCGGGCACCGGACAGTGTCCGGTGTGCACCGGACTGTCCGGTGCGCCCGACGACAGAAGGCAAGGATGGCCTTCCAGATTTGTTCTCAACGGCTCCTAGCTGCCTTGGGGCTATAAAAGGGACCCCTAGGCGCATGGAGGAGGACACCAAGCATTCCTACAACATTCCTAAGCACCAAGACATCGATTCCACGCATTTGGTTCATTGTGATAGCACCTAGAGCTCTTGTTGAGTTGTGAACTCATTGAGTTGTGTTGCGAGCTCTTGTTGCGACTTGTGTGCGTGCTGTTGCTCTGATTTTGAGTCTTGTGTGCGTTGCTTGTTCCTCCCTTACTCCGTATTTCTTTGTGAATCTCAAGTGTAAGGGCGAGAGGCTCCAAGTTGTGGAGATTTGAAAGGGAAATGTGCCCTTGGGCCATTTCTAAGTATTTTGGTGATTGACTGCAAACACAAGGGCTTAAATGTGAAAATATGCTCATGGATGAACAAAGTGTAAATCACAAGTAAAGGTATGTTTCTAAGCCTTAGTACATTAGTTTTGTGTACTAACATCTTGTCTAAGTGTTAGAAACAGGAGAAAGAAGAAAAGAAAAGAAGTGGAGAGTGGCTGTGTACAGCCAAAGGCTGCTTCGGACTGGGGCACCGGACTGTCCGGTGTGCACCGGACAGTGTCCGGTGCGCCAGACCAGCGCGGAGCAAACCAGCCGCTCTCGGGTTTTTCTCCGGCGACTTCGGCTAAAATTCACCGGACTGTCCGGTGTGCACCGGACTGTCCGGTGAGCCAACGGTCGGCCGGGCCAACGGTCGGCCGCGCGATCGGCGCGCGACACGTGGCCGAGCCAACGGTCGGAAGGAAGCACCGGACTGTCCGGTGTGCACCGGACATGTCCGGTGCGCCAACTGTGCGCAGATCTGACTCAGACAGCAACGGTCGGATGCGCTGTTTAAGGAAACAAATCAGGCACCGGACAGTGTCCGGTGTGCACCAGACTGTCCGGTGCGCCACGAGACAGAAGGCAAAGATGGCCTTCCAGATTTGTTCCCAACGGCTCCTAGCTGCCTTGGGGCTATAAAAGGGACCCCTTGGCGCATGGAGGAGTACACCAAGCATTCCTACAACTCTTCTAAGCACCAAGACATCAATCTCACGCATTCGTTTCATTGTGATAGCATATAGAGCTCTTGTGGAGTTGTGAACTCTTTGTGTTGCGTTGCGAGCTCTTGTTGCGACTTGTGTGCGTGTTGCTGCTCTGATTTTCGAGTCTTGTGTGCGTTGCTCATTCCCACCTTACTCCGTAATTCTTTGTGAACTCAATTGTAAGGGCGAGAGACTCCAAGTTGTGGAGATTCCTCGCAAACGGGAAAAGATCAAAGGAAAGAAAAACACCGTGGTATTCAAGTTGATCATTGGATCACTTGAGAGGAGTTGAGTGCAACTCTCGTCCGTTGGGACGCCACAACGTGGAGTAGGCAAGTTTTGTACTTGGCCGAACCACGGGATAACCACCGTGTCAACTCTGTGATTGCTTTCTTGTGGTTATCGTGTTTTAAGTTCTCTCTAGCCACTTGGTCATACTTGTGCTAACCCTTAACAAGTTTTTTGTGGCTTAAGTTTTGAAGTTTTACAGGATCACCTATTCACCCCCCCCCCTCTAGGTGCTCTCAATTGGTATCGGAGCCGTTCTCTTCAAGAAAGGGACTAACCGCCCGAAGAGATGGATCCTAAGGGGAAGGGAATTGTGATCAACGACAAGGAGAAGGAGTCCTTCGTCAACGAGCCAAGGGATGACAAGTCCAATGACTCGGGCTCGGGCCACAAGCGAAGAGATGGGAAGAAGAAGAAGACAAGACGCATCAAGGAGATCGTCTACTACGACAGCGATGAGTCCTCTTCTTCCCAAAAGGACGACGACCACGACAAACAAAGGAAACCGGTTAATTCTAACTTTTCTTTTGACTACTCTCGTATTCCGCAAAGTTCAAATTCACATTTGCTTTCCATTCCACTCGGCAAGCCCCCACACTTTGATGGGGAGGACTACGGATTTTGGAGCCACAAAATGCGTAGTCACCTATTCTCTCTCCATCCTAGCATATGGGAGATTGTAGATAGTGGAATGCACTTTAATAGTTCGGATAGTCCTATATTCATTAATGAGCAAATCCATAAGAATGCACAAGCTACTACTGTTCTTCTAGCCTCATTGTGCAGGGATGAATATAATAAAGTGAGTGGCTTGGATAACGCCAAGCAAATCTGGGATACCCTCATGATCTCTCATGAGGGAAATGACGCTACCTTGCTCACCAAAATGGAGTTGGTGGAGGGCGAGCTTGGACGGTTCGCGATGATAAGGGGCGAGGAGCCAACTCAGACATACAACCGGCTCAAGACCCTTATCAACAAAATAAGGAGCTACGGAAGCACGCGATGGACGGACCACGACGTCGTCCGACTAATGCTCAGGTCCTTTACCGTTCTTGATCCTCATTTGGTGAATAATATTCGTGAGAATCCCAGGTACACCAAAATGTCGCCCGAAGAAGTCCTAGGAAAATTCGTCAGCGGGCGAATGATGATCAAGGAGGCAAGGTATGTGGACGACGCCTTGAATGGACCGATCAACGAGCCGCAACCTTTTGCTCTCAAAGCCACAGGGAACAAGGAGGCGCTACCCAGCAAGGTGGCGCAAATTGAGGCGGCCGGTCTAAATGAAGAAGAAATGGCCCTCATTATCAAGAGATTCAAGACGGTACTAAAGGGTCGCAATGGACAGCCGAGCAAGACTAAGACCAAGGGGAAGCGATCATGCTTCAAATGCGGTAAGCTTGGTCATTTTATTGCTAACTGTCCCGATAATGATAGTGACCAGGAAAAGGGAAACAAGAGGGAAAAGAAGAAGCATTACAAGAAGGCAAAGGGCGAGGCGCATCTAGGCAAGGAGTGGGACTCGGATTGCTCCTCGTCCGACTCCGACAATGAAGGACTCGCCGCCACCGCCTTCAACAAATCAACCCTCTTCCCCAACGAGCGTCACACATGCCTTATGGCAAGGGAGAAGAAGGTATGTACTCGCAACTCTACCTATGCTTCTTCAAGTGAGGACGAATCTAGTGATGAGGATGAAGTAGATTATTCATGTTTGTTCAAGGGCTTAGATAGATCTAAGATAGACAAAATTAATGAATTAATTGATGCCTTGAATGAAAAGAATATACTTTTAGAAAAACAAGAGGATTTGTTGTATGAAGAGCATGATAAATTTGTTGAGGCACAAAAATCCTATGCTTTAGAAGTTAAGAGAAATGAAATGCTTTCTTTTGAACTATCTACTTGTCATGAAACCATTTCTACTTTGCAAGGTGTCAACAATGATTTAAATGCTAAATTAGAAGTAGCAAATAAATCCAATTCTTGTGTAGAACATGTTGAAATTTGTACTAGGTGTAAAGATTTTGACATTAATGCTTGTAGTGAACACCTAGTTTCAATTTCCAAGCTTAATGATGAACTGGCTAGTCTTAATGCTCAACTTAAGACTAGCAAGAATGATTTCGATAAGCTAAAATTTGCAAGGGATGCCTACACAATTGGTAGACACCCCTCAATTAAGGATGGACTTGGCTTCAAGAGAGAAGCTAAGAACTTAACAAGCCATAAGGCTCCCATTCCCGCCAAGGAGAAAGGGAAGGCCCCTATGGCTAGTAATGTGCAAAAGAACCATGCTTTTATGTATTATGATAGGAGACAAACTAGAAATGCTTATAGGAGTTATAATGCTTTTGATGATTTTGACTCTCATGCCATGTTTGCTTCTAGTTCTTCCTATATGCATGGTAGAAATATGTCTAGGAGAAATGCTATTCATCATGTGTCTAGAAAGAATGCTATTCATGCTCCTAGGAAAGTAGTGAATGAACCTTCCACAATTTATTATGCTTTAAATGCTTCCTTTGCTATTTGTAGAAAGGATAAGAAAATTGTTGCTAGGAAATTAGGGGCAAAATGCAAGGGAGACAAAACTTGCATTTGGGTCCCTAAGGATATTTGCACTAACCTTGTAGGACCCAACATGAGTTGGGTACCTAAGACCCAAGCCTAAATTTGCCTTGCAGGTTTATGCATCCGGGGGTTCAAGCTGGATTATTGATAGCGGATGCACAAACCATATGACGGGGGAGAAGAAGATGTTCATCTCCTACGTCAAGAATAAGGATTCCCAAGATTCAATCATATTCGGTGATGGGAATCAAGGCAAGGTAAAAGGGTTAGGTAAAATTGCAATTTCTAATGAGCACTCTATCTCTAATGTGTTTTTAGTAGAGTCACTAGGATATAATTTACTATCTGTTAGTCAATTGTGCAATATGGGATATAACTGTCTGTTTACAAATATAGATGTGTCTGTCTTTAGAAGAAGTGATGGTTCACTAGCTTTTAAGGGTGTATTAGACGGCAAACTTTATTTAGTTGATTTTGCAAAAGAAGAGGCCGGTCTAGATGCATGCTTAATGGCTAAGACTTGCATGGGCTGGCTGTGGCATCGCCGCTTAGCACATGTGGGGATGAAGAACCTTCACAAGCTTCTAAAGGGAGAACATGTGATAGGTCTAACCAATGTTCATTTCGAAAAAGATAGACCTTGTGCAGCTTGTCAAGCAGGGAAACAGGTGGGAGGAGCGCATCACAGCAAGAATGTGATGACCACTTCAAGACCCCTGGAGCTGCTGCATATGGACCTCTTCGGACTCGTCGCCTATCTAAGCATAGGGGGAAGTAAGTATGGTCTAGTTATTGTTGATGACTTTTCCCGCTTCACTTGGGTGTTCTTTTTGCAGGATAAGTCTGAAACCCAAGGGACCCTCAAGCGCTTCCTCAGGAGGGCTCAAAATGAGTTTGAGCTCAAAGTGAAAAAGATAAGGAGCGACAACGGGTCCGAGTTCAAGAACCTTCAAGTGGAGGAGTTCCTTGAAGAAGAAGGGATCAAGCACGAGTTCTCCGCTCCCTACACACCACAGCAAAATGGTGTGGTAGAGAGAAAGAACAGGACGCTCATCGACATGGCGAGGACGATGCTAGGAGAGTTCAAGACCCCCGAGTGCTTTTGGACGGAAGCCGTTAACACTGCTTGCCACGCCATCAACAGGGTCTACCTTCATCGTCTCCTCAAGAAGACGTCGTATGAGCTACTAACCGGTAACAAACCCAATGTATCGTACTTTCGTGTATTTGGGAGTAAATGCTACATTCTAGTGAAGAAAGGTAGAAATTCTAAGTTTGCTCCCAAAGCTGTAGAAGGGTTTTTGTTAGGTTATGACTCAAATACAAAGGCGTATAGAGTCTTCAACAAATCATCGGGTTTGGTTGAAGTCTCTAGCGACGTTGTATTTGATGAGACTAATGGCTCTCCAAGAGAGCAAGTTGTTGATTGTGATGATGTAGATGAAGAAGATGTTCCGACGGCTGCTATACGAACCATGGCGATTGGAGAAGTACGGCCACAGGAAAAAGATGAACGAGATCAACCTTCTTCCTCAACTATGGTGCATCCCCCAACCGAAGATGACGAACAGGTACCTCAAGTGGAGGCACTTGATCAAGGGGGAGCACAAGATGATCAAGTGATGGAGGAAGAAGCGCAACCGGCACCTCCAACCCAAGTTCGAGCGATGATTCAAAGGGATCATCCCGTCGACCAAATTCTGGGTGACATTAGCAAGGGAACTACTCGATCTCGATTAGTTAATTTTTGTGAGCATTACTCCTTTGTCTCTTCTATTGAGCCTTTCAGGGTAGAAGAGGCCTTGCTAGATCCGGACTGGGTGTTGGCCATGCAAGAGGAGTTAAACAACTTCAAGCGCAATGAAGTTTGGACACTGGTGCCTCGTCCGAAGCAAAATGTTGTGGGAACCAAGTGGGTGTTCCGCAACAAACAGGACGAGCACGGGGTGGTGACGAGGAACAAGGCTCGACTTGTGGCAAAAGGTTATGCCCAAGTCGCAGGTTTGGACTTTGAGGAGACCTTCGCTCCTGTGGCTAGGCTAGAGTCAATTCGAATCTTGCTAGCATATGCCGCTCACCATTCTTTCAGGTTGTACCAAATGGATGTGAAGAGCGCTTTCCTCAACGGGCCGATCAAGGAGGAGGTATACGTAGAGCAACCCCCTGGCTTCGAGGATGAACGGTACCCCGACCACGTGTGTAAGCTCTCTAAGGCGCTCTATGGACTTAAGCAAGCCCCAAGAGCATGGTATGAATGCCTTAGAGATTTCTTAATTGCTAATGCTTTCAAGGTTGGGAAAGCCGATCCAACTCTTTTTACAAAGACATGTGATGGTGATTTGTTTGTGTGCCAAATTTATGTCGATGACATAATATTTGGTTCTACTAACCAAAAGTCTTGTGAAGAGTTTAGCAGGGTGATGACGCAGAAATTCGAGATGTCGATGATGGGCGAGTTGAACTACTTCCTTGGGTTCCAAGTGAAGCAACTCAAGGACGGCACTTTCATCTCCCAAACAAAGTACACGCAGGATCTGCTAAAGCGGTTTGGGATGAAGGACGTCAAGCCCGCAAAGACTTCGATGGGGACCGACGGACACACCGACCTCAACAAAGGAGGTAAGTCCGTTGATCAAAAAGCATACCGGTCAATGATAGGTTCTTTGCTTTACTTATGTGCTAGTAGACCAGATATTATGCTTAGCGTATGCATGTGTGCTAGATTTCAATCCGATCCTAAGGAGTGTCACTTAGTGGCGGTGAAGCGAATTCTTAGATATTTGGTTGCTACGCCTTGCTTCGGGCTCTGGTATCCAAAGGGGTCTACCTTTGACTTAGTTGGATACTCAGACTCCGACTATGCTGGATGTAAGGTCGATAGGAAGAGTACATCGGGGACGTGCCAATTCTTAGGAAGGTCCCTGGTGTCATGGAACTCTAAGAAACAAACATCCGTTGCCCTATCCACCGCTGAGGCCAAGTACGTTGCCGCAGGTCAGTGTTGCGCGCAACTACTTTGGATGAGGCAAACCCTCCGGGACTTTGGCTACAATCTGAGCAAAGTCCCACTCCTATGTGACAATGAGAGTGCTATCCGCATGGCGGAGAATCCTGTTGAGCACAGCCGCACAAAGCACATAGACATCCGGCATCACTTTTTGAGAGACCACCAGCAAAAGGGAGATATCGAAGTGTTTCATGTTAGCACCGAGAACCAGCTAGCCGATATCTTTACCAAGCCTCTAGATGAGAAGACCTTTTGCAGGCTGCGTAGTGAGCTAAATGTCTTAGATTCGCGGAACTTGGATTGAATTGTAGCATACATGTGTTTATGCACTTGATCAGGTTCATTCTGCATTTTGTTGCTTATTGTGGTGCTCAAGTTGTACAAACACTCCCTGGACCTCACAAGTCCGTTGCAAAGTGATGCACATGTTTAGGGGGAGATGTGTTACAACTTGACCCTTTGAGACTAACCATTTGCTTGAGTTTGCTTGATTTAGTCTCGAAGGTGAATTGAAAGGGAAAAGGTGGACTTGGACCATGAAAGACTTCCACTGCACTCCGATGAGGGGGTAACTAATTCCAAGTTCATCTCATGAAATCTTATTGCCATTTGCTCTTAATTGAAGACTTTGGTGAGGCAATGGGGTTAAAAAGGCCAAGATTAATCCCGTTTTGGTGCTTGATGCCAAAGGGGGAGAAAATAAAGGCCAAAGTGATAAATGGATCAGCTACCACTTGAGAGATTTTGAAAACAGTAGAATAGAGCTTTTTGTTTTTAGCAAAACTCTTTTATTGCGTCTCTTGTCAAAAGTTGGCTTCTTGTGGGGAGAAGTGTTGATTATGGGAAATAGGGGGAGTTTTCGAAATCTTTGATCAATCTCTTGTGAAATGACTCTCTTTATACTTCAACATGTGTGTTTGACTTAGAGATAGAGATTTAAAATTGATTTGCAAAAACAAACCAAGTGGTGGCAAAGGATGATCCATATATGCCAAAATTGAATAAAACTCAAAGTCAGTTTTTATTTGAAGTGATTTTGCACTTGTTCTAGTTGCTTTATGTTGTGTTGGCATAAATCACCAAAAAGGGGGAGATTGAAAGGGAAATGTGCCCTTGGGCCATTTCTAAGTATTTTGGTGATTGACTGCAAACACAAGGGCTTAAATGTGAAAATATGCTCATGGATGAACAAAGTGTAAATCACAAGTAAAGGTATGTTTCTAAGCCTTAGTACATTAGTTTTGTGTACTAACATCTTGTCTAAGTGTTAGAAACAGGAGAAAGAAGAAAAGAAAAGAAGTGGAGAGTGGCTGTGTACAGCCAAAGGCTGCTTCGGACTGGGGCACCGGACTGTCCGGTGTGCACCGGACAGTGTCCGGTGCGCCAGACCAGCGCGGAGCAAACCAGCCGCTCTCGGGTTTTTCTCCGGCGACTTCGGCTAAAATTCACCGGACTGTCCGGTGTGCACCGGACTGTCCGGTGAGCCAACGGTCGGCCGGGCCAACGGTCGGCCGCGCGATCGGCGCGCGACACGTGGCCGAGCCAACGGTCGGAAGGAAGCACCGGACTGTCCGGTGTGCACCGGACATGTCCGGTGTGCACCGGACATGTCCGGTGCGCCAACTGTGCGCAGATCTGACTCAGACAGCAACGGTCGGATGCGCTGTTTAAGGAAACAAATCAGGCACCGGACAGTGTCCGGTGTGCACCGGACTGTCCGGTGCGCCACGAGACAGAAGGCAAAGATGGCCTTCCAGATTTGTTCCCAACGGCTCCTAGCTGCCTTGGGGCTATAAAAGGGACCCCTTGGCGCATGGAGGAGTACACCAAGCATTCCTACAACTCTTCTAAGCACCAAGACATCAATCTCACGCATTCGTTTCATTGTGATAGCATATAGAGCTCTTGTGGAGTTGTGAACTCTTTGTGTTGCGTTGCGAGCTCTTGTTGCGACTTGTGTGCGTGTTGCTGCTCTGATTTTCGAGTCTTGTGTGCGTTGCTCATTCCCACCTTACTCCGTAATTCTTTGTGAACTCAATTGTAAGGGCGAGAGACTCCAAGTTGTGGAGATTCCTCGCAAACGGGAAAAGATCAAAGGAAAGAAAAACACCGTGGTATTCAAGTTGATCATTGGATCACTTGAGAGGAGTTGAGTGCAACTCTCGTCCGTTGGGACGCCACAACGTGGAGTAGGCAAGTTTTGTACTTGGCCGAACCACGGGATAACCACCGTGTCAACTCTGTGATTGCTTTCTTGTGGTTATCGTGTTTTAAGTTCTCTCTAGCCACTTGGTCATACTTGTGCTAACCCTTAACAAGTTTTTTGTGGCTTAAGTTTTGAAGTTTTACAGGATCACCTATTCACCCCCCCCTCTAGGTGCTCTCAAGATTCCTCGCAAACGGGATATTGAAAGGCAAAGCAAAACACCGTGGTATTCAAGTTGGTCTTTAGACCGCTTGAGAGGGGTTGATTGCAACCCTCGTCCGTTGGGACGCCACAACGTGGAGTAGGCAAGCGTTGGTCTTGGTCGAACCACGGGATAAACCACTGTGTCATCTCTGTGTTTGATCTCTTGTGGTATTGTGTTTTGTTGAGACTCCTCTCTAGCCACTTGGCAATTATTGTGCTAACACTTAACAAGTTTTTGTGGCTATAAGTTTAAGTTTTACAGGATCACCTATTCACCCCCCCCCTCTAGGTGCTCTCAGCAATAAATGCAATATAGCCGTTACTACTGACCGTTGCGTTTTCAGCCGTTGATCTGCAGGAGCGGACCGTCCGCGGTTGGCAGAAAGGAGAAACAGCTAGGAAGTGGTTGGTGGCTATAAATACAACCCCAACCACCTCCATTCAATCCATCCAAGCATTCCAACCTTCAACATTCAATACAAGAGCTAGCAATCCATTCCAAGACACAATCAAAGCCTCCAATTTCTCCAAGTTCCACAATTGAGACAAGTGATCATTAGTGATTAGTGACTTAAGAGAGAGAGTGATCTGTGTGTTATTTGTCGCTCTTGTCGCTTGGCTTTTGCAATCGTGCTTTCTTTCTTCCTATTCTTATTCTCAAGGCACTTGTAATCAAAGCAAGAGACACTAAGTTTGTAGTGGTCCTTGTGGGGTCTAAGTGACCTGTTTGATTAAGGAGAAAGCTCACTCCGTCTAAGTGACCGTTTGAGAGAGGGAAAGGGTTGAAAGAGACCCGGTCTTAGTGACCACCTCAACGGGGAGTAGGTTTGCAAGAACCGAACCTTGGTAAAACAAATCATCGTGTCTCACTCTTTATTTGCCCGCGATTTGTTTTTTCACCCTCTTTCTCGGACTCGTTTACATTTCTAACGCTAACCCGGCTTGTAGTTGTGCTTAAGTTTATAAATTTCAGATTCACCCTATTCACCCCCCCTCTAGTCGACTTTCAGTATCCATCATACACAAACGTATTCAAGCATATCTAAAACTACAGCTAGAGGCCTGCACACTTATATATACAGATATAAACGTATGAAGATGCAAAAAGAAGATCCTAGTTCTGCTAATGCTCATCATCATTAATAATGAAATTACAAGCGCACAGAACTGAAAATAGGTAAAGAAACTGCATACGGCGGAGCTGATGTGGTGCTGCTTGCTCGCTGGCTGCGTACGGCGGAGCGACGGAGTGGAGTGGAACTGCGTACGGTGGAGTTGCTTGCTCGCTGGCTGAATCTGGATGTGGTGCTCCGCTGTATCGCCTTGGATCTGCTCGCTCGCTGGCGGCGCGACAGGGAAAGCCGCCCGACCTCAGGTGTCGGGGGAGGGTTTCCTGGGGTGATTGGCTGGATCCGGGTGCGCTGGCCCAGGTGTTTGTCTTCCAAACAGGCCGGTAAATTTTCTCGCGGCCCATTTCCACGCGACGTGCGTACACAGGGAAAACGCCCGATTACCCCTAAGAACTAGCCTTCCAAACTAGCCCTCAAGGCTTCAGTGTGGTTCACGCGGGCACTGGGGGAGCACGGACGAACAACGTGGAGAGATCGATGGTGGCTAGATGAAAGAAGAAGAGCCAAAAAGGGGTAGTTGGTCAATGTCTCACAAATGAGAGTAGAGATGGAAATGGGGACTGGATCTTAGATTTTCCGAGGGAATTACCATTAGGGGATGGGAGTATAGAAGTTTCTACTTCTACATAAATGTAAACGGAAAAATTCTCCCACGACGGGTGAACGAGGATGAGTGTAAGGAAATATTTCTCAACCTCGTTCCCCGCGAGGACCCGTTAAACTAAATTGTGACGATGTTTTTATGTAATAAATAATTATAAAATAAATAATTACCTTGTTAAGAGATAACTTATTATATAAATGTGTATATATAATGATTTTTCACATATAAGTGACATATAATGATTTTTCACATCTGATGATGTGTATAAGTGACAATGTTTTACATTACTAACATATGAATAACATATGAAATATGTTCTATTATAATTTAAACGGGGACGGGATCCCCAACGAGGATTTATCCCCACGGGGAACAGTGATAAGCCCATAAACATTCGTCGGATCATCGGAAAAAAATCATCGCGGGATGAGGAAGGAAGCTAAAATCCGACCATAAATTTTCCATTACCATCCCTAAATGAAAGTTATTAAAATTTCTTCTTTAAAGCATGTTTCTTGGTTCTATTTCTGATAGAGCGCAACAATGAAAAACAAAAGTAAAAACTTTGTTGTTCGCAGTCTTATGTTTGTAACTAGTTAAGTGCCCGTGCGTTGCGACGGCACACAAATTATTGAGAGATCTGTTGCTGCTTGTCCGTGTCAATGAGCTGCTCGTATCAATGACGGGCTATCATTAGTGACTCCCATCTTGTGAAATGTAACAGACGTGTCCATCTTGCGAAACACGATGTAGATCTTGCGTGGACAACAGAAATAACATTAAAAACCACAAGATTGATTAAGCTAAAGTAAACATTCAACATCCACAACGCCTTAGTCATTTGTCGTGAAAATTCACGCAAGTATTGTAGTGCAATGTATTTGAATACGCAAACACTCCTTAGTAAGATGCCCGTGTTAACGATATGACAAATCTAATCTTACATATAGTTTATCATCCATGGACCACAAGATAAAAGAGTATAAATAATAAAAAAATACACCAATGTGAGCCCAAGCAAATATAGGAAAGAGCTGACCAACAAGAACTACTCATCCTTCATTCCATCCGTGCACAAAATCCAACAAAAAAATTGGTGTGAACTATATGCAAGATACAGACCAAAACTTTAACTATTTACTTAAGTAAAACTAACTACAATAGGCTAAGTATATGTCGGCGCTGCCCAAGCTCTCCAGCTCCAAAGCCTCTAAAGCTTTGGATGCACGAGCCCATGCATCATATAGGTGAGAAGCATTTGTCATCTCCCTAACAAATAGCTCAAACCATTCAGAGCCATTATTACTTGTTTAGTAATTATCTGCAGTTGGAGGATGTTCTGTATCTGTAGTCATATCCACACCACCATTTGAAATTCCTACACGGAATGCAAGATTGATGCTACTGTCAGCAATACACTCTAGAAAACTACTTCAACGCTTTCTAAAAAAATAATATAACGCATTAGTAATTAAGTGTGACGCAACCAATTCGTTCCCTATGGTACTAACACCATTCTAGCTGACAAATTCCAACTACCACCAAATACATTGTGGGCTTGATGTCATATCAGAATACAGGTAAAGCAGAGGCAACATAGGATATTCGATGGTCCAATTCTACATAAATTTAATTCCTTAGCAAAATCAAATAGAAACATGTGTTTAAATTGAGTAGCATATGATAATGTAGATATATAACAGTAACAAAATATGAATCAAGGAAATTTGAAATAGTGAAATAAAATAGCTCTAGATAAAATTGGTGGCACCAAGAACCACACTCCCATTGAATAATTGACAGGTCACTATTCTTAAGTACATCTAGAACATTTGACAGGGAAAACAAGAATCTAGTAGAGAACTAACCTTCAACAGAAGGCTGAATTGCAGTATGCTGATCATTTTCGCACAATACAAACTAAGCTGTGTATATTGCATCCAATACCTCCATTTGCAACAGAGTGTGAGTAGACTCATAAAATTGAAATGAGTGAAATTGTGAAGAAGCTAATACCTCCCATTGCATGTTAGATGTTCTAAACATCGGATAGGCAACTATAAGGACTATTCCATCCTTCACATCACTCCAAAATCTTTCCATGGCGGATAGATAATTTTTTTGCTACTGCAGAAACAATCAACTGCATGTAGCAAGCTTGAGAGACGACTCTAGTGTAGCCCTGTCCAATCCAACGAAAACACCGCTAAAATGGGATGGTGGGTTTAGAAGGAACAAACCTGGTTAGCGAGTGAGATGGAGTGATATTGCATCTGTGGGCTTTGCCTGATGTCACCTAGTTTTGGGTGCTAGAAATGAACTTTTTGGATGCAAGCATCAACATTGTTTGCATTGCAGCCATCACTCCCATCAAGCATTCTAGCTCAGACTAATGAGATTGTTCTATAGAAACATCACCTTTATTATTAACAATTACAAAAAGAAGGCAGCTATTTAAGAGGGTTCATTTTAGTCGTGTAGGCTCTTCTTGTTCTAGCAGATCAGCAAGATGTCATATTAGAGAAATTGTTGTATAACTGCAAGAAGGAAAAAATAAGTTTGTTGTGGACTCACACAATGCAGATGTGGATTGAATAGAGCCACAACTAGCAGGGAGTGATGGAACAACACAACAACATCGTTCTAGTTCCTAATCTCTTTTTTGCTAGGCTAAATTCAGCAAGAACCTGGAACCACCTTTCAATCCTGCAGAACAAACATGTTATATGAAGTGCAAAAAGTCGACACAGATCTGAATATTGATGATTCCACATAGGACAAATGATAACAAAGGCAGACACTCCTACCTTAGACCTCCTATCATGTAGATCGAAACTCTGTCTTGCTCGGTGCTGGTGCCCTGTCCCTGTCCCTTGGTGAATCCTAGGTCAACAGGTGTGGGGGAGGCACCATCCAGCGCCTGCCCACCGCGCCGCCGCTGTAGCGACCACTCCTATTCGCTGTGTCGTCACCACGACGTGAACCAGGCGCCGTAGGTGGCAGGGAGCGCCCTAGCGCTAGAGGATGAGGAGGAGGACCCGGACGCGGCAGCCTTGTCGTCGTCGCCCAACGACAGTGTGGGGTCCTTCCCGCTGGACCTGGGTGGCCCATAGGCCCACGCCAAGGCCGCCGCGGCGCAGGCTGACGACGAGCGGTCCTTGTCTCGCGCGAGCGATGAGGACGAGGGTGTGTCCGCATGCAAGAATCTGCGCTTCTCCAAGGAGCAATCCGCGTAGAGCTGCGCGCTTAAGATGGCGCCACCCTTCTTCATGCGCCTCCCAACCACCACCCTCTCCATGTGTCCGTCCTGCAAGCGCATCGCCTCCAGACCCAGCCCTGCCTCCACCTCGGCACCTGCATTGTCCACGCCGCCTTGATTTCGAGGTCGACTGTGGGTACGAGGGCCTGGGTTGGGAACGAGACTTGGTGGAGAAGAAATGGGGGGCAGCGAGGAGGTGAGGCGGGCAAAATCGACGGCGTGCACGTAGGCATCTAGGGGTGGGGTGGGGTGCGGACCTCCTAGCATGACAGATCGAAGGCGATCTCGAGGTGGGAGGGGATACGGGACACGGAACTCCGACCATGGCGTGTAGCAATCTCGGGGGGCGGACGCGACGGTGGAGGGGAAGGGCGCGGGCATGGCGGGGAGGGTAGGGGAGGGGCAAGCTTTGACGCCGGCTACTCTGTGGCGGCGGCAGAGCGCGTCGCGGGGGCGGGGGCAGGGCCACGGGCAACGGGCAGGCGGGGGTGTAGCCATGGTATCGCGTGCGCCCACTCGCGTGCGAGATTTCGAGGAGACGATGTGGGCGGAGACGACTCAGGGCAGGGGACGAGCAAGAGCAACGCGAGGCGGGGGCGGGCGGGGGCATTGCATGTGTGGACGCTGACACTACATACTTAATAGAGTAGTATAGATAAGCTCCACACACATCACACATAGGGTGGCGCCGCAACAAATCCAGCCCAAGTCGCGGCCTTGTCTGCCCCACTCACACTTCCAGATGGGCCCCATCCACCTCGATGAAACAAAAGTATGTTCTGTCTGCCAGGTAGGTCCCGCCGGAACGGATCCCCTGCTTCTTCTACCGAAATCGTTGCTTCCGACGCACCAGGGCCGCGCGCCGCCGGCGACCTTGCCGTGGCCCTTCTACAAAACCGACCCGCGCCGGAGCTCCGCCGTCGGATGTGGCGGAGACGGCGTCAATGGCGTCCTCCTCTGCTGCCGAGTCCAGCTCCCGCCTCTCTGATCGAGGTACGCTGGCTACGCCTGATATTGTTTGTGGGTTGAAAATTCAGCGATTATTAGGCTCCGCTCGATTCGGTGCTTCGTTGTGTCCATGGGGGGTTTTGAGTTGGGCCTCTGGAGGCTTTTATGCAGCGAGGAGGTCGGCGCTGGGACTCAGATTCATGGTGCTCCTGATGCACGTGCTGTTCGTTGGCGCTGTCTTCATCCTCGATCCGACCCTCGACTGGCGAATCCACGGGGAGCCGTGGTACGACTCTCTCTCTCTCTCTCTCTTGTTTTTTCTTCTTCTAAATTTGGCCGTGTGCTTCTACTTGATGCGGAGAAGTGTGTTCTTGACCTTTATTCCACCCTAACTGAGCTCAAGGTTGCCTGATGTCGAGTATGTTTTTATGTTATCGAGTGGGGTATGTTTATAGCTGTCTTACTATTAACCGTTTGCCTGATTTGTTTGCGGAAGAGCCTTTGGGCTGCTTGCAATTGCTTCTTCATCTAATTGTTGATATAGCTGAATGGTTCAATTCGTGGCAATCTGGAATGGTAGGACATGCCATTCGGAGATCACTTTTATAAAATAGTTACACATTGTCTTAGTCCTCATGCAAGTGTTCATACTGTCAGTGTCGGTTTCTTCTAAAATTTCCTGACTTATAGTTGCACAATACAAGTACTGGTAGTTTTCCATTTTATCCACTATGTACCATGTCATGCTCCCTTTCATGTCGGCAAGTTGTGTCCTGACTCCTGAATTTTGACAAAATATGATGTAGATCAGTAGGTGTTCCTATTCTTATTTAGAACAAGGGTTTATATGTTCTTTAATCTTACATATCACTTTTTATTCCAGGTATATAGGGTTGTATGGAGTGCTTGTTCTGCTCACGCTAGTGCAATACTTCTATACAGCTGGCTCATGTCCAGGGTAATTGCTATTTTCGTCTCTGATTTTATCCTCGCCCCCACTAATGGAATAATATGCTGGGTATGCAAACAAGGAAGTGTCTGACTCTGTTTTGTGTACTTCTGTGTTATCAGGTATGTTATTGATGTAATGAGAGCTGGTTCCATGATGCATGCAACCTTCGTCAACACTGCTGCTCTTTCAAAGTAATGTCTTTAGAACTCTAGCATTGCACCTGGTAATTTGACCTCTCTAGCGCCAGGAAACATATAGATGCATGCATTGATATTTATGCTTTCTTTTTCTCGCTTTTTGATGGTTACGGAAAGGCAGTCAAATTCAAGAAATGGAAACATAAATTCTCCGACGAGTCGTGCTCAACTACAGAAACTTAGCACGATGACTCCTACATCTTCATGGGCACAGATGGTTATGGATCTTTATCCTCCAGGGTCAAGCAGCAGGTATAGCTTTGACTATTGGGAAGTTATCCTTTTTATCTGAGGCAACTTCCTTAGAAGTGGCACTGTATCTTTTTAATGGTATTTTTGTTTTGGCATTCTTTTATATGCCACACAGTAATTTGTTTAATAACCATCATTGCCTTCTAGGGATTGGACTTGCACTTACTGCAGGATTGTTCAGGTATTCTTGTATCCTCACGCGCTAAATGTTCTCTAAGTTTTACAAGTAAGTAGGAATTAATATAGTTTTGTTATACAAAAATTGAGTTGGTTGCATGAGTTATTAACTTTGAGTTATGCACCACCAATTTGTTTGACTAAAATTTAAGAATAATATACATTCAATACATCCTTCAAAATTTACCAAGTCTGTTAAAAAAACTATGTAAAAGTCTGAAATGAATTTGTGGTATGTTTGATTATATTTGTCAGTGTAGTTAAAGTTACTAGAAGATTTGCTCTTCACATCCTTGATTGGCTAGTGGTTTATTTACCAGTTTGTGACATTCAAAGATTCGTTTCTGATCATGAAGGTTATTTGTGCATTAAGAATCTTCTAAAACTTAATACATTGATTGGTTGATGAGTAACTGATTCGCAATGCAGCGGGCACAGGACCTCTCTCTTAGAAAAGTAAACTTATGCTATCTTATTTGCTCAGAATTGTTCCTCCAAAATCTCATGGTTTCATGCTAATTTCATCTATTATGTCTTTAGAAAGTTTCCCATACCTTGTTGCTTCTGATAGTCAGAGTTAAAGTTTTGCTACCAACATCTTTTTGCAGCCACCTCGCACCCGACACTGCCATGACTGTGATAAATGTGTCCTTCAATTTGATCATCACTGTATATGGCTTGGAACATGCATTGGCAAAAGGAACCATTGTCGTTTTTTGTGAGCTTTTAATGTGTTTTCACCTATATGTTCCATTCACTTGCACGTCAGTTGTGGTGTGATGTGTTATAAACTCACTGTTTGCGTACACAGCCGTTTAACCCACGTACACAGCGGTTATTTGTGTAAATGCTACAGTGGCTTATTGTGTCCATTTAATCAGCCATTTATACCGTTTAGCCCAATTAAATAGCCAAAAAGGTTGTGACTGTTTAGTCATTTAAATGTTTAGGCTAACACTGTATAAACTACCATACTTGTTGCGGAAACACTATAGTTATTTCTTTGATTCGGACACTGATAAACTTTCTTTGGAGTATCTATAGATGTTTTCCAGAGTTGTAGTTTTGTGACTGAAAGTACATATTGATCAGACCAATGTTATCGAGTATTTACATTGTGCACCATTAAACAGATAGAACATAAATGCCACTGAGTATTTCAGAACCAACACCCCTCCTCTTGTAATATAATGATTTACCTTATTTATTGACATAACATAACTACTGCTTCTACTACTTTATTGTGAATTGTGATTACACATTGAGACTTCCATGTTGTCTCTCGCCATGCTGTACGATTGCAGTATGATACTATTGTTTTAATCTCTTGGTTCTTATGGTTGTATAACCGCCTTTACTAGGTGGTACATATTTGAAGAAACAATCTTGTGTATCTGGACTGCTGCTCTCTGCATCGAGTCATTGTGTTTAGATGTGGACAAGGCCTGGTATGCTATGTTATTCTCTTCAAAATTTTGTGGTTGCTAATCTGTTGTGAATTTTATGCTTTCAATTTGGACTCAGTTTTCCTGCTATGTTGGCTTAGGCTCATTTTCGTCATATTACAGGTGGAAGGACTTTGTTGGTGTTATCCTGTTGGCAGCGCTTATCCTTATCCTGATATTCCTACTACTATTGTGGTTATTTCATTCGTAAGTTTTATCCATGTCCAATGTGTTTGAATAAATAGGCTTATATTTTTTGAAGCTAAATATAAAAAAATGCAGCTTCAAATACATTTGGTTCCTTGAGTCAGTAGATCTAGGATGATCAGTTGCCTTTTCTATCAAAAAAGTGAAAAACAACTTTTTAATTCAAAAGGTGATGGAATATTTCTGAAAATAGTAATTGCAGATAAGAAGTGACAAGAAAGCAAAACAAAAGAAACAAAATGGATCAACTACCATCACATGTAGTTTACGAGCTATCAATAAAACTAACATTGTGTGTGTTCCAGGAAAAAAAACATCCAACAATTCTACTTTGTCCTGGATTATAATGCTCTCAGAGCATCAAATCTACACATCTTAAAAGCTAGAAATTTACCTTTTGCAATTTTACAACATGGTATATAGCTCAAGAAGCCCAAACCAATACACTTTGTATACAGGGCCTGTTTGGTAGCAAGGTTTATTTACAGTTCCAATACGATACTATGATATTTGAGAATACTGTAGTATTCTGGACCAAAAGGCGATTGGTTGGACTTTGTAAAACACTGTTTTGAATACCTCAGTTAGCCAAAACTGCACTATTTTTTGGAATACTACAATCTAGACCAAAGTTTTATAAACCATGGTATTGTTGTTACATACAACTTTAGACCATAGTATTCTGAAACCATAGTATCCAAAAAAAATGGTAGCAAACAGGGTGTAAATGCGTGTCTGTGATGTTTTTTTTTGGCAGGTACATTGCTCTAACAAATCAAACAACCTACGAAATTGCCAGAAGGAAGCGAATATTCTACCTAAGGTATGTCACTATAGGAGGGACTCAGTTTGTGACTAGTATATTTTTGTATTGTCAAGATACGAGAAACATTGTGGTTGTGTACTGCTTGCAGGGGAGTCCCTGAAAGAGTTCTTCCATTCAGCAAAGGCATATGCAGAAATCTCTACGATTTCTGCTGTTCTAGCCAGAAGGGATATATTCTGGAAGCTGTGCCCCCAAGTGAAGAGCTGGAAGCTAGAGCTGCCCGTTACACGTGCCGAGATGTCATTTGCTGTCGTTGCTGCTGATAGGTTGTACCATAGCATTCTGCCCGTATAGCCCAGTTGCGCTGTTCTCTGTTCAAGGTTAAGTTAATGGAAGCAAATTTTAGTGACCTGCGACCGTTAGATGCCCCCAGAGTTCATTATTTGTGCATAGTCATTTGTACATTTCACTCAGAAAAATGTGCGCTCTGAGATCCAGTTGTTCACATTCTGTATGGCTTTGAATTCAAATAGGTTTTCAGGACAGAGAACTGATCTGTACTTCAGTTTTTTAGTCGAAATGTGTGTTGGTAATTTATTTTAAGATTTTCTTATATTTATTCCTAGCCATATATTTTATATTTATTTATCTTGAGGGCTTGTGTTGTAACACCCACTTTGTAATTGCTAGGAATAATACCAGTAGAGGAACAATTTCTCTTTATGAGAGTTGGATCTTTATGCATCATCTTATGTGAACATCATGCCCAAAACAATTAATAAAAAAACATATGCTACCAAATTATGCATCATGCTCGATTTTATTCTGTGTGCATTTTGTGACAACACATAATAATGTGAAAAATGTTAAATATCCAAATGGGAAATTAAATCCTAAAAGAAATTCTAAAATTTGGAAAGAAAGAAAGAAAAATACTATGCAATACAAAAATAAAACTTATAAATAGATAAATTTATTCCACAATGATTTATTCAAATCATATACTCAGAAAATTTGAGTACAAGTTCATCACAAATTTGAAATTCAAACTTAGATTCAAAAATAAGAGAAAAGAGAAAGGAAAATGAAAATATAAAAGAAAAAGGGTGCTGTGCTCGATTGGGCCTAAACCAACCAATTCGGCCCAATTTCCCTTTGATCTGCGTAGCCCACTGACTGTCCACGGCGCCGACATGTGGGGCCGGGAGGCAGACTCTCCCACGCGGCAGCCCAGCTTTCCTCCGCCACTCCCACTGCCAGTGGGACCCCTCGAACAGGTCCGTCTTCCTCTGCTGGCGCAAATTCGGACTGCGCTAGCAATCTTCCGCGGGATGCCGCCGGAATCCTCGCGGGATTCGGTGGAATTCTGGGTCCGCCGGGTCGGTAACCGAGTTCCGCGTGTGTGCCGTGCTCACTGGAGAGCGGGTTCCACACGTTAGCGCGTCCTACTCTCTCGCAACGGCGGGCGTAAATGTCGCCGCCATGGCCGGGGCGTGGAAGATCCTTTCCCCTCTCCGAATCGGGACCCTGTGGGATAAAGGGGCGCCCCATGACCCTTTCCTTTCCTCGGTTGTCTTCTCGCGCGAGTCCGTACCTCGAAAATACACCGCCGCCGCCGCCCGAGCTGTGTCCGCGGTAAGAGAGAGGTCCGCCACCATAGAACCAGGCCGGTATCGCCGATTGGTGGCCAGGGTGGTGCTGAGATTGTTCATCGACGTATGAGGATCGTCGGCGTGAAGTATTGCGCTCGGTGGTCCGCCCAAACGTCTTGAATTCCTCGCCGTCGCTGGAGTCCGCCGTGGCTCCGCCATTCCTTCGCGACCAACACCTTGCGCGACAAATATCTCGGGTACGATTACTTCATCAAGTTCGTTGTGGCCCCGTATCACGTAGGAGCGGGCGAATTGGAAAGCTTGGGCGCTCATGCACTGGATTTGGGCTTCGTCGACGAAGTTCCGCCGTGAACCGAGGGCGGCGCCGCCGCGGTCCGGTATTTAGGAAGGGGATTGGGGAAGCTCGCTCTCGACCGTTGATCAACCGTTGTAGGGCTAGGATTAGATCTGTGGGAAAGGTTGGTCCTGGCCGTTGATCGGAAGGGCAACGGCCATGATCAAGTCAGCCATACCGCTTCGGTCGAAACAAACATCAGCCGTTGATCTCGGATCCGGTGGTCTGCGCTGCATACCGCTTCATAGATTTAATGATCTAATCTGGTGCGTCCGTAGCAGATCTGGCGGCCGCGATTGACTCATACCCCTTCGCCGTTTGATTTTGTAAAAGAGCCCCTGCAGAAAATAGAAATCAACCCGCCATCCTCTGGCACTATGCGCTGGGTCTCTGGATTCTTACCCCGAGCCCCCTGTACTTAACTGAAATTGAGGCCCAGTCCAGAACATGATAAAATCAGGGAAAATGATTATTAAATAGATTTTTAATAGGAAAATAATTGCTAGAACTTCAATAATTCATAGAAAATACATATGAACTCCAAATTACTCCATTCCACTTTCTAAATTTTTGTAATTTAATTCTCTATCACCTAGAGCCTCTGTTTTATCATGACAACAGTAAGAAAATTAACCTCACACTTAATCTTACTTAAAGCACATAAAACCTTTGAAAATGCATAACTTAAAATCTATAACTCAGAAAATTATGATTCCTGTTCCTAGAATTTTATTTTAATACGTAGAATATCTCTGTGTATTTTGTTTATATGTTCGGTGTAATGTTAATTTCTCTATATGCACTGTGCTTGATTGTATTGTGGCGAGTAGAAGAACCCGTTGCTGAGGATCCTGGTGAGCAGCAGGTTGAAGTAGCTGAGCAGGAGCTCATTAAAGGCAAGTTGTGCCCTTGACCACTTTTTACCCAATAATGTTCTTTAATATCACTTATCCATGCATAGGTTAATTTTGATGGGACCCAATAGGTTACCCTAGATTGTTTATCTCATTACCTTGTTCACCCCTGAATCACTTGGGTAGTTTGCTATTGCTTTACATGGTTTTGGGATAATCATTTATTACCTCTATGTTCCAGTTATTTTTGTTATTCTATTTATGTTCATGTTGAGATCATTAATGTTAATTGGAACATAGAGCTTAACTTGAGTAACACGTGCCACCACAAGGGTTTAATGGGACGCCCTTGGCTGATTAACTAGGAAAGCTAGTGGAAGACTACCTTACCCGAAAGGGGCAAGGGCAGTAGGGGAGAGGTCAGTGCGGGGAGGTCCCTGGTTGATTTTGCTGCGATGGCGGTCAGCCAGGAACCCTGTACTGGATCTTCCCATAAACTGTAGCGGGTTTTCGGAAGCTAGTGGAACTTTGTAAAGGCCTCGTAGTGTTGCCCTGCCGCGCTTCCTAGGTAGAGGTGTATGGGATTCATGACCCCTTGGCAGATGGGTAACATGACTTGTGGGTAAAGGGTACAACCTCTGCAGAGTGTAAAACTGGTATACTAGCCGAGCTCACGGTCATGAGCAGCTCAGGACTCTCTGATGTTTAAATTATGGAACTTAAATTCAATTTTGTCATTTGCATTGCATGGGTTTGTTATTAATTTTGTTCTATTACTTTACTTATGGTTTGGTATTTACTTACACTTAGTAACTGCTAATAAAATTTTGACCAACTACTTAAAAGCAATGCTCAGCTTTAACCCCTATCATTGATCAGCCTTACACTTCACATGAGCTCCCACCTTTGGTGAGTTCATGTCACATTATTCCCCACAACTTGTTGAGCGATGATCATGTGTGAGCTCACCCTTGCTGTCTCACACCCCCCCCCACAGGAGATGATCAGGTGGTTCAGGAGGAGCCGCCTAATACTGAGGAGTTCGATCTGATCTAGGTGGCGTTTCCCAGTCGACATTGGCGCCGACGATCCTTAGTTCGTTTTATATTTATCTCTTATTTTGTAATAAGTCTTCCGCTATGTAATAAATACTCTGATGATTTATGACATTTATCTCTATACACTCTGTTATTATATATGTTGTCTTCTTGGCGCATGTATGAGATGCACCCGGCTTTGTCCTTTAAATCAGGTGTTACAGAAGTGGTATCAGAGGTGATGTTGACTGTAGGACGAAACCTAGATAGAAATGGACAACCCTCACTTACTTACCTTACTCTGACTCATTCTATACTTATCTCATCTTGATCTTGTCTCACCTTCTGCTACTCTACTCTGGTTAATCTTATCTTTTCTACTCTAAGACAAGATGGATTTCACACCTTGGAATCCTACCACTATGATCTTTTTAAGAGATAGGAGACCTAAGACAAAAAAAAGATTTATTTTCTCTATTAAAAATGTTGGTTGATTGTTCTGATGATAAATGTCTGATTTGCTTCTTTGATTGATTGAAACATTATAGTCGGGCATCTTAGCATGTACCACCATAAGGTAATGTATTAGCTTTAGTGGATAACACATTAATCTACTTAGCTAAAAAAATCCCCCATAGTAACATCCTTCGTAATTACTCGCCTTGTCTACCATCCTTGCTTCTTACCCTGTGTTTCTAACCCAGATGGACTACCCCTATAGTGTTAGAAGAGAGCACTATAGACGTGATCCTTGGTATGTCATGGTTAAGAAAGGTAAAGGCAGTTTATACACTGTGCTAAAGGAACCGTAGAACTCACCAGTTCCAAAGGACAAAGTTTTGAAGTTGAAGTTGCAGTAACTACCACCATCAGACTAGCGGCATTCTTAGTTGATGGGAAGTTTGATGGTGACAACATCCGTGTGGATAGAGATTTTCCGGATGTCTTTTCAGAGGAGTTACCAGGGATGTCACCAGATAGGGAAGTTGAGTTTGTCATTGATCCCTTACCTAGCTGCCCCTACTTTCAAACGGCCATACAGGATGTCTGTAGAAGAGTTAAAGGAACTTAAGAAGCAATTAACGGAATTACAAGAGGCTGAGTACATTCGTCCGAATTCTTCACCTTGGGGGAGCGCCAGTTCTATTTGTGCAGAAGAAAGATGGATCACAAAGGATGTGCGTGGATTATAGGTCCCTTAACGATGTCACTGAGAAGAACAAGTGTCCATTACCCTGCATTGAGGATTTATTTGATCGGATGAGAGGTGCAAGGGTATTCTCGAAGATTGATCTCCGATCGGGTTATCACCAAATGAAGATTTGACCATCAGATATTCCCAAGACGACTTTGTCGACCCGATATGGATTATATGAGTTCAATGTTATGTCGTTTGGATTAACCAATGCACCAGCCTATTTTATGAATTTGATGAATAAGGTGTTTATGGAGTATTTGGACAGATTCGTCGTAGTATTCATCGACGATATCCTTATCTATTCTAAGAGTGATAGTGATCATGAGGAACATCTGATATTGGTGCTACTGAAGCTACGAGATAATCAACTCTACGCCAAGTTCAGTAAATGTGAGTTTTGGATTGGTGAGGTGCCATTTCTCAGACATATTATTTCTAATGGAGGGATATCAGTGGATCCTGCTAAAGTCAAGGAGATAATGGAGTGGAGAGTACCCACTACAGTTACTGAGATTCGGAGTTTCTTGGGATTAGCAGGATATTATCGGAGATTTATTGAAGGATTTTCTAAGATTGCTAAGCCTATGACTTCGCTTTTGGAGAAAGGAAGAGAATTTAAGTGGGACGAGAAGTGCCAAGACAGCTTTGATCAATTAAAGAAGAGGTTGATGTCACCACCAGTATGGGTTATGCCAGATCTACAGAAGGGATTTGATATTTATTTTGATGCATGTGGCCAAGGCTTAGGATGTGTGCTCATGCAAGAAGGACATGTGATTGCTTATGCTTCTCGTCAGTTACGCAAGCATGAATTGAACTACCCTACTCATGACTTGGAATTGGCAGCCGTTGTGCATGCACTTAAGATTTGGAGACATTATATCATGGGGACCAAGTGCCAAGTGTATACGGATCATAAGAGTTTGAAGTATATATTCACTCAGAAGGATCTCAATCTTAGGCAACGCCGTTGGTTGGAGCTTATTAAGGATTATGATTTGGAGATTCACTATCACCCGGGCAAGGCAAATTTGGTTGCAGATGCCTTGAGTCGCAAGGAGCATGTTCATTCAGCTATTGTTGCCCAGCTACCCGATGAGATTGTTGAGGATTTCAGGAGACTTAACCTGGGGATAGTTACTCATACTAAAGGAGTTACTATTGATGTGGAACCTACTTTGGAGCAAGAGATCCGCAAAGGACAAATTGGTGATGCTAAAATAAAAGAGATTAAGGATCTGATTACTGAAGGTCGAGTACCGGAATTTACGGAAGATGAGCAGGGCACTGTATGGTTCAAGGACAGGATGTGTGTTCCTGACATTAAAAGCCTTCGAGAGACTATATTGAAAGAGGCCCATGACTCGGATTACTCTATTCATCCTGGTAGTACCAAGATGTATCAGGATTTGAAACGGAAGTATTGGTGGTATGGATTGAAAAGAGATGTGGCTGCACATGTGGCTATGTGTGATGTATGTCAAAGAGTCAAGGCTAAACACCAGAGGCCAGCTGGACTACTACATCCACTGAAGATACCCGAGTGGAAATGGGAAGAGATTGGTATGGATTTTATTACTGGATTGCCTCGCACCCAGAAAGGATATGATGCAATATGGGTGATTGTGGATAGATTGACTAAAGTGGCTCACTTTATTCCTGTCAAGACTACTTATAAAGGTTCTCAGCTAGCAGAGTTATATATGGCTCGGATTGTGTGTTTACATGGAGTACCAAAGAAGATCGTGTCTGATCGAGGTTCGCAGTTTACCTCAAGATTTTGGAGAAGCTTTCATGAGAATATGAGTACAAAGTTGAATTTTAGTACAGCTTATCACCCTCAGACTGATGGACAGACTGAAAGGACTAATCAAGTATTGGAGGATATGTTGAGAGCATGTGCCCTTCAGCATGGAGGAAGTTGGGATAAGAGTCTACCTTATGCTGAGTTCTCATATAATAATAGCTACCAGGCCAGTCTGAAAATGTCACCTTTTGAAGCTTTATACGGGAGGAAGTGCAGGACTCCTTTGTATTGGGAGCAGACTGGAGAAAGACAATTCTTTGGGCCTGAATTGATTCAAGAAGCAGAAGAACAAGTTCGTATAATTCGAGAGAATTTGAGGGTGGCTGAAAGGGAAATGTGCCCTTGGGCCATTTCTAAGTATTTTGGTGATTGAGTGCCAACACATGTGCTTAATTGGGAATTTATGTACATGGATGAACAAGGTGAAAATCATGAAGTAAAGGTATGTTTCTAAGCCTTAGTACATTGGTTTTAAGTACTAATATATTTGTCTAAGTGTTAAAAACAGAAAGAAGAAGAATAGAGAAAAGGAGAAGGGACTTGGCTGTGTGCTGCCAAGACCCAGCTCGGTCTGGAGCACCGGACTGTCCGGTGTGCACCGGACAGTGTCCGGTGCGCCAGGCTGGCGCGACTCGAACTGGCCGCTCTCGGGAAATTGGCCGGCGACTTCGGCTAAAATTCACCGGACTGTCCGGTGTGCACCGGACTGTCCGGTGAGCCAACGGTCGGCCAGGGCCAACGGTCGGCCGCGCAATCCGCGCGGGACACGTGGCCGAGCCAACGGTCGGAAGACGGCACCGGACTGTCCGGTGTGCACCGGACATGTCCGGTGCGCCAACAGCGCCAGATCTGCCAACGGTCTGCAACGGTCGTCTTCGCCGTTTAAGGAAACAAATCGGGCACCGGACAGTGTCCGGTGTGCACCGGACTGTCCGGTGCCCCCGACGACAGAAGGCAAGGATGGCCTTCCGGATTTGCTCTCAACGGCTCCTAGCTGCCTTGGGGCTATAAAAGGAGCCCCTAGGCGCATGGAGGAGACACACAAGCAACCTTTGAGCATTCTTGATCATCCACACTAAGTCTCTGCGCATTCGTTTGTGTTTCTAAGTGATTCGAGCTCTGTTCTAAGTGAGAACTCTGAGATAGTCTTGTGAGCTCGATTCTTGGCCGTGTGTGTGCGCTTTTGCTGTGGATTTGTGTGTGTTGCTTCCCTCCCTTACTCTGTGTTTCATTTGTGATCATATACTTGTAAGGGCAAGAGACTCCAATTTGTGGAGATTCCTTGCAAACGGGATAGTGAAAAGAAAACAAAACACCGTGGTATTCAAGTGGGTCTTTGGACCGCTTGAGAGGGGTTGATTGCAACCCTCGTCCGTTGGGACGCCACAACGTGGAGTAGGCAAGCGTTGGTCTTGGCCGAACCACGGGATAAAACCACTGTGTCACTCTGTGCTTGATTCTCTTGTGGTACTGTGCTTTGTTGAGATTGTTGAGACTTCACCTTAGTCACTTGGCAATAATCGTGCTAACACTTAACAAGTTTTTGTGGCTTAAGTTTGAGGTTTTTACAGGATCACCTATTCACCCCCCCCCCCCCTCTAGGTGCTCTCAATTGGTATCAGAGCCGTTCTCTTCACAAAGGGACTAACCGCCCGAAGAGATGGATCCTAAGGGGAAGGGTATAGTGATCAACGACAAAGAAAAGGAATCCTTCGTCAACGAGCCGAAGGACGATAAGCCTACCGACTCCGGCTCGGGCCAAAGACGGAAGGAAGGGAAGAAGAAGAAGACCAGGCGCATCAAGGAGATCGTCTACTACGACAGCGACGAGTCTACTTCTTCCCAAAAGGACGAGGACCACAACAACTACGAGAGAAGAAAACCGGTTAATTCGAACTTTTCTTTTGATTACTCTCGTATTCCGCAAAGTTCACATTCTCATTTGCTCTCCATTCCACTCGGCAAGCCCCCACACTTTGATGGAGAGGACTACGGATTTTGGAGCCACAAAATGCGTAGTCACCTATTCTCTCTCCATCCTAGTATATGGGAGATTGTAGAGAGTGGAATGCATTTTGATAGTTCGGATAGTCCCATGTTCATTAATGAACAAATTCATAAGAATGCACAAGCTACTACTGTTCTTCTAGCTTCCTTGTGCAGGAATGAATACCATAAGGTGAGCGGCTTGGATAACGCCAAGCAAATCTGGGACACCCTCAAGATTTCTCATGAGGGGAACGACGTCACCTTACTCACCAAGATGGAGTTGGTGGAGGGCGAGCTTGGACGGTTCGCAATGATAAGGGGCGAGGAGCCAACGCAAACATACAATCGGCTCAAGACCCTTATCAACAAGATAAGAAGCTACGGGAGCACGCGATGGACGGACCACGACGTCGTCCGCCTAATGCTAAGGTCATTTACCGTTCTTGATCCTCACTTGGTGAACAATATACGTGAAAATCCCAGGTACACCAAGATGTCGCCCGAAGAAGTTCTTGGGAAATTTGTTAGCGGGCGAATGATGATCAAGGAGGCGAGATATGTGGACGACGCCTTGAATGGTCCGATCAACGAGCCGCAACCTCTCGCTCTCAAGGCAACACGAAGCAGGGAGGCGCTACCTAGCAAGGTGGCACAAATTGAGGCGGCCGGACTCAACGATGAAGAGATGGCTCTCATCATCAAGAGATTCAAGACGGCGCTAAATGGTCGCAAGGGGCAGCCAAGCAAGACCAAGACCAAGGGGAAGCGCTCATGCTTCAAATGCGGTAAGCTTGGTCATTTTATCGCTAACTGTCCCGATAATGAAAGTGACCAGGAAAAGGGGAACAAAAGAGAAAAGAAAAAGCAATACAAGAAGGCAAAGGGCGAGGCGCATCTAGGAAAGGAGTGGGACTCGGATTGCTCCTCCTCCGACTCCGACAACGAAGGACTCGCCGCCACTGCCTTCAACAAATCGGCTCTCTTCCCCAACGAGCGTCTCACATGTCTTATGGCAAGGGAGAAGAAGGTGAGTACTCAAGACTCCACTTATGCTTCTTCTAGTGATAGTGAGTCTAGTGATGATGACATAGATTATTCATGCTTGTTCAAGGGCTTAGATAGATCTAAAATAGATAAAATCAATGAATTGATTGATGCATTGAATGAAAAGGATAGGCTTTTAGAAAAGCAGGAGGATTTATTGTATGATGAACATGATAAATTTGTAGAGGCACAAAAATCCTATGCTTTAGAAGTTAAGAGAAATGAAATGCTTTCTTTTGAACTATCTACTTGTCATGAAACCATTTCTACTTTGAAAGGTGTCAACAATGATTTAAATGCTAAATTAGAAGTAGCAAACAAATCCAATTCTTGTGTAGAACATGTTGAAATTTGTACTAGGTGTAAAGACTTTGACATTAATGCTTGTAGTGAACACCTAGTTTCAATTTCCAAGCTTAATGATGAACTGGCTAGTCTTAATGCTCAACTTAAGACTAGCAAGAATGATTTCGATAAGCTAAAATTTGCAAGGGATGCCTACACAATTGGTAGACACCCCTCAATTAAGGATGGACTTGGCTTCAAGAGAGAAGCTAAGAACTTAACAAGCCATAAGGCTCCCATTCCCGCCAAGGAGAAAGGGAAGGCCCCTATGGCTACTAGTGCTAAAAGGAACCATGCATTTTTGTATCATGATAGAAGACAAACTAGAAATGTAAGTCATGATGCTTATGATTCATATGTTTATGATTCTCATACCATGTTTGCTCCTAGTTCCTCTTATGTGTATGATAGAAATGTTACTAGGAGAAATGTTGTTCCTAAAAGAAATGCTATTCATCATGTGCCTAGAAGGAATGTTATTCATGCTCCTAGGAAAATAGCAAATGAACCTTCCACAATTTATTATGCTTTAAATGCTTCCTTTGCTATTTGTAGAAAGGATAAGAAAATTGTTGCTAGGAAGTTAGGGGCAAAATGCAAGGGAGACAAAACTTGCATTTGGGTCCCTAAGGATATTTGCACTAACCTTGCAGGACCCAACATGAGTTGGGTACCTAAGACCCAAGCCTAAATTTGCCTTGCAGGTTTATGCATCCGGGGGTTCAAGCTGGATTATTGACAGCGGATGCACAAACCATATGACGGGGGAGAAGAAGATGTTCACCTCCTACGTCAAAAATAAGGATTCCCAAGATTCAATTATATTCGGTGATGGGAATCAAGGCAAGGTAAAAGGGCTAGGTAAAATTGCAATTTCAAATGAGCATTCTATATCAAATGTATTCTTAGTGGAGAGTCTTGGATATAATTTGCTATCTGTCAGTCAATTATGTCAAATGGGATATAATTGTTTATTTACAAATGTAGATGTGTCTGTCTTTAGAAGATGTGATGGTTCACTAGCTTTTAAGGGTATACTAGACGGCAAACTTTATTTAGTTGATTTTGCAAAAGAAGAGGCCGGTCTAGATGCATGCTTAATGGCTAAGACTTGCATGGGCTGGCTGTGGCATCGCCGCTTAGCACATGTGGGGATGAAGAACCTCCACAAGCTTCTAAAGGGAGAACATGTGATAGGTCTAACCAATGTTCATTTCGAAAAAGATAGACCTTGTGCAGCTTGTCAAGCAGGGAAACAGGTAGGAGGAGCGCATCACAGCAAGAATGTGATGACCACTTCAAGACCCCTGGAGCTGCTGCATATGGATCTCTTCGGACCCGTCGCCTATCTAAGCATAGGGGGAAGTAAGTATGGTCTAGTTATTGTTGATGACTTTTCCCGCTTCACTTGGGTGTTCTTTTTGCAGGATAAGTCTGAAACCCAAGGGACCCTCAAGCGCTTCCTCAGGAGGGCTCAAAATGAGTTTGAGCTCAAAGTGAAAAAGATAAGGAGCGACAACGGGTCCGAGTTCAAGAACCTTCAAGTGGAGGAGTTCCTTGAAGAAGAAGGGATCAAGCACGAGTTCTCCGCTCCCTACACACCACAGCAAAATGGTGTGGTAGAGAGGAAGAACAGGACGCTCATCGACATGGCGAGGACGATGCTAGGAGAGTTCAAGACCCCCGAGTGCTTTTGGACGGAAGCCGTGAACACGGCTTGCCACGCCATCAACAGGGTCTACCTTCATCGCCTCCTCAAGAAGACGTCATATGAGCTACTAACCGGTAACAAACCCAATGTATCGTACTTTCGTGTATTTGGGAGTAAATGCTACATTCTAGTGAAGAAGGGTAGAAATTCTAAGTTTGCTCCCAAAGCTGTAGAAGGGTTTTTGTTAGGTTATGACTCAAATACAAAGGCGTATAGAGTCTTCAACAAATCATCGGGTTTGGTTGAAGTCTCTAGCGACGTTGTATTTGATGAGACTAATGGCTCTCCAAGAGAGCAAGTTGTTGATTGTGATGATGTAGATGAAGAAGATGTTCCGACGGCCGCTATACGGACCATGGCGATTGGAGAAGTACGGCCACAGGAACAAGATGAACGAGATCAACCTTCTTCCTCAACTATGGTGCAACCCCCAACCAAAGATGACGAACAGGTACCTCAAATGGAGGCGCTTGATCAAGGGGGAGCACAAGATGATCAAGTGATAGAGGAAGAAGCGCAACCGGCACCTCCAACTCAAGTTCGAGCGATGATTCAAAGGGATCATCCCGTCGACCAAATTCTGGGTGACATTAGCAAGGGAGTAACTACTCGATCTCGATTAGTTAATTTTTGTGAGCATTACTCCTTTGTCTCTTCTATTGAGCCTTTCAGGGTAGAAGAGGCCTTGCTAGATCCGGACTGGGTGTTGGCCATGCAAGAGGAGTTAAACAATTTCAAGTGCAATGAAGTTTGGACACTGGTGCCTCGTCCGAAGCAAAATGTTGTGGGAACCAAGTGGGTGTTCCGCAACAAACAGGACGAGCACGGGGTGGTGACGAGAAACAAGGCTCGACTTGTGGCAAAAGGTTATGCCCAAGTCGCAGGTTTGGATTTTGAGGAGACTTTTGCTCCTGTGGCTAGGCTAGAGTCAATTCGAATCTTGCTAGCATATGCCGCTCACCATTCTTTCAGGTTGTTCCAAATGGATGTGAAGAGCGCTTTCCTCAACGGGCCAATCAAGGAGGAGGTGTACGTGGAGCAACCCCCTGGCTTCGAGGATGAACGGTACCCCGACCATGTGTGTAAGCTCTCTAAGGCGCTCTATGGACTTAAGCAAGCCCCAAGAGCATGGTATGAATGCCTTAGAGATTTCTTAATTGCTAATGCTTTCAAGGTTGGGAAAGCCGATCCAACTCTTTTTACTAAGACTTGTAATGGTGATTTGTTTGTGTGCCAAATTTATGTCGATGACATAATATTTGGTTCTACTAACCAAAAGTCTTGTGAAGAGTTTAGCAGGGTGATGACGCAGAAATTCGAGATGTCGATGATGGGCGAGTTGAACTACTTCCTTGGGTTCCAAGTGAAGCAACTCAAGGACGGCACCTTCATCTCCCAAACGAAGTACACGCAAGATCTGCTAAAGCGGTTTGGGATGAAGGACGCCAAGCCCGCAAAGACTCCGATGGGGACCGACGGACACACCGACCTCAACAAAGGAGGTAAGTCCGTTGATCAAAAAGCTTACCGGTCAATGATAGGTTCTTTGCTTTACTTATGTGCTAGTAGACCGGATATTATGCTTAGCGTATGCATGTGTGCTAGATTTCAATCCGATCCTAAGGAGTGTCACTTAGTGGCGGTGAAGCGAATTCTTAGATATTTGGTTGCTACGCCTTGCTTCGGGCTCTGGTATCCAAAGGGGTCTACCTTTGACTTAGTTGGATACTCAGACTCCGACTATGCTGGATGTAAGGTCGATAGGAAGAGTACATCGGGGACATGCCAATTCTTAGGAAGGTCCCTGGTGTCATGGAACTCTAAGAAACAAACTTCCGTTGCCCTATCCACCGCTGAGGCCGAGTATGTTGCCGCAGGACAGTGTTGCGCGCAACTACTTTGGATGAGGCAAACCCTCAGGGACTTTGGCTACAATCTGAGCAAAGTCCCACTCCTATGTGACAATGAGAGTGCTATCCGCATGGCGGAGAATCCTGTTGAACACAGCCGCACAAAGCACATAGACATCCGGCATCACTTTTTGAGAGACCACCAGCAAAAGGGAGATATCGAAGTGTTTCACGTTAGCACCGAGAACCAGCTAGCCGATATCTTTACCAAGCCTCTAGATGAGAAGACCTTTTGCAGGCTGCGTAGTGAGCTAAATGTCTTAGATTCGCGGAACTTGGATTGAATTGTAGCATACATGTATTTATGCATTTGATCAGGTTCATTCTGCATTATGTTGCTTATTATGGTGCTCAAGTTGTACAAACACTCCCTGGACCTCACAAGTCCGTTGCAAAGTGATGCACATGTTTAGGGGGAGATGTGTTACAACTTGACCCTTTGAGACTAACCTTGTGCTTGAGTTTGATAATTTAGTCTCGAAGGAGGATTGAAAAGGAAAAGGTGGACTTGGACCATGAAAGACTTCCACTGCACTCCGATGAGAGGGTAACTAATTCCAAGTTCATCTCATGAAATCTTATTGCCATTTGCTCTTAATTGAAAACTTTGGTGAGGCAATGGGGTTAAAAGGCCAAGATTGATCCCGTTTTGGTGCTTGATGCCAAAGGGGGAGAAAATAAAGGCCAAAGCGATAAATGGATCAGCTACCACTTGAGAGATTTTGAAAATAGTAGAATAGAGTTTTTGTTTTGTCAAAAGCTTTTTATTGTCTCTTATTGTCTCTATTTTCAAAAGTTGGCTTCTTGTGGGAAGAAGTGTTGATTATGGGAAAAAGGGGGAGTTTTTGAAATCCGTGGTCAAATTCTTTTGGAATGACTCTCTTTATACTTCAACATGTGTGTTTGACTTAGAGATAGAGATTTGAGTTTGATTTGCAAAAACAAACCAAGTGGTGGCAAAGGATGATCCATATATGCCAAAATTGAATAAAACCAATTTGAGTTTTTATTTAAAGTGATTTTGCACTTGTTCTACTTGCTTTATGTTGTGTTGGCATAAATCACCAAAAAGGGGGAGATTGAAAGGGAAATGTGCCCTTGGGCCATTTCTAAGTATTTTGGTGATTGAGTGCCAACACATGTGCTTAATTGGGAATTTATGTACATGGATGAACAAGGTGAAAATCATGAAGTAAAGGTATGTTTCTAAGCCTTAGTACATTGGTTTTAAGTACTAATATATTTGTCTAAGTGTTAAAAACAGAAAGAAGAAGAATAGAGAAAAGGAGAAGGGACTTGGCTGTGTGCTGCCAAGACCCAGCTCGGTCTGGAGCACCGGACTGTCCGGTGTGCACCGGACAGTGTCCGGTGCGCCAGGCTGGCGCGACTCGAACTGGCCGCTCTCGGGAAATTGGCCGGCGACTTCGGCTAAAATTCACCGGACTGTCCGGTGTGCACCGGACTGTCCGGTGAGCCAACGGTCGGCCAGGGCCAACGGTCGGCCGCGCAATCCGCGCGGGACACGTGGCCGAGCCAACGGTCGGAAGACGGCACCGGACTGTCCGGTGTGCACCGGACATGTCCGGTGCGCCAACAGCGCCAGATCTGCCAACGGTCTGCAACGGTCGTCTTCGCCGTTTAAGGAAACAAATCGGGCACCGGACAGTGTCCGGTGTGCACCGGACTGTCCGGTGCCCCCGACGACAGAAGGCAAGGATGGCCTTCCGGATTTGCTCTCAACGGCTCCTAGCTGCCTTGGGGCTATAAAAGGAGCCCCTAGGCGCATGGAGGAGACACACAAGCAACCTTTGAGCATTCTTGATCATCCACACTAAGTCTCTGCGCATTCGTTTGTGTTTCTAAGTGATTCGAGCTCTGTTCTAAGTGAGAACTCTGAGATAGTCTTGTGAGCTCGATTCTTGGCCGTGTGTGTGCGCTTTTGCTGTGGATTTGTGTGTGTTGCTTCCCTCCCTTACTCTGTGTTTCATTTGTGATCATATACTTGTAAGGGCAAGAGACTCCAATTTGTGGAGATTCCTTGCAAACGGGATAGTGAAAAGAAAACAAAACACCGTGGTATTCAAGTGGGTCTTTGGACCGCTTGAGAGGGGTTGATTGCAACCCTCGTCCGTTGGGACGCCACAACGTGGAGTAGGCAAGCGTTGGTCTTGGCCGAACCACGGGATAAAACCACTGTGTCACTCTGTGCTTGATTCTCTTGTGGTACTGTGCTTTGTTGAGATTGTTGAGACTTCACCTTAGTCACTTGGCAATAATCGTGCTAACACTTAACAAGTTTTTGTGGCTTAAGTTTGAGGTTTTTACAGGATCACCTATTCACCCCCCCCCTCTAGGTGCTCTCAGTGGCTCAAACCAGGCAAAAGAGTTATGCTGATAATCGAAGGAGGCCACTGGAATTTGAAGAAGGAGATTACGTGTATCTCAAGGTGTCACCACTTCGTGGAATGAGGAGATTCAAAGTTAAGGGCAAATTGTCCCCTCGCTATATTGGACCATTCTTGATCTTTAGGAGAGTTGGAGAGATGGCATACCAACTTGAGTTACCTGCTAGCCTATCGGATGTGCATAATGTGTTCCATGTATCTCAACTAAAGAAGTGTCTCCGTGTGCCCGAGGAACAATTACCAATGGAAGAGCTCAGTGTTCAAGGTGATTTGACTTACACGGAGTACCCGATCAAGATTTTGGATACTTTGACTCGGGTTACGAGAAATAAGGTGATAAAGATGTGCAAAGTGCAATGGAGTCACCACGGTGAAGATGAAGCAACGTGGGAAAGAGAAGAAGAGCTTCGCATAGATTTTCCCCACCTTTTCTCTAGTTCTTCTTAAATCTCGAGGACGAGATTATTTTTAAGGGGGGTAGGATTTGTAACACCCACTTTGTAATTGCTAGGAATAATACCAGTAGAGGAACAATTTCTCTTTATGAGAGTTGGATCTTTATGCATCATCTTATGTGAACATCATGCCCAAAACAATTAATAAAAAACATATGCTACCAAATTATGCATCATGCTCGATTTTATTCTGTGTGCATTTTGTGACAACACATAATAATGTGAAAAATGTTAAATATCCAAATGGGAAATTAAATCCTAAAAGAAATTCTAAAATTTGGAAAGAAAGAAAGAAAAATACTATGCAATACAAAAATAAAACTTATAAATAGATAAATTTATTTCACAATGATTTATTCAAATCATATACTCAGAAAATTTGAGTACAAGTTCATCACAAATTTGAAATTCAAACTTAGATTCAAAAATAAGAGAAAAGAGAAAGGAAAATGAAAATATAAAAGAAAAAGGGTGCTGTGCTCGATTGGGCCTAAACCAACCAATTCGGCCCAATTTCCCTTTGATCTGCGTAGCCCACTGACTGTCCACGGCGCCGACATGTGGGGCCGGGAGGCAGACTCTCCCACGCGGCAGCCCAGCTTTCCTCCGCCACTCCCACTGCCAGTGGGACCCCTCGAACAGGTCTGTCTTCCTCTGCTGGCGCAAATTCGGACTGCGCTAGCAATCTTCCGCGGGATGCCGCCGGAATCCTCGCGGGATTCGGTGGAATTCTGGGTCCGCCGGGTCGGTAACCGAGTTCCGCGTGTGTGCCGTGCTCACTGGAGAGCGGGTTCCACACGTTAGCGCGTCCTACTCTCTCGCAACGGCGGGCGTAAATGTCGCCGCCATGGCCGGGGCGTGGAAGATCCTTTCCCCTCTCCGAATCGGGACCCTGTGGGATAAAGGGGCGCCCCATGACCCTTTCCTTTCCTCGGTTGTCTTCTCGCGCGAGTCCGTACCTCGAAAATACACCGCCGCCGCCGCCCGAGCTGTGTCCGCGGTAAGAGAGAGGTCCGCCACCATAGAACCAGGCCGGTATCGCCGATTGGTGGCCAGGGTGGTGCTGAGATTGTTCATCGACGTATGAGGATCGTCGGCGTGAAGTATTGCGCTCGGTGGTCCGCCCAAACGTCTTGAATTCCTCGCCGTCGCTGGAGTCCGCCGTGGCTCCGCCATTCCTTCGCGACCAACACCTTGCGCGACAAATATCTCGGGTACGATTACTTCATCAAGTTCGTTGTGGCCCCGTATCACGTAGGAGCGGGCGAATTGGAAAGCTTGGGCGCTCATGCACTGGATTTGGGCTTCGTCGACGAAGTTCCGCCGTGAACCGAGGGCGGCGCCGCCGCGGTCCGGTATTTAGGAAGGGGATTGGGGAAGCTCGCTCTCGACCGTTGATCAACCGTTGTAGGGCTAGGATTAGATCTGTGGGAAAGGTTGGTCCTGGCCGTTGATCGGAAGGGCAACGGCCATGATCAAGTCAGCCATACCGCTTCGGTCGAAACAAACATCAGCCGTTGATCTCGGATCCGGTGGTCTGCGCTGCATACCGCTTCATAGATTTAATGATCTAATCTGGTGCGTCCGTAGCAGATCTGGCGGCCGCGATTGACTCATACCCCTTCGCCGTTTGATTTTGTAAAAGAGCCCCTGCAGAAAATAGAAATCAACCCGCCATCCTCTGGCACTATGCGCTGGGTCTCTGGATTCTTACCCCGAGCCCCCTGTACTTAACTGAAATTGAGGCCCAGTCCAGAACATGATAAAATCAGGGAAAATGATTATTAAATAGATTTTTAATAGGAAAATAATTGCTAGAACTTCAATAATTCATAGAAAATACATATGAACTCCAAATTACTCCATTCCACTTTCTAAATTTTTGTAATTTAATTCTCTATCACCTAGAGCCTCTGTTTTATCATGACAACAGTAAGAAAATTAACCTCACACTTAATCTTACTTAAAGCACATAAAACCTTTGAAAATGCATAACTTAAAATCTATAACTCAGAAAATTATGATTCCTGTTCCTAGAATTTTATTTTAATACGTAGAATATCTCTGTGTATTTTGTTTATATGTTCGGTGTAATGTTAATTTCTCTATATGCACTGTGCTTGATTGTATTGTGGCGAGTAGAAGAACCCGTTGCTGAGGATCCTGGTGAGCAGCAGGTTGAAGTAGCTGAGCAGGAGCTCATTAAAGGCAAGTTGTGCCCTTGACCACTTTTTACCCAATAATGTTCTTTAATATCACTTATCCATGCATAGGTTAATTTTGATGGGACCCAATAGGTTACCCTAGATTGTTTATCTCATTACCTTGTTCACCCCTGAATCACTTGGGTAGTTTGCTATTGCTTTACATGGTTTTGGGATAATCATTTATTACCTCTATGTTCCAGTTATTTTTGTTATTCTATTTATGTTCATGTTGAGATCATTAATGTTAATTGGAACATAGAGCTTAACTTGAGTAACACGTGCCACCACAAGGGTTTAATGGGACGCCCTTGGCTGATTAACTAGGAAAGCTAGTGGAAGACTACCTTACCCGAAAGGGGCAAGGGCAGTAGGGGAGAGGTCAGTGCGGGGAGGTCCCTGGTTGATTTTGCTGCGATGGCGGTCAGCCAGGAACCCTGTACTGGATCTTCCCATAAACTGTAGCGGGTTTTCGGAAGCTAGTGGAACTTTGTAAAGGCCTCGTAGTGTTGCCCTGCCGCGCTTCCTAGGTAGAGGTGTATGGGATTCATGACCCCTTGGCAGATGGGTAACATGACTTGTGGGTAAAGGGTACAACCTCTGCAGAGTGTAAAACTGGTATACTAGCCGAGCTCACGGTCATGAGCAGCTCAGGACTCTCTGATGTTTAAATTATGGAACTTAAATTCAATTTTGTCATTTGCATTGCATGGGTTTGTTATTAATTTTGTTCTATTACTTTACTTATGGTTTGGTATTTACTTACACTTAGTAACTGCTAATAAAATTTTGACCAACTACTTAAAAGCAATGCTCAGCTTTAACCCCTATCATTGATCAGCCTTACACTTCACATGAGCTCCCACCTTTGGTGAGTTCATGTCACATTATTCCCCACAACTTGTTGAGCGATGATCATGTGTGAGCTCACCCTTGCTGTCTCACACCCCCCCCCCACAGGAGATGATCAGGTGGTTCAGGAGGAGCCGCCTAATACTGAGGAGTTCGATCTGATCTAGGTGGCGTTTCCCAGTCGACATTGGCGCCGACGATCCTTAGTTCGTTTTATATTTATCTCTTATTTTGTAATAAGTCTTCCGCTATGTAATAAATACTCTGATGATTTATGACATTTATCTCTATACACTCTGTTATTATATATGTTGTCTTCTTGGCGCATGTATGAGATGCACCCGGCTTTGTCCTTTAAATCAGGTGTTACAGAAGTGGTATCAGAGGTGATGTTGACTGTAGGACGAAACCTAGATAGAAATGGACAACCCTCACTTACTTACCTTACTCTGACTCATTCTATACTTATCTCATCTTGATCTTGTCTCACCTTCTGCTACTCTACTCTGGTTAATCTTATCTTTTCTACTCTAAGACAAGATGGATTTCACACCTTGGAATCCTACCACTATGATCTTTTTAAGAGATAGGAGACCTAAGACAAAAAAAAGATTTATTTTCTCTATTAAAAATGTTGGTTGATTGTTCTGATGATAAATGTCTGATTTGCTTCTTTGATTGATTGAAACATTATAGTCGGGCATCTTAGCATGTACCACCATAAGGTAATGTATTAGCTTTAGTGGATAACACATTAATCTACTTAGCTAAAAAAATCCCCCATAGTAACATCCTTCGTAATTACTCGCCTTGTCTACCATCCTTGCTTCTTACCCTGTGTTTCTAACCCAGATGGACTACCCCTATAGTGTTAGAAGAGAGCACTATAGACGTGATCCTTGGTATGTCATGGTTAAGAAAGGTAAAGGCAGTTTATACACTGTGCTAAAGGAACCGTAGAACTCACCAGTTCCAAAGGACAAAGTTTTGAAGTTGAAGTTGCAGTAACTACCACCATCAGACTAGCGGCATTCTTAGTTGATGGGAAGTTTGATGGTGACAACATCCGTGTGGATAGAGATTTTCCGGATGTCTTTTCAGAGGAGTTACCAGGGATGTCACCAGATAGGGAAGTTGAGTTTGTCATTGATCCCTTACCTAGCTGCCCCTACTTTCAAACGGCCATACAGGATGTCTGTAGAAGAGTTAAAGGAACTTAAGAAGCAATTAACGGAATTACAAGAGGCTGAGTACATTCGTCCGAATTCTTCACCTTGGGGGAGCGCCAGTTCTATTTGTGCAGAAGAAAGATGGATCACAAAGGATGTGCGTGGATTATAGGTCCCTTAACGATGTCACTGAGAAGAACAAGTGTCCATTACCCTGCATTGAGGATTTATTTGATCGGATGAGAGGTGCAAGGGTATTCTCGAAGATTGATCTCCGATCGGGTTATCACCAAATGAAGATTTGACCATCAGATATTCCCAAGACGACTTTGTCGACCCGATATGGATTATATGAGTTCAATGTTATGTCGTTTGGATTAACCAATGCACCAGCCTATTTTATGAATTTGATGAATAAGGTGTTTATGGAGTATTTGGACAGATTCGTCGTAGTATTCATCGACGATATCCTTATCTATTCTAAGAGTGATAGTGATCATGAGGAACATCTGATATTGGTGCTACTGAAGCTACGAGATAATCAACTCTACGCCAAGTTCAGTAAATGTGAGTTTTGGATTGGTGAGGTGCCATTTCTCAGACATATTATTTCTAATGGAGGGATATCAGTGGATCCTGCTAAAGTCAAGGAGATAATGGAGTGGAGAGTACCCACTACAGTTACTGAGATTCGGAGTTTCTTGGGATTAGCAGGATATTATCGGAGATTTATTGAAGGATTTTCTAAGATTGCTAAGCCTATGACTTCGCTTTTGGAGAAAGGAAGAGAATTTAAGTGGGACGAGAAGTGCCAAGACAACTTTGATCAATTAAAGAAGAGGTTGATGTCACCACCAGTATGGGTTATGCCAGATCTACAGAAGGGATTTGATATTTATTTTGATGCATGTGGCCAAGGCTTAGGATGTGTGCTCATGCAAGAAGGACATGTGATTGCTTATGCTTCTCGTCAGTTACGCAAGCATGAATTGAACTACCCTACTCATGACTTGGAATTGGCAGCCGTTGTGCATGCACTTAAGATTTGGAGACATTATATCATGGGGACCAAGTGCCAAGTGTATACGGATCATAAGAGTTTGAAGTATATATTCACTCAGAAGGATCTCAATCTTAGGCAACGCCGTTGGTTGGAGCTTATTAAGGATTATGATTTGGAGATTCACTATCACCCGGGCAAGGCAAATTTGGTTGCAGATGCCTTGAGTCGCAAGGAGCATGTTCATTCAGCTATTGTTGCCCAGCTACCCGATGAGATTGTTGAGGATTTCAGGAGACTTAACCTGGGGATAGTTACTCATACTAAAGGAGTTACTATTGATGTGGAACCTACTTTGGAGCAAGAGATCCGCAAAGGACAAATTGGTGATGCTAAAATAAAAGAGATTAAGGATCTGATTACTGAAGGTCGAGTACCGGAATTTACGGAAGATGAGCAGGGCACTGTATGGTTCAAGGACAGGATGTGTGTTCCTGACATTAAAAGCCTTCGAGAGACTATATTGAAAGAGGCCCATGACTCGGATTACTCTATTCATCCTGGTAGTACCAAGATGTATCAGGATTTGAAACGGAAGTATTGGTGGTATGGATTGAAAAGAGATGTGGCTGCACATGTGGCTATGTGTGATGTATGTCAAAGAGTCAAGGCTGAACACTAGAGGCCAGCTGGACTACTGCATCCACTGAAGATACCCGAGTGGAAATGGGAAGAGATTGGTATGGATTTTATTACTGGATTGCCTCGCACCCAGAAAGGATATGATGCAATATGGGTGATTGTGGATAGATTGACTAAAGTGGCTCACTTTATTCCTGTCAAGACTACTTATAAAGGTTCTCAGCTAGCAGAGTTATATATGGCTCGGATTGTGTGTTTACATGGAGTACCAAAGAAGATCGTGTCTGATCGAGGTTCGCAGTTTACCTCAAGATTTTGGAGAAGCTTTCATGAGAATATGAGTACAAAGTTGAATTTTAGTACAGCTTATCACCCTCAGACTGATGGACAGACTGAAAGGACTAATCAAGTATTGGAGGATATGTTGAGAGCATGTGCCCTTCAGCATGGAGGAAGTTGGGATAAGAGTCTACCTTATGCTGAGTTCTCATATAATAATAGCTACCAGGCCAGTCTGAAAATGTCACCTTTTGAAGCTTTATACGGGAGGAAGTGCAGGACTCCTTTGTATTGGGAGCAGACTGGAGAAAGACAATTCTTTGGGCCTGAATTGATTCAAGAAGCAGAAGAACAAGTTCGTATAATTCGAGAGAATTTGAGGGTGGCTCAAACCAGGCAAAAGAGTTATGCTGATAATCGAAGGAGGCCACTGGAATTTGAAGAAGGAGATTACGTGTATCTCAAGGTGTCACCACTTCGTGGAATGAGGAGATTCAAAGTTAAGGGCAAATTGTCCCCTCGCTATATTAGACCATTCTTGATCTTTAGGAGAGTTGGAGAGATGGCATACCAACTTGAGTTACCTGCTAGCCTATCGGATGTGCATAATGTGTTCCACGTATCTCAACTAAAGAAGTGTCTCCGTGTGCCCGAGGAACAATTACCAATGGAAGAGCTCAGTGTTCAAGGTGATTTGACTTACACGGAGTACCCGATCAAGATTTTGGATACTTTGACTCGGGTTACGAGAAATAAGGTGATAAAGATGTGCAAAGTGCAATGGAGTCACCATGTTTTCTTGTCCGACAAAATCGGCAGAGGATCTCATCTGTGAGACCGTTCACTTCACAAGCTGCACGAGTGTCTGCTTTGATTTTTTTTTTCTCGAGAGAGAGAGACCCTGCCTTGCTTGTCTGGACACTCTGCACGACATCGAGATCGAGATGACGGCAGCTGGCAAGTTGTAGAACTAATCCGTGTCTGTTAGTCACTGAGCTGTGCCATCCGTGCATGCAAACCGTGGCAACAAGGTTAGGTGCACCGTACCTTCTTATCCTGATCGCGACGACCAGTTGGATGACATGTGCTAATTTTGTTGTCCCTGCTTATTCTTCCATTTTGTTGGGTTTTTTTTTTCCTCCCTCCAGAAGACAACAGGCACCTAACATGTACAGCGTCATGTCGTGAGGCGTGCGGATTAGACAAACGCTTGGTTGCGGCGCACGTACGTCGAGCTCAATCGCACTCTCGCTGGAAGTTTGTGTACGCCGCCCGTGACCGTGAGAGAAAAAAGATGTCATCCTTGCGACATTGACGCACCCGCTCGAGGTCGAGGGCAACAATAGATGCACTGAACGCAGCCCGGCGGGTGAAGTTGTGGACACGAGGGGGCCTAATTGGGTCTGAACTCTGAACGTCGTTCCAGAACGAGTCCGTAAAAGAATCAGTCTCCAGTGTCGGCGGCTAAGAAGCCTATGAAGCCATTTTCATGTGTGAAAGTGAAACGATCGATCGTCCATGTCTGTCGCCGTCGGGTTCCAGTCCAAGTCGCGACTGACAGGCAACAACTAGAGCACTGCATCAGCGATCCAAGTTGTGTGGCTGTCTTCTGTGGGCACGAGAGTTACAGCGTCTCAAGTATCACGTCTGGTACAGGAGCGTCTCAAGTATCAGCTATCGCATGCTGTCAGGCGATAGCGATACGGTTCCTTTCGAACAATTCTCAGTCTGTCAGAGCATCTCCAAAAAAGACTAGCTAAATAACTTCTCAAACTAAATTTTAGTTACTTAATAATATAATAGCTCTTCAACAGACTAGTCATTTAACTTGCTAAGCTATCTAGCTCTCTAAATTAACTCCCTCACTAACTAAATTTAGCTAGCAACTCTCGCTAGCTAAGCTAACTTACATTTTAAAGAGTCTGTTGCAATGAGATGTTATATATAGAGTTTAATATTTATAGAAAGTTAAATAAAAAGTTAAATAGAGAATAAAAAATAAAGAATCCTTTGGAGATGCTCTCGGTCGCTACTCGCCAGTCGTCGGCTGCTACCGCACCCGCACGATGTGGACTTGGGGCTGCGGCTCGTGTGCGCAAAAGATGCGACCGGCCTGGGACTGGGACCCGCCTCCCCTCCAGAATTCAAGAACCGATCAAACCGAGGCCCCACGAGGCAGTCCACGTGACCCCACAGAATTCCCTCCTGCGTGGCCCATCCCGCTCCGCACGTCACGGAGCACGAAAAAGCTCATTGCATTGCACCTTGCACGGAACAGACCAACCCCCACCCACCCCTCCTCCACTGGCAGCCGGGACCCGCACCCACCCCGCTAGCACGCTATGCTGCGTGTGTGCGTGCCTACCCCTTCCGCGACGGTCGTGGCGGCGTCGAAGAATTTGAACTTGTCGCCTACAGGGCTCCAGAAAACCAGACGGCTTGACCGCTTCACCTCCATTTCCTTCGTCCCCCCCGAGTCCTACTATATACGCGCGGCCGTGCGCTCGATCCATACCTCCTTCCACCGCTGACGCCTTCCTCGAGCGTTCCATCCCATCCCCTCACCCGAATCCCACTCGGCTACTCCCCACTTCCCTTTAAGAACGCGCCCCTCCCCACCGGAGGTTACCGCCCACCCATCAATCCATCATCCATCGCTCGGTAATCGATCGACCCGAACAACGCCGGGGTGCTGGTGTGAGGGTCAGGATGGTGGTCGGATTCCGCCGCACGATCTCGTTCCCGGCGCCCAGGTCCCCGGCGCCGCCAGCGGGGCCCAGCGCCGCCAACAACAAGTCCGTCGCCTACCGCGCGCGGTCGGCGAGCCTACCGTGCCGGTTCCACCCGCTGGTGCTCCAGCTCGACGACGACGTCGCCGACCTGCGTGCGCTGGTGGGCCGCCTGGCGTCGCGGGCCTCCGCGGAGGCCGTGGCCGAGGCCGCGGCGCGGCTGGGCCGCGTGCTCGCGTCGCTCTCCGGCCTGCTGCACCACCCGCAGGCGCAGGACCCGCTGCGCCGCCTCGGCCCGTCCCCGTTCGCGGAGCGCCTGCTGGACGACTTCCTCCGCCTCGCCGACGCGCACGGCAGCTTCCGCGACGCCCTGGTCGCGCTCGCCGCGCTCCAGGCCGAGGCCCGCGCCGCGCTGCGCAGGGAGGACCCGGCCCGCCTCGCGTCGGCCGCGCGCGCGCTGCGCCGGGCCGCGAGGGACCTCCCGCGGGTCGCCTCCTCGGCGCGCGCCGTGGCCGCCAGGCCCCCGCCCGCCGACCTCCCCTCCGACGCGGCGGCCATCGCCGCCGCCGTCGTCGACGCGGCCGCGGCCGTGGCGTCGGCCTCGGCGGCGGTCTTCTCCGGCGTATCCTCGCTCTCCGTCGCCGCCGCCACGGCGCGCGTCGAGGTCGACGCCACGCCGTGCTGGATGTCCTCCCCCGCGAGGTTCAGCGCGCCGTCCGCCACGCCGAGGCACGCGGTCGTGACCACCACCAGGTCCTCCTCGTCCTCCATGCCGCGGATCTGGTGGGTCGCCGACCTAATGCGGTGGATGTCGCGCGCGAAGCGTCGATCGGCCAGGAGGCAGCACGCCGCCACGTCTGCCGCGGGGCCCCGGCTGGAGGCCGCCGCGGACCCGGAGGAGCGAGAGCGGAAGGCGGCGTTCGAGCGGCTGGACGATCTGGGACGGTGCATCGCGGACGTGGAGAGCAGCGGCGAGAAGGTGTTCAGAGCCCTCGTCAACACCAGAGTTTCCCTCCTCAACATTCTCAGCCCAGTCTTCTGATTCCCGAACAGCTCTGGGATCACCAGAACCCAGCAAACTCGACTGCATTTTGCGACCTTGGATAAAAGATGTAGATAGAAATGTGTGCGCGAATGCAATATAGCAATGCGTTTTAGGGCGTTCGCGGTGCTCCATTTTGTTTGTATAGTCCCATTCAGAATTGGAGCGAAGGAACTACGTGAAGTTGCAGGAATTGGAAGAAAAGATTGTTCGAGTGTCATTCTCTGTCCATTGAGCTTGCATCGTTCAGTTGATTTCAGTGCTGCCGATTTCCAAAGTGTTCTGGAAAAAAAAGTTAGATTGATTAGTGGATCTTGCGCAGCTTCGTGGCTCGTCGTGGAGCTAAAAGCGCTGTCGCGCTCGTGATTGCCTCTGTGAGGTTGAGGCGGGTGATTCCCGTTCCCGATTGTTGGTTGAGTTCGGTGAGGTCACGTGGACGGATCATGGATGGATGGCACAAGTGATTCGATCCGGGGTGGCGATCTGCACCAGGCTTTTTCCAGCGCGATCCGCAGCACGGGTGCACCGGTGCGAGGCGTCAATGTGCGATTAGTGGCGATGTGCTGCCGTAGGCGCCATTCGCGCCGGTCCGCTGCACTGTTGGACCGTGGTGCCGTCGTGCCCACTGCCCAGCCCAGGTGCTGCTGCTTGCCTCCTCTTCTGCTTTGAGATACTTGCCCGTCCCCCCCCCCCCCCCCCCCCCCCCTTTTTTTTCTACGCGTGTCAGCTCCAGAAGAACATCGCATTCGACGTTACCATTAGATTACAATAATAACGGGACCAGCGAGGATTGCCGTGATGCGAGGTTGCAAGCACTGCAGATTCATCTTGCTCCACAGAAGCACAGAGAGAGGACCAGCACGGCTGCCGATTGAGCGCAGGAGATCGATCACGATGGTAACGAGCGATCTGCTAGATTTAAATATAGTAGGCATTAACATTTTATTTAGTCAAGGTCTTGTTTGAATGCGAACGAGAAAAGTTGGGCCCTTTTATGTAGCAGCAAACAAAAATGAATAAAGAGAATTAGATAGTGGACATCATAGCATCGTCCATTACTAGTAATTTATGAAACTAATAAATCAGTTGTCAGTTACTACTAAAATTTATTAATTAATTTATAAATATAGTTCGTATATATATCGATATTTATTATCATTCATTACCAAGAAAAGTGGGCTACAAGCCTACAAAGAATTATATTTTAGAACGAAAAGAGTAATAGTTATCATGAACCACTAACACATAAATATCACCTTGCGCATTATACACTTAGCACTCATTAAACTATTAACATACACATTACAACTATCGGTAACTATAGCCTTAAATGTTTTTACTCTACTTAATTTAATTGTGAAATAAAAATAGATCAAACCCAATTAAATCTGGTCAGAATCTTCTCAGGTCGCCGGACGAGTACATGGCCACACCCCTACACACCGACGCGGAAGGAGGTAGCGGTAAGCGGCCAGCTCGGCGGCTCCTCCGCTCCTTCCCCCGTGCGGCTCCGCGGATGGATGCGAGATCACACCAAGTTCCCCTAAAGTCAAGGCCCCAAGCCCCTCGAGTCATCTAAATTTTTTGCACACTCGAAAGCTGCCAGACAGGGCGCGGCCAGCGTCGGGACATGGAACGAGAGCCTTGTTGGGTGGGTGCCCGACAGGTTGACCCTGAGCCCCCCTGGCCGCAGCTGGACTTGCTGGGGATCGCCTGACCGTCGTCCGGTCCGTGGAGCAACATGGTGAGACAGACGCGAGTGTCGCTTGCTACTTGCTAGGGACACGTCTAGTTCAGGGACCTTCCGAACTGTGCAGGCAATGGGCTCCCGTCCTCCAAGACCAAGCACAACACATCTAGCAAGGACAGTGCATCAACTCGTGCTAGTGTTGTTACCTGAATTGTTCAGAAAATTGAAAGGAATGGACCGTTTGAATTTGGTTCCAGCACAGAGATTTTGACAGGCTATCAGCACGGGACCCCACTTAGGTTTTGTTCAGTTATTCCCGATACACATGGATTAGATGGGATTAGGAAAAATTAAAAAGTCTGACTTGTTTAGTATTCAAACCCATCAAATCTCACTCAATCCACATGTATTGAGAGTTAACCAAACAAGCCCTTAATTAAAGTAGTTGCTTCTTCGCTAACATCAACATGGACATTTTTTGTCACAAACGCACATCCCGGCTTGCAAGCATGTATAGTACTCCCTCCGATTTAAAATATAATTCATTTCACTTTTTTAACCATAATTTTGACCCCTCGTCTTATTCAAAAAAATCATGAAAAGATGAAAATTTAATTCATATATTAAGTATATTTGATAATAAACAAAACCACAATGAATTATTTGTTTTTTCTATAATTTTTTTGAATAAGACGAGTTGGTAAAACTTGTGATAAAAAAGGCAAGTGAATAATAAACTGGGACGGAGAGAGTATTTGCTTTAAAATACATCTGTCTAGTGTTTAGTCCATAAGCAGGTATTATTGATACAAATATTAGAAGGAAAAGGGGACCCCAAAGCAAAGAAAATGCAAAAAAAAAAAAAGAGCTAACTAAACCTGCTGGCATGCACGCGGCGATAGGCCTTTACCCAGTTCGCACGTTGGGTTGCCCGTGGCAGATTTTTATGGGCTATCCATTACTGGGCCACTAGCTAGGCTATTCGGGCAGGAGACGAGTACGAGCATGTCGTCAAGGTTCGCAAAACGTCGGGCCGGCGGCCGGCCGATAATGTTCTGCGAAAGGCCGGGATTGGCGCCGCAGAAATGGCTAGGCCAGTTTCCAGTACTATTCTGTGTTCAAAACTCCTCTATGTCCCTGAATAAATTGTTTTGCTAGAGTTTTAAAAAAATTAAACTTCGATATTTTTCTAGAAAAAACGCTAAAACATATAATATTATATTAGTATCGTTAGATATCATCGTATCACACATAATATATTTTATAATATACTTATTTTATATTATAAGCACTATTTTTTTTGTAAAGTTTGTTAAACCTAAGATAGTTGACCTATACGAATCTTAGAAATTAGTTTACCTAGAGACTGCGAGAGTGAAGAAATTTTATCGCCCTATAAAACTCTTATTATATTTTTTCTATTTTTCTTATGCCATGTCAGATTCGTTTAACGCCACGCCCTAAAACTCGTAAATCCCTACTGAAAGAAGACAGGTACAAACGTGGGATCAGGTCAAAATCAGGTCGTGGTTATTTAGCATGGTTCGTAAATCCCTAAGGCCTTGTTCGTTTATGTCGGATTGCAACCGGAATCGTTCCAGCTAATTAAAGTTTATATAAATTAGAAAAGCAATCCGATTAGGAAATCGTTCCGACCCACCAATCCGGTACAAACGAATAAGCCCTAAAACAAATACGGTTGGTTGGGTCGGGTCTGACGATCCATAATTAGGTTAATTGAAAGTGGTTTTGACGCTTACCGGCAGGCCCATCGGATAGAAAGTAACAGTGAAACGTTGCTAAAATCATAAGCATAATGCAGAAATTTATAGAAATACCCGCGGCTGAATTCTGACATGGCCTGCGCATGGATTGGCTACAAATGTAGTTAGGTCCGCGCCTCGACATCTCTCAATCTCTGCCTTTTATCATTCATTCATCCGGTGCCTAGCGAGCTAGAGAGAGTGGTTTATTGCGATCCGTCTTGCACGAACACGTGCCGGCCGCTCTTTTTCTTTCACCGCTGGTTCTGCACGGCTGCCGCACTGTTGCCGCCGCTCGAGGGGTCGAGGCCTGAGGCCGTAGGCCTCGTGGCCGTGGGCCTGTGCTGCCGCGTGCGTGCATGGCTGCGTTGGGTCATGGCGGAATAGTTGACGCACCAGCACAGTTGAATAGTTGACGGCACTAGCATATATCATTTGAGCTGGACCAGGTGTGTGTCCTCCTGGCTGGCAGCTACATGCTGCTTTGTTTTGGTCTGAAAGAACCAAAGAATCCGGCCTGCCGAAGGCTCTGGTCTGGTCAGCCGCCAACCGCTCCACCATCATGCATGGTACTACGCAGATGAATCAGGCATGGCTGCGCGGCGGAGTCTCATGTGCTTATCCTTGCTTCTGGACATGGCGCAGGACCACACCTAGTAGTGCACAGTGAAATGGCCCCGGAGTTGGCCACACATGACTGAGCAAAAAGAGCTACTACTTAATTACCTGGATGTTCAGTGAACAATAATGTTTTCACACTGACGAATGCTTTTGTTTTCCCCCCTTGCAGCAGCAAGGACACACAGGCACACAGCACACACATATGGCTCCATGTCTGTTTTGTTTCAGCCTTTGAGGCACTGTTAGTGAGTGGTGGAGTGAGTGATTTTGCCTGTGTCCTTGTGCATTGGCTGCCGTGCACAAATCTTGACCGTAAAAAGCTACTGCGTGATCCAACCACTAACCCCCGCGCCAGTTAGTTTTTAACGGTTTCAAGCATCCCTACCCCAGTGGCAGAGTCAGTGTACCGCACTCCCTTTTTTTTCCAAGCTGTTTGTTCAGTCCAGTGCTGCAAAAAGTAACCGTGCGAGTGCTTGCGTCGCGCATGCGTACGTGCTTCCTTATTTAATTGAGGGTGTTTGGTTGAAGAATCAATTCATTCTAGATGACATGAGATGATGTATCATGAGTCTATTAATGTGGATATTATCACTAATTGTTAACCTATGAGAGATAAAATGGTGATGGATAAAATCATTTTATTCCCAAAACCAAACAAGACAATGAGGATGAATAAGAAAATGATGTATGGGCTACTTTATTTTTCAAACCAAACCTGCTTTAAGTGTGGTCATTGTAAAAAAAAAACACCACATGGGCAGCGAGTGAGCTCAAATGCGCTTTGAAATCGACGGTGCAGAGAGGAGTTTCCTGCCTGGGAGTGGGACCGACAGACCGGCCACCCCCACCCCACACACACCCGTATCCACTGCTACTACTACGCAGCAGGCAGCGATCTTTGGCAGACCTTTGCGGTCTGAAAAGATAAAAAGAAAAAAAAAGAAACGCCAAGGAAAAAGGAAAAGAAGAGGGGAGAAGCAAGAACAGCAGCAGACGATAGAGAGGCGAAACGAAAAGCAGTAAAGCGGGGTGAAAGAAAGAAATCCATGGCGAACGAAAGCTGGGCTACAAAGATTCAAGGGGGAGATGCACGCAAAAGCGGCGGGGCAAAGCGAGCGAAAGGGATATGCGAATCAGTTCGTGGCCTGCACGAGGCGGAGAGCCGGTTGTTGTGGTTGTGGCTGGCTTTCACTCGAGGCAGGATTTGACCGACCAACCGCAACTGCACTACTTCACTCATCCATTCACTGCGATCGAGCTTGGGGGAGGACGACGTGAAAAAGAAAAGGTGCATCTTTACCGGTGTGTGATTGTGTGAAACGCAGTAAAGAAATGGAGATGGCATGGCCGCGTATGGACTCCTTTATATCCGGCCGGGGGCGGTGACTGATCAGTGATCAGGATGTGGCCCGCCAAATCTCCAATGCAAGATTATTTTACCCTACTGAAGAGCAGATGGATACTGTACTCCAGTTCGGTCTAGGAATATCCTACGACATGGTAGTTTACTAGGCCACATGTCCACATTGAGTACTAAGCAATGGCCTGGGGAAGTGAAGGCACAGGGTAAAGAATTGGCTAGCCCTTGCTCAGAGTTTCGCGCCTCGGTTAGCTGACGAGTTCCAACTGTACGTGTGCTGGATGATCCGTGGAGTATAATACGTACTACTCGATGCTCCAATAAATAACTGTTGCCTCCTACTGAGCGCAGAGAGCGATGAGCGAGAGTTTCTCTAGAGACAGTACTGCTCAAACTGGAGCTAGATTCATGCATACGTACCCATATAAGAAGGGCCAGCCGCCGCGGATTTGGGAAGAGCTGCGTCCTTTCTCTCTGACAAAAACCGATTCTATAATATACACATACTACCTGCCTTGTAGATAGGAATATTTATTAGGAGTTGAGGATGAATAGAAGCTTCGGGCACTGAACTGACAGGTGCAGAAAAATTATTGCATTCCCTATATATGCTCTTAATTGGTGTCAGTTCAGTCTTCAGTGTAGTCGCATGCCGAGAGCGCTGGGGGTTTCGCTTTCATGTTCAGGTCTTCGTTGTTAAGAAACAGATCTATCTACCTTAGATGCTTCTCTCATTCTCACAGGAGTAGTGATGTACTACTGTACTAGTGGTATGGCTGTGCAGCTGCAGCGAGCTTTTATTTGGGGGTTGCAGTTGCTGCTGCTGCTGCTCATTCGAGGACTAGTTAGTTATTAGGCACTAATAATAGCTAGTAGCTAGGGTTAAATCTTCCAGCTGCTCTGCAACTAACGGAAAGTGAAAGAGCTCCATCAGTACTCGAGTGATCGATCTACTATTGTTGGAAGTCAAATTGAGCAGCGCGGATAGTCCGGCGCTGAGGCCGGACGGTCCGCGGTCCGGACAGTCCACGGTGGTGGCGCGGACGGTCCGCGCGCGCGCAGAGTCAGTTAGTGTTCCTAGTTTCTCGCGAGATTTGTTACCTAAAATCGCGGGATTAACTCGGGAAACAGTTGGAAACGGATCCAGACCTCCCCCTTTATATAGATGAAGGGCTACGGCCGATTGAACCCCCCAACAATCGATCAAATCAAGTCTATTACTCGTTTTTACCTTATGCATTAGGAGTAGTTCTAATCTAGTTCTAGTTTAGCCCTAGTTTAGCCTTCCAATCCCCAAATTCTCCGTCTCTCCTCGACTCTACGTCGATTAGAGGAGTCTAGGTCGGCCTGCCCGAGCCTAGACACCACCTAGGATCTCTCCTCCCCGACGGGGTCCCTCCCGGGAGCGAGATCCAGGCGCCGCCGGCGACCTTCGCCGCCCCCTGCGCACGCGCGGACCGTCCGGCCGTCAGGCAGGGAACGCCAGCCCCTGCGCCAGGTCGCGGACCGTCCGGCCCCTGGCCGCGGACCGTCCGCGCCTGACCAGAGAGCACCGCCACCGGTTCTTGTTGAGTGTTTGGCGCTCCAAAAAGGCGTCAACATACTTTTTGGCGACTCCGCTGGGGACGGTGTGTAGATCTACTAAAAATCAGGCCCTCAAATGGCCGGTTCTAAAGATCACACCGATATCTCCCCGGACAATATCCTGAAGCCGGCTGTTGAAAGTCTGACGGCCGATGAGCAACAGCAATACGAGGACTACATGCGTCAAGCGAGGGAGAAATTCTTATCACAATACACGGTGGATCGCCACCAGAAAGTTGTCAAGCATGGAGAGACCGACGTCGCGTCTCTTCTATCTTCGCTTCAGGTCCCCAACGTAAAGTAAACCCGACGATATCCAGTCTATTAAATATTATGTAGATCAGCAGCAGGATCAGATGAAACAACAAATTGTAGGGTTAGAAGAATCAATTAGAAAATTAACGCGTACGTTGGAGAAGTTTGTTGCTCCTAGTTTTCCATCATATGAGACTAGCAACATGATATCTATGTCTAATACATCGGCAACAAATGGGGATTTGCAGCCCCAGCCATTATATGGTATGCCGATGAACTCATATACAGGGCAAGTACCACCACCGCCATCCCTGCTTGGTAGATCGGCGCCCATGAACACGGTCGGACCGTCCGAGCTTCTGCCCGGACCGTCCGGCCCATATGCAGACCGTCCGGCTTGCTCTGCCGGACAGTCTGGGGCCGCCCTAGGACCACCGCCGTCCCTGCTTGGCAGACCAATGACCCTGGACGCGGTCGGACCGTTCGAGCTTCTGCCCGGACCGTCCGGCCCTTACACGGACCGTCCGGCTTTCCCTGCCGGACAGTCCGGGCCTGCACCAGGACTACCACATGGCGTCCCGATAATGGCGAACGCAACCGGTCAGTTTGGATTTACCACCGGACAAACTGGATACACATACGCAGAACCTGTTGTTTCACACCATGCACCAAATTATTACACACCTCAGCAGCAGTATGTTTCGCCCTCTACATATTTAAACCATAACGTACCATACAACCACAGACCGATCAACACTATCGATCGGTCACGGCAAGAAGGTCGGTATATACTAATGTCCGACCAAATGATCCCCACAGCCCAGGATCCGGTGGTCTGCCACCGGGTGCAATGGAAAAAATTAGGGAAGAGATGACTGAACTATTTCGAGATAAGTTCGGAGTTAGTGTAGCCAGAGTAGGGCAATTATACCAAAAGCCATATAATCACCAGTTTGACACTGTCCCATATCCACAAGGGGCAAGGATACCAGAATTTTCTAAGTTTTCTGGTGAGAATGGGAGAAGCACACACGAACACATAGGCCAGTTCCTAGCACACCTAGGCGAATTGGCCGATGGAGAAGCATTTCGTGTTCGGTTATTTTCTTTATCCCTTACTGGTACCGCTTTTGCATGGTACGCCGCCCTGCCTCCTAATTCCATTAATTCCTGGAATGAGTTAGAAAGTAAATTTCATGAACATTTCTTTACCAGGGAATATGAATTAGGGTTAGCTGACTTAGCTTCAGTCCGCCAAGGACGCGAAGAATCGGTTAATGACTATATCCGGAGGTTCCGGGACACTAGAAACCGATGCTTTCGGATCCATGTCGCAGACAAAGAGCTAGCAGGGTTAGCTTTTAATGGGTTGCTATCCTACTTAAGAGACAAATTAGATGGGACTCAGTTCTTTTCGATAGCCCAGCTACATCATCGGGCTTTAGCTTGTGAAAGCCGCTTTAAAGAGACATCAAAATCGGCCGCCCGTGCTATACATCTGATAGAGCGTGATAATTCAGATGATGAATCCGCAGATGTATATACCGCTGAGTTTATTTGGCCAACAAAGGCCAAATCTTCAGCATGTTCTTCCTTACAACCGGTTCAAAATAATCGGCAAGAAGAGATTAAATTTACCTTTAATGTTGCCAAATGTGATAAGATATTTGATGAGCTACTTAAAAATGGCAACATTAAATTAACTCATACTATCCCTCCTATAGATGAATTAAAGAGACGTGCTTATTGTAAGTGGCATAATTCTTTTTCTCATGCCACCAATGACTGTAATGTCTTTCGTCGACAGGTACAATCGGTCATAAATGAAGGCCGGTTGGCTTTTCAGGAAATGCAAGTGGACACACAACCATTTCCTGTTAATACAATAGATGTCGCATGCGAAAAGATCTTAGTTCGGCCCGAAATGACCGATAAAAGCAAAAGCAAAGACATCATCATTGACGATCCTCGCACGTCAAATATATCGCAAAAGGAGATTGCTCGAAAGGCTCCGGACGATAAGGCTAAAAAGTCCGGAGGCACCGGGGGGCAGGCACAATTAATGAGCCAAGCACGACAGCCTGGCCTGAGCATCACAGACGGTGTGACACCTACGTGCGGACAGTCCGGTGCTCAGACAGACGGTTCGGCTAACTCTGCCGGACAATCCGCCTATGGCCAAAGGCGTCAGCCTCCACACAAAGCCTTAAAAGGGAAAGAGACGCAATGGCAAAGCACATATGGTCGGTTGATCAAAACTGACTCTACCTTTGATCAGTTACTCTCCAAGAATACTAGCAAGAAGACCGTTCTACGTGATCGGTCAACGAAGAAACATCGGTCACCTGCTAAAACAAAACGGGTAAACAAAACGGCTCGAAAGGCGACACAACAAGCATCGCCTATTCATCCTATGAGACCAAGGTACTTTCCACCCGTTTACTCATCGTCGGTATATTATCCTGTTCAAACATGGAATGGTACGATGATGAATCCATGGTATATGTATAGTCCCTTTGTCTATCCAGGCTGGGGGGCACCTCCATTCTATTCCTATGGATCTATTGATCAAACGGTCATGGCCGAGAAAGATACAATCTGAAACGGCCTTTATACATTGGTGCTTTATTGAATGAGCTCCATATTGAAAAGCCGGTGACTTACATCAGGCTTAGTTCATATGCTTTTGGTTCGTCAACCTTCACCAAAAGGCAGGGGGCATATGTTGGAAGTCAAATTGAGCAGCGCGGACAGTCCGGCGCTGAGGCCGGACGGTCCGCGGTCCGGACAGTCCGCGGTGGTGGCGCGGACGGTCCGCGCGCGCGCAGAGTCAGTTAGGGTTCCTAGTTTCTCGCGAGATTTGTTACCTAAAACCGCGGGATTAACTCGGGAAACAGTTGGAAACAGATCCAGACCTCCCCTTTATATAGATGAAGGGCTACGGCCGATTGAACCCCCCAACAATCGATCAAATCAAGTCTATTACTCGTTTTTACCTTATGCATTAGGAGTAGTTCTAATCTAGTTCTAGTTTAGCCCTAGTTTAGCCTTACAATCCCCAAATTCTCCGTCTCTCCTCGACTCTACGTCGATTAGAGGAGTCTAGGTCGGCCTGCCCGAGCCTAGACACCACCTAGGATCTCTCCTCCCCGACGGGGTCCCTCCCGGGAGCGAGATCCAGGCGCCGCCGGCGACCTTCGTCGCCCCCAGCGCACGCGCGGACCGTCCGGCCCTAGGGCGCGGACCGTCCGGCCGTCAGGCAGGGAACGCCAGCCCCTGCGCCAGGTCGCGGACCGTCCGGCCCCTGGCCGCGGACCGTCCGCGTCTGACCAGAGAGCACCGCCACCGGTTCTTGTTGAGTGTTTGGCGCTCAAAAAGGCGTCAACAACTATACTAGGCAATAGCACCGCTGTGTACGCCTGTAGCAGAGAGCAGTGGTATTTTTTTTTGTTCTTCCAAGCTTCTTTCACAGAACGTAAACACACTCTTCAGTCTTGGAACCTACCGAGTACCGACCACAGTTGCATTGCCCTCCAACGACCCACGCATGCATGCCGAAAGCAGCAACGCAACGGTGTCTCCCTTCCATGCTTGTACGTACGGCTGTACTACACTTCGAGATGTCGTTAGAGATGCCAAGAGTTTTGATGAGATATTCCATGCATGGGGGTATATGCTGCATATATGCTGCAGCATTAATCGCCACAAAGAACATCTCCAACCAAAAAGAAAAAAAAACAAAATCAAAGAGAGTGGCTTTCTTTCTTTTTTGCGTAGCCCCCACGTGCTGCTCCATGACAAGTCCTTATCTGCTGGCGGACAATTTTTTTTTTAAAAAAAAAACGATATTTGCTGCTCATCCAATCCAGTGGCAGTGGAATCGTGCAGAGTACGGTCTGCTGTCCTACAAAAGGCAATCATGTACGTACTGATGCAAGAATTATGAGCCCTTCATCTTGTTTGGCACGCACTTGATCATTCACCAGTTCACCCCCTGTCGTTCGTTCGTTCATATAAACAGGACACAGATCACATGTATATTCCTGCTACTGCCTGATTGCCTCCCTGAAGGGCAGCGTCTAGTGGTGCATTGGGCCCAAAATAAAGACCCGTCTCGTAACGTGCCGTGCCGTGTCCTGCCCTGCATGTGTGGCCGTCGTGTCCCAGAGCCACTACCTGTGACGTTGTAACGTCTCGTGCCAATAAAAGTACATCGATCCACCACAATTGCCACGACACGATACAGTGTAGATTACTGTTAAGTGTTCGTTTCCAACAGTACAGTTCCCGTTCCCGGCCCTTTTTCTTCCTGGGCTTTGGTTGGGAGTGCGTGTCAAAAGGTACTACGTGCGAGTGTGATGAGGAAGCAAAAAAAAAAAAAAAAACTACTAGTACCAGAAACGTGTAAAGCGATGGTCCCGATGGGAAAGAAATACTAGCTTGAGGCCGTGAGCGCATGAGGAGCACTAGATCAGGCGGCGCCCTTTCGGGCGCCCTATCCAGCACTGAGAAAAATATGAATAAACAATTATACATGTCATATTCAAATTAATTAGAGAACGATTGAATCTTCAACAAAACAGTTTAATCTGGAGAGTAAGAAAGCAAATATCAAACAAAAGGCACATGCTTATGATTGAAAGGAAACACCTTATGCTTGAACATATGAAGGTTCTTGAGTTCAGATAGATTCTTATGCTCGGCAGTAGAAATCCTCGGCACACGCTGCGTTGAACCGGTAGCGGACATAATTGGGCTTTTTATGCTGCAAACTGAAAGCGGAAGGCGGGTCAACAGAAGTTATAAAGGGCAGACGAATAGATGTTTTTTGGTACTCAAGGGAAGTGACTGAGATGACCATGTTACCTGGATGCAAGGCTCATTGCCTCTGGTACCTACAGATTCACATACCGTTTGCAAGACGATCCACCTGAAAGCAAATGGATAGGAGTTCACAGCATAATCAACCATGCTTAGTTATGTTTGGTATTAAGGACAACCTGAATAGCCAAACATAGGATGAAATTTACTCTGAATAATCAGAAATAAGATGAAATTTGGAAAAAGACGATAATCAGGATTTCCCTAACGTGCAAACGGTCCTGGTCTGCAATTAATTGCAAACGGGTCATCCTCGCCAACACTATCAAAAATGTTCTTCAGTTAGGCGAGGCTCCTTTGTAGCTGCTTGAGGATGAAGCTCAAGATATTCTTCTGATTCTTCATCAATTTCAAAATTCTGTCCATAATATCGATGGGGTTAGAAATCAAGTATCACACACGGAAAAATACTACTGATTAGCTTACAATATGAATAGCACAAGGAGTGTAGGACAAGATTCAAGTTGGTGTGGTGGCCACAATAAGAGGATAAATATAGAAAATGGTGTCTCACATGCTAAAATAAACAACAACATCATTGGAAAAGCATAAGATCAGGTAATTATCAGAATATATGGATTGAGATATGCTATAATTTCTTTTTATATACCACTACCAACATGGACAATACAAATCCATCTGCAAGACTACAATCTAATAGCAGTACTGAAAACAACCAGTAAAATTCCACACATTATCCTCAAACATTTCTTTGAACCGCTCATCATTCAAAATCGCCTTATTCAGTTCTAGTTGTCTTTTCTTCTTCTTAATACTTGATTTATCAACATCCTCCATATCAAAATATATTTCTTCTTCCATTATACTGTCCATAATCTGCCTGTTAACCTTCGGTATTTTGACGACTTGCAACACGAGGAAAAATACAGTTTGTTAGGTTTGTTGTATAGAGCTTGTACCATAGGTAATCAAGTGAAAAACACACCGTCATCAGAAGCAAATAGAAGCAGCAATAGCAAGCATAGCTGCAGAAGCAAGCAACAGCAGGAAGCAGAAGGTTGCTTCTCTGCCTCACCCACGCACACGAGTACACGACCAGCAGTCTAGCACCACTGTGTCAGGAGAATTGCAGAAGCAGCAACAACAAGCAGCCCTATTCACAATATAAATAGCAAAAGCAGCAAGAAGCATCACCAGGCAATGAGGCAGCAACATATAGCCTTGTTCACACTATAAATAGCAAGAGCATCAAGCATCAAGCAGCAAGCAATGAAAGTACTGAAGCTTGCAGGGGAGTCAAACTAGTTTACACGAATTGTATGGCTAGTGGGTTCCCAATTTTAAAGAACTGAAGCTATGCAAACTAAAATTTAATGACACCTATTTAGGGCCATGGAACCATGAATAACTTTAGTAATTAGTTGCTGGTGTTGCCACAACTGTATGGAAGAAAACCAATAACAATTGAGGTAATGTCTACAATTATTAGTAAGTTCTTTATTAATATAAACGAAATATGCTTTATGTCAGGTGGCACTGGATTCAGGAATTGCCAAACGTGTAATTTTTTCTAGTTTGTTTCATACTTTTGTAGTCTATGTTGAGTAACTAAATTTTAGAGTTTTATACCTTAGTAACCAAATTTCAGAGTCTACAGAGTCCTCATGATAGGAATTGGGGCAGATTCCCGGATTGATCGCAGGTTGTAGTGGTGGGTGATTGGTGGCCGGGGTTTGAGGCGCGATGCATAGCGGCGGGGCACCGTGTTCACCGCGCGTGAGAGGAGAGAGGCGCGAGGAAAGGGGCAGCTAGGTCACAGTAATCTCCCGGCTCCCTCTAGGAAGCCGGAACAATCTTGTTTCTGCTTGATCTATAGAGTGGTGCTTACAATTATTTATACTCCCTTCTAGTCCTTATCTAATGAGATAGATCCCCTCTTTTTTTTCTAACAAATCTTATCTTCTAATCCTTATCTGCATGCCTATGCTGTTGCCCGGCGCCTATAGTGACGGCCGGTCATAACACCTCAAGTGCTCACTTATTAGAGAGTTGGAGACTGAAAACAAGGACATAACCTATCATTTCATGAAGTGCAAAAAAACATTACTTATTGTATACTTTGGTAACCAAATCTCGGAGTTCAGAGTCCTTAAGTGCTCACTTATTAGAGAGTTGCAGAATGAACAAAAGAACATAATCTATCAGTTCATGAAGTGCAAAAAACAGCAATATTTATATGTTACACCAATCAAGAAAAAAATGTGGAGTAATTTCATATTCTGAAAATGTACGATCAAGAATTAATATGATTCAACTTGTCTCATCATAAATTGGAAACCATAAATTAAAAGGGTAAAATAAAAATTAATTTGCATGTATACCAAACGCTGCAATGTGATCTCTAGTGAAGGTCTCAGGTCCACGTCCCCTTTGAAGTATACCAACTCGCATCCAGACAGCCAGTCGCACTATGAGATCTATCCCATGGTGGGCTCCTCTCCGGGGTGTCCGATACTTGAGAAGAAGAACCAAAATCAAAGGAAAAAGAGGTTAGCCTATAGCAGTTAACATGACCGAGGAAGAAACCAAGTACAACCGTAACACAGATTTAGTTGACCCCTTTGTAGAGCAAAGGTTTGAGTAAAACAACAGATAACGCGCACACCCAAGGAGGCCTTGGCAAGATCTAGGGCACGAACGGTCTGAGCAGCAAAGCGAAGGACTCAGACAGTAAGGATCTAAAAATGCCAAGAGGGGAGGGAGAGCACAGAGGGAGGCATGTAATAAAGTGAGACGAGGTACTTCCCCTGTTGTCACGTACCAGAGAACAGCGTCGGAGGCTCGGTGCCCATGCCGCGACAGCGCAGAAGGCTGGAGACGCCGTGGATCCATGCGACGTCGAATTCGACGAGGGGAACGCACCAGCCTACGACCTCTCCTGCAGTAGCTGCGTGTGGGTCCGCGCGTAACCAGGCCTAGCATATCAGCGGCAGAGCGCCTCCGAGGCGAAGCTGGCCGCGGCAAGCCAACCTGCTGATAAGAACGAAGTCGGACGTGGGCGGAGCACGACCGGGTTGGAGCGGATGCGGGGCCCGTCTGCCAGATGCCAGCGCCTCTCCCGGAGAGCCGGCCGCATGTGGCCACGCCCACGCACAGCGACGGATGCGGAGGCGAGCTGCTTGCGCAGGGAGCTGACACAACGACGGATAGGGGAGGCGAGACGCTAAGACACGTACGTAGGAAGCTCACGTGACTGTCACGTGGGGCCGATCTGGTGCGCGTGAAATGCGGACAGGCCTCCAAACCAGAGCGGCTTTTAAGACTTTAGATTTAGATTAGATGTCGCTGTTGGAACTCGCTCTCAGCAGCAAGAAAGCCAACAAGGGTGAACGGTGGTGACAACAGGGTTACGTGCACGGGGGCAATAGCTCTGTTGATCTAGCCTCTCACGGGCACTGTGCGGGGGTATTTATAGGTATCTGAGTGCCCAGCGTCTTGTGTTAAGGACGCATGTGCCCTCAGACACCTATTTTATCCCCAGAATATTCCCATAAAGCAGGGTTACAGACCGTAATTACAAGTACTCCTTTACAAGTTAGGCCCGTAATACAGAGGCGGCCACGCGGGGCCCGTTACAATGGGCCAGATCGCACGTGGGCCTTGGGACTGAACGAGGACGCGCCGTGGTAGGACGTCGCCGCAGGCCTTCGTCAAAGTGCCGAGTCCTGCGAAGGGTGTCCCTGCCCGCTTTTGTCTCTGTCGGACCAGCGGCTGCAGCGAAGGCCTCGAGCGAAGGGTGGCGTCTTTGCCTTCGCCCCAACATTTGCCCTCCGAGGGACCAGTTCGACAAAGTCACCTGGTGCCGAAGACGTCGCTAGATGGCGGAGACGCTGCCCTCGCTCGAAGTGGTTCCGCGGGGGTTTTTGATGTGACCGTTGATGGACGGCGTACTGTTGGATTGCGGGTTTCCCGAAGCGTCGCGGCCTGTCGGATTGCGGGTTTCCCGAAGAGCCGCGCCCCGCCTATAAAAGGGGGCGGGGGCGGCGCTTTTTGAACTCTGCCTTCCGCGCTCCGTAAAACCCTAGCCGCCCGCCGTCTTGCTGCTCCTTTTCCTCCGCTGCTCCCTTAGCTCGCCGGCGTTCTGGCTCGAGTGAAGCAGACCGCCCGCCGCCGACGACGGTACGTAGCAATGCCATCCTCTTCTTCCTCCGCCGACGCCGCGTCGCCGGCCGCCGCCTCGTCTGAGGAGACGTTGAGTAACGTGGAGGTGGAGGAGTTGCGCGCCGGCGACTCTGTTGAATTTGGTGTGTCACGGATGACGTCAGCCCGTATTGAAGATATGCAGCGGTTGGGCTACTTTGGCGGCGGGGTCGCCCGTGCTCCGGGGACGGAGGGAGTCCCCGAGCCGGAGGGCGAGTTGGTTGTTTTCGAGGCGTTCTTCGTCGCCGGACTCCGCTTGCCTGCGCACCGTTTTGTCAGCGAAGTCCTGCGTAGATTCAGCGTTCAAATACATCAGCTGACACCGAACGCCATAGTGGCGCTGGCGAAGTATGTCTGGGCGACGACTTCGTACGGCGGACAGCCGTCAGTTGAAGTTTTTGCGAAGAATTATTGTTTGCATTGGCAGAAAAGGATGGTTGAGGACGGAGTTGCCCAGTTCGGGTCATGCACATTCACGCCGAAGACTGGCAAGACCACAATGCCAGTAGTGGAGTTGGTCCCGTGCGCCCGCAACAAGTGGGGCAATTGGAATGAATTTTGGTTTTATGTTGCTGAGGCTACTGTCGAAGGCCATGAAGGGCTCCCCGTGTCCTTAATGTGCTCTCACTATTACTCTGCGTATCCACCTTATGAAGTGGCAGAAGAGGATCCAGACGAAGGGGCCCTTCGGTGCGCCGCCGGTCAGAGCAGCGGTCGAGATTTAGTTGAAGAGTTCGTGGCGTACGGGGTCTGGCCCTTGGCGCACGGCTGGGCGCTGGGCGAAGTATGCCCTCGCTAGATGCCCTTTCACGGAGGAAGGGTGGTGCGAAGTCCTGCCTTCGCACTGAATTTGCGAAACCGTGACCCGGCCGCCTTTGTGCGTGATGCGGAGGACTTGGCGGTGCGGCTCGTGGGGCGTTATGTGCCGAGGACGGAAGGCCAGCGCAGCTTTGACATCCGCGGGTCAAATGAACGTTTGAACAGGGTCTTCGAATTAAATCAACTGCCGTACGACGGCTACCCTGGTCAAGACGAAGCGGACCGCCGTGGGAAGAAGCCGGCGGTGGAGACTGGAGGCGACCCTGCGCTGGTGGTCGCCGCCTCCTCGAAAAAGAGAAAATTAGGTACTGCGATGGGAAGACTTGGGGTGTCTGATAGTTTCGCTAGAGATTTAATGAGGACGTGTGCGGCCCCGGGGGAGAGGATGTCTTCGCCCGAGCTCCGGGAGTCTTCGGCTCGGATGCTGAGGGTTACCGGGGGTTGTTGGCCTAAAAACATTCCTATCCCCTGCGCGGCTGAGGAGGACTGTTTTACATCTCGTATGGTTCATCGGTGGAAAGTTTTTCCTTATGGGCGAAATATCGGTCATGTTGTGTGGGCAGTGATGGACAAGGATCGCCAAGGCGCGGCGCGAAAACGCCAGGCGACTGTGAGGGTTCACGAAGCCCGACCGAAAAGGCATCGGGGAACGGCGAAGGCTGAGGCCTCTGGCGGAGGCAAGCCGCCGCTGCCGACGAAGGTGGGCGCCTCCGCGCCTGGCAAGGCGCCGGAGACGACGGTGGGCGCCGGAGGCCCCAAGCTGTCGAAGGTGGTGCCGTCTGTCAGCGGGGTGGCGGAGGCTGCGAAGGCGGCCCGATCGCTACCGCCGCCTGGCAAACGCGTTGCCGACTTCGGCACCGAGATTGATGTGGAGGATTATCTTGGGGGTAAGTCTATATGAATATATATATAGCCCTTTTTTTTTAATTTGTTGACGCGTTGCAGGGTCGGACGAGGGCCCGCTCGCTCTGGTTGTGCCTGGCGCGGCGATCGCGACGGCTGCGCCAGCGCCGAAGGCGGGGGGAGGGACCCTTGACGCCGGAGGCGAGGTGTCTGCCCTCGCACTGGTCAGAGACGAGGCGGGCGTGGCGACCCGTCGGCTGAAGGGAGCGACGGAGGCGCTGACTCGAGCGACGGAGGCGCTGAGTCAGGTCCGCCGAGCTATACATTTTTTTTACGCAACGACCTTACGTGTGTTCTGCAGGTGGCTGACTTCACCAGCCGCACTGCGTCGGGGGCCCTTACGGCGGCGTTGTCTGCCGAGGTCGAGAGACTTCGGACGCAACATGCGGACGCTGTCCGTGAGAAGTCGGCCTCCGACAGCAAGTGCCGCAAACTGGCGGAGAAGGTGGCCGCCCTTGAGAAGGAGAAGGCTGACCTCCGGCGCCAGCTGGCGGGGGAGAGGAGGGAGGCCAACGAAGCCATCGCCAAAGAGCAGGCTGCGCAGGCGGAGGCCAGGCTGGCGCGGGCGGAAGGCAATATCGCCAAGGAGCTCGCCGGAGAGCTGCAGCGGCGGCTTACTGCCCAGGAGAGCCGCGCGGAGGGGGCCGAGGCCGCGATGCGAGCGGAGGCCGAACGGACGCGCACGCAGCTCATGACTTCATATCGCGAGCTGGGTGTGCGGACGGGTGAGTTCGAGGTGCCGGAGCGAGAGGCCGGGCTTCGCTGTCTGGAATGGGTGCAGGAGGAACTGCAGGAGCTCCCCACTGTCTTGGCGGGGTTGATGGCGTTCACCTCCCTGGTCACCTGCGAGGCAGCGATGAACGCGCTCTCTCGCGAAGGCTGCCGGCACTTTGAGGCCCTCGACCAGGTGGATGAGGATTTTGGGCGTGATATCTTCGAGGTCGAAGACCCCGTGGTGAAGGAATCCGCCGAGGCCCTCTATGACCGGATGTGGGGTTCATACGGTCGTGAGGTGGTCCAGGCGCGGGCCGAGGCTGCGAGGGCTCAGGTAACGTTGTCGTTTGCCCGGCGACTTCTGGGTGCGGTCTATGCGTGTGTTTGCTGAGTTTTTGTGCGTTTTGTTTTAGGCGGAGCGCGGCGAGCGGGTGGACGACTTCGGGGCGCTGAACAGCGAGCTGCCTGAGCCGGAGACGACCCCTGCGGAGGCCGCGACTGGAGTCGCCCCGGGACCGACCCCGGAGACTGCGGAAGATGCACCGGGCGCTCCTGCACCTGCCGCGGCCGGCGAAGACCTTCCCCCAAAGGTGGCCGAAGGCGCGCCAGATGCCCCCGCAGCTGCTGTGCCGAGCGCTGAGGATCCAGCAGAGACAGCGGCGGAGGCTCCCGCAGCGGCCGGGCCTTCGCAGGTGGCATAGGTGGTGTTTAGGGTTGAGGGATTTTTGGATGTTGTACTGAATTTTGGTTGCTGCGCAGGTTCAAGATTTTGGGCCTGCGCACGCAACCGCTACCACTGAGTTTTTGGCGGCTTCGACCGCAGAAGATGGAAATGAATGTGGTGGGTCTGTTTCTGAGTTTTTTGATGTTACTGACTCTGGGAGCTCGGTTGAGTGGACTGAGGAGTCGTCGGAGGAGGACTTGGATTATTTTGCGGCCTTGGACGTGGCTGCGGCGGAGGCTGCACCACATGCTGCGGACGCGCCAGGCGTGCCCGGTCCTAGCACCGGGCACCGACGACGAAGGGCGGTTGCAAAGCGTAGGATTAGTGCGGAGGAAGGGGCTCGGCTTCGCGTTAGTAGGGCTGGCCGGCAGGAGCTGCTGTCTTTGCCGGCCGCCTCGGGTGTAGGGGAAGGGGAGCTGCGAAGCCTTTTTGCGGGTGAGGAGCTTAGGATAATGTTATTTAATTATAGAGAGATGGGGATTATTCCTAAGGTTGAGCCGATGTAGGGCGTGGTGCCCTCGCTTGTGTATGTGTAAAGGCTTGTAAAATGGAGTTGTGTGCCCTCGCATGCCTGTGCCTGCGAGGGCGCTGTGTACTTTGTCTGGTGTGATTGATTGATTGGTCTTGCTGTCGTTTCTGCTTTTTGTTATACTGTGCTGGCTGCGCCCTTAGGCGGTTCCTGCGATAGACTTCGGATTTTAGCGCGTTTGTGCTTGGTCCGGCTGCACCTTTTAGGCGACTTCTGCGCGGATAGTCTTCGCGACAGACTTCGTTTTTTGCGCACTTGTTGTGCTGAGTCCGGCCGCACCCTTAGGCGACTTCTGCGCGGATAGTCTTCGCGATGGACTTCGTTTTTTGCGCACTTGTTGTGCTAAGTCCGGCTGCACCCTTAGGCGACTTCTGCGCGGATAGTCTTCGCGATAGACTTCGTTTTTTGCGCACTTGTTGTGCTAAGTCCGGCTGCACCCTTGGGCGACTTCTGCGCGGATAGTCTTCGCGATAGACTTCGTTTTTTGGGCACTTGTTGTGCTAAGTCCGGCTGCACCTTTCGGCGACTTCTGCGCGGATAGTCTTCGCGATAGACTGCGGATTTTTGCGCACTTGTTGTGCTTAGTCCGGCTGCACCCTTAGGCGACTTCTGCGCGGATAGTCTTCGCGATAGACTTCGTTTTTTGCGCACTTGTTGTGCTAAGTCCGGCTGCACCCTTAGGCGACTTCTGCGCGGATTGGTCGCACGCGAGGGTGGCTAGCGCTTAGCCTCGCGGTGACTTCGAATTGGTCGAATGCCGAAGACCGTTGTTGCGGTCTTTTTTTGACACATGCTTTTGCGGGGGATTTTTTCTCACATATATTACATGGCTCCGCCTCGTTAAAAACCTCACCCCCCGGGAGGAAAAGAGTGCGGGCCGGTACAAGATTGTTTGCGGCGAATTACAAGGGCGAAATCGGCCCTAAATGGGTCAAACAAAAAATTTGCGAAGGTTGTCGACGTTCCAGGAGTGCTCTAGGTCCTCGCCGTTTGGCGTTGTGAGCCTGTAAGCACTGGGGGAAGCTTTTGACTTGACTATGAAGGGGCCCTCCCACTTGGGCTCCAATTTGCCCTTGGACTCCGTCCGAGCTGTACGGATGAGTACAAGGTCCCCCTCACTGAACTCCCTCGGGATGACTGCACGGTCGCGCCATGCTTTGGTCTGGGCCTGATATTTGTTCAGGGCCTGTAAGGCGAAGACCCGGTCTCCGTCAATGAGATCTTTTGAAGTTGGCTCATCCACGTCGGGGACGGCTGACGGAACTGTACGCGGGGACCCATGCTTTATTTCTTGCGGGGTCATTGCCTCCGATCCGTATAGAAGGCGGAAAGGAGTGAACCCGGTCGCTCTGCACTCGGTTGTGTTGAGCGCCCAGACTGCCTCTGGTAATAAATCGGTCCACCTGCCTTTTCTTTCATCAAGGAGCATCTTTTTGACAGCTGTGAATATTTTCCCATTGGCGCGCTCCACGACCCCGTTGGACTGCGGATGATAGACTGAAGCGAAGGCAAGCTTGGTGCCGATGGAAAAACAAAAATCCTTGAAATCTTGGCTGTCGAACTGTTTGCCGTTGTCGACTGTTAGCTCGGACGGTACTCCGAAGCGGCAAACGATGTTCTGCCAGAAGAATTTTTGGGCAGTCTTTGATGTGATTGTGGAAACAGCCCTCGCTTCAATCCATTTAGTGAAGTATTCGACAGCCACGAAGGCGAACTTAAGATTCCCCTGAGCGGTGGGCAGGGGCCCGACGATGTCCAGGCCCCAGCGCTGGAGAGGCCATGTATGGGCAATCAGCTTTGTATATTGCGAGGGGTTGCCTGACCGAGGGGAGAACTTCTGGCAGGCTTCGCAGGACTTCGTGACCCGATTTGCGGCGCAGATCATTGCGGGCCAGTAAAACCCTTGACGGATCACCTTGGCAGCCAGGGCCCTTGGCCCTGCGTGCGAGCCGCACGTGCCGCTGTGGACTTCACGTAGGATCTGCATGCCTTCGGTTTCGGTGACGCATTTGAGCATTGGCTGACTGACCCCTTTCTTGTACAGTTGGCCTTTGATCAGAGCGAAGTCCCGGCTTCGATGTCTGAGGCGCTTTGCCTCACTGACGTCGGCTGGATGATAGTACCCCTGTAGGAACAGGGTTATTGGTGCCCTCCAGTCTTCTGTCATGATTAGGTTGACTGTACGGTGGCCTTCGCTATCATTAGTGATCTGGAGCCCTTCGGGGCTCCGGACAGCTGGAGTGCCGATGGTGTGGAAAAACACGTCGGAGGGCAGGGGCTCGCCCCTGGCGGCGGCCTTGGCTAAGGCATCGGCCTCCTCGTTCTTGGCCCTATCAACATGTTGTAGGGTGAATCCCTTGAACTGTCTCTCGAGACTTCGGATAGCCGCGAGGTATTGCATGAGCGCGGGGTCTTTTGCTGCATAGTCTTTCTCGACCTGACCGGCAACTATCTTGGAGTCTGTTTTGATGATACATGTGGTGACTCCGAGGGCCCTTAGCTTGCGGAGACCGAGGATGACTGCTTCATACTCTGCTATGTTGTTTGTACATTTGTCAGATTCCAGAGCAAAGCTGAGGCGTGCTGCGTATCTGTGTTTGACTCCGGCTGGTGAGGTGACGACTGCAGCGACGCCTGCCCCCGCATGACACCATGCACCGTCGCAATGGATAGTCCAGACCTTTTCTGTGGATGGGTCCGGCTGTGTTATTGGCCCTGTCCAGTCGACGACGAAGTCTGCCAGGACTTGCGACTTGATAGCTGTCCTGGGCTCGAAGCTGATGTGGTAGCCGGAGAGTTCGGCTGCCCACTTGGCAATCCTCACTGATGCCTCCGGGTTCCTGAATAATTCACCGAGCCCCCTGTCTGAGGTGACTCGGACCTTAAATGCTTCAAAATAATGGCGCAACTTGCGCGAGGACATAACAACTGCGTAGGCAATCTTCTCCAGCTCTGTCATGTTGCATTTGGACGGTGTCAGGACTTCGGAGACATAATAAACAGGGCACTGTCTGACCGCGCCCTCGACTGTCTGCTCCTGTACCAGTGCCGCGCTGACCGCGTGCGGCGAAGCCGCGACATAGAGCAATAAGGGGAGCGAGGAGTCTGGGCTTGTGAGGATGGCCAGCTCCGCCAGGTGCTGTTTTAATGAGGCGAAGGCTGCTGCTTGCTCCGGTCCCCAGGCGAAGTTCTTCGCACCGCGGAGTGTTTTGAGGAATGGAAGACTTCGCTCGGCGGACCTGGAGATGAATCTGTTGAGCGCGGCCATCCTGCCTGTCAGGCGCTGGACGTCCCTGGCCGACTGAGGAGGCGACATATCGATGATGGCCTGGATCTTGGTTGGGTTGGCCTCGATGCCCCGGCGGGACACCAGATAGCCCAATATCTTGCCCTGGCGAACACCGAAAACACACTTTTCCGGGTTTAGACGGAGTCGTGCATCTCGCATGTTCGCGAATGTTTCTGCCAGGTCAGCGAGATGGTCCTCCTTATTCTTGCTGGCGACGACGATGTCGTCCACATATGTGAATATATTTCTGCCGACCTGCCCCTCGAGCACTGTTTTGGTGAGTCTGGAGAAGGTGGATCCGACATTCTTGAGACCCTCCGGCATTCTGACAAAGCAATAGGTGCCGAAGGGTGTTATAAAGCTGGTGCTGGCTTTGTCTTCCTCCTTCATGTATATCTGGTGATAGCCGGAGAAGCAGTCGAGGAGAGACATGACCTCGCATCCGGCCGCGCTATCGACTATTTTGTCGATCCGCGGCAACGGGAAATTGTCTTTTGGGCAGGACTTATTGAGACTGGTGAAGTCTATGCACATGCGCCATTTTCCGCTTTTTTTCTGCACCATCACAACATTGGAGAGCCACGTGGGGTAAGCCACTGGCTCGATGAATTTAGCCTCCAGGAGGCGATGCACCTCTGCCTTGGCGGCCTCTGTCTTTTCGTCTGACATTTTGCGAAGCTTCTGCTTTTTGGGTCGCACCGAAGGGTCAATCCCCAAGCTGTGCTCAATTATGGCTCGGCTGACTCCGACTAGATCGAGGGCAGACCAGGCGAAGACATCTTTATTCTTGGCCAGGCAGCAGAGAAGTCTCTCTTCTTCAAGTGAGGTGAGGTCTTCGCTGATAGTTACTGTCTGCTTGGGCGTGGCCTGATCGAGGGGGACAGTCTTGGTCCCGTCTTGGCACTGCAACTGTGCCTTGTCGTGCTGCTTGTCGGTTGGGCTGGCCGGCGCAGGGACCTCGCGCTGGGTTGTGAGACAGTGTACGTTTCTCTGACCGGGCACGAAGTCCCGCTCAATGTTGCGCGCCGTCTGCTGGTTGCCGCAGACTGTGATGGCGCCTAGCGGGCCTGGTATCTTCATACATAGGTACAACCCGTGGATGGCGGCTTCGAACTTGTTGATGGATCCCCGGCCCATGATGGCGTTGTATGGATATACCATGTCGACAATGTCGAAGGTTACTTGCTCACTCCGGGCATTGGGCGCTACACCGAAGGAGAGGGGCAACTCTATCTTGCCAACTGGAAAGGTGCCCTTGCCGCCGAAACCATACAACGGGTTGTCCGAAGGCTTCAGCAAGCTGTGGCTTATACCCATGCGGTCGAAGGCGTGGAGGAAGATGATGTCCGCCTGACTGCCGTTGTCGACTAGGACTTTGTGTAAGTCCCAGCCTGCCACGCTGCAATTGATGACCATAGCGTCGATGTGGGGGGCGCTGCGTAGGTCGACGTCTCGTGCGTCGAAGGTTAGCGGTATGTGGGACCACTTCGTCTGCACGACTGGGCCAGTGACGGCGACGTGGTTGATGCTGCGGTAGTGGTCCCGCTTTTGCCGCTTGGTGTCGAAGTCAGTACTGGACCCCCTCGTTATCATGTGGATGACTCCGCGATATGGTTGATCGGCGAAGTCTTCCTGTTTTGGGGCGTGGGGGATGTTTTGGTGTTGCTGGTGTGGCGGTGGGGGTGGAGGAGGTACGATTTGTACTTCCTGATGGTGTTGGTAAGCGTGGTGCGGTGGATGCGGAGCGGGAGCGTGGATATATGGTGGAGGGGGTGGCTGGTAATTATGCGCGACAATTCTGGGATTGTCGGCTGGCTGCGCCCGCGCCATTCTGTCTCTGGTGGCCTTCGTCTCGGGGCAGTCTTTGGTCTGGTGGGCGCAGTCTTCGCCGTGGAAAAGGCAATAGAATCGGCGCGGCGGCTGTTGCGCCCGCCCTCGACCCCTGCCGCGAGTTCCGTTTCCGCGGCCCTGAGGGGGATATTCCTGGCGGCGAGGGGGATCAGCAGCAGGCTGTTGGTTGACGATGTTGTGCACTTGCTGTTGACTGCGGCCATCCCGACCGGAGTCTGGTTGCGGAGTCCTCGTCCAGGTGCGGCTGGACTGCGGGGCATCTTTGGGCTTCCGCTGTGACTCAACCTTGCGCTGGTGGAGCTCTTCGGATTTGGCATATTTTTCGAAGAGCTGATATAGCTCCTGCAAGCTCTTTGGTGGATCTCTGATACAATGGCTGTAGAGGACGCCAGCCCGAAGGCCATTGATGGCGTAGTGGATGGCGATCTGGTCGTCGACAGAGGGCAGCTGTGACTTGAGTGTTAAGAACTTGCGGTAATACTCACGCAGAGTCTCTTTTTCCAGCTGTTTGCAAAGCGAGAGCTCGGCCAAAGCGTCGGTGTCTGGACGGTAGCCTTGGAAGTTGAGGAGGAACTTGTCCCTGAGACTTCTCCACGAATCAATGGACAGCGGAGGCAATCTGGTGAACCAGGTGAGTGCTGGGCCCTCTAGTGCGATGATGAAAGACTTCGCCATTGTGGCGTCGTCTCCTCCGGCTGATGCAACGGCGACCTGATAACTCATGATGTACTGCGCCGGGTCGGTGCTGCCGTTGTACTTGGGGTATGCCCCCGCTCGAAAGTTAGCCGGCCAAGGCGTCACTTGTAGGTGTGGCGCCAGGGGACTTCGCTCGTCGAGGTAGTTGACCCCTTGGAATGGCGCGCCGTGCTGGGAGACGTAGTCATGCTGGGGGAAACGCGGGTTCTCCGGCTGCGCCCGGTGTTGCAGGGGTGGGCCATGCTGCCGGCCGAGGTGGCCTTCGCGCGTGTCCTCCGGTTGTGTGCGCTGTTGGAGGGGTGGCTCTTGCTGTAGACCGAGGTGGCCTTCGCGCTGCATCAGCGCGATCTCGCGCTCGAGGTCTTGGGCTTTCTGCTCCTCGTCGCGTATCATTTGCCGCACTTTGGCTAATGCGGACACACGCTGGCGCTTGGCCTCCAGTATCTCTTTCTGCCTCTGGAGATTGCGGTTCCTGAGGCGCAGGGCGCGCAGCTGCAGCTGTTCTTCTGTTGAGACGCCGAGGACCTCGCCGTCCTCGGTGAGGTCCGCGCCTTCCAGTGGGGCGAAGCCTGGGGGCAGCTGTGACTGTCCTTCGGTTCCGCAGGTGCGGAAGGTGTCGTCTTCGCCGGTGTGGGGAACATTGTCTTCAGTGGGCTCTTGGTGGGTGGATTGGGTGAGGGCGAGGGCCTTGCCCTTTCTTGCGGCCAGCAGTGCTGCCTTCGCAGCCTCGTCAGCCTTGGGGTTAGCTCTTTTGGGTGCCATCGCGGGTGGTTTTGTCGTAGCACGAACGGTGGGTGCCAAATGTTGGAACTCGCTCTCAGCAGCAAGAAAGCCAACAAGGGTGAACGGTGGTGACAACAGGGTTACGTGCACGGGGGCAATAGCTCTGTTGATCTAGCCTCTCACGGGCACTGTGCGGGGGTATTTATAGGTATCTGAGTGCCCAGCGTCTTGTGTTAAGGACGCATGTGCCCTCAGACACCTATTTTATCCCCAGAATATTCCCATAAAGCAGGGTTACAGACCGTAATTACAAGTACTCCTTTACAAGTTAGGCCCGTAATACAGAGGCGGCCACGCGGGGCCCGTTACAATGGGCCAGATCGCACGTGGGCCTTGGGACTGAACGAGGACGCGCTGTGGTAGGACGTCGCCGCAGGCCTTCGTCAAAGTGCCGAGTCCTGCGAAGGGTGTCCCTGCCCGCTTTTGTCTCTGTCGGACCAGCGGCTGCAGCGAAGGCCTCGAGCGAAGGGTGGCGTCTTTGCCTTCGCCCCAACAGTCGCTTTGCTCGTCGGTGTACTACAGTGAATCTTTCTTGGAGAGTGGAGAGTGTGGCCTGCTCTGCTAGTGCTTCCTCTTGTCAGTACAGTAGTCACCCCCTTAACCCTTTGGTCACCTCGTGTGGGCGCCATGCTGAGCTGTCAGCTGCCTCCTCCTAACCACTGCCTGGCCCGGGAGCCAAACCATGCATGGACATGGATTCTCGCTGCGTGTGGGCCTCGACTCGCAAAGTTGAATATACAGTCGACTTTGTCTATCGTCTTCCTTTTCCTTTCAACGAACGCACGGTGGGATTTTTGTGACTAGTTTTTTTTTAAATCCGACAACCTGTCATTCCCGCATATATATTAGTAATAAGAACAAAAAATAGAATTGGTTTGGTGATCACTTGATCACAGTTGCACTCTTTGCGAGATGAATTGTCAAGAGAATATTTACCATTTACTCTTAATTTGAGTGTCCCTTCGGTGCTGAACGCTCTGTAACTTTGTGGGTATTCATTATTCAATGGGAATCACTATGCAAAAACCCTTCTTCATGGAAGCTATGCACCGGAACGGAACGGTACATTAGATAAGAACTGATAACAACTTTGATGGTACGGTCGATGGCTAACGTGGTACTCCAGTCGGTAAAGATCCCGAGGTCAACCGTCCTGCCTTTATCGGCCAATGGAGCGCACACAACGATACGACAAAGACAGCAGCCAGTCGTTCTCGTGAAGGTATCTTGACATCGGCGAAGCCAGCATATCCTCTTATTCCTATAGCTATAGGACCCTCCCTAGAAGCGGCGCTGATCTGGATGGCTTTTGAGAAGTTGCGATCTATCAGTGCTTCTCTTGTAGCCTTGCGCCTGGCATCGCTTGTTGTTGTAGAACCTAATTAACAGGGTATAATGTGTGCGTCGTCGTTGGTTGGTCAAATATCTTGTGCGTGCCAGGTCTCAACGTACGTACGGAGCAAAACATAGAGAAATCGGTCACCGTGTGCATTTTAGAATGGTTTCGACCGTGACTTGTGCCTGGGGTTTGCCCATCACCACAACTTGGAGAAAAAAAAGTTGTGTAATAACAGCAGCGCTACTAGTAAATTAAATAGAAAAGGTGCAAAGTAACAGAGCTGGGTGGTATGCATCGGTGGCCGTCGGCTGCTGGGCTACCAATCAAACAGTGTGTGATGGCTGGTTCATTGGGATGCACGCGGCCTCTTCTGCAAAGCCAAGCATGGATCCTTGCCATGAAGAAGCGCCGTGCGAGTTGTATTTTTTCAGCTGGTCCCGTATTTTCCTTTTGTTTTCCCCCCACTGTGTACCTCGCTACAGTGCATGCTCATGATGCATCAGAATGTCGTAACAGGGGCTGTGGTACGGTGAACAGTGGCTGTAGTGCGGTGAACAGTGGCCCCTCGAGAAGGTGGCAGCCGAGCCGAAGGGAAGGGCCACCAACCCACCGAGTTCATAGCGATACACGTACACTTCTACTACAAGGACCATCTCTACTAATCCTTAACCGTGCCCCCGCCACTATCTCGACCGTCCGATTGCGTCCATCCCCACCGTCCGATTGCGATTCCATCCTCGCTCGCGAGTCGCGCCTAGCGCCGCATCCGCTCCCTCTCCCGCAGCAGCTTCCATCCTCGCTATGCGCGCAGCCGCCCCCTTCCTCGCCATGCAGCTATAGCGGGACGCGATCGAGCGCGCCATCAGGGCGCCCCTGGGCACCGTGCTCCGCGACCACGCGCTCGTGCACCTCCCGCCGGTCGCCGCGGCGCGCCTCCGCCTCGTGCACCCGTCGTGGGCGCGGGCGCTCGTGTCGCCGCTCTTCGCCGTCGCGCACGCCACCACCCCGCGCAGGGCCTCGGGCTTCTTCTCCGCGTCCGCGCCCGCGGGCTTCCTCCCGCTCGACGCTGTCGACACCGTGCCGTCCCCGGCGCTGGCCTTCCTCCCGGCCTCGTCGACGCCCGCGTGCTGTTGTCCTCGCACGGCCTCGCGTGCTGCTTCTCCCCGGCCGACGATGCCTACTTCGTGTGCAACCCGGCGACGAGGGCCTGGCACGGCGACCCATGCCCGCCGTGCCGGATCACCTGGCCACGCCCCGCGGTCGTCGTGCTCTTCGACGTCGGCGTCTACAACTTCCGCTGCGACTACACACTCGTCTGCGCCTTTGAGTCGGCGTCGGGGTCCGGCATCTACTGCTTCACGGTGTTCGCGTCGGGGATCGGCGCGTGGCGGGTCGCCAACGCGATCGCGCCTGCCGAGGGGCTCGTCCCCGCCTCGGGCGTCGCGGCTGGCGGGACGGCCTGGTGGCGGACGGACATCAGCATCGCCGTCGGGTACAACCCTGCCATGGGCCGCGTCGACCTCGCGTTGTGCCCCGGGGACAGCGCCCGGTGGGAGATCGGCTCTGTCGTGGGCAGGCTGCACTGCGTCGTTCGCGACGGCGGCAACGTCCTGGTGTTCCGGCTCGACGACAGGCGCGGTGGCTGGGAGCTGGCCACCGCGGTCTCCGTCTGCGAGATACTGCAGCGGCCTTGGCAACCGGAGACCACTTTCGAGCTGTCCGACTCCGAGGACGACGACGAGGAGGAGGCGACGGGTCAGGCAGAGTTGGACCACACGGGTGCTGTCATTGCCGTGGCCAACAGGTACAGCAGGAGCAGGGTACGGGTGCCGAGAGACGACGTGAGGCTGCTGCCGTTCCAGTGCGGCGATGTGGAGGTGGTGCTGCTGTCCGGCTGGAGAGTGGTGGCGTTCGAGACGGTGACACGGCGTCGGCGTGAGACCGTCCTGCCGGTGCCGGATCAGCTGGCCGCCAAGGATTGGGGTGCTGTGGAGTACATCGCGCACACCAACACGCTCGAGCTGGTCGGGCCCGTGGTGTTCATGGAGCCTCCGTGAAAGGGAAATGTGCCTTTGGGCCATTTCTAAGTATTTTGGTGATTGAGTGCCAACACAAGTACTTAAATGTGAATCTATGCCCATGGATGAACAAAGTGCAAATCAAGAGCTAAGGTATGTTTCTAAGTCTTAGTACATTGGTTTTATGTACTAATATACTTGTCTAAGTATCAGAAACAGGAAGAAGAAGAAAAGAGGAGAGTTGGCTGTGTTCAGCCAAGAGGCTGTTTCGGTCTGGAGCACCGGACTGTCCGGTGGTGCAGTGTCCGGTGGTGCACCGGACAGTGTCCGGTGCGCCAGGCTGCCTCGGCCGAAGAAGCCGCTCTCGGGAATTTGCTAACGGCGTACGGCTAAAATTCACCGGACTGTCCGGTGTGCACCGGACTATCCGGTGAGCCAATGGTCGGCCGGGCCAACGGTCGGCCGCGGAATCCGTGCGCGACACGTGGCCGAGCCAACGGTCGGAAGGGGGCACCGGACTGTCCGGTGTGCACCGGACATGTCCGGTGCGCCAACGGCTCCCAGATCTGCAACGGTCGGCTTCGCCATTTAAGGAAAGGAATCGGGCACCGGACACTGTCCGGTGTGCACCGGACTGTCCGGTGCGCCCGATGACAGAAGGCAAGGATGGCCTTCCAGATTTGTTCTCAACGGCTCCTAGCTGCCTTGGGGCTATAAAAGGGACCCCTAGGCGCATGGAGGAGTACACCAAGCATTCCTACAACATTCCTAAGCACCAAGACATCGATCTCACGCATTCGTTTCATTGTGATAGCATCTAGAGCTCTTGTTGAGTTGCGAACTCCTTGAGTTGTGTTGCGAGCTCTTGTTGCGACTTGTGTGCGTGTTGTTGCTCTGATCTTTTGAAGTCTTGTGTGCGTTGCTCATTCCCCCTTTGCTCTGTGTTCTTTGTGAACTTCAATTGTAAGGGCGAGAGGCTCCAAGTTGTGGAGATTCCTCGCAAACGGGATTGAGAAAAAGCAAGCAAAACACCGTGGTATTCAAGTGGATCTTTGGACCGCTTGAGAGGGGTTGATTGCAACCCTCGTCCATTGGGACGCCACAACGTGGATAGGCAAGCGTTGGTCTTGGCCGAACCACGGGATAAACCACTGTGTCGTCTCTGTGATTGATCTCTTGTGGTATTGTGTTTTGTTGAGACTCCTTTCTAGCCACTTGGCATTTATTGTGCTAACACTTAACAAGTTTTTGTGGCTATAAGTTCAAGTTTTACAGGATCACCTATTCACCCCCCCCTCTAGGTGCTCTCAATTGGTATCAGAGCCATTCTCTTCAAGAAAGGGACTAACCGCCCGAAGAGATGGATCCTAAGGGGAAGGGAATCGTGATCAACGACAAGGAAAAGGAGTCCTTCGTCAACGAGCCAAAAGATGACAAATCCAACGACTCTGGCTCGGGCCACAGACGTAAAGATGGGAAGAAGAAGAAGACAAGACGTATCAAGCAGATCGTCTACTACGACAGCGACGAATCTACTTCTTCCCACAAGGACAACGACTACGACAAACAAAAGACGGTTAACTCAAACTTTTCTTTTGATTATTCGCGCATTCCGCACAGCTCAAATGCTCATTTGCTCCCCATTCCACTTGGCAAGCCTCCTCACTTTGATGGAGAGGACTACGGATTTTGGAGTCACAAAATGCGTACACACCTATTTTCTCTCCATCCAAGCATTTGGGAGATTGTGGAAAGTGGAATGAAATTTGATAGCTCGAATAGTCCTTCGTTTATTAATGAACAGATCCATAAAAATGCACAAGCTACTACTGTGTTGCTAGCCTCTTTGTGCAGGGACGAGTATCACAAGGTGAGCGGCTTGGACAATGCCAAGCAAATTTGGGACACCCTCAAGATCTCTCATGAGGGGAATGATGTCACCTTACTCACCAAGATGGAGTTGGTGGAGGGCGAGCTCGGACGATTCGCGATGATAAGGGGCGAGGAGCCGACGCAAACATACAACCGGCTCAAGATCCTTATCAACAAAATAAGGAGCTACGGAAGCACGCGATGGATGGATCACGACGTCGTCCGCCTAATGCTAAGGTCATTTACCGTTCTTGATCCTCATCTCGTGAACAATATTCGTGAGAATCCCAGGTACACGAAGATGACGCCCGAGGAGGTACTCGGAAAATTCGTAAGCGGGCGGATGATGATCAAGGAGGCAAGATACGTGGACGACGCCTTGAATGGACCGATCAACGAGCCTCAACCCCTTGCTCTCAAGGCAACAAGAAGCAAGGAGGCGCTACCTAGCAGGGTGGCACAAATTGAGGCGGCCGGACTTAATGATGAAGAGATGGCCCTCATCATCAAAAGATTCAAGACGGCGCTTAAAGGTCGCAAGGGACAGCCAAGCAAGACCAAAGCCAAGGGGAAGCGTTCGTGCTTCAAATGCGGTAAGCTTGGTCATTTTATTGCTAACTGTCCCGACAATGATAGTGATTAGGACCAAGGGAACAAGAGGGAGAAGAAGAAGAATTATAAGAAGGCAAAGGGCGAGGCTCATCTTGGCAAGGAGTGGGATTCGGACTGCTCCTCGTCTGACTCCGACAATGAGGGACTCGCCGCCACTGCATTCAACAAGTCATCCCTCTTCCCCAACGAGCGTCACACTTGCCTCATGGCAAGAGAGAAGAAGGTAATCACTCGTAATGATATCACTTATGATTCTTCTAGTGACGATGAGTCTAGTGATGATGAAATAGATTACTCTAGTTTGTTCAAAGGATTGGATAGAAATAAAATTGATAAAATCAATGAATTGATTGATGCCTTGAATGAAAAGGATAGGCTTTTAGAAAAGCAAGAGGATTTGTTGTATGATGAACATGATAAGTTTATAGAGGCACAAAAATCTTATGCTTTAGAAGTTAAGAGAAATGAAGTGCTCTCTAGTGAACTATCTTCTTGTCATGAAACCATTGCTACTTTAAAGAATGTTAATGATGACTTAAATGCTAAACTAGAAGTAGCTAGTAAATCTAATTCTTGTGTAGAACATATTGAGATTTGCACTAGGTGTAAAGATTTCGATGTTAATGCTTGTAGCGATCATTTAGTTTCAATTTCCAAATTAACTGAGGAATTGGCTAGTCTTAATGCCCAACTTAAGACTAGCAAGAATGAATTTGATAAACTAAAATTTGCAAGGGATGCCTACACGATCGGTAGACACCCCTCAATTAAGGATGGACTTGGCTTCAAGAGGGAAGCCAAGAACTTAACAAGCCATAAGGCTCCCATTCCCGCTAAGGAGAAAGGGAAGGCCCCTATGGCTACTAGTGCTAAAAAGAACCATGCCTTTTTGTATCATGATAGGAGACAAACTAGAAATGCCTATAGGAGTTATAATGCTTACAATGATTTTACTCATGCTATGTTTGCTTCTAGTTCTTCATATGCGCATGATAGAAATGGTGGTAGAAAGAATATTATTCATGCTCCTAGGAAAGTAGTGAATGAACCTTCTACAATTTATTGTGCTTTAAATGCTTCCTTTGCTATTTGTAGAAAGGATAGGAAAATAGTTGCTAGGAAGTTAGGGGCAAAATGCAAGGGAGACAAAACTTGCATTTGGGTCCCTAAGGATATTTGCACTAACCTTGTAGGACCCAACAAGAGTTGGGTACCTAAGACCCAAGCCTAAATTTGCCTTGCAGGTTTATGCATCCGGGGGTTCAAGTTGGATTATCGACAGCGGATGCACAAACCATATGACGGGGAAGAAGAAGATGTTCACCTCCTACGTCAAGAATAAGGATTCCCAAGATTCAATTGTATTCGGTGATGGGAATCAAGGCAAGGTAAAAGGGTTAGGTAAAATTGCAATCTCAAACGAGCACTCAATTTCTAATGTGTTTTTAGTTGAGTCCTTGGGATATAATTTGCTATCTGTTAGTCAATTATGCAACATGGGATATAACTGTCTATTTACAAATGTAGATGTGTCTGTCTTTAGAAGAAGTGATGGTTCACTAGCTTTTAAGGGTGTATTAGACGGCAAACTTTATTTAGTTGATTTTGCAAAAGAAGAGGCCGGTCTAGATGCATGCTTAATAGCTAAGACTAGCATGGGCTGGCTGTGGCATCGCCGCTTAGCACATGTGGGAATGAAGAACCTTCACAAGCTTCTAAAGGGAGAACACGTGATAGGTTTAACTAACGTGCAATTCGAAAAAGATAGACCTTGTGCAGCTTGTCAAGCAGGTAAACAAGTGGGAGGAGCGCATCACAGCAAGAATGTGATGACCACTTCAAGACCCCTGGAGCTGCTGCATATGGACCTCTTCGGACCCGTCGCCTATCTGAGCATAGGAGGAAGTAACTATGGTCTAGTTATTGTTGATGACTTTTCCCGCTTTACTTGGGTGTTCTTTTTGCAGGATAAGTCTGAAACCCAAGGGACCCTCAAGCGCTTCCTCAGGAGAGCTCAAAATGAGTTTGAGCTCAAGGTGAAGAAGATAAGGAGCGACAACGGGTCCGAGTTCAAGAACCTTCAAGTGGAGGAGTTCCTTGAGGAGGAAGGGATCAAGCACGAGTTCTCCGCTCCCTACACACCACAGCAAAATGGTGTGGTAGAGAGGAAGAACAGGACGCTAATCGATATGGCGAGGACAATGCTTGGAGAGTTCAAGACCCCCGAGTGCTTTTGGTCGGAAGCCGTGAACATGGCTTGTCACGCCATCAATAGGGTCTACCTTCACCGCCTCCTCAAGAAGACGTCGTATGAGCTTCTAACCGGTAACAAACCCAATGTATCTTACTTTCGTGTATTTGGGAGCAAATGCTACATTCTAGTGAAGAAGGGTAGAAATTCTAAGTTTGCTCCCAAAGCTGTAGAAGGGTTTTTGTTAGGTTATGACTCAAATACAAAGGCGTATAGAGTCTTCAACAAATCATCGGGTTTGGTTAAAGTCTCTAGCGACGTTGTATTTGATGAGACTAATGGCTCTCCAAGAGAGCAAGTTGTTGATTGTGATGATGTAGATGAAGAAGATGTTCCACCGGCCGCTATACGAACCATGGCGATTGGAGAAGTGCGGCCACAGGAACAAGATGGACAAGATCAACCTTCTTCCTCAACAACGGTGCATCCCCCAACTCAAGACGATGAACAGGTTCATCAACAGGAGGCATGTGATCAAGGGGGAGCACAAGATGATCATGTGATGGAGGAAGAAGCGCAACCGGCACCTCCAATCCAAGTTCGAGCGATGATTCAAAGGGATCATCCCGTCGATCAAATTCTGGGTGATATTAGCAAGGGAGTAACTACTCGATCTCGATTAGTTAATTTTTGTGAGCATTACTCTTTTGTCTCTTCTATTGAGCCTTTCAGGGTAGAAGAGGCCTTGCTAGATCCGGACTGGGTGTTGGCCATGCAGGAGGAACTCAACAATTTCAAGCGCAATGAAGTTTGGACATTGGTGCCTCGTCCTAAGCAAAACGTTGTGGGAACCAAGTGGGTATTCCGCAACAAACAGGACGAGCACGGGGTGGTGACGAGGAACAAGGCTCGACTTGTGGCAAAAGGTTATGCCCAAGTCGCAGGTTTGGACTTTGAGGAGACTTTCGCTCCTGTGGCTAGGCTAGAGTCAATTCGCATCTTGCTAGCATATGCCGCTCACCATTCTTTCAGGTTGTACCAAATGGATGTGAAGAGCGCTTTCCTCAACGGGCCGATCAAGGAGGAGGTGTACGTAGAGCAACCCCCTGGCTTCGAGGATGAACGGTACCCCGACCACGTGTGTAAGCTCTCTAAGGCGCTCTATGGACTTAAGCAAGCCCCAAGAGCATGGTATGAATGCCTTAGAGACTTTCTAATTGTTAATGCTTTCAAGGTTGGGAAAGCCGATCCAACTCTCTTTACTAAGACATGTGATGGTGATTTGTTTGTGTGCCAAATTTATGTCGATGACATAATATTTGGTTCTACTAACCAAAAGTCTTGTGAAGAGTTTAGCAGGGTGATGACGCAGAAATTCGAAATGTCAATGATGGGCGAGTTGAACTACTTCCTTGGGTTCCAAGTGAAGCAACTCAAGGACGGCACCTTCATCTCCCAAACAAAGTACACGCAAGATCTGCTAAAGCGGTTTGGGATGAAGGACGCCAAGCCCGCAAAGACGCCGATGGGAACTGACGGACACACCGACCTCAACAAAGGAGGTAAGTCCGTTGATCAAAAAGCATACCGGTCAATGATAGGGTCTTTACTTTATTTATGTGCTAGTAGACCGGATATTATGCTTAGCGTATGCATGTGTGCTAGATTTCAATCCGATCCTAAGGAGTGTCACTTAGTGGCGGTGAAGCGAATTCTAAGATATTTGGTTGCTACGCCTTGCTTCGGGCTCTGGTATCCAAAAGGGTCTACCTTTGACTTGGTTGGATACTCAGATTCCGACTATGCTGGATGTAAGGTCGATAAGAAGAGTACATCAGGGACGTGCCAATTCTTAGGAAGGTCCCTGGTGTCGTGGAACTCTAAGAAACAAACCTCCGTTGCCCTATCCACCGCTGAGGCCGAGTATGTTGCCGCAGGACAGTGTTGCGCGCAACTACTTTGGATGAGGCAAACCCTCCGGGACTTTGGCTACAATCTGAGCAAAGTCCCACTCCTATGTGATAATGAGAGTGCTATCCGCATGGCGGAAAATCCTGTTGAACACAGCCGCACAAAGCACATAGACATCCGGCATCACTTTTTGAGAGACCACCAGCAAAAGGGAGATATCAAAGTGTTTCATGTTAGCACCGAGAACCAGCTAGCCGATATCTTTACCAAGCCTCTAGATGAGAAGACCTTTTGCAGGTTGCGAAGTGAGCTAAATGTCTTAGATTCGCGGAACTTGGATTGATTTGTAGCATACATGTGTTTATGCCTTTGATCATATTCCTTATGCATTTTGTTGCTTAATATTGGTGCTCAAGTTGTACAAACACTCCCTGGACCTCACAAGTCCGTTGCAAAGTGATGCACATGTTTAGGGGGAGATGTGTTACAACTTGACCCTTTGAGACTAACCATTTGCTTGAGTCTGCTTGATTTAGTCTTGAAGGTGGAATGAAAGGGAAAGGTGAACTTGGACCATGCAAGACTTCCACTGCACTCCGATGAAAAGAGTAATTTCTCCAAGTTCATCTTTTAACTCTTATTGCCTTTGTATTCTTATTGAAGATTTTGGTGAGGCAATGGGGTTCTGGGGCCAAGATTGATCCCGTTTTTGGTGCTTGATGCCAAAGGGGGAGAAAATAAAGGCCAAAGTGATAAATGGATCAGCTACCACTTGAGAGATTTTGAAAACAGTAGAATAGAGCTTTTGGTTTGTCAAATCTCTTTTGTTGTCTCTCTTGTCAAAAGTTGGCTTCTTGTGGGGAGAAGTGTTGATTATAAAAAAAGGGGGAGTTGTTGAAATCTTTAATCAATCTCTTTTGGAATGACTCTCTTTATGCTTCAACATGTGTGTTTGACTTAGAGATAGAGATTTGAGTTTGATTTGCAAAAACAAACCAAGTGGTGGCAAAGGATGATCCATATATGCCAAAATTGAATCAAAATAAATTCGAGTTTTATTTGAGGTGATATTGCACTTGTTCTAGTTGCTTTATGTTGTGTTGGCAAAAATCACCAAAAAGGGGGAGATTGAAAGGGAAATGTGCCTTTGGGCCATTTCTAAGTATTTTGGTGATTGAGTGCCAACACAAGTACTTAAATGTGAATCTATGCCCATGGATGAACAAAGTGCAAATCAAGAGCTAAGGTATGTTTCTAAGTCTTAGTACATTGGTTTTATGTACTAATATACTTGTCTAAGTATCAGAAACAGGAAGAAGAAGAAAAGAGGAGAGTTGGCTGTGTTCAGCCAAGAGGCTGTTTCGGTCTGGAGCACCGGACTGTCCGGTGGTGCACCGGACAGTGTCCGGTGGTGCACCGGACAGTGTCCGGTGCGCCAGGCTGCCTCGGCCGAAGAAGCCGCTCTCGGGAATTTGCTAACGGCGTACGGCTAAAATTCACCGGACTGTCCGGTGTGCACCGGACTGTCCGGTGAGCCAATGGTCGGCCGGGCCAACGGTCGGCCGCGGAATCCGTGCGCGACACGTGGCCGAGCCAACGGTCGGAAGGGGGCACCGGACTGTCCGGTGTGCACCGGACATGTCCGGTGCGCCAACGGCTCCCAGATCTGCAACGGTCGGCTTCGCCATTTAAGGAAAGGAATCGGGCACCGGACACTGTCCGGTGTGCACCGGACTGTCCGGTGCGCCCGATGACAGAAGGCAAAGATGGCCTTCCAGATTTGTTCTCAACGGCTCCTAGCTGCCTTGGGGCTATAAAAGGGACCCCTAGGCGCATGGAGGAGTACACCAAGCATTCCTACAACATTCCTAAGCACCAAGACATCGATCTCACGCATTCGTTTCATTGTGATAGCATCTAGAGCTCTTGTTGAGTTGCGAACTCCTTGAGTTGTGTTGCGAGCTCTTGTTGCGACTTGTGTGCGTGTTGTTGCTCTGATCTTTTGAAGTCTTGTGTGCGTTGCTCATTCCCCCTTTGCTCTGTGTTCTTTGTGAACTTCAATTGTAAGGGCGAGAGGCTCCAAGTTGTGGAGATTCCTCGCAAACGGGATTGAGAAAAAGCAAGCAAAACACCGTGGTATTCAAGTGGGTCTTTGGACCGCTTGAGAGGGGTTGATTGCAACCCTCGTCCATTGGGACGCCACAACGTGGAGTAGGCAAGCGTTGGTCTTGGCCGAACCACGGGATAAACCACTGTGTCGTCTCTGTGATTGATCTCTTGTGGTATTGTGTTTTGTTGAGACTCCTTTCTAGCCACTTGGCATTTATTGTGCTAACACTTAACAAGTTTTTGTGGCTATAAGTTCAAGTTTTACAGGATCACCTATTCACCCCCCCTCTAGGTGCTCTCACTCCGGACGATCAGGTAGAGGTGTCATCGTAATCTCTTGTGCGAATTTTTCAGTGCCTCGTGCGCCATTGCTTCACCGCTTAGTCTACGTACAGAAATAATCAAGCTTGTGCTTGTGCATGATTTCGTGTGGAGAAACAACTTAATTTTTGAGCTGCTTCTGTACATAATAATTAATCCTAACTCATCTTGCTTCTGCTACTACATATTTGGGCAATTCTTCACATTCTACAGTGATTTTCTGACTAATCTAGATGGATGACAACAAACTAACAATTCAGTGCCACTCTAGGATGTGGATGTTCCTCGAAATATCACCATGTTCAAAGATAGAAGATGGATGTTACTATTTTTTTAACGTCGATATGACTGATGGTACTTACTAATTGAAGTCCACTGAATTAGTACAAGATTGTAACACTCGCTATTAAGTATTGTTTTCTACTGTATATTGTATTGTTTGTATAGTTAAGTTTAAAATAGATAGTAGGATAGGGAGCAAGATAAATGGTCTGCTAGAGATAGTCTCTCAAAAAAGTGGGAAAGAGGATAAAGCGAACTGCGATAGTGCTAAGTAGTCAGGAGTAGTAGTTGCTAACACGAAAAAATCGGTGGCAACTGTAATTGTTCTAAAAGGTATTATATGTATATATATATATTCTATAAATACTATAGGGATCAATTTGTTTTATATTGTAAACGATTTTCCTTTCATCTTACAACTGTTTTGTTCCTAGATTATATTTGCACCTATTCAAGATTGATGTAAGCACCTGCCATACAAGAGGTTCGTAGAAGCGATTATCATCGCCTCAAAGAAATATAAGATTGCCTATAGCAAGAAACGTACTGGATGAACAGAGGATATTTTTAAGTGGCAACATACAATTCAACCTGGTGTTCCAATTGACTTAAAAGAGTATTTTCTCCGTACCATCTTCTTAGCAATTTTAATTTTTTCTATGATTTCTATTGTATATAACTTAGTTAGCAAAACATTATTCTATAGGCTTAACACCAGCTACCTTATCCTACAAGCTATGGCCAGGTGGGGCAATGATAGTCGAATAAAATTTGTTAGGGTGAGTGGAGTACGTTCCTTTCATATTCAAACATACATTCCAGTTACATAATAAAAAATTGACGTTTTGTTCTCTTATATGTCTTATGTGTAGAATGCAAAAAATTTCGGAGGAACTTTATTATCGAGCTGTTAAGTTACGAGGAAAATTTGTGCAGATATGTCATCCCGACAAATATACAACAAAGAGTTAACAATACTGTTAAAAAAGATTAGATTAGTGTATAAGGTGTCAACATATTTACTTATGATTAAGCATTATATATTTACTCTTTAGAAATTATTTGTGTGATTCCATTTCAATCTATTTGGGTAGACATATTTACATCGTTCTGTATCTATGTTTAATAATCACATATTTTGTCGTCACTATTGTACTCACGCCGTCCGTAGCCAGGACACTAAGTTCATTGGAGGGTCGCAATTTGTGTTCCGTAGCATCGTACGGGCACGTTCCTAGTATATATAGATATAGCCTTACAGGGGGTGTAAATGTTTGAACCAGTGAACCAAAGCGAGACAGTGGTTGATCGAGTAAAAAAGACAAGGCAGAGTTCAGTGAAGAGTACATGCTCTGCGCCGTGCGAGTTTTGCGTTGCGATCTTGGCTGTCCCCGAAGGGTCGGACGGACGGACGGAGTGGTCCTCGGCTTCCACTCCGGAACGGAGCAGTGAAAACAGTGTCAAAAAAAAATATGGTCGACGCGGGGATAAAGCAGGGGATGGGGTGGAAAAAGAAAAGGGGAAAGCGATCCTGTCATTGGTGCATCATCATTTCACGGGCCATCATGGATTGTGGTGGTAACCCTCTTTTACATATCTGAAGATTCTGGTTTTCACCCCCTTTATCCCCGCCAGTGATGAATGAATGTTCAATGTTTAAATCGCCGTTGAAACTCTCCAAGATTTGGAGATTTTCGGAAAACTGACTGTACCAACTGATCGTTTGGCGCGGCAGTAGATAGAAGGTCTGCATGGGATGGGATGGGGTGGGAGGAGGCAGAGCCGCAGAGGCGGCAGCGCGCGTCGCACCCTGGCGGATCCGCTGATGGAGACCGGTCAAGCGAGCCATGTACGTGGGTGACTGGGCGCAATCAAGACAGGCGTCAATGCCCTCAGCCCCTGCGGCTGCATCTGCATGAGACGCAAGCCTTGCTGCCTGCTGGCCTGTTCGCTCCTCCTCGGCTCCTCTCTCGCGAGCTCGCGTCCGTCCAAGCACAAGCGGACAAAGGAAAGGGAGGGTTAAAGAGGAAGGGCGGCCTTAGACAACAGCTCTTCTTCCCATCCTCGCCTCCCTTCACGTTCCCCGCACTCGCTGGAGGAGACGAGAGGGGCAGAGAGAGAGACCAAGACCATCGTCGTCCCACTCCACCCCCTGTTTCGTTTCGTGATTTCGTCTGTTTCACTCCATTCCCTCACCCACCCACCCCGCAACCCAACAAGCGCCGCCTGCCACAACAAGCCTGGAAAAAAGAGAGAGAGAGGGGCTCAGGGCCGCTCGACGACGCGAGTGCAAACAAACCCAAGAGAAGATTCTCCCATCAACAACACCCCGGCGGCGCACGATCCGTCTGTCTGCAGTGCAGCCCACGCGCCGCATCCGCCGCGTTATAATCATCCCCAGCAGTCCACCCCGGCACCGTTTCGCTCTCGCTCACTCCCGGCGTCAGCGTCTCCCTTCACCGCAGACCCACAACCACGGCGTGCCTGCCCAAGCCCTTGGCCGAGCGCCATGCCGCGCAGCGCCGGCGCCGCGAGGGTCTGAGCGAAGCTTTCGGCCTAGCGTTTCCGGGTTGAGCCAGCCAGCCAGCCAGGCGATCGATGGGGTGCAAAGGGTCCAAGCTGGACGACCAGGAGGCCGTGGCGCTGTGCCGGGGCCGCGCCGACCTGCTCGCGGCGGCCGTGCGCCACCGCTACGCGCTCGCCGACGCGCACGGCGCGCTGGCGGACTCGCTCGCGTCCGTCGCCGCGGCGCTCCACCTCCTCATGACCGCCCCGGGCCAGCCGCGCCTCGCGCTCCCCGCCGCGCGCAAGGCCGCGGACGTGGACGCGCCGCCCGCCGCCGCCGCCGCCTCCGCCTCGCCGCCGCACTCCTCGTCGCACATCAACTTCGCGCCGTCCTCCGACTCCGACTCCGGCTCCGTCACCTCCTCGCCCCCGCGCCGCCTCGCCGCCGGCTACGACCACCTCTCCCACCACCACCCGCTCCCGTTCCCGCACTACGGCTACGGCTACGCGCCCGAGCCCCCCTACGGTGGGTACCCGCCGCCGGGATCGCTGCGCCTCTACTACGCGCGTAGCCGCCCGCCCCCGGCCTCGGTCGCCATCGAGCAGCGCGCCCCGCCGTCGGAGCGCGTGTACCACGGGTCCGTCGAACCGGCGGGTGGGCACCCGCAGTACTACTCGTACGGGGGCGAGCCCGCAGGCAGGGCGGCCGCGCCGCCGCCCCCGTCCCCGCCGAGGACCACCTCGTGGGACTTCTTCAATGTGTTCGCCGACTACGACGTGTACGACAACTACTGCTACGACGACGCCGGCGGCGTCGGGGCCACGTCGGCGGCGTACACGCCGAGCAGGAGCTCGCGAGAGGTGCGGGAGGAAGAGGGCATCCCAGACCTCGAGGAGGAGGACGCCGTCGTCAAGCAGGTGGCCGGCGAGTTCTCGGCGCCCGGGAGTGGCGCACGCAGCCGGCGCAGCTCGATCGGCGGCGTCAGCAGCGGCATTGCCCAAGTCGACCAAGAGGACAGTTCTGTCGTCGATAAGCAAGTCATTGGCGGGGGTAACGTGGCGCCGGCGCAACGTAACACTGCATCCTCTGCGCCCACACCCCGTAGGCCCGTCGACACTACAGACGTTGCCGGGGAGATCAAGGCGCAGTTCGTTCGAGCTGCAGACGCTGTCAGGGCACTTTCACCACTTCTTGAGATCGGGAGGCGGAGGTACCACCACCGAAGCTCAGTGTACCATGGTGAGCGTTTTCTTCCAGTACGCAGCACGTCTTTGGAAATTGGAAATAGCTTGTTCCCAATTCTTTGGTTTGACTTATTGGTATTCGGTTATAGTTTCATCAAGCATGGTGTCAGCGATTGCCTTGCCGCATTCGGACGTTGGAGGCATCGAACTCCTGGACGTTGGAAGTGAGAAGGTGTTGGGAGGAAGAAGCCTGTGTTCGACACTGGAGAAGCTCTATGTCTGGGAGAAGAAATTGTATGATGAGGTTAAGGTATGTGTGCATTGTTATCAATAAATCAACTAAAATAAATGATACATGAAATTGGTATTAACAGTGCCAAAAAGCTAATTTGTTGCTCCATAGTGGTCACATCCACACTCGGAGACACAAATAGTCTCTTATCTCAAGTTGGGAGCGAGCACTGCGAATCATTTTTATAGCCTTATCTTCTGTAGCAGTTGAATCCTAAGGTTGATCACATGCTCCCAGCATGCAGCGCCCCCCCCCCCCCTCTCTCGCTATCAAACAGACACACAACCCCAGCCATGTAATTTTAGCACGGTTCTGCCTATCTTGTTACCATCACGTTTCTTGTTTATGAATAGAGTTTATTGACTTTACACCGTGTAAAGTTCCTTTTAGGGCTGACCAACCACAATTGGAGGTACTAATCAAGAAAAATGGCTAGAGTTTAATAATATGTATTCAATGTCAAACTTGTTCCAAAATAGTGCTGATGTGAGATGATATGTCTTTCATAGATCACTTTTGGTTTGTTTTCTTATGGTGGATTTGTTTGTAACTTTATAAGTAAATGCATGATGCCATTGTCACTAGCAATGCGTCACCTTTCTAATTTTTATGTCATGTTAATTGTTTTCTTGCTCTTTCCCTCTTTTAGGCTGAAGAGAAAATGCGTCTGCTGCTTACAAAGAATGCAAAGCGGCTGAAGTACTTGGATCTGAAAGGTGCAGAAGCTCAGAAGATCGATCCGATCCGAAATATGGTCAGGAAGTTGTCAACAAAATTAAGAATATCTGTAAGAGTAATTACCAAGGTCTCCAAAAAGATAAACAGAGTAAGGGACGAAGAATTGTGGCCACAAATTAATGCCTTAATCCAAGGGTATGCTCTGTCCTTTCAGCCTGAAGTGTTTTGTCAGGTGTTCCATTTTAGTTATCTGTCTGCTTCCTTTAAACTGGTTATATGCGAGCGTATCTAATATGTATAATCATGTAGATTCTCTATCAGAAAGTAGTCCTAGTTGTAGGCAATTGGATTTGAATATGCATTATAAACCAAATGTCAGGTTGATCAGCATAAATTAGCTAATTGTATAGAAGCAACCCCAGTTTTTTAGATAAAGGAATTTTTATTATGGCCTCTGTACTAAATTGATTTTTTAAGCAACCCCAGTAGTCCAGCGTTTATATGGGGTTGTCTTAAGTAACTACACATATATGTGTGCCTTTATCGGAGTAGAACTTTTAGTTAGTTTGATTTTCCTATGAATCTTGCATTTGATATTTCCGTGGAATCTAGCACGTCTTAGAAGACTGATGTTCCTCTTTGTAGGTTTGTAAGAATGTGGCGAGACAAGTTGGACTGCTACCAGATACAGTGTCAAATGATCTCAGAGGCAAAAAATCTGGATTCAATTGTTCCTCATGGAAACAATCGAGACTTGGCATTAGAGCTTGAACTAGAGATGATGAAATGGATTGTCAATTTTTCCTCCTGGGTGAACGAACAGAGGAGCTTCGTCAAGGCGCTGAACGGATGGCTATCACTTTGTCTTGACTACAAAGTTGACGAGACAGTCGACGGAGTTCCTCCTTATTCACCTGGAAGGGTGGGTGCTCCCCTTGTGTTTGTCATCTGCAACAGCTGGTCTCAAGCCATGGATCGGTTCTCCGAGAAGGAAGTGGTTACCTCGATGCAAGCTCTTGTGTCCAGTGTGCGCAAGCTGTTGGATAAACAGAATGTGGAGCAAATGGAGCAGACGATCGCTACACGGGAAAGGGAAAAATGGAACAAAATACTGGAAAAGAAAACTGTGGAGATCAACAAGGAGGCAGATGTGTTGAACAGGAAGTTGGCCCTGATACCAGGTCGGCACAGCCGGCTTCCAAGCGCGCAAACATACCAGGAACATCTTCTTGACGCAAGCAGTTTGCAGAGTAGCTTGCACCGTGTCGTCCAAGCCCTAGAAAGCTTCACCTCCAATTCGCTGCAAGCATTCGAGCAGACCCTGAGACATGCCGAAGAGGAAAGGTCGTCCAGGGAGAGCGCCAAAGTTTCATAGTGAACAAGAATGTAGCACTATGAGCATGTTCTTACTGGGAGGCATCGACGCCGAACATACTGGGCAAATGCTGCTCACATAGAATTTTTGGTGGACAAATCCTAACTACTGTGTTTAACTGACCAAGGCTCGTTTAGGGCTTTAGGCGAAGGTCCCATCGGCGTCCGTCAGCGTAGATATATGTAGCAGCAATTTTTTTATAGGAGAAGTGCCCTTTTCGGTGGTGGTATGCTTACGAGGCGCATCGAGTTTTGTTTCATTGTGTCGCTATGGAATGCCGTTTGTTAAGGCCATGTTTGCTATAGTTTTACCAACAGATCCAGATTTATTTTTTTCCTAAGCGTTTTCATCTCCGCCAACCCTAGACCAAATTGGTGGAGATTTGCCGTCAAATCCAAATTTAATGTAATTAAGAACAAAATACTCGCCATGCCACTCGTTATAGATAAAAATATTTTTATTGCATTGTTTTCTGTTCTCTTCCCGTCAGGGGCCTCTCGAGTACAAACCTTATTTTAAACTCTATTCTATATACAACACAATTTATTATACAAAGTACTATTTTGCATGAGCACCTCCAGGCATCAAACGCCCCCGACGTCCGCCACCTCTGGCCGCGCGCCGATTATCCGTTATCCCATACCGTCGTTCGCTGGTTATGCGCCGTCCGTATCGTATCCAGGGAGCATATTTAAATTCACTTTTTTCGCTGGTGTCGGTAATTGCTAAAGGGTAAGCTAAGAGTGTTTGAATAAAATAGAGCTAATTGTTCTTTTCAAATTTTAATAAATTAGCTAATAGTTAGTTACCTATTTGTTACCTAATTCAATTAACATTTTAGCCAACTAACTATTTATTAGGATCATGCTTCGTCGCCGAAGGTCCTGCAGGAAGAAAACACTTTCGGCAAAACCTATTTATACGTAATACCGAAGCTACCGCTCATGAAGCTTCGATATTATAGCATATCCGAAGGTGAAGGGTCCAACCGACTTAAAGATAGAATGACTTTTTAGTCCATAAGGGTCTGAGTCATAATTGTAATCTTTTGTAAGGGGTATGATTGTAATTTCTTACAGGCTGTGTCATATGTCTATAAATAGTGAACAGTACTCCTCTACTGTTTACGTAATCCGGTAAATGCTAACGCATTACTCCGGAATTATTGTTCTTTGTCAAGGCAGAGGTATAAATGTAACAAAGCGTTATGTTTTAATATCTCAATTTATATTATGAAATGAGCAAATGATGTTATTCATTCTTAATATTCTTTAACGTTTTATACTTTATATTTTATTTCGCATTATTTTACTTCTGATTACGAAGGTAGGACCTTCGTAATTCATCATCCATAACCTTCGTCCGAAGCTCATTAAATCCTTAGGGAAATAATGCTTCAGCGGACGAAGGGCTTTGACATTTAACATTTTATGTTGCCTTGTTCTTAATTCATAGCATTTGAAAACAAGTCCCCAACATTGGCGCCCACCTCCGGTGAACTCACTTCCACTTTTTTGAGACAATGGCTTTGTTCAAGAGCTGTTGGGGACTTGTTCTCAAATGCTAAGAATTAAGAACAAGGCAACACAAAAAATGTTAAGCGTTAAGGTCCTTCGTCCTCCATAACAATATATCCCCTCGGGATATATAGCATCTCGGACGAAGGTTACGAAGGTCATACCTTCGTAAGCATAACAACGAAGAATGAAGCATTCACATAAATCATAGAATATGAAATAAACATTTAAATATTGTCATAGAATTATCTCTACTTGTATCAATGAATATAAATGACTTTGAATTACAAATGTACCTTCGGTCCTGCGGAAGGCAAAAGTACAAGCGTGATGCGAAAGCAAATGACAAGTTCGCGTGAACAGTACAGAGGTACTGTTCATCTATTTATAGGCACAGGTCGCAGCCTGTGACAAATTACAATTATGCCCCTTGCGAAAGTTTACAGCATTGACTCAGACCTATATGTATAAAAAGGTCATTCTATCTCTATGTCGGTTTAAAACGCCGAAGCTCCATAAAAAGGGACCTTCGGCCATCTCTTGGAGACGACTTCAGCCGAAGCTGCTTCTTCGTGTGAGACCTTCGGCGCACCGAAGCACGACCCCAACAGTAGCCCCTTTCGCGGTGCTAGATCGTTCTTCGTAACGAGCTTGACCCGTGAAAAAAGCCTCTTCAGCTTCGGGAAGCCGAAGGTCCAAAAAACACCTTCCCTGAGCTCGTTGCGGAGAAACGATCCGACTTCCGAGCGCGTGTCGGTCCCACCTTGCAGAGTTACTGTTTTATCCTTGCGGTCCACTGCGCAGCGGGTATGAGTTACTGCGCGCCTGGTGTAACAGTTCCACCGCTTCGCCTTCCTACCTGCAGTACTATATAAACAAACAGGTGGGTGTGAAGTTACCACAGCATTCATTGCTATTTGCACTGTTTCGCTGCCAAAATTTTTCACCATAGCCGAAGCTGAAGTCTCAGAATCGAACGGAGGTGCTTCTCAACGTCCGCTTCGTCAGAAAGAAGAGCTTCGGAGAGAGAAGAAAGGAAAAAAGTTTTTGACTTCTCAAACTTAGAATCAAATGGCGAGAATACGATCTACTGCCAAAGTTGTACGTGAGGGAGACGAAGCCGAAGCTTCAGACACTGTGCCCATCTCCGAAGCAATGCAGCGTTCCGGTCTACTAACTACAGAAGAAATGCCTGCTGCTGAAGCAGGTCCAACAACTGTCGAAGGAGAAGAAGACATTGAAGGGACTGACTCCGAAGATGACTATCACCTTGCTACGCCCAGCAAGCCCAGCCACCTAGATTTTGGGAAATCAACTGTTTCAAAAGCTGACCTTTCGAAGATGGTGAAAGCAGGTTATTTCAAAGAGGACCAGAAGAAGTTACTCCGCTTCGGGGAAGAAGAAACCACCCCGAAGCCAAGGGAGGATGAGATTGTTATTTTCAAGAGTTTTTTAAAGGCTGGGCTTAGATTCCCTCTCCACGGTATTGTTGCGGAGATACTAAGGAGGTTTGGTATCTACTTTCATCAATTGACTCCTAACGCCATCGTTAGGCTCAATGTTTATATCTGGGCCCTCCGAAGCCAAGCTGTGGAACCATTTGCTGACAGCTTCTGCCGTGCTCACGAATTACATTACCAAACAAGGGCTAGAAAAGATGGGCTACATGATAATTTTGGTTGCTACAATTTTGCCTACCGGAAGTCAACAAAGTGTCCTGTCATCAGCTACCGAGGCAAATGGTCAGCAGGTTGGAAATCTGAGTGGTTTTATGTAAAAGTCGATGAAGGCAAAGAAAAATTGGCTCAAAGCCCTCTGGAGTTAACCTTCGGAGAGACAAGGCCACAATGCCACATTGGCGACCTAAAAGGTCCCACCTGGGCTGCTCTGGGTGAATTTGAAATTATCTCAAAAAATATTGGCACCAGGGATCTCGTTCAGGAATTCTTGGCATTCAGGGTTTTCCCTACTCTAAAAGAGTGGGAAATGCCGAAGCTGGAGGGAGAGAAGAAGGAGGGGGAGCTAGTTCGTCTGCCTTATCACTTTAAATTCAAGAAGTACTTTAAGAAACCCTGCAAAGAGTGGTTAGACACAGTTGAGACAATGTGCAATGAAATCTTGGGGAATTACTCCAAAAAGGAGGATCAATTAATGACAGCAGCCTTCGGAACCCGACCGAAGCGGAGGCTGAACCGAGTATTCGATGCCCTGGGCCTCGAGTATCCAGACTATGAGCAGTTGAATAAGGGTGCCGAAGGCCACAAAAGAAAAAGAGTGGCTGAAACCGAAACTCTGATCAGAAGTGAAGAAGGACCAGCAAAGAAAAAGAAAATTATCAAGAAAAGAACAATATCCACTCCGAAGCGCCAATCTCCCGAAGAAGAGGGGTCCCCCACACCGCCTTCTACCAGCGACGTGGATGAAATTTTAAAGGTAATGACTGAACCCATGCCCACGAAGCTAAGTCCACTAGGGCTCCAACTGACGAAGCTTTTTCGAAAGGTGGACGAGCCGGATCAAACGAAGACAAGCAAACCCAAGCGGCAAAGAATCATTGCGGTAACTGAAGTTATCGATAAGACGCCGCCAAGGGCGTCAATCCAAAAATCGGCAGCTGCCGAAGATACAACAATCGTCGAGGGCGTAGCTTCGGGGGTCGCGGCTACCGAAGCCGCTACAGCCGAAGATACAAACTTAAAATCCACGATTGAGAATATCAACAAGATTTTGGAAGACATGGCTGCGGAAGAAGCTGGTGCGACTACTGAAAAAACCATGGCCACAATGCCTGAGAAAGGAAAAGAAATAGCCGAAGACCCTTCGGACGACGAAGTCTACTCTTTCCAGAACTTAGTTGGGCAAAAACTGACGAAGGACGAAATAGAAGAACTTAAAGACTACGCCAAGTCTTGCGGCTACAAGTCAGGTGCCCTCCTATTTGGGGGCATTGATGACGAACAGCTGGGCTGCATCCGGGATTCAGCTGGAGCTAAGGTCATCGGTACTCTATCAAAGAGTATCGGTTTTCCGAAGCTAGAGACAGACATCAGCCGCTATCGACGACAACATATCGTTGGCAGCTTATTTTATTCAAATTTCAAGGTAAACATCCTTCTCCCTAACTTCTATTGCTTTTTAATAATGGCAATATTCTTTAACGAAGGTTGTTTATTTGTAGAGCATGCTTCTAAGCAAAGCTTTGAGGATGCAGCAAGATCTAGAAGATAAGAAGCACGAAGCTATAATTGAAAATTTAGAGAGCAAAATAAAGGAGCAATCAGATGCTTTTGAGAAAAAGAACTTTGAGCTCCAGGCAGCCGAAGGCTTACTGGCGGAAGCTGAAGCAAAAATATCAGAACTAAACTCGAAGCTTCTCCGCCAGTCCGAGCAGTTCGAACGAGAGAAACAAGATCTCAATGAAAAACTTGAAGCCGGAGCTCAGCAGAATTCAGATTTGAGAAAACTACTGACAAATCTTCAAGAAAAATGCCTGGAATTTAGCAACAAGTGCATTCAACGATTAAGAAAGATTTTTTACTCGGTTGGAGCTAGCAGCGAAAAATTTACCCCCTCAGCTGAAGATCTACCGAAAACCTTTGAACACATTGAGGAGGAAATTGACGAGCTCGACGAAGTCATAGCTGGGCATGGTGACTTCTGTGCCTGGGTGGCTTCTCGAGGGACTGCTGCTGCATTTCTGAAGGCCGGCTGCGAACACGGAAAAATTGTCAACAGGCCCAACTTCACCTTATCTCCATCAATCCTGGATGATATGCCTGACCTCGCCCGAAGCATCTCCAATAGATTTATAAAAATGATATGGACAAAAGGCGGGCGGGAGAAAGCTGGAGACGAAGCACGAAGTCATCTTGAGCCAGTAAGAAATGATACTTCGGAGTTACCTTTTTCCTTTGCTCTTGATTTTTACTCATAAACTCTTAATTTATGTAGGATGACGAAGGTGAAGATGATGCCTAAATTATGTCGTCGAAGCTGAAACTTAATGAAGATCAGTAGAAGTGTACTGTAGAAAAACTCAGGATATTTTTGTAACAATTCTTGTAAACACAACTAGACTACCTTCAAGGAACTTTGTACATACCTTGTAATATATTCTTACCCTTTTGCTTGAGGCGCTTTGTTGTGGACGAAATTAGTATTTTGAGCCGAAGGCGAAAAAACACCTTCCCTTCTTTTCGTACACAACGAAGCCTAAAAGGTCGCTTCTTCTTTTTGCCGAAGCTTTGCTTTTTTGTACATGGCAAAACATAAAAGACTACTTCTCCTTTCTGTCGAAGCTTTCCTTTACAAAACATAAAGAACTACTTTCTCTTTTCTGCCGAAGCTTTCCTTTACATGACAAAACATAAAAGACTACTACTCTTTTACACAACGATTCATAAAAATCCAGTTCTCCCTTATACTGAAACTTTTCTTTGTGTCAAAGCAACAGAACTTTTCACTTTTGCACACAACATAGCGTAACAAGTCATAAAAAGGCACTTCTCCGAAGCTTTTTTGCCGAAGCAGCCACTTGGGAACACAAATGCTATGAATGAATGCTTATGCATGCGAATGTTATGATGTAATGTAATGCACGAATGAATGTCCGAAGCATATGTCCGAAGCCATATTGTCAGCCATTACTTGAAAACAACCACACATTAGCTCTGCATTCCCTTAGGAACGACTTTGGAGCTTCTTCGCCTCTTACTTAGGCAATATCAGCGTTGACTTTTCGCTGTAAGCTCTGCATCCCCTTAGGGACGTCTTTGGAGCTTCTTCGTCTTTTACTTAGACGGTATAAGCTCTGCATTCCCTTGGGAACGTCTTTGGAGCTTCTTCGCCTTTTACTTTCGGCGGAATCAGCGTTGACTTTTCGCTGTAAGCTCTGCATCCCCTTAGGGACGTCTTCGGAGCTTTTTCTCTTTTTCAGCTTCGGCACTCGATGGTGCGCTCTCAGCTTTTACATGTACATCTTTGGGGGATTTTGCTCTTATAAAACTAAAAAGAAAAATTACATGTGATGGCCCCATTAAAAACCTTTCTCCCCCTTTAGAAAGGAAAAGGGTGCCATGAAAAAGAAAAGAAAAGTCAAAATTACATCGAGTTATACATAAAACCGCCGAAGCTCATCCGCATTCCAAGATCTTGGAATTTCATTGCCATCCATGTCCTTCAGTCTGTACGAACCAGGCCTTGACGAAGATGCTACTAAGAAAGGCCCTTCCCATTTCAGTTGCAATTTGCCCACTGTATCCGGGTTGGCCACTCTCCGAAGCACCAAGTGTCCTGGCTCAATATTTTTTAGCCGGACCTTTCTATCTCGCCATTTAACTGTTTCAGCCTGGTACCTATTGATATTCTCCACGGCCTGGAGCCTGATCCCTTCTAAGGCATCTTTTTCCACGAGACAAGTATCTTCGGGACCTGATTCTGCCGAAGCTACCACTCTTATTGATCCAGCTTTGGCCTCTTCCGGGGTTATTGCTTCGTCACCAAATAACAACTTAAATGGGGTAAAGCCTGTAGATCTTGATGCTGTTGTGTTATGGCTCCATACCACTTTGGTAAGCTGATCTGGCCACTTTCCCCTTGGTTGATTGAAGATTAGCTTCATTATTCCTGTCATTATGATGCCGTTGGCCCTTTCAACAAGCCCATTTGACTCCGGGTGCCTGACTGACGCAAAGTGGATCTTCGTGCCAATTTGATCACAAAAATTTCTGAACTCTTCGGAGTCAAATTGTGTTCCATTATCTACAGTTATAGCCTTCGGTACTCCGAAGCGACAGACAATATTCTGCCAGAAAAATTTTTGGACAACGGCCGAAGTTATTGTAGCTAATGGCTTCGCCTCAATCCACTTAGAAAAATATTCCACAGCAACTACAACATATCTCAGATTGCCCTGAGCCGGTGGTAATGGGCCCAACAGATCGAGGCCCCACCTTTGCAGTGGCCAGATGGGTTGTATTAGCTGTGTCAAAGACGAAGGTTGTTTTTGATCTCTTGCACATTTCTGACAACCTTCGCACTTTCGAACTAACTCAGCTGCATCCGCAGCTGCCTTCGGCCAATAAAATCCTTGACGGAACACTTTTCCAAGTAACGGCCTGGATCCGATGTGGGATCCACAAAGGCCTGCATGTATCTCCTTCATCAACTCTATACCTTCGGCTCTAGACAAGCACTTGAGCAACGGGGCACAAACTCCATGCTTGTATAACTCCCCTTCTATAATGATATACGGACGAGCTCTTGCCTCTATTCTTTTATTATAAGCTTCGTCATCTGATAGGAAGTTGCCCTGAAGGTAAGAAATTATTTCAGTTCTCCAATCTTCACTGTACACAGGGGAAATAGTAAGAACTGCTCTTTCAAGTAACTCCACCGAAGGTGCCTTTATTGTTTCAAAGAATACATCCGAAGGTAGCGGCAGCCCCTGTGCTGCAGACCTGGCTAACAAATCAGCATGTTCATTTTGCCCTCGAGGGATATTCTTAACAGAGAATCCTTCGAAGGAAGCTTCGATCCTTCGGACTGTGTCTAGGTATTTTTCAAGCTTCGGGTCTTTAGCCTTGCAGCTTTTGTCAATATGACCCGAAACAATCTGAGAATCAGTTTTAAGGATCGCCCTCCTGATCCCCATCGCCTTTAGTTTCCGAAGACCCAGGAGCAAGGCTTCGTACTCAGCAATATTATTTGTGCAGCTGAAATCCAGTCTTGCTGCGTAGCAAGTTTTAACCTTGGATGGTGAAACCAAAACAGCAGCTGCTCCTGCTCCGAAGGTTCCCCAGGAGCCATCACAAAACACTGTCCATGCTTCGGCATCTTTATTCGCTTCTTCGCCCTGAGCCCCTGGCGTCCAGTCGGCAATAAAATCTGCCAATGCTTGAGATTGGATCGAGGATCTGTGCACATAATCAATGTAAAATTCATTAAGCTCCGCAGCCCATTTTCCAATTCGGCCAGTAGCTTCTTTATTTCTCATGATATCTTTCAACGGCTGCGAAGAAGGAACAATAATGTTATATGCCTGAAAATAATGCCGAAGCTTCCTGGATGCCATTAGAACGGCATACAACACCTTCTCCAGTTCTGTATAATTTTTCTTTGAGACACTAAGGACTTCAGATACAAAATATACTGGGACCTGCTTCTTGATTTGTCCATCAAACTTCTCCTGCACAAGTGCCGCACTTACTGCTGAGTGCGAAGCTGCCACATACAACAACAGAGGAGCCCCTGGCATTGGTGGAGTTAATGTTGTTAGATCTATCAGGTATTGCTTGAGTTCTTCGAAAGCTTTTTGTTGAGCTGGGCCCCATTGAAAGACTTCAGCTGATTTTAGCACCTCGAAGAAGGGTAGATTTCTTTCCGCTGATCTGGATATAAATCTGTTAAGAGATGCCAGTCTTCCTGTCAATCTTTGGGCCCCCTTTCTTGTGGTTGGTGGCTCCATTCGAAGTATAGCTTCGATTTTATTTGGGTTAGCTTCAATTCCCTTTGTTGAAACCAAGCATCCAAGGAACTTACCCTTCTTTACTCCGAAGACACATTTTTCTGGATTCAGCTTCAGACCAGCTTGTCTGAAGCTGGCGAAGGTCTCCTGCAGATCAGCAATATGGTCTTCTTGCTTCGTGCTTTTTACAATAATGTCATCAACATAGGTCAACACATTTCTGCCTATCTGAGATTGGAGAACCTTCGCAGTCATCCTGCTGAAACTCCCTCCAGCATTCTTAAGCCCCTCAGGCATCCGAAGATAGCAATATGTACCACTTGGGGTTATGAAACTAGTCTTCGGCTCATCCTCCTTTTTCATCCAGATTTGATGATAGCCTGAATAACAATCCAGGAGACTCATGAGTTCCGAAGAAGCTGCTGCATCAACTAAAGAGTCTATCCGTGGCAGCGGGAACTCATCCTTCGGACAAGCCTTGTTGAGATCTGTGAAATCAATACACATTCTCCATTTTCCATTGGCCTTCTTCACCATAACAGTGTTAGCTAGCCATTCTGGATACTTCACTTCTCTGATAACTCCTGCACTTAGGAGTCTTTTTACTTCGTTGCGAGCCCCTTCGGCCTTGTCATCAGACATTTTCCGAAGCCTCTGCTTGCGGGGTCTGAAGGATGGGTCAATATTGAGCGAATGTTCAATAACATCCCGATTCACTCCACATAGATCATTGGCTGACCATGCAAAAACATCTTTATTGTTGAATAAAAACCTTATCAAGGTTTTCTCTTGATCTTCAGATAATTGCGAGCCCAATAGCACCCTCTGCTCTGCTATATCCTCACACAGCAGCATGGGCTTCGGCTGATCAGCCGAAGCTGCTTTTTCCCTCCTGAACTTGTACTGTTCACAAGCTTCAGCTCCATCTATATTATGGATTGCCTTGGAATCAGTCCAGCTTCCTTCGGCCCTTCTGGCAGCTTCCTGACTCCCATGAATAGCAATAGGCCCTTGATCCGAAGGTATCTTCATGCAGAGATAAGCTGGGTGAAGAATTGCTTCAAAAGCATTTAGAGTACCACGACCAATGATGGCGTTGTAGGGGTATTCCATGTCAACAATATCAAACACAATTTGCTCAGTCCTTGTGTTATTAACAAATCCGAAGGTTACCGGCATGGTAATCTTCCCGAGTGCCACAATCTGCCGCCCTCCGAAGCCACAAAGAGGGTGCGTAGCATCATGAATCTTGTCTTCAGGCTCTTGCATCTGTCTGAAGGCTTTGGCAAATATAATGTCAGCTGCACTGCCTGTGTCAACTAGAACATTGTGAACCAGAAACCCTTTAATCACACAAGAAATGACCATAGCATCATTGTGGGGATAGTCCTTGAGCTGAAGATCTTCCTGAGAGAAGGTAATTGGAATGTGAGACCATTTTGACTTAATGAAGGGTCCCTGCACTCCAACATGCTGCACCCTTCTTTGAGCCTCCTTCTTCTGCTTTTTGTTAGCTGGCTCTGAGCAAGAACCGCCTGTTATCGGGAGCACCAGCTTCGAAGCCGAAGCAGCTCCAGCTTGAGTGTTGAACGAAGCCATCAGCTCAGAAAGGTGGAAGTGAGTTGACCGGAGGTGGGCGCCAATGTTGGGGACTTGTTCTCAAATGCTAAGAATTAAGAACAAGGCAACACAAAAAATGTTAAGCGTTAAGGTCCTTCGTCCTCCATAACAATATATCCCCTCGGGATATATAGCATCTCGGACGAAGGTTACGAAGGTCATACCTTCGTAAGCATAACAACGAAGAATGAAGCATTCACATAAATCATAGAATATGAAATAAACATTTAAATATTGTCATAGAATTATCTCTACTTGTATCAATGAATATAAATGACTTTGAATTACAAATGTACCTTCGGTCCTGCGGAAGGCAAAAGTACAAGCGTGATGCGAAAGCAAATGACAAGTTCGCGTGAACAGTACAGAGGTACTGTTCATCTATTTATAGGCACAGGTCGCAGCCTGTGACAAATTACAATTATGCCCCTTGCGAAAGTTTACAGCATTGACTCAGACCTATATGTATAAAAAGGTCATTCTATCTCTATGTCGGTTTAAAACGCCGAAGCTCCATAAAAAGGGACCTTCGGCCATCTCTTGGAGACGACTTCAGCCGAAGCTGCTTCTTCGTGTGAGACCTTCGGCGCACCGAAGCACGACCCCAACAAGAGCCAAGCTGGAACTCCTTCGGCTCCGAAGCTGATCCTCCCGATAACAGGCGGTTCATGTTTAGAGCCGGCTAACAAGAAACAGAAGAAGGAGGCATAGAGAAGAGTACAACATGTAGGGGTACAAGGACCCTTCATCAAGTCAAGATGGTCTCACATTCCAATTACCTTCTCTCAAGAGGATCTTCAGCTCAAGAATTACCCACACAATGATGCTATGGTTATCTCTTGTGTGATCAAAGGATTTCTGGTCCACAATGTTCTGGTTGATACATGCAGTGCAGCAGATATTATATTTGCTAAAGCCTTCACACAAATGCAAGAGCCCGAAGACAAGATTCATGATGCTACGCACCCTCTTTGTGGCTTCGGAGGAAGACAGATTGTAGCACTTGGTAAGATCACCATGCCAGTGACCTTCAGATTCGTCAACAATACAAGGACTGAGCAAGTCGTGTTTGACATTATCGACATGGAATATCCCTACAATGCTATCATTGGTCGCGGAACACTCAATGCTTTCGAAGCAATTCTTCATCCAGCATAACTTTGCATGAAGATACCTTCGGATCAGGGACCTATTGCTATTCATGGGAGTCAGGAAGCTGCCAGAAAGGCCGAGGGAAATTGGACTGATTCAAAAGCAATCCACAATATAGATGAAGCCGAAGCTTGTGAGCAGTACAAGTACAGAAAGGAGAAGGCTGCTTCGGCCGATCAGCCGAAACCCATGCTTTTATGCGAACATATCGCAGAGCAGAAGGTGCTGCTGGGATCTCAATTGTCTGAGCAACAAGAGAAAACTTTGATAAGGTTTCTCTTCAACAACAAAGATGTTTTTGCATGGTCAGCTAATGATCTTTGCGGAGTCAACAGGGATGTTATTGAACACTCGCTCAATGTTGATCCATCTTTCAGACCCAGAAAGCAGAGGCTTCGGAAGATGTCAGATGACAAGGCCGAAGGTGCTCGGAATGAAGTGAAAAGACTCCTCAGTGCTGGAGTTATCAGAGAAGTAAAATACCCAGAATGGCTGGCTAACACTGTTATGGTAAAAAAGGCCAATGGCAAATGGAGGATGTGTATTGATTTTACTGATCTTAACAAGGCTTGTCCGAAGGATGAGTTTCCATTGCCAAGGATAGATTCCCTAGCTAATGCAGCAGCTTCATCAGAGCTTATGAGTCTGCTAGATTGTTATTCAGGCTATCATCAAATTTGGATGAAGAAGGAGGATGAGCCAAAAACCAGCTTCATAACCCCTAGTGGAACATATTGTTACCTTCGGATGCCAGAGGGGCTCAAGAATGCTGGAGGAAGCTTCAGTAGAATGATAGCGAAGGTTCTTCATTCTCAGATAGGCAGAAATGTGCTAACTTATGTTGATGATATCATTGTAAAAAGCACGAAGCAAGAAAATCACATTGCTGATCTGCAGGAGACCTTCGCTAATTTTAGACAGGCTGGTCTAAAACTGAATCCAGAAAAGTGTGTTTTCGGAGTGAAGAAAGGGAAATTCCTTGGCTGCTTAGTTTCAACAAAAGGGATTGAGGCTAATCCAAATAAAATCGAAGCTATCCTTCGAATGGAACCACCAAGTATAAAGAAGGGAGCTCAAAGATTGACAGGAAGACTGGCATCTCTCAACAGATTCATATCTAGATTATGATGTTCCGAAGGAGGAATATTCTTAGGAATGTCATTATTTATTATGTTTCGTCACAGAAGACCTTTAATTATGCACCTTATGTGACGCTTATGATACCATCAGAATGTCATAGAAGGTCAATATTCTTGTAGTGATATATATATTCAAAGAATTAGTAAAAAATAACTATTTTTGTATTTATGTGTTCTATTTCTATTTACTATTATGGTTACGAGAGACGGAAGAGAAATGTTAGGACCAATTGTGATGTGTTTTGCTACAGGATCGACAGGTGTGTGCATTTCGCTGGACCAGACTTTTTTTTTCAAATGGCTAGTTTGAGAAATTCATTTTTTCAAAAGATTTCTATTTTTCTAAAGAAAAATGATCTAATTTATTTTAAAAATGAAAATGTCATGGTTATCAAACTAGCCTTAAGGCCTCCTTTGGTAGCCTGGAATCCCGGAAGGATTCCGGCCCATTCCCTGGCCTTGAATTCCACAGGTTCAATTTCCCTAGGGCAAACAAAAAGTGTATTTGGTGTCACACGCCTCCCGGCCCAATCCGCGGGGAAGAGCGGGCTTTGTCGGTGTTTTGGGTCCGACCGCACACCCGGGGTTGCCCCTCAAGGTGTTTTTAGGAGTAGGACGGTGTCGACGACTGTAGCAAAATGGTTCGTGCCAGATGCACGAGGGACATTGGACAATGTTTACAGGTTCGGGCCGCTTAGAGATGTGTAACACCCTACGTCCTGGTGAGTATGCTTGGTGAATGAGGTTACAAGAGAGCTCTCTGAATTGAGAATACAGAGATTCGAAGTGGGTGGCAAAGTAGTCGTGTCGATCGTTCTGAAGGGGTGCCCCCTAGGCCTTATATACTCGACCGTGGGGCAATACATGTGGATATGATAACAACATGTAGCTAAAAGATAGTGAACTGTTTGAGTTTATCTCCCTGTAGTTCTGCCGACTTATCCTCGCATGGCTCCGTTGCATGGGGGCTCCAGCGCAGGAAAGTCGGATCTCTGTTGTGGTTGCTCGCTCAGCGTTGTGGGTTGTCCGGGTTTGCACTAATCCGGCCCTATTGAGAGCACCTAGAGGGGGGGGGGGTGAATAGGTGATCCTGTGAAACTTAAAAACTTAAGCCACAAAACTTGGTTAATCGTTAGCACAATAATTGCCAAGTGGCTAAAGAGGAATCCTCAACAAAACACAATAACCAACAAGAATCAATCACAGAGATGGCACGGTGGTTATCCCGTGGTTCGGCCAAGACCAACGCTTGCCTACTCCACGTTGTGGCGTCCCAACGGACAAGGGTTGCAATCAACCCCTCTCAAGCGGTCCAAAGACCCACTTGAATACCACGGTGTTTTGTTTGCTTTACTCAATCCCGTTTGCGAGGAATCTCCACAAATTTGGAGCCTCTCGCCCTTACACTTGAAATTCACAAAGAACATGGAGCAAGGGAGGGATTAGCAACGCACTCAAGACAAGAAATCACAGCAACACCACGCACACAAGTCGCAACGAGAGCTCACAATACAACTCAATGAGTTCACCAATCAACTAGAGCTCTAATCGCTATTGCAAAGAATCAAAGGCGCGGAATCGATGTCTTGGTGCTTAGGAATGCTTAGGAGATGCTTTTGTGTACTCCTCCATGCGCCTAGGGGTCCCTTTTATAGCCCCAAGGCAGCTAGGAGCCGTTGAGAGCAATCAAGGAAGGCTGATCTTGCCTTCTGTCGACTGGCGCACCGGACAGTCCGGTGCACACCGGACACTGTCCGGTGCCCGATTTTCTTCCATAAATGGCACAGTCGACCGTTGGCAGCCTGAGAGCCGTTGGCGCACCGGACATGTCCGGTGCACACCGGACAGTCCGGTGCCCCCTTCTAGCCGTTGGCTCGGCCACGTGTCCCGCGCAGATCGCGCGGCCGACCGTTGGCCCTGCCGACCGTTGGCTCACCGGACAGTCCGGTGCACACCGGACAGTCCGGTGAATTATAGCCGTACGTCGCCGGTGAATTCCCGAGAGCAGCCTGAAAGGGAATTAGGCTTACACCTAGTTCCTAAATAATTTTGGTGGTTGAATTGCCCAACACAAATAATTGGACTAACTAGTTTGCCCAAGTATGTAGATTATACAGGTGTAAAAGGTTCACCCTCAGCCAATAAAAAGACCAAGTTTTGGATTCAATAAAGGAGCAAAGGGGCAACCGAAGGCACCCCTGGTCTGGCGCACCGGACTGTCCGGTGTGCCACCGGACAGTGAACAGTACCTGTCCGGTGCACCAGGGGACTCAGACTCAAACTCGCCACCTTCGGGAATTTCCAGGGCGACTCGGCTATAATTCACCGGACTGTCCGGTGTACACCGGACAGTGTCCGGTGCGCCAAGGGAGGTCGACCTCAGGAACTCGCCAGCTTCGGGAAACGCCAACGGCTAGTCCGCTATAATTCACCGGACTGTCCGGTGTGCACCGGACTGTCCGGTGCGACTCCGAAGCAACGGTCGTCTCCGCGCCAACGGCTCTCTGCCGCGCATTTAATGCGCCCTCTGCGCGCGCAGAAGTCAGAATCGCCCATGCTGGCACACCGGACATCAAACAGTACCTGTCCGGTGTGCACCGGACACCCAGGCGGGCCCACAAGTCAGAAGCTCCAACGGTCAGAATCCAACAGCAGTGATGACGTGGCAGGGGGCACCGGACTGTCCGGTGCGCCATCGAACAGACAGCCTCCCAACGACCACTTTTGGTGGTTGGGGCTATAAATACCCCAACCACCCCACCATTCATTGCATCCAAGTTTTCCACTTCTCAACTACTACAAGAGCTCTAGCATTCAATTCTAGACACACCAAAGAGATCAAATCCTCTCCAATTCCACACAAAGCCCTAGCGACTAGTGAGAGTGATTTGCCGTGTTCATTTGAGCTCTTGCGCTTGGATTGCTTCTTTTCTTTCTCACTTGTTCTTGAGATCACAACTCCATTGTAATCAAGGCAAGAGGCACCAATTGTGTGGTGGCCCTTGCGGGGAAGTTTTGTTCCCAGCTTTGATTTGAGAAGAAAAGCTCACTCGGTCCGAGGGATCGTTTGAGAGAGGGAAGGGTTGAAAGAGACCCGGCCTTTGTGGCCTCCTCAACGGGGAGTAGGTTTGCAAGAACCGAACCTCGGTAAAACAAATCCGTGTGTCACACTTCATTATTTGCTTGCGATTTGTTTTGCGCCCTCTCTCGCGGACTCGTTTATATTTCTAACGCTAACCCGGCTTGTAGTTGCGTTTATATTTGTAAATTTCAGTTTCGCCCTATTCACCCCCCCTCTAGGCGACTATCACAGCCACTTCGCTCGAGCCAGCCTGGCGCACCGGACACTGTCCGGTGCACCACCGGACACTGTCCGGTGCTCCCAGACTCAGCAAAGTCTTGGCTGTTCGAGCCAAGGCATTTTCAATTGGATTTTTCCTGTTTCCAGCACTTAGACACAATACATTAGTCCATAAAACCATGTACTAAGTCTGAGAAACATACCTTTATCTTTGATTTGTACTTTGTCCACCTTTTTACACTTAGGCACTTGTGTTGGACACTAAATCACCAAAATACTTAGAAATGGCCCAAGGGCACATTTCCCTTTCAATCTCCCCCTTTTTTTGGTGATCTATGCCAACACAACATAAAGCAAGTAGAACAAGTACAAAAACAATTCAACTAAGAACGCAAAACTGTTTTTGATTCATATTTGACATATATGGATCACTCTATGCCACCACTTGGTTTGTTTTTGCAAATCAAACTCAAATTCCTATCTCTAAGTCAAATCCACTTGTAGAGACATAAAGAGAGGTTTTCCAAAGAAATTTGATCAAGGATTTCAAAAACTCCCCCTTTTTCCCATAATCAACACTTCTCCCCACAAGAGGCCAACTTTTGATACAGGAGACAATAAAAGAGTTTTGACAAACCAAAAGCTCTAATCTACTATTTTCAAAATTTCTCAAGTGGTAGTTGATCCATCTATTGCTTTGGCCTTTATTTTCTCCCCCTTTGGCATCAAGCACCAAAACGGGATCAATCTTGGCCCTTTAACCCCATTGCCTCACCAAAATCTTCAACGAAGAGCAAATAGGCAATAAGAGGATAAAGATGAACTTGGAAAAGTTACTCTTTTCATCGGAGTGCAGTGGAAGTCTTGCATGGTCCAAGTCCACCTTTTCCCTTTCAATTCTCCTTGGAGACTAAAACAACCAAACTCAAGTACATGGTTAGTCTCAAAGGGTCAAGTTGTAGCACAGCTCCCCCTAAATATGTGCATGACTTGCAACACGGACTTGTGAGGTCCAGGGAGTGTTTGTACAACTTGAGCACCATAATAAGCAACAGAATGCAGAATGAACATGATCAAAGGCATAAACACATGTATGCTACAATTCAATCCAAGTTCCGCGAATCTAGGACATTTAGCTCACTACGCAACCTGCAAAAGGTCTTTTCATCTAAAGGCTTAGTGAAGATATCGGCTAGCTGGTTCTCGGTGCTAATATGAAACACTTCGATATCTCCCTTTTGCTGGTGGTCTCTTAAAAAGTGATGCCGGATGTCAATGTGCTTTGTGCGGCTGTGCTCAACAGGATTTTCCGCTATTCGGATAGCACTCTCATTATCACATAGGAGTGGGACTTTGCTCAGATTGTAGCCAAAGTCCCGGAGGGTTTGCCTCATCCAAAGTAGTTGCGCGCAACACTGTCCTGCGGCAACGTACTCGGCCTCAGCGGTGGATAGGGCAACGGAAGTTTGTTTCTTAGAATTCCATGACACCAGGGACCTTCCTAAGAATTGGCACGTCCCCGATGTACTCTTCCTATCGACCTTACATCCAGCATAGTCGGAATCTGAGTACCCAATCAAGTCAAAGTTAGACCCCTTTGGATACCAGATCCCGAAGCAAGGCGTAGCGACTAAATATTGAAGTATTCGCTTCACAGCCACTAAGTGACACTCCTTAGGATCAGATTGAAATCTAGCACACATGCATACGCTAAGCATAATATCCGGTCTACTAGCACATAAATAAAGCAAAGAACCTATCATGGACCGGTATGCTTTTTGATCAACGGACTTACCTCCTCTGTTGAGGTCGGTGTGTCCGTCAGTTCCCATCGGCGTCTTTGCGGGCTTGGCTTCCTTCATCCCAAACCGCTTTAGCAAGTCTTGCGTGTACTTCGTTTGGGAGATGAAAGTGCCGTCCTTGAGTTGCTTCACTTGGAACCCAAGGAAGTACTTCAACTCGCCCATCATCGACATCTCAAATTTCTGCGTCATAACCCTGCTAAACTCTTCACAAGACTTTTGATTAGTAGAACCAAATATTATGTCATCAACATAAATTTGGCACACAAAAAGATCACCATCGCAAGTCTTGGTAAAAAGAGTTGGATCGGCTTTCCCAACCTTGAAAGCATTAGCAATTAAAAAGTCTCTAAGGCATTCATACCATGCTCTTGGGGCTTGCTTAAGTCCATAGAGCGCCTTAGAGAGCTTACACACGTGGTCGGGGTACCGTTCATCCTCGAAGCCAGGGGGTTGCTCCACGTACACCTCCTCCTTGATTGGCCCGTTGAGGAAAGCGCTCTTCACATCCATTTGGTACAACCTGAAAGAATGGTGAGCGGCATATGCTAGCAAGATACGAATTGATTCTAGCCTAGCCACAGGAGCAAAAGTCTCCTCAAAGTCCAAACCTGCGACTTGGGCATAACCTTTTGCCACAAGTCGAGCCTTGTTCCTTGTCACCACCCCGTGCTCGTCCTGTTTGTTGCGGAACACCCACTTGGTTCCCTCAACATTTTGCTTGGGACGAGGCACCAGCGTCCAAACTTCATTGCGCTTGAAGTTGTTGAGTTCTTCCTGCATGGCCAACACCCAGTCCGGATCTACCAAGGCCTCTTCTACCCTGAAAGGCTCAATAGAAGAGACAAAAGAGTAATGCTCACAAAGATTAACTAATCTTGAACGAGTAGTTACTCCCTTGCTAATATCACCCAATATTTGGTCGACTGGATGATCCCTTTGGATCGTTGCTCGAACTTGGGTTGGAGGTGCCTGAGGTGCTTCTTCCTCTTCAACTTGATCATCCTGTGCTCCCCCTTGATCATGCGCCTCCACTTGAGGTACCTGTTCGTCATCTTGAGTTGGGGGATGCACCATAGTTGAGGAAGACGGTTGATCTTGCTCCAATTGTTCCTGAGGCCTTACATCTCCAATCGCCATGGTGCGTATCGCGGCCGTTGGAACGTCTTCTACATCATCAAGATCAACAACTTGCTCTCTTGGAGAGCCATTAGTCTCATCAAATACAACGTCGCTAGAGACTTCAACCAAACCCGATGATTTGTTGAAGACCCTATACGCCTTTGTATTTGAATCATAACCTAATAAAAACCCTTCTACGGCTTTGGGAGCAAATTTGGAATTCCTACCCTTCTTCACTAGAATGTAGCATTTACTCCCAAATACACGAAAGTACGATACATTGGGTTTGTTACTAGTCAGCAGCTCATATGAAGTCTTCTTGAGGAGGCGGTGAAGGTAGACCCTGTTGATGGCGTGGCAAGCCGTGTTCACGGCTTCTGACCAAAAGCACTCGGGGGTCTTGAACTCTCCAAGCATAGTCCTCGCCATATCTATGAGTGTCCTGTTCTTCCTATCTACCACACCATTTTGCTGAGGTGTGTAGGGAGCGGAGAATTCGTGCTTGATCCCCTCCTCCTCAAGGAACTCCTCCACTTGAAGATTCTTGAATTCGGACCCATTGTCGCTCCTTATCTTCTTCACTTTGAGCTCAAACTCATTTTGAGCTCTCCTGAGGAAGCGCTTGAGGGTCCCTTGGGTTTCAGACTTATCCTGCAAAAAGAACACCCAAGTGAAGCGGGAAAAGTCATCAACAATAACTAGACCATACTTACTTCCTCCTATGCTCAGATAGGTGACGGGTCCGAAGAGGTCCATGTCGGTGTTTTGGGTCCGACCGCACACCCGGGGTTACCCCTCAAGGTGTTTTCTAGGAGTAGGACGATGTCAACGACTGTAGCAAAATGGTTCGTGCCGATCGCACGAGAGACAGTGGACAAGATTTGCAGGTTCGGGCCGCTTAGAGATGCGTAACACCCTACGTCCTGGTGAGTATGTGAGTGTGGTTACAAGAGGGCTCTCTGGGTTGAAGGCACAGAGAGTTTACGTGGGTGGCTAAGTAAGATAGGGTCGATCGATCTGAAGGGGTGCCCCCTAGGCCTTATATACTCGACCGTGGGGCAGTACACGTGGATATGATAACAACAAGTAGCTGAAAGGTAGTGAACCTCTTGATTCTATCCCTACGTAACCCTCGCCGACTTATCCTCGCATGGCTCCATTGCATGGGGGTTTCAGCGCGGGAAAGTCGGGTCTCTGTTGCGATTTACTCATTCGACGTTGTGGGCCGTCCGGGTTTGCTCCAATCCGGTCTTACATCTTCTCTGCTTTGTTGATTGTCTTTCCCCAGGCCCACAAAAGAACGACCTTACGATTTATTGGCCCCTTGGGCCTTTCGTGAGGTCTTTTACTTCTTTAGTGGACCCGGGGGATATCTATCCCCCACAAGCTCCCGATCTTTGGGTTGATTTAGAGGTAATCAACCCAAAGATCCAAGGTCCAAAAAATGACTACCTGCTGTCTTCTCTTGCTCCGATCACTCGTTCGACCGAAGTTTAGTTTTGTGCTTGTGCCTTAGAGGTCGGCATTTTGATTTGTAGGATTCTGGACTTCGTTGGGTGCACCGGAGGTGCACCCAATGGGTGTAGCCCCCGACCTTTGGGTGGATTTTAGAAGATAATCCTCTCGAAGGTCTTCCCCAGAAACTATCTCCATTTGCGCTCCTGCATCTCGGTCGAGGATTGGTCTTTTTAATCTTATCCTACGCCTTAGAAGTCGACACTATCTCGGTTTGGAATGATAATCCATGGGGTGCGCCGGAGGTGCACCCAATGGGTGTAGCCCCCGACCTTCAAATGGATTTTTAAGGATAATCCATTCGAAGGTCTTCCTTTTGCTTGTAAAAATTGGCATGAAGCTATTTGCATTATGCTTTGGAGGTCAGCATTATGTCATCAATATTTTGCTGCAGAGGTCAGCATATATTTTGTCTTTAGCAACCGAGTTTGCAATCTATCCATATCTTGCTAGGTAATGCAATTTATTTGCTTCTGCGACTTGATTGGACGTTTGATGGACGTTCTCTGTCTAGTCTTTGCGTCGCTTCTGTCAGCCATATCTTGTACTTTGCTGGCTATATTTGGCTTTCCTCTGATCCTTACTGATATCTCATTTTTGTCTTGAGGTATTTACTGCATGCCCTGCACGGATGTGACCGTTTTGATAAATATACTGATAATTCATGGGCGTCCCCCTCCCAATGGGTGTGGGCAAGGGACGGCTTGGTACGCTGAGTGTTTTAGCCGGCTGCTTCTGAGTAGTAATGTGATGGGACGGCTAGTGTAATCATATCCTTTGCGCTGTTGACTGGAGTCCCAATGGGTGTAGTGTTGCATGAAACAGCGTCAGCCGTCTGACGTGTCTTCGGATGGGTGGGAGTGCTTATTGAATGCTTTGCGACTGTTCAGTGACCGCGGTTGGAAGTGAGCAGTTGCCTTTCCCTTCTATAAATAACGCCCTTGCTCCTCTGGTTTTTTCACATCTCTTTTGCTGTTCTTTACTGCATCCTTCTCCTCCCTTCTGTCTGCTTCCGCCATGGGCAAGAGTAACAAGCGCAAGCGCGAGCCGACTCCTCCGTTGGAGGACTTCGGCGACTCGGAATACTCGGAGGAGGAGTTCTCCTCCGAGTCCGAGGGCTCTCCGGCTCCCGTCTCTCCCCCGGCGTCGTCTGATGATTCAGACGACTCCCAGGGGATTGCCGCGGAAGTCTGGACGTACATCCGGGCCGTCGAGCGCTCCGGGCTCGAGGGCTCGGATGAGTCGGAGTTCTCCTCTGAAGAGGAGGACTCGGACGGTGACGAGGGCGAGGACGACGACGATGACGACGACGACGACGACGACGACGGTGGCGACGGCGATGGCGACGGCAGGGGCGGCGGCGGCGACGACGGGAGCAAGGGCAGCACCAGAGGCGGCAGCAGCACGGGCAGCACCAGAGGCGTCAGCAGCAAGGGCAGCACCAGGGGCGGCGGCAGCAGCAGCAAGGGCAGCACCAGGGGCGGCGGCGGCGGCAACAGTAGCAAGGCCAGCACCAAGGGCGGCGGCGGCAGCAGCAGCAGCAAGGCCAGTGGCTAAGCGCCACTGGTCTTTAGATATTAGTATAGTAGTAGTAGTAATGTAATGTAGTAGTAATGTAATGTAGTAGTAATAGGGAAGCACCAACTCGCGAAGAGTTGGTTTGTAATCTTATTATCTTCCCCTTAATGAAAAACTGACGTTGGCCCTTTATCGATGACTTGCTTTCCCTTATTATAGAACTGATTCTTTTGAGATAGTAGATGAATAACTTGTTCATCATACTGACGCTTTCAGAAGCAACTGCCGAGTAGTCTTGCGGTCGATATCAGTGTTTTAGAGGCAACGCCGAGTGAGTGAAGGTCGACGCCGGCATTTTAGAAGTAATGCCGAGCGATTGAATACGAGGTCAGCGTTTTTAGAGGCAATGCCGAGTGATTGAAGGTCGGCGTCGGCACTTTAGAAGTAATGCCGAGCGATTGAATACGAGGTCAGCGTTTTTAGAGGCAATGCCGAGTGATTGAAGGTCGGCGTCGGCACTTTAGAAGTAATGCCGAGCGATTGAATATGAGGTCAGCGTTTTAGAGGCAACGCCGAGTGATTGAAGGTTAGCGTCGGCATTTTAGAAGTAATGCCGAGCGATTGAATACGATGTCAGCGTTTTAGAGGCAACGCCGAGTGATTGAAGGTTAGCGTCGGCATTTTAGAAGTAATGCCGAGCGATTGAATACGATGTCAGCGTTTTAGAGGCAACGCCGAGTGATTGAAGGTCGGCGTCGGCACTTTAGAAGTAATGCCGAGCGATTGAATACGATGTCAGCGTTTTAGAGGCAACGCCGAGTGATAGCCGGTCGCACGAGTTATTTTGAGGATAATAACCGAGTGATGAAGTGGTACGTCGGCTTTTTTGGAAATAACTGCCGGGTGATGACTGGGCACTTTTTGAAACGATATCTGACTCGAGAATATCCCATAAGAGTTGCGCTTTTAGCCGCTTTTGCTTTCCGTGCCCTAGTTCTTGCATTCCCGCATCTGAATCTTCTCTGCCACTCGCCTCCTACTCTGTTCACTAGTGAAAAGCAAGATGGCGCCCAAGAGCAAAACTGCGAACTCGTCTGCGGCGGTGATCCCTGCAATCGACCCCAACAGTCAGTTACCCTTCGCAGGTAACCATATGTCCTTTATTTCCGAAGCTGAGCTTCTCCGCCTCGTCTCCATCGGGGTTCTTCCTCCGCGGGAACTCTGTTCTTGGCGGATTTGCCACGGGACTACTGTCCCAACAGAGGATACCCACGAGTCTGTAGTTTATGCTCCTTTTCTTCTCCACGGCCTCGGCCTTCCCATCTCTCCTTTTTTCCGCGGCCTCCTTGATTTATATCATATCAATTTGACCCATTTGAACCCTAATTCCATTCTGCAAATCTCCATTTTCGTTCACCTATGCGAAGCCTATCTCGGTGTGCTGCCGCATTTCGGTTTATGGAAGTATCTGTATCATTGTCGCCCTGGGATGGCCGGGGGACAACATCAGTTGGTCGGAGGTGCCAGTTTGGAGATGCGCCGTGGGCGGAAGACTGAGTATCTTGAGATTCCCCTCAAGGATAGTATTAAGGGGTGGCGTCTAGAGTGGTTTATAGTTGATAACTATGGAAATTCTCTCCCTTCCCGGTCGGGAAGACAGCCAGACGTTCGCACTCCGAGTTGGACTGAGTCTCCCACGGATCAGGAAGTGGCTGAGGCAGGTGTGTTGCTGGCTGAAGTTGGACTGCTGAAAGAGAGAGGTCTAACTGCTGAAGCGGTGGTCACTGACTTTGTTTTTAAGAACATTCAGCCACTGAAAGATAGGGCCTATCCGGCATATCTGTATCGAGGGCTGGCCGACTCAACCCGGGTTACTAATAGGAGAATTCCTTCTGTAGACTTGGTAAGCCAACTTGAAATGATCCTCAGGGGTAAGGTTTCAAATGTTGGTGCTCCAGTGGCACACTCGGCCTGGAACCTACCTCCTCCCAAAGCTTTCACCCTTTTTGTGTCAAATCCGCCTGTGACTGATAGCAATTTGGGCCTTAGAGTGCGACCCTCTGCTGAAGAAGTCAGTACTTTGGTTGCTTCGCTCGGGGAGATTCCTGATGATGAACGACAGGTTTATTTTGAAGTGCCTCTGAACCCTAGTGATGCAGACATAAATGACATGCTTAATCTGTTAGCTGAGGATTCATCCGATGCTGCTCCTGATGGTACGTTGGCAGCGGTGCCCCTTCCAGAGGTTGATACAACTTTGGATGTCTCGAAACCTGTCAGTACTCGCCCGAGGCGCCCTAGCCGAACCAGTCAGCCCGAGCCTTCTGCTGATGAGCAAAAGAAGAAGAGAAGACGCCTCCGGCGAGTATCCAGTTTTGATGAGGACGCCGGTACCTTAGCTCCTGCTGCTGAAGAAGTGCCTGCAACTGGCCTTACTGACACCGACCCCAATGGGTGTGCCCAAACTGCTGTTGAACCCAATGGGTGTGCTCCATCTGTTGCTGATCCCAATGGGGGTGCTGCTTGCGTGGTTACTGTGGAAGATGAGGAGGAAGAAAATGAAGCTCCTTTAACTCGGAAAAATAGTCGGCAGTTCATCGCCAGCGGTGGAAGTAGTGGAGTTCCTTCTCCTGCATTGTCTGCCCTTATTGGTCTGCAAGAGCTGTCCCTGGCCAACTTTGATCAAACTCTAGAAGATATGGTCCCAGAGGACTTGTTGTCAGAGCCTGTGGATGATGATACAACAGAGACTTGTGCTGTCGTGCCTGATGCTGGGTTGAGGTCATCCCGTGCCTCGTCGACCTTAGAGCGCGATCTCGAGGGTCGGGATGTTGACTTGGATTGTTCTGGTCCCATGGAAGTAGCTGAAGGCCCGTCAACCTTAGAGGTGGTCACTGCAGAGAGCCTGGACCCCAAGAATAGTGCTGACACATGCCCAGCCCCCGAGGGTGTCGCCGGGGAAGACTTAGCTCGGGGGAAGAGTATAAGCTACTGCCCAGCCCCCGAGGGTGTTGCCGGGGATGATCCGGCCCAAGTGGGCAGTGCCAATTGTGACCCAGTCCCCGAGGGTGCCCGAGCAAGGTCTCCTTCCTGCACTTCCATGGACGTTCACGCGGGTTCACCTCCACACTCTGGCGGCATGGTGGTGGCCCAAACTCTGGATCAGGGAGTCGCTTTAGAGGGCAGCGTCCCCGCTGGTCTGGCGTTTGGCTCTGTTGAAGGCACTGAGCTCATTCCTACTGGTCTGTTGCAAGCTGCTTCGGGTGGTGGTCTGGCATCTGGTTATCAGCTGATTTCTTCTGATTTGGGAATTCCTTCGTTCTTTTCCAACCTCCAGGTACTGTGCTGTACTTTTAACTTGATCTTTGCGTTGCATGAGCTTTTGTCATTATGTTCATCTGTTCTTCTTATCAGGCTTTGGTGGATGGGATGGCCAGCCAGCTGAGATCGCAGGGTGCTTTCATCATAGAAGTCGCTTCGTCTCTTGAGCATTGGAATCCAGTGTCGCTTCATCGTCGTATATCCGAGTTGAAGGCAACTAACGCTGGTTAGTCCCCTTTTTCTTCTTCTTCTTTGCCTTTGTTCGTGGATTGTTTTACCTTCTGACCTCATTTCGTTTGATTACCTCTTGATAGGAATGACTCGGTAGATTGCAGTTCTTGAGGAAAAACATTCCCGAGATCAAGCTGAAATGGCTCAACGGTGCGCTGACTTCGAGGAAAAGTATTCTCAGAGCCAGACTGAACTAAATCAGGTCTCCGCTGCTTTGGATGACGCCAACGCTCTGAGTTCTTCTCTCCATGCTCAGCTTGACTCTGAAAAGGTAACTTACAAAACCGTGCCTCGCCTTGCTATGCTCTTATTACTTGCTTGGATTCTGAAGGAGTTTATTTTTGTTTGTAGGAAGAAAAACGTATCCTTGCTGCTTCTCGTGACAATCTGGACAGATTATATCGTGATTCTAGCAACTCACTGACCATTTTGGAGAGGAGTCACCGCTTTACAATGGAGGAACTGGACAATCAGCGTTGTAGGCTGCAAGAGTCTGCTGACGAAGTGACCCGCCTTAAGCAATTGATATCGGCAAAGGATGCCACCATCAAGGGACTCCGAGCTTCTAAGAAATCCATTGCTCAGGAGTTAGAAGCTGCTCAGCAGGCTGTTAAAGTTGCCGAAGAGACTGCTGCTACTCTCAAAGCCCGGCGCGATAAAGCCATGAACAAGGCTATTCGGGCGGGACGAATCTTGATGAGGAGACCCGACGCGGTTGTTCCTGAAGACATAAAGGCCGATGTGCATGCTACCCCCGATTCCTCGAATCGCCCTTCTTCGTCGGTCGTTCCTGAGAAAGACATTGGAAAATAGAGAAACATTTTGCGTGCTATGAGCGCGCGGTTAGCATGATCAAGTATTCGTTAGAAGATATCAGCTTATCATTCGAATGACATGATTACTCTCTTATTGTATCAGAATTTATTGGTTCGCAAGTTTGTGGTAACGCTGCATGATGATTATGAAGTTTGTTTGCGGGATATGGAAGTCATCCCCTGAATTGCATAAGCGCGAGTATGCTGCACCGGCTTAAGCCATCGCTGACTTTAGTCGATAGCTCCGTTAGTAGGGCATAGTGGTCACTCTGGGTTAAGTAAGCGTGAGCATGTTGCACCGCCTTAAGTCGTTGTCGACTTAAGTCGATTGCTCCGTTTGTAGGGCATAGTGGTCACCCCGAGTTAAGTAAGCGTGAGCATGTTGCACCGCCTTAAGTCGTTGCCGACTTAAGTCGATTGCTCCGTTTGTAGGGCATAGTGGTCACCCCGAGTTAAGTAAGCGTGAGCATGTTGCACCGCCTTAAGTCGTTGCCGACTTAAATCGATTGCTCCGTTTGTAGGGCATAGTGGTCACCCCGAGTTAAGTAAGCGTGAGCATGTTGCACCGCCTTAAGTCGTTGCCGACTTAAGTCGATTGCTCCGTTTGTAGGGCATAGTGGTCACCCCGAGTTAAGTAAGCGTGAGCATGTTGCACCGCCTTAAGTCGTTGCCGACTTAAATCGATTGCTCCGTTTGTAGGGCATAGTGGTCACCCCGAGTTAAGTAAGCGTGAGCATGTTGCACCGCCTTAAGTCGTTGCCGACTTAAGTCGATTGCTCCGTTTGTAGGGCATAGTGGTCACCCTGGGTTAAGTAAGAATGCAAGTCAATCGTAAACGGGCCGAGTATCTTTGAAATCTCTCTTTATTGATGGCGTATTTCCATTTTACAGAATACATGGTCGCCCCAGCTGTTTTGAAATACAGCTAGGGGTAAAACTTTCTGAGGTGCTCTATGTTCCAGGAGTTCCCAACTTTTGTGCCATCCATCTGGGTGAGGCGATATGATCCGGGCCGAGTGACTTCTGCTACTATGAAAGGCCCTTCCCATAAGGGTGATAACTTGTGTCGTCCCTCTCCCGTTAGAATTCGGCGGGGGACGAGGTCTCCTATCGAAAAGAACCGTTGCCGCACAGCCTTGTCGTGATAGCGCCTTAGAGTCTGCTGGTACCGTGCTGATTGGATTACTGCATTCAGTCATTCTTCTTCAAGTACATCAACATCCTCCAGCCTGGTGGCCTCGGCTTCTGCTATGCTTTCAAAGATCAATCTTGGCGCCCCAAACTTGAGATCAGCAGGTAGCACTGCCTTCGATCCATAGACCATGAAGAAAGGAGTGTTTCCATGCAGGGCTCGGCTAGGTTGGGTTCTCAGGCTCCAAACAACATAAGGCAATTCCCTTATCCACTTTCCTGCGAATTTTTCATTCTTATCGAAGACCCTTTTCCTGAGTGCCTCCAATATCATTCCGTTGGCTCGCTCAACCTGCCCGTTGGCTCTTGGATGTGCTACAGATGCATACTTGATCTGAATGCTCTTTTGCTCGCAGAAGTCAAAGAATTCTGAACTGGTGAAGTTGGATCCCAAGTCAGTGATGATACTGTTTGGTATCCCGAATCTGAATATTATGCCTTGTATGAATTCCACGGCTTTAGCAGAAGTTAGAGAAGCAATGGGCTTGCACTCTATCCATTTAGTGAATTTGTCAATCGCCACCAATACATGGGTATATCCCCCTTGAGCTTTCTTGAAAGGTCCAATCATATCCAGTCCCCAGCACGCGAAAGGCCAGGTCACTGGTATGGTCTGTAGCTGCTGTGCTGGCATGTGCTGTTGCTTTGACAAGTATTGGCAAGCTTCGCATCTCTGAACTAACTCGGCTGCATCGTTCTTCGCCATCGGCCAATAGAATCCTGACCTGAAAACCTTCCCGACTAGTGTTCTGGATGCTGCATGTATCCCACATTGCCCTGCATGGACTTCCTCCATAAGTTGTTTCCCGGTGGACGGGAGAACGCACTTCATGAGGATGCCTGACGCGCCCCTTCTGTACAGTTCCTCCCCAATGAGTGTATAGTGAGCCGACTGCCTGGCAATGCGCTCTGCCGAGTTCTTGTCGTCTGATTCTTCTTCATTCTTTATATACTTAATAATCGGTCTTCTCCAATCGTCAGAATCTGACTCGAGTTGATTTATGATGTTGCACTCTTCTGTTTGATCCATTGAGATACTCGGCTGCAGAATTTCTTGCACGAAGACTCCGGGTGGGACCTGAGTTCGACCGGATTCGAGCTTGGACAGTACATCGGCCGCCGTGTTCCGATCTCTTTCTATATGATGAAATTCCAGACCCTCGAATTTATCTTCCAGCTTTCGGACGGCAGCACAGTATTTTCCCATTGAATCACTTGAACAATCCCATTCCTTGTTTATCTGGCTGATGACTACCAGAGAATCTCCGTACACCATCAATCTCTTGACGCCCAGTGACATGGCGATGTTCAATCCGTGTATCAAAGCTTCATATTCGGCTGCATTGTTAGAGGCCGGGAATAGCAACTGGAGAGCGTACTTGAGGTGCTCGCCTCCAGGTGCGGTGAAGAGAATCCCTGTTCCTGCTCCCTGCAGGTTCAGCGAGCCATCAAAATACATTCGCCATACTTCTGCAGTTTCCGGATTGTCTGGTACTTGCTGTTCTGTCCACTCTGATACGAAATCAACCAGTGCTTGAGTTTTGATGGCAGTGCGAGGTCGGAACTCGATATCGTGGGATCCCAGCTCGCAAGCCCACTTGGCTATTCGGCCAATGGCTTCCTTGTTGTGAAGAATGTCCCCTATTGGAAAACCAGTGACTACTATGACTTTGTGGTCGTCAAAGTAATGACGCAGCTTGCGGGCAGTTAGAAGTACTGCATATAATAGCTTCTGAACCTGAGGATACTTTTTCTTCGAGGGGCCTAGAACTTCACTGATGAAGTAAACAGGGTGTTGTACTGGATAGGCATGTCCTTCTTCTACTCGCTCGACTACCAACGCGGTGCTTACCACGTGAGTCGTGCAAGAGATATACAGCAATAAATCTTCAGCCGGTTGAGTCGGCGTAGCTCGCCGGGGTGGTTTCAGTACTGGTGGTGTTGTCAAGAATTTCTTCAGTGCATCTAGAGCTTCTTGTGCTTCTGAAGTCCATTGAAACTTATCCACCTTTTTGAGTAGCTTGTAAAATGGCAAACCTTTTTCTCCCAGCCTGGATATAAATCTGCTCAGAGCGGCCATACATCCAGTGAGTCGTTGAACCTTCTTTTGTGACCGAGGAGCTTCCATCTTCATGATAGCTTCAATCTTATCTAGATTAGCCTCAATTCCCCGGTGGCTGACGATAAACCCGAGCAACTTTTCTGACGATAAAACACATTTTTCAGGATTGAGCTTCCATCTATATCTTCTCAGGCTGTTGAAAACCAGTTGTAAATCTTCGATGAAGTTTTCCGAATTCTCCGTTTTGATCACCACATCATCTACGTAAGCCTCCACACGCTTGCCCCAGTGATCGGCTAAGCATGTTTGAATGGCTCTCTGATAAGTCGCTCCAGCGTTTTTGAGGCCGAACGACATGGAGGTATAACAGAAAGCACCAAACGGAGTGATGAACGCCGTTTTTTCCTCATCTTCTTTTGCCAAACTAATCTGATGATACCCGGAATAGCAATCTAAGAAAGACAGCACAGAACATCCAGCGGTGGAATCCACCACCTGATCTATCCTCGGGAGCCCGAAGGGATCCTTCGGACAGTGTTTGTTGAGATCAGTATAGTCGACGCACATGCGCCAATCCACTTTATTCTTTTTGAGTACAAGAACAGGGTTGGCTAACCACTCGGGGTGTAATACTTCTCTAATAAATCCAGCCGTGACCAAGCGAGCTAACTCGGCACGAATGGCCTCTCTCTTGTCGGGCGTGAAACGACGTAGCTTTTGCCGGATCGGTCTCGCTTGGGGATAGACCTTCAATTTGTGCTCGGCCAGTTCCCTTGGGACTCCCGGCATATCCGCAGGTTGCCATGCGAATACGTCTCGGTTATCTTGCAGGAACTGGACGAGCGCGCTTTCCTATTTGTCGTTCAAACTGGAGCTGATGATGGCCGTCTTGCGCTCATCAGCGAACCCCAGGTTGATTCGCTTGGTTTCTTCAGTCGGCCGCATAGAGGTCGCGGCCTGAGCTTCGTTTGCCGGTACTGCGAGGCCCTCCTCAGGCTTAGAGTTTGCCAGTGTAGAAGGAACCGTTGACGGCTTGGTGGTTAGGGCTGCTTGGATGGCCACTCGGAAACATTCTACGACGCCTTGGAAGTCGGCGCGCACAGTTATGATTCCTTGCGGTCCTGGCATCTTTAGTATCATGTATATATAGTGCGGAATGGCCATGAATTTGGCCAGTCCCGGCCTTCCGATGATGGCGTTGTACCCGCAGTCGAAGTTCGCCACCTCGAACCTCAGGAACTCGGTTCTGTAGTTCTCCGGTGTTCCGAAGGTGACCGGCATGTAGATGTGGCCCAATGGGTATTCCCCTTCCGTCGGCACGATGCCGAAGAAAGGAGTGTCCGACTCGTGGAGCTCTTTGAGGTGAACTCCCAAGCCTTGGAGTGTCCGGGGGAAGGTGACGTTGATGCTGCTCCCCCCGTCTACTAGCACCTTCTTTACCCGGCTCTCTCGGATCACCGGATCGACGAGGAGCGGGTATTTGCCTGGGTGGTCGAAGTTGAGCCATTGATCCTCCCGAGTGAAGGTGATTGGGTGCTCCGACCACCGGTATGGGGCGGGAGGACCGGTGGTCGCCACCAGTATCTGGCGGTCGTTGAGCTTTTGTTGTCTTTTGTTCTCCTGCGACCCATGTCCGCCGAAGATGACGTTGACCTCCCTGTCAACGCGTGGGAAGGCTCCTCCTCCCCCCTCTTCCTGCTGATGGGGCTGTCGTGGTTCATCTGGTCCTCCCCTCGGCGGAGGAGGCGGTAGAGGTTGGAAGGGTCGGCCGTGCCCGACGGAGTGCTTGAAGTCTCGGCAGTTACGAAGAGTGTGGCGCATGTCCTTGTGGTACGGGCACTGGGCGTCGAGGATGTCGTCCAGCGTGCGCTCACCTCCACGAGGTCCTCCTCGGGCGCGAGAGGCTGGCGGTCCGGCGGCGTGTACTTCTTCACGAGGCCTCTTCTCCCAGCGTTTGTCGGGCGGTTGGTTCGCGTCGCGTCGTGGTGCTGCTGGTGCAGGCTTTGCTCCTCCGATGAGATCCTGGGCCCGCTCGTCGGCGGTGATGTAGAGGTCGGCTTCCCGGAACAGCTCCTCGGAGGTAGTTGGCGCCTTTTGTAGTATGGCTCGGACGAAAGCCGAGTCATTGGATCCTCTGTAGAAGTCCTCGATCACGGCCGCCTCCGTGACCTCGGGGATGCGGTTTCTCATGGTCTGGAACCTTTTGAGGTACGACCGGAGAGTCTCATCCCCCCGGCGCTTGATGGATTTGAGGTCCCATGGTTGCGCTGGCTTGTCGGAGAGGGACTGGAAGTTGGCGGTGAAACGTTGAAAGGGAATTAGGCTTACACCTAGTTCCTAAATAATTTTGGTGGTTGAATTGCCCAACACAAATATTGGACTAACTAGTTTGCTCTAGTGTGTAAGTTATACAGGGGCAAAAGGTTCACACTTAGCCAATAAAAAGACCAAGTATTGGGTTTAAATAAAGGAGCAAAGGTCAACCGAAAGCACCTCTGGTCTGGCGCACCGGACTGTCCGGTGTGCCACCGGACATGTCCGGTGCACCAGGGGACTCCGACTTCAAACTCTTCACTCTCGGGAATTTCCAAAGGCCACTCCGCTATAATTCACCGGACTGTCCGGTGTACACCGGACATGTCCGGTGCTCCAAGGAAGAGCGGTCTCAGGAACTCGCCAGCCTCGGGTTTTCACTTCGGCTGCTCCGCTAAAATTCACCGGACTGTCCGGTGTACACCGGACTGTCCGGTGCATCCTCGGGGCAACGGCTACTTCGCGCCAACGGTCACCTGCAGGCGCATTTAATGCGCGCCAGAAGTGCACAGTCGTCAGGCACGCGGAAGCAGGCGCACCGGACACTCTACAGTGCATGTCCGGTGCGCCACCGGACATCAAGGCGGGCCCAGAGACAGAGCTCCAACGGTCGACCCAACGGCTATTTGGTGACGTGGCTGTCGCACCGGACATGTCCGGTGTGCACCGGACTGTCCGGTGCACCATACGACAGACAGCTCCACCAACGGTCAAGTTTGGTGGTTGGGGCTATAAATACCCCAACCACCCCACCATTCATTGCATCCAAGTTTTCCACTTCTCAACCACTTACAAGAGCTAGGCATTCAATTCTAGACACACCCAAAGTGATCAAATCCTCTCCAATTCCACACAAAGCCCTAGTGACTAGTGAGAGTGATTTGTCGTGTTCATTTGAGCTCTTGCGCTTGGATTGCTTTCTCTCTTTCATTCTTTCTTGTGTTCAATCCTCACTTGTAACCGAGGCAAGAGACACCAATTGTGTGGTGATCCTTGCGGGGAGGTTTTGCTCCCGGTTGATTTGAGAAGAGAAAGTTCACTCGGTCCGAGGGACCGTTTGAGAGAGGGAAGGGTTGAAAGAGACCCGGCCTTTGTGGCCTCCTCAACGGGGAGTAGGTTTGAGAGAACCGAACCTCGGTAAAACAAATCCGCGTGTCTCACGTCATTATTCACTTGCGATTTGTTTTTGCACCCTCTCTCGCGGACTCGTTTATATTTCTAACGCTAACCCGGCTTGTAGTTGTGATTATTTTTGAGAATTTCAGTTTCGCCCTATTCACCCCCCCCTCTAGGCGACTTTCAATTGGTATCAGAGCCCGGTGCTTCATTAGAGCCTAACCGCTCGAAGTGATGTCGGGAGATCACGCTAAGAAGGAGATGGAGACCGGCGAAAAGCCCACTACAAGCCACGGGAGCACTTCATCGGAAGAGTCCCGCACCAAGAGGAAGGAGAAGAAGAAGAGCTCATCCAACAAAGGGAAGGAGAAGAAATCTTCTTCTCACCACAAAGAAAAGAAGGAGAGATCTTCCTCTCACAAACCACATCGGAGTGGGGACAAGCACAAGAGGATGAGGAAAGTGGTCTACTACGAGACCGACACTTCATCAACACCGACCTCCGACTCCGATGCGCCCTCCGTAACTTCTAAACGCCAAGAGCGTAAGAAGTTTAGTAAGATCCCCTTACACTACCCTCGTACATCTAGACATACTCCATTACTTTCCATTCCATTAGGCAAACCGCCAACTTTTGACGGTGAAGATTATGCTAGGTGGAGTGATTTAATGAAATTTCATCTAACCTCACTCCACAAAAGTATATGGAATGTTGTTGAGTTCGGAGCACAGGTACCATCCATAGGGGATGAGGATTATGATACGGACGAAGTGGCCCAAATCGAGCACTTCAACTCCCAAGCCACAACCATACTCCTCGCCTCTTTAAGCAAGGAGGAATACAGCAAAGTGCAAGGGTTGAAGAATGCAAAGGAGATTTGGGACCTACTCAAGACCGCGCACGAGGGTGATGAACTCACCAAAATCACCAAGCGGGAAACGATCGAGGGGGAGCTCGGTCGCTTCCGTCTTCGCCAAGGGGAGGAGCCACAAGATATGTACAACCGGCTCAAAACCTTGGTGAACCAAGTGCGCAACCTCGGGAGCAAAAAGTGGGACGACCACGAGGTGGTTAAGGTTATTCTAAGAGCTCTCATTTTCCTTAACCCCACTCAAGTTCAATTAATTCGTGGTAATCCTAGATACCCACTAATGACCCCCGAGGAAGTTATCGGGAATTTTGTGAGCTTTGAATGTATGATCAAGGGCTCAAAGAAGATCAACGAGCTTGACGATTCCTCCACGTCCGAGGCGCAACCGGTGGCCTTCAAGGCAACGGAAGAGAAGAAGGAGGAGTCTACACCAAGTAGACAACCAATTGACGCCTCCAAGCTCGACAATGAGGAGATGGCTTTAATCATCAAAAGCTTTCGCCAAATCCTCAAGCAACGGAGGGGGAAGGACTACAAACCCCGCTCCAAGAAAGTGTGCTACAAATGTGGTAAGCCTGGTCATTTTATTGCAAAATGTCCTATGTCTAGTGACAGTGACAGGGGCGACGACAAGAAGGGAAAGAGGAGAGAAAAGAAGAAGTACTACAAGAAGAAGGGCGGCGATGCCCATGTTTGCCGGGAATGGGACTCCGACGAGAGCTCCACCGAGTCCTCCTCCGACGAGGACGCCGCCAACATCGCCGTAACCAAGGGACTCCTCTTCCCCAACGTCGGCCACAAGTGCCTCATGGCAAAGGACGGCAAAAGGAAGAAGGTTAAATCTAAATCCTCCACTAAATATGAATCTTCTAGTGATGATAATGCTAGTGGTGAGGAAGACAATTTGCATCACCTTTTTGCCAACCTTAATATGGAACAAAAAGAAAAATTAAATGAGCTAATTAGTGCTATCCATGAAAAGGATGATCTCTTGGACTCCCAAGAGGATTTCCTAATCAAGGAAAACAAGAAACATGTTAAGGTTAAAAACGCTTATGCTCTAGAGGTAGAAAAATGTGAAAAATTGTCTAGTGAGCTAAGCACTTGCCATGAGACCATTAACAACCTTAGAAATGAAAATGCTAGATTAATTGCTAAGGTTGATTCTCATATTTGTATTGATTCAATTCCCAATCTTAGAAATGATAATGATGATTTGCTTGCTAAGATTAAGGAATTGAATGAGTCTCTTGCTAGCCTTAGAGTAGAAAATGAAAATTTGATTGCTAAGGCTAAAAATTTTGATGTTTGCAATACTATTATTTCCGACCTTAGAACTAAGAATGATATGTTACATGCTAAGGTTGTAGAACTAAAATCTTGCAAACCCTCTACATCTAATGTTGAGCATGTTTCTATTTGTACTAGATGTAGAGATGTTGATATCAATGCTATTCATGATCACATGGCTTTAATTAAACAACAAAATGATCATATAGCATTATTAGATGCAAAAATTGCCGAGCATAACTTAGAAAATGAAAAGTTTAAATTTGCTAGAAGTATGCTCTATAATGGGAGACGCCCTGGCATCAAGGATGGCATTGGCTACCAAAGGGGAGACAATGTCAAACTTAATGCCCCTCCTAAGAACTTGTCTAACTTTGTTAAGGGCAAGGCTCCCATGCCTCAGGATAACGAGGGTTACATTCTGTACCCTGCCGGCTATCCTGAGAGCAAAATTAGGAGAACTCATTCTAGGAAGTCTCACTCTGGCCCTAACCATGCTTTTATGTATAAGGGTGAGACATCTAGCTCTAAGCAACCAACCCGTGCTAAGTTTCCTAAAAAGAAAACTCCTAATGCATCAAATGATCATGATATTTCATTCAAAACTTTTGATGCATCATATGTGCTTACTAACAAATCCGGCAAGGTAGTTGCCAAGTTTGTTGGGGGCAAACACAAGGGCTCCAAGACTTGTGTTTGGGTACCCAAAGTTCTTGTTTCTAATGCCAAATGACCCAAAACCGTTTGGGTACCTAAAGTCAAGAACTAAAATTGTTTTGTAGGTTTATGCATCCGGGGGCTCAAGTTGGATACTCGACAGCGGGTGCACAAACCACATGACAGGGGAGAAAAGGATGTTCTCCTCATATGAGAAAAACCAAGATCCCCAACGAGCTATCACATTCGGGGATGGAAATCAAGGTTTGGTCAAAGGATTGGGTAAAATTGCTATATCACCTGACCATACTATTTCCAATGTTTTTCTTGTAGATTCTTTAGATTACAATTTGCTTTCCGTTTCTAAATTATGTCAAATGGGCTACAACTGTCTATTGACTGATGTAGGTGTCACTGTCTTTAGAAGAAGTGATGATTCAATAGCATTTAAGGGAGTGTTAGAGGGTCAGCTATACTTGGTAGATTTTGATAGAGCTGAACTCGACACTTGCTTAATTGCTAAGACTAACATGGGTTGGCTCTGGCACCGCCGACTAGCCCATGTTGGAATGAAGAATCTTCACAAGCTTCTAAAGGGAGAACACATTTTAGGACTAACCAATGTTCATTTTGAGAAAGACAGGATTTGTAGCGCATGCCAAGCCGGGAAGCAAGTTGGCACTCATCATCCACACAAGAACATTATGACAAGTGACAGGCCACTGGAGCTCCTTCACATGGATCTATTCGGCCCGATCGCTTACATAAGCATCGGCAGGAGTAAGTATTGTCTAGTTATTGTGGATGATTATTCTCGCTTCACTTGGGTGTTCTTTTTGCAGGAAAAATCTCAAACCCAAGAGACCTTAAAGGGATTCTTGAGACGGGCTCAAAATGAGTTCGGCTTAAGGATCAAGAAAATTAGAAGCGACAACGGGACGGAGTTCAAGAACTCTCAAATTGAAGGCTTCCTTGAGGAGGAGGGCATCAAGCATGAGTTCTCTTCTCCCTACACTCCACAACAAAATGGTGTAGTGGAGAGGAAGAATCAAACTCTATTGGACATGGCAAGAACCATGCTTGATGAGTACAAGATACCGGATCGGTTTTGGGCCGAGGCGGTCAACACCGCCTGCTACGCCATCAACCGGTTATATTTACACCGAATCCTCAAGAAGACATCCTATGAACTCCTAATCGGTAAAAAGCCCAATATTTCATATTTTAGAGTTTTTGGTAGCAAATTCTTTATTCTTGTTAAGAAAGGTAGAAAATCTAAATTTGCTCCTAAAACTGTAGAAGGCTTTTTACTAGGATATGACTCAAACACAAGGGCATATAGAGTCTTTAACAAGTCCTCAGGACTTGTTGAAGTTTCTTGTGACGTTGTGTTTGATGAGACTAACGGCTCTCAAGTAGAGCAAGTTGATCTTGATGAGATAGGTGAAGAACAGGCTCCATGCATAGCGTTAAGGAACATGTCCATTGGGGATGTGTGCCCTAAGGAATCCGAAGAGCCTCCACATGCACAAGATCAACCATCCTCCTCCACGCAAGCATCTCCACCAACCCAAGATGAGGACGAGGCTCAAGTTGATAAAGATGAAGAACACCATGATGAGCCACCTCAAGACGACGGCAATGATCAAGGGGGAGACGCAATTAATGAAGACAAGGGGGATGAACAACCAAGGCCGCCACACCCAAGAGTCCACCAAGCAATCCAACGAGATCACCCCGTCGACACCATCCTCGGCGATATTCATAAGGGGGTAACCACTCGATCTCGTATTGCACATTTTTGTGAGCACTACTCTTTTGTTTCCTCTATTGAGCCACACAGGGTGGAGGAAGCACTACAAGATTCGGATTGGGTGATGGCGATGCAAGAGAAGCTCAACAATTTCACAAGGAACGAGGTATGGCACTTAGTTCCACGTCCTAACCAAAATGTTGTAGGAACCAAGTGGGTCTTCCGCAACAAGCAAGATGAGCATGGTGTGGTGACTAGGAACAAAGCTCGACTCGTGGCCAAGGGGTATTCACAAGTCGAAGGTTTGGATTTTGGTAAAACCTATGCACCAGTAGCTAGGCTTGAGTCAATCCGTATATTATTAGCCTATGCTACTTACCATGGCTTCAAGCTTTATCAAATGGACGTGAAGAGTGCCTTCCTCAATGGACCGATCAAGGAGGAGGTCTATGTTGAGCAACCTCCCGGCTTTGAAGACAGTGAGTACCCTAACCATGTTTATAGGCTCTCTAAGGCCCTTTATGGGCTCAAGCAAGCCCCAAGAGCATGGTATGAATGCCTTAGAGATTTCCTTATTGCTAATGGCTTCAAAGTCGGCAAAGCCGATCCTACTTTATTCACTAAAACTCTTGACAATGACTTGTTTGTATGCCAAATTTATGTTGATGATATTATATTTGGGTCTACTAACGAATCTACATGTGAAGAATTTAGTAGGATCATGACAAAGAAATTCGAGATGTCGATGATGGGGGAGTTGAAATATTTCTTAGGATTTCAAGTCAAGCAACTCCAAGAGGGCACTTTCATTAGCCAAACGAAGTATACTCAAGACATTCTAAGCAAGTTTGGAATGAAGGATGCCAAGCCCATCAAGACTCCCATGGGAACCAATGGGCATCTCGACCTCGACACGGGAGGTAAATCCATCGATCAAAAGGTATACCGGTCAATGATAGGTTCATTGCTTTATTTATGTGCATCTCGACCGGACATTATGCTTTCCGTTTGCATGTGTGCAAGATTCCAAGCCGACCCTAAGGAATCACACCTTACGGCCGTAAAACGAATCTTGAGATATTTGGCTTATACTCCTAAGTTTGGGCTTTGGTACCCTCGGGGATCCACATTTGATTTGATTGGTTATTCGGATGCCGATTGGGCGGGGTGTAAGATTAATAGGAAGAGCACATCGGGGACTTGCCAGTTCTTGGGAAGATCCCTGGTGTCTTGGGCTTCAAAGAAGCAAAATTCGGTTGCTCTTTCTACCGCCGAAGCAGAGTATATTGCCGCAGGTCATTGTTGTGCGCAATTGCTTTGGATGAGGCAAACCCTGCGGGACTACGGTTACAAACTAACCAAAGTTCCTCTTCTATGTGATAATGAGAGTGCAATCCGCATGGCGGATAATCCCGTTGAGCATAGCCGCACTAAACACATAGCCATTCGGTATCATTTTCTTAGGGATCACCAACAAAAGGGGGATATCGAGATTTCATACATTAACACTAAAGACCAATTAGCCGATATCTTTACCAAGCCTCTTGATGAACAAACTTTTACCAAACTTAGGCATGAGCTCAATATTCTTGATTCTAGGAATTTCTTTTGCTAATTTGCACACATAGCTCATAAATATACCTTTGATCATGTCTCTTTTATATATGCTATGACTACTGTGTTTTCAAGTGTATTTCAAACCAAGTCATAGGTATATTGAAAGGGAATTGGAGTCTTCGGCGAAGACAAGGCTTCCACTCCACTCTACTACTCATCCTTCGCCGTCGCTCCGCTCTACTCTCCAACTTTGGTATAATCTCCACTCGTTCATTTTATGACCAAAGGAGGAGAAAGTACTTCGTTGGGCTCTAATGATTCCGTTTTTGGCGATTCATGCCAAAGGGGGAGAAAGTATGAGCCCAAAGCAAAAGGACCGCACCACCACCCACCACCCTAATTTTAAAATTGATGATTTTCAATTGGTAAATTTCAAAATTGGTATCTCTTTGTGTTCTAAAAGGGGAGCAAGTAGTATTTTCAAAATTGATGTCTTAAAACCCTCTTGAACACTAAGAGGAGAATTTATTTGAGGGGGAGTTTTGTTTAGTCAACAAAAGGAGAAAATTTCAAATCTTGAAAATGCTTCTCAAAATTCTTATTCATTTACCTTTGACTATCTTGCAAAAGGACTTTGAAAAGAATTTACAAAAGGATTTGCAATAACAAAACATGTGGTGCAAATGTGGTCCAATATGTTAAAAATAAAGAAACAATCCATGCACATCATGTAAGTATTTATATTGGCTCAATTCCAAGCAACCTTTGCACTTACATTATGCAAACTAGTTCAAATTATGCACTTTTACATTTGCTTTGGTTGTGTTGGCATCAATCACCAAAAAGGGGGAGATTGAAAGGGAATTAGGCTTACACCTAGTTCCTAAATAATTTTGGTGGTTGAATTGCCCAACACAAATATTGGACTAACTAGTTTGCTCTAGTGTGTAAGTTATACAGGTGCAAAAGGTTCACACTTAGCCAATAAAAAGACCAAGTATTGGGTTCAAATAAAGGAGCAAAGGTCAACCGAAAGCACCTCTGGTCTGGCGCACCGGACTGTCCGGTGTGCCACCGGACATGTCCGGTGCACCAGGGGACTCCGACTTCAAACTCTTCACTCTCGGGAATTTCCAATGGCCACTCCGCTATAATTCACCGGACTGTCCGGTGTACACCGGACATGTCCGGTGCTCCAAGGAAGAGCGGTCTCAGGAACTCGCCAGGCTCGGGTTTTCACTTCGGCTGCTCCGCTAAAATTCACCGGACTGTCCGGTGTACACCGGACTGTCCGGTGCATCCTCGGGGCAACGGCTACTTCGCGCCAACGGTCACCTGCAGACGCATTTAATGCGCGCCAGAAGTGCACAGTCGTCAGGCACGCGGAAGCAGGCGCACCGGACACTCTACAGTGCATGTCCGGTGCGCCACCGGACATCAAGGCGGGCCCAGAGACAGAGCTCCAACGGTCGACCCAACGGCTATTTGGTGACGTGGCTGTCGCACCGGACATGTCCGGTGTGCACCGGACTGTCCGGTGCACCATACGACAGACAGCTCCACCAACGGTCAAGTTTGGTGGTTGGGGCTATAAATACCCCAACCACCCCACCATTCATTGCATCCAAGTTTTCCACTTCTCAACCACTTACAAGAGCTAGGCATTCAATTCTAGACACACCCAAAGTGATCAAATCCTCTCCAATTCCACACAAAGCCCTAGTGACTAGTGAGAGTGATTTGTCGTGTTCATTTGAGCTCTTGCGCTTGGATTGCTTTCTCTCTTTCATTCTTTCTTGTGTTCAATCCTCACTTGTAACCGAGGCAAGAGACACCAATTGTGTGGTGATCCTTGCGGGGAGGTTTTGCTCCCGGTTGATTTGAGAAGAGAAAGTTCACTCGGTCTGAGGGACCGTTTGAGAGAGGGAAGGGTTGAAAGAGACCCGGCCTTTGTGGCCTCCTCAACGGGGAGTAGGTTTGAGAGAACCGAACCTCGGTAAAACAAATCCGCGTGTCTCACGTCATTATTCACTTGCGATTTGTTTTTGCGCCCTCTCTCGCGGACTCGTTTATATTTCTAACGCTAACCCGGCTTGTAGTTGTGATTATTTTTGAGAATTTCAGTTTCGCCCTATTCACCCCCCCTCTAGGCGACTTTCAAACGTCGACTGAAGTCTCCCCAGTCGTCGATGCAGTGTCGGGGTAGATGTCGTAGCCACTGTAGCGCATCTTGCCCAAGGACGATGGGCAGATACGCGGTCATGACGTCCTCAGATGCCCCGGTAGCCCGAGCAGCGGTGGTGTAGACGGCTAGCCAACCCCCCGGATCCTGCTTAGGTTCATATTTGTCGACATTGGATACCTTGAAGTTGGGAGGCCATTGAATGGCCCTAAGGCGCGGAGTAAGAGCGGATACTCCGCACGTGTCCTCCTGTCGTCGGGGACGATGTCTGTCCCGGGGAGGGGAGTGGTGGTTGTGGTTCCTCGACCGTCCCCGGGTGGTCCCGCCAGTTGAAGCTGTTGCCGACTCAGTCCTGGTGGCCTGGCTTTGAGTCGGGAAGCCATGATCTCGGTCATACTCCTCCCGACGGCGAATTTCGTTTTCATGCCGCCGTTCGCGCGAAGCATTGATAGAGCTTCGTGCGTCTCGGCGACTGTTGATGGCGTGTCGTAGATCGTTCGGCGGGTGAGCGAGCGGTAGAAGATGGTTGGCCGCCTGAGTGAACAGGCGTCGGTATCCCTCGGCGTCGGGAGTCCGAGGAAGTCCGTCAGCTATCCGAGCTAGTACGCCTCCGACTTCGCTTGGCGTGTTCATAGCTCGGGCGAAGTCGGGGTTCAGGTTGCGCCCGAAGAGCGGATTCTCCCGGCGTTGCCTTGCATCTTGCTCGGCTTGCTCCTGAGTCCGTCGGCGATCACGTCGTCGGGAGTTCCTTCGTTCTCTGAAGACGCGTTCTTCCGGAGTTTCTCCTATCTCCGAGACCTCGTCTCGCGAGACAGGCTGCTCCGGATCCCGTTCTCCGGCCGCGTGATGTCGTCGAACGTTCCTGCGTCGGTTCCTCCGTCGGTGGGATTCTCGTTGAGGTGGTTCTTCTCCAGGCGCGGTCGGTTCATCGTCAGAGACGGCGGGCGACTCTACTCTCCCGATGAAGAGGACGTCGGGGTAGAATGGTGCTGCTGTCGTGGCGACTTTCTTTCCGTTCTCTTTTGAGGCCGGAGGAACGGAAAGAACGACTTGCTTCTCCCTGGTCTCCTTCTTTCTCGTGATCCGCTTCCATTCTTTCGTCGGGGAAGTAGACAGCGGAGTCTTCCGGGTCAGCGAGCTTCCGGCTCCAGCCTTTCCGGAGACGATCTTTTTCCAAAGAGCCGAAGGTTGCGTCTCTCCAGCATTTTCGGAGTTCGTTGGAGGAGACTTCTTTTCCGGCGGGTCCGCGATGCGGTGTAGAGTTCCCTCTTCATCCGCTATAGACGAGATTGTCCCGAAGCAGAATACGGATCCGGGACGCACAGTGATCTTGCTGTGGAAGGTGACGGCCATTGAGCTAGCTTGGATCGCCGACACACCCCCTACCTGGCGCGCCAGCTGTCGGTGTTTTGGGTCCGACCGCACACCCGGGGTTACCCCTCAAGGTGTTTTCTAGGAGTAGGACGGTGTCAACGACTGTAGCAAAATGGTTCGTGCCGATCGCACGAGAGACAGTGGACAAGATTTGCAGGTTCGGGCCGCTTAGATATGCGTAACACCCTACGTCCTGGTGAGTATGCGAGTGTGGTTACAAGAGGGCTCTCTGGGTTGAAGGCACAGAGAGTTTACATGGGTGGCTAAGTAAGATAGGGTCGATCGATCTGAAGGGGTGCCCCCTAGGCCTTATATACTCGACCGTGGGGCAGTACACGTGGATATGATAACAACAAGTAGCTGAAAGGTAGTGAACCTCTTGAGTCTATCCCTACGTAACCCTCGCCGACTTATCCTCGCATGGCTCCATTGCATGGGGGTTTCAGCGCGGGAAAGTCGGGTCTCTGTTGCGATTTACTCGTTCGACGTTGTGGGCCGTCCGGGTTTGCTCCAATCCGGTCTTACATCTTCTCTGCTTTGTTGATTGTCTTTCCCCAGGCCCACGAAAGAACGACCTTACGATTTATTGGCCCCTTGAGCCTTTCGTGAGGTCTTTTACTTCTTTAGTGGACCCGGGGGATATCTATCCCCCACAGTCCATATGCAGCAGCTCCAGCGGTCTTGACGTGGTCATCACATTCTTGCTGTGATGTGCTCCTCCCACTTGTTTACCTGCTTGACAAGCTGCACAAGGTCTATCTTTTTCGAAATGAACATTGGTTAGACCTATCACGTGTTCTCCCTTTAGAAGCTTGTGGAGGTTCTTCATCCCCACATGTGCTAAGCGACGATGCCACAACCAGCCCATGCAAGTCTTAGCCATTAAGCATGCATCTAGACCGGCCTCTTCTTTTGCAAAATCAACTAAGTAAAGTTTGCCGTCTAGTACACCCTTAAAAGCTAGTGAACCATCACTTCTTCTAAAGACAGACACATCTACATTTGTAAATAAACAATTATATCCCATATTACATAATTGACTAACAGATAGTAAATTATATCCAAGACTCTCAACTAAAAACACATTAGAGATAGAATGCTCATTTGATATTGCAATCTTGCCTAAACCTTTCACCTTGCCTTGGTTCCCATCACCGAATATGATTGAATCTTGGGAATCCTTATTCTTGACGTAGGAGGTGAACATCTTCTTTTCCCCCGTCATATGGTTTGTGCATCCGCTGTCGATAATCCAGCTTGAACCCCCGGATGCATAAACCTGCAAGGCAAATTTAGGCTTGGGTCTTAGGTACCCAGCTCTTGTTGGGTCCTACAAGGTTAGTCACAATTTCCTTAGGGACCCAAATGCAAGTTTTATTACCCTTGCATTTTGCCCCTAATTTCCTAGCAACTATCTTCCTATCCTTTCTACAAATAGCAAAGGAAGCATTCAAAGCATGATAAATTGTAGAGGGACCATTCATAACTTTCCTAGGAGCATGAACAAAATTCTTTCTAGGCACATGATGAATATTTTTCCTAGGCATATCTCTACAATGCATATATGAAGAACTGGAAGCATACATAGCATAAGAATCATAGGCATGTGAATCAAAAGCATTACAACTCCTATGAGACTGTCTTCTATCATTGTACATAAAAGCATGGTTCTGTTTAGTACTACTTGCCATAGGGGTCTTCCCTTTCTCCTTGGCAGAGATGGGAGCCTTATGGCTTGTTAAGTTCTTGGCTTCCCTCTTGAAGCCAAGCCCATCCTTAATGGAGGGGTGTCTACCAATCGTTTAGGCATCCCTAGCAAATTTTAGTTTATCAAAATCACTTTTGCTAACCTTAAGTTGGGCATTAAGACTAGCCATTTCATCATTTAATTTTGCAATAGAAGCTATGTGTTCACTACAAGCATCAATATCAAACTCTTTACATCTATTGCAAATAACAACATTTTCTACACAAGTTGTTGATTTACTAGCTATTTCTAACTTAGCATTCAAATCATCATTAATGCTCCTTAAGCTAGAAATTATTTCATGGCAAGAAGATAATTCACAAGAAAGCATTTCGTTTCTCTTAACTTCTAAGGCATGAGATTTTTGTGCTTCTAAAAATTTGTCATGTTCATCATACAACAAATCCTCTTGCTTTTCTAAAAGCCTATTCTTATCATTCAAGGCATCAATCAATTCATTAATTTTATCTACCTTGGTTCTATCTAGGCCCTTAAATAAACATGAATAATCTATTTCATCCTCATCACTAGATTCGTCCTCACTTGAAGAAGCATAGGTAGAGTTTCGAGTACATACCTTCTTCTCCCTTGCCATAAGGCATGTGGGACGCTCATTGGGGAAGAGGGATGACTTGTTGAAGGCGGTGGCGGCGAGTCCTTCATTGTCGGAGTCGGATGAGGAGCAATCCGAATCCCACTCCTTGCCAAGATGTGCCTCGCCCTTTGCCTTCTTATAGTTCTTCTTCTTCTCCCTCTTGTTCCCTTGATCCTGATCACTATCATTGTCGGGACAGTTAGCAATAAAATGACCAATCTTACCGCATTTGAAGCATGAGTGCTTCCCTTGGGCTTTGGTCTTGCTTGGCTGTCCCTTGCGACCCTTAAGTGCCGTCTTGAATCTCTTGATGATGAGGGCCATCTCTTCATCATTAAGTCCGGCCGCCTCAATTTGTGCCACCTTGCTAGGTAGCACCTCCTTGCTTCTTGTTGCCTTGAGAGCAAGGGGTTGAGGCTCGTTGATTGGACCGTTTAGAGCGTCGTCCACGTACCTTGCTTCCTTGATCATCATTCGCCCGCTTACAAATTTTCCAAGGACTTCTTCGGGCAACATTTTGGTGTACCTGGGATTCTCACGAATGTTATTCACCAAATGAGGATCAAGAACAGTAAAGGACCTTAGCATCAATCGGACGACGTCGTGGTCCGTCCATCGCGTGCTTCCGTAGCTCCTTATTTTGTTGATAAGGGTCTTGAGCCGGTTGTATGTTTGTGTCGGCTCCTCGCCCCTTATCATCGCGAATCGTCCAAGCTCGCCCTCCACCAACTCCATCTTGGTGAGCAAGGTGACGTCGTTCCCCTCATGTGAAATCTTGAGGGTGTCCCAGATCTGCTTGGTGTTATCCAAGCCGCTCACTTTGTGGTATTCATCCCTGCACAATGAAGCTAGAAGAACAGTAGTAGCTTGTGCATTCTTATGAATTTGCTCATTAATGAACATGGGACTATCCGAACTATCAAAGTGCATTCCACTCTCTACAATCTCCCATATACTAGGATGGAGAGAGAACAAGTGACTACGCATTTTGTGACTCCGAAATCCGTAGTCCTCTCCATCAAAATGAGGAGGTTTACCAAGTGGAATAGATAATAAATGAGCATTTGCACTTTGAGGAATACGCGAATAATCGAAAGAAAAGTTCGAGTTAACCGTCTTTCGTTTGTCGTAGTCGTTGTCGTCGTTGTCCTTGTGGGAAGAAGTGGACTCATCACTGTCGTCGTAGTAGACATCTCCTTAATGCGCCTTGTCTTCTTCTTCTTCCCATCTTTTCGTCTATGACCCGAGCCTGAGTCGGTAGGCTTGTCATCCTTTGGCTCGTTGACGAAAGATTCCTTCTCTTTATCGTTGATCACGATACCCTTTCCCTTAGGATCCATCTCTTCGGGCGGTTAGTCCCTTTGTGAAGAGAACCTGCTCCGATACCAATTGAGAGCACCTAGAGGGGGGGTGAATAGGTGATCCTGTGAAACTTAAAAACTTAAGCCACAAAACTTGGTTAATCGTTAGCACAATAATTGCCAAGTGGCTAAAGAGGAATCCTCAACAAAACACAATAACCAACAAGAATCAATCACAGAGATGGCACGGTGGTTATCCCGTGGTTCGGCCAAGACCAACGCTTGCCTACTCCACGTTGTGGCGTCCCAATGGACAAGGGTTGCAATCAACCCCTCTCAAGCGGTCCAAAGACCCACTTGAATACCACGGTGTTTTGTTTGCTTTACTCAATCCCGTTTGCGAGGAATCTCCACAAATTTGGAGCCTCTCGCCCTTACACTTGAAATTCACAAAGAACACGGAGCAAGGGAGGGATTAGCAACGCACTCAAGACAAGAAATCACAGCAACACCACGCACACAAGTCGCAACGAGAGCTCACAACACAACTCAATGAGTTCACCAATCAACTAGAGCTCTAATCGCTATTGCAAAGAATCAAAGGCGCGGAATTGATGTCTTGGTGCTTAGGAATGCTTAGGAGATGCTTTTTGTGTACTCCTCCATGCGCCTAGGGGTCCCTTTTATAGCCCCAAGGCAGCTAGGAGCCGTTGAGAGCAATCAAGGAAGGCTGATCTTGCCTTCTGTCGACTGGCGCACCGGACAGTCCGGTGCCCGATTTCCTTCCATAAATGGCACAGTCGACCGTTGGCAGCCTGAGAGCCGTTGGCGCACCGGACATGTCCGGTGAACATCGGACAGTCCGGTGCCCCCTTCTAGCCGTTGGCTCGGCCACGTGTCCCGCGCAGATCGCGCGGCCGACCGTTGGCCCTGCCGACCGTTGGCTCACCGGACAGTCCGGTGCACACCGGACAGTCCGGTGAATTATAGCCGTACGTCGCCGGTGAATTCCCGAGAGCAGCCACTTCGCTCGAGCCAGCCTGGCGCACCGGACACTGTCCGGTGCACCACCGGACACTGTCCGGTGCACCACCGGACAGTCCGGTGCTCCCAGACTCAGCAAAGTCTTGGCTATTCAAGCCAAGGCATTTTCAATTGGATTTTTCCTGTTTCCAACACTTAGACACAATACATTAGTCCATAAAACCATGTACTAAGTCTGAGAAACATACCTTTATCTTTGATTTGTACTTTGTCAACTTTTTTACACTTAGGCACTTGTGTTGGACACTAAATCACCAAAATACTTAGAAATGGCCCAAGGGCACATTTCCCTTTCACCTATGTCGATCTGCTTTGCTGGTTGTCCTTCCCCAGGCCCACGAAAGAATGACCTTACGATTTATTGGGCCCTTGGGCTTTTCGTGAGGTCTTTTACTCTTTTAGTGGACCCGGGGGATATCTATCCCCCACAAGCCCCCGATCTTTGGGTTAATTTAGAGGTAATCAGCCCAAAGATCCCAGGTCCAGCTTACAGCTGATTTGAAGAAAACGACTTCTTACTGTCTCCTCCTGCTTTGATCACTCGTAAACCGAAGCTTTGTTTCGTGCTTGTGCCTTATAGGTCGGCATTTCAATTTGTAGGACCCTGAACTTCATTGGGTGCACCAGAGGTGCACCCAATGGGTGTAGCCCCCGAGCTTCGAGTAGATTTTAGAAAATAATCTACTCGAAGGTCTTCACCAGAAAGTATTTCCATTTGTACTCCTGCGTTTTGGTTGAGGGCCAGCCTTGTCTTTAATCTTGTCCCATACCTTAGAAGTCGACACTATCTTGGCTTGGAATGATAATCCATGGGGTGCACCGGAGGTGCACCCAATGGGTGTAGCCCCCGACCTTCAAGTGGATTTTTGAGGATAATCCATTCGAAGGTCTTCCTTTTGTGTCTTTTTGCTGAAGATTATCCTTTCTGTTTGTAAAAATTGGCATGAAGCTATCCGCATTATGCTTTGGAGGTCAGCATTATGTCATCAATATTATGCTTCAAAGGTCAGCATGTATTTTGTCTTTTGCAGCCGAGTTCGCAATCCATCCATATCTTGCTAGGTAGTGTAATTTATTTGCTCTGTGACTGATTGGACATTTGATGGACGTTCTTTGTCTAGTCTTCACGTCACTTCTATCGGCCGTATTTTGACTTCGCTGGCTATATTTGGCTTTCCTCTGATCCTTGCTGATATCTCATTTTTGTCTTGAGGTATTCATTGCGTGCCCTGCACAGATGTGACCGTTTTGAAAAATATACTGATAATTCCTGGGCGTCCCCCCCAATGGGTGTGGGCAAGGGACGGCTTGGTACGCTGAGTGTTTTTAGCCGGCTGCTTCTGAGTAGTAATGCGATGTGACGGTGGGTGTAATCATATCTTCCGCGCTGTTGACTGAAGTCCCAATGGGTGTTGTGTTGCGTGAAACAGCGTCAGCCGCCTGATGTGTCTTCACACGGGTTGGAGTGCTTATTGAATGCTTTGCGACTGTTCAGTGACCGCGGTTGGAGGTGAGCGGTTGCCTTCTCCTTCTATAAATAATGTCGTCGTCTCTCCGGCTTTTTCACATCTCCTGATGTTCTCTGTTGCTTGCCTTTCTTCTCTCTATTTTTCTTCCACCATGGGCAAGAACAACAAGCGCAAGCGTGAGCCAACTCCTCCATCGGAGGAGTTTGGTGACTCGGAGTACTCAGAGGAGGAGTTCTCCTCTGAGTCTGAGGAGTCTCCGGCTCCCATCCCCTTGCGTGAGTCGTCTGACGACTCAGACGACTCCCAGGGGCTTGAAGCCTGGAACAAGCTACAGAAGAAGCCAGTCCAGCCGCTCAGTCAAAAGGACCGACCGTGAGAATCAAAGCACTGCCCCTGAGTCAAAGTAAACAGGAAAAGAGGACAGAAGGAGTTATTACCATACACAGAGGCAAAGATTCTTGGAACCAGAGACCACAAACATCAGGGTCATCGACCCCACCACTCACCCGTGCCCCCCCCACGCGTGCCCGCCTCCATGCGCACTACCACCGCCCCACGCCCCCCTTTGCAGCGCACTACCGCCGCCCACGCCACCTTTGCAGCGCACCCACCGCCACCATCATCGCCGGCAACACCAGGCCCCCCTCCCCTTATCGCACCCGCTGCCGCGTAGCACCTACTCCATCACCACTGCTCCGCAACCGAACACCCCCGCTCGCCTATAAAACCCCCCCACCATCTCCCTCAACTCCCATCTCGCACAAAGCAAAAACAGCCCCGATAAAATCCCCTCTGCCAAATTGCAAGCAACTCCATTTTCCCACTCCCTCGCCCCTAAGATCACAATGCTTGGTGATTCTTGGGTTGAAGACTGTTGTATATGGTTCAACATCTTCGGTTTCCTCCTCTGTATGATGGTAATACTCTTTGATAGAATCCTCGAGTGGGAAGAGCAAAGAGAAAGAAAGAGGCAGTGAAAAGTGAAAAGTGAGAAGAGAAAAGAAGATAGTGAAGAGAAGATGAGAAGAAGGTTGTCCCAGAATCAACCCTGTGTCAGTCATTTCTCCGCAGCCTGCTCAAGCAGCAACAGGAGAAGAAGGCCCCGTAACACCTTTGTTATGAGGTACTTCAAGGAGTTCAAATCCCCAAGATTCAAGAGATCTACCCTCATTCATTTTAAGTGGGGTAGTGTTCCAATAAGGTTCCTGTCATGGAGAAAAATAAGAAGGCATGTAGCAAGCTTGTGGAGGACCAGATCACCAAAGCTTATAAGTTTCTGTATGAGAAGTGGTCACCCAAGTTCCGTTGATGAAGCACCAGAAGAACAATCAAGGAAGGAATCCATGTGGGAGTTCACAAGATAAAGGTTTGTGTGTTGGCATCTATGCTCCTTCAATAAGCAAGCTGCCAAGCGAAAGCCAGAAGCCTGAAGATGATCCTTGAGTAGCCAAAATCAGCGTTTGCAATCAGCAGCCGGATGCTCCGCAAGGGCCAGACTTTGTTGAAGTTTCATCTCCTCGAAGAGTTGCAAAGTGAAGATATGTAGCTGAAGTAAAGCTATACCCATAACCCTTCTAAGCCGAATCTCGAGGACGAGATTCCTTTTAAGTGGGGTAGATCTGTAGCATCCCAAAAATTCAAATCCTGAAATTTTCTCAAACTCCCTCTAAATTCAAAATGAATTTCAAATTTCATTTCAAAATGTTTGTTTGCGAGTTGATATCAGCAAATAAAATATAGTGGTCTATATTCTCTCCAAAATCCTCCTCAAATATCCTACAAATATTTCCCCAGTGATCACCCTCAATTTGTTTCCAGAAATACCGCCCAGATATTTCCCTAGTGATCCTCTTCAAGTTCTTTCCAGAAATATTGCCCAAATATTCCACCAATATATCTCCAAGTATTTTCCTCTTGAGAAATACCTTCAGAATCATTTTTCAAGACCCTACAAATATTTTCTTCATAACTTTCCTCATGCCCATACATATACGTATGCCTCCAGTGTCATACGGTGAGCTCTACAAGCTAATTACACTTATACAAGACAAATACATGCTAACCTCCCACTAATCCTCTCATCCTCCCACTAATCCTCTCATCCCTCCCCCTAATCCCCCCACCATGGCTATAAATAGAGGGGCAAGGGCCTCCTCTCTTCCCACCCCAAGCCATTTCATGGCAACTCTCTTCCCCCCCCCCCCACACACCCACTCCATGTTCCACACAAGCACACACTAGCACAAGGATCGTTCGATCGTTCTTCGATCGTTCGTCCCCCTGTTCTTAGTTTGTTCGTTCGTTCGTCCGATCGTTCATGGTTCGTTCGTCCGTTCGTTCGATCGTTCGATCGTTCGTCCGTTCGTTCGTCCAAATAATCTTTTTCCTACCGTTATGCTGCCGAAATTCCGATCGTTCGTTCGTTCGATCATTCGATCGTTCATCGTTCGTTCATAGTTCCTATTCATCGTTCGTTCATAGTTCCTATTCATCGTTCATCGTTCGTTCATAGTCCCTATTCATCGTTCTTCCAGATAATCTTTGTCCTGCCGTTATGCTGCCGAAATTCCGATCGTTCGTTCGTTCGATCATTCGATCGTTCATCGTTCGTTCATAGTCCCTATTCATCGTTCATCGTTCGTTCATAGTCCCTATTCATCGTTCTTCTAGATAATCTTTGTCCTGTCGTTATGCTGCCGAAATTCCGATCGTTCGTTCGTACGATCATTCGATCGTTCGTCCGTTCGTTCGTCCAAATAATCTTTTCCTGCCGTTATGCTGCCGAAATTCCGATCGTTCGTTCGTCCGATCATTCGATCGTTCGTCCGTTCGTTCATAGTTCCTATTCATCGTTCATCGTTCGTTCATACGGACTATTCACTATCACTATTCAGCATTACTATTCACCATTACTATTCACTATTACTATTCATCGTTACTATTCACATACACTATTCATCATCGTTACTATTTATCATTACTATTCATCATCGTTACTATTCATCGATGATATCTATAATTTCTTTTCCATCGCCACTATTCATCGTTACTGATCATCGTTACTATTCATCGGTCATCTAGTCATCCCAAATTTCAACTACTCGTACATCATGTTGTCCAGTCCACCTAAGACCAGCCAGACCCATATTCCAGTCATACGAACTCCGGTGACTGTGATTTTTCTTCCAGTAGGGAACTTCCCATCTGGTCACTCATCCTAGGTTTCTCCAAGTTGAGCACGCTTAACTTTGAGAATCCTTCGAACCAGGCTCCCAAACTCAGATTCCAATAAATCTCGTTTCTAAATTCTTATCAAACTATTCCCTACCCAACCATGTCATCCCTTAAGCATGGTCCATATTCCAGAAAACTCCCAAAATACTCTTGTCCCATATTCTGCCTATAACTCTCCTGTTCATACTAAGTCAGACGATTCATTCGTCACTATTCTCACCAACAGTGAACTTCACTGTGCTACACCACATACACCCAGCTATAAATACACCCAGCTACCCTCTCCCTCTCCACACACACTCAACACCCTCAGCCAAGGCAAACACCCCACCCACTCAGTTACTCTGCTCTGCCGGCTACACACATAGTGTCGCTTCGCCTCCAGTCCACCCTCCTGGTAAGCACCTCCGCTCCACCACCAGTAATATCACAACACCACATGACACAGATTCTACTCAAGACTCTACCCATCCATATATCGCTATTCTGACCACTATACTAAATATTTGTTGGTATACTTGCTGGTTTGTATGTTTGCTTGTTCATGTTGCATAGTTATCGGAGCGTTCGTGCCGTCTCGTGGAGGCCAGATCTGCAAGTCTACGCTAGGCGGTGGAGCCAGAAGCCAGTTCCGCGAGCTCCCCTTCCCCCTTCGCCGAATAAGCACGGCAAGCTCACTGGATCCCTTTGATGCATAAATTACCTATGTTTTACAACCACAACCCTCAGCCTGTTATTTTATGCATGATATGATTTTGTGACAAGTTATTATGGCCACCCAAGCCGCTTGCCGCAATCACTCCTTAATATATTTGTTACAAATGATTTGAGAAAGGGTGTGAGTTTTCAAAAGAAAATGCTTTTCAAAATGTGTATGATGAAGGGTTTTCACCCTTATCACCTTGTGAGTGGGATAATCAGGGACTCCCTGGTTTAAGGGAGGGCCTAAGGTGATGGCTCAGCTGGTTTAGGCGTGAGCAGAAGGATTATCCCCTCGTATAAGGACCGGTTTGTCATCTTCACTACCTATACTCTTTAATAGTACAACCACTCGAGACTGTGTGGGCAGTCACTCAATCTGAACTCGTACGGTCCAACCCCAGGGTTATGAAGGCTGAGGAGCACCGGGAGGATAAGGAGGGGGAAAGTTTTGTCCGGTTTGGACATGGTGGTGGCCTGACTCCTTCCGGATAACCGTTAAGGTTAGGACGTGCGGGGAAGGAAAGAGAGTTGGATTCGGGTCTCATTGGCCATGGGATCGCAGAGCCGAACTAGTGGGTAAAGTGTACACCTCTGCGCAGAGTTTGAAAACCTATTTGAATAGTCTGTGTCCACAGGAATGGACGAGTCTGGTATGGTATGGCAATTAATGTTTTGTTTTCCAAAAAAAAAGAGATGCTTTTGAGAAAAGTGGTTTCTAAAAAGGTTCGGCGGTTGAGCCGTGAGCTATGGTGGACGGGAAGTCCAGTAGCTGTTTTTGAAAAGGAAAACCAGTGGGAAACTGCTGAGATACCTGGATGGTTTAGTCCAGGGGATTTTGTTATAATACTGAAAAACTTCCTGCTCCTTTTGGAGAGGATGCGCTTTGCAAAAATACAAAATGTTTTTCAAAACAACCCTGCATAAAATATTGCTGTTTCTGCAAATAGCCTGAGCTCTACATATTCCATGCATTATATCTGATTTCCCCATTCCGTGGGTGAAGGTGGGCTGCTGAGTACGTTTGTACTCACCCTTGCTTATTTGTTGTTTTTTCAGAAAAAGGAGATCGGGTAAGAGTTACGACTGTTCCCAACCTTGCCTGTGGCTGTTGGACCGCTGAATTGCTTCGCTGCGTATATCGGGCTGCTTCAGCCCCACTCTGATGATATGTCCCGAGTTGTGGACCAACTCTTAAAGTTGTTCGCCACCTTTGTAGGTTTGTCTCGTTTAAGCAGATTTGGTATCATCTGATGTATAAATGTGTTTACTAGCCTCCTGGGACTAGTAATTGTATCACATTTGAGTCCCAGAGGATTGGGGACGCTTCAGGTGGTATCGGAGCTGTTAGGTTGGCCGCAGGACGTAACCCTTAGCCTGATCCAAAAGCTTTTGAGTCAAAACTATTTTCTTAAAAAATTCTTGCTCTCATCCCTTCATTTCAAAAATGCTTTCCCCCTTTCCTTCTCTCAGAAGTCAGATGGAGGTTCAGTGCCAAACCAGCTTCTGCCAGAATGAAGATGGTTTCCCCAAGTTGCTGAGAGCATGCACAGTCCGCCTCGGAATCAGGAGCCAGCCAGAGTATGATGGTCGTGAGTTCGTCGAGCATGGCACAGAGAAGTGTGTCGTGACTGTATACATTGGATCCAGTCCACACCATGTGGAATGGAGTGTCACTGCTGCTGGGCACAGATTCAAAGACACCTGCCAAGTCGTCGCTCGCAAGGCATTGAGGACCCTATGTCAGATCTATGAAGAAGAAGTGGCTGACACCCCGCTCAGATTCTTTCCGCCCTTTCAGAGAGACCGTCCGGTTTGGATGGCCATGATGCGTGCATTGGAAGGTCAGCAGCTGCTTGAGGACGACCCCTCAGTCGTGTACCTCACTGCATACCTGCTCACCCTTGATGCACAGTATGATTTCTTGGCTCGGCACCACCGTCAGATGATTGCTCGAGCAGAAGATGCAGAGAAGCTCAACCGTAAGCTCCATGTGGATCTCACCACAGCTCAAGCCCGTGTAGCTGCCTTGGAAAGTCGTGAAGTCATTGCTGTTGAAGCCCTGAAGCAAGCCAAGGATGAGCACATCCAGAAGTTGATGGAGGCCTACTTGGTAACCCATAACCAACGTAGAGCCCTGCGGATCCAAGAGCCTGCTCCATCCAACCCAGTTCAACCCAGGAGAGCTGAAGACCCCCAGATTCTTGAAGGTCACCCGGTCTCTATCAGAGGAGAAAAGAAGGCTTGGGAACTCCCGAAAGGAGCCATAGTCTTGGAAGGAATTCCAGTCTCCCCTAAGGCTATGGATAAGCAAGAGCACCCCGAGTCCTCCCAAGATCCCCCGCCAGAGTTGTTTGAGCCCCTCACCATGAAGAAGATTCCAGCACCGTCCCTTGAGGTCAAGGAAGAAGCTGCAAGCACCCCGCCAGCACCACCGCCCTCTGAGGAGCTACAAGAGCCAGTCCAGCTTGAAGAAGAGCTCGACCGCATCTTGCCATCTCAGTCGCCGCCAGAAGAAGTCATCAACATCAGCTCCCTCTTGACCCATCCAGGAGATATCTCAGATTGAAGTTGTGCGCCAGCCTTGCCAGAAGAGAAGTTGCCTGGTCTGAAGTTAGTATGCCCAGTCCTCTGCATGCATTGGGTAGTGAAGTTTTTCTTCACTTTGGCTAGAGCCCTGCATGTATGAGAGGTAATCGTGTAGTCCCGTGCCTTGAAAAACTCTATTTGTGTGGCCCCCTAGGGCATTTCAAAATGAATTTTGCTTGATGTTTTCTCCCCTTTTGAGTGCGTATGTGATGCTTTAACGTTAGTGCTCATAAGTTGCATTTAGCATAGTTCTCAATTCAGGAGCCAAGCAATAGTAGTTATGCTTAGCCCCCGAATCTGAGTAGTCCGTGCTTTGGAAAAACTCTATTCTTCCCTTATTCAAAACATTCGATTTGTTTGTGCTTATCATTGCTGAGCTTGTGTGTTTTTTAAGAAAGGTTTTCTCTAAAAAACATAGATCACAAATTAGATCTAATCCTCACCTTATGCTTCCATTCTCATCTTAACCCATCTCAAGAGAAAAGTGTCTTACCCAAGAAGATACCGGGAAGCTTACCCTTGAAGCCTGGAACAAGCTACAGAAGAAGCCAGTCCAGCCGCTCAGTCAAAAGGACCGACCGTGAGAATCAAAGCACTGCCCCTGAGTCAAAGTAAACAGGAAAAGAGGACAGAAGGAGTTATTACCATACACAGAGGCAAAGATTCTTGGAACCAGAGACCACAAACATCAGGGTCATCGACCCCACCACTCACGCGTGCCCCCCCCACGCGTGCCCGCCTCCATGCGCACTACCACCGCCCCACGCCCCCCTTTGCAGCGCACTACCGCCGCCCACGCCACCTTTGCAGCGCACCCACCGCCACCATCATCGCCGGCAACACCAGGCCCCCCTCCCCTTATCGCACCCACTGCCGCGTAGCACCTACTCCATCACCACTGCTCCGCAACCGAACACCCCCGCTCGCCTATAAAACCCCCCCACCATCTCCCTCAACTCCCATCTCGCACAAAGCAAAAACAGCCCCGATAAAATCCCCTCTGCCAAATTGCAAGCAACTCCATTTTCCCACTCCCTCGCCCCTAAGATCACAATGCTTGGTGATTCTTGGGTTGAAGACTGTTGTATATGGTTCAACATCTTCGGTTTCCTCCTCTGTATGATGGTAATACTCTTTGATAGAATCCTCGAGTGGGAAGAGCAAAGAGAAAGAAAGAGGCAGTGAAAAGTGAAAAGTGAGAAGAGAAAAGAAGATAGTGAAGAGAAGATGAGAAGAAGGTTGTCCCAGAATCAACCCTGTGTCAGTCATTTCTCCGCAGCCTGCTCAAGCAGCAACAGGAGAAGAAGGCCCCGTAACACCTTTGTTATGAGGTACTTCAAGGAGTTCAAATCCCCAAGATTCAAGAGATCTACCCTCATTCATTTTAAGTGGGGTAGTGTTCCAATAAGGTTCCTGTCATGGAGAAAAATAAGAAGGCATGTAGCAAGCTTGTGGAGGACCAGATCACCAAAGCTTATAAGTTTCTGTATGAGAAGTGGTCACCCAAGTTCCGTTGATGAAGCACCAGAAGAACAATCAAGGAAGGAATCCATGTGGGAGTTCACAAGATAAAGGTTTGTGTGTTGGCATCTATGCTCCTTCAATAAGCAAGCTGCCAAGCGAAAGCCAGAAGCCTGAAGATGATCCTTGAGTAGCCAAAATCAGCGTTTGCAATCAGCAGCCGGATGCTCCGCAAGGGCCAGACTTTGTTGAAGTTTCATCTCCTCGAAGAGTTGCAAAGTGAAGATATGTAGCTGAAGTAAAGCTATACCCATAACCCTTCTAAGCCGAATCTCGAGGACGAGATTCCTTTTAAGTGGGGTAGATCTGTAGCATCCCAAAAATTCAAATCCTGAAATTTTCTCAAACTCCCTCTAAATTCAAAATGAATTTCAAATTTCATTTCAAAATGTTTGTTTGCGAGTTGATATCAGCAAATAAAATATAGTGGTCTATATTCTCTCCAAAATCCTCCTCAAATATCCTACAAATATTTCCCCAGTGATCACCCTCAATTTGTTTCCAGAAATACCGCCCAGATATTTCCCTAGTGATCCTCTTCAAGTTCTTTCCAGAAATATTGCCCAAATATTCCACCAATATATCTCCAAGTATTTTCCTCTTGAGAAATACCTTCAGAATCATTTTTCAAGACCCTACAAATATTTTCTTCATAACTTTCCTCATGCCCATACATATACGTATGCCTCCAGTGCCATACGGTGAGCTCTACAAGCTAATTACACTTATACAAGACAAATACATGCTAACCTCCCACTAATCCTCTCATCCTCCCACTAATCCTCTCATCCCTCCCCCTAATCCCCCCACCATGGCTATAAATAGAGGGGCAAGGGCCTCCTCTCTTCCCACCCCAAGCCATTTCATGGCAACTCTCTTCCCCCCCCCCCCCCACACACCCACTCCATGTTCCACACAAGCACACACTAGCACAAGGATCGTTCGATCGTTCTTCGATCGTTCGTCCCCCTGTTCTTAGTTTGTTCGTTCGTTCGTCCGATCGTTCATGGTTCGTTCGTCCGTTCGTTCGATCGTTCGATCGTTCGTCCGTTCGTTCGTCCAAATAATCTTTTTCCTACCGTTATGCTGCCGAAATTCCGATCGTTCGTTCGTTCGATCATTCGATCGTTCATCGTTCGTTCATAGTTCCTATTCATCGTTCATCGTTCGTTCATAGTTCCTATTCATCGTTCATCGTTCGTTCATAGTCCCTATTCATCGTTCTTCCAGATAATCTTTGTCCTGTCGTTATGCTGCCGAAATTCCGATCGTTCGTTCGTTCGATCATTCGATCGTTCATCGTTCGTTCATAGTCCCTATTCATCGTTCATCGTTCGTTCATAGTCCCTATTCATCGTTCTTCTAGATAATCTTTGTCCTGTCGTTATGCTGCCGAAATTCCGATCGTTCGTTCGTACGATCATTCGATCGTTCGTCCGTTCGTTCGTCCAAATAATCTTTTCCTGCCGCTATGCTGCCGAAATTCCGATCGTTCGTTCGTCCGATCATTCGATCGTTCGTCCGTTCGTTCATAGTTCCTATTCATCGTTCATCGTTCGTTCATACGGACTATTCACTATCACTATTCAGCATTACTATTCACCATTACTATTCACTATTACTATTCATCGTTACTATTCACATACACTATTCATCATCGTTACTATTTATCATTACTATTCATCATCGTTACTATTCATCGATGATATCTATAATTTCTTTTCCATCGCCACTATTCATCGTTACTGATCATCGTTACTATTCATCGGTCATCTAGTCATCCCAAATTTCAACTACTCGTACATCATGTTGTCCAGTCCACCTAAGACCAGCCAGACCCATATTCCAGTCATACGAACTCCGGTGACTGTGATTTTTCTTCCAGTAGGGAACTTCCCATCTGGTCACCCATCCTAGGTTTCTCCAAGTTGAGCACGCTTAACTTTGAGAATCCTTCGAACCAGGCTCCCAAACTCAGATTCCAATAAATCTCGTTTCTAAATTCTTATCAAACTATTCCCTACCCAACCATGTCATCCCTTAAGCATGGTCCATATTCCAGAAAACTCCCAAAATACTCTTGTCCCATATTCTGCCTATAACTCTCCTGTTCATACTAAGTCAGACGATTCATTCGTCACTATTCTCACCAACAGTGAACTTCACTGTGCTACACCACATACACCCAGCTATAAATACACCCAGCTACCCTCTCCCTCTCCACACACACTCAACACCCTCAGCCAAGGCAAACACCCCACCCACTCAGTTACTCTGCTCTGCCGGCTACACACATAGTGTCGCTTCGCCTCCAGTCCACCCTCCTGGTAAGCACCTCCGCTCCACCACCAGTAATATCACAACACCACATGACACAGATTCTACTCAAGACTCTACCCATCCATATATCGCTATTCTGACCACTATACTAAATATTTGTTGGTATACTTGCTGGTTTGTATGTTTGCTTGTTCATGTTGCATAGTTATCGGAGCGTTCGTGCCGTCTCGTGGAGGCCAGATCTGCAAGTCTACGCTAGGCGGTGGAGCCAGAAGCCAGTTCCGCGAGCTCCCCTTCCCCCTTCGCCGAATAAGCACGGCAAGCTCACTGGATCCCTTTGATGCATAAATTACCTATGTTTTACAACCACAACCCTCAGCCTATTATTTTATGCATGATATGATTTTGTGACAAGTTATTATGGCCACCCAAGCCGCTTGCCGCAATCACTCCTTAATATATTTGTTACAAATGATTTGAGAAAGGGTGTGAGTTTTCAAAAGAAAATGCTTTTCAAAATGTGTATGATGAAGGGTTTTCACCCTTATCACCTTGTGAGTGGGATAATCAGGGACTCCCTGGTTTAAGGGAGGGCCTAAGGTGATGGCTCAGCTGGTTTAGGCGTGAGCAGAAGGATTATCCCCTCGTATAAGGACCGGTTTGTCATCTTCACTACCTATACTCTTTAATAGTACAACCACTCGAGACTGTGTGGGCAGTCACTCAATCTGAACTCGTACGGTCCAACCCCAGGGTTATGAAGGCTGAGGAGCACCGGGAGGATAAGGAGGGGGAAAGTTTTGTCCGGTTTGGACATGGTGGTGGCCTGACTCCTTCCGGATAACCGTTAAGGTTAGGACGTGCGGGGAAGGAAAGAGAGTTGGATTCGGGTCTCATTGGCCATGGGATCGCAGAGCCGAACTAGTGGGTAAAGTGTACACCTCTGCGCAGAGTTTGAAAACCTATTTGAATAGTCTGTGTCCACAGGAATGGACGAGTCTGGTATGGTATGGCAATTAATGTTTTGTTTTCCAAAAAAAAGAGATGCTTTTGAGAAAAGTGGTTTCTAAAAAGGTTCGGCGGTTGAGCCGTGAGCTATGGTGGACGGGAAGTCCAGTAGCTGTTTTTGAAAAGGAAAACCAGTGGGAAACTGCTGAGATACCTGGATGGTTTAGTCCAGGGGATTTTGTTATAATACTGAAAAACTTCCTGCTCCTTTTGGAGAGGATGCGCTTTGCAAAAATACAAAATGTTTTTCAAAACAACCCTGCATAAAATATTGCTGTTTCTGCAAATAGCCTGAGCTCTACATATTCCATGCATTATATCTGATTTCCCCATTCCGCGGGTGAAGGTGGGCTGCTGAGTACGTTTGTACTCACCCTTGCTTATTTGTTGTTTTTTCAGAAAAAGGAGATCGGGTAAGAGTTACGACTGTTCCCAACCTTGCCTGTGGCTGTTGGACCGCTGAATTGCTTCGCTGCGTATATCGGGCTGCTTCAGCCCCACTCTGATGATATGTCCCGAGTTGTGGACCAACTCTTAAAGTTGTTCGCCACCTTTGTAGGTTTGTCTCGTTTAAGCAGATTTGGTATCATCTGATGTATAAATGTGTTTACTAGCCTCCTGGGACTAGTAATTGTATCACATTTGAGTCCCAGAGGATTGGGGACGCTTCAGGGTGCTAGCTTAGAGATGCGCCGCGGGAGGAAGACTGAGTATCTCAAAATCCCTCTCAAAGACAGTATCAAGGGATGGCGCCTGGAGTGGTTCATAGTCGAGAATTATGGAAATTCTCTCCCCCCCGGTCGGGAAGACAACCGGATGTTCGCACCCCAAGCTGGACCGAGTCTCCCACAGATCAGGAGGTAGCTGAGGCAGGTGCGTTGCTAGCTGAAGTTGGACTGCTGAAAGAGAGGGGTCTGACTGCTGAAGCTGTGGTTGCTGATTTTGTCTTCAAGAATATTCAGCCGTTGAAGGACAGGGCATACCCAGCTTATCTGTATCGAGGCCTAGCCGACTCAACTCGGGTTACCAACAGAAGAATTCCCTCTGCAGACTTGGTGAGCCGACTTGAGATGATCCTTAGAGGCAAAGTGTCAAATGTTGGTGCTCCAGTGGCATACTCGGCCTGGAACCTGCCTCCTCCCAAAGCCTTCACCCTTTTTGTGTCGAATCCGCCTGTCACTGATGGCAGCTTGGGCCTTAGAGTGCGGCCCTCTGCTGAAGAAGTTAGTGCCTTGGTTGCCTCGCTCGGGGAGATTCCTGATGATGAACGGCAGGTCCATTTTGAGGTGCCCCTGAACCCTAGTGATGCAGAGATAAGCGCTATGCTTGATTTGCTGGCTGAGGACTCTTCTGACGCTGCTCCTGCTGGGGCATTGGTAGTGGCGCCCCTCCCAGAGGCTGATACAACTTTGGATACTCAGAAGCCTGCTAGTACTCGCTCGAGGCGCCCTTGCCGAGCCAATCAACCTGATCCTTCTGCTGATAGCAGAAAAAGAAAAGGAGACGCCTTCGGCGAGTATCCAGTTTGGATCGGGACGTTGGTACTTCGGTTCCTGCCGCTGAAGAAGTGCCTGTGACTGAATTTACTGACGCTGACCCCAATGGGTGTACCCAATCTGTTGCTGATCCCAATGTGGGTGCTCCACCTGTTGTTGATCCCAATGGGTGTGCCGCCTGTGCTGCTAACATGGACGACGAGGAGGAAGAAGATGAAGTTCCTTTAACTCGGAAAAACAGTCGGCAATTCATTGCTAGTGGTGAGAGTAGTGGGGTCCCTTCTCCTGCTTTGTCTGCTCTCATTGGCCTGCAAGAACTGTCCCTGGCCAATTTTGATCAGGCTCTTGAGGATATGGTTCCAGAGGATTTGTTATCGGAGCCAGTGGATGATGGTGTGATGGAAGTTTGCGCTGATGTGCCAGATGCTGGGTTGAGGTCATCTCGTGCCTCGTCGACCTTGGAGCGCGATCTCGAGGGTCGGGAGACTGAATTGGATCGTTCTGGTCCCATGGAAGTAACTGAGGGCCCATCAGCCTTAGAAGTGGCTACCGCAGAGAACCTGGACCCCCAGGGTGGTGTTGACACATGCCCAGCCCTCGAGGATGTTGCCGGGGATGACTTGGTTCGGGTGGAAAGTGTAAGCCACTGCCCAGCCCCCGAGGGTGCTGCCGGGGATGATCCGGCTCAAGTGGGCAGTGCAGACTATGACCCAGCCCCCCAGGGTGCCCGAGCGGGGTCTCCCTCCTGTACTTCCATGGACGTTCATGCGGGATCGCCTCCTCACTCCGACTGTATGGTGGTGGCTCAAACCTTGGACCAGGAGGTCGCTTTAGAGGGCAGCGTCCCCGCTGACCGAGTGTTGGGCTCTGTTGATGGCGCCGAGTTGATTCATGCTGATTTGTCGCAAGCTGCTTCGGGTAGTGGCCTTACGCCCAGTTATCAATTGATCTCTCCTGATTTGGGAATCCCTTCGTTCTTTTCCAACCTCCAGGTATTGTGATGTATTTTAGCTTGGTTTTTACATTGCACAAGATGTTGTCATTACGCTTATCTGTTCTCTTCATCAGGCTTTGGTGGACGGAATGGTTAGCCAGCTGAGGTTACAGGGTGCTTCTATCCCAGGAGTAGCTTCGTCGCTGGCATGTTGGAATCCAGTGTCACTTCAGCATCGTGTCTCTGAATTGGAGGCGACCAATGCTGGTTAGTGTTTTTCTTGCTTCTCTTTGTCTTCACTCTAGACCGCTTTACATTCTGACCCCTTCTTGTTTGATTGTCTCTTGCTAGGTATGACTCGGCAGATTTCCACCCTTGAGGAAAAACATTCCCGAGATCAGGCTGAATTGGCCCAGCGGTGCGCTGACTTCGAGGAAAAGTACTCTCAAAGTCAGACCGAACTAACTCAGGTCTCTGCTGCCTTAGATGATGCCAATGCACTGAGTTCTTCTCTTCACGCTCAGCTCAATTCTGAAAAGGTGATTTATGAAACTGTGCTTTTCCTTGTTGTGCTCCTATTACTTGCTTGGTTTTTGAGGTAGTTGTCTTTTGTTTGCAGGAAGAAAAACGTATCCTTGCTGCTTCTCGTGACAGCCTCGACAGATTGTATCATGATTCTAGCAATTCGCTGACCATCCTGGAGAGGAGCCATCGCTTCACCATGGAAGAATTGGACAATCAGCGCTGTAAGCTACAGGAGTCTGCGGATGAAGTGACCCGGCTCAAGCAGTTGGTATCAGCGAAGGACGCTACTATCAGAGAACTTCGAGCTTCCAAGAAATCCATCGCCCAAGAATTAGAAACTGCTCAGTTGGCTACCAAGGTTGCCGAAGAAACTTCTATTACTCTCAGAGCCCAGCGCGATAGAGCCATGGACAAGGCTGTTCGGGCGGGGCGAATCTTGATGAGAAGACCCGGCGTGGTTGTTCCTGAAGATATAAAGGCTGATGTGAATGCTGCCCCTGATTCCTCGAGTCATCCCTCCTCATCGACTGCTCCTGAGAAAAATATCACAAAATAGAGAGACATTTTGCGTGCTTTGAGCGCGCGGTTAGCATGGTCAGACATTTGTTAGAAGACGTCGTTTCAGTATTCGAACAATGTTGTTATTCTCATGTTGTTTCAGAATTAGTTCGTGAATTTGCAGTAGTAAAATGATGTGCGACGGTTTTGAGACTTGTTCGCGGGATATAGAAGTCATCCTTATATGAGCAATTGTAATCACGTCAAATCACCTTAAGTCGCTGCTGACTTAAGTCGATTGCTCCGTTAGCATGGCATAGTGGTCACCCCGAGTTAAGTAAGCATGAGCATGTTGCACCGCCTTAAGTCGTTGCCGACTTAAGCCGATTGCTCCGTTAGCAGGGCATAGTGGTCACCCCGAGTTAAGTAAGCGCGAGCATGTTGCACCGCCTTAAGTCTTTGTCGACTTAAGCCGATTGCTCCATTAGCAGGGCATAGTGGTCACCCCGAGTTAAGTAAGCGTGAGCATGTTGCACCGCCTTAAGTCATTGCCGACTTAAGCCGATTGCTCCATTAGCAGGGCATAGTGGTCACCCCGAGTTAAGTAAGCGTGAGCATGTTGCACTGTCTTAAGTCGTTGCCGACTTAAGCCGATTGCTCCGTTAGCAGGGCATAGTGGTCACCCCGAGTTAAGTAAGCGCGAGCATGTTGCACCGCCTTAAGTCGTTGTCGACTTAAGCCGATTGCTCCGTTAGCAGGGCATAGTGGTCACCCCGAGTTAAGTAAGCGTGAGCATGTTGCACCGCCTTAAGTCGTTGCCGACTTAAGCCGATTGCTCCGTTAGCAGGGCATAGTGGTCACCCCGAGTTAAGTAAGCGTGAGCATGTTGCACCGTCTTAAGTCGTTGCCGACTTAAGCCGATTGCTCCGTTAGCAGGGCATAGTGGTCACCCCGAGTTAAGTAAGCGCGAGCATGTTGCACCGCCTTAAGTCGTTGTCGACTTAAGCCGATTGCTCCGTTGGTAGGGCATAGTGGTCACCCCGAGTTAAGTAAGCGTGAGCATGTTGCACCGCCTTAAGTCGTTGTCGACTTAAGCCGATTGCTCCGTTGGCAGGGCATAGTGGTCACCCCGAGTTAAGAATGCAAGTCAATCATGAACAAACTGAGTATCTCTGAAATCTTTTTTCTATTGATAACATGTTTCCATTTTACAGGGTACATCGTCGTCTCAATAGCTTCTGAAATACAGCTAGGGATAAAACTTCCTGAGGTGTTCTATGTTCCAGGAGTTCCCGACTTCTGTGCCATCCATCTGAGTGAGGCGATATGATCCGAGCCGAGTGACTTCTGCTACTATGAAAGGTCCTTCCCATAAGGGTGATAACTTGTGTCGTCCCTCCCCCGTTAGAATTCGGCGGAGGACGAGATCTCCTACTGAGAAAGATCGCTGTCGCACAGCCTTGTCGTGATAGCGCCTTAGAGTCTGCTGGTACCGTGCTGATTGGATTACCACATTTAGCTGTTCTTCTTCGAGTATATCAATGTCCTCCAGCCTGGTGGCCTCGACTTCTGCTATGTTTTCGAAGATCAACCTTGGTGCCCCGAACTTGAGATCGGCGGGTAGCACTGCCTCCGACCCATAGACCATGAAGAAAGGAGTGTTTCCATGCAGAGCTCGGCTAGGTTGGGTTCTTAGGCTCCAAACGACATAGGGCAATTCCCTTATCCACTTTCCTGCGAATTTTTCATTCTTATCGAAGACCTTTTTCCTGAGTGCCTCCAGTATCATCCCGTTGGCTCGCTCAACCTGCCCGTTGGCTCTTGGATGTGCTACAGATGCATACTTGATCTAAATGCATTTTTGCTCGCAGAAGTCGAAGAATTCTGAACTTGTGAAGTTGGATCCTAGGTCAGTTATGATGTTGTTTGGTATCCCGAATCTGAATATTATGTCTTGTATGAATTCCACGGCTTTAGCTGAGGTTAAAGAAGCAATGGGCTTGAACTCTATCCATTTAGTGAATTTGTCGATTGCTACCAATACATGAGTGTATCCTCCTTGAGCTTTCTTGAAAGGTCCAATCATATCTAGTCCCCAGCATGCGAAAGGCCAAGTTACTGGTATGGTCTGCAGTTGCTGTGCTGGTAGGTGTTGTTGTTTTGACAAGTATTGGCAAGCTTCGCATCTCTGAACTAACTCAGCTGCATCACTCTTTGTTGTTGGCCAATAGAACCCTGACCTGAAGACCTTCCCGACTAGTGTTCTGGATGCTGCATGTATTCCACATTGCCCAGCATGAACCTCCTCCAGAAGTCACTTCCCAGTAGATGGGGGAATGCACTTCATGAGGACGTCTGATGCACCCCTTTTGTACAATGTTTCCCCAATGAGTGTGTAGTGAGCCGACTGTCTGGCAATGCGCTCGGCTGAATTATTGTCGTCCGGTTCCTCTTCGTTCCTTATATACTTGATGATTGGCCTTCTCCAGTCATCAGAGTCTGACTCGGGTTGATCTATAATATTACACTCTTCTGTTTGATCCATTGAGATGCTCGGCTGTAGTATTTCTTGCACAAAGACTCCAGGTGGGACCTGAGTTCGACTGGATCCTAGCTTGGACAACACATCAGCTGTTGTGTTCCGATCTCTTTCTACGTGATGGAATTCCAGGCCCTCAAATTTGTCTTCCAGCTTTCGGACGACAATGCAGTATTTTCCCATTGAATCACTTGAACAATCCCACTCTTTGTTTATCTGGCTAATGACTACCAGAGAGTCTCCGTACACCATCAGTCTCTTGATGCCCAATGAAATGGCAATGTTCAATCCATGGATCAAAGCTTCATACTCGGCTGCATTGTTGGAGGCTGGAAATAGCAACTGGAGGGCATATTTGAGGTGCGCGCCTCCAGGTGCGGTGAAGAGAATTCCCGCTCCTGCTCCCTGCAACTTCAGCGAGCCATCAAAATACATTCGCCACACTTCTGCAGTCTCTGGGTTATCTGGTACTTGCTGTTCAGTCCACTCTGATACGAAATCAATCAGTGCTTGAGTTTTGATGGCAGTGCGAGGTTGAAACTCGATGTCATGAGATCCCAGCTCACAAGCCCATTTGGCTATTCGGCCAGTGGCTTCCTTGTTGTGAAGAATATCCCCTATTGGAAAACCAGTGACTACTATGACTTTGTGGTCATCAAAGTAGTGACGTAGCTTGCGGGCAGTTAGAAGCACTGCATATAATAGCTTCTGAACTTGAGGATACTTTTTCTTTGAGGGACCTAGAACTTCACTGATGAAGTAAACAGGATGTTGCACTGGGTAGGCATGTCCTTCTTCTGCTCGCTCGACTACCAACGCGGTGCTTACCACGTGAGTCGTGCAAGAGATATACAGTAGCAGATCTTCAACTGGTTGAGTTGACGTAGCTCGTCGGGGCGGCTTCAGTACTGGTGGTGTGGTCAAGAATTTCTTCAGTGCATCTAGAGCTTCCTGTGCCTCTGAAGTCCACTGAAACTTATCCACCTTCTTGAGTAGCTTGTAAAATGGTAAACCTTTCTCCCCCAGCCTGAATATAAATCTGCTCAGAGCTGCCATACATCCAGTGAGTTGCTGAACCTTCTTTTGTGATCGAGGTGCTTCCATCTTCATGATAGCTTCAATTTTATCCGGATTAGCCTCAATTCCCTGGTGGCTGACAATAAATCCGAGTAACTTTCCTGCTGGTACCCCGAAAACACATTTTTCGGGATTAAGCTTCCACCTATACCGTCTCAGACTGTTGAAAACCAGCTATAAGTCTTCGATGAAGTTTTCCGAATCCTCTGTTTTGATTACCACATCATCTACGTAGGCCTCCACACGCTTGCCCCAATGATCGGCTAAGCACGTTTGAATGGCTCTCTGATAAGTCGCTCCAGCGTTTTTGAGGCCGAACGGCATGAAGGTATAACAGAAAGCACCAAACGGAGTGATGAACGCTGTTTTTTCCTCGTCCTCTTTCGCCAAACTAATCTGATGGTATCCGGAATAGCAATCCAAGAAAGACAGCACAGAACATCCAGCGGTGGAGTCCACCACCTAATCTACCCTTGGGACCCGAAGGGATCCTTCGGACAGTGTTTGTTGAGATCAGTATAGTCGACGCACATGTGCCAATCCACTTTATTCTTTTTGAGTACAAGAACAGGGTTGGCTAACCACTCGGGGTGTAATACCTCTCTAATAAATCCAGCCGCGACCAAGCGAGCTAACTCGTCGCGAATGGCCTCTCTCTTGTCGGGCGTGAAACGACGTAGCTTTTACCGAATCGGCCTTGCTTGGGGGATAGACCTTCAGTTTGTGCTCGGCTAGTTCTCTTGGGACTCCCGGCATATCCGCAGGTTGCCATGCGAATACATCTCGGTTATCTTGCAGAAACTGGACGAGCGCGCTTTCCTATTTGTCGTCCAGGCTGGAGCTAATGATGGCAGTCTTGCGCTCATCAGCGAACCCCAGGTTGATCCTCTTGGTCTCTTCAGTCGGCCGCATAGAGGTCGCAGCCTGAGCTTCGTTTGCCGGTACTGCAGGGTCCTCCTCAGGCTTAGAGTTCGCCTGTGTTGAAGAAACCGTCGACGGCTTGGTGGTGAGGGCTGCTTGGATGGCCACTCGGAAACACTCTGCGGTGCCTTGGAAGTCGGCGCGCACAGTTATGATTCCTTGCGGTCCTGGCATCTTCAGTATCATGTATGTGTAATGTGGAATGGCCATGAATTTGGCCAATCCCGGCCTCCCGATGATGGCGTTGTACCCGCAGTCGAAGTTCGCCACTTCGAACCTCAGGAACTCGGTTCTGTAGTTCTCCGGAGTTCCGAAGGTGACAGGCATGTAGATGTGGCCCAGCGGGTATTCCCCTTCCATCGGCACGATGCCAAAGAAAGGAGTGTCCGACTCGTGGAGCTCTTTGAGGTGAACTCCCAAGCCTTGGAGTGTCCGGGGGAAGGTGACGTTGATGCTGCTCCCCCCGTCCACTAGCACCTTTTTCACCCGGCTCTCTCGGATCACCGGATTGACGAGGAGCGGGTATTTGCCTGGATGGTCGAAGTTGAGCCATTGATCTTCCCGAGTGAAGGTGATCGGGTGCTCCGACCACCGGTATGGGGCGGGAGGACCGGTGGTCGCCACCAGTATCTGACGATCGTTGAGCTTTTGTTGTCTTTTGTTCTCCTGCGACCCGTGTCCACCGAAAATGACGTTGACCTCCCTGTCAACGCGCGGGAAAGCTCCTCCTGCTCCCTCCTCCTGCTGATGGGGTTGTCGTGGTTCATCGGGTCCTCCCCTCGGCGGAGGAGGAGGTAGAGGTTGGAAGGGTCGACCGTGCCCGACGGAGTGCTTGAAGTCCCGGCAGTTACGAAGGGTGTGGCGCATGTCCTTATGGTACGGGCACTAGGCGTCAAAGATGTCGTCCAGCGTGCGCTCGCCTCCGCGGGGTCCTCCTCGGGCGCGAGAGGCAGGTGGTCCGGCGGCGTGCACTTCTTCGCGAGGCCTCTTCTCCCAGCGTTTGTCGGGTTGCTGGTTCGCGTCGCGTCGTGGTGCTGCCGGTGCGGGCTTTGCTCCTCCGATGAGGTCCTGTGCCCGCTCATCGGCGGTGATGTAGAGGTCGGCTTCCTGGAACAACTCCTCGGAAGTAGTCGGCGCCTTCTGTAATATGGCTCGGACGAAAGCCGAGTCATTTTCGGTAGAAGTCCTCGATCACGGCCGCCTCCGTGACCTCGGGGATACGGTTTCTCATGGTCTGGAACCTTTTGAGGTACGACCGGAGAGTTTCGTCCCCCCGACGCTTGATGGATTTGAGATCCCACGGTTGCGCCGGCTTGTCGGAGAGTGACTGGAAATTGGCGGTGAAGCGTCGACTGAAGTCGCCCCAGTCGTCGATGCAGTGTCGGGGTAGATGTCGCAGCCATTGCAGCGCGTCTTGCCCAAGGACAATGGGTAAGTATGCGGTCATCACGTCCTCGGACGCCCCGGCAGCTCGAGCAGCGGTGGTGTAGACGGCTAGCCAGCCCCCTGGATCCTGCTTAGGTTCATATTTGTTGACATTGGATACCTTGAAGTTGGGAGGCCATTGGATGGCCCTGAGGCGCGGAGTAAGAGCAGACACTCCGCATGTGTCCTCCTGTCGTCGGGGATGATGTCTGTCCCGGGGAGGGGAGTAGTTGTTGTGGTTCCTCGACCGTCCCCGGGTTGTACCGCCAGTTGAGGCCGTTGCCGACTCAGTTCTGGTGGCCTGGCTCCAAGCTGGGATGCCATGATCCCTGTCGTACTCCTCCCGGCGGCGGAACTCGTTCTCATGCCGCCGTTCACGCGAAGCATTGATGGAGCTTCGTGCGTCTCGGCGACTGTTGATGGCGTGTCGTAGATCGTTCGGCGGGTGAGCGAGTGGTAGAAGATGGTTGACCGCCTGGGTGAACAGTCGTCGGTAGCCCTCGGCGTCGGGAGTCCGAGGGAGTCCATCAGCTATCTGAGCTAGTACTCCTCCGACTTCGCTCGGCGTGTTCATGGCTCGGGCGAAGTCGGGGTTCAGGTTGCGCCCGAAGAATGGATTCTCCCGGCGTTGCCTCGCGTCTTGCTCGGCTTGTTCCTGAGCCCGGCGGCGATCACGTCGTCGGGAGTTCCTTCGTTCTCTGAAGACGCGTTCCTCCGGAGTTTCTCCTATCTCCGAGACCTCGTCTCGCGAGACAGGTTGCTCCGGATCCCGTTCTCCGGCCGCGTGATGTCGTCGAATGTTCCTGCGCCGGTTCCTCCGTCGGCGGGATTCTCGTTGAGGCGGTTCCTCTCCGGGTGCAGTTGGCTCGTCGTCGGAGACGGTGGGCGACTCCACTCTCCCGATGAAGAGGACGTCGGGGTAGAATGGTGCTGCTGTCGTGGCGACCTTCTTTCCGTTCTCCTTTGAGGGCGGAGGAACGGAAAGAACAACTTGCTTCCCCTTGGTCTCCTTCTTCCTCGCGATCTGTGTCCATTCTTTTGTCGGGGAAGTAGACAGTGGAGCTCTCCGGGTCAGCGGGTCCTCGACCCCTGACTTTTCGAAGACGATCTTTTTCCGGAGAGCTGGAGGTTGCGCTTCTCCGACATTTTCGGAGTTTGTTGGAGGAGACTTCTTTTCCAGCGGATCCGCAATGCGGTGTAGAGTTCCCTCTTCATCTACTACGGATGAGATTGTTCCGAAGCAGAATACGGATCTGGGACGGAAGGTGATCTTACTGTGGAAGGTGACGGCCATTGAGCTAGCTTGGATCGTCGACACACCCCCTACCTGGCGCGCAAGCTGTCGGTGTTTTGGGTCCGACCGCACACCCGGGGTTGCACCTCAAGGTGTTTTTAGGAGTAGGACGGTGTCGACGACTGTAGCAAAATGGTTCGTGCCAGATGCACGAGGGACAGTGGACAATGTTTACAGGTTCGGGCCGCTTAGAGATGCGTAACACCCTACGTCCTGGTGAGTATGCTTGGTGAATGAGGTTACAAGAGAGCTCTCTGAATTGAGAATACAGATATTCGAAGTGGGTGGCAAAGTAGTCGTGTCGATCGTTCTGAAGGGGTGCCCCTAGGCCTTATATACTCGACCGTGGGGCAATACATGTGAATATGATAACAACGTGTAGCTAAAAGATAGTGAACTGTTTGAGTTTATCTCCCTGTAGTTCTGCCGACTTATCCTCGCATGGCTCCGTTGCATGGGGGCTCCAGCGCAGGAAAGTCGGATCTCTGTTGTGGTTGCTCGCTCAACGTTGTGGGCTGTCCGGGTTTGCACTAATCCGGCCCTATGTCGATCTGTTTTGCTGGTTGTCCTTCCCCAGGCCCACGAAAGAATAACCTTACGATTTATTGGGCCCTTGGGCTTTTCGTGAGGTCTTTTACTCTTTTAGTGGACCCGGGGGATATCTATCCCCCACAGGCTTTCGCCCCCGGCCTCGTAACGTCGGGTAGGGTTTCCCCGACTCGACTGCGCTTCTCTTCGTCTCCTTCGCGAACCCGCCGTCGCCCACTGCCTCCTCTCCTTCTACCTCGCGCACCCGTCGCCGCCTGCTGTCTCCTCTCTCTCCTGCACCGGCGTTCCCATCACCGTCTCCTTATCTCCCTCGTGCAGCCGCTGTTGCCTCCTCTCCACCCTTGTACTTATGGCAAACTATAAGGTGCTGAAGGAAGCCCGCAAGCAAAGTGGTGTTGGATGGAATGAGGTCATGGGTATGATCATTGCGGAACCACCAATATGGGCAAATATAATTATCGTAAGTTTTTGACTTAACCATGATTATTTCATTTAACTAATCATTCTTATTTACTTTTGATTTTGGTTACAATCTAATTGTAGTATATTTTTTATATAATGAATAGAGTAATCCAAAGGTCAAGAAATTTCAGTCAAGGCCATTCCCTTTGTATAATCAGTTGTCAGCACTCTATGATGGCAGTTGTGCCACCGGTGATCTCAATTTTACATCAACTCAACAACATACATCATCCCGACAACAATTACATATTCAAGCTGAAGCTGAAGCTATGAGCTATTTCAGGATTGATGATGACCTCGGGGTTGACCCTGATTTGAACAAAATCTCTTCAAATTTGCATGGGTTGGCATCTTCAAGTACCCGTGTTGAGATTGGTGGACATAACCGCACCCCGGCATCTTCAGAACAGTGAGCAGAGAGTCATGGAAGGAAGCGTAAGCAAAGTCAGATTGCAGGGGTTCTTGAGGAATATTTGGATTACAAAAGGCAACATAATGATAAGTTGTTTGATGTGGTAAATCAGATTGATCAGTAAGCTGAGGGATGTAACAAGAAGGAAGAATATTGTATTGGAAAGTGTGTTCGTGTGTTAGAGTCGATGGAAGAGTTAACTGAAGAGGAGATGGAAGTAGCAATGGGCGTGTGTAAGTGTGAGGAGAACAGAGAAATATTTCTGAATAGCCAGAGGCCACGTGTCCGATTGTTGTGGCTTAGGAACGAGATCGACAAGCAGGTAGTTATATAAAGCACTCAATTTCTACAATCACAGCTATATCATTTCTTCAGAATGACAAGTGTTTATTTCAACTTATACTTCACAACTAGTACTAACCACTTGCATGACAAATTTTGTAGAAGAACAACTTATATCACTTCCCCGACACAGCTTGGAAGTAACAAAGCGAGTATTCTTCTTGTTTCATAATATATGGCCATTGTTTTTCATGGTTTCACCTTTTGCCTTTTTTGACCAAACACATTCTTGTTGTATGTGCATTTTGAGCTTTGCTAATTAGATGTCAAGTTAATGATGAGTTAGTACTAAGTTAACTAAACAATTGAAGTAATCAACTATGTGCTTTACATTATGCTAGCAATACTAGTGGGGCATGCAAACCTCAGGTTTCAAAAAAATTGTCCTGCCCACTCTGCAATTTGAACATAGTGACAATATTATACTTCTATTGTGCATTCATGCTTCTGCTTGTCCATCCATATACGATGATATGAAACAGAAGCTTATGTATTTTTGGAAGATAACTGGTATATGATAGATATTTTTGTATCACCTAGGCTGTAGGCACACCAAATTGTTAATATGTATATTTTGCAAAAGATAGCTGGTATGTTTAATATATGTTTTTGTATCACCAGATAGCTGGTATATTGTTAATAGATGTCTTTTTGCATGCTCTAATTTAGTTACCTTGTTTTGTTTCTATATAATCATGTTTAACTAATATCTGATTTCGCTAGCTATATATATATGTTTCTACAGCTGTTGCAAGGAGACAAGGGATGGAGCTCTCTGGTCCTAAATAGAAGCCATTCAAAGGAAAGTCAAGATGATCATAGTCATTGTTGTGTTAATGTTTTGGGCAAGCCAAGTACTAGTTTTTGTTATGGGTATGTGAAACATATGTTAAATTTGTGAAACATATGTTAACGTTTTGGACATGCCAAGTACTTGTTATACACAAGTGTTTGATTTTGCTATTCACAATTATTACCAAACAGCAGCAGGGACATCTTAGCTGCTGACTGCCAAACAGCAGCAGGGGACGGCAGCCCCGTTGGGCGGCACCCAGGGAATCTAGGTAGCAGGGATTTTGCCCCTGGGTGGCGGACTCCCCTGGTTCCCCTGCCCCAGCTACCAAAGGAGGTCTAAGACTGACTCCAACAGAGCAGCTAAATGGATAAGCAAAGCTAAAATAGCTGCCCACAAGCTAGTGTAGCAGTATAAAACACCTTCCACCAGGGCAGCAAACGAGCCAGGCAAAAATGATGGAAAGAGAGAGATAAGCCATAATAGTTTGTAATGTGGCTGAACAACCATTTCCTTTTTCTGTGTCTGAGAACATGACTCCATCAGCTACTTTATTTGTTGGATTATACTACCGCTGCCTTTTTGCCTATGCTGTTGAAAGCGTGTCATATGCCTGGATAGGCAAACAAGAGACGCTAGCCAAAGGCTTGAATGACTGCTTGATTTGTATGGCCTGTGTTGGAGTCAGTCTAAACGCGTAAATACTGAGATAGGAAATTGTTGGAGGGAGAACATCAGCATAACCGTTATGCGTAACCGGGCCTGACTTTTGATTCACGGTGAGCCCATTACACGTCCCGGTTCCAAAACGTTCCAGTCCCTCTCACAATCCACCAACAGCAACCACGTGTCGTGAATGCTTTTCCCATTCACGCACATCCACCCGCCGCCACGCATCGCACAAACGCGCTCCCGGTCCGAAAGGCAAACCAGCCACCAGTCCCACCACCACCACCCTCTGTCTTCGCCTCCGCTGCCGATTCGAAAGCACCCGTCCTGTCCCCTCGCAAAACCCTAGCTCCAGCCACCATGAAGGGCAAGGCTGACACCTCCAAGAAGGACGAGGGCAGGTAGGATCTCCGCGACTGCGCTGATCTTGTGGCGGAACGATGGTTTCTCTTTTTCCTTTGTGATAGTTGGACGGTGCTCTTGGTTAAGCTATTATGCGGCTGTTGTTGCAGGCTCCGGGCGGGCGGCGCCGCCGGAAAGCGCAAGAAGGCCGCCGCGAGCGGCAAGCCCAAGCGCCCGCCCTCCGCCTTCTTCGTCTTCATGTGAGTTCTCGCTGCCTCGGCGAGTCATTTTACTTAGATCTCTAGATCTATTCTATATTTTTGTTAAGATTCTGTGGATTCCTCTCATTATTGAGCGTGCTATGACGTTTGTTTGCTTTTCAGGTCTGAATTCAGGCAGGAGTATCAGGCGCTGCACCCTGGCAACAAGAGCGTTGCGACCGTTAGTCACCTTGCTCCTTGCACTCCGCTCTCCCTTTATTTTTTTTCCTGTGCGTTTGCAGGTATCTTACTTGTTCGTGGTTGTGGATCAGGTGAGCAAGGCAGCAGGGGAAAAGTGGCGTGCTATGTCAGATCAAGTAAGTAGATCTCTCGAATACCCAGATCGACTCTGTGTTTTGGATTTAGATTTATTTATCTATTGTGCGTCTCTTTTATCGTTATGTTTAGCTCGACATGGATGTTTATGCACAATGCTAAGGTTTATTTGGTTGGGTAGGGCTAGTATTACCTCTGGAAACGGGAAAACAGAGGAGAGGTCCAGTTATAACTGAACAATCTTAAACTAAACACCCATATTGAATTGTCGATGTAACGGATAGGAATATCTCTCAAAGCACACATGCTGTTTTTTTACTGACTAATTTGTATGGTTGTTGCTCTGTAACAATCAATCATTAGGAGAAGCAACCATATGTGGACCAAGCTGGACAGAAGAAGCAGGACTATGAGAAGACTAAGGCAAACTTTGATAAGAAGGTAATCTTGGATCTGTGGTCCATGCTCAACAGTGAACTCTTCTTTAGTTCGTTATGCCATAATCTGAGTATTTGATCACCTTTAGGAGAGCACAAGCTCAAAGAAGGCTAAGACTGAGGATGAGGATGGCTCGAAGTCAGAGGTTGATGACGAGGATGGCAGCAGTGACGAGGTACAGAAAATTAAGCCATTTACTGGATGATGTCTTACATTGACAATGATGCTTTCCTATTTAGTGATCCCAACAAATAATTATTCTGTTCATTTGCTGTCCGCAGGAAAACGATGACGATGAGTAAACAGTCTCCAAGGTCACGAGGTAGCAAATCGAGTGTTAGGTCCCCAATTAGCTTACTGTTTTGCTGCCTTTAAATGTTAAGTTGTTTCAAACAGGTGTTTATGAAGGGGATCTATTAGTTTCGCGATGTCGTTAGTTTAGTGCATTAGCAAAGAAAAAGCCGAATGCTGCTAGCTGTTCTGTTGCTTTTCTTTTGCTAACCACTTGTGTCACAACTTTCTGTACCTGCTTCATTGATTAATCTAGTGACTAGTCAGTTATTGGTTCAATATTTGGTCTTGGTTTTATATATTTCTGTGTTGCATTCTGTTTGCCCTACGGAAGTTGAGGTGATTCGTTCCTTATGAATGGTCAATAGCTGCTTCTGACTCTTCGGTGAATTTGTGACTCGGTTAATTTACATGAGTTTGTTTGCAACTTGGTTAATCTGTGTGTTTATCGGCCCAGTTAGCTTCTTGTATATAATATGCATGATGGAACTTTTGTTGCTGTTTCCTGAGATATCAAAGTTCACTTGTTTTATGTTAAACTGCTGGAAATTTGTTGCCGTTTTCTGGGATAATCAAATTCACTTCTTCCTTCAATCTTCATTAAATGCTGCTGCTGCTGGAAGTGAATCTATTGCAACAGTTCGGTACGGCCTTGGTAACATTTTGTCCTGCACGGCCGTTTGCTATTGTTCATGTTGACGGGCATCAACATTTAGTGCATGCAATTAGGTAGTTGTGAATTGGTTCTGTGATGCTGCCCTTGGCTCCAGGCTTGTATCGAACCAAAAACTATCGACCAGTTTCGTGATGTTGACCACAATCTGAAGCTCAGTGTAAGCGCGCAAGGTAGAGGTCTCGATAGGTGCTAGAAACTACGACGCCTAAAAAAAAGGGAGAACGGAGGGAGGAGTTTAGCCGAACGAAGTGGATTGTTCATTCGTTCTATCTTCTCAAATGCATGTCGCTGCTGAAGGGATCGTTTTATCTTCTCAAATAAGCGGTCCACATTTCTGGACTAAAAAGATCATAGCATGTGCTATGCATATGGGCCTAATCAGCCTGCGGTAACGTATGTTTATACCCAATGCATCCTCTTCGGGTTGCTTCCTTTCTACTGTGTTTTAAGGACTAGTGCGTTTTACTCTACTCAAACTACTGCGCAGTCAAGCAAATTTGGTACATGGTATATATTGGTAAATTATATAATGAATGAAATTCTAGTATTAAAGGATATAAAAAATAGAAAACTCTATACAATATAAAAGAATTAAATATGATACAACTTTTTTATGTTTCTTAACATAAGATCAATTACAACTTATAGAATTTAAAATTTGATATATCGGTACCATCATAGGGCTAGAACTTAAAATTTAATACTTGACAAAAGTATAATAAAGAATCTATAATTTTTATGAGATTTGATATGTCGATTTACGAGAAATTTAATTGCACAAGAGTCCCTCTTCTTCTCGACGCTCGTCTACCAATGTGTTTTATTCAAATCATAGTACGCGCCCGGTTTATAAATATATGACCGTTGACTTTTTTAAAAAAACTTTGACAACTCATCTTATTAAAAAACTTTGACCACACGTCTTTTTCAAAAAAAAATAATAATAAGTTATCATTTACATGTTTATTTAAAAAATTAAGAAGTTATCATTTATATTTTGTGATTTGTTTTATCACTTAAGTTAAGGTGTGTTTAGTTTGGCTTTTGGCTTTTGCCCTCTAAAAGCCAAAAGCCAAACCAAATGGCTGGATTTAGGAAGCAGCTTTTTCTAAAGCCGACTTTCTCGCAGTACAAAACTGAAAACACATTTGGACCTGTTTTTAGTGGTTTTCGGATATAACTGTGAAGATATATATCGAAGAACTTTTAACGATTTTTAGTGGTTTTCACCAAACAATTTTTAGTTTTTTAACAGCTCACAACCTACAACAGATTTTTCCACAGCTCACAGCCAACAATAACTTTTTTGACAGCCACAGCCCAACCAAACAGGCCCTTAGTTTGTCCTTGAAATGTTACATTTTTGTATAAATATTTTGAATAAGACGAGTGGTAAAAGTTTTCGAAAAAAATCAACAATGTCATATATTTGTGAACGAAGGTAGTAACATAATTCTTACTCCATTCGTCTACTAAAGGCGTGTTTGGTTGAAGAGTAGAGGGAAATGAAACAACTTCATTCTTATTTTTCTCGATGTTTGGTTTCCAACGGAGGACAACAGAGCGGCTCCTGGAGTCTATATAGGGCAAATATTTGGGATGCTATTCCTCCACAAAAACGACCGGATGCGAGCACTCTCATCCCTCTCCTCTCCTCCACACTTATATAGCTCTCCAACAAAACAATGAATGAATCGGCTTCGTTATATTCTACTATTCAACCAGACAAAAAATGGAGTGATTCCGTTCTACCTTCCAAACGCAGTTCTACCTTCCAAACGCAGAATGAAATGACTCAATTCTCGGAAACTGAAATGGAGCCGGTCCATTCCAGTTGACTTCTCAACCAAACACACCCTAATATAAGGGGTAGAGGGATTAAAAATTTATTTGGGGAGGAGGGGGGGGGGTTTGATTGAGTACTTTTGCATGTTCAGTTCACTACCATCTAAATCCTAGTGTTTGTTTTTGCAAGTATATTTGTTTATGGAGGCTAGTCTAGTATGAGTGGGCAACGTTTCGAGTTTGCTCATTCAAAAACTTGTCAAAAATAAATTTTCTACGCCTGAAACTTTGTAAGCTATATCATATAGCACGTTTAAACTGTTGTCACAAGTTCGCTATGCACTGGACAGATGACACATTTGAGGTTTTGTTAGGCTGGTATATATCTACTTTAAAGTGATTCAAAATATAAAATGAGGTGAATTTATGTGCATCCAGGCTACCTTTTATATCCGGCCATCCCAATCAACATTGTAAAAAAACTACCTATATTTGAATAAATATCAATGCTTCCGTAGCATAGTGGTAGTGCGTTCGCTTCGTAAGCGAAAGGTCGCGAGTTCGATCCTCGCCGGGAGCTTGTTTTTTTTATTTTTTAATTAATATCCCAGTACAGAGTTTTTTTTAATTCTTTTCGGCAACTGCGAGGGATCGGCAAACAGCGCGCCCATATTTTACTGTTATGGGATCCCGGCTAACACATATTTCAACGAACGCTCTGTTGTTTCCCTTCCATTTGGGATCCCGGATTCCAGGCAACAGCAAGGCTTCTTTTCAGACCTGGTCGCTACTCGGCTACTCCAGCACTGCACCCGAACAGAACAGTTACCATGATTCCAGATTCTCAAGGCTTCGGATGTCCTTTCGGAGCCATTGGTTTTCGTCACATGGGCATCGATCCTGCCATTTCAATATTGGGATAGTAGTCAGTTTGCTAGACGAGACGAAGTGATACAGCCCGCCAAGGCGCCATCAGAGCGTCGGTTATTAGCTACTGCGCTATCTCTGTTATTAAAAGGTCAATGGGATATTAGAATGCGATACGGGCGCGGAAGGGCCCGTGCTGAGAGTTACACTTAAAGTATTAGCTATTGCGCTATGTCTGTGACTCTCAGGAGAACTGCAGATCTCATTGGGAGGATACCTCCGTCGGCTATCGCTGCATGTTGATGTCAAGGTCAGTACATTGTGTAAAGTGATCGACCATAGGACAGAATTTGATCCTCTCTTGGTCTTGTCATTAATGTACAATCTTCTGGAGTCTCCGTTAGTGACAGCAACTTCTGGATTCAGAGCAAAAGGCCCTGTTCTCCAGAGGCTGATGACTTCGATCTTGAGCATTGGTATGCTGCAACAGTTCGAAGTAGAGCCAATTCTTGTTCCCCACATGTTGGAGGATGAACTAAAGATAGCAAGAATTAATCTACGAGATAATGAACATTATATGAGTCATGTTGCGGTAGAGCTCTCCGCAAGTGATTCTTGTCATGTTAATGTATCAAGTTAGGTAAAGCAAAACTAAGCAGTAAATTCCTGAACTCTGAGCTTTTTCTATTATTCTTGTGCATGACAATTTTGAAACATCTGTCTCAATGCAGAACAATTGGAAAAAAAAAGCATCTTCTGATATAAGGCTGTATTTTACAGCCCCAAATCGACATGTTGTTTCTGATATATCAAAAGATGTGCTTGCGTATCATGGTGACAGTGACATTAACTTGCAAGTGAATAAGCGAGCCTCCTACATTTGTGGCCAAACAATTTATGGAGATGCAATCTTGGCAAATATCGGATACACAAGGAGAGATTCGGAACTTCACGCTGAAGATGTGTACCTATCATAGGTACAGCTTTGTTGAATAATTCACTATGCTACAACATTGTTGAATACTATTTCGCTCTCCTAATCAATGAATATGAATGCATTATATTTTAAATTGTTGGTAGGTATGATCATTTTTCTGGTGCAAGAAATTCGAAACTCTAACGCATTCTGCGCACGCTACGGCGAACCGTCCACTTGGACCGTTCATCCTCAGAGCTGGACCATCTGCCAGGATAATTTTGGTGCTCAACACACACAGTAGTACTACTCCATGAAGACCTGGTTCGTCTGTTCAGAGTTCTACCCCATTGAGGCGTATGAACCTTGTTGATAAAATCCTTCAACTAACCCAAAAAAATTAAAGTAGAAAACAATTTTTAGTCTTAAGAGTTCTGTTGGAGCGCGCGAAGCGCCTGTTGTTCTAGTTCATTGGATTTTGGAGCAACTTTTGGAATTTGAGGATTGACATTTGACTGATAGGACGAAGGCCCTCAAGAATGTCAGGCTGGCATATAACTGAGAGGGGCGGAAGACCTATTATAGCCGTTGTGTTCTATTGCAGTGCTCAGTGGCAAATGGAGAGAGACAGAGAGAAATGACAGGGATGAATTCTTTATTGCATGCAGGGTAGTATATATACATGTGTTCCCAAGGGGTGTGTCCCTTGGGAATAACTGTCACATGGATGGATTAGATCACATGGACAAATATTTTGTAACACTCCCCCTTGATCAATCCTAATCCATTTGATCATCTGCAATCTGTCATCAAATTCTTGATCTCCTCAAAACCCTGCGGAAAAAATAAGGAGTACACAATGTCTTTTGGATAATGAAAATAATCTCACATAGTCTCCAAAAGAAAAATATGCTTGTAATCATCATGTATAAAAACCCCTGTGGGGAAAAATCAATGATGAAGCATATAGCTTTGTTGATATTACCTCGTTAAAAACTTTGGATGAGAAAACCTTAGCAAGGCAAAACTCATACAAAGAAAAGAGTGTAATATGATGGTTCAATACAGGTCATATATCATGGGGAATTACTCCCCCTGAACCTTGCAAGCACTTAAGTCTTCTCATACCAATCCCCTCAACACATTTCTGAAATGTAGAGTATGGTAGAGACTTTGTGAATAGATCTGCAAGATTATCACAAGACTTTGTTTGCAAGATGTTTATATCCCCTTTTTCCTGAAGTTCATGGGGATAAAACAGTTTAGGAGAAATATGCTTATTGATATTGCTCTTGATATAACCTGTATCCATCTGAACAACACAAGCTGAATTATCTTCATAGATAATTGTTGGTGAGTCAAGAGAACCAATACCACAAGTTGTGAGTATATGATTCACCATTCTACGAAGCCATACACATTCACGTGATGCTTCAAATAATGCAATTATTTCAGAATGGTTGGTGGACGTGGTCACCAAAGTCTGTTTAGACGATTTCCACGAGATGGCAGTTCCACCTTGTAAGAATACGAATCCTGTTTGCGATCGGCCATTGTGGGGATCAGATAAATAGCCAGCATCTGTATACCCAATTAAACTAGGATCATTACTTCTTTTGTAAAAAAGTCCTAGATCCTTTGTGCCATTTAGGTATCGGAAAATATTCTTAATGCCAACCCAGTGTCTTTTTGTTGGAGCAGAACTGTGCCTTGCTAACAAATTTACTGCAAAAGCAATATCCGGCCGGGTATTATTAGCAAGATACATCAATGCACCAATAGCACTGAGACATGGGAACTCCGGTCCCAATGTCTGTTCTTCATCATCCCGTGGTCTGAATGGATCTTTCTTTAAATCCAAAGATCTGACCACCATAGGAGTCTTTGAAGGATAAGACATATGCATATTGAATTTTTCCAATACCTTTTGGGTATATGTACTTTGATGTACAAGGATTACAGAAGGTAAATGCTCAAGTTGTAGACCTAAGCAAAATTTGGTTTTACCCAAATCCTTCATCTCAAATTCCGTCGTTAAATGATGACGTGCTTCATCAATATCAAGTTTATTTCCTATGATGTTAAGGTCATCAACATAAACTGATATGATACAGAATCCCACTTTGGATCTTTTGATGAAGACGCACGGGCAATCATCATTTTTCGTGTATCCCTTACGTAAAAGGAATTCACTCAATCGGTTGTACCACATTCTGCCCGATTGTTTTAAGCCATATAATGACTTCTGCAACTTTACACAATACATGTTGCGCTTTGCCTTTGGATTCGGTACATCTATTCCATCAGGAACTTTCATGTATATATCAGAATCCAGTGACCCATAGAGATATGCGGTCACTACGTCCATCAACTGCAAAGATAGACGATTTTGCACTGCCAAAGATATTAAATATCGGAATGTTATTGCACTCATGACTGGTGAATAGGTTTCGTTGAAATCAACGCCGGGTCTTTGCGTAAACCCTTGTGCTACTAGCCTTGCTTTGTATCTCACTACCTCACCATTTTCATTTCGTTTCCGAATGAAAACCCACTTATATCCCACAGGGAAGATATCACGTGGTGTAGGTATTACAGCAGAGAAAACTTCTCTTTTGTAAAGCGAGGCTAACTCCGCTTCGATTGCTGCCTTCCATTTGATCCAATCCGAGCGCTTACTGCACTCTGCCATGGTCTTTGGATCTAGATCATTTTGAAGGTCCTCAGCAATCTGCTCGGAGAAATATATGTCGACATTGGTAGCTTTCCTATCATATGTTTCACCAGTCTCAACATAGTTGATGGCAATTTCATCATTCCTTAGAGACTCATCAGAATTTCCCAAATTGATGTGTCTAGGATTTTCCGATGTCCTAGCCTCGGTTATGTGCACATCCGAGCTGGGTTGTGGATCATCACAATCCACATGATACATTGTATCATATTGGTGTCCTTTTGCATTCACTATTGTTCTTTGCTTCTTAGCAACAGAACAACGCTTATTCACCATACTTCTCCTCTCTAGGAGTTGAGTGGCCTTATTCGGTACTTCCACTCTTTCTGGTGCATTCCTAGCAGGAATGAATGATTTAGTGACACCTTTGTAATTAGTGAATGCATCTAGCAGTTCATTTGCAAGTCTTTGCAAATGTATAATTTTCTGAACTTGTAGTTCAGTTTCTGAAGTACGTGGATCAGAACCTGGAACACATTGAGTATTCCAATTTATTTCCTGGCATTCTTTTTGGTACTTAAATTCTCCCCTAATGCCGGGAAATGTTCCTCATCAAAAATAGAGTCAGCAAAACGGGCTGTAAATAGATCCCCTGTTAAGGGTTCTAAATACTTAATGATCGACGGAGATTGAAATCCCACATAGATCCCCACTTTCCTGTGTGGGCCCATAGCTGTTCTCTGAGGTGGTGAGATTGGAATGTATACACAACATCCAAATTTGCGCAAATGGGAAATACTTGGAGGATTTCCACGCACCATTTGTATTGGGGATGTTGAATGGTATGCAGTTGGTCGTAATTGTATAAGGTCAGCAGCGTGCAGAACTGCATGACCCCAACACGACGAAGGCAATTTGCAATTCATCAATAATGGTCTTGCTATGAGTTTAATCCTCTTGATTAGTGACTCAGCCAAACCATTCTGGGTGTGGACATACGGTACCGAGTGCTGTACTTGAATCCCCAGCGCCATACAATAATAATTGAATGCCTGAGATTTGAATTCAGCAGCATTGTCCATTCGGATTGAACTAATCCGATGTTCAGGAAAATTTGCCTTTAATTTGATAATTTGAGACATTATCTTGGCAAATGCATGGTTGCGTGTTGATAGTAAACACACATGTGACCATCTAGTAGATGCGTCAATCAGTACCATGAAATACCTGAACGGCCCAGAAGTTGGCATAATTGGCCCACAAATATCTCCTTGAATCCTTTCAAGGAATTTAAGCGGTTCAGCTTTAATTTTGAGATATGATGGTCTCAAAATAAGTTTCCCAGTTGCACATGCGGTGCAAACAAAATCATTAGATTTGGGAAAACTTGTTGTAGGCAGATTATGGCCAATTGAATTGCCTGTAATTTTCCTCATCATCCCTATGCCAGGATGACCAAGTCGATCATGCCAAATCTGGAATGCATCAACATCTTGGAAAATTACCTTATATGCAACATGTGCATTGCTCTTAATATATGTATAGTACAACCCTGACGTGAGTGATGGAATTTTCTCGCATATGCGTTTGCCATATTTATTCGGCTTGGTCAAGAAGAGAAACTCTTCTTGATTTTCATCATGGGTTTCAATATGAAATCCATTTTGCCGGATATCTCTAAAACTTAGGAGGGTACGTGTAGAATCAGGATACAATAATGCATCCTCGATCACTATTTCAGTACCCATGGGGAGGGTAATAGTTGCTCGACCAGAGCCAACTATCACAGCATCGCGTCCGGCGATGGTCAAAACTTTCCCATCTCTTTTCTTAAGAGTCTAAAAGTATTTGATCTCCCTAAGTATAGAGTTTGTGGTGCAACTGTCCACAAGGCATAATTCCTCTTCCGTCGAGTTGTCATCATTATGCATCTATACATAAATAAAAATTATGAATAAGAATTTTATGATGCAACTTAGTACTATACATAACATGATATTAAATATCACAATGTCGAAACAATATTACAATAATGGTATGACGACTCAACCAATGAGTTCGCACTACTTACAGAACCCAACACTGGTCTGTAGAGTGTGTTACATCTCAACACATGAGATTGTATACCTCTACTTATTACAACAACATTATAAAGACAGTATAGAACATCCACACAAGCCTCAGTGATCATGATCAAATCTCCAAGCGTGAGAGATTTATGCCAAATCTCCAAATGGATCCTTTGACATATACTCAATGATCATATCATCAGATTCATCTTCTTGTAGAAGTGGGGGCTTGTTGTCAACCACATTGAGGTGCTCTTTAGCCAGAGTGTTCTTCAGGTCACCAGAAGCCAGTGAAGAACTTCCAACCTCAATTGGTGCTTCAGTAGAATTGAAATGAGCCTCAAAACCAGGCTTATCAGACTTTGGCTTCTTTAGGGATTGTTGATACAAAAGAACAAGGTGCTTAGGGCAAGTGCAATCCCTAGCAAAATGGCCCTCAGTACCACATTTAAGGCAAGCTCTGTTGCCCTTAGATGGTAGAGGCTTGCCATTTCCTTTTCCTTTTCCTTTACCTTTCTTGTGGAATTTGTTCTTCTTGAATTTGCGAGGTCCAGGAGGATTCTTGAAGTTTTTCTTGAATCCTTTCTTATTCTCAATCTTATGCACATTGAAATGTACCTCAGGCAGAGGGGCAGACCCAGGAGGGCGCTGCTGAGCATTCTTTAGAAGAAGCTCATGATGCTTTTCTGCTTGGGTCAATGTGTGCATGAGTTGAGAATATCTCTGGAAATTGCTAGAGCGATACTGCTGATGCAATATCCTGTCCTCTGGAAGCATGGTAGATAGAGTCTTCTCTATCTTGTCTGCTTCAGAGGGCTCTTTCTCGCAAAATTTCAATTTAGAACAAATGCTATGAAGAGCATGGTTATATTCTGCAATAGATTTAAAATCTTGCAAACGAAGGTGGTTCCACTCATGCTGCTGTTCATAGCGCTCTTTGAGAGATTTCCACAAGTTATGAGGGCATCTCTCCATAAGGTACTCTTGTTTAAGGTCCTTATGGATGTAAAGCCTCAAAAGGAAAAGTGTTGTGTTCTTTTTAACATCATTCACTGGATCAGTACCAGTGATGGGTGCTGCTATTGCATCAATGATCCCACGAGAAGCAAAAGTTATTTCAATATCTGAAGCCCAAGTTGGGTAGTTATGCCCATCAAGGGCGAGTTCCTCGAACTCTTTGGTTGACATGTTCCTACAGTCGTTACCATGGACATCCATTAATTTACGCATAAATTAATAGTCACAATGGTGATGTTGTAAGCTCAATATGCAAAAATTCTTAAAATTACATATGTAACAAGTTCTTTGAAGGTTCCAAACCTTCCTATTGAATAAATACTTTGAATTTTAGTAAGCATAGTATAGATAATCCTCAAATTAATGAGGTAGATCTAGTAGTGGGCAAGAAACTTGCTGCCTAAAAGCACGGTCTCTGGGCTGATAAGTTCACGGATGAACAAACCGCAGCCAATGCTTAGGTCTCCACTACCCATGCTCTACTAATTATCAAAGTAAAATTCACTAACTCTTACATGTGATATGAGTTGCCTGAAGGTTCCAAACCTTCCAATTGAATAAATACTTTAAATTTTAGTAAGCATAGTACAGATAATCCTCAAATTAATGAGGTAGATCTAGTAGTGGGCAAGAAACTTGCTGCCTAAAAGCACGGTCTCTGGGCAGATAAGTTCATAAATGAACAAACCGCAGCCAATGCTTAGGTCTCCACTACCCATGCTCTACTAATTATCAAAGTAAAATTCAATAACTCCATATCCTGTTATTTTGGATAGCACGTGTAGGTAATCATCCCGAGGGATGTAGACCTCATAGAGATAGGCATTCCAAATGCTGCCACAAGCACGGTCTCTGGGCTACTAAATTCTATAAAAGAATTTAGTGCAGCCAATGCTTAGGACTCTATCTCCCTATGCTCTTGATCCAAAATAATGTAATTTCATTTTTGCATGAGTTTTATTAAGTCTAAACTTAATAAATGCTATATTTATATGCAAACATAAATGAATGCGTAAATCATAGCAAGTAGAGATATGTGAATTATTAATGTAAAACAGACAATAATTCACGAACTAAAATCTGCTATATATACAATAAAACAGATATGTCTTTACAATATATGCAGTCTAAATTACGAATTTAGACGCCTAAGATAACTTTGAACTGAAATTACATATAAAACAGAGTCTTATACTGAAATTCAGAATTAAAAATGGTAAATGTAGACCATTTTGGGCTCTGAAAGCAGCCCAGGCGGCCTGCCAGACGGGCCAGGCAGCGGCCTTGTGGCCTGCACGCCGGCCCAGCCAGGCTGGCCTGCCCAGGCGGCCCAACAGAGGGCCAATAAGTCGGCGGCTAGGGTTTCAAAAGAAACCCTAACCACCCAGGGACTTCAGCCGCCGCCACCAGGGAAGTTCCTGGCCGCCGCCAGGGAGCGAAGATCTCCCAGCCGATGCCCACGCCTGGGGCTACACCGCGCCCGCGCCGAGCGCGAGTTGGCGCGCGTGCCAGGCTTCCTTGGCCGCCACGCTAGCGCCTGGGGCTCGCCGTCGCCGGGCCGAGCGCCTGGTGCTCCTCTGCACCCGCGCCTGACGAGCGCCGAGCTCCCTCGTGGGGCCCGCGTCGAGCTGGCTGAGGGCTCCCCTGCGCCCACGCCGAGCGCCTGGTGCGCGCTCGCGCCAGGGCCACTGCGCACGCCTGCGCGCGGCTGTGTGGGGCCTGCCCGAGCGCCGCCAGCCGCCGGGCGGAGAGCCGCCATCGGGCTCCAGCAAGGAGCCGCCGCGCCAAGGGTCCTCGCCGGCTCGTCTGGCCGGCCGGGGGCCGTCAGCGCCTGGCGACACGCCGAGGGCCTCTGCGCACGCCGGCCGCGCTCGGGAGGCCACGCCGAGCCCCTGGAGCGCGCCTTCGCCGGGGTCTGCTCCGCGCCCGTGCTCTGGAGCCGCGACGAGCGCCCTCGGAGGCGGCCCGCGAGTCGCGCGCGCCCGCCGGGGCTTCTCCCGCGCCAGGGAGGTCCGGCCGCGCCGAGCCACTAACCGGATGTCGCGCAGAGCGTCGGCGTGCTCCGCAGAGCGCGCTCGCGCCGGGTATGTCGCGCCGCTCCCCACCCCCTCCCCCCAAACGGCCGACATGGCGGCCGGATCGAGGGCCATTAGGCCCTCCGATTGGAGGAGGAAGATGAGGCCACCCCATTTGGGTGATGGCCGGTGAAGATGATGCGGCCTCTCGGGGCATCAACAGCGCGAGCAGGCTGCCCACGACGGGCAGCGATGGTCCCAACGACCACAGGCACTGGTGGAGATGGCGAGCGACGAGCAACTGCCGCTGCAGTGGGCGGAGGTGGCGGTGGTGCCTCCAAATCGACGTCCATAGGAGCGGATGCAGACGATCCCACGTCAAACACCGGCGCTGGTGGCGACGGGGATGCAGTGGGGAGTCCACACTCCACCACCGGCAGCGGAACCACCGCTGTCCATCCATGGAGAACGCAGAAGTGCACATTTTGCACTTGCACACGGCGTTCAGTGATCTCGTGCACTGGTGGGAGTGCCGTGGCTTGCCCAACGGTGAACGCTTCCAACATCGCATCATCAACAATATGAAGAACTTCGCGCATACGGCGTATGCGCATGGAAACGGTATGCTCCATACCTTGCTGTTGATGTGCAGATCGATTTTGCTGTTCTTGTCAAGAACAGCGTGTTATTCCACTTTCCCCTTCTCTGATTTCTCCTTGAGACAGTGTTGATAACGTGTTGTGTTCTATTGCAGTGCTCAGTGGCAAATGGAGAGAGACAGAGAGAAATGACAGGGATGAATTCTTTATTGCATGCAGGGTAGTATATATACATGTGTTCCCAAGGGGTGTGTCCCTTGGGAATAACTGTCACATGGATGGATTAGATCACATGGACAAATATTTTGTAACAATAGCCGCTCAAACCATACCAAGTGAAACAAAAATTTTAATAGATATAACCCAATTACAGGCAGCCGCTATCCTCGGCCTTCAACCACCCTCACCCGGACACCGTCACCTAGCCGCCGTCAGATTGCGCTGCGTCTCCGTGACCTACGTCTGTGATCCGTCCCGTCGTGCGATGTCCGGCTACCCTCCCACGCCGTCCTCCGTTCATCTGACCGTCTTGTTGGCGTTGATCTGAACAGTACCAATTACCACGAGTGTTGTCCTTTGCAGCAGTGCGGACGATTCGTGACCTAGGTGCACGACCGGCGTCTTCCCTGCGTTGCATCGGACGGTCCGCGATGGCGCATAGTCGTCTTTCTCATCACTGGAATCTAGATCTTGCCTCCTAGGGAAAGAGATCTTAGGGCGCTTTAGGTCGACAGATCACCCGGAGTGTCCCTAGACGACGTGGAGTCGTCTATAAATTAAGAGATTAATTCGATAAAGAGATCTTGAATCGATAACTGGATCTTGCCCCTCGGGAGAGATAAGATATTTGGATCGTCTTGGTGTCGGCATGCCACACAAGACGAATTTAGACCACGTAGAGTCAAATAGGGGTATGCGGAAAGCTACAAATAAGGCTATGCCTAGAGATGACAATGGAGATTTCCCCGTTGGGGAATGGCTCCCCATCCCTGTCCCCGCGAACGCTTACGGGGGAGCTTTTTCTCCCATCCCCATCCCCGTAGAGGAATTTATCCCCGTGGGGAACCCCACGGGGAATCTGTCGCCGCTAGAAATACAATATTTAAAGATAAATTTAAATTGATAGTATCAAATTAATACAAATTTAACAAACAAGATTAAAAATTAAAAGAGATATTGTCGGGGACCATAATTAGGGGTACCTTCAAGACTCCTAATTCTCAGCTGGTAACCCCCATCAGCATAAAGCTGCAAAGGCCTGATGGGTGCGACCAAGTCACGGATCAGTCCATTCGAGCGACTCGATCACGCCTCGCCCGAGCCTAGCCTCGGACAAGGGCAGCCGACCCCGGAGGATTTCCGTCTCGCCCGAGGCCCCCCTCCAACGGCGAACATATCTCCAGCTCGCCCGAGGCCCTGCCTTCGCTAAGAAGCAACCCTGACTAAATCGCCGCACCGACCGACCAAGTCGCAAGAGCATTTAATGCAAAGGTGGCCTGACACCTTTATCCTGACGCGCGCCCCCCGGTAGAGCCGAAGTGACCGCCGTCACTTCGCCGCTCCACTGACCGGCCTGACAGAAGGACAGCGCCGCCTGCGCCACTCCGACTGCGGTGCCATTTGACAGAGTGAGGCTGACAGGCAGTCAGGCCCCGCCGGAGGCACCATAGGAAGCTCCGCTCCACCCGACCTAGGGCTCGGACTCGGGCTCAGCCCCGGAAGACGGCGAACTCCGCTCCGCCCGACCCAGGGCTCGGACTCGGGCTAAGTCCCGGAAGACGGCGAACTCCGCTTCGCCCGACCCAGGGCTCAGACTCGGGCTAAGTCCCGGAAGACGGCGAACTCCGCTCCGCCCGACCCAGGGCTCGGACTCGGGCTAAGTCCCGGAAGACGACGAACCCCGCTCCGCCCGACCTAGGGCTCGGACTCGGGCTAAGTCCCGGAAGACGGCGAACTCCGCTCCACCCGACCCAGGGCTCGGACTCGGGCTAAGTCCCAGAAGACGATGAACTCCGCTTCGCCCGACCCCAGGGCTCGGACTCCGCCCTGGCCTCAGCCGACGACCTCCGCCTCGCCCGACCCAGGGGCTTGGACTCGGCCTCGGCCACGGAAGACAGACTCGACCTCGGCTTCGGAGGAGCCTCCGCATCGCCCAACCTAGGGCGCAGGCCAGCCACGTCAACAGGAGGCGCCATCATCACCCTACCCCGAGCTGACTCGGGCCACAGGGAACCAGACCGGCGTCCCATCTGGCTAGCTCCGCCAGATAGGCAATGATGGCGCCCCGCATGCTCTGTGACGACGGCGGCTCTCAGCCCCCTTACGGAAGCAAGAGGACGTCAGCAAGGACCCAACCGCTCCGACAGCTGTCCCTCCGCCAGGCTCCATCGCTCCTCCAACGGCCACGACATCACACCAGCTGGGTGCCAAAATCTCTCCGGCTGCCACGACGGCATGTACTTAGGGCGCTAGCTCTCCCCCGCTAGACACGTAGCACTCTGCTACACCCCCCATTGTACACCTGGATCCTCTCCTTACGCCTATAAAAGGAAGGACCAGGGCCCTCTTAGAGAGGGTTGGCCGCGCGGGGACGAGGACGAGAACAGGCGCTCGCTTGGGGCCGCTCGCTCCCTCTCCCGCGTGGACGCTTGTAACCCCCTACTACAAGCGCACCCGACCTGGGCGCGGGACGAACACGAAGGTCGCAGGATTCCCACCTCTCTCATGCCGGTCTCCGGCCGCCTCGCTCTCCCCCCTTCGCGCTCGCCCTCGCGCTCGACCCATCTGGGCTGGGGCACGCGGCGACATCCACTCGTCGGCCCAGGGACCCCCCGGTCTCGAAACGCCGACAGTTGGCGCGCCAGGTAGGGGCCTGCTGCGTGTTGACGAACAGCTTCCTGTCAAGCTCCAGATGGGCAGTCTCCAGCAACCTCTCCAACCCGGGACGGTGCTCCGTTTCGGGAGTCTTGAGTTCGTGTCCCTCGACGGCAGCTACGACATGATACTCCTTCCACCGCCGCGCGACAACGACAATGGCGGCTGGCAGCCCGCCCGCCGGCGGCGGAATCGACGACGTCTTCCCCGCGTAGTGGAAGAACGACCTTCGAGCTCATCCTGCCCTTTCCCCCGCCGACGGAGGGGAAGGCAGGGCGACCAAGGCCAAGCAGGAGGCAGCGCCTCGTTGGCTGTCGAGCGAGCCGACAGCACCGGCAGACCAACGAGGGGCGCACCGGGTATCGACTTCGCGCCTGAGTCGAAGACGAGCGCCGTCTCCCCGCGACACGCCCATCCCGAGCAAGCGGACGACGCCAGCGCGCTCGCGGAGAGCTTGCTGGACGTCACCCTCGCACCTGAGACGACGGTGCAGTCAGTCTCCGACGTGACTTCATCGCCGCTCGTCGACCAAAAGGTACCGACCGATTCCCATCCTACGTCATTTGGATTCAGCCTCAACCCGCCTAGCGACCTCGCTTTGGCAGACGCTCTCGTAGAGGCAAATCCAGACCCTCTGGGGTTTCGTGTGCGGTCACCTTGGGACCGGCTGATGGACGTCTCGACCTACGGGCCCTCTGGGTCCGAGGAAGACGACGGGCCCAACATCTGTTGGGATTTCTCTGGACTTGGCAACCCCAGTGCCATGCGGGACTTCATGACCGCATGTGACTACTGCCTTTCTGACTGTTCCGACGGTAGCCGCAGCCTTGGCGACGAGGACTGCGGCTCAAGCCGCGAATGTTTCCACGTCGATCTAGGGGGTCCCTCCGAAGGCAATCATCTCGGCATGCCGGAGGACGGTGATCTCCCTAGGCCAGTGCCCCGCGTTGACATCCCACGGGAGCTAGCTGTGGTCCCCGTTCAGGCGGGGGGTCATGACCCACAGCTCGAGCAAATCCGCGGGGTGCAGGTCAGGCTCGACGAGGGAGCAGGAGCGCTTGAGCCGATCCGTCGGGACGTCGGGTAGGCATGGGCGGGCCAACCCCCGGCCGAAGAAATACGTCATCTGCCCCAGGGTTTCCAGCACCGCGTCGCCGACGACGCCAGGGTCAGGCCGCCACCCGCAGCTAGTGGCGTTGGCCAGAACCTGGCTGCCGCAGCGATGCTTCTCCGCGCGATGCCGGAGCCATCAACCACCGAGGGCCGGCGAATCCAGGGGGAGCTCAAGAATCTCCTGGAAGGCGCCGCAGTCCGACGGGCCGAGAGCTCTGCCTCCCGAAGGCAGGGATACCCCTCGGAACCTCATGCCGCGACTTCCCGATTCATGCGGGAAGCCTCGGTCTACACCGGACGCACGCGCAACACCGCGCCTGCGGCCCCGGGCCGCCTCGACAACGAGCACCATCACCGCGACCGACGGGCCCACCTCGACGAGAGGGTGTGCCGAGGCTACCACCCCAGGCGTGGGGGACGCTACGACAGCGGGGAGGATCGGAGTCCCTCGCCCGAACCACCCGGTCCGCAAGCCTTCAGCCGAGCCATCCGACGGGCGTCGTTCCCGACCCGGTTCCGACCCCCGACTACTATCACAAAGTACTCGGGGGAGACGAGACCGGAACTGTGGCTCGCGGACTACCGTCTGGCCTGCCAACTGGGTGGAACGGACGATGACAACCTCATCATCCGCAACCTCCCCCTGTTCCTCTCTAACTCCGCTCGCGCCTGGTTGGAGCACCTGCCCCCGGGGAAGATCTCCAACTGGGACGACCTAGTCCAAGCCTTCGCCGGCAATTTCCAGGGCACATATGTGCGCCCCGGGAATTCCTGGGACCTCCGAAGCTGCCGGCAGCAGCCGGGAGAGTCTCTCCGGGACTACATCCGGCGATTCTCGAAGCAGCGCACCGAGCTGCCCAACATCACCGACTCGGATGTCATTGGCGCGTTCCTCGCCGGCACCACCTGCCGCGACCTGGTGAGCAAGTTGGGTCGCAAGACCCCCACCAGGGCGAGCGAGCTGATGGACATCGCCACCAAGTTCGCCTCCGGCCAGGAGGCGGTCGAGGCTATCTTCCGAAAGGACAAGCAGCCCCAGGGCCGCCCATCGGAAGATGCTCCCGAGGCGTCGACTCAGCGCGGCGCCAAGAAGAAAGGCAAGAAGAAGTCGCAAGCGAAACGCGACGCCGCCGACGCGGACCTTGTCGCCGCCGCCGAGTACAAGAACCCTCGGAAGCCCCCTGGAGGTGCCAACCTCTTCGACAAGATGCTCAAGGAGCCGTGCCCCTATCACCAGGGACCCGTCAAGCACACCCTTGAGGAGTGCGTCATGCTTCGGCGCCACTTCCACAGGACCGGGCCACCCGCGGAAGGTGGTCGGGCCCGCGACGACGACAAGAAGGAAGATCAGCAAGCAGGAGAGTTCCCCGAGGTCCGCGACTGCTTCATGATCTACGATGGGCAAGCGGCGAATGCCTCGGCTCGGCACCGCAAGCAAGAGCGCCGGGAGGTCTGCGCGGTGAAGGTGGCGGCGCCAGTCTACCTAGACTGGTCCGACAAGCCTATCACCTTCGACCAAGCTGACCACCCCGACCACGTGCCGAGCCCGGGGAAATACTCGCTCGTCGTCGACCCCGTCATCGGCGACGTCAGGCTCACCAAGGTCCTCATGGACGGAGGCAGCAGCCTCAACATCATCTACGCCGAGACCCTCGGGCTCCTGCGCGTCGATCTGTCCTCCGTCCGAGCAGGCGCCGCGCCCTTCCATGGGATCATTCCTGGGAAGCGCGTCCAGCCCCTCGGACAACTCGACCTCCCCGTCTGCTTCGGAACGCCCTCCAACTTCCGAAGGGAGACCCTGACGTTCGAGGTGGTCGGGTTCCGAGGAACCTACCACGCGGTACTGGGGAGGCCATGCTACGCGAAGTTCATGGCCGTCCCCAACTACACCTACCTAAAGCTCAAGATGTCGGGCCCCAACGGGGTCATCACCGTCGGCCTCACGTACAAGCACGCGTTCGAATGCGACATGGAGTGCGTGGAGTACGCCGAGGCCCTTGCCGAGTCCGAGGCCCTCATCGCCGACCTGGAAGGCCTCTCCAAGGAGGTGCCAGACGTGAAACGTCATGCCGGCAACTTCGAGCCAGTGGAGACGGTTAAGGTCGTCCCCCTCGACCCCAGCGGCGACACCTCCAAGCAGATCCGGATCGGCTCCGGGCTCGATCCCAAATAGGAAGCAGTGCTCGTCGACTTCCTCCGCGCGAACGCCGACGTCTTCGCGTGGAGTCCCTCGGACATGCCCGGTGAAAGGGAATTAGGCTTACACCTAGTTCATATATAATTTTGGTGGTTGAATTGCCAACACAAATCTTTGGACTAACTAGTTTGCCCAAGTGTATAGATTATACAGGTGTAAAAGGTTCACACTCAGCCAATAAAAAGACCAAGTTTTGGATTCAACAAAGGAGCAAAGGGGCAACCGAAGGCACCCCTGGTCTGGCGCACCGGACTGTCCGGTGTGCCACCGGACATGTCCGGTGCACCAGGGGGACTCAGACTCAAACTCGCCACCTTCGGGAATTCCCAGAGGCGACTCGGCTATAATTCACCGGACTGTCCGGTGTACACCGGACAGTGTCCGGTGCGCCAAGGGAAGTCGGCCTCAGGAACTCGCCAGCTTCGGGAAACTCCAACGGCTAGTCCACTATAATTCACCGGACTGTCCGGTGTGCACCGGACTGTCCGGTGCGACTCCGGTGCAACGGCTATCTCCGCGCCAACGGCTCTCTGCCGCGCATTTAATGCGCGCTCTGCGCGCGCAGATGGCAGGCGTGCCCATACTGGCACACCGGACAAGGAACAGTACCTGTCCAGTGTGCACCGGACACCCAGGCGGGCCCACAAGTCAGAAGCTCCAACGGTCAGAATCCAACGGCAGTGATGACGTGGTAGGGGGCACCGGACTGTCCGGTGCGCCATCGAGCAGGCAGCCTCCCAACGGCCACTTTTGGTGGTTGGGGCTATAAATACCCCAACCACCCCACCATTTATTGCATCCAAGTTTTCCCACTTCTCAACCACTTACAAGAGCTAGGCATTCAACTCTAGACACATGCAAAGAGATCAAATCCTCTCTAATTCCACACAAAGCCCTAGTGACTAGTGAGAGTGATTTGTCGTGTTCATTTGAGCTCTTGCGCTTGGATTGCTTCTTTTCTTTCTCACTTGTTCTTGTGATCAAAACTCCATTGTAATCAAGGCAAGAGGCACCAATTGTGTGGTGGCCCTTGCGGGGAAGTTTTGTTCCCGGCTTTGATTTGAGAAGAGAAGCTCACTCGGTCCGAGGGACCGTTTGAGAGAGGGAAGGGTTGAAAGAGACCCGGCCTTTGTGGCCTCCTCAACAGGGAGTAGGTTTGAAAGAACCGAACCTCGGTAAAACAAATCGGCGTGTCACACACTTCATTATTCGCTTGCGATTTGTTTTGCGCCCTCTCTCGCGGACTCGTTTATATTTCTAACACTAACCCGGCTTGTAGTTGTGTTTATATTTGTAAATTTCAGTTTCGCCCTATTCACCCCCCCTCTAGGCGACTATCAATTGGCATACCGAGGGATGTCGCCGAGCACTCGCTGGATATTCGGGCCGGAGCCCGACCCGTCAAGCAGTCTCTGCGCCGATTCGACGAGGAGAAGCGCAGAGCGATAGGCGAGGAGATCCACAAGCTAATGGCGGCAGGGTTCATCAAAGAGGTATTCCATCCCGAATGGCTTGCCAACCCTGTGCTTGTGAGAAAGAAAGGGGGAAATGGCGGATGTGTGTACACTACACTGGTCTCAACAAAGCATGTCCGAAGGTTCCCTACCCTCTGCCTCGCATCGACCAAATCGTGGATTCCACTGCTGGGTGCGAAACCCTGTCTTTCCTCGATGCCTACTCAGGGTATCATCAAATCAAGATGAAAGAGTCCGACCAGCTCGCGACTTCTTTCATCACACCCTTCGGCATGTACTGCTATGTCACCATGCCGTTCGGTTTGAGGAATGCGGGCGCGATGTACCAGCGGTGCATGAACCATGTGTTCGGCGAACACATTGGCCGCACGGTCGAGGCCTACGTTGATGACATCGTAGTCAAGACGAGGAAGGCCTCCAGCCTCCTTTCCGACCTTGAAACGACATTCCAGTGTCTCAAGGCGAAAGGCGTCAAGCTCAATCCCGAAAAGTGTGTCTTCGGGGTGCCCCGAGGCATGCTCTTGGGGTTCATCGTCTCCGAGCGGGGCATCGAAGCCAACCCGGAGAAGATCGCAGCCATCACCAGCATGGGGCCCATCAAGGACTTAAAGGGCGTACATAGGGTCATGGGATGTCTCGCGGCTCTGAGCCGTTTCATCTCACGTCTCGGCGAAAGAGGTCTACCTCTGTACCGCCTCTTAAGGAAAGCCGAGTGCTTCACTTGGACCCCCGAGGCCGAGGAAGCTCTCGGGAACTTGAAGGCGCTCCTCACAAAGGCGCCTATCTTGGTGCCTCCAGCTGCCGGAGAAGCCCTCTTGGTCTACGTCGCCGCAACCACTCAGGTGGTTAGCGCCGCGATTGTGGTCGAAAGGCAAGAAGAGGGGCATGCATTGCCCATTCAGAGGCCGGTTTACTTCGTCAGCGAGTGCCGAGAGGCCTCGGGTAGGATCGCAAAGTGGGCGGTGGAAATCATGGGCGAGACGATCTCGTTCGCCCCTCGGAAGGCCATCAAGTCCCAGGTCTTGGCGGACTTCGTGGCTGAATGGGTCGACACCCAGCTACCGACGGCTCCGATCCAACCGGAGCTCTGGACCATGTTATTCGACGGGTCGCTGATGAAGACAGGGGCCGGCGCAGGCCTACTCTTCGTCTCACCCCTCGGAAAGCATCTACGCTACGTGCTACGCCTCCACTTCCCGGCGTCCAACAATGTGGCCGAATATGAGGCTCTGGTCAACGGGTTGCGGATCACCATCGAGCTAGGAGTCCGACGCCTCGACGCTCATGGTGACTCGCAGCTCGTCATCGACCAAGTCATGAAGAACTCCAATTGCCGCGACCCGAAGATGGAGGCCTACTACGATGAGGTTCGGCGCCTGGAAGACAAGTTCTACGGGCTCGAGCTCAACCACATCGCTCGGTGCTACAACGAGACTGCGGACGAGCTGGCTAAAATAGCCTCGGGGCGAACGACGGTTCCCCCGGACGTCTTCTCCCGAGACCTACATCAACCCTCCGTCAAGATCGACGACACGTCCGAGCCTGAGGTACCCTCGGCCCAGTCCGAGGCACCCACGGCTCAACCCGAGGCGCCCTCGGCTCAGTCCGAGGCACCCTCGGCTCATCCCGAGGCACCCTCAGCTCGGCCCGAGGCGCCCTCGGTTCAGTCCGAGGTACCCTCGGCCCCCGAGGGTGAGGCACTGCGCGTCGAGGAGGAGCAAAGCGGGGTCGCGCCTAATCGAAACTGGCAGACCCAGTACCTGCAATATCTCCACCGAGGAGAGCTACCCCTCGACCGAGCCGAGGCTCGGCGGGTGGCGCGGCGCGCAAAGTCGTTCGTCTTGCTGGGAGATGAGAAGGAGCTCTACCACCGCAGCCCCTCAGGCATCCTCCAGCGATGCATCTCCATCGCCGAAGGTCAGGAACTCCTGCGAGAGATACACTCGGGGGGCTTGCGGCCATCACACAGCGCCTCGAGCCCTTGTCGGGAACGCTTTTCGGCAAGGCTTCTACTAGCCGACGGCGGTGGCCGACGCTACCAGAATCGTCCGCACCTGCGAAGGGTGTCAATTCTATGCGAAGCAGACCCACCTGCCCGCTCAGGCTCTGCAGACAATACCCATCACCTGGCCCTTTGCTGTGTGGGGTCTGGACATCGTCGGCCCCTTGCAGAAGGCACCCGGGGGCTACACGCACCTGCTGGTCGCCATCGACAAATTCTCCAAGTGGATCGAGGTCCGACCTCTGAACAACATCAGGTCCGAGCAGGCGGTGGCGTTCTTCACCAACATCATCCATCGCTTCGGGGTCCCGAACTCCATCATCACCGACAATGGCACCCAGTTCACCGGCAGAAAGTTCTTGGACTTCTGCGAGGATCACCACATCCGGGTGGCCTGGGCCGTCGTGGCTCATCCCATGTCAAATGGACAAGTAGAGCGTGCCAATAGCATGATCCTACAAGGGCTCAAGCCTCGGATCTACAACGACCTCAACAAGTTCGGCAAGCGATGGATGAAGGAACTCCCCTCGGTGGACTGGAGTCTGAGGACAACGCCGAGCCGAGCCACGGGCTTCACACCGTTCTTTCTAGTCTATGGGGCCGAAGCCATCTTGCCCACAGACTTAGAATACGGCTCCCCAAGGACGAGGGCCTACACCGACCAAAGCAACCAAGTCAGCCGAGAAAACTCGCTGGACCAGCTGGAGGAGGCTCGGGACCAGGCCTTGCTACACTCGGCGCGGTACCAGCAGTCCCTGCGATGCTACCACGCCCGAGGGGTCCGGTCCCGAGACCTCCAGGTGGGCGACCTGGTGCTTCGGCTGCGACAAGACGCCCGAGGGAGGCACAAGCTCACGCCTCCCTGGGAGAGGCCATTCGTCATCGCCAAGGTTCTGAAGCCCGGAACGTACAAGCTGGCCAACAGTCAAGGCGAAGTCTACGGTAACGCTTGGAACATCCAACAGCTACGTCGCTTCTACCCTTAAGATGTTTTCAAGTTGTTCATATACCTCGCACCCACGCAAAGTTTAGTCATCAAGGAAGGGTCGGCCTCGCCTCGGCAAAGCCCGACCCTCCCTCGGGGGCTAAAAGGGGGGAACCCCCTCTGCGTTGAAATTTTCCTCGAAAAAAGATCTCTTCTGCCAGAATGTCTTTCGTGCTTTTTGACTACTTCGAAAAGTGGATCCTGAAAACGATGGAGTACACGTAAGCAGCCAAGGCTGACCGAGCCGAGGGACTCCTACGCCTCCGGGATACGGATACCTCACTCATCACCTTCTGCGATAAGTAACTCACGTTCGGATAAGTGGTTCCGCGGACCGAACAAGTCTTCACGTTCGGAAGTTCTTCTGCCGAAGTGATCCTTCGAGCCTTCTCGACTGAGTCGGTGACAGAGCCTCATGGACGGGTAAAAGTGCGCGTAAGCGGCAAGGCCGACCGAGCCGAGGGACTCCTACGCCTCCGGGATACGGATACCTCACTCATCACCTTCCGTGAGAAGCAACTCTCGCTCGCACAAACATCCCTGTTGCCGACAAAAAAAGTCCAGATACTCGAAACAAGAAGAAAAGAGACGCAGCTTTACAACACAGCGAGGGTGTGTGTTCTGGCCTCGGCGGCCGTAGGAGACACACGCTACAAGACGATCTGATCCTGCAGGCTCGGGTCTTGACGCTGGAAGGGGGCAGCAGCACCCTCGGCATCGACGACACCTTCGGCGAGGTCCGACCTAGCCTCGGACGGCGACGCGGTCCAAGGATCTCCGCTCTAAAGGACGACGTCATCGCCACACCCGGGCAATCGCTGCCAGGGTCTTCTCCGGAAATCTAGCCCGAGCAGGCGGCTCGGCCGGTCACTCTGGGCCTCGGCCAACCATCTTCCAAGGGCGCCAGCCCGACCCGAGGCCTCGGCTGGTCAACTCCGGCGTCGGTCCCGCTAACGGACGACCCGGATAGGCTCCGGCCAACCAGGTTTCATTTTCGAGCCAACTCCGCCCCTGTTCATGCTGATATCGCTACCCCTGGCCTCGGCTCATCGGAGAGCAGCCAAGGGGTCCCTTTAACTAAGCTAGAGAAGCCTCAGACAACAAGGCCGACCGAGCCGAGGGACTCCTACGCCTCCGGGATACGGATACCTCACTCGTCACCTTGACACGGGGCGACTCACGCTTGGTGAAGTGGTTCGGACAACCAACATGCGAGTCCTAGTGCTCGAAAATGAGGAAAAAACACTGGCATCCAAAGTGCCATTACAAACGGAACTCTGGTTCCGTCCCCGCGGGTATGAGCAACCTCGAGCCTGCGAGGCGACGAACATCGGGAGACCCGCCAGTGACCTCTGCAGCAGCAGTCGTGGTCCTGGGTGGACGCGGCCGCCGGAGGGCTCTCGTTCGCGTTCCCGCTCAAGGGACGTGAACCAGCTATTAATGCCAAAGAGCGGGCCGCTCCCAAGCGCACCGGCAGGTCCTCGCTGCCGTCCCCGCCGCGAATGCGAGGAAGAGGGCGGAATGTTGCATCCTAGCTGGGCAGCAACAGTTCGCCTTCCCCGGCATGGCTGGAGGACGTCTTCGCCGCAGGGTTGGAGGGCAATTGCCACCACCAGAAGCTGGAAGAAGAGGTGGCCCACTGACCCGCGCAGGAGGTAGAGCCCCAGCTCGCCTCGCTCCCCGCCCCAGCGAGGATGACGAACACCCTCGACGCTGAGGGCGGGATCGAGATCACAGCCCGGCTTGCCTCTCCCCATCCAGGAGCTGGAGGTCACCGTCTTGGGTGACCACCAGCGGAGGGGTGCAACTGGGCTGTGTGATGAAAATCCTTGAAGCCGAACGATGGCTGAAAGGTACCAACTCCCGCGGAGTTGCGTTCCCCCAACGACGGGGCAGAAAGACGGCGGATCTCCCCCATCCGGGGGCTTGGAAGGTGGAAAGACACGATGCATAAGGGAGCGCGAAGACATGGTCGCCTTCCAAGGGGGTCACCCTCCTTTTAAGGGCGGTTCTCCCTACTCGCGTCCCCAGCCGTCACGGGCTGAGTCTTCTCCAACACACTCCAAGGTCCTCCCCTACGGCGCGGGGGCTGGGTCCCACACGTCATGCAAGCCGACTCAGGGCAGAAGAAGCCAAACCACCGCGCGCGGTGCATACAACCGCCCAGCGGTTACAAGCGACCCTCCACTTTTGCCCCGACCAACGGGCGAAAGGGGCGGGCAGCCATGCAGGCGGCATGCAACCGCGCCAAGTGGGCGCGCTTCTCCGACTCCCAACACGCCTAGCCTGGAGGCCCAGGCCCATGCGTCATGCAACCGGTGCTCCGGATGCTACGTATGAGTAACTGCATCGCCACCTGCGCCACCACCGCGCCTCCTCGACTGCGGAACCAATACCGCGACTCGAGACGACCCATCGCACGACCCAGCAGCGCCAGCCTGGCGCGGCGGTCAGTGCGGCCAAAAATGGGCCGGCAGTAATGATGGTGGCAGGCGGGCAGGAGCAGCAGTCACGCCGTCAGCCAAGCTCACATCCCATCCAGGGGCAGCGAGAGAACCCTCTCTCACAGCGTGAAGACAACGCGCCCGTGTTCCGTTCCTCGAGCGGCTCGCGCACGCGCAACGACCGCCCCGCCAACCACTTGCCCCGCCGCATTAACTCCACGGCGGGACAGGCGGCGCCTCTGGCAGGAGAAGCGGGCGACGCTTCGCCTTCGCCATAATGATCGCGCCAGTAAAGGTACGCCGCGTCGTTCTACTTCGTATCCTTTTCCTTTTTTCCTCTTTCTCTCTCTCTTGCAACAGGGACCGGGAAAGGGGGATACCCCGAAAAGGGTCCTTCCCCGTGAAGGAACCAGGCTCCGAGCCTCCCTACTGATCAAAGGTTCGAAGGCTGGCCCCCCGAAGGGTTCAACAGCCGCCTCAAATCGCGTGGGCCCTACACCCACTACTGGTCAGAGGTTCGAAGGCTGGCCCCCCGAAGGGTTCCACGACCGCCTCAGGCTACTCGGGCTCCGTGCCCATTACTGATCAGGGGTTCGAAGGCTGGCCCCCGAAGGGTTCACAGCCGCCTCAGACGCCGAGCGAGGGATGACCATGGGTACATTCGATACATAACCAAGGCTCGGGCTGCGCTCCCGAGGTACCCTAGGACATTTCCGAGACCAGCGGGAGCGATCTTGTAACGAAATCCCATCAGAGGGAGGCATCGAGCCCTCGGACCCCGTCGCCAGGGGACCGGGTCCGGCAGATCACCCGCAAGTACTTTTGGGCGTGCCTCTGGGCCCCTAGCCGACCCCTAACGAACGGGGCACGGACGTCCACTCGGATTACCCGCTTGCAGCTCACCGGAGACACCATGTTCGGCGCCCATCGAGGGCAACATGGCGCTTTCCCCCTCCTCCTTGCGGAAAGGCAACGCAGGGGCGTATGTAAAAAAGCCGAGTCTGTCCCTGATCGCCCTCTCGCCCTGTGCAGAGGCTCGGGGGCTGCTCTCGCAAACCCGGCTCTGGCCGAACCGTTGACAGCGTCAACATACCAGCCCGAGAACTTGGGACCCGACCGTACACCCGGGCTATGGCCAGCTCGCATGAGGGAACAACCAGACCAGCCGAAGCATTACGCGAGGCATTAAGACCTCGGAGGAGTGAAACCACTCCTCCGAGGCCTCGGGGGCTACACCCGGCGGGTGCGCTCGCGCGCACCCACCGGAAAAAAACGCAACCGAGAAAGGCTGGTCCCCTTGCAAAAAAGTGCGACGAAAGCCTCCAAGTGAGTGCTAACACTCCCTTTGAGGCTCGGGGGCTACTGTCGGGGACCATAATTAGGGGTACCCTCAAGACTCCTAATTCTCAGCTGGTAACCCCCATCAGCATAAAGCTGCAAAGGCCTGATGGGTGCGACCAAGTCAGGGATCAGTCCATTCGAGCGACTCGATCACGCCTCGCCCGAGCCTAGCCTCGGACAAGGGCAGCCGACCCCGGAGGATTTCCGTCTCGCCCGAGCCCCCCCTCCAACGGCGAACATATCTCTGGCTCGCCCGAGGCCCTGCCTTCGCTAAGAAGCAACCCTGACTAAATCGCCGCACCGACCGACCAAGTCGCAGGAGCATTTAATGCAAAGGTGGCCTGACACCTTTATCCTGACGCGCACCCCCCGGCAGAGCCGAAGTGACCGCCGTCACTTCACCGCTCCACTGACCGGCCTGACAGAAGGACAGCGCCGCCTGCGCCACTCCGACTGCGGTGCCATTTGACAGAGTGAGGCTGATAGGCAGTCAGGCCCCGCCGGAGGCACCATAGGAAGCTCCGCTTCGCCCGACTCAGGGCTCGGACTCGGGCTCAGCCCCGGAAGACGGCGAACTCCGCTCCGCCCGACCCAGGGCTCGGACTCGGGCTAAGTCCCGGAAGACGACGAACTCCGCTCCGACCGACCTAGGGCTCGGACTCGGGCTAAGTCTCGGAAGACGGCGAACTCCGCTCCGCCCAACCCAGGGCTCGGACTCGGGCTAAGTCCCGAAAGACAGCGAACTCCGCTCCGCCCGACCCAGGGCTCGGACTTGGGCTAAGTCCCGGAAGACGGTGAACTCCGCTCCGCCCGACCCAGGGCTCGGACTCGGGCTAAGTCCCAGAAGACGATGAACTCCGCTTCGCCCGACCCCAGTGTCGGTGTTTTGGGTCCGACCGCACACCCTGGGGTTGCCCCTCAAGGTGTTTTCTAGGAGTAGGACGGTGTCAACGACTGTAGCAAAATGGTTCGTGCCGATCGCACGAGAGACGGTGGACAAGATTTACAGGTTCGGGCCGCTTAGAGATGCGTAATACCCTACGTCCTGGTGAGAATTCGGATGTGGTTACAAGAGGGCTCTCTGGGTTGAAGGCACAGAGAGTTTACGTGGGTGGCTAAGTAAGATAGGGTCGGTCGATCTGAAGGGGTGCCCCCTAGGCCTTATATACTCGACCGTGGGGCAGTACACGTGGATATGATAACAACAAGTAGCTAAAAGGTAGTGAACCTCCCGAGTTTATCCCTACATAACCTTCGCCGACTTATCCTCGCATGGCTCCGTAGCATGAGGGCTCCAGCGCGGGATAGTCGGGTCTCCGTTGTGATTTACTCGCTCGATGTTGTGGGTCGTCCGGGTTTGCATCAATCCGGTCTTACGTCTTCTCTGCTTTGTTGGTCGTTTCTCCTCAGGCCCACGAAGGAGTGACCTTGCGATTTATTGGGCCCTTGGGCCTTTCGCGAGGTCTTTTACTCCTTTAGTGGACCTAGGGGATATCTATCCCCCACAAGCCCCCGATCTTTGGGTTGATTTAGAGGTAATCAACCCAAAGATCCAAGTTCCAAAAAATGGCTTCCTGCTGTCTTCTTTTGCTCCGATCACTCGTTCGACCGAAGTTTAGTTTTGTGCTTGTGCCTTAGAGGTCGGCATTTTGGTTTGTAGGATTCTGAACTTCATTGGGTGCACCGAAAGTGCACCCAATGGGTGTAGCCCCCGACCTTTGAGTAGATTTTTTTAGAAGATAATCTACTCGAAGGTCTTCACCAGAAATTATCTCCATTCGCGCTCCTGCATCTTGGTTGAGGATTGGTCTTTTTAATCTTGTCCCACGCCTTAGAAGTCGGCATTATCTCGGTTTGGAATGATAGTCCATGGGGTGCACCGGAGGTGCACCCAATGGGTGTAGCCCCCGACCTTCAAATGGATTTTTTAAGGATAATCCATTCGAAGGTCTTCCTTTTGCTTGTAAAAACTGGCATGAAGCTATTTGCATTATGCTTTGGAGGTCAGCATTATGTCATCAACATTTTGCTGCAGAGGTCAGCATATATTTTGTCTTTAGCAGCCGAGTTTGCAATCCATCCATATCTTGCTAGGTAATGCAATTTATTTGCTTCTGTGACTTGATTGGGCGTTTGATGGACGTTCTCTGTCTAGTCCTCACATCGCTTCTGTCGGTCATATCTTGTACTTTGCTGGCTATATTTGGCTTTCCTCTGATCCTTACTGGCATCTCATTTTTGTCTTGAGGTATTTACTGCATGCCCTGCACGGATGTGACCGTTTTGAAAAATATACTGATAATTCCTGGGCGTCCCCCCCCAATGGGTGTGGGCAAGGGACGGCTTGGTACGCTGAGTGTTTTAGCCGGCTGCTTCTGAGTAGTAATGTGATGGGACGGCTAGTGTAATCATATCCTTTGCGCTGTTGACTGGAGTCCCAATGGGTGTAGTGTTGCATGAAACGGCGTTAGCCGTCTGACGTGTCTTCAGATGGGTGGGAGTGCTTATTGAATGCTTTGCGACTGTTCAGTGACCGCGGTTGGAAGTGAGCGGTTGCCTTTCCCTTCTATAAATAACGCCCTTGCTCCTCTGGTTTTTTCACATCTCTTCGTTGTTCTTTACTGCATCCTTCTCCTCCCTTCTTATCTGCTTCCGCCATGGGCAAGGGTAACAAACGTAAGCGTGAGCCGACTCCTCCGTCGGAGGATTTCGGCGACTCGGAATACTCGGAGGAGGAGTTCTCCTCCGAGTCCGAGGGATCTCCGGCTCCCGTCTCTCCCCCGGCGTCGTCTGATGATTCAGACGACTCCCAGGGGATTGCCGCGGAGGTCTGGACGTACATCCGGGCCGTCGAGCGCTCCGGGCTCGAGGGCTCGGATGAGTCTGAGTTCTCCTCGGACGAGGAGGACTCGGACGGCGGCGAGGGCGAGGATGACGACGACGACGACGACGACGACGATGGTGGCGACGGCAATGGCGACGGCAGCGGCAGCGGCGGGGGCAGCGGCAGCAAGGGCAGCACCAGAGGCGGCAGCAGCACGGGCAGCACCAGAGGCGGCAGCGGCAAGGGCGGCAGCAGCAAGGCCAGTGGCTAAACGCCACTGGTTTTTAGATATTAGTATAGTGTAGTTAGAATAATGTAGTAGTAATGTAGAGTAGTATAGTGTAGTTTTAGTAGTAGTAGTAATGTAGAGTAGTAGTAGGGAAGCACCAACTCGTAAAGAGTTGGTTTGTAAGCTTATTATCTTCCCCTTAATGAAAAACCGACGTTGGCCCCTTCTCGATGATTCGCTTTCCCTGATTGTTGAACTGATTCTTTTGATGCCGTAGATGAATAACTTGTGCATCACACTGACGCTTCCAGATGTAACTGCCGAGTAATATTGTAGTCGGTATCGGCGTTTTAGAAGCAACGCCGAGCGATTGAAGGTTGACATCAGCATTTTAGAAGTGACATTGAGCAATCGAACACGAGATCAGCGTTTTAGAGGCAACACCGGGTAAGTGAAGTTCGACATCGGCATTTTAGAAGTAACGCCGAGCTATTGAACACGCGATCGGCGTTTTAGAGGCAACGCCGAGTGATTGAAGGTCGGCGTCGGCATTTTAGAAGTAATGCCGAGCTATTGGATACGGGGTCAGCGTTTTAGAGGCAACACCGAGTGATTGAAGGTCGGCGTCGGCATTTTAGAAGTAATGCCGAGCGATTGAGCACGAGGTCAGCGTTTTAGAGGCAACGCCGAGTGATTGAAAGTCAGCGTCGGCATTTTAGAAGTAATGTCGAGCGATTGAACACGAGGTCAGCGTTTTAGAGGCAACGCCGAGTGATTGAAAGTCAGCGTCGGCATTTTAGAAGTAATGCCGGGCGATTGAACACGGGGTCAGCGTTTTAGAGGCAACGCCGAGTTATAGCCGGTCGCACGAGTTATTTTGAGGATAATAACCGAGTGATGAAGTGGCGCGTCGGCCTTTTTGGAAACGACTGCCAGATGGCCACATGGCATGCTGGGGTTTCGGAAATATCCGCCGGGTGATGACTGGGCACTTTTTGAAACGGTATCTGGCTCGGGAATATCCCATAAGAGTTGCGCTTTTAGCCGCCTTTGCTTTCCGTGCCCTAGTTCTTGCATTTCCGCATCTGAATCTTCTCCGCCACTCGCCTCCTACTCTGTTCGCCGGTGAAAAACAAGATGGCGCCCAAGAGGAAAACTGCGAACTCGTCTGCTGCGGTGATCCCTGCAATCGACCCCAACAGTCAGTTACCCTTCGCAGGTAACCATATGTCCGTTATTTCCGAAACTGAGCTTCTCCGCCTCGTCTCCATCGGGGTTCTTCTTCCGCGGGAACTCTGTTCTTGGCGGATTTGCCACGGGACTACTGTCCCAACGGAGGATACCCACGAGTCTGTAGTTTACGTTCCTTTTCTTCTCCGCGGCCTCGGTCTTCCCATCTCTCCTTTTTTCCGCGGCCTCCTTGATTTCTATCACATCAACTTGACCCATTTGAACCCTAATTCCATTCTGCAAATCTCCATTTTCGTTCACCTATGCGAAGCCTATCTCGGCGTGCTGCCGCATTTCGGTTTATGGAAGTATCTGTACCATTGTCGCCCTGGGATGGCCAGGGGACAACATCAGTTGGTCGGAGGTGCCAGTTTGGAGATGCGCCGTGGGCGGAAGACTGAGTACCTTGAGATTCCCCTCAAAGATAGCATTAAGGGGTGGCGTCTAGAGTGGTTTATAGTTGATAATTATGGAAATTCTCTCCCTTCCCGGTCGGGAAGACAGCCAGACGTTCGCACTCCAAGTTGGACTGAGTCTCCCACGGATCAGGAAGTGGCTGAGGCAGGTGTGTTGCTGGCTGAAGTTGGACTGCTGAAAGAAAGAGGTCTAACTGCTGAAGCGGTGGTCACTGACTTTGTTTTTAAGAACATTCAGCCACTGAAAGATAGGGCCTATCCGGCATATCTGTATCGAGGGCTGGCCGACTCAACTCGGGTTACCAATAGGAGAATTCCTTCTGCAGACTTGGTAAGCCGACTTGAAATGATCCTCAGGGGTAAAGTTTCAAATGTTGGTGCTCCCGTGGCATACTCGGCCTGGAACCTACCTCCTCCCAAAGCTTTCACCCTTTTTGTGTCAAATCCGCCTGTGACTGATAGCAATTTGGGCCTTAGAGTGCGACCCTCTGCTGAAGAAGTCAGTACTTTGGTTGCTTCGCTCGGGGAGATTCCTGATGATGAACGGCAGGTTTATTTTGAAGTGACTCTGAACCCTAGTGATGCCGACATAAATGACATGCTTGATCTGTTAGCTGAGGATTCATCCGATGCTGCTCCTGATGGTACGTTGGCAGTGGTGCCCCTTCCAGAGGTTGATACAACTTTGGATGTCCCAAAACCTGTCAGTACTCGCCCGAGGCGCCCTAGCCGGACCAGTCAGCCCGAGCCTTCTGCTGATGAACAAAAGAAGAAGAGAAGATGCCTGCGGCGAGTATCCAGCTTTGATGAGGACGCCAGTACCTTAGCTCCTGCTGCTGAAGAAGTGCCTGCAACTGGCCTTACCGATGCTGACCCCAATGGGTGTGCCCAGACTGCTGCTGATCCCAATGGGGGTGCTGCTTGCGTTGCCGCTGTGGAGGATGAAGAGGAAGAAGATGAAGCTCCTTTAACTCGGAAAAACAGTCGACAGTTCATCGCCAGCGGTGGAAGTAGTGGAGTTCCTTCTCCTGCTTTGTCTGCCCTTATTGGTCTGCAAGAACTGTCCCTGGCCAACTTTGATCAAACTCTAGAGGATATGGTCCCAGAGGATTTGTTATCAGAGCCTGTGGATGTTGATGCAACAGAGATCTGTGCTGCCGTGCCTGATGCTGGGTTGAGGTCATCCCGTGCCTCGTCGACCTTAGAGCGCGATCTCGAGGGTCAGGATGCTGACTTGGATTGTCCTGGTGCCATGGAAGTGGCTGAAGGCCTGTCAACCTTAGAGGTGGTTACTGCAGAAAGCCTGGGCCCCAAGAATGGTGCTGATATATGCCCAGCCCCCGAGGATGTCGCCGGGAATGACTTAGCTCGGGCGAAGAGTGTAAGCCACTGCCCAGCCCCCGAGGGTGTTGCCGGGGATGATCCGGCTCAAGTGGGCAGTGCCGACTGTGACCCAGCCCCCGAGGGTGCCCGAGCAGGGTCTCCTTCCTGCACTTCCATGGACGTTCATGCGGGTTCGCCTCCACACTCTGGCTGCATGGTTGTAGTCCAAACTCCGAGCCAGGGGGTTGCTTTAGAGGGCAGCGTCCCCGCTGATCTGGCGTTTGGCTCTGCTGAAGGCACTAAGCTGATTCCTACTGGTCCGTTGCAAGCTGCTTCGGATGGTGGTCTTACACCTGGTTATCAGCTGATTTCTCCTGATTTGGGGATCCCTTCATTCTTTTCCAACCTCCAGGTACTGTACTGCACTTTAGCTTGGTCTTTACGTTGCATGAACTTTTGTTATTATGTTCATCTGTTCTTCTTATCAGGCTTTGGTGGATGGGATGGCCAGCCAGCTGAGATCGCAGGGTGCTTCCATCCCAGAGGTCGCTTCGTCTCTTGAGCATTGGAATCCAGTGTCGCTTCATCGTCGTGTATCCGAGTTGGAGGCAACTAACGCTGGTTAGTGCCCTTTTTCTTCTTCTCCTTTGCCTTTGTTCGTGGACTGTTTTACCTTCTGACCCCATTTTGTTTGATTACCTCTTGATAGGAATGACTCAGCAGATTGCAGTTCTTGAGGAAAAACATTCCCGAGATCAAGCTGAAATGGCTCAACGGTGTGCTGACTTCGAGGAGAAGTATTCTCAGAGCCAGACTGAACTAAATCAGGTCTCCGCTGCTTTGGATGACGCCAACGCTCTGAGTTCTTCTCTTCATGCTCGGCTTGACTCTGAAAAGGTAACTTACGAAACCATGCCTCGCCTTGTTATGCTCTTATTACTTGCTTGGATTCTGAAGGAGTTGATTTTTGTTTGTAGGAAGAAAAACGTATCCTTGCTGCTTCTCGTGACAATCTGGACAGATTGTATCGTGATTCTAGCAACTCGCTGACCATCTTGGAGAGGAGCCACCGCTTCACAATGGAGGAACTGGACAATCAGCGTTGTAGGCTGCAAGAATCTGTGGACGAAGTGACCCGCCTTAAGCAATTGATATCAGCGAAGGATGCCACCATCAAGGAACTCCGAGCTTCCAAGAAAACCATTGCCCAGGAGTTGGAGGTCGCTCGGCTGGCTGCTAAAGTTGCCGAAGAAACTGCCGCTACTCTCAAAGCCCAGCGCGATAAAGCCATGGACAAGGCTATTCGTGCTGGACGAATCTTAATGAGGAGACCTGGCGTGGTTGCTCCTGAAGACATAAAGGCCGATGTGAATGCTACCCCCGATTCCTCGAATCGCCCTTCTTCGTCGGTCGTTCCTGAGAAAGACATTGGAAAATAGAGAAACATTTTGCGTGCTCTGAGCGCGCGGTTAGCATGATCAAGTATTCGTTAGAAGACATCAGCTTATCATTCGAATGACATGATTATTCCCTTATTGTATCAGAATTTGTTAGTTCGTAGATTTGTGGTAATGCCGCATGATGATTATGAAATTTGTTTGCGGGATATGGAAATCATCCCTTGAATTATATAGGTGCGAGTATGCTGCATCGGCTTAAGCTATTGCTGACTTTAGCCGATAACTCCGTTAGTAGGGTATAGTGGTCACCCTGGGTTAAGTAAGCGTGAGCATGTTGCACCGCTTTAAGTCGTTGACGACTTAAGTCGATTGCTCCGTTTGTAGGGCATAGTGGTCACCCCGAGTTAAGTAAGCGTGAGCATGTTGCACCGCCTTAAGTCGTTGCCGACTTAAGTCGATTGCTCCGTTTGTAGGGCATAGTGGTCACCCCGAGTTAAGTAAGCGTGAGCATGTTGCACCGCCTTAAGTCGTTGCCTGCTTAAGTCGATTGCTCCGTTTGTAGGGCATAGTGGTCACCCCGAGTTAAGTAAGCTTGAGCATGTTGCACCGCCTTAAGTCGTTGCCGACTTAAGTCGATTGCTCCGTTTGTAGGGCATAGTGGTCACCCCGAGTTAAGTAAGCGTGAGCATGTTGCACCGCCTTAAGTCGTTGCCGACTTAAGTCGATTGCTCCGTTTGTAGGGCATAGTGGTCACCCCGAGTTAAGTAAGCGTGAGCATGTTGCACCGCCTTAAGTCGTTGCCGACTTAAGTCGATTGCTCCGTTTGTAGGGCATAGTGGTCACCCCGAGTTAAGTAAGCGTGAGCATGTTGCACCGCCTTAAGTCGTTGCTGACTTAAGTCGATTGCTCCGTTTGTAGGGCATAGTGGTCACCCCGAGTTAAGTAAGAATGCAAGTCAATCGTAAACGAGCCGAGTATCTTTGAAATCTCTCTTTATTGATGACGTATTTCCATTTTACAGAATACATGGTCGCCCCAGCTGTTTTGAAATACAGCTAAGGGTAAAACTTTCTGAGGTGCTCTATGTTCCAGGAGTTCCCAACTTCTGTGCCATCCATCTGAGTGAGACGATACGATCCGGGCCGAGTGACTTCTGCTACCATGAAGGGTCCTTCCCATAAGGGTGATAACTTGTGTCGTCCTTCCCCCGTTAGAATTCGGCGGAGGACGAGATCTCCTACTGAGAAGAATCGTTGCCGCACGGCCTTGTCGTGATAGCGTCTTAGAGTCTGCTGGTACCGTGCTGATTGGATCACTGCATTTAGCCGTTCCTCCTCGAGTACATCAATATCCTCTAATCTGGTGGCTTCAGCTTCTGCTATACTGTCGAAGATCAACCTTGGCGCCCCGAACTTGAGATCAGCAGGTAGCACCGCCTCCGACCCATAGACCATGAAGAAAGGGGTGTTCCCATGCAGGGCTCGGCTAGGTTGGGTTCTTAAGCTCCAAACAACATAAGGCAATTCCCTTATCCACTTTCCTGTGAATTTTTCATTCTTATCAAAGACTTTTTTCCTGAGTGCCTCCAATATCATTCCGTTGGCTCGCTCAACCTGCCCGTTGGCTCTTGGATGTGCTACAGATGCATACTTGATCTGAATGCTCTTTTGCTCGTAGAAGTCGAAGAATTCTGAACTGGTGAAGTTGGATCCTAAGTCAGTGATGATGCTGTTTGGTATCCCAAATCTGAATATTATGTCTTGTATGAATTCCACGGCTTTAGCAGAGGTTAAAGAAGCAATGGGCTTGAACTCTATCCATTTAGTGAATTTGTCAATCGCCACCAATACATGAGTATATCCCCCTTGAGCTTTCTTGAAAGGTCCAATCATATCCAGTCCCCAGCATGCAAAAGGCCAGGTTACTGGTATGGTCTGTAGTTGTTGTGCGGGCATGCGCTGTTGCTTTGACAAGTATTGGCAAGCTTCACACCTCTGAACTAACTCGGCTGCATCATTCTTCGCTGTCGGCCAATAGAATCCTGACCTGAAGACCTTCCCAACTAGTGTTCTGGAGGCTGCATGTATTCCACATTGCCCAGCATGGACCTCCTCCAGAAGTTGCTTCCCAGTGGACGGGAGAACACACTTCATGAGGACGCCCGATGCACCCCTTCTGTATAATGTCTCCCCAATGAGTGTATAGTGAGCCAACTGCCTGGCAATTCGCTCTGCCGAGTTCTTGTCGTCTGGTTCTTTTTCATTCTTTATATACTTAATGATCGGCCTTCTCCAGTCATCAGAGTCTGACTCGGGTTGATCTATAATGTTGCACTCTTCTATTTGATCCATTGAGATACTCGGCTGCAGAATTTCTTGCACGAAGACTCCGGGTGGGGCCTGAGTTCGACTGGATCCGAGCTTGGACAGTACATCAGCTGCTGTGTTTCGATCTCTTTCCACATGATGAAATTCCAGACCCTCGAATTTATCTTCCAGCTTTCGGACGGCAGCACAGTATTTTCCCATTGAATCATTTGAACAATCCCATTCCTTGTTTATCTGGCTGATGACTACCAGAGAATCTCCGTATACCATCAATCTCTTGACGCCTAGTGATATGGCGATGTTCAATCCATGTATCAGAGCTTCATACTCGGCTGCATTGTTAGAGGCCGGGAATAGCAACTGAAGAGCGTACTTGAGGTGTTCGCCTCCAGGTGCAGTGAAGAGAATCTCTGCTCCTGCTCCCTGCAGCTTCAGCGAGCCATCAAAATACATTCGCCATACTTCTGCCGTTTCTGGATTGTCTGGTACTTGCTGTTCTGTCCACTCTGATACGAAGTCAACCAGTGCTTGAGTTTTGATGGCAGTGCGAGGCCGGAACTCGATATCATGGGATCCCAACTCGCAAGCCCACTTGGCTATTCGGCCAATGGCTTCCTTGTTGTGAAGAATGTCCCCTATTGGAAAACCAGTGACTACTATGACTTTGTGGTCGTCAAAGTAGTGACGCAGCTTGCGGGCAGTTAGAAGTACTGCATATAATAGCTTCTGAACCTGAGGATACTTTTTCTTCGAGGGGCCTAGAACTTCACTGATGAAGTAAACGGGATGTTGTACTGGATAGGCATGCCCTTCTTCTACTCGCTCGACTACCAACGCGGTGCTTACCACGTGAGTCGTGCAAGAGATATACAGCAACAAATCTTCAGCCGGTTGAGTCGGCGTAGCTCGCCGGGGTGGCTTCAGTACTGGGGGTGTTGTCAAGAATTTCTTCAGTGCGTCTAGAGCTTCTTGTGCTTCTGAAGTCCATTGAAACTTATCCACCTTCTTGAGTAGCTTGTAAAATGGCAAGCCTTTTTCTCCCAGCCTGGATATAAATCTGCTCAGAGCTGCCATACATCCAGTGAGTCGCTGAACCTTCTTTTGTGACCGAGGAGCTTCCATTTTCATAATAGCTTCAATCTTATCTGGATTAGCCTCAATTCCCCGGTGGCTGACGATAAACCCGAGCAACTTTCCTGCTGGTACCCCGAAAACACATTTTTCAGGATTGAGCTTCCATCTATATCTTCTCAGGCTGTTGAAAACCAGCTGTAAGTCCTCGATGAAGTTTTCTGAATTCTCTGTTTTGATCACCACATCATCTACGTAAGCCTCCACACGCTTGCCCCAGTGATCGGCTAGGCATGTTTGAATGGCTCTCTGATAAGTCGCTCCAGCGTTTTTGAGGCCGAACGACATGGAGGTATAACAGAAAGCACCAAACGGAGTGATGAACGCCGTTTTTTCCTCGTCTTCTTTTGCCAAACTAATCTGATGATACCCAGAATAGCAATCTAAGAAAGACAGCACAGAACACCCAGCGGTGGAATCCACCACCTGATCTATCCTCGGGAGTCCGAAGGGATCCTTCGGACAGTGTTTGTTGAGATCAGTATAGTCGACGCACATGCGCCAATCCACTTTATTCTTTTTGAGTACAAGAACAGGGTTGGCTAACCACTCGGGGTGTAATACTTCTCTAATGAATCCAGCCGCGACTAAGCGAGCTAACTCGGCACGAATGGCCTCTCTCTTGTCGGGCGTGAAACGACGTAGCTTTTGCCGGATCGGCCTTGCCTGGGGATAGACTTTCAATTTGTGCTCGGCCAGTTCTCTTGGGACTCCCGGCATATCCGCAGGTTGCCATGCGAATACGTCTCGGTTATCTTGCAGGAACTGGACGAGCGCGCTTTCCTATTTGTTGTTCAAACTGGAGCTGATGATGGCTGTCTTGCGCTCGTCAGCGAACCCCAGGTTGATTCTTTTGGTTTCTTCAGTCGGCCGCATAGAGGTCGCGGCCTGAGCTTCATTCGCCGGTACCGTGTGGTCCTCCTCAGGCTTAGAGTTCGCCGGTGTAGAAGGAACCGTCGACGGCTTGGTGGTGAGGGCTGCTTGAATGGCCACTCGGAAACATTCTGCGGCGCCTTGGAAGTCGGCGCGCACAGTTATGATTCCTTGCGGTCCTGGCATCTTCAGTATCATATATGTGTAATGTGGAATGGCCATGAATTTGGCCAATCCCGGCCTTCCGATGATGGCGTTGTACCCGCAGTCGAAGTTCGCCACTTCGAACCTCAGGAACTCGGTTCTGTAGTTCTCCGGAGTTCCAAAGGTGACCGGCATGTAGATGTGGCCCAGTGGGTACTCTCCTTCAGTCGGCACGATGCCGAAGAAAGGAGTGTCTGACTTGTGGAGCTCTTTGAGGTGAGCTCCCAAGCCTTGGAGTGTCCGGGGGAAGGTGACGTTGATGCTGCTCCCCCCGTCCACTAGCACCTTCTTCACCCGGCTCTCTCGGATCACCGGATCGACGAGGAGCGGGTATTTGCCGGGATGGTCGAAGTTGAGCCATTGATCCTCCCGAGTGAAAGTGATCGGGTGCTCCGACCACCGGTATGGGGCGGGAGGACCGGTGGTCGCCACCAGTATCTGACGGTCGTTGAGCTTTTGTTGTCTTTTGTTCTCCTGCGACCCATGTCCGCCGAAGATGACGTTGACCTCCCTGTCAACACGCGGGAAAGCTCCTCCTCCTCCCTCCTCCTGCTGATGGGGTTGTCGTGGTTCATCTGGTCCTCCCCTCGGCGGAGGAGGAGGTAGAGGTTGGAAGGGTCGGCCGTGCCCGACGGAGTGCTTGAAATCCCGGTAGTTGCAAAGAGTGTGGCGCATGTCCTTGTGGTATGGGCACTGGGCGTCGAGGATGTCGTCCAGCGTGCGTTCGCCTCCGCGAGGTCCTCCTCGGGCACGAGAGGCAGGTGGTCCGGCGGCGTGCACTTCTTCGCGAGGCCTCTTCTCCCAGCGTTTGTCGGTCGGCTGGTTCGTGTCACGTCGCGGTGCTGCTGGTGTGGGCTTCGCTCCTCCGATGAGGTCATGAGCTCGCTCATCGGCGGTGATGTAGAGGTCGGCTTCCCGGAACAGCTCCTCAGAGGTAGTCGGTGCCTTTTGTAGTATGGCTCGGACGAAAGCCGAGTCATTGGATCCTCTGTAGAAGTCCTCAATCACGGCCGCTTCCGTGACCTCGGGGATGCGATTTCTCATGGTCTGGAACCTTTTGAGGTACGACCGGAGAGTCTCATCCCCTCGGCGCTTGATGGATTTGAGGTCCCATGGTTGCGCCGGTTTGTCGGAGAGGGACTGGAAGTTGGCGCTGAAGCGTCGACTGAAGTCTCCCCAGTCGTCGATGCAGTGTCGGGGTAGGTGTCGCAGCCACTGCAGCGCATCTTGCCCAAGGACAATGGGCAAATACGCGGTCATGACATCCTCGGATGCTCCGGCAGCTCGAGCAGCGGTGGTGTAGACAGCCAGCCATCCTCCTGGATCCTGCTTAGGTTCATACTTGTCAACGTTGGATACCTTGAAGTTGGGAGGCCATTGAATGGCCCTAAGGCGCGGAGTAAGGGCTGACACTCCGCACGTGTCCTCCTGTCGTCGGGGACGATGTCTGTCCCGGGGAGGGGAGCGGTGGTTGTGGTTCCTCGACCGTCCCCAGGTGGTACCACCAGTCGAAGCTGTTGCCGACTCAGTCCTGGTGGCTTGGCTTTGAGTCGGGAAGCCATGATCTCGGTCATACTCCTCCCGACGGCGAATTTCGTTTTCATGCCGCCGTTCGCGCGAAGCGTTGATAGAGCTTCGCGCGTCTCTGCGACTGTTGATGGCGTGTCGTAGGTCGTTTGGCGGGTGAGCGAGCGGTAGAAGATGGTTGGCCGCCTGAGTGAACAGGCGTCGGTATCCCTCGGCGTCGGGAGTCCGAGGAAGTCCGTCAGCTATCCGAGCTAGTACACCTCCGACTTCGCTTGGCGTGTTCATAGCCCGGGCGAAGTCGGGGTTCAGGTTGCGTACGAAGAGTGGATTCTCTCGGCGTTGCCTTGCGTCTTGCTCGGCTTGTTCCTGGGCCCGCCGGCGATCACGTCGTCGGGAGTTCCTTCGTTCTCTGAAGACGCGTTCTTCCGGAGTTTCTCCTATCTCCGAGACCTCGTCTCGTGAGACAGGCTGTTCCGGATCCCGCTCACCGACCGCGTGATGACGTCGAACATTCCTGCGTCGGTTCCTCCGTCGGCGGGATTCTCGTTGAGGTGGTTCTTCTCCAGGCGTGGTCGGTTCGTCGTCAGAGACGGCGGGCGACTCCACTCTCCCGATGAAGAGGACGTCGGGGTAGAATGGCGTTGCTGTCGTGGCGACTTTCTTTCCGTTCTCCTTTGAGGTCGGAGGAACAGAAAGAACGGCTTGCTTCTCCCCAGTCTTCTTCTTCCTCGCAATCCGCGTCCATTCTGTTGTCGAAGAGGTAGACAGTGGAGTCCTCCGGTTCAGCGGGCCCTCGGCTCCTGACCTTCCGGAGGCGATCTTTTTCCGAAGAGCAGGAGGTTGCGCTTTTCTGGCATTTTCGGGGTTTGTTGGAGGAGACTTCTTTTCCGGCGGATCCGCGATACGGTGTAGAATTCCCTCTTCATCCGCTACAGACGAGATCGTCCCAAAGCGGAACACGGATCCAGGACGCATGTTGATCTTGCTGTAGAAGGTGACGGCCATTGAGCTAGCTTGGATCGTCGACACACCCCCTACCTGGCGCGCCAGCTGTCGGTGTTTTGGGTCCGACCGCACACCCTGGGGTTGCCCCTCAAGGTGTTTTCTAGGAGTAGGACGGTGTCAACGACTGTAGCAAAATGGTTCGTGCCGATCGCACGAGAGACGGTGGACAAGATTTACAGGTTCGGGCCGCTTAGAGATGCGTAATACCCTACGTCCTGGTGAGAATTCGGATGTGGTTACAAGAGGGCTCTCTGGGTTGAAGGCACAGAGAGTTTACGTGGGTGGTTAAGTAAGATAGGGTCGGTCGATCTGAAGGGGTGCCCCCTAGGCCTTATATACTCGACCGTGGGGCAGTACACGTGGATATGATAACAACAAGTAGCTAAAAGGTAGTGAACCTCCCGAGTTTATCCCTACATAACCTTCGCCGACTTATCCTCGCATGGCTCCGTAGCATGAGGGCTCCAGCGTGGGAAAGTCGGGTCTCCGTTGTGATTTAATCGCTCGATGTTGTGGGCCGTCCGGGTTTGCATCAATCCGGTCTTACGTCTTCTCTGCTTTGTTGGTCGTTTCTCCTCAGGCCCACGAAGGAGTGACCTTGCGATTTATTGGGCCCTTGGGCCTTTCGCGAGGTCTTTTACTCCTTTAGTGGACCTAGGGGATATCTATCCCCCACACCCAGGGCTCGGACTCCGCCCTAGCCTCAGCCGACGACCTCCGCCTCGCCCGACCCAGGGGCTCGGACTCGGCCTCGGCCACGGAAGACAGACTCGACCTCGGCTTCGGAGGAGCCTCCGCATCACCCAACCTAGGGCGCAGGCCAGCCACGTCAACAGGAGGCGCCATCATCACCCTACCCCGAGCTGACTCGGGCCACAGGGAACCAGACCGGCGTCCCATCTGGCTAGCTCCGCCAGATAGGCAATGATGGCACCCCGCATGCTCTGTGACGACGGCGGCTCTCAGCCCCCTTACGGAAGCAAGAGGACGTCAGCAAGGACCCAACCGCTCCGACAGCTGTCCCTCCGCCAGGCTCCATCGCTCCTCCGACGGCCACGACATCACACCAGCTGGGTGCCAAAATCTCTCCGGCTGCCACGACGGCATGTACTTAGGGCGCTAGCTCTCCCCCGCTAGACACGTAGCACTCTGCTACACCCCACATTGTACACCTGGATCATCTCCTTACGCCTATAAAAGGAAGGACCAGGGCCCTCTTAGAGAGGGTTGGCCGCGCGGGGACGAGGACGAGAACAGGCGCTCGCTTGGGGCCGCTCGCTCCCTCTCCCGCGTGGACGCTTGTAACCCCCTACTGCAAGCGCACCCGACCTGGGCGTGGGACGAACACGAAGGCCGCGGGATTCCCACCTCTCTCACGCCGGTCTCCGGCCGCCTCGCTCTCCCCCCTTCGCGCTCGCCCTCGCGCTCGACCCATCTGGGCTGGGGCACGCGGCGACATTCACTCGTCGGCCCAGGGACCCCCCCGGTCTCAAAACGCCGACAGATATCTACTTTAGAGTTTAGTTTGCTATTTTATAAGATGCCATGCACTGAGTTTTTACTATAGTTTTAATAAATAAATTGACTAACTTGGATAAAAAAGTTTCATGGGGCTGGTACACGGGGAATGAGGACAGGGATGGTTCCCCATCCCCGTCCCCGCGAACCCGACGGGGATTAAATTTTCTCTATTTAGATCCGTGGGGACTAAATTAGTCATATATCCGTCTCCTAATAGGGGAATTCCCCGCGGGGAATCGGGGATCAGGTTCCCATTGCCATCTCTAGTTATGCCACATCTACTCATATGACAAGAATGATAAAAGAAATTATAAATAAAACAATTAGTTAGATTGGAATGTGTTTCGTGGTTCTCAATTGGTCGTAATCATTTATATACAGGAGAAGGTTTGGACTCGTTTCTAGATCCGTTTGTAGACGATAGCCAAAATTCTTCATGATTCAATAAATAATTATGCACTTCTTCCGTTTATTTTTAGTTGTCGCTGGATAGTTCAATTTTACACTATCCAGCAACAACTAAAACGAATGGAGGGAGTACAAGATAATAATATTCGTCTGAGTTGCGATGCGCGGCGTCAGGACCTTACCGCAAGTGTTCAACACGCCTCCGCTCATAGACCGCAGTCCGGCAGCGGCAGTCCGCTCGATCGCCCGTACGCCCACGGCCCACCAGCTTCCGGCCTTTTTCCCACCGCCCGCCACCTCGTCTGGGTAAGTTGCCAACCGCCACTGTTCAGTGAGTCCACTGCAGGCGTTATCATGTTCCCCCCTTTTTTTTTAAAAAAAAACATGTGGTTATCACTTCTTCGATGAGTTAAACTATTTTAACTTTTAGTAGGGATGCTTATTTTGAGACGGAAAGGTACAACGAGGACGGTCTTCATGATATATATCCCATCTTTTCCGGATAACTACGGCCGAACCACCACACGTTGCGCGTACTTTATACGATACTGTCGCATCAACGTTGCTCTCGAAAGCAGTTTATCATGCCCGTGCGGACAAAAATTTCCCGTGTCCAACTTTAATTGGCACCTTCCGTTTGGCGGTGACCTCGCGTTGCCTGAGCCTTACAGTACATAACCGGCCACGGCCCACTGACAGCTAGCAGCAGCGTGGAAGAGGGACTGAGTTGGGATTTAATTTCGCCTGTGAAGTGAGCGATCCATCCAGTCGGCGGATTTGAGGCAACCCGACACCGCAAAACCCACTCGTCATCGGCGGCAGTAGCTAGGCGCGGTAGAAAGATGATAATTTGCGAGCGGCGACAAACAGGCCGAGAGAGCTGACAAAAACTAGCACTTTCGACTTTGACGGAGGAGTGTGGGGACTGTAATGATTGCTGTTTCCTTGAATATTAGTCGTACACGTATGTTGTGGTTGTTAATATATTTTTTTTAAAAAAAAGGTCGGCAAAAGATTCGCCGAATTATATTAATAGAAGAAAGATATAAAAAAAAAGAACATGTGCTCAGGGACCAGCTGCTGATTATATTAATAGAGGAAAAAGTCGTGTCTATCTGTCAAGGTCATTGTTAAACGCCAAACGATGTCGCTGAACGTCTCTTTGATGAGGCGAGGGACCTCTCTCGGTCGTCGCTCTTTCCGCGAAAGAAAAAAAAAATGATTTTCAGTTTCTTTCCTTCCATATATGTTTTTCTCTCTCTTCTTCTTCTGACCAAAAACGAGAATTTATTTCAACGGCATCTCGCTGGGACGAGATGAAAGTAGATGATCTAAGGCTGTCTCCAACAACGTTCCCTAAATTTGATCCCCTAAAGGAATATTCTTTGTCCTTTACAACACTCTCTAAAAGATTCTGTACTCTATATCTTCTTCATCTCCAGCAATATCCCCTAAATTTCATCCTCTATATCAACAGTGTCCTAGATTTGACATTCTATATTATTTTTTACTACTCGTCACCACGTGACCGTACAGACACAAAAAGGTGCACAGTGTATAGAGCACCCTCTACAGGTAGGGGACGCATGCCATCCTCTAAATTTTAGAGGACGTTTTAGAGTTCCTTGCTGGATGGATAAAGGACCTGACCGTCCTCTATATTTAGAGTACAGAACCATTTACAGTCTCCTGCTGGAGACAGCCTAAAGATCTGTGTTGCTAGTAGATGAGCTGTGGTGTTGATTTGCCTTTGGGATGTTCAGAACGTTGAAGAAGCGCTGCGGTGGAGATGAGTGTGATTTGTTCGTCACCAACTGTTTTGTTATCTGACAAGGAATTGGCGCTCCGGGAGTGCATACGGGCATACGGCGCAGCACCGTAGGTCCGTAGCAGCTGCTGCTAGCTAGTGCAGCTGTGCAGACGCCTCTGCCGTGATCACCGACGGAGCGGCTTGTCGAGTTTTCCATGCATCTATATGTTGCCTGCGCTTGAAGGTTTTGAATAAAACCATCTACTATGAGAATTTTGCCCTGCATCGGAGTCCACACAAAATACAAAGAACCGATATTTTTTGGTCCAGCTTTAGTCTTTCTGAAGATAAGATAGGAATGCAGTCGAACATAATTTTTCCCCCATACCAGCTGGCAGTTGACAGGGATGCACGCACAGCTGGCAATGCAGTCGAACATTTTTTCCCAAACCTGTGCGCCGAAGAGGTTGGAGTGCAAACCAATTTCTCCAGCACTTTCTGTCAATCGAATGTCATATGGCTTGATCCACAGGCGGAGAGACCGCAGAAACACACATACGCAGCAATTATCACCTGTGGCTCCAAAACGAGGCGATTAACCACGCATTCACACCTCTTGCACGCGACGGACGGACGATGCGCGTACTGAAAAATGTCATCGACAACATGAAACCAACCGGACACTACACCAACATTTTTGGTTCCTGCGTGTTTCGGGAACACACTCTTTCCAACAATACCACGTCACCAAAAGTGTCATGAATCCAATGCAAACTTTCATTTTACTATTTCATAGATTAACATACTAATTAAATGCTTACAACTAAATTACCAATACAAATTAGTAAAATATGTCAAGATGAAACAAATTATTCTATCAAAAAGTGTATCATCCACATGAAACCAATTTCGTCCCATAAAACTCATTTATCTTAAATGTTATGTCATATCGCCCAAAATACTGAAATGACACCCTATTATATGTGCATGAAACTTCCATTAAACTTCTACTACTGAAAATAGCCTAATTCTATCAAAAAGAATATTTAAAGATCTAAAAAGGTAAGGTAATAAAACGTTCCTGCAAAGTGTGAACGCGACTACTCGCTTTTCCTCATTGACACGGAATCTGCACGAATTACTTGCCAAAACAAAAACCTGCAAAAGTGGGACACCGCCACACGTCTCTAAGTGGTCCCGGTGCGCGCAGAGAGTCGCATGGACCTGGTCCATGACATTTTACCCCGGAATGGCAGCCACACGCGCTCCACTACAAAACAGGCCGGCCTCGCGTGCCATGCGATGTTGTTCCCCAGGCGCAGCAGCACGGCAGTCCTCCGTTTCCTCCTCGTCGCTCGCCCCGGTTGTCTCCTCCTCGACCTCCCCCGTCGCGACACCGCCCGATCTCTCTAGCGCACGGCGGACGGAGAAGAGGAGGAGGGGGGGACGATCTCATTCATCGGACCGGCGTGCCTGTGTCGTCTGCTGTTTTCGTTATTTTTTCTTTACTCTTTTTTTTTCTTCCTCCTTTGCTTGTTCAATTCAATCAGTATAATAAGATTTCTGATTTGGGGGCGGCTCGCCATGGGATTCGGAATGGGGAATAATAACAACGGGGCGAGCTCCTCGTCGTCGAGGCTGGACCCGGCGGCGCCGCTGCTGCCGCGCCACGGCAGCAGCGGGGGCCGCGAGGGTGGTGGCCTGTCGTCGCAGCCCAAGACGTTCGCCAACGTCTTCATCGCGGTGGTCGGCGCCGGCGTGCTGGGGCTGCCGTACACCTTCTCGCGCACCGGGTGGGCGGCGGGCTCGCTGCTGCTCTTCTCCGTCGCCGCGCTCACCTTCTACTGCATGATGCTGCTCGTTGCGTGCCGCCGCCGCCTCGCCGACGAGCACCCTAAGATCGCCTCGTTCGGGGACCTGGGGGACGCCGTGTTCGGCGCGCATGGGCGGTTCGCCGTGGACGTGATGCTGGTGCTCAGCCAATTCAGCTTCTGCGTCGGCTACCTCATCTTCATCTCCAACACCATGGCGCACCTCTATCCGATTACCGCCGCGGCCTCGTCCTCCTCCGCGCTCCTCTCCCCCAAGGCGCTCGTCATCTGGGCGATGCTGCCTTTCCAGCTGGGGCTCAACTCCATCAAGACGCTGACGCTGCTCGCGCCGCTCAGCATCTTCGCCGACGTCGTCGACCTCGGCGCCATGGGCGTGGTCCTCGGCCAGGACGTCGCCGCCTGGCTCGCCAAGCCCGTGCCCGTGGTCGCCTTCGGCGGCGCAGGCGCGCTTCTCTACGGGCTCGGCGTCTCCGTGTACGCGTTCGAGGGCATCGGCATGGTGCTGCCGCTGGAGGCAGAGGCGGCGAACAAGAGCAAGTTCGGCGTCACGCTCGGGCTGTCCATGGCGTTCATCGCCGTCATGTACGGGCTGTTCGGCGTCATGGGCTACGTCGCGTTCGGCGACGCCACGCGGGACATCATCACCACCAACCTCGGAGCCGGGTGGCTGTCGGCCGCCGTGCAGCTGGGGCTCTGCATCAACCTCTTCTTCACCATGCCGGTGATGATGAACCCCGTGTACGAGGTCGCCGAGCGCCTGCTCCACGGCAAGCGGTACTGCTGGTGGCTTAGGTGGCTGCTGGTCGTCGTCGTCGGACTCGCCGCCATGTACGTGCCCAACTTCACGGACTTCCTGGCGCTCGTCGGGAGCAGTGTCTGCGTCCTCCTCGGGTTCGTGCTGCCGGCCTCGTTCCACCTCAAGGTATTCGGCGCCGAGATGGAATGGCCCGGAGTGCTGTCCGATGTCCTGCTGGTCGTGATCGGCCTCGCGCTCGCCGTGTTCGGGACGTACACGTCGCTGCTGCAAATCTTCCAATCGTCAAGCGCTTGATCGACGCGCGTTCCGCTGCGCGTCGATCATCGCATTCTCCAGGGCAACTACGATACATGTGTTGAGTGTTGTTCGTGAGTGGCTTGTATTGGACGGGGGAAATCTGTACGCTTTTCGTACCACAGATTTCAGTTACTCCCGGTAGCAGTGTATGTGTATGCGTCCTAGATGTTCCTCCTGCTGTGCACGATGGGGGATACGATGAAAGGACAAGATTTTCACTTCGTGGAAAAAGCTTATTTTGCTGTTAAGTGCCAACGTACTTCATGCATCCAGTGCTAATTTCAATTGTGAATTGGCCCCTTGGCCCTTCGAGACAGGCCAAGCAGCTAGGACAAACGGATCAATTCGAGTTTGTACGCTCGTAATTTCGGTTCCCTTTTCATTTGGAAGGCCAATTTGGATACGCAACTGGGACAAGTTGTATCACCACTTGTCAAGGTGTACTCAATTCAGTTCCCCAGAATAAAAATGTGACTTCACACGACAGAACAAGCGGATAGTGAAGAAAATTCTGTTCTATCTCAGCACTGCAGAGATGCAACATAATTTTTGCTCTTTCCACCCGCATCAGGGTGGCCGGGTGCAAACTTCAGCAAATATTGCTAGCATCTAGCATCACCCTAACATCTTATGAGTGGTAGATATGAAGGGGGCTGGCCTCGAGCCTCTCCTACCTCTCCTACGTCTGTGAAACTATATTGAATATAGAGGTATATTATAAAGGAGAAAGGAGAAGAAGAAAAATAAGCTCCCACTCATTTGGTGAAAGAGGTGGAGAATAGAGGAGAAGGAAAGAGAAAGAAAAAGAGAGGAAATTAAACCTTTCTAAAGCTACTTTGGGAATCTCGTATCCACTTCGGGATTGGAGGCGATTATAGTGGAAATGAGTTAATTTTCTCTTCAATTATCTTCAATCCCGAAGAGAATTTAAATTTCTAAACTAGCCCACACTCATCTCTAGGAAATTAGCCTCCCTTTGTCCATTTCTCGATCCACCTGATTCCTATCACATCATCATATCGAATGTTTTCTGCGGATAAAGGTTAAATAAAAAGATACTTAATTCATAAAATTACATTAATTAAAAAAATAAAAATAAACAATCCATAAAACAAATAAAAATTATCTTGCTTAAAAAATATAAAAATTACATAATTCATAAAATAAAATCTACTTCAAGGGCGTAGATTCTAAACATACTCTATTAAATTATTTTAGATTTGATTATGTATTGAGCTAGCATGTGGTCTCATGTCACATGATGGCCGTAAAGCCCTTTTAAGAGTTACAGTTGGTGTTGCAAAAGAGGAATAGACTACCTCATGATCGTCAACGTCATATGATCCTCCACGTTCATTCTTAATGATAATATTGTGTAGAATGGTATATAAACATATTATCACACTCAGTACTTGGTGGAAAACACAAGATACGGGGTAGCGAAAATATAGAATCGAGCCTCTAGGGCCTCAAATGCTCTCTCTACGTCCTTCTGTGCGCATTCTTAGTATATAACAAATATCCGCTGCTTTAGAGTCTATGGGAGGGGAATGGTCTTCACAAACACCGACTACTGAGGGTAGATACCACCAACGAGATAATACCCTTGGCTGTACTCGTCACCATTCAACGTGAAGTTCATATTTTGTGCTTCACCATTGAGCACGCCAGTGAACAACAACGACTGTTTGAGCGCGTTGACGTCGTTATTCGACCCCAACGTCCCAAAAATGCATGCCATATCAACAAGTCATATGAGAAAAACACCTCAAGCATGATCGTTGGGGATCTAATGTCCCCCTCTGTAAATTGCCCTCTCTATCCAATCAGATAGTTCCTACACTTTCAACGCATGCAATCTATACTCCCCATCATATCATGAAACCCCTTTCCCCTTAGTTAATAGTCATATGAGATTGCTAATAATGGGACGATGACTATACTCCTTGCTAAAGCATGAAATAATACCTGTACATAATAGTTTGAGGCACTTTAAGGTGAAACTTTTTCCTATTTTGATGTACTCATCAATGGAGTGAACAACTTTGGTTGCTCCACACACCTTTGGGGCCACCTTCTCGGGTTGCCATCTTCTCTCATATGTTGTTTGCGTCATTTTCTTTCTTCCAATTGCCCCTTTTTTGACCCTTTATTCTTATAATCTTGGCTTGGCTTGTTTATCCCTATAGGCATGCACATGAAAATGAAAGTTTGCCACCATAGAATTATGTTGATAGACAACACATTCCCTAATTATTACCTTGCAATCCAAGCATGCATATTGGGAATGTCACAAAATTGGAATAAACAAAACTGATGTCATGATGGGAATGTCACGTCAACAAAACTACTCACTAAAACCGTCTAAGGGGTTACTAGCTTGGTTTTATAAAATGGAGCAGGTTAAATAACTGATTTTAAAGGTGAGGGGTACACCTCGGTCATGTAGATTTTTGGAGTTATTTGCCCATTGGTCAGTATCAAAGGGGGGTTTCACCCAAATACCATCACGGCAATGGGCTTCGCCACTACGCCATTTTCAAACTTCATTTCACAGACAAAATGCCATTTGTACTCTTGAGCACATTATTAGACTCTTTTTACCATCTTTTACCCTTGGCAAAATAACGATGTCAACACTCATCGTGAGAACTTGCTATTTGAAATCAGCGTGTATGAAGTGTTTAAACTTGCTATTTGAAATCAGTGTGTATGAACTTGCTATTTGAAATCAGTGTGTTTGAACTTGCTGTTTGAAATCAGTTTGAAATGTGTCTGTTTCAACTTACTGTATACTGTTTGTATTGTGTACGTTTGAACTTGCCTTTTGAACTGTGGACATCTCTAAAATCTATGGTTTTTGAGTTAGCTGTGAACTTCCTGCTTTCTGTGCCAGACAACTAGCTAGCTGGCCAAGTGAAAAAGACGAACTATGCTTGGTTCTAAACTGTGTGCTTGAGGACTATTAACTGTGCTTGGCCAAATGCAAAAGACGCACTGAGCGTCAGGCGTCGAGTACATTGCGCCAACGTCCCTCTATTTCTCTGTTCCGAAACGTTGCGCCAGCGTCGAAACCGTGTATAGGTAACGGCGTTAATGACCGAAGGGCATAACTGGAAATAAAGAGTTGAGATTAGCATCCAGGTTAGTCAATAGGAGAAAATAGCCTTTTGTCTGTGAAACAAGAGATAATTAGATTTTTGCCACTCACAATGTTATCTTCTTGTTATAACTATCACCGTGTCTATGAATTGTGGGTTCAACTGAGTGTCTGAGTCTATAAAATGTGGACTTGATGGTGACAAATATTAGAATCTCTCGTGAAACTATGTTTGAAAATGGCTTAGTGGCAAAGCTCATTGCCATCAGCCATGACGTTATTTGTGCCAAGCCCGTCATGACATTAATAACGGCAACTAACTCGCTCTAAAAAAATAAAGGGTCCTTCGCTCCTTCGGTCGCAGCCTAGGAAAAAAAAACGCATAATTTCAGATTGAGATCGCCATGGCCGCCATGGGATGGTCCGACCTCCCCTCCGAGCTCCTCACCGACATCGCCGGTAGGATCAACGAGCTCGCCGACATCGCCCGGTTTCGCTCCGTCTGCTCGTCATGGCGATCGGCGGCGCGGGACGCCGTGGCCGCCCCGCCGCCGCAGCCGCCGTGGCTTCTCCTCCCGTCGTCCCCGTCTCGGCTCTTCTTCTGCCCCCGGGAGGACCGAATCTACCCAAACCTCCGCCTGCCCCACCCCGCCGCAGAGGTGCACCACCGCCGCCCCCGCCCCCACCTGTACGCGTCCCCGCATGGATGGGCGCTCGCCATCGACCCGACAGATCTGGCTGCTTCCCTCGTCCATCCCTTCACCGGCGCCACCCGCCCGCTCCCGCCGCTCCCCTTCTTCTTCGCGGAGACGGAGGACCTGGCCTGGGACTGGTCTCCGCACGGCGTCATGGCGTCCAGCGGCGAAGGCCTGCTCTTCTGCGCCGCCGATCCGACGACAGCCGCCTCCTGGTCCCCGATCCGTGCACTGTACGATTGCAACGCCAGCAGCATCAACTACGCCGGCGGCAAGTTCTTCGTCTTCGAGGAGGACGTCTGCCGCACCACCATCGTCGACGCGGTCACCCTTGCCATCGCCGCCGTGATCCCGGCCCCCGCCGTCGAGCTCCCCGCCGAGGCGCGCGTCGCTGTCGCCGGCGACGAGCTCTTCCTCCTCGTCAAGTCAAAGTGGATGTACCTCTTCAGCGACGACGTTGACTTCTCGAAGGCCTTCCATGTCAACCACCGCAGCGTCAATTCAGCCTGGCAGGAGCTCACAGGCATCGGCGAGCGTGCGCTATTCGTAGATTCCCACCACGGGTTCGCAGTGCCGACGGCGGGGTTTGGCAATCTCGAGAGCAACACAATCTATTCAGTGAGCAGCAAGAAGGTGAACTACAGCGTTTCGGCATTTAGCCTGGAGACCCGTACCTCGAAGAAACTTGCGTGCCGCCTCAACGACCAGGAGATGGCGATGCGTGGTGAGATGCCATCGTGGATCGTACCAAGATTGGATGAAGTCTGAATCTGCAGGGTTGGGAGATTCATCATTGTTGTGCAATCACTGTTGATATATGGTTCTAGGTAATTTCTTCGGTATCCTTGCAGTTCGAACCAGCAATAATCCCTATATAAGTTCACTCCTGTAAATTCTTGATTCTGTCGTTTAAAGTTTTCTTGATAATCATGCAGTCCAGTAGATTTGGGTCATATTTGTAGGAAAATTGCCTTCAAATTCAGTATACTGTGTTGATGTTCTAGTTTAATAAAGGATTGTATGTTCTGTTCATTCTCAAGCTTAAATAAAGGTTTGCCATATCAGAGTTGAGCGTTTTAATTGAGCTTAATATTTAATTTGAGACTTGAAATTTGATTGTAATCCAGTATTATGTGAATCAAAAGCCTTTCTTTTTTGTTAGGCTGTCTCCAGCAGTTCGTATATATATAGTTGTGCAAAATACTGTTTTGCATTGTAGAGTGTAGACTATACTATTTGCAGAATGAAGTTTAAAATAGGAGATAAGATGGGTAAGCTGCTGGAGAGTGGAGACAGACTTACATGTGTGATTTGTCGTCTGATTGTGCTAGATTTTGGTGTAGCTTTGCGGTTTGGTATCCGGCAATGACAGGGCACCCCGGGGAGGGAAATTCTCTGAAAAGGATGTTCCAGTAGCCCAGTACTCCGGGGTTAGGAGATGGACATGGTTGGGATGAAAGAAAGGATGAGTGGATGATAGGTAGATGATGCACGGGCGGCAGGGAATAGAATTATACTGGTTGTTTGTGTGCGACCAATTATCCACTTGTTTTCATCATTTCCTCGAGAAACTGAAGAGAAGCACGGACGGTTATCGATAATACCAACAGCTGGAGATGTTGAAAACTTATCGTGTTGTGCACTTGCACTGGTGGCCCTGAGGGTGGGGCAGAGGGGCGGTTGCCCCGGACCCCCGAATTCATAGGGCCCAATTCTAGTCATGTGATCTAATTGCTCATCAGCAAAATAATAAATATCTAAACATGTTAAAAGAAAATTTCAAGGTGATACCATAATATATATCCTTTTATTTACTTATTATTTGATATAAATATTTTTAGATGTATTTTAAGGGTTTAATTAGTAACATTTACATATTAAAAATAATTTTAAGGGTCTCTATTTGAAACCTTGTCGGCCCCTAAAATGTTAGGACCGCCAGCACTTGTGCTGCATAGAACGAGGATGATTTCACTTTTATTCTGCAGATGTCTAAGCATAGCGTTTTGTACTCTTTCTCTTTAATTAAAAACTAAATCATTCAGGTCGTAATAACAAGGAAGGTGATGGCTGTTTGGAGTTTTAGGGCAATCCGAAGCACAGGTGAACCATATGCCAAGCCAAGATATACTAAATCATGACATGTGTTCTATGGGGGACGAAGGGGACTAGAGAGTCTTAGGGTGTATTTGATTCGTGGCTAACTGTGTCACACTTTGCTAAAAGTTAGTTGTTCGAATTGAAGAACTAACCTTAGGCAGAAAAGTAATTAGGCAAAGTGTGACAAGCTAGTCAGTGAATCAAATATGTTAATCCGTCTGATTGGTTGCTCACATCGTCTCATTTTAGACCACTGTATTTATTGATTTTATCTGAAATTATGTTTAGTTACCTGCATATAAGAGACAAGAGACGTGTACTGTATAAGAGATATAAAATAAGTTATTTTGCCTGCATCTAGCGGTAAGCTTAAATCATGTGTATCCGGCCGGTCACCCTCCCGAGAGTAGCGCGCAGGCATCCAATCAGCTCCAATATAACTGCACCCTGCACCACTGCCTCTAAACTTCTGAAGTATCTCCCCTTGAAGTATCTTACAGAGGTAGATTGCCCTGTGCCAAAAGATATATGATGGTGTTGATATGCCTGTCCTGTGTTCTTCATCCTTTTTTTACTCTTTTTCGTCATTCCTTTATAGGACCTGATACTTAGTAACACCTTCTGACCACTATTAGGACTTGTGAAGCTTTTCAGACTCTTGCTATTACTTTATATCTTATCAATTAATTGTTGTATCCTATTTGATACAATTCATCAGCTTTAATCAAGCAGTTTTTTAAGCAGAGCTGGTTTGAAAAAACTATTTAGGAAAACATCACTAAAAGTTTTATGCTTAACTGAGGGTGTGTTTGGTTCCTTTAGTAACCCTTCTAAATTTTAGAAACTAAACTTTAGTCCTTAAAATTTGTATTTGGCAGCCCCGTTAGCCATTCTATTTGACAGTTTAGGGACTAAAAGTGAAGTGGGAACCAAACACTCACCGAGAAAAGGGAAATAAGGAGAGATTGAAATGGATGAGATGTGAATTTTTTTAGCTTTGTGTATCTGTCCATTCCTTTGTAAGAGAATCAAAAGGTAGTTTTACCTATGAAATGTAGCTGTTTTAGAAAAAAAATAGCTTTACTTGTAAAGTTGTTTTTAAAAAAAGATTAAAATGTGTTTAATAAAAAACAGATCACAACGGCTCATAATATGTCGGATGAAACTGTGCCAAAGATGGGACTTCGAACTTCGATGTTGAATAATCTGGAAATTTGCTCTTGAATGTCACAGATTCTGTAACTTCCCCTTTTGAAAATCTGCAGTTTTGCTCTTGGAAGTCAGGACGTAGTACCCTCTATCTCCAGCGTACATAGTCGTCAAAGGGACTCGGTTTAAATTGTTACTACAACATAGACAAAGGTAGAACGACTTTAGTCTATATAATATATGCGTAGCCTGCAACCGACTCGTAAGTTCACTCAACAATTGGACACTCGCTAGGACATTGCAGGGTTATGTAAGCTAGATATGAGGAAATGGATACATAGGAGGTAGGAGCTGTTGAGAACTACGTTACCACGGATCACCAGATCCGCTCCCTTCCCTCCCGTCAGCATTAGAGGCGCAAGAAGATGTACAGAACCTGTCTCCCTTCCCATAAGCGCGACAGAGAAAACACACGAGACACTGGATATAGGGTTGGGCCTCTGGCCTCTTTCTGATCTCTGTAATATGAAGGGGTGTACAGGTTCCTTATATAGAGATGTGAGACCCCTCAGGGGCAAAGCAGGTATTTGCCCACATAACCCTAACTAGGGTTACTTAACACTCCCCCTTGGGCGAATACCGCGACCAACACATGCCTCGTTAAAACTCCGAAAAACCCAGTGGGAAAAATATGGAGAAAGAGAGCATGGTGATACAAATTGCATTTGCACTTTGTTGCCTCGTTAAAAACCTCATGTGAGAAACTTCAAGAAAACTCACAAAGGGAAAAGAGTACAACAGCTGTCATCGGGACAGATTTCGATCCTCTGAGATCTAGATTCTATCGAATCTTCTACAAGGGCTAACTTTTAGAAATGTGCTCCCCCTGATCCTTGCAAAACCGTATCAATAAGGCAAAACATCTTCTTCTAGAAGTATATGCACATAAATATTTAGCAAATGGATTGCATATCCTTGCAAGGACTATTTCAGGAACTTTACCTCTACTCACTTCTAGGATATACGAGGTAAGTGCACGTATCAATATAAATAAGCCACTTTGATTGATGGTGTTCGATCGGCTAGATCTATATATTTGATAGAAAGTTCCATAAAGGTTCACATATTGATCATCAAGCTCACGTCTTCAGGGCATAGAATATGACATTTATTGTCTCACGATTGTGATCAATATAAGCATTCGCTCCCCCTGACGATGACATCTGTCAAAGTCTTTATCCCTCATAACTCAAGCATATTCTTCAAGATATATGTCTCATTGTTCATCTGGAATAACGAGAATGAATGAGGTTGGGGTGCTATCATTTTCTATCTTACACCACAATTTATACATAGTTGTGCAAAGCAAATAACATGTCCTTCAATAGGACTTAGGGGATAATATAGTTGCAATAGTACATATTCTAAATATGACACATCGCTCGAGGCGTTCATCCATTGCAACATCTATGATGGTGTAACAAAAGTCCATCTAAGATCGTAATCCATCAGGGATTTTTCATCGATCAGATACATCGTTATAGTTTGTCATTCTGGCACAATGGGGATATTTTGCCAGTAACACCTAAACCTTATAGGTTTCTGCCATCAGGGCTTTAGAGGATACCGTAATTCCACATCTAGTGGAAATTATCATGAGTAAAACTCATGGAATGCACATGTGCTTATTCGGTGAACTTCAAGTCCTTTGGTACCTCATCTTATTCCTTTTCGGGTCTGTATGGGTCTTTATCCTTTTATAGGGATTATCAAACTTTGGTGTTCAACACAGACTTTGTTTCTTCTGGATAGGTTCCATCTGGGAACGATAGTCTCAACTACGAGATATTCTCCCTACATAAGAGAGTGATCATTCATCAGGAATGTATTATTCGGTATGAGATTTATATGTTGCATATTTATAATTCAAATATATGAGTCCTCCTAGGATCTCATGACGGATCTTCAGAATCCTATTAACTGCATATTTTAATTCATGCCATTTGCCAGATATATTACATAGCGGAACAGTGTTTATTCAACACATACGTGGGATGGGTCTCTCACAAGACCACTTGAACCATCGCATTCACCACACATTATTTCAATAGTGCCCATAAATGTCCGAACTTCAAGCTCGCGACTTTCATTTTGCGATTATTGGTTCAGCCTCGATTGCATTTATCAATGACCCGATAAGAGAGCTTCAAGCACTCATGCCTAGGACTTTGTTTTGGATCCCTTTGCAATCTATAGAGTCAAGATAGGTGTCGACACATGTGTCTCCCACATTTAATAATGATCTCCATCATTTCCCAAAATGAAAGATTTATTGTTCCATATTCCCAGCACGATGATATTGCGCGCATTGCTAGGAACTTCATCATCAAGATGAACCTCTTCGTGAGGCAAATCACCAGCAGGGCGAGTTCATCGGAGGAGAGTTATTACAGACCACATGAATCTGCAATCAGGACATATGCTTTGACTAAGGCCAATGGATCATATTCGCAGGCGTCCCCGAGAATAGATCAAATGCCAATAAGTCAAATGTGGATATGATATTAATCCCGGGTATATCCACATCTACGTCAGGTAGAAGCATTCAAACCAATATGGTTACTCCTCAACGATTTCTGGCAAACTCCATATACACAGGAGTACACTCTGAACGACGGGTTCAGTTTAGCTTTTGTGCGTTTAATAGAATATTGAGGCATTACACTATATGGGCATTCCTCCCCCTAATGCCGAGATGTTCTAAAAGCATACAGATAAAATCCCCAACCACAATCATCCAGTTGTGGCCAATGTATGCTATTGTGGTGATTTATTTGGGAAATCTTACGCACATTACAGATAGGGGTTTTATGCAGTGAGCTTTGGACTTAGATTAATGTAGTGGCATGAATACTACATATTTGTCCTTCACATGAAGGGTTAGTCTCAACATCCAGCGAGACACGCAACAACAAGTTGCTTCATAGTTACAATTCTGCAAACTTATTGTTATTATTACCAAATGCACAGTCAATCATTAAGATTTAGACTGATATACGCAACACTATTTTATGCATAAGGGTCCCTCAGAGGCTCATGCACACCATTCGTCGTTTGGAGCTAGTAGTTGACTTCAGATCAACAATTAAAATGACCATCAGGGTCTAGCGCTCACAAGGACATTCACTGGTTGCATTGTGCTTTCAAGCACATAGGAGACTATGTGCGTATATAATGGTGGTAAAGTGCACGGTATCCTGCCAATGCTGCCAAGCAGAGATTTTTATATGCAAAGATGTATAGTCCAGCTCGTTTTATTATTGCCCATGGTTTACCCAATTACTCATACCGATATGAAATTGGGTATCAATTTATGCAACATTTTTAGGTATTATAATTTTGAGAGAGAATTTATAACAATAGTTAATTTTTTGTGGTGCTGCCAACAGGGCAAACATTTCTCCTCATATTATATACAAATTGTTCTATATAGCATTATTTCGATCTCTTCATTGTTCAGCAAAAAGAGAAGCTTTGGAATAGAACAGACAAGGCCAAGAATTCATTTTATCTGGGAAAAACCACCTGATTGCTAAGCTTTCGATTAAGCAAATGGTGATAACTGCTTGGCAATAGCGAAACAAGACCATTATCCGTCTCGGACCAGGCTTCAACAACAGATAGTAGTGCTCTCATAAGAAGAAATCATCAGGAGTAGAGAGGATACAACAGGTCTCCACAAGATCTTCATATTTCTATCACAAATTATCATCACTAATAGTCTAGTGGTCAAGACATATGACTCTTCTGGCTTCGAGGACCAATGACATGTTAATGTCTAATCTAGCTTCAAGCTCTGTGGTGATGTGGGATTTCATAGTTATTTGTCTACTCTTCTCACTTCTGGTAGATCGGAGGTAGATAATGGTAAGCATGCCAAAGGGTGGAATTCAGTGTAGTTCGGCTACATAAACCCCAGGTATGTGTCCATTCAGGACCGACCTTTACCATTTAGCTTACAGTGTATACCAAATTGTCAAAGAACTATCCCGAGTCAATTCAGTGACTATAAGTATTTACAATTCCGAGAGATGTATGCGACACAAGCATATAGGTCCTAGATAGAACGAGTAAAGTGGTTCGACAGGAACACACTATGGTTTTCACACCAACATAGTGAAAAAATTCTCAGAATAACCTCTCGGTATACTCGCAACTTCGTGTTGCTGGCCATTACATGTCCTTTTATCTCATAGTTTGCTTCATGTCATTTAGCGACAAAGAGAGCAATGTGCTAACATCTGGTTGAGCAATGTATGGCTGAGATTTAGTTTTAAATCATTTGGTAAGGCCTTTTGCTTACTAATAGAATCCCAATTTGTGATGTCTTCTATGTCAAAATGGCTTTCATGCATTATATTATATATCTTCGGGTTACTTCGGGTAAAACTTTATGCATGAGGAGAGAGCAAAGAATTAACTTATCTGTGTTTCATTGTATTTCAATTAAATTTCCCAGATTTCCAAGCACTATAGAGCTTGATATAATTGTTAAGGCCACTTGGCGATATATATAAATATATGATGCCACACAACACAATTAAATAAAATATAGAGCTAAATAAAATTGTTTACGAAGGTTGCGTTATGATGTAACTTTAGGGGCTTGAACAACCCACCACAATCTACGCGAGTACAAGCTCTATTGTATCTGGCGTCAACGCGTGTGTGGCCATCTGGGCTACGACAACACAATAAGCCTTCATAACAAACGCAACAGGCGCAGTTGTGACTCGATAGTCGGGGTACAAGACAAGTCCACGCAACGTGCGCAATAGGCACAATTGTGGCTCGAGGCAGACAGACAATGCCTACAGGGCATGCGAAAAATACGCGACTCAGCGATGACGGTCTGACTCAACAGGAGCGATCCGATTAATGAAGAGCGCGACATAGCAATCACATGACACAGCCAAGTTCGAACGACACAAATACTGCGTCGTGTTGCTAGGGCGCAGCTAGTGCTCAGCCAATGCATTTTAATAATTTTCTGCTAATTATTTACTACGAAAAATAATTATTAATGCAGAAAAAAATGAACATCATAATTAATATATGAACATAACACATCAGGTGTAAAAGACATTTCTCCATATTTAAGCATGCATTTTCTACTAATTATTTACTGCAGGAAATAATTAATTAAAGTAGAAATTACTACGTAAAAGTAAACATACAACTTTAACTTGTTTAAATTCAACATGAATTTATTTATATAAAATAGGGGGCCTACTCGAGGAGTCTTGCATGGATAGACCGCTGCGTCTGGTTGACTCGTTCACTGGTCAAAGGGAAGTGGGCCCACATGCCTTTTTTCATGGCACGAACGCATGGAATAGTGCGAACACTTTTTTTTCTCTCGTACGTCCTTATCTCCATGCAGCACAAGAATAGGACTTTTCATCTCCACGACTCTAGGCGCACAAGAATAGGATAGGACTTTTCATCTCCACGAGACCACGACATGCATGACTGGCGGATGCGGCTCCCAGGGCAGTCGGCTCCGGCGCGACTGCAGGCGCGGGCGCTGATCCTGGAGTGACAGCCAGCACGGCATGACTGCCGGCACGGTTGCCAGGGCCGCGCGACTGCTGGCGTGGGTGCGGCTCCTGGCGCGGCCACAGCTTAGGCGCACGGCTTTCGACGCGACGTGAGCATCTCTGATGTGCGGGCGAGCGGTGCAGGTCCGACGCGCGGTCGTGACTCCAAGGCGAGCACGAACTATGGTGCTCGGGGCAGATCGAGAGGAGCCCCACTGGACATGGTGGGCGATGACGAGATTCCACCAACATTAGATCTAAAAAACAATTATACCGTTCGATTGCGTAGAGGAGTAATCGAAGACTGTCGCGTAGGACAGTTCGGCTAGGCCGGGGACCTGCCGGCTTGACGGAGAGTTGATGCAGATCTGATCTCGCAGCAACGTCGAGGTAGAGCGTGCTGATAACTTGTTGAGAACTACGTTACCACGGATCACCAGATCCGCTCCCTTCCCTCCCGTCAGCAGTAGAGGCGCAAGAAGATGTACAGAACCTGTCTCCCTTCCCATAAGCGCGACAGAGAAAACACACGAGACACTGGATATAGGGTTGGGCCTCTGGCCTCTTTCTGATCTCTGTAATATGAAGGGGTGTACAGGTTCCTTATATAGAGATGTGAGACCCCTCAGGGGCAAAGCAGGTATTTGCCCACATAACCCTAACTAGGGTTACTTAACAGGAGCAACAAAAGGTAAAGAGGAGACCCAACAAACGCTCACCTAGAACTCTCCCTCGCCGTTGCCGACTTTCAGGTTTTGGTAATCCTTTTATGAAGAGTTGTTTTGCCCATTAGCCTGCTGACAAGCCCAGTTGTTGCCTTCTCTGGGCCCGGGTCCAGTTCACACCCTTTGGTCGGCCCAACAATCTTCCGCCCTTGAAACACGACTTGTCCCGGAGCCGTTGCTGCAGTAAACCACCGGGATCCCATGGAACATGCTTCTTTGGTTAGTGCCTTTTATAGTGGTAATACATGCAAGTAATCGGTATTGATCTGAGAGGTTGCTACTTGCACTTGTGTATCTGAAACACCAGCTGGGCACATTCTTAAAAGTTACACCATTTGATTTGTATCGTAGTTTGAAACGAAAAAAAATGTCCAGAGCTAGAAACGTGTCTTAGAGGTTATTGTGAAGGGATCCACTAGCTAGGATACCATAAGACCACTCGCCGATCAATAATAATGTTAGACCAAAGCACACCACTTAACTTCTACTAAAAATTTCACAAAAGGAAGCACTTGTCCATGAGAATTCCTTGCTGGGTGCCAAGTAACTGCTCGAATATCGCACATTAGGGGACCGTGACACCTAAAAAGAATAGATGAACTAGACAACACAAAAATCTACTTCTTAAACTAATACATCTAGTTTTAACCTAATTATAAACTATGCAAGAAAATAATTTATCTACATATGCAGCTATAGTTTTGCTAGGTGTGTTGCCACCTCTATCACAAAAGAGTTATGCAACCTAAATTCTAGTCCTATCACTAGCCTAGCAAGCTAAACTAGGAAAGTAAGACATAAATTGCGGAAGTTCAATTGAGATATAGAGATTACTCTGATAATTTTACTGAGGTACCGAGAATGCAGTGACAACACCACGTTAGATTTCTCTGGCGCACATGCACTAGGGCAAAATAAATATTTTTCAATTACTCTCTTAAATTTACCATGTATTCCTTTTTCAAATTTTATTTTATGTTTGTTAGAGTGTGCACCAGGTTTTTTTTAGCTGGCTTCGCCCCCTACAAGAAGCTCATGCTTCCACTAGTCCTCGTTGGATCTCCTCACTAGCTAGAATGTTCTCGTAAGGATAACTACATGGATAGTCTCGGGCCTTCCCCACACGCAAGTGGGTCTCCGAGATGGCCTCTCCTAGGTCACTCTTTGTCGTATCTACTATCGATTTTTCAGTCAAATCGTCGCATGCCTCATTCCCTATGGTACACAGTTGCGGCCATACCACAACACGATTTATATGGTCTCGCAAGACTATGAGTCCCTTGGACTACAACAATGGTGCGAGCAAGCACCGAGCGATAAGAGGTATGGAAATCTCACCTAAACACTAGGTATAAACTTAGAGCAAGCGCACAAGCGGTGGTCTAACTAGCCTAAACACTAGATATAAACCTAGAGCAAGTGCATAAGCCATAGTCTAACTATTGTAAACAGTTTGTAAAGTATCTACACTAATCACTATGTGTATCACTAAGATCTATACAAGTGAAGAACACTAGAATGAGACACCAAGTCCTTTAGTATGTTTCTTAGCTCCCACACCCTTCAAATGGCTGATCGATATGTTACTTATTGAACGGATTTTTTATAGGGTGTGCTATCATATATCTATAAAATAATATTTTTTCTAGGGTGGATACCACTATCTAAGTCAACGATGAACCAAACATTGTCTATCTACTCCCTCTGTCCTATAATATAAGGCGTAACCACTTTTTATTCTTATCCCATAATATAAGCCATGCTCTCTCGACAATCGTACATCGATGCAATAATACTGGTGTTGATAGAGAGAATTGAATACATTTCTTGGTTTTTGAATCAGAGGTGGTTACACCTTATATACAAGGATAGAGGGAGTATAAACTAGTGTCTTCCATCCATAGGGATAGTGGGGCATAGTCAAGGACACAATTTTAACATGTGATACTATATATAATTTGGTACCACATATATATAATTTCTATCAATTTGATATATAAGCAGAAATAACTAAAATGACTCATAATACATTTAATTCATCAAATTAAGTTGCAAGTTATATAGATTTGTTTTTAGTCTAAAGGCTAATAAGAAGTAGTTTGGTTTTAGATAACATTCTAGGGTGCTTTAGGCTACCCAAGGTACCCGCTTGTTCCGCCGCTGAACAGGATATGCAGCAAATCAAACATATGTATATACGAAACATTATAGCAGGACAAAGCTAGATTCATTTACAACATAGTCTCTTTTTTTTGTTGCATGCCTTGGCACATGTTTCATCAATAGAAAAGAAAATTACAATACAAAGAGAGAATTCTTCTAGCGTACGTCGGTTAGGAACCGCCAAACCTGTGGTAGGCGATAAAGAAGCAACGACATGCCCTCAGCCACAAAATACTACCAGATTCATGCACAAACGTATATATTAGTCCAGATGACCGACACCATATAAGTTCTGTAATAATCACTAGCAGCTCATTTAAACAGGCAAACACATTCTTATGCTGTGGTGCAGCATCTCGTACGTTACAGATATGAGAGGCTAAAGGTGGTTTTATCAAGATAATTCCTTCAGTACTCATTAGCTAGCACAAATCAGCAAACACGACACTGCAAATGAAACAATAATACAAACCAGCACTACAAACTAGCTAGGGACCACATGCAACATAGTTAAGCAGATCAACTGCGCTGCCGTCCTGTGCAACTTGGAGGCAGAGGCAGACCAGACACTGACAGTAAGGAATGTTTGAGCAACTAGTCAGACGAGGGAGTTGTCATCTCATCGGTACAGGCAGCCCCTGTACGCCGGCGTCCAGTAGTCCATGGCAGTCCCGTCCCGGTAGACTTGCGGGGTCCACGAGACAGGGACCAGGCAGAGTCCTCTGTCACTCAGGTCGTGCTCTGCCTCATCTCCCTGCTTGCTCGTCTCTGCAGCAGCACGATGATCTCCCCATGGGAAGTGGTTATTACCCTGAAACAGCAGCTGGTGTGAGGAATGATTCTGCGATCCTCTCGGACAACGACGGACAGGCATCTGGAAAAACTTGGACCTGTACTGTACCTTGCTCCTGCTCGAGTTCGTGTACGGCTCGCTGAGTAGCTGCACGGAGAAAGAAAGGAAAGCGGGAGGCCGTCAGCTCGCCCCAACTGAACGAACGAGAAAGAAAAGCAGGCAGAGGAAGGCCGTCGCCCGTCTTGCGCGCGATTGCGACAGCCAACTTATGCAAGCATGCAGGCGGCGCTGTCCTTTTCTCATGTATTGGTGTGGTGTGTGTGTGTGTGTGTGGTGGGACACGACGAGATGAGAACATTCTTTATGTTCTTCTCTGGGCCATGACTAGGAAGTCCACTGATGGAAAAGGGAGGGTCAATATCATATGTGGAACCAGCTACGCAGTCGCTGAAACGGTTCATTGTATCTCTGAAGATGCCCAACTGTGTAGCACACAAACACTCTCTTTTTACTACTAGGGTCAGGGATATGAGCATGTAGGAATATTTTACCTTTCTGGTGGAAGCTTTTGTAAGTTAGGTCAAAACAAGCAGAGAGAGCGCGCACGCAATGCAGTGGATTATTTACCTGTACTTGTTCATGCAGGAACTTGATGTACTTGATCGTTTCAAACAGCACTGACGCTGTATCAGTCTGCAAAAAAGGGTGCGATTGATAAGGAATAATGGGGTTTGAATGAACAATTTTTTGGCAGCCTTTTTTTTCTCTCTCGCTAGCTAATATGGCTGTACAAAGCAATTTTTCGAACAAAAATATGAACCATATATATATATATGCTAGTATACCTTCCCAAATGGCGAAACGATCTGTTGCAATGCTGTGATCTTCTCTCCGATCTTCACTTTAGGCACTTGTTGCTGCTGCATTATTTTGTTTTTTTTTCAAACCATCAGTCGTTGGGAAACGATGTACCTGCAGATCTACGTACTAGCAAAGTTTCACGGCTAACCTAACTTTCCCATCTCATTTCTCATCTTAATTCGTTGTTAGTTACCTTGGGAGGAGATGGTTTAGAGCCCTCTTGCTTGGACTTCTTCACGGTGCTCGTCCTTTCCTCGGACGCCCGCTTCTTTCGCTCGCTCGCTGCTCCACTGCCACTGCTGCTGCTCCTTGCCTGCAACGAACACATCGTCCAAATGCAAATACATTTCACATATGTTTAACGAACAGCGCTGCCGTACGCATCAACAAACTCATTGTGGTGTGGGCGCACTAGCTAGCATGAATATGATTATGATGGCATGCATGTTCTTATCTTACCGACACAATATCCGGCTCTTGTTGCCTACTGCTTTCAGCGAGACTGCTGGATCTCTGCAGGTATGGCTGCGCCGACGATGTCGATTCTGCGGTCGTTGATCTTCTGTAGCCACCAAAAGAGCTGAGATCCGGCAAGCTCCTCATGCCGAAAGGGCTAGCTTCCAATGCCCGACTCTCATGGCAAATCCTGTCGAGTCCTCCTCCTGTGCCTGAGTAGTCCATGCTAGCAGCATGCATGCCAACACCACCACCAGCAGCAGCGTTTGAACTCAGCTGCTGAAGAAAGGAAGCCATGGCCGGGGACGCAAGCTCTTGCTGCTGGTCACCGCCTTCCTTCATCTGATGGTGGTCGGCGCCGTAGGTGTACCGCGGCGTCGTGCAACCCGCGGCCATGTCCATCCCCTGCTGGTGCATACCACCAGTTGCTGCAGCACTCCCGAAGAACAGCGGCGAGCCGCCGGTGACCTCGTACTTGACCGGCGGTGCAACATCAGAGCCTGCCGCGAACCTTCCTGACAGCAGCGCCTGCGCGGTGTAGTGACCGGCGGGGACGTCGTCGAACATCTCCTGTGTCACGTTCTTCGACGCGAGCAGGTCGAGGAAGTTCTCCTTGTAGCATGTGATGTTGCTTCTGCAAGCATATATAGACCGGCCGTCGTTTGTTATGTTAACCTCTGCACGATTTTCACAGCGATCGAGCAGCATATGCGATGGCTAGAGATCATCGTCGTTTGCTATAAGGTCATGCACATGCATATATGTACTCACTGTTCGCCGTATGCATGGCCGCCGCCGTGCTCCCCCGCTGGCAGAAGGCGCATGCCGGGCGACGACGAGTCGGCGCCGGCGGCGTCGGTGGAAATAAAGGCCGAGCTGGCGCCGAGGAGCGCCGCCGTAGTCCCGGCGTAGGGGCTCCAGGAAGGGAAAGAAGACGCCGGCGACGAGGTCGTCTGCAAGGCCGCCGCATGCGCCGCCTGGTGATACTCCCACATGGTAGTAGGCGGCGGCGGCGGCGAAGTGGACGAGCTGCGCCTGCACACGGCCGACGACTCCTGCGCCTCTAGGTCGGTGGCTGGTTCCTGCGGTTGGTGCTGGGGCATGAAATACTGGAGGTGGAGGTGCGCGGCGCCGCCTGCCTGCAGGTGCATCGCATGTGTCTACGGCCGGGGTCGAAGGGTGCATATGCGATGGGGCCGTGGACCAGAGCTGATTCGTGACATCGTGTGCAGGCGATGGGGCCTATTTGTAGGGCGTCCTGCTTGGAATATGTTTCTGGTGGGGGTTTTTAGGACGATATGCTGCCGTCACCGTGATGCGAGCATGCGGCAAGACATCATTGAGAATTTTGGGGCCCTTTTAAGTTTTCAAATATATAAAAAAAGAAGGTGCAATATATAGCCATACTTTCTCGGAACAAATAAAAGTACAATGTTTTTACTAAGGGGCTGGGACAGTATGTAGTGATTTGATGCTTCTGTGGCTTCTAATCATGATTTTTATGTGGAGTGTAGATCTATTGTTAATAATAGAGGTAGGGTCTCCAACAAAATTCACTCTATTCAATCGTAAACAGTAAACCTAAGTACAGTATTTACTAAAGAAACTCTCTAATTTGCCAAAACCAGCAACTCTGTCTCCAAGGCCAACTTTCACTAGTACAAAAAAGCTACGTAGTTACGATTGAAAAACTAATTACACTAAGGCCTTGTTCGTTTGTGTCGGATTGATGGGTCGGAACGAATCCGAGCCGGATTGCTTCTCTAATTTATATAAACTTTGATTAGCCGGAATGATTCCGGGTGCAATCCGATGTAAACGAACAAGGCCTAATAATTTTTCGAACCGTCGGTGTTAGAGACAAGTAGAAATAAAATTACGAAACGTATATGCAACGGCACGGATGAATTCTGATATAGGGCTCCCCCCGTGCACATATATAATAGGGTTTCATGCAAAACGACACCCTAATTTTGTCCAGGCACACAAACTATGTTTTCGCGGCCACCATTAGGATCCCAGCCAGTTCGTCCAAAACACGGATGCACGAACTTTATTCTCTAACGAAAAGCATCCTCTCCAACCTGGCAACTGTATCCTCCTCCGAAATGTCATTGTCTGCACCGAATGATTCCAGCAACGGCAGTGTAGAGTACTAGTAGTGTTTAGGATATGTGTCTCCGGCCAAGTGTGTAGGAGGATCTGCGCGGCATTCATGGAGCCACAGCCACTACTCGCCATTGAATCGTCCTATCATCACGCCACTTTGCAATTCGACGATATATACCAGTCGTCCCATTCCCAGCTGACTTTTTTTTTTGTCTCGCTCGGCCTCTCGGCTCTCACTGTAATAACCAACCAACCAGCAACCATGGCAGGTATTTTTTTTATCATTGCTAATAAACAACGACGAAGCAACAGAGACATCATAACTCAGCTTGAACCGTTAGAGAGAGGGAATATTCCTAGCTAGACAACAGTGATCAATCAGTGCCACTACCGCTTTACAGTCCTGGTGCCACTCCGCGAGTGGGTCAGCCAGCAATTCGCGAGCTTGAGATCTTGGATCATTGACCCTCAACAAATCCTCTGTCGTTTACTCAGGAAGCATTGGAGTGGAAAGGGCAGGGAGGGGGCTCGCCTGTAGCCTGTAGGGTTGGCGAGCGGACGGTGGTGGCACTGGCAGTGGCAGTGGACGAGAGGGAGGGCGCGCGGCAGGGTTTCACGGCTGCAATCACTTGACCTCTGACTCCTTTATTCGCGTCACTTATTAATTAAGGCGTGTGAATGAATGCCAGCAAGTAAGCATGGAGCTGCAGTCTGAACACAGACGAAACCAACAGCATAAGGGTTTGTCCCCTTTCCATCTCTTTGTGAGCAGTCGGCTAGTACGTGCGACTCTATTACCGATGAATGATACTCGGATTGAAACGCGAACTGACCACCGGTTGGGACTCCGGCACGTGGCCACGTAAAAGGGCATGTAGTGGAGTCCAAGCTCAGACCGTGTCCCATTCCCATCCAAAGCAGCATGCTCCAGATAGCCTTTCTTCCAATCAATGATATCCTGGACCCCGCTTAGATGCTAGACCTCCCCCCAAAAAAAACGAATTTTTTTGTTTATTTAGCGACGGGACTTGAGTGGGAACCAGAATTGCTCGTGACACTTGTCAGCACCAGAGCATTTGGCCCGCGCTCAAATGGCAGAGTGATCGATCACCTCCTCTCATCTGTTAAGATGCAGAAACGATGCAGTGCTTCATTTCAGTAGTTTTATTTATACTAGCAAGAGAGGAGTGGTGGGTATAAAACTCTTACAGAACCCATCAATAGGTCGCCGCCCTGATCCGTCCGGCCCATAAGTATTGGCGCTGTTAACGATTTGAAATTAAACAGAGGACGGCCGGGGAGGAAGCGTGCACCAATACTACTACTCATCAGTAATCTACTTGAACTCTCTGGGGAGGGTCAGCTGCCTGTGCTGTGTTTGGCTTTCTCCTCCCACCGAAAGGAATGTTGTGAGAGGGACAGTAGTAGCAACTTTCTCGATTAGCAGGGCGGGCCGGGGGGTAGACACAGGAGGACGAGACTACACTGTGTTTGCGACACCCCCATGGTGTCTGTGCTGTGTCTCTCTCCATTCGTGCTGCAGGAGTGCAGGGGACCCATCCCGCACTCTGCTGGGTAAGTCGTTTAGCATGGCCACGAGAATTTTCCTTCAAGAGCTCAAGGTTAACAACGGCAGCGTCAAATGGTTGATTGGGGGCATGAGATGTCAACCTAAGTGGGGTGGAAAAGTTTTCAACTTGGAGTTTTGACAGGAAGAACCACCCTCCCTACTCTATCCACATTTACAATATGGTTGAGACCATTATTAACAAACACTTCAGCTTCATCACGCCACGCCTGCTAATAAAGCCTTCTCAAGTGGTTATATCATACAACATGAGGACCCTTCGCCTTTACCAAAGTTAGAGAGACAAAAACGGGGATAGGAAGCATTAAGCACGCGCATCATATATTCTAACTACAAGAGGGCGGAGCGCATTAGGAGTAGGCTCTGTGCACTGCACGGTGGTCTGCTGGGACGGCACGGCAGGCGGGTAAAGGGAAAGGGAGTTCCTTTGTTTACTCCAAAGTTGACCCTCAGTTGAGATGTGTCAACCACTAGAATAATATAAGGAAAAGAAGGCTGCAGGGAAGGGAAGGGAAGGGGAAGGACAGACAGCTTGCTCACGCTCATCAATCTGAGAGATGTCATGCGTGAAGGCTGCCCACTAGTCTAGTGACCCCCAACAGGTTGGTGGACGGTGACAGTGAGAGAGGTGGAAACAACACGCACCAATGGGAGTTGCTGGTCTGGTGCTCATTTATATATATGCGACAGGCTATGATATGGTTGTAGTTAGTTGTAGGTTGCGTCGTGGACTCCTCTTGAGCCGCTCTCGATCTGTCGTGAATTCGTGATATGGGTCACTAATAAGTCAAAGGCACTACTGATAACTCTGCGTCTGCGTGCGACGAAGATGATAGTCAAAATGACACTCCTGTCACTTGGAATGTCACAGGGTTGACATTGCCCTCCTTACGATATGGTCAGAATAAAATATTATTAGTGGCTTCAGCTTCACCCCCAATTATCCCTCCGATCCAAGGTGATCTTGTAGGTACTATAGTACGTACAAAATAGCAATGCACAAAATATAGTGGAATTGCCAGCTCGTTTTTTGTGACCACAATCTCTGGCTGTGCTCCTGTAACGATTTCGAACAATCAATGCCATTGGAGTGCTACCAGCAACCTCAACCAAAGTTTCAAAAGGTAAAAACAATCAAACGAACTTGATTGAGCTGAAATTTTGCTCATACATTCACATGGAAGTTTTAAAAGGAGGCCACAAAACCTGAGCTACAAAGGACTAAAAGCTTCAGCTATAGATTGAAAAACACACTCTCAAACTAAGGTTTTCTCAAAAAATACACGTTAGCTAATAAAAGTCTGGAACCATTGTTAAAATCATCCAAGGAGAAAAACTAAACGGTTTCGAAAGATAGAGACGAGAGAAAAAAAAACAACTCTCTAGTTAGTGGAGGTAAATCCGACTTCAGCGAAACTGTGAGGAAGTCAAATGAAAGTTTTTTTCCCCCAAAAAATCTGCTCCAACAAGCCCCTGGGCTCACCCATGGGCTTTTAGACGCAAAAGGGCTGTATGTTGGTAGGACTGGATGTCTGGATGTGGGTAGCTTCAGCTCGCGTGGTAGACGCAACGTGAGGTGTGGCACTGTGCTTCCCGGCCCATCTAAGGCGACAGCTGACAAGCGCTGGGAAATGGACAGAATAGCCTCCCGATTCACGTGACAGAAAGAATCATTGCACGGCGAAAAAGAAAATTGGAATGCCCACCCTGAAAGAGACGTCCTCAAATCTAGTGGTATACGAGTAGACTCGACTAAATCTAAATTCTTTATTTAGATGGTATACGAAAAGACCCCAAGAAATTCTTGTATGGCTTTCTCGATCTGTTCCTCTATATAAAAGAATTATATGACTAAGGGGGTGTTCGAATACACGCATGAACAATTTTCTATTTGCCACTTTAGATAGTGGTCATAAATCTCAGCTCATGACAAGTTTCAAAAAAGATTCATATGGAAGTTCAATAAATCTTAAATGGAAAAAATATAGGGGCGAGATACATACGCGTTCATCCATCCATCTCTCTATCACGCCAGCCTACGCTGTGGCGCTAGTACGTACTCCAGGGTCCAGGCCCCCTCGCCCTCGATCTCGTGCATGCCTGCCTTGTGTGGTGCCCGTCACGCTGTGCCAGGTAGGCTGATACACGCACGCACTGCACCGAGCCAAACCCAGGGAATCTTGGAGTCGTAGAGAAGATGAACTAGCTAGGGCCTTGAGCTGAGCTAGCCACCCGTGAAGCTAGCGGTCCGAGTCCGGACCCCAGGCCTAGCTCCTTTTATGATGATGATAATCTGGTCTCTCACTTTTATCGTTAGATCGTTACTACACTACACACGGTGGCACGTACGGCTAGGTCTCGAACACCAGCATCATATCAACGGCTTCGAACGGTGTCACGTGCGTGGCCAGCATGTAAAGCAGTTTATAAATCATGGATTGTGATAAAACTAGACTTTCATATAATTTACAGTGGATACGAATCAAAAGATAATAAGGTTTTGTGTAGATGTTGTTGGAAACCACCTCAATCTATATATATGTGTTAAGGTGTAATTTAGTTAAATCTATACTATACTTAAAGCACCAGTTTCAACGGTCGTCACACGTCATTTTTTTTATAAATAACCCCTCACAGCACGTCATGCCGACGACCTGCTGACTGTGTCGAGCCAGACCGTTCGACCGTCGGCCCATTTGATTAAATCAGCGTAAAATGTTAAAAATAGTGCAGGAGCTAGGGTTCAAACTCATGCCCTGATGGAAGAAGGGCAGAAGGCATTGGGTGAAGCTGTCTAACCAGTACAACATAATGCTTAAATGTTTTTAATATCGAATATAAACTGTATATATGTATATACGTTTTTTTTTGTAAAATAATAAAATTATAATCGTGTCAGGCCGGGCCAGCACTACAGGCCGAGGTTACAGCCCAAGCACGACACGACGTTCTTGGCTCTTGCAAGCATTAGGTTGTTTCTGAGACCACATTGGCGCAATGGACTCAATGGTGTTTGAGGTTGATGAATTAGATGGAGCAACAATGATTTGTCACACTAACAGTGAAATGAAAGGTTATTTGTTGGTTTTAAACGTTAATAATTGCTACGAAGTAGCATAATTTATATGGAGCGTATTCAGTTTTTATTGATGCCTGACTTTAGCAATCACTCCATATTTTGATCTATCTTTTTTATAAGTTTGAGTTCATGTGACTTATTTTAAAACTTGAGCTCATAAACTTTCTCTTATTTGGTCTGTGTAAGGTGGAATTATGTCATTTTATAATCTTTATTCGTTCAGCCAGTCGTTGTGAACTCTTTTCTAACCGCTCACTTTATTGGTCGTGTTGTACCAAGAAATATTGGATGAAGTAAACAATAACATCAGTTAGCCAAATCAAAAAAATATTATACGGAAAGCGGAGACAATCAATAAAAAATCTTGAATTTTTTTCGGTAAATAATTTATATGGGTATTGTTGTAAGCCGTCGCAACGCACGGTCAACCGACTAGTTTTGTTTTAATCTACTTCTTCAACTTAGGGGGTGTTTAGTTTCTAGGGACTAATTTTTAGTACTTAGATTTTATTCCATTTTAGTTCTAAAATTATCAATTATAGAAACTAAAATTATATTTAGTTTCTATTTTTGACAATTTATAGATAAAATGGAATAAAATGAAGAGACTAAACATTAGTCTCTAGAAACCAAGCACCCCTTATAATAGAACTTCCCCCTGCCGTCCGTACGTTCCTCAGCCGCGCCGCGCGGCCCCACCGCCATTCCCCTCCCGTGCCGAATACGTACGCAGGGCGCGCGGCCCCGACGGAGGCAAGTTCTATGCAAACGTACGTGATCGATGTACACACTGTCTGCTGTGCTGTGCAGCTAGCACGGACCGGATTCCGTTCACGTGCCTTCGTACAGCCACCATCCGATTGTGCATGAAGCGGTTCCGCGGAGGCGTGTTCATTCTTTTTTTTTTCTTTTACGGAGAAACCTTTGTCTAGCTAGATGGGGGCAGACACGTGGCTAGCATCCGGGCCGTACGTTCTGCACGGCATATGCACTGTACATCACGCTAGCATAAAAGCGCCAGGCGCCCATGCATGGGTCGCTCGTAAGACTGTTCACTCTCAAAGACCACCGGGCTCTGGGAACAGTGGCGGCGGAAGCACCACCGCCGGCAGCGCGGCGACAAGGGGCTTTGTTGGTAGCGACGGCGCGCTAGCTCTCGATCGGGTCCGGCCGGCCCGCGTCACGCGTATGTGTGCCCGGCCGGGCTGCGCGCCACCCTAAACCCTAGCTGCCATGCGAATTACTAAGTAATTAACGATACGAAAAGGGAGAGCTATCGATCGGTTGGTGGCTGGCGCGTTGCCTTCATCGCGTGAACGTACGCAGCCATCTAGTCGGAGTACGTAGCCGCATGTGCAGCGGCGACAAGCAAGCAGCAGGTAGCTCCTGTGCATATATGCTGGGCACAAAATTAAAGATCGGATGGCGGATCGGACACGGCACACGGGGTCGCCTTGCACGACAGTACGACGTACGTTACGTACGCGCGCATGTGATTTGATCACTTCCCAGATATAGTACTACGACTGCTAATGCGTGCTACAGTACACTTTAGATTCCTCATCAACTTGACATCACCTGTTTACGTACGTCCGGCGGGAGGAACCGGACGACTGTATGAGCACTGACTTCTAGCTACTTTCCCGTTTCTCCTACAACTCGAGTCAATAAACACGCGGAAAACATCAGGCACATATTTAGTACAAGCCTCATAAATTCTGACAATCATCAGATTGTCATGAGCTTAGAAGCATTACGGCCCTATACTTCATCAGGTGATGCATTATGAGTTTATACCATAACTTTTGGTAGAATCAACTCATTCCTCATGTATTTACTAATTATTAGCTTATAAAGAGTGGTGTGGTAATTGATCAACCCATTATATTCCAGAAAACTAAATAAAAAAATGAGAAATGAGAAAAAGATGGACCACCTCACTCCTCAAACCAAACACACCCTTAGAGGATGGCACTAAGTTCATTATCAATAAGAACCACCAGTGTTAACACTAGCGGTTCGTGTAACAGAACCGCTAGTGTTAATATAATTTACACCGGCGGTTCTGTTACACCAACCGACAGTGGAAATAAGTTTCCACTTACGGTTCCCAAGTCAGGCTAGCCTATTTTTTTTTCACTGGCATGCGGAAATTGAAAACGACAGTGATAATTTATGGGTGCCGTGAGCTCTTTTCTACTAGTGACACCCTTAGAGGATGGTACTAAGTTTATTATCAACCAGAAAAAAAGGCAGAGCATATCTTTAATGCAGAGGCGGAAACACCATTTGTATGTGGGATCAGACAGAGACAAACGAATTACCATGCGGTAGGGAGATTACTTTGTCAATTTTTGCAGATGGCATAAGAATATAATCTGGTCTGAGAAATTTTACCAATTATCGTATGATCGTAAACTTGGAGCATCACGGCACAGGATATTTCTAACCCAAGTTTCTCAAAAGAGATGAGGCGGAGCGAACGAGATAAGTGTCGAGCGGATAAGATTGTTTTAACACATGGAGTAGCACGCGCGGTGGAAGTATCCCACGGTAACCATTGATCGTAGATATGGGATCTATCAGACGGTCAAAAAAAAGTCTTGCTACCGGTGGCCAGTTTGGTTGCTCACGAAGTCTAGCCGGTTTGATAAGAGTAGTAAACGGCGGTGACTTGCTGTCCCTTTTGGCCGTCGGAATCATCAGCGACTTTTAGCCTTGAGGGTGACTTCACGGTCCAAGTAAGTTATACATGTGTGTTACATCTGAAAACAGCAACTTTTTTCTCTCTCTTTGCTTGGAAAGGAATCCTGTGCACACATAAAAGGTTGTTCAACTTGAACACGTCTCTTGCTATCCCGTAGAGAAAGAGAACGGTCGTGCTGGTAACTGTTTCATGCAGCAGTGAGGATCTAGCACCACCGGTGCGGGATATGTTATCTACAAATTTGGAAAAGAAGACGATATATTTAGAAGAAGAAGAAGAAGAAGAAGGAACAATAACGAGACCGGTGTATACAGTATAACTTATTCCAAATATTGTTATTCTGTTTTTATACATAGTATGTATATATATATACACACACACTAATACAAAAATGTTCATCGATTCACTCTTTTAGTGTCCAGCGACCAGGATGCTGGAGCCCAGGACTAATATAATCTTAAGTCCCAAGTAATGTCATCATCTAGGACTAAAAGTCCCCACTCAAGACTAAAGATTTCACACGGCTGAATTCAAAAAAGAGCACATAGATTTGTCACATATGTTTGTTGAAACATAATATAAGCGGATTGTCCACCTCTTCCTATCAATTTAAGCATTTAAATTGTTTGCTTTCATTCCATGTCTAAGATTCAAGAGGGAGGCTCAATATGAGGAGGGACGATGAAATATAATATAAGTGAAATTCTCACCCTCTTCCTCCCAGCTAAAAGTTTTGAGTTAAATTGGTTGTTGCATGCAACTCTATAATGTTGTGTGTTGAGTTGGCCAAACAAGAGGTCCAGAGTCTCTGATATTTGAGTTATTATTTTGTTCATTCCTTAACATGTGAGTGACAAGGATAAAGCTATATGTACCTGCAGAAAAAGAGGCAGAGTAACTGATAATTTTTGTAGTTGAGAGGTATTTTTTGGAATGAAAATCACCTCTTTTATGGGCCCACACGCCAAAAGGATTCCTTGCGAGAGCTGCCAAGAACTGAGCATCGAGCGAGGCAGAATGACTTGTGATTTATTAACGGAGAGGTATATTTTTTTTTTCGGGGAATGAAACAACACCCGTCCTTGGTATGTTCGGTGCGTCTGGATGAATGATATTGGGTGAGTAAATCCTGTTTTAATAATTCAATAGAAACGAGTTTAATTTTCTTCAGGCCTTATTCGTTTGTGCTGGATTGATGGGTCGAAACGATTACTAACCGAATTGTTTCTCTAATTTATATAAATTTTGATTAGCTGAAACGATTTCGGGTGTAATCCGACAGAAACGAATAAGGCTTCAATCATCTTGGATATTGGGTCCAAGGCACAAGGATATCTTGCAAGAGTTGGCAAGAGCTGAGCACCGAGCAGAGCAGTGGCGTGCATCCCTCCCTGGGATGACCCCACGCACGGCACGAGCGACCATATATATATATAGAACGAGTAGGCCGGTAGCCCATACGGTGTTACGCATGCATGCATCATGCATGGCTTCCACTTGAAGCTCCCTGAGAAAGGGGAACTAGTGATTGTTATTCCCTTCCGGATTCGTCGTCCGGTATATGAACCAAGACAAGAAAACGCGAGAGCAGAGCGGAGCAGACACATGATCGCGATGCCGTCATCCTCGGGTGGTCGGACACGGAATGACAGGGCGGCAGGCTTGTAGTATTGTGAGGCAGGTCACACACTTCCAGAAATGCATGTATATATATGATTGCTTGTATACCCCATTTTCTCTCGCCCTTTCACTCCCCAGATACTACTTGCTAGTTTGGCCATGCACACACGCATCACCTCGTACTATGTATACAGGAGGTCGAGTACTAGCTCACTGCTGCAGGCGGACCGGACACACACGCTTTGCTTGACACGTGGATGGATCAGCCTAATAATATACAATTAGCCCTCGCTATTTCTAGCTACATACAGCTGTTTGCAAGGTTAAAGCTGTGGCCTATATACAATTAGCCACTATTTACCGCTATATATAGTGCAATATAATACGCTGTTAGCGGTTTGAAAAGAGCGATCGCGCCCGCTATTTAGAACTGCGGTGTAATTGGGTAAACCCTAGCTAGCTAGTGTGACATGCAAGCACGCACGGCACAGTACTTCACGGAGATAAGTCTCACAATTTTCCATCAGAAGGAAGCGACCAGAGAATCTCAGCGTGGACTGGGAGAGGGACCAGCTAGTCGCACGGCAGCCGGCCCCGGCGAGATATTCCCATGCGACCGCTCGCCGCCCGGTAGAGTCCAAAGCCAGCCGGCATGATGCTGCCATATACAACCTGGCGAGCGAACTCACACGCGCGAACACAGCGCGCTCGCTCGCGTCGCGTCGCAGTGAAACTCACGCGTGCCTGCTTGGTCGGGATTGCTAGAATGTTCAGGTCAGGCTGTGCCTGTGACGCCATACATATGCAAGCACGCAGCAGAGAGAGGCTAGGGCTGCATGCATGTCACCTTTGCACGCTGTTCGCTCACCTAATACTAATGTTTTTTTTTTCAGCTATATATGTATTATATATAGGTATAGGTTGTCGGGTTGCTTAGGCTATAGCGGCGCCAAGTTGTGTTTGATCTCATCAGGAGCGTTTGTTTATAGTTCGGATGCCGAAAGGCCACGGCTTGATAAGGTTTCCTTGGCGTACGGCCTCACTTGGACTGGCCATCTGACTCGAAAATACTCCTATTTTCCGGTTGATAGCTGGGACGACGTACGTCTCTCTCGTGCGCGCTAGTAACGGTACGTTACTATGATTTCATTTATGCTTCAGTATAGATATGACTATGAGTGTGTCGATTGTGCGACCCTACAGGCTACAGGGCCCAAGAATTTCTAGCAATCCGTATATATTACAGATAAAAAAATATTAGCTTGGATACAATATTGACTAAAATGTGGTTCAGGATCGTAAGTTCGATCTGTTCTTTAATTTCCGTTGTTAATCAAGTAATTTCTCCGCTTATAAGAAAAGATTTAAACGGTATTAAGGTTATCAAAAAAAAATAGCTTAAATGCATTCGTTGTGATAGCAATTGTTAGTAAAATGCCAGAGAAGATTATTGAGTATGGAATATCATCGAAAAAAAATACTTTGAAGAACACTAAAATAATAATGCATTTCAAATGAAGATTATATAACGACACAATGTTTAGTCATTATTATATTACGTGCACATTTTTTTGCTACATTTTGCAAAAGGTCTTCAAAAATGTCGATAAAATCCTGAGTATAGAGTATAAAACATAAAAACATGTGTTATATTGACTGTATGTGTATGAATGTGGATTTTGGAGCAAATAACTATGTTTAAATCCTTATTTATGTAAAATGTAGCTTTTCTATACTATATTAAAGCACCGGTTTCAACGTTCGTCCCGCGTTATCTTTTTACAAATAACTCCTCACATCTATTTCAAATTAGCCCAGACACGACATGTTGGCCTGCTAACTGTGCCGGGCCGTCCCGTTAGCCCATCCGGCCATTTGATTAAATCGAAGAAGGGCGGGAGACACTGGGTGAAGCCGTCTAACCAGTAGAACATCATGATCACGTGCTTTTAATATTGAATATAAATTATACATGAATATTTATATACGTTCTTTTGTAAAATAAAAAAATATAATCATGTCGGGCCGGACCAGCACTACGGGTCGAGGCTACAACCCAAGCATGCAAGGTGCTCGCGCCGGGCTGGCCCAGACACTATTAAATGGGTCGTGTCTCGGGCCGGCCCGTCATACACAACCCATTTGGTCATCTATACCTCCACACGATAATGATGGTCCACGTCTCAGTTGCCGCCACCTTGTTCATCATCCCGCTTCTTTTCTCTCTTCCCTCATGCCTTCGCCTCCGCGCCACCCCATTATTGGCGGAGGGCGTGGGAGCAGGCGCCTCCTCCCCATATTCGTCCAACATCAGCCCCGGCGCAGTGGCTATTGCACGTCCACGAGGACGTTTCACAGTATGCGTGCACCATCGTTTTCGCCATCGTCAGACGTCTCGTTCGTTTTCCCGACCTTCGTCCTGTTCTTCCTCCCTAACCTACTACCCTCGTCCACGGTCGCAGCCGCGAGCCAACCGATGCTCTTCGACGCGAGTACGGGGCGAGTCGGTCTTGCTCTTGGCCTTTCTTCGTGCGTGTCGCTGAGGAGGACACGGTGACACCTGCCACACTTAGGTTATCTTAGCGATGAGGAGTCTAGGTCTGAGATATTGGACAACCAAGGCCCGTAGCGTGGCAGTAGTCAGCATATGCTACGGAGTTGGTGGTGGTGTTCTGTCGCCTCGACGAGTCCAGGGCTGGGAAGGCACTCACATACTCTCGCCCTTCTCGGACCGACGCCGGGTGTGGGTGCCTCTCGGATTGGAGCTGCTCCAGTTGGGCTTCTTTCTCCGCTTGCATGCTCTCTCCCTATATGTATCTAGCAGTATACTACATATGTCGCCTCTAAATGTCCAGGTCTTCGTCGTGTCCTTCTCAGGCAACGAACATGTATGCCCACCTCTTCCCTTCCCTTTCTGCTCTACGAAACCTTGGAAGTGGGGAGGCGAGGGATGAGGGTCACTGATTTTGCTGCTTATGGTACCTGTTCAATGGCTCGACATCGTCTGTCTATATGGTCTTTTCCTTACCACGATGTTGACTTGGTATGCTTCTACCGCTTCTATGTACCGGTCACCCATCCTTCTGTCATTGCAAAAATTATTGTGTTGTTCCTCTGTTGTTTTGGGTGTTAGTTGTTGTTGTGTTAAGGACTGAACATAATTTGGGTGTGTTAATACTTTATTTATTATCTGCACATGGTTTATGTTCTTCTGATGATGACTCATGGATCCTGCAAAATATGTGTGAGGATTTGGAGATCCATACGTGCACTACCACAGGGTGCTCGTCTCTTGTGTTCTTGGCTCTTGCAAGCATTAGATCGTTTCTGAGACCACATTGTCGCAATTGACTCTATGGTGTTTGAGGTTGCTGAATTGGATGGAGCAACAATGATTTGACACACTAACAGTAAAAAGAAAGGTTATTTGTTGGTTTTAAACGTTAGTAATTGCTACGAAGTACAATAATTTGTATAGAGCGTATCCAGTTTAGCAACCACTCCATATTTTGATATATCTTTTTTATAAGTTTGAGTTCATGTGACTTATTTTAGAAACTTGAACTCATAAACTTCCTCTTATTTGGTCTCTGTATGGTGGAATATGTCATTATATAATCTCTGTTTGTTTATTCAGTCGTTGTGAACTCCCTTCTAATCGCTTCCTTCCATGTTGTACCAAACTATATTAGATGGAGTAAACAACATCAGTTAGTCAAATAAAAAAATATTATGCGGAGAGCGGAAATAATCAATAAATTTTTTGAGATTTTTTGATGGGTAATTTATGTGTGTATTGTTGTGAGTCGTCGTAACGCACGGACAACCGACTAGTTAACATTAAAATGTGCGCAGTAGGAGAGGTGAACAGAATAGAAGGATGCACGACGACGCTGTGCGCGCGCGTTGCAATGTGATTGCCCCGCGCCTAACAAAGTCACTTCGAGTGATTTGACGTGTGCGTGCATGTGGCAAATGAAATCCACCACCCTAATAATGCGTGCATGTGGTAGTATATTATAGCTTTGTATATTATCTATACATAGCTAGGCGAGGTCATGCGTGATACTACGATCGATTATTTTGTAAAGTTAATCACCAAACACGAGTCATGTTTACGTGTTGCTTTTGTCTGGATGCTCTTGGCTAAGCATATGTACAACTGTCGGTCGAAAACTCAAGGGTGCTGTGACTTGTGATTGTGAGGTACTCACATGCTTCATAAAAGAACACAATTCTTGTTTTTTTAAGATCAATTAGATTAAGTTTTAACGAAACTTTTTGATAATACTAACACTAACAATATAAAATAAGTATCACTAAATTAGTTGGAGAATACATTTTTATAATAAATTTGTCTAAAATACATATTAATAGTATTAAATATTAACTTATCAAACTGTTGGGGTCTTCCTCTTCCGAAGGTCGTCAAAAACTTGATTAACTATTTGTTTTCAGCATGGTATAGATTATCAGGCTTGCTCTAACAAGAGCCCCTAAATCCTCCTGTACTCTAAATATAGAGTATCAAACAGTTCTCTACGCTCTCCAACAGCGTCCTCTAAACGGTCCTCTAAATTTAGAGAACGCTGCTGGATTCTCTATATATAGAGTTTCTCTAAACAGTCCTCTATCCATTTGGATACTTTAAATAATCGGTTTAGCAAAACTAAAATATATACAATACATTTGAGAGTATGACAGATACGTATGTATAAAAATAAAAATAAAAATGTCTCTAATATAGGTAATTGCGTATAGAGAACGTGATTTAGAGGACGTTGTTGGAGAGGAAGGAGATATAGAGGATTAAATCTTTTAGTGGAGACTGTAAATGACGGATATAGAGGACGTTGCTTGAGATAACCTTACATGGAGTTTCCGATTCAGGATAGAAGTTACTCCCCATAATAAAAGCATACACTACCGGAATCGACCGCTTTGTCGAGTGCCCGAAGCACTCGGCAAAGGCTTGCCGGGTGTCGCACTCGGCGAATAGTACATCAGCAAAGCCTTCTTTGCCGAGTACTTTTTGTCGGGCACTCGGCACAGACTTTGCCGAGTGCCAGATAGTACTCGGCAAAGAAAAGCCGCCGTCACGGCGCCGGGGTGACGGAGACGGCGTCTTTACCGAGTGTCTGCCGTCCAGCACTCGACAAAGAATCCGTCAGCGGGTCCCTTTGTCAGGTTCTTTGCCGAGTGCTCTGTGGGCCACCGCACTCGGCAAAGAAGCTATATTGGTGCCCAGGTCTTGGTCCTTTGTCGAGTTCCATGACACTGACACTCGGCAAACCACCTCTTTGTCGAGTGTAACACTCGGCAAAGTGACCAGTACACACCTTTTAAATTTGTTCTTTATTCCATCCAAACAAACAAAAGATACATCATAGATATCATCACATATATACATCATAGATATCATCACAGAAATAAATATCCAACACAAACATTAATATACAAGTTCTCAACACAAACAGTATCAACACAAGTTTAGAAGTATCAACACAAGTTCACAAGTATCAACGCATAAGTCTCAAGCTCTGACATAAGTATTCAACATAAGTTTTGAAGTCTCAACACTAAAAACATAACTCTCATCGAGGTGGGCGGTTGGACTGGTGTTGCGATGGGCTGGGTGCTTCATGAGGGTTGTTGGATGCCGCCCCCAGATTGACCCTGCATAGAGAAGAGATTACATATGTTATACCAGATGCATTACCAACATCTAACTACAATTTTGATACTCACAGGAGTATGAACAGAGCAGGTTCAATTGTAGGGAACAATGGAGGTGGCGGAGCGCAACCCTGTGCGACGCCAAGGTTCTGCATGTATTGAAACATCTTTGCCATCCTCTGCTGATCTGCTAGGCGGGCTTCCCACTCCGCCTCCATCCTCGCCTCCATCTCTTGGCGTTCCCTCCTCTCTTCTTCTAGCTGGTTCTGTAATATTCCAAGCCAATGTTATAATAACTCAAAGAGAAGGTATATAACTCAAGAAATGACAAGTTATAGAAGCACTAACCTCGAGTTGATGTATGTGATGCTGTGAGCTGTCGTGCCGAGGTCGTGTGGCTGGACTCGAGCCCGTGCTCCTTGCTCGCACCTGAGACAGAGTGGGAGTGGAGGACAAGTCGATTGCCCCGTCGTCAATCCAGTACCGCCCATGTCTCTTGCCTCCTGCGACCCTCATGAGCACATCGGGGTTGATCTGCTCGGTGCTCGGATCATATTCTAGGCCATGGACCTCCTGCTCCATGGCGGTGTAGTCATGAAGGTGGTTGTAGATGGCAGGGTTGTTGTACGCCTCGGGCCCGTCATCCGGGTTGTAGGTGACGTCGGACGTCGCCTTGCCCTTATGGGCCATAGCATAGGCCGAGAAGATGGAGTAAGGCCGACCACCATGTGATGCCGACTGCAAGAAAACCAACGAGATAGTTAGAAATAATATCTAATCCAGTGCTATATACCTAAATAAAAAAGAGGGCGTACTCATGCTTCTGCATATTGGCCTAGGCTTCGGATGTCTTGGTGGTGGGAGGGACCTTGCATCATCATACGTCGTTCTCGGCTAGCGTTGTGCGCCTCGTCCCACTCAGGCGAGCACCACCTATCCACCATTTGCTCCCAGCACAGAGGATGTGCGGCGCACCAATATGGAATCATCTACAAAGTAAACACGTAAAGTGCATATCAGAAGATAAAATTAAATTCATGCATGGAGTACTGGTACCAAACATGCATGACTTTACCTGCAGGTACTGGTCCCTGGTCAGCGACATGGTTCGGGCTTGCTGCTTGGTCACCTTCTCCCCAAGGACGGAGCCATGGTAGCTGACGATGGCCTGAATTTGGGCCTCATAGTGCATGTCCACGACGAACTTCTTACATCTCGTGGTGGCCACCACATCCGCACTAGCCTCGTATCCAGCCTCACATCTGAAGAAATCCTGCTTACAAAAACGATGTATCCATACCTTATTTCAAGAATGTGCAACAAATGCGACATATTTTACATTATACTAAGACTTACCCACAGCTATTGCTTCACCCGCTCTACCTTGTTATTGAATTCCCGGCCATCCCGGTCTACTGCATCGGGGGCGACGGCGTAGTGGTCGAAGCTGTAGGCTGGGCCCGTCACTCCGGCGTACTCAACCAGTCCAGGGAAGTGTTCCCTGCACAGCACGCCGAGGATTCCATTAGGGTTACGACGATGACCCCCAGCATAATCCACAATCGTCGAAAACCTGTCCAAGTGATAAATAAAAAGTATTATTTTATATTATGATTTTGAACATATAATATGAACAAGAATGGAGAACATAAAGTTACATGCCTCTCCCCATCCGGCCGAATCAGCGACCGCCTGTCCCGAACTATGGGACGCTGAGGCAGACTTCCGGGACCTCGCAGGTAGACGCTCCTCGAACCTGAGGCGCTAGAACCTGAGGTGGTCTGCTGAAGCGTCCCGATCCTCTGGGACTCAAATGTGAAACAATTACTAGTTTCAGGAGGCTAGTAAACACATTTCTTACTTCAAATAGTACAGAGTTCGAATAAAAGTTATTACAATACCAAAGTACAAGCTCTAATGAGCCTAAAATACAAAGCGCAATGGAATATAAACTAGCCCAAGCCACAGGCAGAACTGGGTGCAGACACAACTCCCTTCTAGTCGAGCATAGCAGAAAAGAAGTCTTCAGCTGCTGAAAAAAACATAAATAAATCTGGGTGAATACACTAGGTATTCTGCAAGCCCATCCCGCCCGTAAAGAGAGAGGTACCTATATATTACATGCTTTATATGGTGGAGTTGAAGTCACTCTTCGTTTCTAGAAAAAGGCAATTCTTTGATGGCTTTCCCCAAAGAAGGAAGTAGCACATTTTCACACTCAACCACCACTGAGCTTCCTGCTCCCGTGGCATTGTTTTCATTTCAAAAACACACATATTCACACATTTCCCTGGTCGCGGAGGTTATAAACACTAATTGTCATACCACACCAGACTCGTCCATACTAGTGGACACGAACTATTCGAATAGGTTTGAACTATGCGCAGACGGGTATACTTTACCCACTAGTCAAGCTCTGCGGTCTCATGGCCAATGAGACCCGAATCCAAATCTCTTTCTTTCCTCGCACGTCCTTACCTTAACGGTTATACAGGAAGGAGTCAGGCCATCGCCATGTCCAAACCGGACAAAACATTCCCCCTCCTTATCCTCCTGGTGCTCCCCAGCCATCATAACCCTGGGGTTTGGACCATACGAGTTCAGATTGAGTGACTGCCCATACAGTCTCGAGTGGTTGTACTTGTCATGAGTACAGGTAGTGAAGGATGACAAACCAATCCTTATGTGAGGGGACAATCCTTCTGCTCACACCTAACCCGACTGAGCCAACACCTGAGGCCCTCCCCTAAACCAGGGAGTCCCTAATTATCCCACTCAAAAGTTTATAAGGGTGAATACCCTTCGTCATACATGAAAGTCGCCTAGAGGGGGGATGAATAGGCAAATATGAATATTATAAACTTTAAGCACAACTACAAGCCGGGGTTAGCGTTAGAAATGAAGTCGAGTCCGAAAGAGAGGGCGAAAACAAATCACAAGCAAATGAAAGTAGATGACACGGTGATTTGTTTTACCGAGGTTTGGTTCTTGCAAATCTACTCCCTGTTGAGGTGGTCACAAAGACCGGGTCTCTTTCAACCCTTTCCCTCTCTCAAACGGTCACCTAGATCGAGTGAGCTCTTGCCTTGATTGGGTCACTTAGACCCCACAAGGACCACCACACAATTGGTGTCTCTTGCCTTGATTACAAATGTCTTGAGAACAAGAATGGGAATAAGAAAAGCAATCCAAGCGACAAGAACTCAAATGAACACAAATGTCTCTCTCTCTCACAAGCCACTAAGTCTTTGGGATGAGATTGGGACATGGAGAGGATTTGATCTTTTGTTTTGTGTCTTGGAGTGAAGTCTAGAGCTCTTGTATTGAATGCAATGACTGAAAACTTGGATGCCTTGAAGTGTGGTGGTTGGGGGGTATTTATAGCCCCAACCACCAAAGTGGCCGATGGGGAGGCTGTCTGTCGATGGGCGCACAGGACAGTCCGGTGCGCCACCGGACGCTGTCTGGTGCGCCAGCCACGTCACCCAACCGTTAGGGTTCGACCATTGGAGCTCTGACAGCTGGGACCACCGGACAGTCCGGTGGTGCACCGAACAGTCACTATTCACTGTCCGGTGCGTCTTCTGGCGCTGCTCTGACTTCTGCGCGAACTGTCCACTCACTGTTCATGCACTGTTCACCTTTTGCAGACGACTGTTGGCGCTGTAGCCGTTGCTCCGCATGGCACACCGGACAGTCCGGTGCTACACCGGACAGTCCGGTGAATTATAGCGGAGTGGCTCTCCAAAAACCCGAAGCTGAGCAGTTAAGAGTTGATCTCCCTGGTGCACCAGACACTGTCCGGTGGTACATCGGACAGTCCGGTGTGCCAGACCTGGGCAGCCTTCGGTTGGATTTGCTCCTTTCTTTTTGAACCCTATCCTGGACTTTTTATTGATTTGTGTTGAACCTTTGGCACCTGTAGAACTTATAATCTAGAGCAAACTAGTTAGTCCAATTATTTGTGTTGGGCAATTTAACCACCAAAATCATTTAGGAAAAGGTTTGACCCTATTTCCCTTTCAATCTCTCCCTTTTTGGTGATTGATGCCAACACAAACCAAAGCAAATATATAAGTGCAGAATTGAACTAGTTTGCATAAGGCAAGTGCAAAGGTTGCTTGGACTTAAACCAATTTACATTTTCATAAGATATGCATGGATTGCTTTCTTTCTTCTAACATTTTGGACCACGCTTGCACCACTTGTTTCGTTTTTGCAAATGTTTTTGGAAATTCTTTTCAAAGTCTTTTTGCAAATAGTCAAAGGTATATGAAAAAGATTTCGAGAAGCATTTTCAAGATTTGAAATTTTCTCCCCCTGTTTCAAATGATTTTCCTTTGACTAAACAAAACTTCCCCTTAATGAAATTCTCCTCTTAGTGTTCAAGAGGGTTTTACAAATTGAAAGAAGATCAAATATTTTAGATACCAATTTTTGAAAAACTCCTTCTTAAGATATATATATCAAATGAGATAGAATTTCTTAGAGGAATACTAATTTTCAAAGATACCAATTGAAGAACATTTAAAAACTTAAACTTGTTTTGAAAATTTTTGAAATTGGCATGGTGGTGCGGTCCTTTTGCTTTGGGCTAATACTCTCTCCCCCTTTGGCATTAATCGCCAAAAACGGAGTCTTTAGAGCCCTTATTTAAATTCTCTCCCCCTTTGGCAAACAATATATGAGTGAAGGATTATACCAAAGTGGAGAGCGATGCAGAGTGACGGCAAAGGGTAAATAATACGATGGAGTGGAGTGGAAGCCTTGTCTTCGCCGAGGACTCCATTTCCCTTTCAATCTATGACTTAGCATAAGAGTTGACTTGAAAACACATTAGTCATAGCACATGAAAGAGATATGATCAAAGGTACATAAATGAGCTATGTGTGCAAAATATCAATCAAAATTCTGAGAATCAAGAATGTTTAGCTCATTCCTAAGTTTGGTAAAAGTTTTCTCATCTAGTGGTTTGGTAAAGATATCGGCTAATTGTTCTTTGGTGCTAACATAAGCAATCTTGATATCCCCCTTTTGATGGTGATCCCTCAAAAAGTGATACCGAATGGCTATATGCTTAGTGTGGCTATGCTCAACGGGACTATCCACCATGCGGATTGCACTCTCATTATCACATAGGAGAGGGACTTCGGTTAATTTGTTGCCATAGTCCCTAAGGGTTTGCCTCATCCAAAGCAATTGCGCGCAACAATGGCATGCGACAATATACTCGGCTTCGGCGGTAGAAAGAGCTACTGAATTTTGTTTCTTTGAAGCCCAAGACAACAGGGATCTTCCCAAGAACTAACAAGTCCCTGATGTGCTCTTTCTATCAATTTTACACCCTGCCCAATCAGCATCTGAATAACCTATTAAATCAAAAGTGGATCCCTTGGGGTACCAAAGACCAAACTTAGGTGTATGAACTAAATATCTCAAGATTCTTTTCATGGCCCTAAGGTGAACTTCCTTAGGATCGGCCTGGAATCTTGCACACATGCATACGGAAAGCATAATATCCGGTCGAGATGCACATAAATAGAGTAAAGATCCTATCATCGACTGGTATACCTTTTGATCTACGGATTTACCTCCCGTGTCGAGGTCGAGATGCCCATTGGTTCCCATGGATGTCTTGATGGACTTGGCATCTTTCATTCCAAACTTGGTGAGTATGTCTTGAATGTACTTAGTTTGGCTGATGAAGGTGCCCTCTTGGAGTTGCTTCACTTGAAATCCTAAGAAATACTTCAACTCCCCCATCATAGACATCTCGAATTTTTGAATCATGATCCTACTAAACTCTTCACATGTAGATTTGTTAGTAGACCCAAATATGATATCATCAACATAAATTTGGCATACAAACAAATCATTTGCAATGGTTTTAGTAAAGAGAGTAGGATCGACTTTGCCGACTTTGAAGACATTAGTGATAAGAAAATCTCTTAGGCATTCATACCATGCTCTTGGGGCTTGCTTGAGCCCATAAAGCGCTTTAGAGAGTTTATACACATGGTTAGGGTACTCACTATCTTTAAAGCCGAGAGGTTGCTCAACATAGACCTCCTCCTTGATTGGTCCATTGAGGAAGGCACTTTTCACGTCCATTTGATAAAGCTTAAAGCCATGGTAAGTAGTATAGGCAAGTAATATGCGAATTGACTCAAGCCTAGCTACGGGTGCATAGGTTTCACCGAAATCCAAACCTTCGACTTGTGAATATCCCTTGGCTACAAGTCGGGCTTTGTTCCTTGTCACCACACCATGCTCATCTTGTTTGTTGCGGAAGACCCACTTGGTTCCTACATCATTTTGATTAGGACGTGGAACAAGATGCCATACCTCATTCCTCGTGAAGTTGTTGAGTTCCTCTTGCATTGCCAACACCCAATCCGAATCTCTTAATGTGTCTTCCACCCTGTATGGTTCAATAGAAGACACAAAAGAGTAATGTTCACAAAAATGAGCGACACGAGATCGAGTGGTTACCCCCTTATGAATATCGCCAAGGATGGAGTTCACGGGTTGATCTCGTTGTATCGCTTGATGGACTCTTAGGTGTGGCGGTCTTGGACCCTGATCATCTTCCTTGTCTTGATCATTGGCATCTCCCCTTCATCATTGTCCTCCTCTTGAGGTGGTGAAAGCTCTCTTGTGGGTTTTGGTGTTTGGATGACAACCCAATTAAAGGACTAACAAGTGTGCTAAGTGTTGAACAGGTGCTTAATGCAAAGCTAACAGGGTTCAACACAAGTGAACAAGTGTGATGGTCCAAAGACTGATTTATCTATAGATAATGAACACTGCTTAAGTGAGACTCGGTGTGTGTAACTTAGAGACAATCGATCAAGCCAAGGATGGAGGCAAGAAGAGCTTCGAGGTACCGAGTGCACGGGAGAAGGTCAAGGAGACCAGGAACCCAAAGCCAGGGGTGAAGAAGAAGACTTGCAAAGTCAAGGTTGATCGAGTTAAGAGTTATGGTGCATCAAGAATCACTACATAAGGACATGACTTACAACCAATGAGGTAACATCTACAGTTATGTGGTGTAACTCATAAGGCTCAAGATCAAGCTCGAGAAATGAACAAGGGAGTTGGAGCTCAGATATGTCAATCTAGATCAAGTCAAGTTGACTTAATGGTTTAGAGTCCAACTTCGACCTCAAACATGCCAAATTGAGTAAAACGATGAAAAAGGTTAAGTATGTAAGGTTTGAGTGTTCAACCATGTTGCATACACCTCATACTACAAATTTGGTGCTTTGGTTTGCTCTCTAACTCTTTCTGTAGAGAAAGTACCATTCTGAGCTCTGCTGGAGGAGAAACAGAAAAGCTAGGAGAAGAACAAGAAAGATGTAAGTTTCTAGGACTAAATCAATTGGATTATACTCTAAATGTGTTTGTTTAAGTCTCAGGAAAATCCTCCCAAAAGTTGAAGTCAAACGGAGAAAGAACAGAGGAAAATCACTTAGTGTGTTGTTGGCTGGTGCACAGGACAGTGAATAGTAGCTCTGTCCGGTGCACAGGACAGTGAATAGTAGCTGTGTCCGGTGCACATGACAATGAATAGTAGTTGTGTCCGGTGCACAGGACAATGAATAGTGACCTGTCCGGTGCACAGGACAGTGAATAGTAACCTGTCCGGTGCATCAACGGCTAGCTGTTCCAGAGAAGGAAACTGCCAATCAGATCCGTTACTGTTCACTGTCCGGTGCGCCACCGGACAGTCCGGTGCACCCGCAACCAGGGAAGGCTGGGAGCTTCCAAATGAAGCTCCAACGGCTCCTAGACCATTTGGGGCTATAAAAGGGACCCCTAGGCGCCTCAAACAAGTACAGAAGTGCAGCCAACAAGTCCATACATCATTTGGATCAATTCTCTCTCTCCCTCTCTTGTGTATCTCTCTAGTTTGTGTAGAGGCGAAGTTATAAGCCTTTAGAGAGAGGGGAAGTGCTGCTGAGAGCTAGAGCAATATCTTGAGCGCATTGTTACTCTGCCGGAGTGCTGTCGAGAAGATGGTAAGCATCCACGGCATCGTTGTAATTGATATCAACATAGTGGAAGGCTCTATCTGTCGCACTGACAGATCTGAGCAAACGGAGGAAGGAGTTGAAATAGACTCCAAGCCAAGGTGTGGCTAACTCCAACGAGGACTAGGCAAGCATTTCAGGCTTGGTCGAACCTCGGGATAAATCCCTGTGTCTGTGTGCTCTGCTCTGTGTTGTGTGCTGTTTCTCTGTCTTATTTGTTGTTTATACTTGCACTTCAATATTTATATGTGGTACAAGCTGTCTTCGAAGTGCAGTGTATTTTAAGACAGGAACTTCAATTCCGCTGCAACCTACTCGAAGGGTCCTTCATTCCACTGCGATCTAGCCTTCGAGTAGAGTAAGAATTTCCAGTTATAAAGTGATAATTATTATTCGCCTATTCACCCCCTTCTAGGCGACATTCAGATCCTGTTCCCAGGCATAGGGAACTTTCAATTGGTATCGGAGCTAGGTCTCTCCAGTCTGGGCTTAGCCGTCCGGAGATGACGATGTCGTCACAAGAGGTAACTCTAGAACTTCTTTTAGGCGATGGTTCTAATTATAAATCTTGGTCTGTCTCTATTTATAATGCTTTCATGCATATTGATCCTGATTTGAGACAGATCTTTAGTAGAAGTATTTTTCCCTCTAATATTAGTAAAAACCCTTCTAATACTGAACTAAGATGTCTATCTCTTAATCACCATGCTTGCAACATCTTAGTTGACTCTCTTTCTAGAGGTGCTTATTTTGCCATCATGAGTAGTGATAGTGATTTATTTGTTGATGCTCATGATCTATGGACTAGAATTAAAATAAAATATTATGAGTCCAATTGTACTACTTCTACTCCCTATGTTGCTTGTGGTACTAACCTTTCAAAGGGAGAAGAAAAACGATGGCAACCAAACGATGAATCCACCTCACCGACAGGTTTGTCTTCCACTAGTTATAAATGTCTTATTGCTAACAATGATAGTGGAGACGAAAGCGATGATGAGGAGGAATATGAGGATGATGAGAGCACCTAGAGGGGGGGGGGTGAATAGGTGATCCTGTGAAACTTGAAACTTAATCCACAAAAACTTGATTAGGCGTTAGCACAATAATGCCAAGTGGCTTAGAGAGGAGTCTCAACAAAACACAATAACCACAAGAGATCAATCACAGAGATGGCACAGTGGTTTATCCCGTGGTTCGGCCAAGACCAACACTTGCCTACTCCACGTTGTGGCGTCCCAACGGACGAGGGTTGCAATCAACCCCTCTCAAGCGGTCCAAAGACCCACTTGAATACCACGGTGTTTTGCTTTGCTTTCCTTTATCCCGCTTGCGAGGAATCTCCACAACTTGGAGTCTCTCGCCCTTACACTTGAAGTTCACAAAGAAACACGGAGTAAGGGAGGGATTAGCAACTCACACAAGACACAAAGATCACAGCAAATACGCACACACAAGACCAAGACTTGAGCTCAAGAGACTATCACGAGTTTCTCACTAGAACGGAGCTCAAATCACTATGAATGTCGAACAAGAGCGCAAGAACGAAGTGTGAGTGATCAAGTATGCTCAAAGAATGCTTGGATATCTTCTCCATGCGCCAAGGCATCCCTTTTATAGCCCCAAGGCAGCTAGGAGCCGTTGAGAGCAATGTAGGAAGGCAATTCTTGCCTTCTGTCGACTGGCGCACCGGACAGTCTGGTGCACCACCGGACACTATCCGGTGCAGATCTCTTTCCTTATTTGGCGAAGCCGACCGTTGGCGCTGTGGAGCCGTTGGCGCACCGGACACTGTCCAGTGCACACCGGACAGTCCGATGCCCCCTTCTAGCCGTTGGCTCGGCCACGCGTCGCGCCCGGATTAAGCGGCCGACCGTTGGCTCACCGGACACTGTCCGGTGCACACCGGACAGTCCGGTGAATTATAGCCGTACGCCGTTAATCATTTCTCGAGAGCAGCAAGTTCGCCTGACCCCGGTGCACCACCGGACATTGTCCGGTGCACCACCGGACAGTCTGGTGCACCCAGACAGAGCTGACTTTTGGCTGAACAAAGCTATCTCTCTTCCAATTCGATTTTTCCTGTTTCCAGCACTTAGACACAATACATTAGTCTCTAAAACAATGTACTAAGTCTGAGAAACATACCTTTATATTTGATTTGTACTTTGTCCACCATTTGACACTTAGGCACTTGTGTTGGACACTAAATCACCAAAACACTTAGAAATGGCCCAAGGGCACATTTCCCTTTTAGATGATAGCGAGGATGAGTCTTCATCACCACAAGGTACATTTTCCTGTATTGCTTGCACTAATAATAATGACAGGGAAAATGAGACCGGTGATGTGGAAGAAGAGCAGATTCGCCAGTTCTACACCCATCTCAACAAAGAAGACAAAGTGCTCTTGGTTAAGTTGTTGAGGAGGAACAAGGAACAAGGCGAGACACTTCTCAGGCTAGAGGAGACTCTCATCAAAACCAACGGCAGCCTGGAGAAGATGACCAAAGAACATGAGGAGCTAAAGTGCTCTCATGATAATTTGGTCCAACGGTATGAATCTATTTTATTTGAGCAAAGAAATAATCATGATGTATTATCTGATGTTGCTCAACTTAAAACTGAGAATTCTATGCTTAAGAGTCAAGTAGAAATGATAAATTTAGAAAAACTTGCTCTAAGTGAAAAATATGATATGCTATCTTATTCTCATAATGAATTAGTTGATGACCATATCATGCTTGATGTTGCTCATGAGGTTGTAATTGCAAACTTAAATTCATGTGAACCTCATTCTTGCACATGTGCACATTTAGATAATATATCACCATGTGCTAACCCCTGTTGCTCAAAAGAAAGCAAATTTTTGAATGAGCATCAAGCTGCAGGATCAAAAGAAAGGAACAAGAAAGCAAAGCAACTAAGGAGAAGACACATTGCTCAACCTCCTCAAGATATCCATAGACGCGTGGTGAAGAAGCTTGAGACGGGAGAAACCACAGCAAGTGTTAAACTCCATAAGAAGGATGTTCCTAAAGCAATAAATGAAGAAATCAACATGAACAAGGAAAAATGTAAAAATTCAATTAGTCATGGTGTTTGCACTGATCATCTCTCTATGTCATCCAAGAGCAAAAAGGGAAGAGGAAAAAGGAGGTGCTTCAAGTGCAAGGAATTAGGTCACTTCATTGTGTCTTGTCCACACAAAGACAAGGATGAAGGAATGAGGAGATGTTTTGGATGCAACGATAAGGACCATATGATCACTTCATGTCCGCTCATGAAGAATCAAAGACGTGCACCCTCCAAGGTGACCCTCACTAAGCAAAAAGACAAACAACAAGTGTCAAGTCAGGTTGAGCGACGCTTCTGCTACATGTGTGGTGAGCATGGTCATCTACCTAAGGTATGTAAGAAGGGTAAGGTTCCTAAACAAGTAAATTTATCTCAATCTTATTCGCTTAGGAGACCCAAATCATACACTTGTGCTAGATCAGTAATGAGATCACCTAGAACTAGCACAACTGCTATTTGGGTACCAAAGGCCCTTTTAGATGAACGTTATGGACCCATCTCGAGATGGGTACCAAACCGTGCCAACTAGACCATGCAGGTGCCTCGAGATGGACTGGAGACCTTGGGAGAGCTTAAGATGGTTAATTCAAACTCTATGCTTAAGCTGTCAATTTTAATGTCTATTTATTGACTCAAGGTTGAATTATTGTGCAATACTAATCCCATGTTCATCTCAAGTTAAATAAGTTGTAGAGGTCCTTGATCATTATTGGTGAATCAAGCAAAGGACTTTGATGAGAATCTGCAACTTGCTCTCCAAAGGACGGTACCCGTCTATCTTAAGTGCATTATTTCTAATCGGCATTGTTTTTAAGTTGGATTGTCGTGCTATACCTATCCTTGAAGTAGTTATGCTTTTGAGATTGCTTGTGTTGAATATCTTTCAATTAATGATCCATGATTTCCAAGATCATAATCATGCTTGCTTAATCGTGACTGTGTGCTTTATAGGTTATATCTCTTGAATCATTCAATGGGTAGCTTTTCATTTGATATATCCACCATGATTAACTCTCTTGGTGTATGTGGATAAACATGTATCTTTTTGTAAGTCATTCTATGTGGTTTTTAATGATTAACCTATGTGCAGGCATGATAGTTTTGTTTAGTCCATGTTCACATGATTACTTTGTCTTGGTACTTTGTGTATACTAAAACAAGAAATCCATGTTGTGTCTCTAATGCACCCTCTCGAGCTATGAGGTGCATGAGCAAAAGGAGCCCTAAATTGGTGACAACAGGTGCTCTCACTACACACTACCTAAAAGAATGAATCTCATGGCATTCAGGTAAAAGGCAAAGGTATGGAGAATGGAACTATGCAATTTCATTGAATATCTTGAAGTTCCGTTGATTGTGATCATAGCTATGTTCTTGCCTTTCAATTGGTAGTATCTTGGCTTAGGTGCTTTATGCTTTAAAATGTTGTTTCCTTTGGTGTACCTAAGAAAATACTTCTTAATCATGGTGTGCTTAGACATTGTGCTTTATATGCATGATCTTGTCGTTTTTCAATTGGTATATGTGTTGCAATGATCATCATGTGTGAAGCGTGCCTTGGTGTTTTTAAATGTTATATATCATGAGGCATGCATTGTTTCCACTAGTCATAAGTTGTATTATCTCATCTATTCAATTGGTATCTTTTTGTGATGTAATTGATATATTATGCCTAGACCAAGGTATGTTTCCCCTTTAGTTCTGAGAATGCTAGAATGTGCAAGGTGCAAGTCATTCAAATACTTGATGCATAACTTTAGGGGGAGCACACATAACTTGTGTCTTTTTAGACTAACTGTTTTTTGAGTGATCCTATATAGTCTCAAGGTGGAAAAGGGAAGATGAGCAAGAAATGGAACAATCAGGACTTTGGTACCTCCACAAGTCAAGTAATTGGTATCTAAAGTTGTGAGTAATTGCGTATTTAAAGATTGCTCATGCTCTATAATAGTTGGTGATCCTAGATGCTTATCTTTAAATATCATGGAGCTATGACAATGATGATCTTTCAATTAGTAGCCTTGGTAGTGTGCTTCAATTGGTATCTCTTGGTAATCACTAGAATAGAAGCTTCATCTTGTGCCATAATACTATAACTTGTTCTAAGTTTGGTGTCTTAGCAACAAGAAAAGGTTAGGATAAATGATCAGGCACAAGTGTGAAGGAGCTCCCTAGAGATAAAACTTTCAAGATGGAAATCCTAAATTGATGGCAAAAGGAACTCCGCCTACTTAGATGGAAAGTACACCATAACATGGTAAAGGTACAACAGGAGGTATTGACATTTTGCGTATTTGTATCTTAATTTTCCTCCAATGCTTGTGTTGCATATGTTTAATGTGTAAGGGGGAGTAATATTAGTGTGTTGCATTTTCCCTGCTTAATACCCTGCTGTCCCTTAACATCATCATATATTCTTGCTTGAATATGGTTTTGGTGTTTGATGTCAAAGGGGGAGAATTTGTGCATTAAAGCTTACCTCGACCTGAGAGGAAAGCTTATCTTAAGGGTGAAGATTAATTTTTTGTGTGCTAAAGGACTCAAAGGGGTTTCCTTGAGTTCCTTTGATCTTAAAGAAAAATGTGTTAGTTTGTTGATAATACTTATCATATGCTTCTTGTTGTATTATATGGTGATAATGCAAAATTAGTGCTTCCATTGATATGAATCAATTGGTATCTATTGTGTTTGTCCTATAGTAGATATTCATATGGTTCTGGTGCTTTAAATTGGTATCTTAATGGTGAATAGTGGTAGGTTGATATTCCTATGGTATATCCATTTAATTGGTGTTTAACTCTTATTATGTGCATTTGTGTGTTATACGCATCACAGTTTGATTCTTGACACAATGCATCCCACAGGTGCTAAGGTGTAGCAATGCTTCGAATTAGCCTAAGTATGTGCATTTTGGCATTTAAGGCCAAAGTTAAGATTTTAATGTAAGCACATATTTAGGGGGAGCATTCTATAAACTTAGAATTCAAATTTTGTGCTTTAAATTTTATTCTTGTGTAAGCTTTAATTGTGTTGCCATCAATCACCAAAAAGGGGGAGATTGAAAGCTCTCTTGTGGGTTTTGGTGTTTGGATGACAACCCAATTAAAGGACTAACAAGTGTGCTAAGTGTTGAACAGGTGCTTAATGCAAAGCTAACAGGGTTCAACACAAGTGAACAAGTGTGATGGTCCAAAGACTGATTTATCTATAGATAATGAACACTGCTTAAGTGAGACTCCGTGTGCGTAACTCAAAGACAACCGATCAAGCCAAGGATGGAGGCAAGAAGAGCTTCGAGGTACCGAGTGCACGAGAGAAGGTCAAGGAGACCAGGAACCCAAAGCCAGGGGTGAAGAAGAAGACTTGCAAAGTCAAGGTTGATCGAGTTAAGAGTTATGGTGCATCAAGGATCACTACATAAGGACATGACTTACACCCAATGAGGTAACATCTACAGTTATGTGGTGTAAGTCATAAGGCTCAAGATCAAGCTCGAGAAATGAACAAGGGAGTTGGAGCTCAGATATGTCAATCTAGATCAAGTCAAGTTGACTTAATGGTTTAGAGTCCAACTTCGACCTCAAACATGCCAAATTGAGTAAAACGATGAAAAGGTTAAGTATGTAAGGTTTGAGTGTTCAACCATGTTGCATACACCTCTTACTACAAATTTGGTGCTTTGGTTTGCTCTCTAACTCTTTCTGTAGAGAAAGTACCATTCTGAGCTCTGCTGGAGGAGAAACAGAAAAGCTAGGAGAAGAACAAGAAAGATGTAAGTTTCTAGGACTAAATCAATTGGATTATACTCTAAATGTGTTTGTTTAAGTCTCAGGAAAATCCTCCCAAAAGTTGAAGTCAAACGGAGAAAGAACGGAGGAAAATCACTTAGTGTGCTATTGGCTGGTGCACAGGACAGTGAATAGTAGCTGTGTCCGGTGCACAGGACAGTGAATAGTAACTGTGTCCGGTGCACAGGACAGTGAATAGTAGCTGTGTCCGGTGCACAGGATAGTGAATAGTGACCTGTCCGATGCACAGGATAGTGAATAGTAACCTGTCTGGTGCACCAACGGCTAGCTGTTCGAGAGAAGGAAACTGCCAATCAGATCCGTTACTGTTCACTGTCCGGTGCGCCACCGGACAGTCCGGTGCACCCGCAACCAGGGAAGGCTGGGAGCTTCCAAATGAAGCTCCAACGGCTCCTAGACCATTTGGGGCTATAAAAGGGACCCCTAGGCGCCTCAAACAAGTACAGAAGTGCAGCCAACAAGTCCATACATCATTTGGATCAATTCTCTCTCTCCCTCTCTTGTGTATCTCTCTAGTTTGTGTAGAGGCGAAGTTATAAGCCTTTAGAGAGAGGGGAAGTGCTGCTGAGAGCTAGAGCAATATCTTGAGCGCATTGTTACTCTGCCGGAGTGCTGTCGAGAAGATTGTAAGCATCCACGACATCGTTGTAATTGATATCAACATAGTGGAAGGCTCTATCTGTCGCACTGACAGATCTGAGCAAACGGAGGAAGGAGTTGAAATAGACTCCAAGCCAAGGTGTGGCTAACTCCAACGAGGACTAGGCAAGCATTTCAGGCTTGGCCGAACCTCAGGATAAATCCATGTGTCTGTGTGCTCTGCTCTGTGTTGTGTGCTGTTTCTCTGTCTTATTTGTTGTTTATACTTGCACTTCAATATTTATATGTGGTACAAGCTGTCTTCGAAGTACAGGGTATTTTAAGACAGGAACTTCAATTCCGCTGCAACCTACTCGAAGGGTCCTTCATTCCACTGCGATCCAGCCTTCGAGTAGAGTAAGAATTTCCAGTTATAAAGTGATAATTATTATTCGCCTATTCACCCCCCCCTCTAGGCGACATCCAGATCCTGTTCCCGAGCATAGGGAACTTTCTGGTGGCTCTTCTTGATCTTCATTTTCATCATCTTGAGCTTATCCTCATCTTGGGTTGGTGGAGATGCTTGCATGGAAGATGACGGTTGATCTTGTGCTTGTGGAGGCTCTTCGGATTCCTTAGGACACACATCCCCAATGGACATGTTCCTTAACGCGACGCACAGGGCCTCTTCATCATCTAGCTCATCAAGATCAACTTGCTCTACTTGAGAGCCATTAGTCTCATCAAACATAATGTCACAAGAAACTTCAACTAGTCCAGTGGACTTGTTAAAGACTCTATATGCCCTTGTGTTTGAGTCATAGCCAAGTAAAAAGCCTTCTACAGCCTTAGGAGCAAATTTAGATTTTCTACCTCTTTTACCAAGAATAAAACATTTGCTACCAAAGACTCTAAAATATGAAACATTGGGCTTTTTACCGGTGAGGAGTTCATATGATGTCTTCTTGAGGATTCGGTGAAGGTAGAGACGATTGATGGCGTAGCAAGCAGTGTTGATTGCTTCCGCCCAAAACCGGTCCGAAGAATTGTAATCATCAAGCATGGTCCTCGCCATGTCAAGTAGAGTTCTATTCTTCCTCTCCACTACACCATTTTGTTGTGGTGTGTAAGGAGAAGAGAACTCATGCTTGATGCCCTCCTCCTCAAGAAAGCCTTTTATTTGAGAGTTCTTGAACTCCGTCCCATTGTCGCTTCTAATCTTTTTGATCCTTAAGCCGAACTCGTTTTGAGCCCGTCTCAAGAATCCCTTTAAGGTCTCTTGGGTTTGAGATTTATCCTGCAAAAAGAACACCCAAGTGAAGCAAGAATAGTCATCCACAATTACAAGACAATACTTACTCCTGCTGATGCTAATGTAAGCGATCAGGCCAAATAGATCCATGTGGAGTAGCTCAAGCGGCCTGTCGGTCGTCATGATGTTCTTGTGTGGATGATGAACACCAACTTGCTTCCCTGCTTGACATGCACTACAAACCCTGTCTTTCTCAAAATGAACATTGGTTAGTCCCAAAATGTGTTCTCCTTTTAGAAGTTTGTGAAGATTCTTCATTCCAACGTGGGTAGTCGGCGATGCCAGAGCCAACCCATATTAGTCTTAGCAATTAAGCAAGTATCGAGTTTAGCTCTATTGAAATCAACTAAGTATAGCTGACCCTCAAGTACTCCCTTAAATGCTACTGAATCATTACTTCTTCTAAAGACAGTAACTCCTATATCCGTATAAAGACAGTTGTAACCCATTTTGCACAATTGAGAAACTGAAAGCAAGTTATAGTCTAAAGAATCTACAAGAAAAACATTGGAAATAGAATGGTCAGGTGATATAGAAATTTTACCAAGTCCTTTGACCAAACCTTGATTTCCATCCCCGAATGTAATAGCTCTTTGGGGATCATCATTTTTCTCGTAGGAGGAGAACATCCTTTTCTCCCCAGTCATTTGGTTTGTGCACCCGCTATAAATGATCCAACTTGAGCCCCCGGATGCCTAAACCTACAAAACAAGTTTAGGTCTTGTTCTTAGGTACCCAAACGGTCTTGGGTCCTTTCACATTAGAAACAAGCACCTTGGGTACCCAAACACAAGTCTTTGAACCCTTGTGTTTGCCCCCAACATATTTGGCAACTACTTTGCCTGATTTGTTAGTGAGCACATAAGAAGCATCAAAAGTATTAAATGAAACATTAGGCTCATTTGATGCAATAGGAGATTTCTTTTTAGGCAATTTAACATGAGTGGATTACCTAGAACTAGATGCCTCACTCTTATACATAAAAGCATGATGAGAGCCAGAGTGAGACTTCCTAGAATGAATTCACCTAATCTTGTGCTCAGGATAACCAACAGGATATAAAATATAGCCCTCGTTATCCTGAGCCATGGGAGCCTTACCCTTAACAAAGTTAGATAATTTCTTGGGGGCATTAAGCTTGACATTGTCTCCCTGTTGGAAGCCAATGCCATCCTTAATGCCAGGGTGTCTCTCATTATAAAGCATACTTCTAGCAAATTTAAAATTTTCATTTTCTATCTCATGCTCATTAATTTGCTAGTTAGTTGTGCTATGTGATTATTTTGTTGTTTAATTAAAGCTAGGTGATCATGAATAGCATCAACATTAATATGTCTACATCTCATGCAAATAGACACATGCTCAACAGTGGATGTAGAGGGTTTGCAAGCATTTAATTCATCAGTCTTAGCATGTAACATGACATTCTCATTTCTAAGATTGGAAATACAAACATTGCAAACATTTAAATCCTTAGCCTTAGAAATTAATTTATCATTCTCAATCTTAAGGCTAGAAAGAGATTCATTCAACTTGTCAATCTTAGCAATCAAACTAACATTATCATTTTTAAGTTTGACAAGTGAATCATCACAAACATTTAATTTCTCAACCTTAGCAATTAATTTAACATTCTCATTCCTAAGGTTGGAGATAGTGTCATGGCAAATGCTAAGCTCACTAGTTAATTTTTCACATTTTTCTACTTCCTGAGCATAAGCATTTTTAACCTTAACAAGCTTCTTGTTTTCCTTAATAAGGAAGTCCTCTTGGCTATCCAAGAGTTCATCCTTCTCATGAATAGCACTAGTTAATTCATTCATTTTTTCCTTTTGTTGCATGTTTAGGTTGGAAAAAAGAGTGAGCAAGTCATCCTCATCATCACTAGAGCTAGCCTCATCACTAGATGTTGCATATTTAGTGGAAGCTCTAGATTTTACCTTCTTCTTTTTGCCGTCCTTTGCCATGAGGCACTTGTGGCCGACATTGGGGAAGAGAAGGCCTTTGGTGATGGCGATGTCGGTGGCGTCCTCGTCGGAGGAGGAGTCGGTGGAGCTCTCATCGGAGTCCCACTCCCGATAAACATGGGCATCACCGCCCTTCTTCTTGTAGTACCTCTTCTTCTCCTTCTTACCCCTCTTGTCGTTGCCCCTGTCACTATCACTTGATAATGGATATTTAGCAATAAAGTGATCGGGCTTACCACACTTGTAGCAAACTTTCTTGGAGCGGGGTTTGTAATCCTTCCCCCTCCTTTGCTTGAGGATTTGGCGAAAGCTTTTGATGATTAGCGCCATCTCCTCGTTGTCGAGCTTGGAGGCGTCGATGGGGAGCCTACTTGATGTAGACTCTTCTTTCTTCTCCTCCGTCGCTTTGAATGCGACGGGTTGCACCTCGGGTGTGGAGGTGGCGCCTCGCTCGATGATTTGCTTGGAGCCTTTGATCATCAACTCAAAGCTCAAAACTTTCCTATCACCTCCTCGGGAGACATTAGCTTATATCTAGGATCACCATGAATTAATTGAACTTGTGTAGGATTAAGAAAAACGAGTGATCTTAGAATAACCTTGACCATTTCATGGTCATCCCATTTTGTGCTCCCGAGGTTGCGCACTTGATTCACCAAGGTCTTGAGCCGGTTGTGCATGGCTTGTGGCTCCTCCCCTTGGTTGAGCATGAATCGACCGAGCTCCCCCTCGACCGTTTCCCGCTTGGTGATCTTGGTCACCTCATCTCCTTCATGCGCGGTCTTGAGCACGTCCCAAATCTCTTTGGCACTCTTCAACCCTTGCACCTTATTATACTCCTCTCGACTTAGAGAGGCGAGGAGTATAGTAGTGGCTTGGGAGTTGAAGTGCCGGATTTGTTCGACCTCCTCCGAATCATAATCCTTGTCCCCTTCCTTCGGTACCTGCGCTCCATACTCAACAATATCCCATATGCTTTTGTGGAGTGAGGTTAGGTGATGCCACATTTTATCACTCCACATAGAATAATCTTCACCGTCAAAAATCGGTGGTTTGCCTAAAGGGACGGAAAGTAATGGAGTGCGTTTGGAAATGCGAGGATAGCGGAGGGGCATCTTACTATACTTCTTGCGCTCATGGCGCTTAGAAGTGGCGGATGCCGATTCAGAGCCGGAGGTGGAGGGTGACAAAGAGTCGGTCTCGTAGTAGACCACTTTCTTCATCTTCTTCTTCTTGTCACCTCTCCGTTGTGACTTGATGGAGGAAGAGAATTCCTCCTTGTGGTTGTGGGCGGACTCCCTTGAGTGGGTTCTCCCCGAGCTTGTGGACTTGTCGCCGCCGGTCCCGATCTCCCTTTTGGCGGATGCTCCCGACATCACTTCGAGTCCGAAAGAGAGGGCGAAAACAAATCACAAGCAAATGAAAGCGGATGACACGGTGATTTGTTTTACTTAGGTTCGGTTCTTGCAAACCTACTCCCCGTTGAGGTGGTCACAAAGATCGGGTCTCTTTCAACCCTTTCCCTCTCTCAAACGGTCACCTAGATCGAGTGAGCTTTTCTCCTCAATCAATTGGGTCACTTAGACCCCGCAAGGACCACCACACAATTGGTGTCTCTTGCCTTGATTACAAATGTCTTGAGAACAAGAATGGGAAGAAGAAAAGTGATCCAAGCGACAAGAACTCAAATGAACACAAATCTCTCTCTCTCTCACACAAGCCACTAAGTCTTTGGGATGAGATTGGGACTTGGAGAGGATTTGATCTTTTGTTTTGTGTCTTGGAGTGAAGTCTAGAGCTCTTGTATTGAATGCAATGGCTAAAAACTTGGATGCCTTGAAGTGTGGTGGTTGGGGGGTATTTATAGCCCCAACCACCAAAGTGGCTGTTGGGGAGGCTGTCTGTCGATGGGCGCACCGGACAGTCCGGTGCACCACCTGTCCGGTGCGCCAGCCACGTCACCCAACCATTAGGGTTCAACCGTTGGAGCTCTGACAGCTGGGACCACCGGACAGTCCGGTGGTGCACTGGACAGTCACTGTTCACTATCTGGTGTGTCTTCTGGCGCTGCTCTGACTTCTGCGTGAATTGTCCGCGCACTGTTCACCTTTTGCAGACGACCGTTGGCGATGTAGCCGTTGCTCCGCATGGCACACCGGACAGTCCGGTGCTACACCGGACAGTCTGGTGAATTATAGCGGAGTGGCTCTCCAAAATCCCGAAGCTGAGCAGTTCAGAGTTGATCTCCCTGGTGCACTGGACACTGTCCGGTGTGCCAGACTAGGGCAGCCTTCGGTTGGATTTGCTCCTTTCTTTTTGAACCCTATCTTGGACTTTTTATTGGTTTGTGTTGAACCTTTGGCACCTATAGAACTTATAATCTAGAGCAAACTAGTTAGTCCAAATACTTGTGTTGGGCAATTCAACCACCAAAATCATTTAGGAAAAGGTTTGACCCTATTTCCCTTTCAATACACTTTTTGAAAACATCGCTTAGTAAAAACACCACCCTTTTCTCATCCCACATTTTATATTCAAAAGATATTCTTTAATGCGGGCTATCTCTCTTCTCTCAATGCAAAAGACCCATCCCTTATTCCCGGCTTAGGTAGTGGTAGGAGTAGGTAATTTATGCATCAAGGGAAGAATGGACTTGCCTTCGTCGAAGTTCTCCTGGCACAAAAGATCTATTTCGGAGAGGTCAGGTTCCAGCCCTTCTTCCGGAGTCACAAATTCTGGAGGATCGGATCCCTCTTCTCCTAGCAAAAATAGATAATGAACAATACATCAACCATGGTGGCTTGATGGAGTGTGCCAAGTTTTAAATATTATTATTTTGTGCCATATAATTTATTTAGACTATTTTTGGTGCATAAAATATCAATATATGCATAAACATAAGAAAATGGGAAAAAGAAATAGAAAAAGGAAAAAAGAAAAGGGATTTCCCTGCTAAGTGGCCCGGGGAGGGATTTCGGCCCAGCTGGGGCGCGGGCAGGCGGCCCAGCTTGGCCCGCCAGCGGGGGACAACGCCGTGGGCGCGGGCCCACATGTCAGAGGGAGGAGGGGGTAACGACGTCGGGGGGAGGTAGTCCACGGCGATGAGAACCGACCGCCGGTGAAGTTCCGCAGTGGTTCTTCGCCGGTGATCCGGTCTGCATCGACGGAATGGTGGCAAGGCATGAGCGGAGGTAGGGGATTATGGAGGTGGGGTCAATTTGGCCGGTGGACGCTCGAGATGGCCGATCCATGGCGAGGTGGCGGGTGCCGCGGCGGTGAAGTCACCGGCGAGGCTACCGGGTGCAATAGGCGAAGAGGAAGTGTGTGCTAGGCTTGCGACACAGAGGCAGAGCTTAAGAGCTAAAGTAATATGACCATAAGCCACCAGAGAGAGGAGAGCGGAGCTCACCAGAGCGGGGAGGGACGACGGCGTCGAGCTTGATTGGGTCCGAGGGAGGGAGGTGGAGTGGCTAAGGCCTGGTGTGGTGGAACAAGGGGCTCGGGGCGGTCCTTTTATAGGCGGCCGAGGAGGGGGGAGGGAGGATAGGTGGTGAGCACCAGTGAGCTTGCCACGGCGGTGATGATGGCGCACAATGGCGATAGAACGACTCGGACAGGCGGGGGTGAAGGGACAGCTCGGGCACAGTGCGCGGGGCGCATGATGCCAAACCGAGCTGGTGAGCGCGTTAATGGCGAGGCGACGGGGCGGACGGTGGCCGGCGGCGAACGTGCCGATAGACTGGTCACGGGCGAGGGGAAGAAGGGGCTGACAGGCGGGGCCCGCTTGCTAGAGAGGGCGAACGCGAGGGGGGAAGGGCAGGAGTGGCTGGCGGGTGGGGTCGGGCTGACAGCGGCGTGTCACGAGCGCGGGTGCGGGAGGTGGGCCGTGCTGGGCTTCGAGCGGGGAGATGAGCGCACGGGAGAGAGACAGCGGGGTTGGGACGAATCTGGCCCAGCCGAGGGGGATTTTCCTTTTTCTATTTCTGTTTCTTTTTCTCTTTTTCTTTAATCTCCTTTTTCTTTTGAACAAAAAATTATCTATATTTTCTTGGGTGTCAAAATATTCTATGTGATGTGCTACTAACAACCATGGTGTATGCATATGATGAATGAAATGTCTTATGAGGTGGGGTCTTAGGAGATAATCAAAAGGGGGGTTAGGAGTTTTAGGGTTTCTAACCTTGGGATTAAAATTGGGATGTTACAAACCTACCCCACTTAAAAGAATCTCGCCCTCGAGATTCAGACTGGGCTTGAGAAAAGGTAAGGGTATTCCCTCCTCAAAGAGTCCTCACTCTCCTAGGTAGCTTCCTCTTCTCCTTCTCTGCTCCACTGAACTTTATAGAGTCTCACTTCTGAGTTTTGGGTCTTTCAGAAGGCTGAGTCAGGAATCTTTACTGGCTTTTCTCGGTACTGCAGATCCTTCTGAATCTGAAATGCCTCTTCTTCGATGTGACTTTCTGGCACTTTTAGGCATTTGCGGAGTTGGGATACGTGAAACACATTGTGGATATCTGACATGAATTCTAGCAATTCAAGGCGGTAGGCTGCGGGTCCTATTCTACCAATGATAGGATAGGGGCCAACGAATCGCAGATCTAGCTTACCTTTCACTTGAAATCTTTTAACTCCGCGCATCGGGGAGACCTTGAGGTAGACAAAGTCTCCTTCCTCGAACCTGAGTTCTCTCCGCCTGTTGTCTGCGTAACTCTTCTGCTGACTCTGAGATTCGAGTAGTCTTTTGCGGATTAGGGCAACTTTCTCTTCTGCCTCCTTAACGAAGGCAGGCCCTTCCAATTTCTTTTCCCCTACGTTGGACCACATCAGAGGGTCTAGCACTTCCGTCCATACAAGGCTTCAAACGGTGACATCTTGATACTGGCCTGGTAGTTGTTGTTATACGAGAACTCTGCATAAGGCAAACTGACTCCCAATTCCTGTCAAAAGTCAACACACAGGCTCTAAACAAATCCTCGAGGACTTTGTTGACCCTTTCTGTATGACCATCTGACTGAGGGTGATAGGCGGTGCTGAAGTCTAGCTTGGTGCCCATAGCTTGTTGAAGGCTCATCCAGAATTTTGAGGTGAACTGTGTTCCCCTGTCTGACACTATCTTCCGTGGAATACCATGGAGTCTGACTATTTCTTTAAGATATAACTGGGCAAGGGTGGCTCCTCCGAAGGTAGTTTTTACTGGGATGAAATGAGCTACCTTGGTAAGACGGTCGATTATAACCCAGATAGAATCGTTCCCTTTCTGGGTCCGAGGCAGTCCGGTCACGAAATCCATGCCTATTTCTTCCCACTTCCATTTGGGTACTGGGAGGGGTTGCAGTAGACCTACAGGCTTCTGATGCTCTGCCTTAGTTCGCTGGCAAGTGTCACACCGAGCCACATACTATGCTATCTCCTTTTTAATTCCTCTCCACCAGTATCTGGTCTTGAGGTCTAGGTACATCTTGGTAGTCCCTGGGTGGATAGAGTAGGCTGAATTTTGAGCTTCATCAAGCAGGACCTCTCGTGCTTCTTCTTTCAGTACACACAAACGGTTTCTGAACCAAAGGATTCCTTCTTCATCTGTCTTGAGGTCTGGGAGTTGTTCCTTGCGAGTTCTCTCCGCAAGACTTGCCGTCTCAGTGTCCAGGCGCTGAGCTTTGCGTATATGGTCTTCTAGTATTGGTTTGACTTCCAGGCTGCCATTGTCTCCCAGACAAGTATTCAGTTGGGCTGATTCTTTCTTCCAGTCTTCCAAGAAGTTGGTTGCTTTTCCCCCGAAAGGTTTTTGGCTTAGAGCGTCTGCTACCACGTTGGCCTTCCCAGGGTGGTAGTGGATCTCAATGTCATAATCTTTGATCAATTCCAGCCATCTTCGTTGACAGAGATTGAGGTCTAGCTGAGTGAAGATGTACTTTAGGCTCGTGATCTGTAAAGATGTGACATTTGTTCCCAATCAGGTAGTGCCTCCATATTTTTACGGCATGCACTATGGCTGCCAATTCCAGATCATGTGTTGGATAATTCTGCTCATGCGGCTTGAGTAGTCGTGATGCATAGGCGATGACTTTCTCATTTTGCATAAGCACACATCCTAAACCTTGCCTTGAAGCATCACAAAAGATGACGAAATTCTGATGGATGTCTGGTTGTGTCAATACTGGCGCAACTGTGAGCTTATCCTTTATGATTTGGAAGCTTTCTTAACACTTTGGGGTCCACACAAATTTATTGTCTTTCTTGAGGAGCTCGGTCATAGGTCTTGCTATGCTGGAGAACCCTTTGATAAAACGACGGTAATATCCTGCCATTCCTAAAAAGCTTCGAACTTCACTAACGTTGGATGGCTGCTTCCATTTGGATACTGCTTCTACTTTGGCTGGGTTCACTTCTATTCCTTATGCAGTTAAGATATGCCCGAGGAAGGCTATATTTTCTAACCAGAATTCACATTTGCTGAGTTTAGCATAGAGTTGATGTGCTCTGAGTCTTTCGAGGACAATCCGGAGGTGATGCTCATGATCTTCGCGACTCATGGAGTAGATAAGGATGTCGTCAATGAAGACTACGACAAACTTATCCAACTCTTCCATAAATACCTTATTCATAAGATTCATGAAAAAGGGGGTGCGTTGGTTAGTCCGAAGGGCATTACTGTGAACTCATATTGTCCGTACCGGGTGACAAATGCAGTCTTCTGAACGTCTGCTTCCTTGATTCTCAGCTGGTGATATCCTGACCTTAGGTCTATCTTGGAGAAATACTTGCCCCCCTTGAAGCTGGTCGAAGAGGTCATCGATCCAAGGTAGTGGGTACTTGTTTTTGATTGTAACCTCATTCAAGGATCGGTAATCAATACACATCCTCATACTTCCATCCTTTTTGGTGACGAATAGGACTGGTGCTCCCCAAGGAGATGAGCTAGGATGAATGTACCCATTCCATTGGAGTTCTGCGATCTGGAGTTTTAGTTCTGCTAATTCGGTGGGAGCCATGTGGTATGGTCATTTTGCGATTGGTGCGGTGCCGGGAATTAGGTCAATGTAGAACTCCCCTTCTATTTCTGGCGGCATTCCTGACAATTCTTCTAGGAATACATCCATGAATTCTTCTACTACAGATATGCTTTCTGCTGCTAGATTAAACACCATTGGATCTTGGGCGGGTGGCTGAGCCTGACATGAAACTGACTTTCCTTGGTGGTCAGTGAGAAGAACGGTCTTATCTGCGCAACTTGTAACGCCATTATGCTTGGTTAACCAATCCATTCCTAAGATCACATCAATTCCTTGAGATGGCAAGATGACTAAGTCTGCCAAGAACACTACCTCACTTAAAAGAATCCTGACTTGGGAGCATTTGAGATGGCATAGAAGGTCTGACCCTGGGGTTCGGGTGACCAAGGGGATTTCTAGGTGTGCAATGGGAATGCCATGCTTTTCCACAAAACTAGTGGCTATGAAAGAATGAGATGCTCCTGAATCAAAAAGTACAATAGCGGGAGTAAATTCAACTAGGATCTCACCGAGCACGACTCCCGGGGCTTGCTGAGCCTCTTGAGCGTCGACGTGGTTTACTCGTGCCCTGCCATGATACTGGGTCTTGCTCTGCTGGCTGTTGGAGGAGGGTGCCTTGGAGGCGAGTGTTGGGGCATTCTTGGGGCCATTCACCGAGTTGGAGTAAGTAGGCACGGATGCCTTCAACTGGGGACAATTATTCTTGTAGTGACTGGGGTCTCCGTAGTGCCAACAGGCATTGGCTGGAGGTTGGTTTCTTGCAACGGAGGGGGCCTGAAAGGAGCTTTGACCCTGCTGACTGAAACATGATGGAGCAGACCCTGCTGGTTTGTTGAAGCTTGGTCCCTTGGGTGGAAACCCAAAGAATCGAATTCTCTGGTGCCTGTCCTGCTGCTGAGCTCGGAGGACTTGGAATTTCCTCTTGAGGTGACCCTTTTCTTCTTCCCTAGCTCTTTCCACTTGTATGGCCTTGTTTGAGAGGTGCGAGAAGCTGAGGAAATCTTGGCTGGCAAGGATAGTCTTAAGTTCTGGTCTTAGCCCCTTCAAGAAACAGGCCATCTTCTTGGCTTCTGTGTTGACATCGTCAGGCGCATAGCGAGCCAATTCTGCACGTACTCACTGACAGATCTTCCTCCTTGTGTTAATTCCCGAAATTTATATTCTTTGAGCTGAACAATCCCTTGGGGCACATGATGTTCTCGGAAGGTGGCTTCAAATTCTGCCCAGGTAGCATCTCTGATGGCAGCGCTGAAGGTATCCCACCAGGATAGGGCCATCCCAGCAAGTTGATGAGCAGCCAGATGAACACGCTGGTTCTCAATGCATCCGATGGCTTCTAACTTCCTTTTTATTGTGCGCAGCCAGTCATCAGCGTCGAGCGAGTTGCTGGATCCAGCGAATGTGGGAGGCTTGAGCCTTAGAAAATCTCCCATTCTGTCCTGAGGCCTTCCACCATTCGGGCGCTGATTCTCAAGGTTTCAGGTGAGGACCTCAATGAGTTGGGTTTGGTTTGCCAGAACTTGGGCTAAATCTAGTGGCAGCTCCGAAGGTGCGGGGAGGTGGGTTTCACTCCCTTCTCCACCGACTTCTCCTTCATCACCTAGAGGAGACCTTGCTCCAATCCCTGAGGCGGTAGGCGTGGTTTTATCCGAAGCCATCTGCCAGGGGAAAGGATTACTACTATGCACATGCCATATTTTTTCAAACACGTTATTTTATTCATCACACAAGTTCATTACAAGCATACAGTTACCACAATTCACACTATGCGCGAGCGCTTTCTAAGGTGCTTCCAAACTCCCTTTCTAAGGTATCCCCAAATTCCTTGAGAAGGTCGTCAAGGCTAGCTAGGGACATATCCTCAACGTCTGACAAGTTTTCTATCCTGGAGGGAGGCAGTGTTGGTGGGGCTTCCTCTTTTCGTTTTGTCTCGCATCCTTAGCTCTTGGTCCGCTTCCGGATCTTCTTAGTGGGGGTGAGCTTCTTTAACTTCTTATCATAGTCCATCTTCAGGGTTCGGTAGGCTTTACGAGTGTAGGCCTCTTCACCTTCTGCTATTTCGAGACTTTCTTGGAGGGATGCCTTTTCTTCTTTTAATTTCTTGATTTGTTGCTCTAGGCTCTTCACCTGGGAGTTTAGGTGGGTGCAGTGGGAGAAAAGGTCGTCATAGTGGTTGTCAAGAGTGTGGAGGTATCCGGCCATGTAGACTATGGTGGGTTCATCCTCACTAGGATCTCTTCCTGACAGGGCCTGAAGTCTTTTCCTCCAGGTAGGGGTATTTTTGTTGATGGGTGGAAAGTAACGAAGGGGTGTCTCAAAGACTTCCCTGCTGTAGTTTTGGCATAGCTGGCGGAGGGCTTTTTGGGCAACATTTTGGCAAGTGTCTGGGAAGCGGTGTCTAGTGAAGGTGACTTGGAAAGGAGGGTGATTTGGGTAGTTTCGGCTTTCTCCCAGGTAGACTGCTGAAAGAGAAATAGGATCAAACCTTTTCCTAAATGATTTTGGTGGTTGAATTGCCCAACACAAATAATTGGACTAACTAGTTTGCTCTAGAATATAAGTTCTACAGGTGCCAAAGGTTCAACAAAAACCAACAAAAAGTCCAAGAAAGGGTTCAAATAAAAAGAGCAAAAGACAACCGAAGGTAGCCCTGGTCTGGCGCACCGGACTGTCCGGTGCACCAGGGTGGATCATCTCAAACTTGCCACCTTCGGGAATTTGGGAAGCCACTCCGCTATAATTCACCGGACTGTTCGGTGTAGCACCGGACTGTCCGGTGTGCCATGCGGAGCAACGGCTACTGCGCCAACGGTCGTCTGCAAAAGCAACAGTGAACAGTGCGCGACTGCGCGCGCAGAGTCAGAGCAGGCGCCAGAAGGCGCACCGGACAGCAAACAGTGACTGTCCAGTGCACCACCGGACTGTCCGATGGCCCATTTGTCAGAAGCTCCAACGGTCGAACCCCAACGGTTGGGTGACGTGGCTGGCGCACCGGACTGTCCGGTGTGCCCTTCGACAGTAGCCTTCCCCAATGGCCACTTTGGTGGTTGGGGCTATAAATACCCCCCAACCACCACACTTCAAGGCATCCAAGTTTTCAGCCAACACAATCAATACAAGAGCTAGTGCATTCAATACAAGACACAAATAGAGTGAATCAAAATCTCTCCAAGTCCCAATTCCACTTAAAGCAATAGTGACTAGAAGAGAGAGTTTTGCCGTGTTCTTTTGAGCTCTTGCGCTTGGATCGCTTTTCTTCTTCCTCATTTCTTGTTCCCAAGTTCTTTGTAATCAAAGCAAGAGACACCAATTGTGTGGTGGTCCTTATGGGGACTAAGTGTCCCAATTGATTGAGAAGAGAAGCTCACTCGGTCTAAGTGATCGTTTGAGAGAGGAAAAGGGTTGAAAGAGACCCGATCTTTGTGACCACCTTAACGGAGAGTAGGTTTACAAGAACCGAACCTCGGTAAAACAAATCACCGTGTCATCCGCTCTTATTTGCTTGTGACTTGTTTTTCGCCCTCTCTTTCGGACTCGATTATATTTCTAACGCTAACCCTCTCTTTCTTTCCTCGCACGTCCTTACCTTAACGGTTATACCGGAAGGAGTCAGGCCACTGTCATGTCCAAACCGGACAAAACATTCCCCCTCCTTATCCTCTTGGTGCTCCCCAGCCATCATAACCCTGGGGTTTGGACCGTACGAGTTCAGATTGAGTGACTGTCCATACAGTCTCGAGTGGTTGTACTTGTTATGAATACAGGTAGTGAAGGATGGCAAACCGGTCCTTATGTGAGGGGACAATCCTTCTGCTCACACCTAACCCGGCTGAGCCAACACCTGAGGCCCTCCCCTAAACCAGAAAGTCCCCGATTATCCCACTTAAAAGGTGATAAGGGTGAATACCCTTCATCATACACTTTTGAAAACATTTCTTAGTAAAAACACCACCCTTTTCTCATCCCACATTTTGTATTCAAAAGATATTCTTTAATGCGGGCTATCTCTCTTCTCTCAAAGCAAAAGACTCATCCCTTATTCCTGGCTTAGGTAGTGGTAGAAGGAGTAGATAATTTATGCATCAAGAGAAGAATGGACTTGCCTTCATTGAAGTTCTCCTGGCACGAAAGATCTATTTCAGAGAGGTCGGGTTCCGACCCTTCTTCTGGAGTAACAAATTCCGGAGGATCGGATCCCTCTTCTCCTAGCAAAAATAGATAATGAACAATACATCAACCATGGTGGCTTGATGGAGTGAGCCAAGTTTTAAATATTATTATTTTGTGCCCTATAATTTATTTAGATTATTTTTGGTGCATAAAATATCAATACATGCATAAATATAAGAAAATGGGAAAAAGAAATAGAAAAAGGAAAAAGAAAAGGGATTTCCCTGCTAAGTGGGCCAGGGGGGATTTTGGCCCAGTCAGGGCGCGGGTGCGCGTGGCCCAGCTTGGCCCGCCTGCGGGGATGGCACCGTGGACGTGGGCCCACGTGTCAGAGGGAGGAGGGGGGTAACGACGTCGGAGGGGGGGAAGGCGGTCCGCGGCGGTTCTTCGCTGGTGGTCCGGTTTTGCGTCGACGGAATGGTGGAAAGGCATGAGCGGAGGTAGGGGATTACAGAGGTGGGGTCAATTTGGCCGGTGGACGCTCGGGATGGCTGGTCCATGGCAAGGTGGAGGGTGCCCGCGGCGGTGAAGTCGCCGGCGAGGATATCGGGCGCAATAGGCGAAGAGGAAGTGTGTGCTAGGCTTGCGACATAGAGGTGGAGCTTAAGAGCTAAAGCAATTTGACCATAAGACACCAGAGAGAGGAGAGCGGAGCTCACCGGAGCGGGGAGGGATGACGACGCCAAGCTTGATTGGGTCCGAGGGAGGGAGGTGGAGTGGCTAAGGCCTCGTGTGGTGGAACAAGGGGCTCGGGGCGGTCCTTTTATAGGCGGTCGGGGAGGGGGGAGGGAGGAGAGGTGGCGAGCACCGGTGAGCTTGCCACGGCGGTGATGATGGTGCATAGTGGCGACGGGACGGCTCGGGCAGGCGGGGGTGAAGGGACGGCTCGAGCACAGTGCGCGGAGGCGCATGATGCCAAACCGAGCTGGTGAGCGCGTTAATGGCGAGGCGATGGGACAGACGATGGCTGGCGGCGAACGCGTCGATAGCCTGGTCATGGGCGAGGGGCAGAAGGGGCTGACAGGCGGGGCCCGCTTGCGAGAGAGGGCAAACGCGAGGGGGGAAGGGTAGGTGTGGCTGGCGGGTGGGGCCGGTCTGACAGCGGCGTGGCGCGAGCGCGGGCGCGGGAGGTGGGGCGTGCTGGGCTTCGGGCGGGGAGATGAGCGCGTAGGAGAGAGGGGGGGGGGTTGGGCCGAATCCAGCCCAGCCGAGGGGGGATTTTCCTTTTTCTTTTTTCTATTTCTATTTCTTTTTCTCTTTTTCTTTAATCTCCTTTTTCTTTTGAACAAAAATTTATCTATATTTTCTTGGGTGTCAAAATATTCTATGTGATGTGCTACTAACAACCATGGTGTATGCATATGATGAATGAAATGTCTTATGAGGTGTGGTCTTAGGAGATAATCAAAATGGGGGTTAGGAGTTTTAGGGTTTCTAACCTTGGGATTAAAATTGGGATGTTACACCTGCTAGGCTTCATCGTCGTCCTGCTGCTGGTCGTCGTCGTCCTGCTGCGCCGCCTGCTGCTGGACAAGGTCGTCCTGCTGCGCCTCGTCCTGCTCTGCCTCGTCCGTCGTCCTGCTCCTCCTCCCCCCTCCTCCTCAGCCAACCGCCCAGCATATTTGTTCAACAACCTGCAATTAAGAGTAGACAAATAAGCACATATAAAAAGATGTATGCAAAAACAGGTGCGAAATAAAAAGTCATATAGCATTACATCGATTAAAAATATTCTTCATATGTGTCGGGGTTAGCCGGATCATAACTCTCATCATCACTATCAACCATTTCATAGTCAACACCATCTAAAGGCGCAAGTTCGTCATTAATGTCATTGCCTTCAAGGATTACTAAGTCATTATCATTTTGCACCTCATCATCCTCCTCATCAACAACCATTTCAATATCTACGTCCATTCCGATAGCTTCGGTTAAGTCTATCTCAAATCGCCCTTCTAGCCCATCTTCTTGGAAGAACTCTCCATCATATGTGATCTTCATCGTTAGGAACAGGTAATCTCTCATGCGGCGATACCTTATACACAACATCCCAACCCTTAAGATGTTCTTTCGTTTGTCACGCATATGGGAGATAATACACTTGTGTGGCCTGTTGGGCCACGATATAGAAATCATCTCCTGGTAAGGTGGAATCTTGTTGAATTTCGACTATCCCAAGATTAGAATGTGTTTGTATCGTCACTTGAGGGTCAAACCAATGACATTTGAATATCACTGGAGTAAGAGGTTTGGAACCATAAAAATTGAGTTCATATATTTCTTCGATTCGTCCAAAATAATCGACATCGTCAAGGCCGGGCGTAAAGACTCCAGAACACGTTGTTTTCCAATTAGGCCGACTTTGGTCGTAGTTTGTTGTGCGAAAACGGTATCTATTGATGTCATACCCAGAATATTTCTTGACCCTATAAGCAAAGTCGTTGGCTACTTGTCTCAACTTGGCACTCATAGATGGATCTCTTTGGTCCTGCAAGTATTCACAAGTTAAAAGACACTAAATTGAGTTCATAGACGAATCACTTTGACAAACTAAGCACATACCTTGCGTTTGAACCAGGAAATGAAATCGGGCAATCCATTTCTCGCACCCTTTCTAAGAAGAGTGTCATATTCCTGTGGAGCTGGGTCCCTTGATCGACGCGAGAATTCATGAAGAAATTGTTCCATGTATGGCGTCACCTCTTCAAGGTTGGTCAATACATATAGCATGATATGCCGCCACTCTTCATGTGTTAGGGTCTTGGTGGTTGAGCCACTTGCGCTTCCGAGTTGGCCTCGAAATATGTGGAGGTTCGAATCATTGCCGCCATCATTGTAACGAGGGGGTGGATTATGCACGCTCGACAGTTTGTCACCATAGTAAGTTGTTGTAAAGTTTGACAACTCCTCTAGAATGTATGCCTCTGCAATGGAAGCCTCGATTTTGCATTTATTTCTACATTTCTTTCGAATAGTCTTTAGACATCTCTTGATTGGATAGCACTAACGTCCCTGCACGGGCTCCCCCATTCGTGCCTCACAGGGGAGATGAAGAATCAAATGCTGCATTGTATTGAAGAAGCCGGGTGGAAATATCTTCTCAAGCTTACACAGTAACACGAGTGCCAATCTATCCAAGTCTGCAACCACGGTCTGGGATAACTCTTTTGCACAAAGCCGACAGAAGAAATAGCTCAACTCTAAAAGCGCTAGCCAGACATGCTCAGGAACATAGCCTCGAACCATCGCAGGAAGAATCCGTTCAATCCATATGTGGAAGTCATGACTCTTCATCCCTAAGACTCGCAGAGTAGATAAGTTCACCCCCTACTCAGGTTAGCTGCATACCCATCAGGGAACATCAACATCTTGATCCACTGAAGTACTTCCTTCCTCTGGGCCCTGCTTAGGACGAAATCGGCCTTAGGCCTTCTCCATGAATTTCCACCACTTGGCGGCTTCATCTCTTGGTTTGGTCTATCACATAACGCTGCCAGATCCACTCTTGCCTTTACGTTATCCTTTGACTTATCAGGAATGTCCATAATTGTTTCCCAAAGTGCCTCGGCAACATTCTTTTCAGTGTGTATCACGTCAATGTTGTGTGGAAGGAGCATGTTGTCATAATAGGGGAGCCGAGTCAAGCCTGACTTATGTGTCCACATATGCTACTCACCATATCCCACAAAACCACCTTCTGTATTGGCCACGAGCCCATCTATCTGTTGACGAATTTTGGTACCAGTCATCGTTGCAGGTGGGCGGTCTGTCACTACGACACCTTTCGTAAAGTTCTTGATGTCTAGGCAGAATGGATGGTCAGGAGGGAGGAATTGTCGATGTTTATCGAAGGATGAATATTTGCCACCCTTTTTCAACCAAATGAACCTAAGAGCTTCCTTGCAAACTGGGCATGGGAACTTACCGTGAACACACCAGGCATAGAATAGCCCATACGCCGGTAAGTCATGCATGGAGTACTGGTACCAAACATGCATTCTGAAGTTTGTCTTTGTAGCTCGGTCATACGTCCATACCCCTTCCTCCCAGGCACGTACCAATTCATCGATCAAAGGCTCCATGTACATTCCCATTTTATTCCCCGGGTGTTCGGGAATTATCAACGACACGAATATATTATGCCTTTGAAAGCACACACTGGGGGGAGATTGATTGGGATAACAAACACGGGCCAACATGTGTACGGGGCAGCGCTTATTCCATAGGGATTGAACCCATCTGTGGCCAGCGCAACACGTACATTACGAGCCTCTTCGGCTTTCTCATGGTGAATGGCATCAAAGTGTTTCCATGCTTCACCATCGAATGTGTGCACCATCTTGTCAAGATTGTATCGTTTTCCATTTTTGTGCCATGTCATCTGTTTTGTGGATTCCTCGGTCATGTATAGACACTGGATCCTTGGTATGAACGGAAGGTGCCGTAGGATTGTCAAGGGGATGTCGAGATGCCTCTTCTGTCCATCACCAGATTCTACCTCCATGAACCTAGACGATTTACGCTTGGAACAGTACTTTGCCTCCACGTATTCTTTCCTAAATAGCACGCAGCCCTTCGGACAAGCATGTATATGCTCATACGTCATCTTGAGTGCACAAAGGAGTTTCTGTGCCTCGTACATGCTCTTTGGCATAACAAGATCATCCGGAAGCAGGCTCCCAATAACCGTCAACAAGCCATCGAATGCGTCTCGACTCATGCTGTACTGCGACTTGAACGCCATTACACGCCCAATGGCATCCAGTTGAGAAACCTTTGTCTGGCCGTGAAGGGGCTTCTGTGCCGCGTCAAACATGTCGTAGAACGCCTTTGCGGTCGGCTCTGGCTCGTCATCCGTACATCCTCCGACATACAGTGCCTCATGATAATCGTTCAACATATCCGCTACCCCCGCATCGGCATCATAATCCTCGACGCGTTGTCTCAGCACCTCCTCTCTTGTACGATGCGCTTCACCATGGAAGATACACCGAGTATAGTCCGGCATAAATCCATTCTTCTAAATATATTCTACCATGGTCTTCTTTGGTTTTCTTTTCCGGTTGACACATTTGCTGCACGGGCATAGGACTAGACCCGCTCCTTTAACAGCTTCGCAATATGCTCGTTCCACAAAATCATCGGTCTTTCTAATCCATTCAGGGGTGACATCGTTCCTTCCTCTACGGCCCGTGTACATCCATTCACGGTCCTCCATCCTCTAACATATATAACCAAAGCCTATCAACAAAAAAATCCGGCAGCACCTCCGCTGCACGGGGAGGTTTTCAAAGCCTGCAAATATAAGTAGCAGCACGATTGCTGGCATCCACACATATACATTAATGACTCAACAACCTCATAAACATCTTTTGTGCAACTAGAAGACTTAGCTAATGCATGCAAAGTGACCACTAAAAATAATTATTTTCCCTCTATTTCATAATACACAATCACACACAAAAAATACTTAACTCTATTTCACAACAAGCAAACCTCTATTTCACAATATTTAGCAACAAAAACCTCAAAATGAGTTTGTACCCTGGTGCTCGGCGTGGACGGTGCACGGCGGCGAAGGGGCGGCGTGCGGCCACGGCGGTGTTGGGCGAGGCGGCGGCGTGGGGCGGTGTGGCGGCGGCGTGGGGCGGTGCGGGCAGCGGCGTAGGGTCGTGGCGGCGGTGTAGGGGGCGTGGCGGCGGCGCGGGGCGGTGGCGTAGGGGCACGGCGGCGTTGAGCGGCGTGGCAGCGTAGGGGGCAGCGGCGGTGTAGGGCAGCGTTGGGCAGGGATGATGACGTAGGGGGCAGCGGCGGTGCGGCGGCGGCGGTGTGAGAGAGTGAGAAAGAAAGAACTCAGAAGTTGCTATGTACGCGTTCTTTGTCGAGTGCCCGCGATCTGGCACTCGACAAAGATTTTTTTTTTAAATTTTAAAATACACTTTGTCGAGTGCCCTCGATCCGGCACTCGGCAAATCTTTATTTGCCGAGTGTCCTCTGGCCGACACTCGACAAATATTATTTAAATATACTTTGCTGAGTGTCCTCCTAGGGCACTCGGCAAAGTATATTTTAATTTTTTTTCTTTTCCTAACCAATCTTTTTGTGGTATGTTACTACACTATGTAGACCTACATGTACCATTTTGGCATAATTATAAAAGTGTTTTCTATAACTATTGGATTTAGTTCGTTTAATGGAGTTTCCTCGGATAATTCAGATTTGAACTGCAAGTCACTTGAAACATGGAAAATTGTGCATTTAAAAATGATATTCATGTTATTTAGCACAAGTTATGACCGATTTCAGGAACATACCGGAATATTCGAAAACCATGCTCACTGAACAACTTTATTTGTTCATGTGTAGTTCTCTTAGGTTTCTACACATACTGCCTCACAACTTTATCGAAACATTCTCAAATTTTTATCACAGACTCTACATATGATATCATGACATGTGGACAAGTTTCATGATTTTCTGACTTTGTTTGTGTTTTATACAATTTTTAAACAGCTGGATGGCAAGTTCACGACCATGTTTAGTGAGCATGGTGCTCAAAGTTTTTGGTCCGCTCCTGATATCGGGCGTAACTTGTGCTAAATAGCATGAACATCATTTTTGCATGCACGGTTTTCCAAGTTTCGAGTGACTTTTAGTTCAAATCTGAATTATCTCAGAAAATTCCATTAAACAAACTAAATCCAATAGTTATAGAAAACACTTTTATAATTGTGCCAAAATGGTACATGTATATCTGCATAGTGTAGGAACATACCACAAAAAGTTTGGTTGGGAAAAGAAAAAAATTAAAATATACTTTGCCGAGTGTTCTAGTATGGCACTCGGCAAAGCTTTCCTTGCCGAGTGTCAGCCATTTGACACTCGGCAAAGAAGCTTCGTTGCTGAGTGCCAATGTCCAACGCTCGGCAAAAGCTAACGGCCGTCAGCTATAGACGGCTGCTGACGACCCTTTGCCGAGTGCCGCCTTCACCGAGTGTTTGGCACTCGACAAAGATATCTTTGCCGAGTGTATTTCTATGCCGAGAGCCCTGCTCTCGGTAAACGCGGTCGTTACCGAGAGCAGGACTTTGCCGAGTGCCGCACTCGGCAAAGGCTTCTTTGCCGAGTGCCCGACAAAAAGCACTCGACAAAGAGCTGAGCACTCGACAAAGCCATGGATTCCGGTAGTGATACAAGGTGAAGATATGATCCGAAGGTTATAAGAACTTCGACTTATAATGGTGATGAAGACTGAACATGATGCCGACCGAAAGGGGAAAAGACTAGCTAGTCCTTAATGATTTATGTTATGATCATAAGTAAATGTCAGGGACATAAATGTACTTTTACCCGGGCTGCGTCCCGTGCCTATAAATAGATGAACAGTAGCACCATACTCTAGAGACTGGATTGTGATCGCTCTCATGCCAACACCTTCGAGCAAGCCGAAGGTATCAATGTAATACAGATTCTGTTAATATTCATGCATATTTCACGGAATGCAAATAAGAATGAATCGATGAGTTATACTCGCCATTTCTATCTCTTTGTATTCTAATTTATCTATAAGATGATGAAGGCAAGTCCTTCATGACCTTCGTGTGACGATCATTATATCCATAGAGAGATAATGCTTCGAAGGACAAAGATCTTTAATATTTAACAATTGTGTTGTCTTGTTCTTGACTCACAACATTTGAGAACAAGTGACCAACATTGGCACCAACCTCTAGTGAACTCACTTCCACAACCTTCGTCAAGCATTCGCCTTCGTCATGCCGCCAAAGAAGGCAACAGCCCCAGGGGCTGCCCTGGAGCCACTGGACACCAACCAAGAGATACTCTCATTGAGAGAAGCTCGGAGCCAGAAAAGGAAGGCTACCAGCCCAACACCACAATAAGAGGAGTTGGACCAGGAAATTAGAGACTTGGAAGCTGTACATCAACAAGTACAGAGGAAGAGAGAGAAGATGCTTCGGCTAGCCAAACTTTAGAGGAAGATCGATGAAGCTACTGAAGAAATGCGCCACATCACTCAAGATGACCAAGGATAAAGGCCTCAACACAGGGAGCTTTGTCAAGAAAGTCCAACCAACGATGATGGATGGTATGATGACTTTTACCATGATAACTTTTCTTTTCGATGATGCTTCTCCTCTAACAGTAGAGTTGCAGGCTACCCAATGTCCAACATCTTATAAGCCACCACAACTTCCCATGTATGATGGGCACTCGGATCCGAAGCAGTTTCTCATGAACTATGAAGCAACCATATCCTTATATGGGGGCAACACAGCTGTCATGGCAAAATCCTTCATCATGGCGGTCAGGAGTGTAGCTCAAACATGGTATTCTTCCCTCCGCCCGGGAACGATCACGTCATGGCAAAAGCTGAAGGACATACTGGTAACCAGCTTCCAGGGTTTCTAGACGAAGCCAGTTACTACCCAAGCACTGTTCCAATGTACGCAAGACCATGAAGAGTACTTACAGGCATATGTTTGAAGATTCTTGCGACTCAGAGCCCAGGCGCCAACGGTGCCGATTGAGATCGTCATCGAAGCTATGATTAAGGGGCTCCGGCTAGGGCCGACAACACAATATTTTGCCAGGAAGCCACCAGAAACCGTGGAGAAGCTCCTCCAGAAGCTCCTCCAGAAGATTGGCTGATACCTCTTCGACTGGTAATCTTCATAAAGAGCCCCTGTTCTTTTTCGTATTTAAGTCGCAGTTCACTTCAGTTCAACAAAAATTATAATCGGGTCCTAAAATTTACAAGTTAGACCCCGGATTTCAAAAAATAGTGTTCCCAGTCCATGAATCTTTGTATATTAATGAAACTAATTCGAAAATTGATTTTTATTGCCAAATTAATTCTAAAATCTTAGAAAATACATAACTAATTCATTTTAAATCCTTTTTGACCCATTCTAGTTGCATTAATATCATATTAATATCATTTATCATCTAATAACATTGTATTACCATGAACCCTACGGTTAAAATCTTATACCTCATTTGTTTTATAGTAAACACCTAAACCTTTGGAAAAACATAACTTTTAATCCGTAACTCCGATTTTAGTGGCTCTCAAACCTCTGATCTCGTTACGAAGCGTAGAGCATTATTATGCAGATTATTCTTATGTTTAGTGTGATGTTAATTTTGCCTATACCATGTTTGTTTGTATTGCTACGAGTAACAGTGAGGTTACGAGTCACTTGAAGGCCAAGTTCGTACCTCGGAATCTCGAGTCTAACGCAAGTTGTGCCCTTGATCACTTTTCTTTACCCAATAATGTTCCTGTTAATCACTATGACATGCTCAGGTTAATTTGATGGGACCTAATAGGCTTCCCAAGCATTGTTTATCCCACACCTTGCAGACAAAGGAACTATTGGGTAGTTTTGTTATTGCTCTATCTGGTTTTGGGAAATTAATGTTATATTATGATCATGTTCTAGTTATGATGTTGTTATAATTATTGTTCATGACAAGATCATTGTGTTAATTGGAACATGGAGCTTAACTTGAGATATCTGTGCTACCACAAGGGTGGAATGGGACGCCCTTAGCTGACTAATTAGGAAAGCTAGAGGAGTACTTTCTTACCCGAAAGGGGCATGGGCGGTAGAGGAGCTGCGTATAGGGAGGTTCTCGGGTCGATCATACCGCTATTCTGTCTATGCTCCATTTGAGCGTTGGTCCGTTTGAGGGCTAGCGAGGGGCTGTTGTGGTTAGTGTCCCCACTGTGGGAGGCTCTTCTTTCGACAAATCCTTCCCTGGGGTGCCAGTTGGGAATCATCTAGGCCCCTTAGTGAAATTTTGGTAATTAATGACAACCATTTGTGGACTAACAATTCTTGGAGAAATAAGATTGCAAGTTGGACCACACAAAAAAGTATGTCTTGGAGAAATAAAGCATTAGTTGTGGATAAAGTGAAGACAAATGTATAGCATATGTTTTGCTTTTGTCGGTCATAAGGTGTTTTAGAGAAGAAATTGACCGGATTAGTAGGCTAGATAATCGTACTATAAAGAGTGGTCAATGACTTTGGTCAGTGTAAAACTTAGTACCTCATAGAGCATCAAGTAGTTGCATTTGCATGAGGAATAATAGCGCTTCCGATTTTGAGAGTTAAAATCTTTTCAAAAGCGTGTTTGGAAAGTGGTTATGTGTCAGCGAACCGTTCATAGGTGCCAAAATAGATTTGGCTAGGAACTGTGTGTTTTTGGTCAAATGGATTACGAACTGTCCGGTGTTTGAGCCCGGACAGTACTGACTACTGGTGGCAGATCATTCGACCTTGGAGGACAGACAATCTGCCCATGTAAATCAATTTGGTTAGTGCTTTGGTGACTTTTAGTTGTCAGGTCTCGGACTGTTTGACCAGGGTTGGCGGACCGTATGGACCTGCCTTTTATGATAGCTCTGACACATTTCAAATGGTAAAAATTGTCGTTACGGGTACGGCGGACCGTCCGGCCATAGAGCGCGTACTGCCCGCGTGTGCCTAGAAGGTGGGCTACTTGCACATAACTGTTAGAAAAGAGTGGATGACTATATATAGAAGTGGAGCTCGTGTGTGAGGGCTCCATTGACCATTCATAGCACACATTGAACTCATTTGTGATCCTCTAACTCATTCTCTCACACTCTTTGCTTGGGATTGCATTCTAGTGAGAGATTGAGAGCTCCTATTGCATTTGCACCATTTGGTGATCCTTGAGGCACTAGGTGGTACACTTAGCAAGCGCCATCGGCTTGTTACAATTGGAGGTAAAAATCATGTCTTATAGGTAAAGTGTGCAACCCTCTTAAGAGTTGTTATTATCTGATAGCAATCGTGCTCATAGTTAAGAGTGACTTGTGGATCTTCACAGATTAGAGTTTCTCATAATGTGGTTTGAGCTTCAATAGGTTCTCATTTACCTTTACTTAGACATGTTCAAACGTCGAATTAGGTTTGGTTTGGATGAAGTCGGGTCATGGATTGTTTGGCACGACCCATACTGTCTGGTCGGATCGTGTTGGCCTATGCATCTCGGTTGGACATATCACATTGAATAGGGTTAGGTTTTTTGGCTTTGGGTGTTGGGTCAGGTTTTTTGGCTTGAGGTGTTGGGTAAAAAATCAAGGTTCGTACTTGAAAGTCGCCTAGAGGGGGGTGAATAGGCAAATCTGAAATTTATAAACTTTAAGCACCACTACAAGCCGGGGTTAGCGTTAGAAATATAATCGATTCCGAAAGAGAGGGCGAAAACAAATCACAAGCAAACAAGGCGAATGACACGGTGATTTGTTTTACCGAGGTTCTATTCTTGCAAACCTACTCCCCGTTGAGGTGGTCACAAAGACTGGGTCTCTTTCAACCCTTTCCCTCTCTCAAACGGTCATTTAGATCGAGTAAGCTTCTCTTCTCAATCAATTGGGACACTTAGTCCCCACAAGGACCACCACACAATTGGTGTCTCTTGCTTTGATTACAAAGAACTTGGGAACAAGAATAGAGGAAGAAGAAAAGTGATCCAAGCGCAAGAGCTCAAAAGAACACGGAAAACTCTCCCTTCTAGTCACTATTGCTTTGAGTGGAATTAGGACTTGGAGAGATTTTGATTCACTTTATTTGTGTCTTGTATTGAATGCACTAGCTCTTGTATTGAATGTGTTGGCTGAAAACTTGGATGCCTTGAAGCGTGGTGGTTGGGGGGTATTTATAGCCCCAACCACCAAAGTGGTCGTTGGGGACAAAACTCCCCCTCAATGAAATTCTCCTCTTAGTGTTCAAGAGGGTTTTAGATACCAATTTTTGAAGATATGCATGGTGAGTATGTCTTGCACCACTTGTTAAGATATGCATGGATTGCTTTCTTCATTTTAACATTTTGGACCACGCTTGCACCACTTGTTTTGTTTTTGCAAATGTTTATGGAAATTCTTTTTCAAAGTCTTTTTGCAAATATTCAAAGGTATATGAATAAGATTGAAAGAAGCATTTTCAAGATTTGAAATTTTCTCTCCCTGTTTCAAATGTGTTTCCTTTGACTAAACAAAAACTCTCCCTCAATGAAATTCTTCTCTTAGTGTTCAAGAGGGTTTTAGATACTAATTTTGAAAGAGGTTATACCAATTTGAAATTATATAGAAAATAAGATACCAATTGAAAAACTTCTTTAATACAAATTGAAAGACTACATTTTTTGAAATTGGTGGTGGTGCGGTCCTTTTGCTTTGGGCTAATACTTTCTCCCCCTTTGGCATGAATCGCCAAAAACGGATACTTTGTGAGTGAAATATAAGCCCTTCATTACTTTCTCTCCTCCTTTGGCAAACAATATATGAGTGAAGATTATACCAAATTGGAGAGCAGTGCGGAGTGACGGCGAAGGATGAATAATTCGATGGAGTGGAGTGGAAGCCTTGTCTTTGCCGAAGACTCCATTTCCCTTTCAATCTATGACTTATCATGAAATACACTTGAGGAACACATTAGTCATAGCACATGAAAGAGAGATGATCAAAGGTATAAAATTGAGCTATGTGTGCAAAATATCAATCAAAATTCCTAGAATCAAGAATGTTTAGCTCATGCCTAAGTTTGGTAAAAGTTTTCTCATCTAATGACTTGGTAAAGATATCGGCTAATTGTTCTTTGGTGCTAACATATGCAATCTCGATATCCCCCCTTTGTTGGTGATCCCTCAAAAAGTGATACCAAATGGCTATGTGCTTAGTGCGGCTGTGCTCAACGGGATTATCCGCCATGCGGATTGCACTCTCATTATCACATAGGAGAGGGACTTTAGCTAATTTGTAACCATAGTCCCTAAGGGTTTGCCTCATCCAAAGCAATTGCAACAATGGCCTGCGGCAATGTACTCGGCTTCGGCGGTGGAAAGAGCTACTGAGTTCTGTTTCTTTGAAGCCCAAGACACCAGGGATCTTCCCAAGAACTGATAAGTCCCTGATGTGCTCTTCCTATCAATCTTACACCCTGCCCAATCAGCATCTGAATATCCTATTAAATCAAAAGTGGATCCCTTGGGGTACCAAAGGCCAAACTTAGGTGTATGAACTAAATATCTCAAGATTTATTTTACAGCCCTAAGGTGAACTTCCTTAGGATCAGCTTGGAATCTTGCACACATGCATACGGAAAGCATAATGTTCGGTCGAGATGCACATAAATAGAGTAAAGATCCTATCATCGACCGGTATACCTTTTAATCTACGGATTTACCTCCCGTGTCGAGGTCGAGATGCCCATTGGTTCCCATGGGTGTCTTGATGGGCTTGGCATCCTTCATCCCAAACTTGGTGAGTATGTCTTGAATGTACTTTGTTTGGCTGATGAAGGTGTCCTCTTGGAGTTGCTTGACTTGAAATCCTAGAAAATACTTCAACTCCCCCATCATAGACATCTCGAATTTTTGAATCATGATCCTACTAAACTCTTCACAAGTAGAAATGTTAGTAGACCCAAATATGATATCATCAACATAAATTTGGCATACAAACAAATCATTTGCAATTGTTTTAGTAAAGAGAGTAGGATCGGCTTTTCCGACTTTGAAGCCATTAGCGATAAGAAAATCTCTTAGGCATTCATACCATGCTCTTGTGGCTTGCTTGAGCCCATAAAGCGCCTTAGAGAGTTTATAGACATGATTAGGGTTCTCACTATCTTCAAAGCCGGGAGGTTGCTCAACATAGAGCTCCTCCTTGATTGGTCCATTGAGGAAGGCACTTTTCATGTCCATTTGGTAAATCTTAAAGCCATGGTAAGCAGCATAGGCAAGTAATATATGAATTAACTCAAGCCTAGCTACGGGTGCATAGGTTTCACCGAAATTCAAACCTTCGACTTGTGAATATCCCTTGGCCACAAGTCGGGCTTTGTTCCTTGTCACCACACCATGCTCATCTTGCTAGTTGCGGAATACCCACTTGGTTCCTACAATATTTTGGTTAGGACGTGGAACAAGATGCCATACCTCATTCCTTGTGAAGTTGTTGAGTTCCACTTGCATTGCCAACACCCAATCTGAATCCCTTAATGTGTCTTCCACCCTGTATGGCTGAAAGGGAATTAGGCTTACACCTATTTCCTAATTGATTTTGGTGGTTGAATTGCCCAACACAAATAATTGGACTAACTAGTTTGCTCTAGATTATATATTCTACAGGTGCCAAAGGTTTATTCTACAGGTGCCAAAGCTTTTTGGAAAAACAGGCCAAGCGCGGACCGTTCGGGCCCTTGCGGCGGACCGTCCGCAACACCAGGATGACCCTCGGACAGAACCAATGCAAAAATACAAGTCTACACTACAGATCGTCCGGAGGAAAAGCAAGGACCGTCCGAGACCTTGCGCGGATCGTCCGGCCTCAGGCGCGGACCGTCCGGTAGGTGAGGAACCGAAAAACCCGAAGGTGACGGGTTTAGAAAAATGAATTATAGCGTCCTCGCGGTCCGTCCGGGGTGCACGACCGGACCGTCCGCGACTGGCTTTATCTGACATCTGACGACGCATTAAATGCAATATAGCCGTTGATATAGCCGTTACTGCTGACCGTTGCGTTTTCAGTCGTTGATCTACAGGGGCGGACCGTCCGGACCAGGCGGGCGGACTGTCCGCGGTCGGCAGAATGGAGCAACGGCTAGGAAGTGGTTGGTGGCTATAAATACAACCCCAACCACCTCCATTCACTTCACCCAAGCATTCCAACCTTCAACATTCAATACAAGAGCTAGCAGTTCATTCCAAGACACATTCAAAGCCACCAATCTCTCCAAGTTCCAAAGTTGAGACAAGTGATCATTAGTGATTAGTGACTTGAGAGAGAGAAAGATCCGTGTGTTATTTTCCACTCTTGTCGCTTGGCTTTTGCAATCGTGCTTTCTTTCTCATTCTTTCTCGCGATCAAACTCACTTGTAATTGAGGCAAGAGACACCAATCGTGTGGTGGTCCTTGTAGGAACTTTGTGTTCCAAGTGATTGAGAAGAAAAGCTCACTCGGTCCGAGGGACCGTTTGAGAGAGGGAAAGGGTTGAAAGAGACCCGGTCTTTGTGACCACCTCAACGGGGAGTAGTTTTGCAAGAACCGAACCTCGGTAAAACAAATCTGTGTGTCACACTCTTTATTCGCTTGCGATTTGTTTTGCACCCTCTCTCGCGGACTCAATTACATTTCTAACGCTAACCCGACTTGTAGTTGTGATTAATTTTGTAAATTTCAGTTTCGCCCTATTCACCCCCCCTCTAGGCGACTTTCAATTGGTATCGGAGCCCGGTGCTTCATTAGAGCCTAACCGCTCGAAGTGATGTCGGGACATCACGCCAAGAGGGAGATGGAGACCGGCGATAAGCCCATCGGCGACAAGCCCACTACAAGTCACGGGAAGGCTTCATCGGAAGAGTCCCACAACAAAAAGAAAGGGAAGGAAAAGAAATCCTCTTCCCACAAGTCGCATCGGAGCGGTGACAAGAAAAAGAAGATGAGGAAGGTGGTCTACTACGAGACCGATACTTCATCACCTTCCACCTTCGGCTCCGACACGCCCTCCATAACTTCTAAGAGCCATGAGTGCAAGAAGTTTAGTAAGATCCCCTTACACTACCCTCGCATTTCTAGACATACTCCATTACTTTCCGTTCCATTAGGCAAACCACCAACCTTTGACGGTGAAGATTATGCTAGGTGGAGTGATTTAATGAAATTTCATCTAACCTCACTCCACAAAAGTATATGGAATGTTGTTGAGTTTGGAGCACAGGTACCATCCGTAGGGGATGAGGATTATGATGAGGATGAAGTGGCCCAAATCGAGCACTTCAACTCCCAAGCCACAACCATACTCCTCGCCTCTCTAAGTAGGGAGGAGTACAACAAGGTGCAAGGATTAAAGAGCGCCAAGGAAGTTTAGGACGTGCTCAAGACCGCGCACGAGGGTGATGAACTAACCAAGATCACCAAGCGGGAAACGATCGAGGGGGAGCTCGGTCGCTTCCGTCTTCGCCAAGGGGAGGAGCCACAAGACATGTACAACCGGCTCAAAACCTTGGTAAATCAAGTGCGCAACCTTGGGAGCAAAAAATGGGATGACCACGAGGTGGTTAAGGTTATTCTAAGATCACTTATTTTCCTTAACCCTACTCAAGTCCAATTAATTCGTGGTAATCCTAGATACACACTAATGACTCCCGAGAAAGTAATCGGGAATTTTGTGAGCTTTGAGTACATGATCAAGGGCTCAAAGAAAATCAATGAGCTAGATGATCCCTCCACATCTGAAGCACAACCGGTCGCATTTAAGGCGACGGAGGAGAAGAAGGAGGAGTCTACACCAAATAGACAACCAATCGACGCCTCAAAGCTCGACAACGAGGAAATGGCGCTCGTCATCAAGAGCTTCTGCCAAATCCTCAAGCAAAGGAGGGGGAAAGATTACAAGCCCCGCTCCAAGAAGGTTTGCTACAAGTGTGGTAAGCCCGGTCACTTTATAGCAAAATGTCCTATTTCTAGTGACAGGGGCGACGACAAGAAGGGAGAAGAAAGGAGAAGAAGAAATATTACAAGAAGAAGGGTGGCGACGCCCATGTATGCCGCGAGTGGGACTCGGACGAGAGCTCCTTCGACTCCTCCGACGAGGACGCCGCCAACATCGCCATCAACAAAGGCCTTCTCTTCCCCAACGTCGACCACAAGTGCCTCATGGCGAAGGACGGCAAAAAAAAGAAGGTTAAATCCAAATCCTCCACTAGATATGAGTCCTCTAGTGATGATAATGCTAGTGATGAGGAAGATAATTTGCGTACTCTTTTTGCCAACCTAAACATGCAACAAAAAGAAAAATCAAATGAATTGATTAGTGCCATCCATGAGAAGGATGATCTCTTGGACACCCAAGAGGAATTCCTAATCAAAGAAAACAAAAAGCATGTTAAGGTTAAAAATGCTTATGCTCTAGAAGTAGAAAAGTGCGAAAAATTATCTAGTGAGCTAAGCACTTGCCATGAGACTATTGACAACCTTAGAAATGAAAATGCTAATTTGTTAGCTAAGGTTGATTCAAATGCTTGTAATGTTTCAATTCCCAATCCTAGAAATGATAATGATGATTTACTTGCTAAGATTGAAGAATTGAACATTTCTCTTGCTAGCCTTAGAGATGAAAATGAAAAATTGCTTGCTAAGGCTAAAGATTTTGATGTTTGCAATACTACCATTTTCGACCTTAGAAGTAAAAATGATATATTACATGCTAAGGTTGTAGAATTAAAATCTTGCAAACCATCTACATCTACCGTTGAACATACTTCTATTTGCACTAGATGTAGAGATGTTGACATTGATGCTATTCATGATCATATGGTATTAATTAAACAACAAAATGATCATATAGCAAAGTTAGATACAAAAATTGCCGAGCATGAACTTGAAAATGAAAAATTTAAATTTGCTCGTAGTATGCTTTATAATGGGAGACGCCCTGGCATCAAGGATGGCATTGGCTTCCAAAAGGGGGACAATGTCAAACTTAATGCCCCTCCTAAGAAATTGTCCAACTTTGTTAAGGGAAAGGCTTCCATTCCTCAGGATAACGAGGGTTACATTTTGTACCCTGCCGGCTATCCTGAGAGCAAAATTAGGAGAATTCATTCTAGGAAGTCCCACTCTGGCCCTAACCATGCTTTTATGTATAAGGGTGAGACATCTAGCTCTAGGCAACCAACCCATGCCAAGTTGCCTAAGAAGAAAACTCCTATTGCATCAAATGAACATGGCATTTCATTTAAAACCTTTGATGCATCTTATGTGTTAACTAACAAATCCAGCAAGGTAGTTGCCAAGTATGTTGGGGGCAAGCACAAGGGATCAAAGACTTGTGTTTGGGTACCTAAAGTTCTTGTATCTAATGCCAAAGGACCCAAAACCATTTGGGTACCTAAAGTGAAGAACTAAACTTGTTTTGTAGGTTTATGCATCCGGGGGCTCAAGTTGGATCATCGATAGCGGGTGCACAAACCACATGACAGGGGAGAAGAAGATGTTCTCCTCCAACGAGAAAAACCAAGATCCCCAACGAGCTATCACATTCGGGGATGGAAATCAAGGTTTGGTCAAAGGATTGGGTAAAATTGCTATATCTCCTGACCATTCTATTTCCAATGTTTTTCTTGTAGATTCATTAGATTACAATTTGCTTTCCGTTTCTCAATTATGTCAAATGGGCTACAACTGTCTTTTTACTGATGTAGGTGTCACTGTCTTTAGAAGAAGTGATGATTCAATAGCATTTAAGGGAGTGTTAGAGGATCAGATATACTTAGTAGATTTTGATAGAGCTGAACTCGACACTTGCTTAATTGCTAAGACTAACATGGGTTGGCTATGGCACCGCCGACTAGCCCATGTTGGGATGAAGAATCTTCATAAGCTTCTAAAGGGAGAGCACATTTTAGGATTAACAAATGTTCATTTTGAGAAAGACAGGATTTGTAGTGCATGCCAAGCAATAAAGCAAGTTGGTGCTCATCATCCACACAAGAACATCATGATGACTGACAGGCCACTGGAGCTCCTACACATGGACCTATTCGGTCCGATCGCTTACATAAGCATCGGCGGGAGTAAGTACTGTCTAGTTATTGTGGATGATTATTCTCGCTTCACTTGGGTATTCTTTTTGCAGGAAAAATCTCATACCCAAGAGACATTAAAGGGATTCTTGAGACGGGCTCAAAATGAGTTCGGCTTAAGGATCAAGAAAATTAGAAGCGACAACGGGACGGAGTTCAAGAACTCACAAATCGAAGGCTTCCTTGAGGAGGAGGGCATCAAGCATGAGTTCTCTTCTCCCTACACTCCACAACAAAATGGTGTAGTGGAGAGGAAGAATCGAACTCTATTGGACATGGCAAGAACCATGCTTGATGAGTACAAGACTTCGGATCGGTTTTGGGCCGAGGCGGTCAACACCGCTTGCTACGCCATCAACCGGTTATATCTACACTGAATCCTCAAGAAGACATCATACGAACTCCTAACCGGTAAAAAGCCCAATATTTCATATTTTAGAGTCTTTGGTAGCAAATGCTTTATTCTTGTTAAAAGAGGTAGAAAATCTAAATTTGCTCCTAAGACTGTAGAAGGCTTTTTACTAGGATATGATTCAAACACAAGGGCATATAAAGTCTTTAACAAGTCCTCTGGACAAGTTGAAGTTTCTTGTGACGTTGTGTTTGATGAGACTAACGGCTCTCAAGTAGAGCAAGTTGATCTTGATGAGATAGGTGATGAAGAGGCTCCATGCATCGCGCTAAGGAACATGTCCATTGGGGATGTGTGTCCTAAGGAATCTGAAGAGCCTCAAAATGCACAAGATCAACCATCCTCCTCCACGCAAGCATCCCCACCGACTCAAAATGAGGATGAGGCTCAAGTTGATGAAGGAGAAGGTCAAGCAAATGAGCCACCTCAAGATGACAGCAATGATCAAGGGGGAGATGCACATGATCAAGGCAAGGAGGATGAAGAACAAAGGCCACCACACCCAAGAGTCCACCAAGCAATCCAACGAGATCACCCTGTCGACACCATCCTTGGCGATATTCATAAGGGGGTAACTACTAGATCTCGTGTTGCACATTTTTGTGAGCATTACTCTTTTGTTTCCTCTATTGAGCCACACAGGATAGAGGAAGCACTTCAAGATTCGGATTGGGTGGTGGCGATGCAAGAGGAGCTCAACAACTTCACTAGGAATGAGGTATGGCATTTAGTTCCACGTCCTAACCAAAATGTTGTAGGAACCAAATGGGTGTTCCGCAACAAGCAAGATGAGCATGGTGTGGTGACAAGGAACAAAGCCCGACTTGTGGCCAAGGGATACTCCCAAGTCGAAGGTTTGGATTTCGGTGAAACCTATGCACTCGTGGCTAGGCTTGAGTCAATTCGTATATTATTGGCCTATGCTACTTACCATGGCTTCAAGCTTTACCAAATGGACGTGAAGAGTGCCTTCCTCAATGGACCAATCAAGGAAGAGGTCTATGTTGAGCAACCTCCCAGCTTTGAAGATAATGAGTACCCTAACCATGTGTATAAACTCTCTAAGGCGCTTTATGGGCTCAAGCAAGCCCCAAGAGCATGGTATGAATGCCTTAGAGATTTTCTTATCACTAATGGCTTCAAGGTTGGAAAGGCCGATCCTACACTCTTCACTAAAACTCTTGAAAATGACTTGTTTGTATGCCAAATTTATGTTGATGATATTATATTTGGTTCTACTAACGAGTCTACATGTGAAGAATTTAGTAGGATCATGACACAAAAATTCGAGATGTCTATGATGGGGGAGTTGAAGTATTTCTTAGGATTTCAAGTGAAGTAACTCCAAGAAGGCACCTTCCTAAGCCAAACGAAGTATACTCAAGATATTCTAAGCAAGTTTGGGATGAAGGATGCCAAACCCATCAAGACACCCATGGGAACCAATGGGCATCTCGACCTCGACGAAGGAGGTAAATCCGTCGATCAAAAGGTATACCGGTCGATGATAGGCTCTTTGATATATTTATGTGCATCTCGACCGGATATAATGCTTTCCGTATGCATGTGTGCAAGATTCCAAGCTGACCCTAAGGAAGCTCACCTTACGGCCGTGAAACGAATCTTGAGATATTTAGTTTATACTCCTAAGTTTGGGCTTTGGTATCCTAGGGGATCCACTTTTGATTTGATTGGTTATTCGGATGCCGATTAGGCGGGGTGTAAGATTAATAGAAAGAGCACATCGGGGACTTGCCAGTTCTTGGGAAGATCCTTGGTGTCTTGGGCTTCAAAGAAACAAAATTCTGTAGCTCTTTCTACCGCCGAAGCCGAGTACATTGTCGCAGGCCATTGTTGCGCGCAACTACTTTGGATGAGGCAAACCCTTAGGGACTATGGTTACAAACTAACCAAAGTTCCTCTTCTATGTGATAATGAGAGTGCAATTCGCATGGCGGATAATCCCGTTGAGCATAGCCGCACTAAGCACATGGCCATTCGGTATCATTTTCTAAGGGATCACCAACAAAAGGGAGATATCGAGATTTCATATATTAACACTAACGATCAATTAGCCTATATCTTTACCAAGCCACTAGATGAACAAACTTTTAACAAACTTAGGCATGAGCTAAATATTCTTGATTCTAGGAACTTCTTTTGTTGATTTGCACACATAGCTCATTCATATACCTTTGATCATCTCTCTTTTTTTATATGCTATGACTAATGTGTTTTCAAGTGAATTTCAAACCAAGTCATAGGTGTATTGAAAGGGAATTATAGTCTTCGGCGAAGATAAAGGCTTCCACTCCACTCCATAACTCATTCTTCGCCGTCGCTCCAAGCAACTCTCCAGCTTTGGTATAATCTTCACTCATATGTTTTATTTGCCAAAGGGGAGAAAAGTAGTTCAAAGGGCTCTAATGATTCCGTTTTTGGCGATTTATGCCAAAGGGGGAGAGAGCATGAGCCCAAAGCAAAAGGACTGCACCACCACCTAATTTTAAAACTAAGGATTTTCAATTGGTAAATTTCAAATTGGTACCTTATTGTGTTCAAAAGGGGAGGTAGTAGTACTTTCAAAACTGATATCTTAAAACCCTCTTGAACACTAAGAGGAAGATTTTATTTAGGGGAGTTTTGTTTAGTCAAAGGAAAAAGCATTTGAAACAGGGGGAGAAAATTTCAAATCTTGAAAATGCTTCGCAAAATCTTATTCATTTACCTTTGACTATTTGCAAAAGGACTTTGAAAATAATTTACAAAAGAATTTGCAAAAAAAACATGTGGTGCAAGCGTGGTCCAAAATGTTAAAAATAAAATAAACAATCCATGCATATCTTATAAGTATTTATATTGGCTCAATTCCAAGTAACCTTTGCACTTACATTATGCAAACTAGTTCAATTATGCACTTCTACATTTTCTTTGGTTTGTGTTGGCATCAATCACCAAAAAGGGGGAGATTGAAAGGGAATTAGACTTACACCTAGTTCCTAATTGATTTTGGTGGTTGAATTGCCCAACACAAATAATTGGACTAACTAGTTTGCTCTAGATTATATATTCTACAGGTGCCAAAGGTTCATCTACAACTATACTAAATCGACTGTCCGGAATACCGTAGATTATTCCGGACAGGAGAAGTTTTTTGGAAAAACAGGCCAAGCGCGGACCGTCCGGGCCCTTGCGGCGGACCGTCCGCAACACCAGGATGACCCTCGGACAGAACCAATGTAAAAATACAAGTCTACACTACGGACCGTCCGGAGGAAAAGCAAGGACCGTCCGAGACCTTGCGCGGACCGTCCGGCCTCAGGCGCGGACCGTCCGGTAGGTGAGGAACCGAAAAACCCGAAGGTGACGGGTTCAGAAAAATGAATTATAGCGTCCTCGCGGACCGTCCGGGGTGCACGACCGGACCGTCCGCGACTGGCTTTATCTGACATCTGACGACGCATTAAATGCAATATAGCCGTTGATATAGCCGTTACTGCTGACCGTTGCATTTTCAGCCGTTGATCTACAGGGGTGGACCGTCCGGACCAAGCGGGCGGATCGTCCGCGGTCGGCAGAATGGAGCAACGGCTAGGAAGTGGTTGGTGGCTATAAATACAACCCCAACCACCTCCATTCACTTCACCCAAGCATTTCAACCTTCAACATTCAATACAAGAGCTAGCAATTCATTCCAAGACACATTCAAAGCCACCAATCTCTCCAAGTTCCAAAGTTGAGACAAGTGATCATTAGTGATTAGTGACTTGAGAGAGAGAAAGATCCGTGTGTTATTTGCCGCTCTTGTCGCTTGGCTTTTGCAATCGTGCTTTCTTTCTCATTCTTTCTCGCGATCAAACTCACTTGTAATTGAGGCAAGAGACACCAATCGTGTGGTGGTCCTTGTAGGAACTTTGTGTTCCAAGTGATTGAGAAGAAAAGCTCACTCGGTCCGAGGGACCGTTTGAGAGAGGGAAAGGGTTGAAAGAGACCCGGTCTTTGTGACCACCTCAACGGGGAGTAGGTTTGCAAGAACCGAACCTCGGTAAAACAAATCTGCGTGTCACACTCTTTATTCGCTTGCGATTTGTTTTGCACCCTCTCTCGCGGACTCGATTACATTTCTAACGCTAACCCGGCTTGTAGTTGTGATTAATTTTGTAAATTTCAGTTTCGCCCTATTCACCCCCCTCTAGGCGACTTTCAATGGCTCAATAGAAGACACAAAGGAGTAATGTTCACAAAAATGAGCGACACGAGATCGAGTGGTTACCCCCTTATGAATATCGCCGAGGATGGAGTTCACGGGGTGATCTTGTTGTATCACTTGGTGGACTCTTGGGTGTGGCGGTCTTGGACCCTCATCATCTTCCTTATCTTGATCATTGGCATCTCCCCCTTGATCATTGTCCTCCTCTTGAGGTGGCTCTTCTTGATCCTCATTTTCATCATCTTGAGCTTGATCCTCCTCTTGTGTTCGTGGAGATGCTTGATTTGAAGATGACGATTGATCTTGTGCTTGTGGAGGCTCTTTGGATTCCTTAGGACACACATCCCTAATGGACATGTTCCTTAGCGCGACACACGGGGCCTCTTCATCATCTAGCTCATCAAGATCAACTTGCTCTACTTGAGAGCCGTTAGTCTCATCAAACACAATGTCACAAGAAACTTCAACTAGTCCAGTGGACTTGTTAAAGACTCTATATGTCCTTGTGTTTGAGTCATAACCAAGTAAAAAGCCTTCTACAGCCTTAGGAGCAAATTTAGATTTTCTACCTCTTTTAACAAGAATAAAGCATTTACTACCAAAGACTCTAAAATATGAAACATTGGGCTTTTTACCGGTGAGGAGTTCATACGATGTCTTCTTGAGGATTCGGTGAAGGTAGAGACGGTTGATGGCGTAGCAAGCGATGTTGATTGCTTCCACCCAAAACCGGTCCTAAGTCTTGTACTCATCAAGCATGGTCCTCGCTATGTCAAGTAGAGTTCTATTCTTCTTCTCCACTACACCATTTTGTTGTGGTGTGTAGGGAGAAGAGAACTCATGCTTGATGCCCTCATCCTTAAGAAAGCCTTCAATTTGAGAGTTCTTGAACTCCGTCCCGTTGTCGCTTCTAATCTTTTTGATTCTCAATCCGAACTCATTTTGAGCCCGTCTCAAGAATCCCTTTAAGGTCTCTTGGGTTTGTGATTTTTCCTGCAAAAAGAACACCCAAGTGAAGCGAGAATAATCATCCACAATAACTAGACAGTACTTACTCCCGCCGATGCTTATGTAAGCTATCGGGCCAAATAGGTCCATGTGGAGTAGCTCAAGTGGCCTGTCAGTCGTCATGATGTTCTTGTGTGGATGATGAACACCAACTTGCTTCCCTGCTTGACATTCGCTACAAATCCTGTCTTTCTCAAAATGAACATTTGTTAGTCCCAAAATGTGCTCTCCCTTTAGAAGCTTATGAAGATTCTTCATCCCAACGTGGGCTAGTCGGCGATGCCAGAGCCAACCATGTTAGTCTTAGCAATTAAGCAAGTGTCGAGTTCAGCTCTATTAAAATCAACTAAGTATAGCTAACCCTCTAACACTCCCTTAAATGCTACTGAATCATCACTTCTTCTAAAAACAGTAACACCTATATCTGTAAAAAGACAATTGTAGCCCATTTTACATAATTGAGAAACTAAAAGCAAGTTATAGTCTAAAGAATCTACAAGAAAAACATTGGAAATAGAATGGTCAGGAGATATAACAATTTTACCAAGTCCTTTGACCAAACCTTGATTTCCATCCCCGAATGTGATAGCTCGTTGGGGATCATGGTTTTTCTCATAGGAGGAGAACATTCTTTTCTCCCCAGTCATGTGGTTTGTGCACCCGCTATCAATGATCCAACTTGAGCCACCGGATGCATAAACCTACAAAACAAGTTTAGGCCTTGTTCTTAGGTAGCCAAACGGTCTTGGGTCCTTTCACATTAGAAACAAGCACCTTAGATACCCAAACACAAGTCTTTGACCCCTTGTGTTTGCGCCCAACATATTTGGCAACTACTTTGCCTGATTTGTTAGTTAAAACATATGATGCATCAAAAGTCTTAAATGAAATGCTATGATCATTTGATGCAATAGGAGATTTCTTTTTAGGCAATTTAACATGGGTAGAACGCCTAGAGCTAGAAGCCTCATTCTTATAAATAAAAGCATGGTGAGAAACAGAATGAGTTTTCTTAGCATGAATTCTCCTAATTTTGTGTTCGGGATAACCGGCAGGGTATATAATGTAACCCTCGTAATCCTGAACCATAGGAGCTTTGCCCTTAACAAAGTTAGATAATTTCTTAGGGGCATTAAGCTTGACATTGTCTCCCTTTTGGAAACCAATGCCATCCTTAATGCCAGGGCGTCTCCCACTATAGGGCATGCTTCTAGCAAATTTAAAATTTTCATTTTCTAAGTCATGCTCATTAATTTTAGCACTAAGTTGAGCTATGTGATCAATTTGTTGTTTAATTAAGGCTAGGTGATCATGAATAGCATCAACATTAATGTCTCTACATCTAGTACAAATAGTAACATGCTCAATAGTAGATGTAGAGGGTTTGCAAACATTTAATTCATCATCTTAGCATGTAACATGACATTTTCATTTCTAAGATTGGAAATAACATCATTGCAAACATTTAAATCCTTAGCCTTAGCAATTAATTTTTCATTCTTAATTTTAAGGCTAGAGAGAGATGCATTCAATTTGTCAATCTTAGTAATCAAACTATCATTATCATTTCTAAGACTAACAATTGAATCATCACAACTATCTAACTTCTCAACTTTAGCAATTAATTTAGCATTTTCATTTCTAAGGTTTGAGATAATATCATGGCAAGTGCTTAGCTCACTAGTCAATTTTTCACATTTCTCTATCTCCTGAGCATAAGCATTTTTAACCTTAACATGCTTCTTATTTTCTTTAATTAGGAAGTCCTCTTGGCTATCAAGAGTTCGTCCTTCTCATGAATAGCTCCTATTAATTCATTTAATTTTTCCTTTTGTTGCATGTTGAGGTTGGCAAAAAGAGCAAGCAAGTTATCCTCATCATCACTAGAGTTATCCTCATTACTAGATGTTGCATACTTAGTGGAGGCTCTAGATTTTACCTTCTTTTTGCCGTCCTTTTCCATGAGGCACTTGTGGCCGACATTGGGGAAGAGGAGACCCTTGTTGATGGTGATGTTTGCGGCGTCCTCGTCGGAGGAGGAGTCGGTGGAGCTCTCGTCGGAGTCCCACTCCCGACAAACATGGGCATCGCCACCCTTCTTCTTGTAGTATCTCTTCTTTTCTCTTCTCTTTCCCTTCTTGTCGTCGCCCCTGTCACTATCACTATATAATAGACATTTAGCAATAAAATGACCGGGCTTACCACACTTGTAGCAAACTTTCTTGGAGCGGGACTTGTAGTCCTTCCCCCTCCTTTGCTTGAGGATTTGGCGAAAGCTTTTTATGATTAAAGCCATCTCCTCGTTGTCGAGCTTGGAGGCGTCGATGGGGAGTCTACTTGACGTAGACTCTTCTTTCTTCTCCTCCGTCGCTTTGAATGCGACGGGTTGCACCTCGGGTGTGGAGGTGGCGCCTCGCTCGATGATTTGTTTGGAGCCTTTGATCATTAACTCAAAGCTCACAAACTTTCCTATCACTTCCTCGGGAGTTATTAGTTTATATCTAGGATCACCACGAATTAATTGAACTTGTGTAGGGTTAAGAAAAACGAGTGATCTTAGAATAACCTTGATCATTTCATGGTCATCCCATTTGGTGCTCCCGAGGTTGCGCACTTGGTTCACCAAGGTCTTGAGCCGGTTGTACATGGCTTATGGCTCCTCCCCTTGGTGAAGCATGAAGCGACCGAGCTCCCCCTCGATCGTTTCCCTCTTGGTGATCTTGGTCACCTTGTCTCCTTCGTGCGCGGTCTTTAGCATGTCCCAAATTTCTTTAGCACTCTTCAACCCTTGCACCTTATTATACTCCTCTCGACTTAGAGAGGCGAGGAGTATAGTAGTGGCTTGGGAGTTGAAGTGCCGGATTTGGGCAACTTCGTCTGAATCATATCCTTCATCCCCTACGGATGGTACCTGTGCTCCAAACTCAACAACATCCCAAATACTTGTGTGGAGTGAGGTTAGATGGTGCCTCATTTTATCACTTCACATACAATAATCTTCACCGTAAAAAACCGGTGGTTTGCCTAATGGGACGGAAAGTAATGGAGTACGTTTAGAAATGCGAGGGTAGTGTAAGGGGATCTTACTAAACTCCTTGCGCTCTTGGTGCTTAAAAGTGACGGACGGCGTGTCGGAGCCGGAGGTGGAAGGCGACGAAGAATCGGTCTCGTAGTAGACCACTTTCTTCATCTTCTTCTTCTTGTCGCCACTCCGGTGCGACTTGACGTGGGGAGGTGATTCCTCTCTCTTCTTGTTGACGGACTCCCCCGATGGAGCTTTCCCGTGGCTTGTGGCAGGCTTCTCGCTGGTCACCATCTCTCTTCTTGTTGACAGGCTCCCGACATCACTTCGAGCGGTTAGGCTATAATGAAGTACCAGGCTCTGATACCAATTGAAAGTCGCCTAGAGGGGGGTGAATAGGCAAATCTGAAATTTATAAACTTTAAGCACCACTACAAGCTGGGGTTAGCGTTAGAAATATAATCGAGTCCGAAAGAGAGGGCGAAAACAAATCACAAGCAAACAAGGCGAATGACACGGTGATTTGTTTTACCGAGGTTCGGTTCTTGCAAACCTACTCCCCGTTGAGGTGGTCACAAAGACCGGGTCTCTTTGAACCCTTTCCCTCTCTCAAACGGTCACTTAGACCGAGTGAGCTTCTCTTCTCAATCAATTGGGACACTTAGTCCCCACAAGGACCACCACACAATTGGTGTCTCTTGCTTTGATTACAAAGAACTTGGGAACAAGAATAGAGGAAGAAGAAAAGCGATCCAAGCGCAAGAGCTCAAAAGAACACGACAAAACTCTCTCTTCTAGTCACTATTGCTTTGAGTGGAATTAGGACTTGGAGAGATTTTGATTCACTCTATTTGTGTCTTGTATTGAATGCACTAGCTCTTGTATTGAATGTGTTGGCTGAAAACTTGGATGCCTTGAAGTGTGGTGATTGGGGGTATTTATAGCCCCAACCACCAAAGTGGCCGTTAGGGAAAGCTGCTGTCGAAGGGCGCACCGGACAGTCCGGTGCACCAGCCACGTCACCCAACCGTTAGGGTTCGACCGTTGGAGCTCTGACATGTGGGGCCACCGGACAGTCCGGTGGTGCACCGGACAGTCACTGTTCACTGTCCGGTGCGCCTTCTGCGCCTGCTCTAACTTCTGCGCGCGCAGTCCGTGCACTGTAGCGTTGTCAGCCGATCGTTGAACTCGACCGTTGCGCTGGCGACCGTTGCTCCGCTTGCCACACCGGACAGTCCGGTGCTACACCGGACAGTCCAGTGAATTATAGCGGAGTGGCATTCCCAGAAACCCGAAGCTGAGCAGTTCGAGTGAATTCACCCTGGTGCACCGGACACTGTCCAGTGGTGCACCGGACAGTCCAGTACGCCAGACCAGGGCAGCCTTCGGTTGGTTTTGCTCCTTTATATTTGAACCCTTTCTTGGACTTTTTATTAGTTTGTTGTGAACCTTTGGCACCTTTAGAACTTATAATCTAGAGCAAACTAGTTAGTCCAATTACTTGTGTTGGGCAATTCAACCACCAAAATCATTTAGGAAAAGGTTTGACCCTATTTCCCTTTCAATCTCTCCCTTTTTGGTGATTGATGCCAACACAAACCAAAGCAAATAAAAGAGCTTCGCATAAATTTGAGTACTGAGTGATGGTATGTTCACTAACAACATCATTGTGTGCATAAATTTGATCTTGACATATATATGATTCACATTCGGTTGTCTTCTTAAAACCGAATGTGACACTATTTAAAATTAAAAACAATTGAATGAAAAAATCATAAAAGAAAAAAATCTTAACACTAGTCAAAACTAAAGGTCTTCTTTAATACTAACTAACTTATTCGGGACTAAAGAACGCGGTATTTACTCCCAAATATATAGTCTTGGTGGAAAATCGGGACTAAATGATTTTTTTCAATCGAGACTAAGCTATAATCGGGTTTGCGCTAGCGCATTCAGCATACTCAATGTTTTGTGGGAACTTAAGTGTTATTTCTAAAGGTTATTCTCCAACTTAACACTTTACAAGTTATTTATCTTAGGCTTGTGTAATTGTTTTTGTAATGCGATATAGGAAGAGAATTCTATGTCAAAATATTTACGCAGTCACTTTGTGTGTATTATAGAGAAAAAAGTTCCTCCCACGGAAGATTTTTTTAATAATGTGGCTCTGCAGTTTTGTAACTTAAACTTTCAAAAAAAATCAAATAATAATTCATTGCACCAATTTACACGATGTAATAACCTAAAGCAGGACTTTTTTTAAAAAAAAAGAGCTTCGCACACGTACCTCCATCTCCCTCTCAAAACTGATAATCCAGCCGCTCGTGTGCGTACTGTGTCATGTGTACATGCGCGGAGCAGCGCACACGAGCGAGCGGACGTGTGTGAGGTGTGGTGAGCGTAGGGTAACAAGCTCAAGCTCCCACGGTCGGTGGACCCAAGTCATCAGCCGCTTCACGACACCGCTTGCCTCTCTGCGTGAGCTTTGCCCTCATCTCAAATCATGGCATCATCTGTACCCTGTCTCTATTCTCACGTCCCTGTCTTGCTGTGAGTCATATGTATATATTAAACTTTACTGTTTTTTTAATAATTTCACTCTACACTTAGCTAGCCCTTGGGAAAGTTGAGATAAAGACCACACATCGATTTCTCTTCAAAAAAAATACAGAAAATAAAATGGTTGTTATATTACTAGCACAGCAGCACATAGTAGTGTGGAAAGAAGGACGACGGAAAGTAGAGAGGAGAGAGAGAAAAGTATGACAAGAATGAGAAAGAAATCAGACAACAACCTTCTTAGCCTCCTCCATATCCTCCTCTCCACTTCTTCTCCTTCGCCATGAGTTCTATGCTAGGCCAGCAAGAACCATAGCGAGAGCAAGCAACAGCTAGTGGCAGCACTCGAGAACGAGCTAGGGGAGGAAGGTATCGACAAGAGAAGCAAAGTCATCTCCCTTTTCTCGATCACTTTGGTTCTTTTCTATACGTGTGGATTTTGGTGTTTGCGAGCTTTTGCTCGCGGTCGCCTTTTCTCGCTTGTTTTGAGTGCAACTGCGTGCCTTGGATTTCCTGCGCTCCTTGTTGTTTTGTTGTTCTTGGACGAGCCCTAATCCCTTGTTGTTTTTCCCCCCACAGCTTCGTGCGGGTTCCTTTGTTGTTTCAGATCAATTTGCAGCCAGCCACACACTCACGCGCTTCTTCTCCCTTCAATTCGATCTCCTTTTGCGCCTTCCTTTTGGTTCTTTCGGAAAAAAAAAGAGCTAGCTTTTCTGACATCTTCTTGCGCTTGCTTGCTCGCTCGCATGACGTCCAGCAGTAGTGACAGTCTCTTGGTTCTTGCTTGGATAGTTTGGGTTTGTTCTTGCCTTGCCTGAATTGGAGACCGCTGCTTGTTTTGGTGAAGGGAGGGTAGAGAGAAGATCGACAGCCCTGCTAGTGTCCAACAACCCAGAGGCAAGGGCGGCTACCGAAAGGGAAAAGATTCCCTTGTTCTTGACCGGCTTCTCAGGGACAAATCTGGAGGCGGCGATGGCATCCAATTCATCAGCGGCCGCTGTGGCAGCCATGTTTGGAATTAGGGATGCCGACCACCAAGACCAGATGAAGCCGCTGCTTGCGCAGCAGCACCAGCACCAGCACCAGCACCAGATGCCACCTGCGCCGCTGCTCAACGCCGCTTCGTCGTCGGCGGGGCCCGGCCAGGCGGCAGGGGCAACCCCGCCGGCAGTGAAGAAGAAGAGAAACCTACCAGGTAATTAACCCGAGCGGGCATGCAAATAAATACCCTTTCCAGTAGTTCCAACCATGCATCTTCTCCGAATGGATCTTAATTATGGGGCCGGGATTTGGCGCGATTTTCTTCATATATACAGGAGAGAGAGAGAGAGAGCTTCTTCGTATTTCTATGGAAATCTTATCTAAAGTTTCTTGGTTCTCTGGAACTTGTGGTTCGTCGTCAATAATGCAAAGCTGTGTTATCCTCCGTTGAAGGTTGTTCTTTGTTCCCCGCTGGGTTCGAACTACATGAAATGGAGCTATATTCTTCGGCAGATCTTCATCTTCGTGTGCTCCCGTCATCTCGTGCCTTCCGCTAATTTTGTCCGCATCCCAGTCGTCACATGCATGTTTACTGGCTAGCTAGTACTTCATTTAAAGCGCGTAGCCTCACCTGAATGAATTCCCATCAATTCAGGTGAAAAGTAGTGAGCTTGCGCTCAACCAAAATTCGCTCATATTTCACCTGCTACATCTATATATATTCCCCAGTTGAACTCATCTGTGATCATAATAATCATTCTGAATCGTGAGGATATATATATTTGCCAGTTAAACGTAGATTTTATTGATTTTTGCAAGATTCCATGCATGCTCAGCTCATACATATGAGCTAGCTGTGTTTCAGTTCTTCCCTTTGCTACGCATAATGCTCTCTTCTCAATACACACAGATAGAGTGTCCATATATATGACGCACGATCTACGTCAATTCCTTCGTTCGTTCATCTGTTCAGAAAAAAAAATCCTTGAATTCGCTGTATCGATCTCGTGCTGCAAATGCCCTTTTGCTCCTTTGCTGCTCAAAGTCTCGTGACAATATTCTGCCGTCCCTCTGTGCCTTGTTTTGTCCATACCTCACCAAAACCAAAAAGGAAGGGAAAATATACTCTCCAGCTGTGCCTGCCTGTGTGTGTATGTACGTTATGTATGTTAACCCACAACAGGGCCAGCAACACTACTGCAGCAGTACGGTACCGCTAGCTAGCTAGCTGGGTTGGGTGGCGCCAAGCAACCAACCACCCATATTGGCTCTAGCTAATCGTGCATGCATGCCATGCCTAACTTACTTACCACAGTACTAGTGCAAGATTACTCATATATACTCTATGCGACAATGCATCGATCGATCGAACATGCATGCATATGCATACTCTATATATATATATATGTGATCGATGATCTTGATCTTTGTTTGATTCATCGTCAGACCCTGACGCGGAGGTGATCGCGCTATCGCCCAAGACGCTGCTGGCGACGAACCGGTTCGTGTGCGAGGTGTGCAACAAGGGGTTCCAGCGGGAGCAGAACCTGCAGCTGCACCGGCGCGGGCACAACCTGCCGTGGAAGCTGAAGCAGAAGGACCCGTCGCAGGCGCAGCGGCGGCGCGTGTACCTGTGCCCGGAGCCGACGTGCGCGCACCACGACCCCTCCCGCGCGCTCGGCGACCTGACGGGGATCAAGAAGCACTTCTGCCGCAAGCACGGCGAGAAGAAGTGGAAGTGCGACAAGTGCTCCAAGCGCTACGCCGTGCAGTCGGACTGGAAGGCGCACTCCAAGGTCTGCGGCACGCGCGAGTACCGCTGCGACTGCGGCACACTCTTCTCGCGGTACGTACACACACACATATATATCTGTTGTATATTATATATACGTACTAGTATTTATTACTACGTGCCTGTGTCATCGTACGTCGATCAGCATCGATGATCTAATAGGCAGCTAGGGCTGTATGCTACACGTACGTACACCTGCGTCGGTACTGCGGCGTGACTACGTGTACTCGATCTCTAGATACGAGTAGGACTGTAGGAGTACAGTACAATGCATGCACATATACATGTACGCATCAAGTCCAGCCTGCTAGTCTCTCTTGCGAGTACGTGCAACAAGAAAGCATGCCATTGCATTGCATGGTTCGGCGCGCCATGGACGTATCTCCTACACATCAGCATTGGTTTCTGCGCATCGCATGCATGACATCTCTCCCCTCCCCCCGTGCCGCATGCAGCATATCGTTCCGTGACATAAAAAGTACAAGCAGGATATATATACTGCTGCACTGCAGGCCACGCACTTGGCTAGCTAGCTAGCTTCGGTGGACGCGCAAAGAATGTTTAGTGCCGCGTAATTCAGGGTTAGGGTTTTTGTCTCGGTGCGTGTAAACCAACAACCTTTTGTTCTTGTGTTGTGCCCGTGGGAGAGAGAGAGAGAGAAAGGAGAGGGCCGGGGGGCAGGCAGGAGCCAGGCAGGCAGGCAACTGCATGCACGTGAAATGGCCATTGTCTTGTACTCCGACTAGCTAGCTACTACTAGATGCGAATGTCGTCCTCAAATCAAATAAAACTTTCTTGCGCTGGCCCATCGTCAAGCAAGCCCTTGTGAGGTTGTGGCTCAAAAAGCCAACAAGTCGGTCGCTGCCACAATCTCTCTCTCTCTCTCTCTCTCTCTCTCTCTCTCTCTCTCTCTCTCTCTCTCTCTCTCTCTCTCTCTCTCTCTCTCTCTCTCTCTCTCTCTCTCTCTCTCACTCTATATGGTGTACCAGCGGCGCCATAGTTGCTGCGTCGAGCCGATCGAGCCAGGCATGCATGTAAACTAGAACTAGCTAGCTAGCTATCCTAGTAGTCTCGTAGCCCTGGCCTGTTTGCACATGAGCTGGCTAGCTAGCTAGATGCCGCGCAGGGCCATCCGTTGGTCGTGTCAGGGAGCCGCACAGGCCAGCAGGTTCACAGTTTAGTCACAGCTTTTTCCTTGGGTGTGCATGCATTGCATACGTTACTGGCCCGATCCATGCGTGGCGTGGCGTGGCGTCGCGGCCCTCACATCGGTTCACATGCGCTGCAACTCTCAGGAGCAGACGGCGCCAGCAGACAGAGAGATCTACGCACACTCACGCGCGCGCGTTAACGTTGCATGCAGATTTGATGGATTCGGCCAGGCTGCTGGAGCGGGTGGTCACCGCCATTCTTTCACCTGTTCGGCATGAATCTATCTCTAACCGGAAACAAGGCATATATGGAATACATTAGCAGAAGCAGCAATCTATTGATTGGGGTCATAATATCCTCTCCTAGCTGCGTCAATAATTCTGGGGAACGGGGCCCTAGCTAGCTAGCCGATAGCAGGCACAAAAAAAAATAGAAGAACATTTTATTTCTTTTTTTTCTTGGAGCTCTGCTTGGCTTTTTGGAAAGTGAGCTCTTCTCGACGGGAAGCTTTCTGATGCCTTTTGGTGTCTCTGTATGCTCGCCCATGGCGGTCGTCGCTAATGTCAACTTGTACAGCTTTCCCCTCGGCCCTTTTCCCCTTGGAAGGTTGCCGCTACTAGGAACCGCAGTTAAGCTATTTGCTAGTAGAGCTAGAGCATGCCAACCTACCTGCTAGCACGTCGTCTCTAACCCTCCTCCGCTTTCTCCTCCTTCATTAATTGACATGAGTTTATGGTATCTCGGGCAGCTGCCACCGTGGAAAACCCTTCAATCAAAAGGGTTAAACCACGGGCACTAGTTAGATGAAACCTTCACTATAATGTGGAGTGTTTATAGAACGCCACTTATAAGAGAAGTAAAACTAATGATGCTTGCACGAAATCTTTAGAATAAAACATCTCAGTCGTATTTGCAAGATAATAACAAGAGCAATACGATGATGTGTAATGGTGCTATTTTATTTTTTATGAATGTTTGGTGCTCTTTTTTTTGTTTATCACTTTCAACACTAATACACCCAGTTTTGGAAAATGAACCATTCACTCTGACATTTTGCATGGTTGTAGTGCCAATTTTTTACAGCTTCAAATGTTTTTAGATACTCGATATAGTTGGCTTGACAATCATTGTCACTCAAGTGGTAATGGTCATTTCACCGTATAATGTCTTGTTCGTTTACACCAATCTAGATATGGATTAGCATGGATTGGAATTAAATCTATGTCACAATCCATGTCCCAAAAGAACCCAAGTCTATTCAATTTTTTATTCTGTTAACCCCATCATGAATTATAACCCAAGGGTTTGGGATTTTTTTAAACTATGGAAGGCATGAATTTTATCCATAGCTCATTAGGTATGGAACAAATCTATGACGATATTGCACAAATTTATATTAGAATCCATGGATCAAAAAATAACTAGCTTTGAGAGATACATGGATTAAATGATGTATTTAATCCCACCATGTGATTAGGTGTGAGGTACGGATTCACTCAATTCATATCTGGATTAAATCCATGGTGTGATTTTATCCCTTGTAACTGAACAAGGTCTAAATATGTATACCCCTAAGAGCATCACCAAGAAACTCTTCATTTTTTTGCTCTCTATTTGACTATCTATTGATCATTTTATAAAGATTACACTATGTATATAGCATCTCACACCAACACAGTATCTATCTAGTTTAACTAGTCAGGTAGCTAGCCAAATTTAGCTAGTGATGGAGCTAATTTGGAAAGTCGGACATCTTTGCGAGTTAGATAGCTAGTCTATTGTAGAGTTATTTTGCTGTTAAGTAGCCAAAATTTGGCTTGACGAGTCATGTGACTAGTTTGTTGGAGATGCTCTAAACACTAAAATTAACCAACTCGGTAATTTCAACGAAGTGTATATATACTGAGTGTCTGAGTTGCCTGGCCGATGTATACCACTATGGAACTATACACGAACTTAGATCTGAATCTATTCTCGTCATCATGCAGTGCTTTCACTGTAACGCGCGCTGCCGTTCTTTTTGTCGTGTATCCGTTTCACGTGCAAACTTCCATTTGGTTTCTGCACTGCACGTCACAAGCTCTCCATCCGTGCAGACCTATATAATGCCGCGTGATCCAACTGTTTACTGACTCGTCAATCACATGCATGCATATGCACACGTGATTGCATGCATCCATATCCACGCAGGAGGGATAGCTTCATCACCCACAGGGCTTTCTGCGACGCCCTCGCGCAGGAGAGCGCCCGGCTGCCGCCCCCAGGCCTCACCGCCAGCCACCTCTACGGCGCCACCAACGCGGCCAACATGGGGCTCAGCCTCTCGCAGGTCGGTTCCCACCTCGCATCCACACTCGGTGCGGACGCTCACGGCCACCATCAGGACCTCCTCCGGCTCGGTGGCAGCAACGCCGCGAGCCGCTTTGAGCATCTTCTGGGGCCGTCCAACGCCTCCGCGTTCCGGCCCCTGCCGCCTCCACCATCGTCGGCATTTCTCATGGGCGCTCCGCAGGAGTTTGGCGCAGGCGACGGCAGCGGGTCCCACGGGTTCTTGCAGGGCAAGCCGTTCCACAGTCTCATGCATCTGCCGGATCTCCAAGGCAACGGCGCCGGGGGTGCCTCGGCGTCGTCGGCTACGGGTCTCTTCAACCTTGGCTACATCGCAAACAGTGCAAACAGCTCAGGTACTTCCAGCCATGGCCATGCAAGCCAGGGACACCTGACAAGTGATCAGTTCAGCGAAGGAGGTGGCGGCGGCGGCTCCGAGTCATCGGCCGCGATGCTTTTTAGCGGCGGCGGGAACTTCGCCGGTGGTGACCACCAAGTTGCTCCTGGCGGGATGTACAACAATGATCCGGCCGTGATGCTGCCGCAGATGTCCGCGACGGCGCTTCTGCAGAAGGCGTCCCAGATGGGCTCCAGCGCGAGCGCGCACGGCGGCGTGTCCGTGTTTGGGGGGCTCGTGGGCTCGTCGGCGCCCTCCGCTAGGCACGCCCGGGCACCCATGCTCGACCAGAGCCAGATGCACCTACAGAGCTTGATGAGCTCGCTGGCTGCCGGCGGCATGTTCGGCGGCGCCAACAGCGGCAGCATGATTGACCCGAGGATGTATGACATGAACCAAGATGTGAAGTTTAGCCAGGGCCGTGGTGGCGCTGAGATGACGCGCGACTTCCTTGGCGTCGGCGGCGATGGTGTCATGAGAGGCATGACAGTGGCGAGAGCGGGGCACCAAGACGGTGCCGATGACATGAACTCCTTGGAAGCCGAGATGAAGTCGGCCTCGTCGCCCTTCACTGGAGACAGGATGCAATAAGAGTTCCCAATAAGAGAACCTTGTGTGCTCGCATAGTGAGCGAGTCCTGTGCAGCCTGCCATGCATGCACCCATGGGTGTACTGAATCCATTACAGCAGGTTGTTATAGCGTACACTGCACAAGGCATGGGAGTAGTATAAGGTTGCTGCATTCCATGCAATGATGCAATAAAGGGTAAAGACAGGTTTGCACCTAATCCGAAGACTTGCATGGTGAGCAATGAGTATCATTCTTGATTTGCTACTAATCCAAAGAGGCTAGATCAAGTAGAATCATGTGATCTATTATCTATTGCTCCATGCTTGGTGGTTTCGTTCCTGTGTCAAACATTTGTTTTTTCTGAACTATATGTAATTGGATTAATTATACCTGAGGAGAGATAGTATTAAGCAGTAATGCTGTAGCTAGCTAGGTTAGTAGTACTGGGCTACTGGCTATATATATTAGGGGACGATATAAGAGTTCATGCCCCTAAAACTTCTTCTGTTTGTTGTTTTTCCTTCTATTGTGCTTGTGCTTACCGTGTACTCTTTAATTTGGAGCAAAACCATTTTTGTTGCTTATTACAATGCATTTAATAACCACAGCGTACCCGTCGGGATATATATGTGTAGTACTACTGATATATTTTTTTACAGTATATGGTTTATTTCTTTCTCCAGTGCAGCAGTGCATATTTTTGTTATACTTTACCACCCATTTTTTTTATTAGAGCTAGTTTGGGAACTCCATTTCCACATGGGATTCATAATTTTACAAGGGAAAATGAACTAATTTTCTATGAGAAAATGAAAATCCCTTAAAAAAAATTGGGTTCCCAAACTAGCACGTAGGTGCTTATATTACACTACACGACGGTTCACTTACAGCGTCCTATGGTTGGTTGCTAAAACGGCCTTCAGCGACCTACGGTTGGTCGCTAAAAACTTTTAGCGACCCATAAGGATGGTCGCTGTAAGTGCCGTCGCTAAAGGCTTTAGCGACCGACATCTTTTTAGCGACCGACCGTCCGTTGCTAATATTGTATATTTAGCGACCAACCGTGGGTTGTTGTACTATAGATTTAGCAACCAACCGTAAGTCGTCATACTATATATTTAGCAACCAACAGAAAGTCGCGCATTTTTATAGTTGTTATTAATAATAATATACATTTAATTAAGCATCACAAATCACAGATTTTTATACCCAAATCATAAAGACATACACAGTTAATCAGTATACCACAGTCATAGATCCATCACATAAACATAAAAGCACCACAATTATATATTCACAAAAGCATCACAATTATAATATCATTCACAACTAGATCATTTACAGATAGCTAGCTAGATCATTCACAAAAGCTCCTGAGATGATCAGTCACAAAAGCACCACAGCGACATCACTCCAGCTTGAAGCAGTTCAAAAGCCCACAACTACATCACTAATGTTTCATATCACTCCAGCTATTGTTCAAAAGCCCACAACTACATCACTCTAGCTGCTCCAGAGCTGATCAGTCACAAAAAGCACCAAAGCTACACTAATGCTTCAAGCAGTTCAAAAGCCTTAAGACAACCACTCCAGCTTCTTGTATCCTCCTGTTTTAAGGTACAAGCTTTCTTTGTCCAGAACACCCTAGAAAAAAGTACATCAAATTAGTATATTGTTGCTACATTTGCAAATAAAAATATAGTTTTGATGCCTTATCTACCTCCACTAGGCGGTGTTGCAGCCTTATGCACCAACTTCAGCTGGTGCAATCAAGGTTAATCATCATTAAGTTGATGGCTCATATAAATCTAAACATAAACAAGATATAGACTATTACTTTCTTGTACGGCCATGCAACTGACATCATGTAAGCATCAGCCATATACTGATCGCATTTTGATTAGGGAAACATATTGGTCACCTAAAATGGGGCAATAACCCTCTTTCTTGCTCCACACCTTTGTATCACTATATGTGTGGAGAAACCAATTCACACTTATGTGCACGAAGATTTGTAAGTCAAATCATGAATATAGAGTCCAAATTAGACCGTAGCTACCAAGAATTTTTTGAATAAACACATGCCCAAGTAAAGAAGAGTCAAAATTGATTGGCCCAGCCTTTCAGGGTATTACAGTGTACAATGTTTCAGTATTTTAGACTGCACTACTGTAATATCACAGGAACTACAAATGGAGCATTCAATACTACTAGTACAATGATCGTGCGTTGCGACGACACACAAATTATTCAATAAAATATTAGTGGACAACAATTACATGAAAACGAACAATTGGCTTAACACAAAAAATCTTGAATAAATCCGTGTGATGGTGATTGCTCTACTTACTTGGAAGTACTTAGTAAGGGCCTTAGACTTTCCTGCCCGCTTGAAGTGCCTTTTGGGTCAATTACATAGCTCACCTGCAAAATAAGATGTCAAATATAATATCACATAACCATCCCAAAGGATAAACCAGGATCACCAAACACACAATACCAATTGATCTGAGACAGGCACATCCAGCATTGCTTGAATCTCAAGTAAAACAATTCTAGATCTATCTTGTATAATTAAATCTGCTTCAATCAGATGGTTGCACTTTCAGAAGTTACAATGGCATCCTATTGCCAGTAAGGTAACTGAATTAGGAGTAACACACACCTGCAGAATCTTGAGACTCTTCTTCAAATCGAGAGTGATAGTAGGCACGGGGCATGTCGAACCTGAGAAATGCAGCAACAAAGCGCACATGAGGCCACAATCAAGCAATAAAACAAGAGAACAATGGTAAATTCCAAGAAAAACTGACCAACCCTCAGCAGCAAAGCGCACATGAGGCCTACCATGTGATCACAATCAAGCAATAAAAAAAGAGAAGCGTAAATTCCAAGGGGAACTGACCAGCCGTTGTCAGTGGTGTCCCCGACGTTCTTCCTAACCAATTATTCATTTTTTCTCATTTATACACCTATGACATTCACATCATTAACGGTGGGAAATAACTTGGGCATTGGAATTTGTCCACCTATCAACTTGATGATAGCAATTTCTACAATAATAATAATGAATACAACTATCAAAGCAACATATATTATAGAAAGTTAATGTCAAGATATTAGAGACGTTAAACTGACACTCGACGTGTTGCTAGGTTGATAATAGAGTTTAGACCAAGAACTACTTATAAGGTAAGTGCTCAAGAAAAAGCAAATGCAAAGCTGACATCTGCTGACAGCGGAGAAGCGACTAAACTCATAAGTCTCACTCGTCCACAGGGTCTAGCTTTTATTTTGTTAAATACCAACTTATCCCATGCAGGTGATGGATTTTTCCCTAATAGCACAAAGTACAGAAGTGACATTTTATTACGCATACACGAGACGATGAAAACTGGATTTAAAGATGACATCAAAGTGAAAAATTAGACTGATTCAATTTTTTCCCAATTAACAGCAATAAAGTAACCCAGAGTACTATTTAAAGTTTTGAAACACAAGGTATGACTCTATGCTATATAATGAAGTCCTTAAGAAACTACAAAACCTTCACATTTGCTAGTACCAGACTCGAGCCCTTTACAGTGGCCACCAATCTTAGATGAATTTTATTTGCATAGCAAAACCCTATGGTTGGCTGCACAAATCTTAGATGAATTTTATTCAAAAAAATGGGTCAAAGTTTCTCTGAAATAAAGAAGGAAAGTAAACTTAGCTACCTAGGGGATCTTACCATTTATTTTAGTAATTTCTGCAAGTGTCCAATTATTAATGTATGATTGATTGGTTGTATCAATGCTATCTACTTCACTATGGATGGAGAAGAAAATCTCATAACTGTTATCCAAAATAGTAAAGGCACCAGACTTCAATAAACTACATACAGTTCTTACCTTTAAGTATTGCTTGTATCTTGGCATTGTATGTAGTATGAAACAATTTTTCTCAGTCCACCAGACTCCATCACAACATTTGTAATCCTATACATCCAATAAGCAACTAGTAGTTAGCACTATAAAAAAATCATATCACTTCAATAATTAATACGAAACATAGAAGTTATTGGTATAGTTTTATTATGCAGTATAAACTGCTATATAACTGGGAAACACTTGCGAATATCGTCAGTCTCAAAGCAGCTAGACCATCCATGTGCTTCAAATTATCCTAGAATTTAACATAGTAAGTAAAGTTGAAAATTTCATAATGTTAGATTTGCAGGTAAAAAATTATGGGATGCATGTACAGATCCATAACTCAGGGCCAACTTTTTTGGACTATTCTTTGCGGCTGAAAGAAATAAACCACGAGCACATCACTATATAGTTTCACAGAAACACAAAACTTTTATTTTCATGCTAATGGTTTGATACTGAATAAAGAGTACATGATTGTGATTGGAAGCTCTTGTTGTAACTCCCAATCTCCTTGAACAGCTGCTCGAAATGGGTCTTGCAGTGCTGCACTCCGCACTCAGCCAAAACTAAATAACAATTAGTTGGTGTTGTTTGCTTTTGTCAAATTAAACCACATGGGAGTTAAAAATAATTTGGATTCATCAAAACTTGGAGTCAGTTGCAGTCGAGGCCATAGTTAACTTGGAGCTTGCTTTTGTTGCTAATTCAACAGTACGAGTAGGAGAGGAGAGCAGCAGCAGGCATCAGCCATAACACTAGTATGTTTATATGTTTGAAGCAAATTTTGTCATGCTGCTTTGATGCTTATATGTTTGAATTGGGTGTCATAATTCATGTTCAACAGCATCGTGAAGCATTGCTATGTGATTGCTGGTGTAGTGCAGATACTATGTGATTGCTGCTACTTCAGATTTCATTGGCTGATTATAGTACTGCAGACAGGCAGAGTCCTTATGGTGCTCAGTTCATGGAAACATTAGGAAGACAGCTTATACAACATGGTATAATTTGTACAACATGGTTTAATATTAGCAAAGATTTGAGTATGATGGTTGCTAAGTGCTCACCTTAATTGTGCAAATATCTATAGTCGAGTTCAATTTGGCAGCAAGGGCTGTCATCTAGACATTGATAAACTTCAAAGTTATTCTTCATTTAGTTTAACAAACTCCAACTTTATTTTTTCTCTTGTTTATGTTCAGTCTCTAACATTTCCCTGTTCAGCTTATTTCATGAATATTGCCTTTCATCTTATGTTTGTATATTTTTCCTTCAGATGATGCTCAAAAGAAGTGAGTCCTGCTTCCTTGTGGCAACTTATGCAACCTGTTCTGTTATGAAGATAAGAGTTGTACTCAAAGATTAGGAGTGGACATGTTTCAGATTGTTAATTTGCTTGAATTTGCACCGTGCCAGATTAGGACTAGATATGTGCTTGAATTTGCTTGTCAGAATGACTAGATATCTGCTTGCAGAATGAATGGACATGTGCTTGAATTTTCTTGTCAAAATATTTGTTTAGATTGTTCATTTGCTTGAATGGCGCTGAAAATTTGGTTGAATAGCTGGGCATTGTGTGTATACAATTTGTTCAAGCAAACCAATGGCTGAAGAAACGAACAGTTGTACATGAAGCAGTAGCTAGTGCATGAAGCAAGCAGCTAGCGCATGAGTTCCAATTAAGGCCGGTAATGGCTCACGTTCAGCAGTCAAACACAATTAAGGAAGTGGTTCCGTTCCAGCAGCCCAACCAAACAAAACACGCTTTTGCTTACAGGGGAATGGATTACAGTGTCATTTATTTCCATTCCCTTTACTCCTTCCGTTCCCGAAACAAACAGCACCTTAGTGCCCACTGGAAATCAATCAAACTCCTTGCACAAGTGAATGAAGAGAAAGAGGAGCAAAATAACACGTACACGGAATTAGCTTTGACGAACATCTCTGGGCGGTCCTTGATCAGATTCTCCTTGATCCGAGTCCCGAGCGCCGCCTAGCGCGTGCCTGACAACTTGATTCCTAAGTGCTGCTCGCCGCATGCCTGAGCGTGATCCATCGCATGCTCGAGCACCAGCACGCACCGCAGCAACAGAGCTGAGCGAGTCCGCGAGTCACCGAGTCTGGAATAGGGTGAGGGGCGAACAGATCTGGGCAAGGAGGTGACGCGCCGGAGGTCAAACCAATGGAGCAGGAGGGAGCTCGAGGTTGGAGGCGGGCGCTAGAAGGGAGGATGTGGATTGTGGGCGGCAGGATGGGGCAGAAGTGACGGCGGCTGCGCTTGTGTTTTGGTGCGTGAAATAGGGTTTCGTTTGTTTAGTAGGCCTTTAGATGGACTTTGGTGAGTAAATAAGAAACACAAAAATCTCGTACCCCTATAGCGACCCACCATCAGTCACACACTTACCTCTATAGCGACCGACCATAAGTCGTTAAAATTCTAGACTTTTAGCGACCCACAGATCGTCGCTATAAACGCATTTAGCGACCAACCGTCGGTCCATAACTTTTAGCGACCAATAGTCGGTCTCTAATAAGGGTCGCTAAAGATCAACCGTCGTGTAGTGTTATATGGTGACATATTCCATGTGACTTGTTTGAGACTATATGGCATTATATGATATAGATGTATGTGCAAATAGCATCTCCCTTATTTTTACATCCTTGAATCTCTTTTTATGAGTAGGAAAAAGAGACTACAACAATTTCCTTTCTTGTTTGCGGATCCCTAATTCCCTACTGGTTATATCCTTTTAGTGCATGTCCATGAGATCGTAATAATTTTAGCATATAATGTCCATGATCCTATAGGTCCTCGATCATTCGCTAAGATACTTAAACCATCAGAAATCACGAACTAATAACAGTCAGAGTCTGTCGTTGAAGCTTTAATTTGTTTTGTATCGTAGTGCGTTTAATTATTATTAGGGGCGAAGCTAGGTTCAACAAGCGGGTCCAGTGCGGATGCACGCACACCAAGTAAAAATGTGGAAATTGCGCGCGATTACTTGACTAAAATTTCAATATAAATGTATCCACGTGGCCGATGCTATGCACCGAGAAACTAGCTAGGTGCCCCCACCCCCAACAGGGCTGTAGTATTTATCAGCCGAAGCGACTGCCCGAAACAGTGTTTACTGTTACACTCGTCAACTATCTGTAGCTGTTGTGGGTGTAGACATACACTAATATATACTCCGTACATCCTACCTCTAGGGTATATATATACAACTCTACTTAATACAAAGTCTTTTAAAAAGGTCTCTACGAGGGTAATTAAAAAAAATAAGACACAGACACTTCCCCGATTACACGACACTTCATACTATTATTTTTTAACCATGCTTATGATTTACATACTAAAAATTGTACCATACAGTCTATCTCTTGTACTTCGAAAATTGAGAGTCTCTGCACATTTGATGGACGTATGAGCTGGATCGTAAATATTAAGACTGACACACTCGTCATAATTAAGTGCGTCGGTATTGATGGTTACGTTGCCAACCAATAAAAGAATAGTATCATTAAATTCTAAAATAGTAGCAAACCGTAGGGCCTGTTTGGTTCAGCTTTTTTCTGATCAGCTTTTCTGAAAATCTGGCTGTGGAGAGAATCTGGCTGTGGGGAGAATCTGAGTATCATTACAATTACGTGTTGAGGAAGATAAAGTTGTTAATAGGACTCAGGATCTAAAAAGTGACGGATTTCTACTATTACAACGACTCAACCGATTATGTGTTTATGTTAATTTTGGATGGTTTTTGCCCCCAACGAATTTTATAGAAGTTGGCTGAAAAGCTGAGCGTTCGGCAGTCCGCAGCAGCTTTTGGTGGCTAGAAGCTGCCAGAAACCGAAACAAACGGGTCCTATATGATACAACTATGAGCTTTTGAATCATAAATACAGTGAAAAGACAATATATGTAGAGAGTATTGTAAAAATGGGTTTGTATTTTTTTTATTTAACCTACTGAGACCCTCAAGGGAGGGCTCTTTATGAAGAGTCTATCTCTACATGACTCGATCTATACATATTGACTTTTAGCTATATTTATGATTTAGAGACTTAGAGTTGTATATCATAAGGTTTTTTAGTTGTCTCTTATACTTCGAATACCGATCCATGGGCATGCTTGTACATGGCTAAGAGCATTATTGTTGATTGGAAGATTTGGACCTATATGGGTAGGTTCCACCACAAGAATCCTAAGTACAATTTAAACTTTTTGGCCTGAGGTGGCTTAATAAATTCTCTTTGTTGCCCCCTCTGTTGTAGTCATAGTATATAAAGTGTAACTATTTTTATTTTAGTCTCATAATATAAGACGTGTAGTGTGCTCTATAAACATGCATACACCAATGCAGTATTAGGGCACGTACAACCCACATAAATGACTTGTATCTTGTCGGCGTTTCGAGACCGGGGGTCCCTAGGCCGACGAGTGAAATGTCGCCGCGTGCCCCAGCCCAGATGGGTCGGCGCGAGGCCGAGCGCGAAGGGGGGAAGTGAGGTGGCCGGAGACGGGCGTGAGAGAGGTGGAAATCCCGCGGCCTTCGTGTTCGTCCCGCGCCCAGGTCGGGTGCGCTTGCAGTAGGGGGTTACAAGCGTCCACGCGGGAGAGGGAGCGAGCGGCCTCACGCGAGCGCCTGTCTCGTCCTCGTCCCCGCGCGGCCAACCCTCTGTAAGAGGGCCCTGGTCCTTCCTTTTATAGGCATAAGGAGAGGATCCAGGTGTACAATGGGGGGTGTAGCAGAGTGCTACGTGTCTAGCGGAGGAGAGCTAGCGCCCTAAGTACATGCCGTCGTGGCAGCCGGAGAGGTTTTGGCACCCGGTTCGTGTGATGTCGTGGCCGTCGGAGGAGCGCCGGAGCCTGGCGGAAGGACAGCTGTCGGGGCTGTCGAGTCCTTGCTGATGTCCTCTTGCTTTCGTAAGGGGGCGGAGAGCTGCCGTTGTCAGGGAGCATGCGGGGCGCCATCATTGCCTATCTGGCGGAGCGAGCCAGATGGGACGCCGGTCTTGTTCCCCGTAGCCCGAGTCAGCTTGGGGTAGGGTAATGATGGCGCCTCCTGTCGACGTGGCCGGTCCGCGCCCTAGGTTGGGTGATGTGGAGGCTCCTCCGAGGTCGAGGTTGAGTCTGTCTTCCGTGGCCGTGGTCGAGTCCGAGCCCCTGGGTCGGGCGAGGCGGAGACCGTCGGCTGAGGCCAGGGCTGAGTCCGAGCCCTGGGGTCGGGCGAAGCGGAGTTCGTCGTCTTCTGGGGCTGAGCCCAAGTCCGAGCCCTGGGTCGGGCGGAGCGGAGTTCGCCGTCTTCCGGGGCTTAGCCCGAGTCCGAGCCCTGGGTCGGGCGGAGCGGAGTTCGCCGTCTTCCGGAGCTTAGCCCGAGTCCGAGCCCTGGGTCGGGCGGAGCGGAGTTCGCCGTCTTCCGGGGCTTAGCCCAAGTCTGAGCCCTGGGTCGGGTGGAGCGGAGTTCACCGTCTTCCGGGGCTTAGCCCGAGTCCGAGCCCTGGGTCGGGCGTGCGGAGCTTCCTATGGTGCCTGAGGTCGGGCCTGACTGCCTGTCAGCCTCACTCTATCAAGTGGCACTGCAGTCGGTGCGGCGCAGGCGGCGCTGTCCTTCTGTCAGGTCGGTCAGTGGAGCGGCGAAGTGACTACGGTCACTTCAGCTCTGTTGACTGAAGGGCGCGCGTCAGGATAAAGGTGGCAGGCCACCTTTGCATTAAATGCTCCTGCGATTTGGTCGGTCGGCGCGGTGATTTGGTCAGGGTTGCTTCTTGGCGAAGACAGGGCCTCGGGCAAGCCGGAAGTATGTTCGTCGCTGGAGGGGGGCCTCGGGCGAGACGGAGATCCTCCGGGGTCAGCTGCCCTTGTCCGAGGCTAGGCTCGGGCGAGGCGTGATCGAGTCCCTCAAATGGACCGATCCCTGACTTAATCGCACCCATCAGGCCTTTGCAGCTTTATGCCGATGGGGGTTACCAGCTGAGAATTAGGAGCCTTGAGGGTACCCCTAATTATGGTCCCCGACAGTAGCCCCCGAGCCTCGAAGGGAGTGTTAGCACTCGCTTGGAGGCTTTTGTCGCACTTTTTTGCAAGGGGACCAGCCTTTCTCGGTTGCGTTTTGTTCCGGTGGGTGCGCGCGAGCGCACCCGCCGGGTGTAGCCCCCGAGGCCTCGGAGGAGTGGTTTGACTCCTCCGAGGTCTTAATGCCTCGCGTAATGCTTCGGCTGGTCTGGTCGTTCCCTCATGCGAGCTGGCCGTAGCCCGGGTGCACGGTCGGGTTCCAAGTTTCTCGGGCTGGTATGTTGACGCTGTCAACGGTTTGGCCGGAGCCGGGTTTGCGAGAGCAGCCCCCGAGCCTCTACACAGGGCGAGAGAACGATCAGGGACAGACTCGACTTTTTTACATACGCCCCTGCGTCGCCTTTCCGCAAGGAGGAGGGGGGGAAAGCGCCATGTTGCCCTCGGTGGCCGCCGAACATGGTGTCTCCGGTGAGCTGCTGGCGGGTAATCCAAGCGGACGTCCGTGCCCCATTTGCTAGGGGTCGGCTAGAGGCCCAGAGGCGCGCCCAAAAGTACCTGCGGGTGATCTGCCGGACCCGGTCCCCTGTCGACGGGGTCCGAGGGCTCGATGCCTCCCTCTGATGGGATTCCGTTACAAGATCATTCCCGCTGGTCTCAGAAATGTCCTAGGGTACCTCGGGAGCGCAGCCCGAGCCTTGGTTATGTATCGAACGTACCCATGGTCATCCCTTGCTCTGTGTCTGAGGCGGCTGTGAACCCTTCGAGGGCCAGCCTTCGAACCCCTGATCAGTAGTGGGCGCGGAGCCCAAGTAGCCTGAGGCGGTCGTTGAACCCTTCCGAGGGGCCACCCTTCGAACCTCTGACCAGTAGTGGGTGTGGAGCCCACGCGCTCTGAGGCGGCTGTTGAACCCTTCCGAGGGGCCAGCCTTCAAATCTCTGATCAGTAGGGAGGCTCGGAGCCTGGTTCCTTCACGGAGAAGGATCCTTTTCGGGGTATCCCCCTTTCCCGGTCCCTGTTGTAAGAGAGAGAAAGAGGAAAAGGAAAAGGATGCGGAATTTGAACGACGTGGCGTACCTTTTTTGACGAGGTCATTATGGCGAAGGCGAAGCGTTGCTCGCTTCCCCTGCCAGAGGCGCCGCCTTTCCCGCCGCGGAGTTAATGCGACGGGGCGTGCGGTTCGCGGGGCGGCCGTTGCGCGTGCGCGAGTCGTTCGAGGAACGGAACACGGGCGCGTCGTCTTCACGCCGTGAGAGAGGGTTCTCTCGCTGCCCCTGGATGGGACGTAAGCCTGGCTGACGACGTGACCGCTGTTCCTGCCTGCCTGCCACCGCCATTACTGCTGGCCCATTTTTGGCCGCATTGACCATCGCACCAGGCTGGCGCTGCTGGGTCGTGCGTAGGGTTGCCTCGAGTCGCGGTACTGGTTCCGCAATCGAGGAGGCGTGGCAGTGGCGCGGGTGGCGGTGCAGTTGCTCGCACGCAGCATCCGGCGCGCCGGTTGCATGACGTGTGGGCCTGGGCCTCCATGCTGGGCGTGTTGGAAGTCGGAGAAGCACGCCCACTTGGCGCGGTTGCATGCCGCCTGCATGGCTACCCGCCCTTTCGCCCGCTGGTCTGGGAAAAAGTGGAGGGCCGCTTGTGACCGCTGGGCGGTTGCATGCACCGCGCGCGGCGGTTTGGCTTCTTCTGCTCTGGGCCGGCTTGCATGACGTGTGGGACCCAGCCCCCGCGCCATAGGGGGAGGACCTTGGAGCGTGTCGGAGAAGACTCAACCCATGACGGCTGGGGACGCAAGCAGGGAGAGTCGCCTTTAAAAGGAGGGTGACCCCCTTGAAAGGCGACCATGTCTTTCCGCTCCCTTATGCATCGTGTCTTTCCACTTTCCAAGCCCCCGGATGGGGGATGCCCGCAGTCCTTTCGCCTTGTCGTTGGGGGAACGCAACTCCGTGGGAGTCGGTACCTTTCAGCCATTGTTCGACTTCAAGGATTTTCATCATGCAGCCCGGCTGCACCCCTCCACCGGTGGTCACCCAAGACGGTGACCTCCAGTTTGATGGTGGGGGAAAGCTGTGACACCCCACTGTCACCTAGGGTTTCTCTTAAAAAGCCAAACCAAGAACCATTATTTCATGTGAATCAAAGTAAGCATGGGTATCAAATTGACTTAAGTAATAAAGAATTCACCAAGATTATACTTAAAAGTGTCATGATCAAACAATTGAGACTTTTGAAAGAAAAGAATGTGCAACCCTAATTCAAAACCCTAAGTAAACCCCATGAACAAAATTCAAGAAGATGTGAAAAGAGGATGAAAAGTTTAAAATTTTGAGTTGAGCCAATTATATAAGTTAAAGTATATTTGTTAAGAAACAAGAAAGATTGAGAAGGCTTAGCCAAAATAACTCAAATAAATCCCCAAATCAGCCCTTGGTCAATGAACCCTTAGAGAAATTCAGATTTCTGAATTTCTGAATTTCAGACCTCTTCTCAAAGATCATCTGTGTTCTCTGCTTTTCCAAACTCAAAGCCAGAAGATCCAAATATCAAAGTCGTGCCAAATTACCTTGAACACATTCTGGGAAAGTTTGAACTCAAACCAAATTCATTTGACACGGTTTTGGCGCAGCTCAACCTCGGGACCAGGCATTCTGACACTGGCACCTTGGTGACGCTACAACTCCCTGTCCCTAGCCTAAAACCGCACGTCGTCCATACACAAAAGACAAAGCTTGGTCTAGTGAACAAATCCCTTGCAGTGATCTTGCCCAAATTCGCGAAGATTTGCTCCCAATCGGCGCTTGAACAGGGGCAGAGGCAACGGGAACACGTGTTCGACCGCGGCTGACACCCCCGGTTCACGCCCGTTCGCGCACCGCGCCTTCCCAGTGCACGCCCGCGCGCACTCGCTGGTCCACGACCACCCGTGCACCGCGCCGTGCCTATAAAGCCCTCCCAGGCGCGCCCCACTTCGCCCCGCACTCACCCTCACCGGCCAGCCACTTCCCCTTAGCTCCGGCGAGCTTAAATCCGCCCGCCATTGCCGCCAGAGCTTCGGCCACCGTGGCCAGCCCACCCCAGCCATCTTCCGGGCGAGCCAGTGCTTCGGCTAGCTCCGCCAGTAGCCCGTGAAGCTTGCCAAGCCCTCGGACCCGACCGGACTTCACCGGAGGCCGGAGATCGACCTCACCGGACTTCGGTCTTCCGCCGCCGCGCGTGGACTAAGCTATCCAGTGAGTCTCCGCCCGATTCCTTTCGCTCATGTCTTCTCTGGCATCCCGTGGACCTCCCTGACCTATTTGATTGAACTATCTCGCCGTGACCAGGCCGGTCTCCTCGCCGCCGACGAGCATCCCCGCCTGCGCGCGTGGACCGACCGACTCCGGCCATCTCCGACGGTGTTCCGCACACCGTTGTGATCCCCGCGACCTCCCCTTCACCCTCGGCCACTTCACCGGAACAGTCTCGCCGCCGGTAAGCCCCTCCGCCCTTTTCTTCGCCGCGGCTACTGTTTAAGGTAGAAGAAGGACCTCAGGTTAGGTTCTGTAGAACCCGAGGGGTTTTCTGTAATGTCAGCGACTCATGTGAATAGTAACCTAAGGACTGATTCGCGAAGGAAACTTAGAAAACCGCCAGGGACCCCAGTGCAAAGTGGATTTCCACTAAGTCAATTCTGTTATTCTTTTTAAAATGACCAGAGAACTTAGAAAATCCATAACTTGATGAAATCTTAATAAAAAGTTGTCAAACCAATTTTGCTAGCTCTGGAATATTGTAATCTGTCATTTAAAAATAGTGAACCCTATGCTTTCTGTTCTAAATTTTAGAGTTTAAAATTAAAAACAGAAACCCCCTAAACCTTATTTAATTAAGGAAAATTAGTTTTTCTTTTGTGCTGAGCTTAAGAAAATTTGTAGATGTTTGTACCTTATTTAGACACTGTTTAAAAATAGTAGGAACACCAGCATTGGAAAATATGAGGTAGTTATTTATTTAAAGCTATTTTGTCCAAAACTTAGAGAAAATCAGAAAGGCCTTAGAGATTAATGAACAGTGATTAATAATATTTTTCCTAGTTTACTTATGCAACAGAGAACCTAGGAAAAATGCAGAGACCATTAATTTGGACCAGTTCTTAATTAAGATGATTTAATTAACCTTATATAGACTAAAAATCAATTATTATAATTGCAAAACTATAACCAAAGTGGTTAGTAAAAATCCAGTGAACTTATAACCACCAGATCCCCACTACAAAAATACAGAACACCCCAGCCCAACTTTTTAAGTAGGGAAAATAAATACAGAGTGATAATAAGGCATTTTTCCAATAAATCATAAACAACCCCTTTTAATGTGATAATGGGCAACTAAAATTTAGCTAAGTCCATGATGAGACAGTCCACCAGAGAAAAATGCAAACCCATGAAGAAGAAGTAAACTCATACCTTTTGCTAGTGATTAAAGAGAAAGACCACTTAATTCAAATAATGCAAACCACCCCTTCCCTTAAGCAAATAGAAGCCAAACTTCAGAATGATTGCTCTTGCACAAAATAATAACCAAGAAAAATAAGAACTTTGTTGTTTGATGTTTCTTAAATATAGTGGTAGTAGAAAGCACCCCTTTGGCTAGAAACTTGAGAAAACCATAGGAAAATAATTAAAAGGTATTAATGATTAGAAATTTGTATCAAGTCATGTTATAACACCTAAAAGCCAGCAAAAATGAGTTTTAAAGAATTACCCACTGTTAAATAATAGTTGTAGTTCAAAGTACCCCTTCTGCTCTAAAATTTGATAATTTTATCCAGAGAAAACTATTCACTTTCTGATCCCCAAATTTTGAGACAGAAAATCATACACCAGTAACAAGCCACTGTAATTTTTGCAGAATTTGTAGAATTTTATAAAAGCAACTTATAGTTCAAACCTACTCCAAAACAGTAAAAGAATAAAAGAAAAAGGAAAGAAGAAATAAACCCCACCTCAATAAGTCTAACTAGAGAACTTATCATTTATCACTAAGACTTAAAAAGAATTCAGTGGAACCCCAAAAATAAACCTACCCCCTTACCTTAACTAAGTTTAACCCAATTTACCAAGTATACCACTAAGGGTTTTACATAAGTAAAGTTAACTTGTTTTAAACTCAAAAGATCCTACACCTTTAAAAGTTGTAATTTCTAAAAGCACATATCCTATCATGCATATATCTTACGCATTGCATTCATTAGATTGTAATCTTGCCGACGGAGAGTACGTGCTCATCCCCGAGCAAGGACCTATCCAAGAGGAGGACCAGGAGCAGGCTTCAGAGGCTGCTATTGAGGATCTCCCCGCAGCCCCAGCAATTGAAGGCAAGCCCCGGTTTTATGCATAACCGTATTATTATATGCTACTTTACTACACTTAATGCTTGTAGGATTGTAATGTGCACTTAAGTGTAGGAGTTGCTTGAAACCTCTAGTTGCATGAACTTAGGATTCCTTTTTGAGATGAATACTAGTATGCTAGGTCGAGTAGCTGCTTGCTAAACAGGATCTCGGTAGAAGTCGAGTGATTTTTCTAGCACTCGCGCGAGGTCAGGAATTGATTGTATTCATCTTGATAATGGGATATATGTTAGTCTATGGACTTGGATCTAGGGAGGATGCCATGTCCATGAGACGGGAAAAATGAATTAAGGATTAATGTGTGGATACCTGAGTCAAGCTTTTGAACGTACTAAGCACATGTCGGGAAAAATGGTAACCGGTAAACCTAGTACCTGAGTGAAGCCGGGCGCGGACTTTATCCCTCATGCGACCTGAGACTGGGTCTCCCATGCTAGCTATGGTGGGTACAAGTGCGGTCACTGCACGGCGGCAGCCGGGGTCAGTGGAGCATTGTATGCCAAGGCGGTGAGGCCTGGACGCGAACGGGGAATCGATGGGGACGGTTGTCTTGTGTGGGGTCGGAGTACCCTGACTTGACGTGTGTTTAGGTTTACCTTGCAAGGTTAAAACTCGATTCGAATCGTCTGCTTCTCGCAGCTAATGAGACTGCTTGATTCCTTGTACTACATCGAGTAAGAAGTGAAATGTGGTTACATGAGATAACTTGTTGGTTGAACTAATTGATTGTTACCATGAATGCTTAGAAGGAGCAAATCTAGCTAAGTTAATAATGGTAGAATTCGAAAAGCTAAAATTTGATTTTAGAAACAGCTAGTGCTTTTGGCAAACCAAACCCCTCAGCCAAACAGCTGCATAGTCTAGAGGTAGAGGAGTAGACTCCTCATACCGGTTAAGTCTAGCTGAGTATTAGTATACTCAGCCTTGCTTGTGGCACCATTTTTGCAGGTACCATGCAGGATTTGGTTGATGGTGTGACTTGGCCTACCACCCTGCCACCGGGTTGGACGGTCGAGTGGGATGTTGCTCCGGCAAGAGAGGAGTATGAGGAGTAGTGGGCTAGGCCTTGCCCATTTCCTCACTACCGATGACATCGATTATCCGCTGCACTTTAATTTATGAACTTTATTTGCTACTCGAAAACTCCGATTTATGTGATAACTCAGTACTTAATTTGAGGTTTCTTGTTTTATTGTATTTCTTCTGTGACTCACCTTCGAGTGAGATTGTGGAATTTGATCCTGGTTAAGTGGCTTCATAAGACTAGATCTGAGGGACTGACGGGTTATTCCGATTTAAGTGTGTTACGGCCCCTGAGGCGTGACTTAGGCACTTAAGCTGGAATAATTCGGGCGGTTCCGCCACAAAAGCGAGCCAGGCTGCGGCCTCTGCCCCTCCCTCAGCCTCAAGGATTTTCATCACCAGTGCTGGGGAGGGGAGAGTGTCGAGTTGGGGTCGGCCCCTGCGTGGGCGGTGGCCCGCTCCTTCCCTCAGTAATCGGGGGGAGGGTGGTTGCTGTCCGTGGCGCTGGCAGCTGCCGCGTGCCTGGCTCTCGGACCCGAGTGGCTTCGGAGCCGCTCTCGGTGCCGGCTTCCGCCACGGCAGCTGGAAGAGGTTCTTCCACCGACGAGATAGCCGGGGCCGCCTACGGACCGACCTCCAACTCTACGGCCTTCTGCCCGTCCTTGCCTCATGAGTTTGGGCATGGGCGGGGGCCTCCTGGCAGCAGCATCCGCCCTGAGGTCATCGCTGCCGCTGTTTGGCTCCCCGGAGCAGAAGTCGTCGTCGTCGCCGCTGCTGGAGCGGGTGACGGCGTGCCGTTCGTCGGTCTTCTGTTGCTCCGCAGCCCCCCCCCCCCCATCGAGTGGGGTTGTTCGTACCTGCGGAGGTGGAACCGGAGTTCCGTTTGTATGGCACTTTGAATGCCAGTGTTTTTGTTCATTGTGGCTGTCGAGGCCTGAACATGTATGTATTTTTGGCACGGAGCCGTGTTTTTTCCTCATTTTCGAGCACTAAGACTCGCCTATCGGTTGTCTGAACCACTTCACCAAGCGTGAGTCGCCCCGTGTAAAGGTGACGAGTGAGGTATCTGTATCTCGGAGGCGTAGGAGTCCCTCGGCTCGGTCGGCCTTGCTGTCCGAGGCTTCTCTTGCTTAGTTAAAGGAACCCCTCGGCCGCTCTTCGATGAGTCAAAGCCAGGGGTAGCGGTGTCAGCGCGAACATAGGCAGAGTTGGCTCGAAAAGAAGACCTGGTCGGCCGGAGCCTGGCCGGGTCGTCCGTTAGCGGGACCGACGCTGGAGTTGATCTGCCGAGGCCTCGGGCCGGGCTGATGTCTTCGGGGGACAGCTGGCCGAGGCCTCGGGGTGACCAGCCGAGCCGCCTGCTCGGGCCAGATTCTCGGAGAAGACCCTGGCGGCGATGGCCCGGGCGTGGCGATGACGTCGTCCTTCAGAGTGGAGATCCTCGGACTGCGTCGCCGTCCGAGGCTAGGTCGGACCTCGCCGAAGGTGTAGTTGACGCCGAGGGTGCTACTGCTCCCTTCAACCGTCAAGATCCGAGCCTGCAGGATCGGATTATCTTGTAGTGTGTGTTTTCTGCGGCCGCCGAGGCCCAAACACACCCTCGCCGTGTTGTAAAGCTGCGTCTCTTTTCCTCTTGTTTCGAGTATCTGGACTTTTTTTGTTGGTAACAGAATTGTCTGTGTGAGCGAGAGTTGCTTCTCGCGGAAGGTGATGAGTGAGGTATCCGTATCCCGGAGGCGTAGGAGTCCCTCGGCTCGGTCGGCCTTGCCGCTTACGCGCACTCTTACCCGTCCATAGGGTTCTGTCACCGACGCAGTCAAGAAGGCTCGAAGAATCGCTTCCTCAGAGGAGCTTTTAAACGTGAAGACTTGTTCGGTCCGCGGAGTCACTTATCCGAACGTGAGTTACTTATCGTAGAAGGTGATGAGTGAGGTATCCGTATCCCGGAGGCGTAGGAGTCCCTCAGCTCGGTCAGCCTTGGCTGCTTACGTGTACTCCGTCGTTTTCAGGATCCACTTTCGAAGTAGTCGAAAAGCACGAAAGACATTCTGGCAGAAAGGATCTTTTTTCGAGGAAAAATTCGACGCAGAGGGGGTTCCCCCCTTTTAGCCCCGAGGGAGGGTCGGGCTTTGCCGAGGCGAGGCCGACCCTTCCTTGATGACTAAACTTTGCATGGGAGCGAGGTATATGAACAACTTGAAAACATCTTAAGGGTAGAAGCGACGTAGCTGTTGGATGTTCCAAGCGTTGCTGTAGACCTCGCCTTGACTGTTGGCCAGCTTGTATGTTCCGGGCTTCAGAACTTTGGCGATGACGAACGACCCCTCCCAGGGGGGCGTGAGCTTGTGCCGCCCTCGGGTGTCTTGTCGCAGCCGAAGCACCAGGTCGCCCACCTGGAGGTCTCGGGACCGGACCCCTCGGGCGTGGTAGCGTCGCATGGACTGCTAGTACCACGCCGAGTGTAGTAAGGTCTTGTCCCGAGCCTCTTCTAGCTGGTCCAGCGAGTCTTCTCGGTTAGCTTGGTTGCTTTGGTCAGCATAGGCCCTTGTCCTTGGGGAACCGTATTCTAAGTCTGTGGGCAAGATGGCCTCGGCCCCATAGACTAGAAAGAACGACGTGAAGCCCGTGGCTCGGCTCGGCGTTGTCCTCAGGCTCCAGACCACCGAGGGGAGTTCCTTCATCCATCGCTTACCGAACTTGTTGAGGTCGTTGTAGATCTGAGGCTTGAGTCCTTGTAGAATCATGTCGTTGGCGCGCTCTACTTGCCCATTCGTCATGGGGTGAGCCACGTCGGCCCAGTCCACCCGGATGTGGTGATCCTCGCAGAAGTCCAGGAACTTTCTGTCGGTGAACTGGGTGTCGTTGTCGGTGATGATGGAGTTTGGGACCCCGAAACGATGGATGATGTTGGTGAAGAACGCCACCGCCTGCTCGGACCTGATGCTGTTTAGGGGTCGGACCTCGATCCACTTGGAGAATTTGTCGATGGCGACCAACAGGTGCGTGTAGCCCCCGGGCGCCTTCTGCAAGGGGCCGACGAGGTCCAGACCCCACACAGCGAAAGGCCAGGTGATGGGTATCGTCTGCAGAGCCTGAGCGGGCAGGTGGGTCTGCCTTGCATAGAACTGACACCCTTCGCAGGTGCGGACAATTCTAGTGGCGTCGGCCACCGCCGTCGGCCAGTAGAAACCTTGTCGGAAGGCATTTCCGACAAGGGCTCGAGGTGTTGCGTGGTGGCCGCAAGCCCCCGAGTGTATCTCTCGTAAGAGTTCCTGACCTTCGCCGATGGAGATGCACCGCTGGAGGATGCCTGAGGGGCTGCGGTGGTAGAGCTCCTTCCCATCTCCCAGCAAGACAAACAACTTGGCGCGTCGCGCCAACCGCCGAGCTTCGGCTCGGTCGAGGGGTAGCTCTCCTCGGTGGAGATATTGCAGGTACGGGGTCTGCCTGTTTTGATCAGGCGTGACCCCGTTTCGCTCCCCCTCGACGTGCAGCGTCTCGCCCTCGGGGCCGAGGGTACCTCGGGCTGAACCGAGGGTGCCTCGGGCCGAGCCGAGGGTGCCTCGGACTGAGTCGAGGGTACCTCGGGCCGGGCCGAGGGTGCCTCGGGCTCGGGCGTGTCGTCGATCTTGACGGAGGGTTGATGCAGGTCTCGGGAGAAGACGTCCGGGGGAACCGTTGTTCGCCCCGAGGCTATTTTAGCCAGCTCGTCCGCAGTCTCGTTGTAGCGCCGAGCGATGTGGTTGAGCTCGAGCCCGTAGAACTTGTCTTCTAGGCGCCGAACCTCATCGCAGTAGGCCTCCATCTTCGGGTCACGGCAGTGGGAGTTCTTCATGACTTGGTCGATGACGAGCTGCGAGTCACCGCGAGCGTCGAGGCGTCGGACCCCAAGCTCGATGGCGATCCGCAACCCGTTGACCAGAGCCTCGTACTCAGCCACATTGTTGGACGCCGGGAAATGGAGGCGTAGCACGTAGCGTAGGTGCTTCCCGAGGGGCAAGATGAAGAGTAGGCCTGCGCCGACTCCTATCTTCATCAGCGATCCGTCGAAGAACATGGTCCAGAGCTCCGGTTGGATCGGAGCTGTTGGGAGCTGGGTGTCGACCCATTCGGCCACGAAGTCCGCCAAGACCTAGGACTTGATGGCCTTCCGAGGGGCGAACAAGATTGTTTCGCCCATAATTTCCACCGCCCACTTTGCAATTCAACCCGAGGCCTCTCGGCACTGGATGATCTCCCCCAGGGGGAAGGATGACACCACAGTTACCGGATGGGCCTCGAAGTAGTGTCGCAGCTTCCGCTGCGTCAGGATCACCGCGTACAGCAGCTTCTGAACTTGTGGGTAGCGGATCTTGGTTTCGGACAGTACCTCGCTGAGGAAGTAGACTGGCCTCTGAACGGGCAATGCATGCCCCTCTTCTTGCCTCTCGACCACAATCGCGGCGCTAACCACCTGAGTGGTCACGGCGACGTAGATCAAGAGGGCTTCTCCGGCAGCTGGGGGCACCAAGATAGGCGCATTCGTGAGGAGCGCCTTCAGGTTCCCGAGGGCTTCCTCGGCCTCAGGGGTCCAAGTGAAGCACTCGGCCTTCCTTAAGAGGCGGTACAGAGGCAGACCTCTTTCACCGAGGCGTGAGATGAAGCGGCTCAGAGCCGCGAGACATCCCATGACCCTCTGTACGCCCTTCAAGTCCTTGATGGGTCCCATGCTGGTGATGGCTGCAATCTTCTCCGGGTTGGCTTCGATGCCCCGCTCGGAGACGATGAACCCCAAGAGCATGCCTCGGGGTACCCCGAAGACACACTTTTCGGTATTGAGCTTCACGCCTTTCGCCTTGAGACATCAGAATGTCACTTCAAGGCCGGAAAGGAGGTCGGAGGCTTTCCTCGTCTTGACTACGATGTCATCTACGTAGGCCTCGACCGTCCGGCCAATGTGTTCGCCGAACACATGGTTCATGCACCGCTGGTACGTCGCACCCGCATTCCTCAAGCCGAACGGCATGGTGACATAGCAGTACATGCCGAAGGGTGTGATGAAAGAAGTCGCGAGCTGGTCAGACTCTTTCATCCTGATTTGGTGATACCCGGAGTAGGCATCAAGGAAAGACAGGGTTTCGCACCCAGCAGTGGAATCCACGATTTGATCGATGCGAGGTAGAGGGTAGGGAACCTTCGGACATGCTTTGTTTAGACCAGTGTAGTCTACACACATCCGCCATTTCCCTCCTTTCTTTATCACAAGCACAGGGTTGGCTAGCCATTCGGGATGGAATACCTCTTTGATGAACCCTGCCGCCATTAGCTTGTGGATCTCCTCGCCTATGGCTCTGTGCTTTTCTTCGTCGAATCGGCGCAGAGGCTGCTTGACGGGTCGGGCTCCGGCTCGGATATCCAGCGAGTGCTCGGCGACATCCCTCGGTATGCCAGGCATGTCCGAGGGACTCCACGCGAAGACGTCGGCGTTCGCGCGAAGAAAGTCGACGAGGACCGCTTCCTATTTGGGATCGAGCTCGGAGCCGATCCGGACTTGCTTGGAGGCGTCGCTGCTGGGGTCGAGGGGGACGGACTTAACCGTCTCCGCTGGCTCGAAGTTGCCGGCATGACGCTTCATGTCTGGCACCTCCTTAGAGAGGCTCTCCAGGTCGGCGATGAGGGCCTCGGACTCGGCGAGGGCCTCGGCGTACTCCACGCACTCCACGTTGCATTCGAACGCGTGTTTGTACGTGGGGCCTACGGTGATGACCCCGTTGGGGCCCGGCATCTTGAGCTTGAGGTAGGTGTAGTTGGGGACGGCCATGAACTTCGCGTAGCATGGCCTTCCAAGTACCGCGTGGTAGGTTCCTCGGAACCCGACCACCTCGAACGTCAAGGTCTCCCTTCGGAAGTTGGAGGGTGTTCCGAAGCAGACGGGAAGGTCGAGTTGTCCGAGGGGCTGGACGCGCTTCCCGGGGATGATCCCGTGGAAAGGCGCAGCGCCTGCCCGGACCAAGGACAGATCAACACGCAGAAGCCCGAGGGTCTCAGCGGCGTAGATGATGTTGAGGCTGCTGCCTCCGTCCATGAGGACCTTTGTGAGCCTGACGTCGCCGCTGACGGGGTCGACGACGAGCGGGTATTTCCCCGGGCTCGGCACGTGGTCGGGGTGGTCGGCTTGGTCAAAGGTGATGGGCTTGTCGGACCAGTCTAGGTAGACTGGCGCCGCCACCTTCACCGAACAGACCTCCCGGCGCTCTTGCTTGCGGTGCCGAGCCGAGGCGTTCGCCGTTTGCCCACCGTAGATCATGAAGCAGTCGCGGACCTCGGGGAACTCTCCTGCCTGGTGATCTTCCTTCTTGTCTTCGTCGCGGGCCCTGCCACCCTCCGCGGGTGGCCCGGCCCTGTGGAAGTGGCACCGAAGCATGACGCACTCCTCAAGGGTGTGCTTGACGGGCCCCTGGTGATAGGGGCACGACTCCTTGAGCATCTTGTCGAAGAGGTTGGCACCTCCGGGGGGTTTCCGAGGGTTCTTGTACTTGGCGGCGGCGACAAGATCCGCGTCGGTGGCGTCGCGTTTCGCTTGCTACTTCTTCTTGCCCTTCTTCTTGGCGCCGCGCTGAGTTGACGCCTCGGGGGCATCTTCCGGTGGGCGGCCCTAGGGCAGCTTGTCCTTCCGGAAGATAGCCTCGACCGCCTCCTGGCCAGAGGCGAACTTGGTGGCGATGTCCATCAGCTCGCTCGCCCTGGTGGGGGTCTTGCGACCCAGCTTGCTCACCAGGTCGCGGCAGGTGGTGCCGGCGAGGAATGCGCCGATGACATCCGAGTCGGTGATGTTGGGCAGCTCGGTGCGCTGCTTCGAGAATCGTCAGATGTAGTCCCGGAGAGACTCTCCCGGCTGCTGTCGGCAGCTTCGGAGGTCCCAGGAATTCCCAGGGCGCACGTACGTGCCCTGGAAATTGCTGGCGAAGGCTTGGACCAGGTCGTCCCAGTTGGAGATCTGCCTCGGAGGCAGGTGCTCCAACCAGGCGCGAGCGGTGTCGGAGAGGAACAGGGGGAGGTTGCGGATGATGAGGTTGTCATCGTCCATTCCACCCAGTTGGCAGGCCAGCCGGTAGTCCGTGAGCCACAATTCTGGTCTCGTCTCCCCCGAGTACTTTGTGATAGTAGTCGGGGGTCGGAACCGGGTCGGGAACGGCGCCCGTCGTATGGCCCGGCTGAAAGCCTGCGGACCGGGTGGTTCGGGCGAGGGACTCCGATCCTCCCCGCTGTCGTAGTGTCCTCCACGCCTGGGGTGGTAGCCTCGGCGCACCCTCTCGTCGAGGTGGGCCTGACGGTCGCGGTGATGGTGCTCGTTGCCGAGGCGACCCGGGGCCGCATGCGCTGTGTTGCGCGTGCGCCCGGTGTGGACCGAGGCTTCCCGCACGAATCGGGAAGTCGCGGCATGATGTTCCGAGGGGTACCCCTGCCTTCGGGAGGCGGAGCTCTCGGCCCGTCGGACCGCGACGCCTTCCAAGAGATTCTTGAGCTCTCCCTGGATTCGCCGCCCCTCGGTGGTTGATGGCTCTGGCATCGCACGGAGAAGCATGGCTGCTGCAGCCAGGTTCTGGCCGACCCCACTGGATGTGGGTGGCGGCCTGACCCTGACATCATCGGCGATGCGGTGCTGGAAGCCCTGGGGTAGATGACGCATTTCTCCGGCCGGAGGTCGGCCCGCCCATTCCTGCCCGACGTCCCAGCGGATCGGCTCAAGCGCTCCTGCTCCCTCGTCGAGCCTGGCCTGCACCCCGCGGATTTGCTCGAGCTGTGGGTCATGGCCCCCCGCCTGAACGGGGACCACAGCTAGCTCCCGTGGGATGTCAACGCGAGGCACCGGCCTAGGGAGATCACCGTCCTCCGGCATACCGAGATGGTTGCCTTCAGAGGGACCCCCTAGATCGACGTGGAAACATTCGCGGCTTGGCCACAGTCCTCGTCGCCGAGGCTACGGCTACCGTCGGAACAGTCGGAAAGGCAGTAGTCGCATGCGGTCATAAAGTCCCGCATGGCACTGGGGTTGCCAAGTCCAGAGAAATCCCAACGGAAGTCGGGCACGTCGTCTTCCTCGAACCCAGAGGGCCCGTAGGTCAAGACGTCCGTTAGCCGGTCCCAGAGTGACCGCATACGATACCCCAGAGGGTTTGGACTCGCCTCTACGAGAGCGTCCGCCAAAGCGAAGCCGCTTGGCGGGTCGAGGCTGAATCCGAAAGGCGTGATATGGGAATCGATCGGTACCTCTTGGTCGACGGGCGGTGATGAAGTCACGTCGGGGACTGACTGCACCGTCGTCTCAGGTACGAGGGTGACGTCCAGCAAGCCTTTCGCGAGCGTGCTGGCGTCGTCCGTTTGCCCGGAATTGGCGTGTCACGGGGAGACGGCGCTCGTCTTCGTCTCAAACGCGAGGTCGATGCCCGACGTGCCCCCCGTTGGGGCGCAGGTGCCGTCGACTCGCTCGACAGCCGACGAGGCGCTGCCTCCCGCTTGGCATTGGTTGCCCCGCCTCCTCCTCCGTCGGCGGGGGAGAGGACGGGGTGAGCTCGAATGTTGTTCTTCCACCACGCGGGGAAGACGTCGTCGATTCCGCCGCCGGCGGGCGAGCTGTCGGCTGCCATTGTCGCTGTCGCACGGCGGTGGAAGGAGTATCATGTCGTAGCTGCCGTCGAGGGACATGAACTCAAGACTCCCGAAACGGAGCACCGTCCCGGGCCGGAGAGGTTGCTGGAGACTGCCCATCTGGAGCTTGACGGGAAGCTGTTCGTCAACACGCAGCAGGCCCTACCTGGCGCGCCAACTGTCGGCGTTTCGAGACCGGGGGGTCCCTGGGCCGACGAGTGAAATGTCGCCGCGTGCCCCAGCCCAGATGGGTCGGCGCGAGGCCGAGCGCAAAGGGGGGAAGTGAGGTGGCCGGAGACGGGCGTGAGAGAGGTGGAAATTCCGCGGCCTTCGTGTTCGTCCCGCGCCCAGGTCGGGTGCGCTTGCAGTAGGGGGTTACAAGCGTCCACGCGGGAGAGGGAGCGAACGGCCTCACGCGAGCGCCTGTCTCGTCCTCGTCCCCGCGCGGCCAACCCTCTGTAAGAGGGCCCTGGTCCTTCCTTTTATAGGCGTAAGGAGAGGATCCAGGTGTACAATGGGGGTGTAGCAGAGTGCTACGTGTCTAGCGGAGGAGAGCTAGCGCCCTAAGTACATGCCGTCGTGGCAGCCGGAGAGGTTTTAGCACCCGGTTCGTGTGATGTCGTGGCCGTCGGAGGAGCGCCGGAGCCTGGCGGAAGGACAGCTGTCGGGGCTGTCGAGTCCTTGCTGACGTCCTCTTGCTTTCGTAAGGGGGCGGAGAGCTGCCGTCGTCAGGGAGCGTGCGGGGCGCCATCATTGCCTATCTAGCGGAGCGAGCCCGATGGGACGCCGGTCTTGTTCCCCGTAGCCCGAGTCAGCTTAGGGTAGGGTAATGATGGCGCCTCCTGTCGACGTGGCCGGTCCGCGCCCTAGGTTGGGCGATGTGGAGGCTCCTCCGAGGTTGAGGTTGAGTCTGTCTTCCGTGGCCGTGGTCGAGTCCGAGGCCCTGGGTCAGGCGAGGCGGAGACCGTCGGCTGAGGCCAGGGCTGAGTCCGAGCCCTGGGGTCGGGCGAAGCAGAGTTCGTCGTCTTCTGGGGCTGAGCCCAAGTCCGAGCCCTGGGTCGGGCGGAGCGGAGTTCGCCGTCTTCTGGGGCTTAGCCCGAGTCCGAGCCCTGGGTCGGGCGGAGCGGAGTTCGCCGTCTTCCGGGGCTTAGCCCGAGTCCGAGCCCTGGGTCGGGCGGAGCGGAGTTCGCCGTCTTCCGGGGCTTAGCCCCAGTCCAAGCCCTGGGTCGGGCGGAGCGGAGTTCGCCGTCTTCCGGGGCTTAGCCCGAGTCCGAGCCCTGGGTCGGGCGGTGCGGAGCTTTCTATGGTGCCTGAGGTCGGGCCTGACTGCCTGTCAGCCTCACTCTGTCAAGTGGCACTGCGGTCGGTGCGGCGCAGGCGGCGCTGTCCTTCTGTCAGGTCGGTCAGTGAACCGGCGAAGTGACTGCGGTCACTTCGGCTCTGTTGACTGAAGGGCGCACGTCAGGATAAAGGTGTCAGGCCACCTTTGCATTAAATGCTCCTGCGATTTGGTCGGTCGGCGCGGTGATTTGGTCAGGGTTGCTTCTTGGCGAAGACAGGGCCTCGGGCAAGCCGGAAGTATGTTCGTCGCTGGAGGGGGGCCTCGGGCGAGACGGAGATCCTCCGGGGTCGGCTGCCCTTGTCCGAGGCTAGGCTCGGGCGAGGCGTGATCGAGTCCCTCGAATGGACCGATCCCTGACTTAATCGCACCCATCAGGCCTTTGCAGCTTTATGCTGATGGGGTTACCAGCTGAGAATTAGGAGCCTTGAGGGTACCCCTAATTATGGTCCCCGACATATCTTAAAGGATATCCTAAGGGGGTAAGTGTGAAAAAACATAATAGACGTATCTTGATGAAGGAACGTCTCTAGCACGCTTATCTAAGTCTGCATACAGTTAAACTCATACAACCCATATAAATGAGCCGTATCTTGAGGAGTTCTAGTAAATAAGATACAAAACTTAGATATATATTGGGTTGTATGAACGAGTTGCTTAAGTGCATCTAGTGTCTGGAGAACCGTTACATAGTATCTAGGTTGCGCATGCCCTTACTAGTGTTGATAGAGCTAATTTAATACATTTCTTGGTCTCTAAACAAGCGATGATTACGCCTTAGAGCAAGGTTAATAGTATAGCCTATAGCAGGCTTTATGATGTTTTCATGTTACATATAACCAACTAAAAGCCTAGGCATATAATGATTCACTCATGATACAATTTATACATTTAATATTCGGTTGGATGAGCCGGCTTCCCTTCTCTACTTCCATATGGTCGTATATCTGACGTGACATATTTTATAATATACCTACATCAATTTATTATACTTGCTCTTATACACTTGGACGAGGGAGTAATATTGTTCTCCACTGAAGTGTTGAACGAGTGGTTAGCGAATTCCAAGGAGGATTATGAAGGCGAAATACTGAAATTGTTATTGCAAATATAGAATATTGGCCCATTCTTTATTTCTGAAAGGCGATATTTATAATTTATAGTGCCTAGATTACAACACGTGGGCTAAAATGCACCTAGTACTGCTGTTGGATCCTAAGCATATTTAGAAATGATAATGGGTAAATACTTACCAGGTATTATTAGGGTTGGAAACAAACCGAGCCGAGCTCGGTTCGGCTCGGTCTGGCTTGGTGGATGACCAAGCTCGGCTTCCCAACTGTGTGAGCTCATGGATGAGGCTCGACTCGGCTTGAAGTTGGTTCGGCTCGGTCTGGCTTGGTGGATGACCAAGCTCGGCTTCCCTACTGTGTGAGCTCATGGATGAGGCTCGACTCGGCTTGAAGTTGGTTCGACTCGTGAGCCACACATTGGTAAATATAATTCTGATATATATTAAATTAATAGTATTTAAATATAAAATATAGAATCATTATGTAATATTATGAGCAATCTAAAATTTAAAATGTCATATATCCATCATCAAAGACTAATAAATGAACCAATAATCCATTATGAACCTACAGATTGATTAATTCAGCACAATTGGCGTAGCTCGTAAGCCGGCTCGCGAGCTAGAACGGCTCGTTTCAACTCACTTGACCAACGAGTCTAAAATACAGGCTCGGCTCGCTCGAGGCTCGTGAGTCGCTCTGAGCTTGAGCCGGCTCGCCACTCGCGAGCCTGGAGCTTATTTTTCATCCCTAGGTATCACTATCTAATACCCATACCCACAACAGAAAATAACCCCGTCAGGTCACCCATATCGACTAGCAGATATGGATTTACCACCATACCCATACCCGTGTGGGTATGGGTCACCCGTACCCGCAAAGATTAAACATATATCAAAATAGTACATTACACAAACATTAAGTATATCCATCTAAATACCATTACAAAATTCTATCATCATTCAATTATCCATTCAACATCACCATATATAATTGGATAAAGTAGCAACACTAGGATAATATCACATAACACATTACATGTTCCATTACATGGTTATCAAATGGTTGTTATGCCTTCCATGACATTATTTCCCAAAAGGTTATTAAATAGTCAAAAGAAGATGAGTTACTGAAGCCCAAGTTCATGTTTTTAGGCAAGTTTATATTGTGTATTTTATACCTATATATGGGTTAATGGGTATGTGTGAGGGTCGAACGTTCTAATACATGTTTATCCATTGAGTGAAAGTTTTTGCCCAATAAAAAACTCATGGATAGAATATTTAGTCCATATACATATCTAACGAAGTAGATGAGTATCGGATCGGGGTACCCATTGCTGTCTCTAAACGTATTCGTGGTACATAGGGGCATTTTGGTCTTTGTAAAATAAGGCGTACAGGAACCGAAGCTGGATTCGAGTTCCTAGATTGACGGTCCTTCACTGCAAGCCTTCACTTGAGGCCTTGGGCGCTGCTCGTGAGTCGTGACTACTACCTGAGACTGTTCTTGCTGGGCCCTTTGTTGGCTCATCACCCCTCGTCGGGCCTTCCCGAAGGTACATCTTTGTTGGACCTCAACAATGGTCTCGCTGGGCCTCTTCGCGACGCTCGTACATGGCGCCGTGTTGTGTGCGTAGGTATATATATGCAGAGCATGCATGGTGGTGATGGGGACAATTATTATTCCTTTGTGCCTGGTGACAAATTACGTACAGGAGGCCGGGCTGAGTTGTCGTCGTTCTCTGGTTGGTACGGCTGAGCTTTCACCAGGGTATGTTTCGGGTTCAACTAGCACGATCGAGCAGATAGATCGGTCTCTCATCATTGTTCTCTTGCCTAGGTCAATCAGGTTTCCAATCCAACGCCTTTGTTGAAAAGCAGTCACCTGCTGTTAATTTCGTTAATTAGTTAGTCCTTCATTCGGAATCTATGCACACACATCTATACGCAAGCAACGCAACCGAATGGCGACTCTCAATATGTCATCAGATGGAGATGTCACGACGACGCAACAGGCCAGGCACACAGCCACTCGTCGGGCAGCAGCATAAAGTTACTACTCGTCACCCGCGGCGGAGCGACGCATTACCACTATCGTGCACATGTGTGTGTAGTGTACATTTCACTCGCCAATCAAGTCACGAGTTCGAGAGAACAGCTGGATCGTCGGAGGGACGATCGATCGGTGCGGTTTGTCCGTAGCGTCGTCGATTGCGAACCTTCGCCGGCCGACCAGAGGCGATAACGCATCGCTCGCGCGCGCGGTCACGGCCTCATCTCACGGAGTAGCTCTTTCAGGGATTGTTGCATAGGGATCCCCCAATCCATCCATCCCTAGCTGAACAGTCTCTCATGGGCGCGCATGAGATCAGATCCTCCGATGTGTATGTCATTCCAGTTTCTCATGCGCGCACAGCTATGGGCCGCTGCTGGGCTCATCTCGAATAAGAGCTTCTGATATTTAACACGTAGAAGATATATAATGCTCCTCATTTTGTTTAATACTTAAGTTTAAGTTTAAGTTTATTATTAGCAACTTTAATTTTTATTTTATGTTTATAGTATAAGTTTAATACTCTCATACAAATCGCAAAAGCAATAAAAAAAAGGTGAGGCGTGGAGCCAAAAAGGTCGCACCCGGGACGCTGACGAAGAAACAAACACTAGTAACCAGTTGAGTACAAAGAAGATATATGCTAGTGAAGGGAAAGGACTGTGTCTAATAAGGGTAATACTGGAAACTAGGCTGCTAATTAAACGCTTCTTGGTTTGTGCAATCATGTCCAAAACGACTATTTTATAGAAATCGGAGTTAACTTGTATGCACTGTTTAAATAAAATTTAAGTTTGAGTTTTTAGTTTTAGTATTAAATTTCTGTTTACAAAATCATTTTATGTTTTGTTTGTGACCTATATTAAGTGTTGTATTAATTTACATTTAATTCAAGTTATATATACACGTATATATCCACACTGTATAATATGGCCATCTCTAACTAAATGAAACCAATAAGAAGTTTAATTGGAGACTACTCATAGTTAATATATGACTAATGTTGACTTTAATTATGAGTTATCGAGATGAATTTTGTTTGTTTTCTTCTCATGGGTGATGTAAATTAATTTTTTTAGCATGCTATTAATTTTAACCAAAATTGATTTAACTACATCTTCTTTACTACTCTATAAGGCTTTAGTGTAGACTTCACAATCGTGCACCATGTTCTGCCGCACAATCCTCTCCCTCCACTCCTCATCGCACGGATGTGCTCCCACCACGCCACAGCCGCTCTCAATTGCTCCCCCCACCGCGCTAGAGCCGCAATCCACGCCTCCCCACCGCACCCTTCCATCCATGGCGGTCGCCGCAATCCAAGCCTCCCCCACCGCGCCAGATCCCTCGGCCCGGCCTCGCTTGCTCCTCACCACACCGTCGTCGTCTTCCTTCCCATGCCACCACCTTTTTCCTTCCCTGTTAGGCGTGTTCTGCCTCTCCTCTCTATAGCTGGGCAGTTGAGCTTCTCTCCCACTGGCTTCACATCCGCCAACGAGCCGCGCCTCCACCGCCGCCTGCTCGGACCGGCGGGATCCAGCTCCCCCACGCGGTCTCATCCCATCCATCAGCCCGGATCTCGCGTCCCGCTCCCTCTGAGGACCCTATCGTCCTCCTCCTTCACCGCCGCTGGGACCTCCTTCGAGAAGAGGAGCATCGACCTCGTGGACCACGGTCGGTATGGGGCTGCGCATCCACGAGCGCCGGGCATGGCCACCCGATCGGCGGCAGCCATCAAGCTGGAGGGGAGGAGGTCACAACAGCAGCTAGATCTGGTCAGCGACGAGGAGCGAGCGGGAGCGGACGACAGGCACGTATCGCCCAACCTCTCTCAACCTCACGCCTCCCCCTCTCTTCGTCTTTCCCTCAACAACACGCAAAACCCTAGCTCGATCCCCACTCTCCCAGGTGTTCGCGCTCCCACCACCCGCCTTTGTCCAGATCTGCCTTCGCGCGCTCCGGGGTAGGGGCGGCGATGGCGGTGCCACGGGCGCCGAGTCCCACGACTGCCGCGTCGCCACCTCGAGCCGAACCCACCTCCTGCCTTCGGCACCGCCGCTCTCGCGCCCGTCGCGCCCTCCTGGTTCTCTTTGACAGGGTGTCGCAGCTCCACGCGTTGGCCTCCAGCTCTGCCCTCGACTAGGTGCCTTAGCGCAAGTTGTGTCGTCCCCGGCTCCCTCTTCCCTAGCCAACACAGTCGGCGGCTCACACACCGCACCTCCCTCCTATCGGTTGTGCAGTCGCCTCCCCTCGTCTCCTCCATCGCCACCTCTCCTTGCTCGCTCCCTAAGTCCCCACCACCGCTGACCCCTCCCCTCCCTTGTGGTCGCCGTGCAACGAACTGGTTGGGCTACCGCTGCCGCCCTACAGAAGGGGTTGAGGCCTTCACGGGTCTCTTCATTGGCCACGAGCATCCACCAGGTATTCCCAGTTCTTCGCTTTGCATTCTGCTGTGCAAAACTGAACATCCAAATCCACTAGGTCCACGCCTTGGTGGGTATGCAATGCGTCAATGAAAAAACCATTTCTTCAGTCCTGTAATGTTGTTCTGTTGTAGTAGCTCATGCTTGCCTAGTTTTCTGAACTGGACTTCAGATGCAAATTGATGGAATGGTTTTATGCTTATGTTTAACCATGTATTATGGGATTGTTGCGTACCTGACTGTTCCTGAACTTGGCTGGATGCTTGATTATGACCAGCTCTAGAGACTGGCTCTATATGGCTTATATAATGTTATTTTTGGGAAAGTATCATACAACCGGTTTTACAAATGTCTCATTTTCTATACTAAATATTTTTATTATTTTTATCATACTATAAGGCAATCAGAGCAGATGGACAGACACAATTGAGCCATGAAATAGCTTGGAGCTAAGTCAGAGGAGTGCTGCTGCTGGACTAAGGTGTGAGCTCTATTGAGGTTTAACAGAACAGATCCATGTTGTTTTTGTGTTGCTTTGGTAATTTATTGAAGAACATTTCCCTTTTCATCAAAGGCCGATTGGAGCAGTGGTCTTCATGCAACGGGGTGTCCTGAAGGTTTGCTTGAGGACTACTGACAGTATAGTTAATACATCAGAGATTGCAAAGGTGTGCCACCATCGTAATTATGTTCTTTTTAACTATGCATGGCCTTTTAGTTGGATATGATCGTTCATCTCTGCCACATCATAAAAATGTAGGCATATGGCGGAGGTGGAAAACGAAGTTCGAGTTCATTCACTCTAAGAATGGATGAGTTCAACATCTGGACTTCAGTGAACTCATGAATTGAACTGGAGAGGTCACATAGTGTTCATACTGTGGGAACTCGCAACCAGCTCATCTGGGCATGGATCCCCTCAGTGGTGAACATGTGAAGATGGGGTGGTCTTTTTGTGCTCCGGTATGAGAGGAAGGAAAAAAAATCTTAGTCTAACCTACCATGTTGATATGAGCTTACAGGAGAATAATCTCTTCGATATGAATGACTAGAGAGCAATTTGGAGGCATAATGCTTAAGCCGTTCAAGAGAAGATTTGATGCCTTTAAATGAAAGGTTTGCTGGTACATGAAAAGACGTATTTTATGCTCTTTCTAATCTTTCTCCAGTAGACCTATGTGCTTAATTTTAGAGATGATAAGGGTGGTGCGGGCCGAAGATCTGTCATACTCCTAGGGGCCAATTATAGCTTACACTTATGTTGTTATTAGTTTTGAATGCTGAACATACATGGAGATGCGTAGCTCAGCTTAGCTTGGATATAACTTGGTTTCTATCCAAACTAATACTTTGCTCCGTAGGGAATGCATCTGGCAATGGAAATTGTTGTCAAGCTCCAGTAGCAGAAAGGATCATCTTCAATTATTGTAATCCTGCTCCTTAATAATACATTCTTGGATCTTGCTCTGGGCTTAAAAAATCTGCATCACCAAATTGTTCCTCGTTGCGAGCAATTATGTAATACAGAACCTTAGAAACTGGAAATGTTTATTCCATTCCGGTAATTTGGGAATGATCTGTGTTAAAATCCTTTTTAAGTGCCATACCACGCACTATTTTTCTGTTCCTCAACTCTATCGATCCCATAACCTATTTCTGTTAACTGGTTACTAAGGACATGTACAATCCATATAAGAGCTTGTTTGGTTATTATGGTTCCATTTGGATTGGATAGGATTAAGATAGATTTTAACTTGTTTGGTTATAATGTAGGTAAATACTCGTGCGTTGCAACGTAGAAAAATAGTGTAACATGGTATTTACCAATAACATGGTATTTACCTATATTTAGCTTGTTTGGTTATAATGAGATTTATATTTAAAATGCATCATCATTATCATTGTTGCTTACATGTGATTTTTCAATCTCAACTTATTTATGAAAGGCATGTATTCAAGGTCTCCTTTTGATGGTCTGTGGTGCTTGGGGTATGAACTGGCATTATGATGTGTGCACACAAAACTTGTTTTTTCAGCTTGACTTTCACTGTCCTTGAGCAAGTTGCTTTGCCTATTTTACTTCATTAATAACATTTTTTATAATATTAACCTCCAAATATAGTTAGTATGCTCTATCTTATGTTTTGTTTTCTACATTATTCTTTGGTCATCTAATTATGTTGTTTAGGTCAGAATTTGTCTCAAGCAAGGATTGGCGGCACGGGGATGAGTTCAGAATCTGATCCATCACTAAATGCCCAACATTAGAGCATGGCAAGGGCACCATTAGAATTAGTTGGGAACTTGCCTCCTATGGGGAGGTAAGCATATGATGTCATACTGATGTGCCATTCTTATCTTATACATGTATTTGTTTTTGGCATCAGATATTTAGATGTGAGTGTAACATATTACTTTGAAATTGCCAGACCAGTCTCTTCATCGCAACAAGTATTAGGTTTGTGCACTGGTGATCATTTCAGTTTATGATATGTAGCTTTGTTGTTCCAAATTCTAAAATAGGTGCCTTTTTATATGTACTTTCAGATCCTAGAGGGGGGTCTTCAGCTTCCAACACAAGGAAAGATGAGCACAACTGGAGATACGATACCACCGATGATATAACTGAAGAGATATTGTGGGCATCGAGTGCTCTAAAAAGTGTTTAGCTAGACCGTAAATCTTGGAATCTGCCGACATCTTGGAGGTAGGTAGGACTGTTGTTTGACTAATCACCTGCCATCATAATAATGTTCTGTGTTTCCTTCGATGCATGACTAAATTTCTGTTGGTGTAGTGTTGAACTTTCAGTACAAGAAAGTTGATTGCCGCACGGCATGCAGCCGCTTCACGCCACCCAACGTTGGCTGCACGGTGACCGTGCCTAGGTCCACGCTCCGCTTGTCTTCGACGAAGACCACTGGCACCATGGTGTCCACGGGCGAGGCCGCAGCCGAGTCACTCATCAAATATGATGAAGGTATCAATGTGAATCTTGATTACTATTGCCACCTGTTGTTCGAGTAACTTTATTGTTTCTTGTCTTTATAAATGTGAAAAGACTTATATTGATGTGACTTCTGATAATCATGAAGAATTGTGTTGATAATCATGAACACCCTTTAATAATTTAAGGCGCAAGATCTGAAGAATTGAATCTGCGGGGATGTCATCTAAATAAATAATTTAACTGGGATGTTCTAATGAGTCAGACCATGGATCTCTCTGGATTCACGAGAGTGTTGGAAAATCAAATGTGTATGATGATAGGTTTGTTGCCGACATATAAGATGCACATAATTATAAATTATAGCCTTTTGGTTTGGACGTGGCTATGGACATATTGGAATTTCTGCTTGTGACAGGATATTTGCTCTGGCAACTGTTTTAAGTTCTGTTCTGGTCTACAATCTTCCTAAAACAGTGAGTTCCTATCTTATGATGCCTCAGGGCTTCACCACCTCTTGTTTATTTGATAGGAGTTAAAATTTACTTACTTTTGGCGACAGATTCGTGAAGCCGATATATCGAGACTTTCATTTGCCGTCGAAATTGTTGAAGAATTCTATGTAAGGTTTGCTTCCTGCTATTTCTGATTCGAGCTTCTCATTGTACCCAGTTTGTCCTTTGCTAACATATTTCCATTTTGCCCTTTGGCTTGTGGTAAACTAGAGTCAAGGTAAAACTTCACTAACCTACGTCTCAGATTTATGAAATATAGAAGTATATCAAAATCATGTTGTGGGGCTCTGCAGGGGCAAGATGTTGCTTTTGAGCCAGCCAAACTTCTGTGGTTGATCCAGAGGGATTTTCTCCGTAAGTTGTTTCTTGTAACGCATATGATTTTTTTTGTTTGGATCATACAGTATTTATTCTGTCCTGGGAATGCATATAATTTGATAATCGGTCACAGATCAGATCATAATCATCATCATTATGTAGACAGTGTTGCCCAACTGTGTTATAACCGGGCCGGAGTACACTGCAGATTGGGCTAGCCATATCTAGCGTTGCAAGTTTGGGACTTGGGAGGCTTCTTCGACGGAGCAAAAGTGTAAGTGGCATTGTTTAGTTGAGATTTTTTTTTCTATTTTAATATTTTTCAAAGAAAATTGAAAAGCAATCCCGACAAAATCTTATTTCCATGAATAAATCATTTGGCTCTTCATCTAGGTGAGGGAAAAAAAACTTTTATTAGGAAGTGCATTTACTAAGGAAAAGCTTGTCACGATGTTGTTGAATTGCTACGATTTTGATATATCATATGGTTAAAAAACAGTCATCACATTAGTTATTAGATCTCCGTGCAGGGATCGCTCCATGTCACTTTTTCTTAGTTCAACTTATATTAAGTTACTTTTACTGTTCGTGCTAGCCAATTGAGTTTTTGTACTAAAAAAGTATGTTACATTAGCTGCTTCAGATTCCTTTTCTTCGGATTTAAACATGTTGATTTATACTGAAAATGCTCCTGTCTCCAACTTGTTTCTCTCAGTTGTGTGTTGTATCCAACTTTTACTGGTTTTAAAATAATAAATATGGCAAATGACTTTTCTAAATCAAGTGGTAATTTCTCGGGTGTGGCGACAACAAAAATAAAAACTTGATATTGTCTTGTTTATTGCAGGCCTTGAAAGTTCATAAGCTTGACCCTACATTGTTTCCAAACGGCCAAACTGGTGCCTTAACTGGCTTCACCTAGGTGATGGAAAGAAGGCTTTGCTTGTTATAGAATGTATCTGCACCGGAATTCGGGGAAGGCCTGCTACCGGCAAGGAGCTGCCATGATGTTTTTGGAGATGCAATGACAAAAGATTACATACAGTTTAACATTGAGAATCCTATATATGTAATTGTTCTTTCTCAGATCTGTGTTGTACATTTCAAAGTAGAGCTATGATGAGTTGTTAAATGTTGTAAGTTTATCATGTAAACAGTTATAAATTCTTTGCTATATGATTTATAGAAACCGTAGCAACGCACGGGCACATACCTAGTGAAACCAATAAGAAGTTTAATTGGAGACTACTCATAGTTAATATATGACTAATGTTGACTTTAATTATGAGTTATCGAGATGAATTTTGTTTGTTTTCTTCTCATGGGTGATGTAAATTAATTTTTTTAGCATGCTATTAATTTTAACCAAAATTGATTTAACTACATGCTTTAATGTAAGTATATCTTATATAAAACTTACTAATTGGCACTAATTATCCTACTTGGAATAAGCAAGTGCATGACATTGACAAGGAGTTGGAGATCAAAATTGTAATCTTATATGGAGATGTGTGTACTTGCCCAGCCCAATAAATAGATGACCAATATAATGTAGGCATCGACTATTTTTCATAATCTTGAGCCTGTAGCGTCATCACCTAGACAGTCTCCAGAGGTATAGTGATGCCGAAGTGAATAAGAATGTTTCTTCTTTTATCATTCGCTTTCTGGCTCTCGCTCTCGCAATATTACTATTAAAAATTTTACACATGTGATGCTAAATTAGCTTATTACTGCTTGCTTCGTGTATCATCTATTATTCACATATGATGATTACGTTACTTCCTACATTTACTTTGCATATCCTTCGATCACATAAGTAACTACGTCATTTACCCTTCGACGCCTTCGAGGGGGAGAAAATAGCCACGAAGTTATATTTGGCATGATTGGTTCCCCGCTCGCGTTCATCCACACTCTCCGCATGCGTTGACCGAGTGTGGAACAGTGTTTGGTTTCCTGTATACACGGTGCCGAAGACTACACCCGTAGCTGCATGGTAAACTAGAAATAGCACATCGAACTGCATGCATAGATACACACAAAAATTCGGTTTATGGCGGGCCAAGCGCACATGAGCCATGCTCCGCTCATCCAGCTATCCAATCAGGTGCATTGCGATTTGCATTACTACATATATCAAGAACCGTGGACCTAAAAAAGTAAGAATTGATTATCTTAAACTTTGTTCTCCCTAAACCCTAATTTGAAGGGAGCTGATGTTGCCATATTGTTGTTCTTTTCAGAATCTCAACATGTACCTAACCCAACAACTTCGATGATAGCTTATGAGATAATTTAAAGCATACTATTCTATATTTTAATAAAAAGGAGGGAAAATACATTATTATGAGGAGTTAGTTTCATGTATATATTTTAAGATAACATGAGAATATGATATGATGCTATTTATATTGTGTTATGAGCTATGCTAAAAACGAAGAGTTAGTAACTGCTCGTCCTGTGGAGTACCCTCGGCTCGCGTCTTCGTCCGGCTTTCCGTTGGCCCTTGGCCAATCTGAAACTCTGATGAATTGCGTGGAGGGAATCACAGGCACAACGATAGCCGACGTACGCTGTCACAGGTCTCTTGCTTCGTGATGAGTTGGACGACCCTGGCCCTTCCGCGGTTCCACCCATATTGAGGTTGTGTGCAACTGACATGAGATCTCTACTTGAATGCTTGATCTCCCTGCGCGCCATGGACAAGATTGGGTGCTGCCGCTCCGTAGAGCCGCGCCATAGGCGGTAGGCCCGTAGCTGAGTGGCACAGTACTCGGATTTACGAGGAGGAATTTGATTTTTTTTTCCCGGAAAGTTTATGCTTGTGCATGCGTTGGTCATGAATCCGTTTTTTTTACGAGAGCTCGGTGCTGACATTTCTCGGCGCCAACACAAGGGTGCGGAGAGGCACGGCGGTGGAGAAACGCGAGCGCGGGGAGGCGGGGCAACCGGGATGCGACGGTGGAAACGGCACTAGAGCATGTATAATCCTATTTATTATGGGGTACTCCCTCCGTTTCTTTTTACTTGTCGCTGGATAGTTCAATTTTGCACTATCCAGCGACAACTAAAACAAAACGGAGGGAGTAGTTTCTAAAAATTCAAGAGATAGATTCTTTGCAAAAAGTTGTCTCTACATGATTTTTTTATACATATTATGTCTTGAGTCTTGACTGTATTTATGATCTAGACGTTCGAGTTATATCATCATGTAGTGTTTTAAGTGTACTTAAAAAACGGATTCAAAAGTTCTTATGGCATGTACGATCTTATTAATGTATTAATTGAGGTGTCTCTTCGGAAGTTTCTAGGAGTTTAAGTGGAAAAAAAACTCAAGAGACGGTGTGTTCGCGAAGAGCACGTCTGTCGGAGAGGGAATTCTCTGGCCGGGTGGCGGAGTGCACCCGTGTCGGGTACCGTAATTAGGGGTACCTCAACACTCCTAAACACGGCTGGTAACCACCATCAGCACAAACCGCAAAGACTGATGGGCGCGGTTCAGGTTAAGGCCTCGTCTACCAAGGGACGCAATCTCGCCCGAGCCCAGCCTCGGGCCGGAACTGTAGTCCCGGACGAATTCACGCCTCGCCCGAGGGCCTCCTCAGGTGGTGGGCGCACCCTCGACTCGCCCGAGCCCAGCCTCGGGCCGGAACTGTAGTCCCGGACGAATTCACGCCTCGCCCGAGGGCCTCCTCAGGTGGTGGGCGCACCCTCGACTCGCCCGAAGCCCAGCTCGGGCAGGCTTCGTTGTGAAGCAACCTTGGCCAAATCGCCTCGTCAACCGACCGTATCGCAGGCGCATTCAATGCGAGGATCGCCTGACACCTTATCCTGACACGCGTGCCTCAATCGGCAAGGTCGAAGTGACCGCAGTCACTTCGCCCTTTCACTGACCGACCTGATAGGAAAACAGTGTCGCTCGCCCCGCTCCGACTGTTGTGCCACCCACCAGGGTGAGACTGACAACAGCCAAGTTCAGCCTCGGGCGCAACAGGAAGCTCCGCCTCGCCCGACCTTAGGCCTCGACCTCAGCCTCGGCCTCGGGAGGAATCGCGTCCTCGCGCGACCCCGACCTCGGCCTCAGGAGAAGTCTCCGCCTCGCCCGACCTTGGGCTAGGACCGACCGCGCCACAGGGGATACATCATTACCCTACCCCTAGCTAGCTCAGGCTACAAGACCGGCGTCCCATCTGGCTCGCCCCGGTAACAGGTAATGATGGTTCTTCGCGTGCATCCATGACATAGGTGGTTCTCAGCCCCCTACGGAAGCAAGGAGATGTCAGTAGGATCCCAGCAACATCGACATTTGTACTTCTACAGGGCTCAGGCACTTCTCCGACGGCCACGTTATCGCGTACACAGGGCTCTAGCACCTCTCCGACAGCCACGTTGGCATGTACACAGGGCTCAGGCACCTCTCTGCCAGACACGTTAGCGCATAGCTACACCCCCCATTGTACACCTGGACCCTCTCCTTGCATCTATAAAAGGGAGGTCCAGGGCCTTCATGCGGGGGGTCGCGCGGGGGAACGAGCAAACGAACAGGCTCACTCTCTCTCTCTCTCTCTCGCGATCGCTTGTAACCCCTAATACGAGCACACCCCCCTAGTGTGAGATAATACGAGCCGCGCTTTCACCTTATGTTCCATCTCGCGCCAACCCATCTGGGCAGGGACAGACAACAACAAATTTACTGGTCGGTCCAGGGACCCCCCGGGTCCGAAACGCCGACAGTTGGCGCGCCAGGTAGGGGCCTGCTACGTGTTAACGAACACCTTCCCGTTGAGTTCCATATGGGTAGTATTCAGCAACCTCTTCAGCCCGGGACGGTGCTCCGCTTCGGGAGTCTCGAGTTCATGTCCCTCGACGGCAGCTACGACATGGTACTCCTCCCCCCGCAGTGCGACAGCAACAACGACGATCGTCAGCTCGCCCGGCGGCGACGAACTCGACGGTGTCTTCCCCCCGTGGCGGAAGAGCAGCATCCAGGTTTGTCCCGCCACCCTCCTCGCCGCAGGAGGAGGAGACGGGGCAACCGTGGCCAGGCAGGAGGCGGCACCTCGTCGGCTGTCGAGCGAGTCGATGACGCCGGCACCCCAGCGGGGGACATGTCGGGTGTTGCCCTCGCACCTGAGACAACGACGGATGTCGTTTCCCCGCGATGTGCCAACCTCAAGCGGACTGATGACGCCAGCACTCTCACGAAGGGCTTGCTGGGCGTTAGCCTCGTACCTGAGATGACGGTGCAATCCGCCCCCGACGCGACTTCACCACCGTCCATCGATCAAGAGGTACCGTCCGTTTTCCACCCTGTGCCTTTTAGATTCAGCTTCGATCCACCGAGTGACCCCGCTTCGGTGAGCGCTTTCGTAAAGGCATACCCTAACCTTCCGGGGTACCGCATGTGGTCATCCTGGGACCGACTGACGGCCATCTCAACCTACGGGCCCCCGGGTTCTGAGGAAGATGACGACCCCGACTCTGGTTGGGATTTCTCTGGGCTCCGTGATCCCAGTGCCATGCGAGACTTCATGACCGCATGTGACTACTGCCTCTCCGGTTGCTCAGATGATGGCCACAGCCTTGACGACGAGGGTTGTGGCCCAAGTCGCGAATGTTTCCACGTCGATCTAGGAGGTCACGACGAAGGCAACCACCTCGGTATGCCGGAGGATGATGATCCCCTTGTGCCTGCTTCTCGCGTTGACATCCTGCGGGAGCTAGATGTGGTCCCAGTCCCTGCGGGGGGTCAGGACACACAACTCGAGCAAATCCGCGAGATGCAGGCCAAGCTCGACGAGGAAGCAGGGCAACTTGTGCAGCTCCGGCAAAACATCGAGCAGGAGTGGGCAGGCCGAGCACTCGCCGGAGAAGCACGTCATCGAGCTCGGGACGTCCAACGTCGTATCGTTGACGATGCCAGGGCAAGGCTGCCCCCGACTGAAAGGGAATTAGGCTTTCACCCAGTTCCTAAATAATTTTGGTGGTTGAATTGCCCAACACAAATAATTGGACTAACTAGTTTGCTCAAGTGTATAGATTATACAGGTGTAAAAGGTTCACACTCAGCCAATAAAAAGACCAAAAGTTGGATTCAACAAAAGGAGCAAAGGGCCAACCGAAGGCATCTCTGGTCTGGCGCACCGGACTGTCCGGTGCACCAAAGGACTCCAACGCAAACTCGCCACCTTCGGGAATTTCCAGAGGCACTCGCGCTATAATTCACCGGACTGTCCGGTGTACACCGGACAGTGTCCGGTGCGCCATGGAGAAGCGGCCTCAGGAACTCGCCAGCTTCGGGAAACTCCAACGGCTAGTCCGCTAAAATTCACCGGACTGTCCGGTGTGCACCGGACTGTCCGGTGCGACTCCGGAGCAACGGCTATCTCCGCGCCAACGGCTCTCTGCCGCGCATTTAATGCGCGCAGAAGTCAGGCGCGCCCATACTCGCACACCGGACAGCAAACAGTACCTGTCCGGTGTGCACCGGACACCTAGGCGGGCCCACAAGTCAGAAGCTCCAACGGTCAGATTCCAACGGCAGTGATGACGTGGCAGGGGGCACCGGACTGTCCGGTGTGCACCGGACTGTCCGGTGCGCCATCGAGCAGTCAGCCCAGCCAACGGTCAAGTTTGGTGGTTGGGGCTATAAATACCCCAACCACCCCACCATTCATTGCATCCAAGTTTTCCACTTCTCAACCACTTACAAGAGCTAGGCATTCAATTCTAGACACACTCAAAGAGATCAAATCCTCTCCAATTCCATACAAACCCTAAGTGACTAGTGAGAGTGATTTGTCGTGTTCATTTGAGCTCTTGCGCTTGGATCGCTTTCTTTCTTTCTCACTTGCTCTTGTGATCAACACTCAATTGTAATCAAGGCAAGAGGCACCAATTGTGTGGTGGCCCTTGCGGGGAAGTTTTGTTCCCGGCTTTGATTTGAGAAGAGAAAGCTCACTCGGTCCGCAGGACCGTTTGAGAGAGGGAAGGGTTGAAAGAGACCCGGCCTTTGTGGCCTCCTCAACGGGGAGTAGGTTTGAGAGAACCGAACCTCGGTAAAACAAATCCACGTGTCTCACTTCATTATTCGCTTGCGATTTGTTTTGCGCCCTCTCTCACGGACTCTTTTATATTTCTAACGCTAACCCAGCTTGTAGTTGTGTTTATATTTGTAAATTTCAGTTTCGCCCTATTCACCCCCCCCCCTCTAGGCGACTATCAATTGGTATCAGAGCCCGGTGCTTCATTAGAGCCTAACCGCTCGAAGTGATGTCGGGAGATCACGCCAAGAAGGAGATGGAGACCGGCGAAAAGCCCACTACAAGCCACGGGAGCACTTCATCGGAAGAGTCCCGCACCAAGAGGAAGGAGAAGAAGAAGGACTCCTCCAAACGGAAGGAGAAAAATTCTTCCTCTTCTCACCACAAAGAGAAGAAGGAAAAATCTTCTTCTCACAAGCCGCATCAGAAAGGCGACAAGCACAAAAGGATGAGGAAAGTGGTCTACTACGAGACCGGCACTTCATCAACATCGACCTCCGACTCCGATGCGCCCTCCGTCACTTCTAAGCGCCAAGAGCGCAAGAAGTATAGTAAGATCCCCCTACGCTACCCTCACATTTCCAAACATACACCTTTACTTTCCGTCCCATTAGGCAAACCACCAACTTTTGATGGTGAAGATTACGCTAGGTGGAGCGATTTAATGCGATTTCATCTAACCTCGCTCCACAAAGGTATATGGGATGTTGTTGAGTTTGGTGCACAGGTACCGTCCGTAGGGGATGAGAACTATGATGAGGATGAGGTGGCCCAAATCGAGCACTTCAACTCTCAAGCAACAACAATACTCCTCGCCTCTCTAAGTAGAGAGGAGTATAACAAAGTACAAGGGTTGAAGAGCGCCAAGGAGATTTGGGATGTGCTCAAAACCGCGCACGAGGGAGACGAGCTCACTAAGATCACCAAGCGGGAAACGATCGAGGGGGAGCTCGATCGGTTCCGGCTTCGCAAAGGGGAGGAGCCACAACACATGTACAACCGGCTCAAGACCTTGGTGAATCAAGTGCGCAACCTCGGGAGCGTAAAGTGGGATGACCACGAGGTGGTTAAGGTTATTCTAAGATCTCTTATTTTCCTTAACCCTACTCAAGTTCAATTAATTCGTGGTAATCCTAGATATACTAAAATGACCCCCGAGGAAGTTATCGGGAATTTTGTAAGTTTTGAATGCATGATCGAAGGCTCGAGGAAGATCAACGAGCTTGATGAAGCCACCACATCCGAAGTTCAACCCGTTGCATTCAAGGCAACGGAGGAGAAGAAGGAGGAGTCTACTCCAAGTCGACAACCAATAGACGCCTCCAAGCTCGACAATGAGGAAATGGCGCTCGTCATCAAGAGCTTCCGCCAAATCCTCAAGCAAAGGAGGGGGAAGGACTACAAGTCCCGCTCCAAGAAGGTTTGCTACAAGTGTGGTAAGCCCGGTCATTTCATTGCTAAATGTCCTATATCTAGTGACAGTGACCGTGGTGACGACAAGAAGGGAAGGAGAAAGGAGAAGAAGAGGTACTACAAGAAAAAGGGCGGCGATGCTCATGTTTGTCGGGAGTGGGACTCCGACGAAAGCTCTAGCGACTCCTCCGACGACGAGGACGCCGCCAATATCGCCGTCACCAAGGGACTCCTCTTCCCCAACGTCGGCCACAAGTGCTTCATGGCAAAGGACGGCAAAAAGAAGGTTAAATCCAAATCCTCCACTAAATATGAATCTTCTAGTGATGATAATGCTAGTGGTGAGGAAGATGATTTGCATACTCTTTTTGCCAACCTTAACATGGAACAAAAAGAAAAATTAAATGAACTAATTAGTGCCATCCATGAGAAGGATGATCTCTTGGACTCCCAAGAGGACTTCCTAATCAAGGAAAATAAAAAACATGTTAAGGTTAAAAATGCTTACGCTCTACAAGTTGAAAAATGTGAAAAATTGTCTAGTGAGCTAAGCACTTGCCGTGAGATGATTGACAACCTTAGAAATGAAAATGCTAGTTTAAATGCTAAGGTTGATTCTCATATTTGTAATGTTTCAATTCCCAATCCTAGAGATAATAATGATGATTTGCTTGCTAGGATTGAAGAATTAAACACTTCTCTTGCTAGCCTTAGATTGGAGAATGAAAATTTGATTGCTAAGGCTAAAGATTTTGATGTTTGCAAAGTTACAATTGCCGATCTTAGAGATAAGAATGATATACTTCGTGCTAAGATTGTTGAACTTAATTCTTGCAAACCATCTACATCTACCATTGAGCATGTCACTATTTGTACTAGATGTAGAAATGTTGATATTGATGCTATTCATGATCATATGGCTTTAATTAAACAACAAAATGATCATATAGCAAAACTAGATGCTAAAATTGCCGAGCACAACCTAGAAAATGAGAAATTTAAATTTGCTCGTAGCATGCTTTATAATAGGAGACGCCCTGGCATCAAGGAGGGCATTGGCTTCCAAAGGGGAGACAATGTCAAACTTAATGCTCCTCCAAAGAACTTATCTAACTTTGTTAAGGGCAAGGCTCCCATGCCTCAGGATAACGAGGGTTACATTTTATACCCTGCCGGCTATCCTGAGAGCAAAATTAGGAAAAATCATTCTAGGAAGTCTCACTCTGGCCCTAACTATGCTTTTATGTATAAGGGTGAGACATCTAGTTCTAGGCAACCAACCCGTGCTAAGTTGCCTAAGAAGAAAATTCCTAATGCATCAAATGAACATAGCATTTCATTTAAGACTTTTGATGCATCCTATGTTTTGACTAACAAATCCGGCAAGGTCGTTGCCAAGTTTGTTGGGGGCAAACACAAGGGGTCAAAGACTTGTGTTTGGGTACCCAAAGTTCTTGTTTCTAATGCCAAAGGACCCAAAACAGTTTGGGTACCTAAAGTCAAGAACTAAATTTGTTTTGTAGGTTTATGCATCCGGGGGCTCAAGTTGGATACTCGACAGCGGGTGCACAAACCATATGACCGGGGAGAAAAGAATGTTCTCCTCATATGAGAAAAACCAAGATCCCCAAAGAGCAATCACATTCGGGGATGGAAATCAAGGTTTGGTCAAAGGTTTGGGTAAAATTGCTATATCACCTGACCATACTATTTCCAATGTTTTTCTCGTTGATTCATTAGATTACAATTTGCTTTCCGTTTCACAACTATGTCAAATGGGCTACAACTGTCTATTTACTGATATAGGTGTGACTGTCTTTAGAAGAAGTGATGATTCAATAGCATTTAAGGGAGTGTTAGAGGGTCAGCTATACTTGGTAGATTTTGATAGAGCTGAACTCGACACTTGCTTAGTTGCTAAGACTAACTTGGGTTGGCTCTGGCACCGCCGACTAGCCCATGTTGGAATGAAGAATCTTCATAAGCTTCTAAAGGGGGAACACATTTTGGGACTAACAAATGTTCATTTTGAGAAAGACAGGATTTGTAGCGCATGCCAAGCCGAGAAGCAAGTTGGCACTCACCATCCACACAAGAACATCATGACTAGTGACAGGCCACTAGAACTCCTTCACATGGATCTATTCGGCCCAATCGCTTACATAAGCATCGGCGGGAGTAAGTACTGTCTAGTTATTGTGGATGATTATTCTCGCTTCACTTGGGTGTTCTTTTTGCAGGACAAATCTCATACCCAAGAAACCTTAAAGGGATTCTTGAGACGGGCTCAAAATGAGTTCGGCTTAAGGATCAAGAAAATTAGAAGCGACAACGGGACGGAGTTCAAGAACTCTCAAATTGAAGGCTTTCTTGAGGAGGAGGGCATCAAGCATGAGTTCTCTTCTCCCTACACTCCACAACAAAATGGTGTAGTGGAGAGGAAGAATCGAACTCTATTGGACATGGCAAGAACCATGCTTGATGAGTACAAGACACCGGACCGGTTTTGGGCCGAGGCGGTCAACACCGCCTGCTACGCCATCAATCGGTTATATCTTCACCGAATCCTCAAGAAGACATCCTATGAACTCCTTACCGGTAAAAAGCCCAATATTTCATATTTTAGAGTTTTTGGTAGCAAATGCTTTATTCTTGTTAAGAGAGGTAGAAAATCTAAATTTGCACCTAAAACTGTAGAAGGCTTTTTACTGGGATATGACTCAAACACAAGGGCATATAGAGTCTTTAACAAGTCCTCAGGACTTGTTGAAGTTTCTTGTGACGTTGTGTTTGATGAAACTAACGGCTCTCAAGTAGAGCAAGTTGATCTTGATGAAATAGGTGAAGAACAGACTCCATGCATAGCGCTAAGGAACATGTCCATTGGGGATGTGTGTCCTAAGGAATCCGAAGAGCCTCCACATGCACAAGATCAACCATCCTCCTCCACGCAAGCATCTCCACCAACCCAAGATGAGGACGAGGCTCAAGATGTTGAACAAGAAGATCAAGAAGATGAGCCACCTCAAAATGACGGCAACGATCAAGGGGGAAATGCAAATGATCAAGAAAAGGACGATGAGCAAGAACCAAGACCGCCACACCCAAGAGTCCACCAAGCAATCCAACGAGATCACCCCGTCGACACCATCCTTGGCGACATTCATAAGGGGGTAACTACTCGATCTCAGGTTGCACATTTTTGTGAACATTACTCCTTTGTTTCCTCTATTGAGCCACACAGGGTAGAGGAAGCACTCCAAGATGCGGATTGGGTGATGGCGATGCAAGAGGAGCTCAACAATTTCACAAGGAATGAGGTATGGCATTTAGTTCCACGTCCTAATCAAAATGTTGTAGGAACCAAATGGGTCTTCCGCAACAAACAAGACGAGCATGGTATGGTGACAAGGAACAAAGCTCGACTCGTGGCCAAGGGATATTCACAAGTCGAAGGTTTGGATTTTGGTGAAACCTATGCACCCGTAGCTAGGCTTGAGTCAATTCGCATATTATTGGCCTATGCTACTTACCATGGCTTCAAGCTTTATCAAATGGACGTGAAGAGTGCCTTCCTCAATGGACTAATCAAGGAGGAGGTCTATGTTGAGCAACCTCCCGGCTTTGAAGACAGTGAGTATCCTAACCATGTCTATAGGCTCTCTAAGGCGCTTTATGGGCTCAAACAAGCCCCAAGAGCATGGTATGAATGCCTTAGAGATTTCCTTATTGCAAATGGCTTCAAAGTCGGCAAAGCCGATCCTACTTTATTCACTAAAACTCTTGACAATGATTTGTTTGTATGCCAAATTTATGTTGATGATATTATATTTGGGTCTACTAACGAATCTACATGTGAAGAATTTAGTAGGATCATGACAAAGAAATTCGAGATGTCTATGATGGGGGAGTTGAAGTATTTCTTAGGATTCCAAGTAAAGCAACTCCAAGAGGGCACTTTTATTAGCCAAACGAAGTATACTCAAGACATTTTAAGCAAGTTTGGAATGAAGGATGCCAAGCCCATCAAGACTCCCATGGGAACAAATGGGCATCTCGACCTCGACACGGGAGGTAAGTCCGTGGATCAAAAGGTATACCGGTCGATGATTGGTTCATTGCTTTATTTATGTGCATCTCGACCGGACATTATGCTTTCCGTATGCATGTGTGCGAGATTCCAAGCCGACCCTAAGGAATCACACCTTACGGCCGTAAAACGAATCTTGAGATATTTGGCTTATACTCCTAAGTTTGGGCTTTGGTACCCTCGGGGATCCACTTTTGATTTGATTGGTTATTCGGATGCCGATTGGGCGGGGTGTAAGATTAATAGGAAGAGCACATCGGGGACTTGCCAGTTCTTGGGAAGATCCTTGGTGTCTTGGGCTTCAAAGAAGCAAAATTCGGTCGCTCTTTCTACCGCCGAAGCCGAGTACATTGCCGCAGGCCACTGTTGCGCGCAATTGCTTTGGATGAGGCAAACCCTGCGGGATTACGGTTACAAATTAACCAAAGTTCCTCTTCTATGTGATAATGAGAGTGCAATCAAAATGGCTGACAATCCCGTCGAGCATAGCTGCACTAAACACATAGCCATTCGGTATCATTTTCTTCGGGATCACCAACAAAAGGGGGATATCGAGATTTCATACATTAACACTAAAGATCAATTAGCCGATATCTTTACCAAGCCACTCGATGAACAATCTTTTACCAGACTTAGGCATGAGCTTAATATTCTTGATTCTAGAAATTTCTTTTGCTAAACTTGCACACATTGCTCATCAATGTACCTTTGATCATGTCTCTTTTATATATGCTATGACTAATGTGTTTTCAAGTGTATTTCAAACCAAGTCATAGGTATATTGAAAGGGAATTGGAGTCTTCGGCGAAGACAAGGCTTCCACTCCACTCTACTATTCATCATTCGCCGTCACTCCGCTCCTCTCTCCGTCTTTGGTATAATCCTCACTCCTATGTTTCATTTGCCAAAGGGGAGAAAATAGTCATCAAAGGGCTCTAATGATTCCATTTTGGCGATTCATGCCAAAGGGGGAGAAAATATGAGCCCAAAGCAAAAGGACCGCACTACCACCCTAATTTTAACATATGATTTTCAATTGGTTGAAAATTTCAAAATTGGTATCTCTTTGTGTTCTAAAGGGGGAGCAAGTAGTATTTTCAAAACTCAATACCTTAAAACCCTCTTGAACACTAAGAGGAGAATTTATTTGAGGGGGAGTTTTGTTTAGTCAAAGGAAAGGCATTTGAAATAGGGGGAGAAAATTTCAAATCTTGAAAATGCTTTACAACTCTTATTCATTTACCTTTGACTATTTGCAAAAGAACTTTGAAAAGTATTCTGCAAAAACAAAACATGTGGTGCAAGCGTGGTCCAAAATATTATATAAGAAAGAAACAATCCATGCATATCTTGTAAGTATTGGCTCAATTCCAAGCAACCTTTGCACTTAAATTATGCAAACTAGTTCAATTATGCACTCTGAGATTTGCTTTGGTTTGTGTTGGCATCAATCACCAAAAAGGGGGAGATTGAAAGGGAATTAGGCTTTCACCCAGTTCCTAAATAATTTTGGTGGTTGAATTGCCCAACACAAATAATTGGACTAACTAGTTTGCTCAAGTGTATAGATTATACAGGTGTAAAAGGTTCACACTCAGCCAATAAAAGACCAAAAGTTGGATTCAACAAAAGGAGCAAATGGCCAACCGAAGGCATCTCTGGTCTGGCGCACCGGACTGTCCGGTGTGCCACCGGACACGTCCGGTGCACCAAAGGACTCCAACGCAAACTCGCCACCTTCGGGAATTTCCAGAGGCACTCGCGCTATAATTCACCGGACTGTCCGGTGTACACCGGACAGTGTCCGGTGCGCCATGGAGAAGCGGCCTCAGGAACTCGCCAGCTTCGGGAAACTCCAACGGCTAGTCCGCTAAAATTCACCGGACTGTCCGGTGTGCACCGGACTGTCCGGTGCGACTCCGGAGCAACGGCTATCTCCGCGCCAACGGCTCTCTGCCGCGCATTTAATGCGCGCAGAAATCAGGCGCGCCCATACTGGCACACCGGACAGCAAACAGTACCTGTCCGGTGTGCACCGGACACCTAGGCGGGCCCACAAGTCAGAAGCTCCAACGGTCAGATTCCAACGGCGGTGATGACGTGGCAGGGGGCACCGGACTGTCCGGTGTGCACCAGACTGTCTGGTGCGCCATCGAGCAGTCAGCCCAGCCAACGGTCAAGTTTGGTGGTTGGGGCTATAAATACCCCAACCACCCCACCATTCATTGCATCCAAGTTTTTCACTTCTCAACCACTTACAAGAGCTAGGCATTCAATTCTAGACACACTCAAAGAGATCAAATCCTCTCCAATTCCATACAAACCCTAAGTGACTAGTGAGAGTGATTTGTCGTGTTCATTTGAGCTCTTGCGCTTGGATCGCTTTCTTTCTTTCTCACTTGCTCTTGTGATCAACACTCAATTGTAATCAAGGCAAGAGGCACCAATTGTGTGGTGGCCCTTGCGGGGAAGTTTTGTTCCCGGCTTTGATTTGAGAAGACAAAGCTCACTCGGTCCGCAGGACCGTTTGAGAGAGGGAAGGGTTGAAAGAGACCCGGCCTTTGTGGCCTCCTCAACGGGGAGTAGGTTTGAGAGAACCGAACCTCGGTAAAACAAATCCACGTGTCTCACTTCATTATTCGCTTGCGATTTGTTTTGCGCCCTCTCTCACGGACTCTTTTATATTTCTAACGCTAACCCAGCTTGTAGTTGTGTTTATATTTGTAAATTTCAGTTTCGCCCTATTCACCCCCCCCCCCCTCTAGGCGACTATCACCGACCTCTAGTGGGGTCGGCCAGAATCTGGCTGCAGTGGCAATACTACTCCGAGTGATGCCGGAGCCATCCACCACTGAGGGGCGGCGTATCCAGGGAGAACTCAAGAATCTCCTGGAGGATGACGCGGTCCGACGGGCCGAAAGCTCTGCCTCCCGAAGGCAGGGGTGCCCCCGGAGCATCGCGCAACGACTTCCCGACTCATGCGGGAGGCCTCGGTCCACACCGGGCGCACACGGGACGCGACGGCTGCAGCCCCGGATCGCCTCGGCAACGAGCACCACCGCCGCGACCGTCGAGCCCGCCTCGACGAGAAGGTGCGTCGAGGCTACCACCCCAGGCGCGGAGGACGCTACGGCAGTGAGGAGGATCGGAGTCCCTCGCCCAAACCACCAGGTCCGCAAGCCTTCAGCCGGGCCATACGACGGGCGTCGTTCCTAGCTCGGTTCCGGGCCCCGACTACCATCACCAAGTATTTGAGGGAAACAAGGCCGGAGTTGTGGCTTGCGGACTACCGGCTGGCCTGCCAGCTGGGAGGAACGGACGACGACAACCTCATCATCCGCAACCTCCCCCTGTTCCTCTCCGACGCTACCCGGGCCTGGCTGGAGCATCTGCCTCCCGCGCAGATCTCCAACTGGGACGACCTAGTCAAGGCCTTCGCTGGGAATTTCCAGGGCACGTACGTACGCCCTGGGAACTCCTGGGATCTCCGAAGCTGCCGCCAGCAGCCAGGGGAATCCCTGCGAGAGTACATCCGGCGGTTTTCAAAGCAGCGCACCGAGCTGCCCAACATCACCGACTCGGATGTCATCGGGGCGTTCCTCGCCGGCACCACCTGCCGAGACCTGGTAAGCAAACTGGGGCGCAAGACTCCCACCAAGGCGAGTGAGTTGATGGACATCGCCACCAAGTTCACCTCTGGTCAGGAGGCAGTCGAAGCCATCTTCCGGAAGGACAAGCAGCCTCAGGGACGGCAGCCGGAAGACGTCCCCGAGGCATCCGCCCAGCGGGGCACGAAGAAGAAGGCCAAGAAGAAGGCGCAAGCAAAGTGCGACGCCGCTGACGCGGATCTTGTCGCAGCTGCCGAGCACAGGCACCCTCGGAGCCTCCCGGAGGGGCCAACCTGTTCGAAAAGATGCTCAAGGAGTCGTGCCCCTATCACCAGGGTCCCGTCAAGCACACCCTTGAGGAATGCGTCATGCTTCGGCGCTACTTCCATAAGGCTGGGCCCCCGGCGGAAGGTAGCAAGGACCAAGACAATAACAAGAAGGAGGGCGACAAGGAAGAGGAGTTCCCCGAGGTCCACAACTGCTTCATGATCTACGGTGGGCAAGTGGCGAACGCCTCGGCTCGGCACCGCAAGCAGGAGCGCCGGGAGATCTGCTCGGTGAAGGTGGCGGCGCCAGTCTACCTAGACTGGTCCGACAAGTCCATCACCTTCGACCAAGGCGACCACCCCGACTGCGTGCCGAGTCCAGGAAGGTACCCGCTCGTTGTTGACCCGTCATTGGCAACACTAGGCTCACCAAGGTCCTCATGCACGGAGGCAGCAACCTCAACATCATCTACGTCGAGACCCTCGGACTCTTGGAGATCGATATGTCCATGATCCGGGCCGGTGCGGCGCCCTTTCACCGGATCGTCCCTGGAAAGCGTGTCCTGCCCCTTGGGCAACTCGATTTGCCCATCTGTTTCGGGACTCCCTCCAAATTCCGCAGGGAAACCCTCACGTTCGAGGTGGTTGGGTTCCGAGGAACCTACCACGCGGTGCTGGGGAGACCGTGCTATGCCAAGTTCATGGCCGTCGCCAACTACACGTACCTCAAGCTCAAGATGCCAGGCCCCAACGGGGTCATCACCGTCGGATCCATGTACTGCCACGCGTACGAATGCGACGTGGAATGCGTGGAGTACGCTGAGGCCCTCGCCGAGTCCGAGGCCCTCATCGCCGACCTAGAGTGCCTCTCCAAGGAGGTGCCTGATGCGAAGCGCCACACCGGCAACTTCGAACCAGCTGAGGCGGTTAAGTCCGTCCCTCTCGACCCCAGCAACGACGCCGACAAGCAAGTCCGGATCGGCTCCGAGCTCGACCCCAAATAGGAAGCAGTGCTTGTCGACTTTCTCCGCGCAAACGCTGAAGTTTTTGAGTGGAGTCCCTCGGACATGCCCGGCATACCGAGGGATGTCGCCGAGCACTCACTGGACATCCGAGCCGGTGCCCGACCCGTGAAGCAGCCTCTGCGCTGTTTTGACGAAGAAAAGCGTAGAGCCATAGGCGAGGAGATCTACAAGCTGATGGCCGCAGGGTTCATCAAAGAGGTATTCCATCCTGAATGGTTAGCTAACCCTGTGCTTGTGAAAAAGAAAGGTGGGAAATGGAGGATGTGCGGCGACTACACCGGGTTGAATAAGGCATGTCCGAAGGTTCCCTACCCTCTGCCTCGCATCGACCAAATTGTGGACTCCACTGCTGGATGTGAAACCCTGTCATTCCTCGACGCCTATTCAGGTTATCACCAAATCAAGATGAAAGAATCCGACCAGCTCGCGACTTCTTTCATCACACCTTTTGGCATGTACTGTTATACTACTATGCCATTTGGCTTGAGGAATGCAGGTGCAACGTACCAAAGGTGCATGAACCACGTGTTCGGAGAGCACATCGGTCGAACGGTCGAGGCTTACGTCGATGACATCATGGTCAAGACGAGGAAAGCCTCCGACCTCCTCTCCGACCTTGAAACGACATTCAAGTGTCTGAGGGCGAAAGGCGTGAAACTCAATCTCGAGAAGTGTGTCTTCGGAGTCCCCCGGGGCATGCTCCTGGGGTTCATCGTCTCCGAGCGGGGCATCGAGGCCAACCCGGAGAAAATCGCGGCCATCACCAACATGGGGCCTATCAAAGATTTGAAAGGAGTACAGAGGGTCATGGGATGCCTCGCGGCTCTGAGCCCAGCCTCGGGCCAGAACTGTAGTCCCGGAGAGAGGATTGCCCTTGTACCAACACTCCCTTCGAGGCTCGGGGGCTACTGTCGGGTACCGTAATTAGGGGTACCCCAACACTCCTAAACACGACTGGTAACTACCATCAGCACAAACCGCAAAGACTGATGGGCGCGGTTCAGGTCAAGGTCTCGTCTACCAAGGGACACAATCTCGCCCGAGCCCAGCCTCGGGCCAGAACTGTAGTCCCGGACGAATTCACGCCTCGCCCGAGGGCCTCCTCAGGCGGTGGGCGCACCCTCGACTCGCCCGAAGCCCAGCTCGGGCAGGCTTCGTTGTGAAGCAACCTTGGCCAAATCGCCTCGCCAACCGACTGTATCGCAGGCGCATTCAATGCGAGGATCGCCTGACACCTTATCCTGACACGCGTGCCTCAGTCGGCAAGGTCGAAGTGACCGCAGTCACTTCGCCCTTTCACTGACCGACCTGACAGGAAAACAGCGTCGCTCGCCCCGCTCCGACTGCTGTGCCACCCACCAGGGTGAGACTGACAACAACCAAGTTCAGCCTCGGACACAACAGGAAGCTCCGCCTCGCCCAACCTTAGGCCTCGGCCTCGGGAGTAGGTCTCCGCCTCGCCCGACCCCGGGGCTCGGCCTCAGCCTTGGCCTCAGGAGGAATCACGTCCTCACCCGACCCCGACCTCGGCCTCAGGAGAAGTCTCTGCCTCGCCCGACCTTGGGCTAGGACCGACCGCGCCACAGGGGATACATCATTACCCTACCCCTAGCTAGCTCAGGCTACAAGACCGGCGTCCCATCTGGCTCGCCCCGGTAACAGGTAATGATGGTTCTCCGCGTGCGTCCATGACGTCAGTGGTTCTCAGCCCCCTACGGAAGCAAGGAGACGTCAGTAGGATCCCAGCAACATCGACAACTGTATTTCTACAGGGCTCAGGCACTTCTCCGACGGCCACGTTATCGCTTACACAGTGCTCTAGCACCTCTCCGACAGCCACGTTGGCATGTACACAGGGCTCAGGCACCTCGCTGTAAGACACGTTAGCGCATAGCTACACCCCCATTGTACACCTGGACCCTCTCCTTGCATCTATAAAAGGGAGGTCTAGGGCCTTCATGCGGGGGGTCGCGCGGGGGAACGAACAACGAACAGGCTCACTCTCTCTCTCTCGCGAACGCTTGTAACCTCTACTACGAGCACACCCCCCTGGTGCGAGATAATACGAGCCGCGCTTTCCCCTTGTGTTCTATCTCGCGCCAACCCATCTAGGCAGGGGCACGCAGCGACAAATTTACTGGTCGGTCCAGGGACCCCCCCCCGAGTCCGAAACACCGACAACTCGCCCTAAATCCTAATATGAGGAAAGGGCTTAAGCGTTTTGCCTGTCTTGTTAAGCGAACATCAAGCACATGAACACGCGAGAGTTTAGAGTGGTTCAGGCCGCCGGAGCGTAACACCCTACTTCACTGTATGTTTGGATTGCTGTGAAGCTTGAGAATTAAGAGTCTAAGTTGGGTCTAAGTGTCCCCCTGTAATGTTGCATGCCTCCCCTTTTATAGCAAAAGGGGCGTGTACAAGAGTGTTGAGCCCCGACATGTGGGCCCAGGAACATTGCGGAAGTAGTACTTGGAGCTACTAATATTTGCTGCTGGGGCAATCTTCTTGTGCCCTGACACCCGAGATCTGCGTATCCTCGACGCAGGGGGAAGCTTCTCGTATAAGGGATGATGAGCACAGTGCACCGTACAACACGGGCGCACTGTTTCGACAATGAACTGGACAAGTGAGTCGTCCGCAGGGTGGCCCTGGCGCCGCCTGCCAGCGGAGTGGACAGGACGCAATAAATGCTGAGTGGGCACATCACCTGTCAGCAGGGTGGACAGGCGGCGCATCCTTTCCGTAATAAATGCAGAGTCTGCGCGGTCTAGGGGCCTTACGTCAGGCTCCGTCCGCTGGCTTATGTCACGGGCAACGAGCCACGTGGCCACATCGGGTCTCCGCCTGAGCGGGGAACGCATGCGCAGAGTAAAGCTCGGCCACGTGTTAGTACCGGTCCCTTGCTCATGCCATGGTTTCCCCTGTCCCAGGACCTTGTTGCGGCCCGGACCTTACTCGGAGGGATCTGCTGGACCCCATCCAAGGGACCCGACACGCTTACTCGGGAGTCCCGGGCCACAATCGGGGGGGGGGGGGGGGGGGTCCGAGTTGTGCGTACAGGGGTCCGGCGCTCCCTCGCTGAGGTCCGGCTCGACTGATACATCCTGGATGTATCATCTTTCCTTGCCATATGGTGCCCCTTGATCTGCCCATGTGGTGGGGACGAGTGCTGTTCACCGTGTGGCTAGAGAACGGCGTACGGGCATCGCGTCTTCATACTATAGTAAGGGGTACCCCTGATTCAGGGTACCGACAACGTCTCTTCACGACTTTCTATATTTATTATCTCTTAACTGCATTTATGATATAGATTGACTCATGGTTTTATTATAAGTCTCTTAGTTGTATCTTGTATTTTGAAAACGTTATAGCTAGGATCTATAGGTTGTACATATCCTTATAACACTGAGTTATTTTATCTCGGTATAATGATCTATGGGCACAGATCCCTAGGTCCCGAATCTAGTTTTTTTATATTGTTAAAACGGTGTATGATAAAAAAAAACTTACATTAAAAAATCCGGGACGTTTATGTCCTGTGGCTGCTCAAGGTCCAGGAGTGTACGACCGCCTTGTTCCACTCGAGATCTGCCTACTGGCCGGAGAAGCAGGGCTGAGACTAACTGCAATGGAGCCCCCTACGCAGCCCCCTTCCCTTGCATGCCGTCTGTAGGGGCACTCCACGGCCGCAGCGGTGCCCCCTACAGCGTCCCCTACGTGCCGGCCCCCTTCTCTCTTCCCTCAGATCTAGCGTGTCACTGTTCATCACCCTAAACACTGTAATGTGGGTCCACGAGTAATTGTTAGTAGGTAAAAAATTGATAGTTGATATAGAAAATGATATTTTATAGGTGTAGTGGAGTATAGGGGAGTATTTAGGGGGAACCGCTGCGGGAGATGAAAAAATAGGGAGAAAAATAGGGGAGAAAAGTGATATAGGGAGAAAAATTTAGAGGTAACGGTTGCGGATAGCCTGAAGGGGCTTCCCGCTTCCGTCTGGGACTGATAGACACGGACGGTAGATACTAGTACGGACCCGCTGAGATACTAGTACAGACCCGCTGCCTGTCTAGGACGATACGCCTCGCCGGACGTAGCTAGTGCCATGCATGCTGGTACGTACGTTGGACGGGATACCTGTAACATAATACGGCTGACACAGCTTAGAGGAACTCCAAAAGAACGTGTAAACTAACCCCAAAACAGATATTAGTCAAGAATAGTGGTTTTTCTTACTCCAACAGCTCCCTCATTCTTCCTCAAAAAATTAGCGTCCCGCATCCACAGCCTCCTCTCCCTCATATTTTGGTGTGTTCGATCCCTCCCCAATCCATTCCTCAACGCATCGGATCATCCACGGCATCTCGACGACTATACAGATTGCGCCACATGTCACATTTAAAGGAACTGTTGGAGTACCCATCATAATTCACTCTTAAATTTTTTTAGCATGCTCTTAATAATCAATTTTTGAGGTAAAATTTTTAACATCCTTTTAGAGTTGCTCTTATAGCCTTATATATTGCAGCTGCGAGGAATTTAAAACCAACGACGACCGGCAGTCCGGCCGGCACCCAGCACGTGCAATGACAACGCTACATGCATGATCAGCGACGCGGTTCTGAATTCGCATTGCATGGGCACCGCATATATGCCGCGCCCGGCGGGGACATGGATCGAGTGGTCAAAGCAGAGCTGAGATCGCCGTATCCATATCACAGCCACGGCCGGCATACGTACTGCGCGCCGTATGCTCTGGCTATCTAGTTGCTAGTACTATTTGCTGTACAGAACCAAACGTGGCTGTATAGCAACTAGCCTGCTCTATTTGCTGTTGTTGCTTTCAGAGGACTGCAACTCTGCAAGTAGTACTTAATGCATGATGATATCACTGAGCCGGGTTGGTTATTAACTTATTACTCCATACATGTCTCAGTTTTGTCTTAAGTCAACTTTTATGAAGTCATGTAAAAAAATCTATTAATATCACTGAGCCAGGTTGGTTATTACTCCATGTGCCCAGCAACATTAAGGTGTTGTTTGGATGGAGAGTGAAGTAGCATAGAGCGATTTCATCCACAATATACGGTTGTTTGGTTAGGGAGCAGCTGGAGCGGAACGGTTCCAACAAGCGAATATGCTTCAAAGATGCTGGACCGCGAGAGACCTCCAAAATGAGCGGACCGAGCGGCTCCGTCCCGAGCGCGCTCGCGTGATTTCTCCCGCGCGTCTGTGCCTTCTCCCGCGCGCTGTTCCCGCGCAACATCTCCTCCCGCGCCGCCACAGGTAAGCACCGCCGCCGGCCCTTCCTCCTCATCCCGTCCAGCCCTTCCTCCTCCTCCTCCGTCCGGCCAGGCAGCCATCAGCTCCCTCCGTCCGGCCAGGCAGCCATCAGCAGGACGACAGCCGGCAGGGTCTGGCTGGGCGGCCTTGGGTGGAGCCGCTGGCAGGGCGGCCAGGGGCTGCGGGCAGACCGGTGCCGCGCCGGGGCGCTGGGCTTGACCGCTGGTCGCCGGGGCGCCGCAGCCCTTCCTGGGGCGACGGGGCGCAGGCGCACAGCGCAGGGGCGGCGGGCGGCCTTGGAAGGCGGGGCATAGGCAGGGGCGGCAGCCTGGGGCGGCGGAGCGCAGGCAGGGTTGCTGGGACGGCGGGGCGGCGGGTTGGTTGGGGAGACGACAGGAAGCGCTGCGTTGATTGTTAATTTTTCTTCCATATTGCGATATTGAACGTTGATTGTTAATTTTTTCTCTTTTAACAGGTCTTCTGCACCTTCATTTTGGTCCAAGAACTTTACACAGGAACGCAAGGTATTACCATTACTACCGTACCTCTATTTTGCTATTGATATTGTATCTTGATGTGCTTTATGTCTTGATAATATCATCTTTGTTGTGTGTAATTCTAGATGGACAATGACAATGAAATTCTTGTGTATGTTGCGGCTGCTCACATGATGCTTTGTATGATGGCGATGGTTATTAGGTCTACAAATACGAACCGTCATGCTCATGCACCGGTAGGACAAATTACCTATGGACCTATTGATGAGAGGGATAGGAAAAGATTTGAATATCTTAATGACAAAATTTGGAGGAATGATGTCACTTGTGTTGACATGCTTAGACTCAATAGAGGGTCTTTCTTCCGGTTTTGTAAATTGTTTAGGGACCGTGGCTTGTTAGAGGACACCATACACATGTGTGTTGAGCAGCAAGTAGCTATGTTCCTACACACAATTGGGCACAATATTAGGAATAGGGTCATTCGTACCAATTTTGGTAGGTCCGGAGAAACCGTTAGTAGGTATTTCAACAAAGTACTTCACGCTGTTGGAGAGCTACGCACGGACTTCATTACGCCACCATCATCCGCTACACCGGCTAAAATTCAAGGGAATCATCGTTGGGACCCTTACTTTAAGGTAGGCATATACCCAATAATCACACAATCTTTGTGAGAGAGTTTAATGCTTATAGTTTCTCCCAATGTATTGCTAAATAGGATTGTATTGGGGCAATTGATGGCACTCACGTCCGAGCTTCAGTTCCTAAGGAAATGGAGGCCGCTTTCCATGGTAGGAAGAGTCACACTACTCAAAATGTAATGGCATGCGTAGATTTCGATCTACGGTTCACATATGTCATAGCCGGATGGGAGGGAACTGCCCATGATGCGCTGATTTTGAGAGATGCTTTAGAACGACAAAATGGTCTTCGAGTTTCCGAAGGTACCATAAATTTGTGAACCACATTTCTTTACACGTGTCATGTATCTAGTTCTATAGCTCACATACATGTTCTTATATGGTAGGCAAGTTTTACCTAGTTGATGCCGGTTATGGAGCTAAACGAGGCTTTCTACCTCCTTTTCGTGGTGTAAGGTACCACTTGAATGAGTGGGGTGTGAACCCTGTTCAAAATGAGAAAGAATTGTTCAACCTTAGGCACTCATCCCTTAGAATTACAGTAGAGCGTGCATTTGGTTCTTTGAAAAGGCGATTCAAAATTCTTGATGATGCTATACCATTTTTCCCTTTCTCAACCCAAGTAGAAATTATGGTTGCATCATGCATTATTCACAATTGGGTCATAGAAGATGGTGGTGATGATGAGCTTATCCTACTGGTTGCATCATGCATTATTCAAAATTCTTGATGATGCTATACCATTTTTCCCTTTGGTTCAAGCCTTTCAAAGTGGTGCTGAAACTATAGCTAATGCTATTGAAAAGGCTGCAGCAAGTAAAGGTTTGCCAAACGGATTGTTTGAAGCGGTGGACAGCCTTCCCGGATTTGAGCTTGAGCACAAGTCTAGGTACTACTCTCATATGCTTGGTGATCCTAATCTTGCAAATGGTTTCATGAATGTGCCCGTGCTTTACAAGATCACAATGATGACCGATTTCATGAACAAGAATATGTAGGCTTCCTAGGTACTTAAGTAGACCTAGTTGGATGATTCTATTGAGTAGTCATGGACTCTTGTGGTATGGATGATTTTGAGACATGCATTTGTATCCATGAACAATGCTCTTTGGATATTCTTGCATGTCATGGTGGTTGTATTTTGGGATGGTGATTGCTGCCATATTGAACATTGATTGTGGCTGCTCATTGTTGACAATGTAGTTGGTAATCACACTATATTGGACTGCTCATATGTTGAGTATTTTGTGTTGAATGTGGCTGCTCATATGTAACCGCATTGTTGAGAACATTGTGATGGTAATGAGTTGTTGTATGTTGATCATAGTGTGTTACAATTTGAAATTATACTCTAGTTCCACTCTTGAACCAAACAAAGAATGGAGTCGATCCGTTCTACTTCACTCCGGAACCAAACAAAAAATAGAACCGCTCTGTTCTACAATACCAAACACAGAGCGGAACGGCTCCGCTCCTGGAATTGGAATGGAGTGGCTCTACTCCAACACACTCTTGAACCAAACACACTCTTAAAACTGCTGGTAGCCCTCTCTTGAAGAACAATATATTATTCCATCTCAAAATGGGGAGACTAAGTATAAGAAAATGAAAACCCTAGAGCTCTTATGATGAATAATATTGTAGTTCAAAAAAAGGTTGATATATGTGGCATTCGTGTGTTTATCAACGTTAAAATTGGTAGCCCTATTGAAGAAAAACTCTACGTCTCTGCTACATACAAAAACTAACGCATGCATGACATTCTAACTAACAATCATCAAAACCACCATTTCATTTGCTAGAAATTAAATAGGTTCATAGTCACTAACCTTTCTCAATATGGGTTCACCATTTACTCGGATGCCTTTTGTCAAAATTTAATTGAAAAGAACTCTGTAAAATTGACAAATAACTAGCACATAAAAGTTAAGCAAAAGCTAGTCATCAAAATTATTAAGAAAACTACAAATTCAAAGAAGTAGATATATGCTTATTACCAACCTTAAAACATGAAAGCTACTATTTCCATCCTTAAAAATCCAAAAACCCTACACGCGTTTTTTTTATTTTTTTTGTAAAAAACCGCAACAATGAAAAGAGAGGTGGATAAAGCAAGAGGCGTTTTCTAGAATAAATGCGTTGGGGGCGGAGGTGAGATACCGTAAAGCCATTATTACTACCTGTTCAAACCAAAAGCCGGCAGCGATAGCCTATATAACTTTGTTGGCTCCTGTCTTATTACAATGTTAGTATCGCTGCTATTTTGTAACTTGAGCCGATAATGACATGTATCATCATTCTATGATTAAGGCCTCTTCTGTTACTTTTAGATGATGTTTGGTTCGGTGAAATGTAACGTGATCCGGTTATATTACCGCGGCAACTGATTGCATCGTATCATGTTTGTTTGAGCCACAATGTAATCTATTACCCTATAATCGAATACGGACTTATAGATAGTGTGATGGAATACCAGCACTTATCTGAGCTGAACCAAACAATCTAAGTGATGTCTTACTTCTTTTTCATTTACAGTGTTATTACCAGATAACATTACCCGATAACATTTACGTTACCGTTCAAAATCCACAACCAAACAGCACTTTAAGTTAACCGGTGATAGATGAAGTCCTCAGCTCAGCAGGATGCACGTGCTGCCGTTGCCCATTGCACCGGCGGTCGTCTGTCGCACAGCTACCCATTCATGCTCTGCTCGGCTCTTGGTCGCCACCTCCGCTTGTTTTTCTCCCTTGTCTGCATCTGAAAATGGATACGTAGTAGACCAGAGAGCGGCTGGGTAAAGCTACTAGCCAAAGAATGTGCAGGAGGAACGTGCCGCCTGTGACCTGTGATAGCGGCATGTACGCTGAGCTGAGATTGAGAAAGGCTGCGACGTGTAATCGAGTAGAAGACGTTGCATGCAGCGTGTCCTACTTGCTTGTAGGAGTAGGAGTACAAGGAGCTGAGTAATGTTGCAACGAGGTATAGTAGGTGGCATTTCTAGCTTGCAAACACCACTATTCTTCTGCGATACCCCTGAACTCCATGAATCCTGCTAATGATGGCCATCTCTCGTGACGCGTGGGATCACTATTCACTCGGGGCCGATGCACCCGTCCTGCTCCGCTAGCCGCTAACCGCTAGCTTGTCCTCATAATCTACTGTACAGTCTAGCTATTAGCGAGAGGGTAGAACACGCCCAACGATATATAGACAGCCCCGGCCGGCCGGCCGCTGAAGCCTGAAGCCATGAAAGAGACCAAGGCCATGCAGTGTAGAGCAGGAGCTGTCTAGCAACGCATGAAGGACTACCAAGGCCACAGCGCTACCACACCGTGTGGCAGTGGCACTGGCACCACGGGAGAGGGGCGAGGCGACTGACTGATAAGGAAGAAGCAGGTCCGAGCTCGCCAGCAGCTAGCCGAGCGCGCGTGGCCGAGATGGGTGGCGCCGGCGGCGGCGGGAGGAACGGGGCGGCGACGAGGCGGTACAACAGGTCCAAGGTGCCCCGGCTCAGGTGGACCAGCGAGCTCCATCGCAACTTCGTCCGAGCCGTCGACTGCCTTGGCGGACAGGACAGTACGTTCTGTTCCTGTCTTCTCACCTCTCACGCTAAGCATGCATGCATACATACATACATGTCTTTGGTTTGGTGTCCTCTCTATATCTCTCTTTCCTCGTCGGCCAAAATGGCCCTGGGCTCATTCATGTGCTCTCTTCGTGGTCGATGTCGACTGCATGCAGAAGCTACTCCTAAGCTAATTCTCCAGCTCATGGATGTCGGAGGGCTTACCATTGCCCATGTCAAGAGCCACCTTCAGGTCAGTCGGTCGGTCCGCGCGCTTCTTCTCATCTTCACGCAGCGATGTACACGAACTGGTTACAATCATGACCAGGAGCTCCAGTTACTTAAACTAACTCGGCTCCCTTTGCTCTCGGTGAAACAGATGTACAGAAGCTCAGGACAAGACATTAGGAGGAGAGGTGAGAGAGATGCTACTATACTGTGTCTTTGTCTTTATCTGTTCCTGTTCCTCTCAGCTCAATTTCTTACTAGAGCGATCTTCTTAGTTTTTCCCGTTGATGGAGCCTCTTCCTTGGGATTTGGGGTTAAGATCCTTAGCTAAAACACAGGACCGTCGTCTTGACACCGCTAAACAGCCATCATTAGCTGCAAGATTGCTCGGCATGTGCCATGCATATGCATATGTTCTGTTGTCTCCCACACTTGCACACGCGTGGTGCGAAATGGAAACTGGAAAGCCGAACCGCTTTTTTTAGTGCCCTAAACCACCTTTATTTATTGGGTTACTACCTCTCCTCTTTTCCATGTCGGTCGTTGCCATTAGAGGTGCAACCGCGGCGGCTAGGACATCTGGTGGAGCACTACTCATTCGCCATTGATGAGGAGGGAGGCCCCAAAGAATTCGTCTGCTGCCCACACATGAAAAGGTTTTTACCGCCTCTGCTAGCTGCCGCTTTTATTCATCCATATCTACCATTCCAACAGAATGATAAAAATCCCTAACCTTTGGCACACACACCGTCTTTTGCCTGCTCGGGTGAACAGGGCGGAGGCAGGGCCAGAAGCTGCGGCCACGGCCACGGCCACGCACGAAAGCGTGCAGGGGAACAGTGACATGGGGGCTCCTGGCACCCGGCGCTGCGGCGATGATTACACGCGAGCGATTCCCATTCCCATGGGGAGCAGCAGTAGCAGGAGCAGGAGGATAACCGAGGGCCTCGCATGGCAGTGGCAGAGCAGCGGTGCCGCCTCTGCCGCTCGTGCTGCCACGGCCGCTTCCACGCTGCGCGAGCTGGGATTCTGGGTGCGAGGAACCGAGCCCTTCAAGGTACGGCAGGTAAAAGAAATGGTATATATATAAAAGAAAAGCTACTGAAAAGAAGCATTGGGTAAAAAGAGGGTTATCAAAAGAAGATATCTCTCCTCTCTTGTCTTAACTGCTTTTGCACGCTGATCTTTCTCTTCACACGTCTCTCAAGTCGTCTCACTCATCTGCATGCCTCGCTTTATAATGGAGTACGTACCTGTTCTCGCAGCGTGGCGAGGGCACGATAAGCCATCGTCCGTATTCAGGATCAGGACTCATGTTAGCTGAAATGCATTACGATAGATAGATACACTGATACAGCATACTCCTACATCCTTTGCTAGTTTTCGTTAGCCTCAGCAGCTGTCCTGCTGCTCTTGGTTGAGAAGAATTATTCTTGGCTTGTAGTAGAGTAGGCTGTAGGCTAAAGCCAGAAACGATCCAGACGCAACATGAGTGGTGCTGCTGCCGCCTGTTGCTAGTAGCAGCATCAGAGGAGCACCAGAAACGGCTATTGAGAACCTGAGCCCTCATGCATGCATTCGCTTCGAACTCGTCCAAGACAATGATACGCCAAAAGAAGGGGCTTTTGCAGCACTCCAACCCCCTTGCAGCGAGCGAGAGCGTTGCCATGATGACGACGGGGGCGGACGATGCTGCAGACGTGCAGTACAGGTGCAGATTCAGAAAGAACAAACAAGCCCCCATTAAAGCTTCTCTGGTGCCTTGCTCCGGCCGACGAGAAAAGAGGAAGAGGTGTGCAAGGGCGGGCCAGCGAGCGTACCGGCCGTTCGCGTCTGAATTCTCATGAAGCACATGAGCGCACTGTACTCCTTGTCGACTACACTGTTGGTCCTTGCAGTTTTCACTACTGCAAAGAAACGATCTCAATTATCAGATGTGGCCACATTCAATAAGGACTAGCTAGTTGCGTCCTAATTGCAGCTCTGATAAGAAATTAATTCAACGACTTGCTCCTTCTGAGCTCTGACTGACGCTGTGTTTTTTGTTCTACGACAGACCGGCAGGCCCATGGCAAATCGTCTCAGCCCTGTGGCGAGGCAGCTATCTTCCAAGTCCAAGGAGATCAAGTGCGGAGACGACGGACGCTTCTTGTTCGGCACTGCGACTAGAGACGAAGCGGCCAGGAGACACTCGCCGTCGCGGCGGCCAGACTCCATTGACCCAAAGGCTGTGGCCGCTGTCTCTTGGTCCAGCGAAGGAGGCGCCTGCGCCCTCCCGCCGCCGCTGTCGTCGACCGGCTTGAGTGCGCGCTCAGGGCCGTCAGGCAGTTGCGTATTCGCCAGGCAGAGAGTTAACCTGGACCTTTCCCTGTCCATATGTGGATCATAGCTTAATCACCCGTGCTGAATTTTGTACATTCAATGTTCCATGATGCATTGCATGCTGTCGATGTGATTCCGTTTGGATATCAATGGCGGCGTGCATGCCAGCGCCACAGCCTGCGGTGATTGCCCGTCTAGAGTCTAGAACTGTGTGTTCTAATGAAGATCTGAAGAATGGCAGTTCACATGTTCCGTTCTGTGTTAGTGTTAATGGTAAAGGCGAAATTGTCTGCTGGAAGTGACCAACAAAATGGAAGCCTCAAACAGAGAAATAGTGTGGACCATGTTTAAGACCTCCCACAAACTTGGGAGGTGTTTGGGTCCTACCTGCTAATTGTTGCTAGCAGCTAAAACTAGCATCAGTAGATCCAAATTGTCTCAGTTATAAAAGACCGTAAAGGTAGATTTAGTTATTACTAGAAGAAACGTCTCTAATAGACTCTATGAGTGACTCTTCAAATTTAATAACTCTCCATCTCTGCACATCTGCTCTTTATTTTTGGGTAGCCTACTTCACTCATCATATAGAGTTCTGAATTTACAAAGTCTATTGGACTAGTCTACTCCTTTGTCGTGAAATCTATTTTAGAGAATAGCTAAATCAATAAATTTAGCTAATTTTTTTGTTAATCTCTTGGAGTTGCTCTTAATAGCTTATAATGATTTGGAGTTGCTCTTAATAGCTAATTTAAAAAGGATCAAACGACGGTTAGCTGATAGGTGGGTTAATAACACTGCTAATAAAAAACTACTAGCTGACTTGCTCCTGCTAGCTAATTAACGTCCCAGATCGAAACAGGACCTTATTAGGACACTGTCAGTGATCCATGTTGGTCAAATGTAGGTGTCCTATTACGAATACAGTGCTGCTGTCAACCTCCCATTCTGCCCCTTACTTTGGCTGGCAGCTCCTGTTCCTGCAGGGATTTCCTGAGCAAAGAAGATTCTTCAATTCCTTAAAACGTTTCTACTTTGTTGCAAGCATTCAAATCAAGGATTGTGTGGCGATGTTGTTTCAGAAAGTACACGGACGATTTGGGGGTAAATTGAGGTTACATCATGTTGCATGCCTCTTGTAATTTTGTATGAGCCATACATGTCTCAGCATAGATTTAGGGAGATTTAGGATCTGTTTGAATGCAATAGAGCTAATAGTTAGCTAGCTAAAAAAGACTAGTAAAATTAGCTAGCTAACTATTAGCTGATTTTAGTTGAGTTGAACCAGCTAAACTACTAGGTAAAGGTAGTTGAGATACAGCTAATAGTTAGCCTCGGGTGTTTAGATGTCTTCAGCTAAAAGTAACTAATACCTAAACTGTTAGCTACATTATTTGGATATTTTCATCTAATTTTAGCAGTTAACTATTAGTTCTAGTCCATTCAGTATATTCAAACAGGAGCTTTAACTGTAGAGACGACTAAAATTTACCTCTTCCTATACAAGTATAGGAGCAATGTACTCATGAGCCATGACTACGCAAGTATGCATGATGTCCTTGGCACCCTCCCTGCTGGAATGAAACAAGCAGAATGATTAAACATCAGTCGTCTCATATGCGTGCGTGTGTTGTCCATGTCTACTCCATTTGAGCTGGTGTTTGTCAAAAGCCTAAGAGCCAGGGGCAAAGCTAGCTCGATGCAGACCACTGATCTGCTGCTGGCTGGCTCAAGGATTGACAAATCCCATCCTGCGCGTCTCGTCCAAAAAACACACTCGCCAGTTTCCGTGTTCGCCTTTGATGCTGGGCTGGGTGAAAGGGAACGGCATCAACCCTTTTGTCAAAATCACACGGCCATTTACCACTTCCCCAAAAGCCTGAAAACTGACGGCATCTCGCCTCAAGGACAAATTATTACCATGATGAGCGGCACAGTAGATCACAGGGGGAAAAGCAAGGCGGCCAGGCCGGAACAAAAGCCGTCTCAGAGGCTGGTGTCTTCAGCAACATGCATCATGCTTTGTGGCTGCACACGATGGACAAAGTTCTGAGACAAACAGTGGAGAGACCATCATGGCCGGCCAGTTTTGACATTTCGGCACGCTGCTAAAAAAAAGGACGACAAGTACAAGAAGGCAAGAACTGAATGAACTCCCTTCTATGCTGCCACAAAACACAATTTGACATCCCCAAAGGCAGACAGACGACTATTTGTGCGGGGGCAAAGGATGATACATTGTCGAAGGCATACCAGTGTCTTCTATGATTATTAAAAACTCGCCTTGATTAATGTAAAAAAGGACAAGCCCTGATCATGGTTTCATGTCCTCATAAAAACAAGGCTTAATTAAGGCGATGGTACTCTGGTACAAATAGGCATGTGAAAAACTGCATCGGCAGTTTCCCATTACAGATACTCTGGTTGACGAGGCGCCACCGTATTTCACTTCTTTTTTCCTGCTTTTGCATCAGGCACCAAAGACCTGACACAAAGGCGAGGTTTGGTCGAGATGAGTTCGGCTGGGAGAACAGACACCCCAGCCACCGAAGATCCAAGAGGTACCCCGGAAACCGGGAGCATCTCAACGAGTACCGCAACCTGGACATTTGAGCAAGCATAATAAAAGCTTGTAAGTAGGCTAAATGCTGAGGTGGAGAAGAAGAGAGAGGGGGAGAAGTGGATTGTAAACTTACAAACGGCTTAGACACAAAAAAACCAAACCGGCTTAGTGTAAGTGTAATCAACCCTAACTGAGAGTTTTGGTGATTAAATGACAAAACAAACTGAGATTCTAACAAGTTTGCTCCTAGTATGTATACAGTTATTCTACAGACAGGAGAAAGCACAGATCATATATGTACGCAAATCGAAAAGCACAGCGGATTAAAATTCTATATCATATAACGTGCTTCAAGTGCTTGGGAACAACGACAATTTACTTTTACAAATTCTTGAGTCATAGGAATCGTCGTTCAATTAAGAGGGATCCGCAATAGTTAAGTAAGTAAATGCGATGAGCTCACTCCAAACCTTTTCAAATCCTCTAAGAAAACATTTTACTAGATCATGAATGCTCTTGGAAAAATCACTTTTACTTCCCACTAAGATTTCCCCATAGTTCTCTTCAGTTTTCTAAAAATCTGTGAGCCAGTTTGAAAAACCGGTTCAACCGGACTCAAAACCGGCTCAACGGGTTTTTGCACTGTTCACTCTGCCACTTTCTGACCTGTCAGTCTGTCATGTCAGAAAAAGTCGTGTGCAGACTTTTGGAAAACCGGTTCAACCGATTTTTGGGCCTGTTCAACCGGATTTGGAACCGGTCCACTCTCCGGCTCAGCCAGCCAGTGAATAGAGAACCACCCTGGTGGAAACCGGATCAACCGGTGTTTAGTCTGTTTTCCCCAACGGCCACCAGCTTTTGAGGGCTCCTTTATATACCCCTCACTCTCTCTCTCTTCATTCACCTCTGCCCTCTCCACGAATTCTTGGCTGACCAACTTTCAAACAAGAGCATTCAATCCACCTCACACCCGAATTCGCATCTCCTTCAATTGATTGAAGGACTCTTGGTGTGAGGTGAAGTCGGACTAACTCGTTGTTGATTTCATCTCGATTCTCCCTTTCTTTTCATCTCTTGAGCTCATCGCAAACTTGAATCTTGTGCGGATTTGTTACTCTTTGAACCTTGAGTTCCTTGACGGATAGAGGTTGCTTGGGAGTCTCCAAATTTGTGGACGGCCCCAAGAAGTTTGTATCACCCGCTCGTTGAGCTAATTTGAGAAGAGATTGCCTTGACCTTGGTGGTCGGCTTGTGGAGGATTAGGGTTGGAAAAGACCCGGCCCTTTGTGGGCTCCTCAACGAGGAGTAGGACACCTTTGTGGTGGTTGCCGAACCTCGGGTTAAATCGTGTGTTCTTAGTGTGCTCTTGAAAAGTGCTTTAAATTGTTGGTTAATTCATATTCGATTATATTGTGTGCAAATCGTGTGAAACCAATTCACATCGATTTATCACCTATTTGAGTGGGTTTTATCTAGAGCAAGTCTTAAGCAAAAATCTCTCATTACTTTGTCACACTTGTTTAACTATTTATCTAATCTAAGTTGAGCAGGTTCAACTTGTTCAGTTGTAAACAAAATCAGCTGAACCAGTTTGCACCAGTGCAACTTGAATTTAACACTATCTCGAAGTTTTTAGTGAAAAATTTCAGGTGTAGCCTATTCACCCCCCTCTAGGCTACTTTCACTTAGACACAAAAAAACTAAAAAATTTTGTGAGAGAGACAGGTCACAGGTGGGGTAATAGTGAAGAGCTAACTAATATATGAGTGGACTAAGTGACAGGCTACAAAGATCCTTACAACTAATGGTCGGCTATATTATTAAACATGCTCTTAGGAACATGTCATCCACTTTACCAAACCATAAAGCTAGAAAAAATAATGAGAATTGATGCATAAGCAACTTGACATAGCCCATAAATTATCTCAAAGTCCTAGTCTCCTCATATATGTTAAGGTAAGAGCATCTCCAAAAATCTTTCTTAAACACACTCTTTAAATCCTTATTTGGAGTATCTTTGAACCATACAATGGTTTCTCTATATCTTGCGCGTATTTAGATAACCAGCTCCACCACCTTTGGTTAGCGACAAATCAAGAATAGAGGACAACAATATTTGGAGATCTAACTAAAGAAGCTGTTGGGGTTAGTTTGGGAACTCCATTTTCCTAAGGGGTTCCTATTTTCCCAAGTGAAAAAAAACTAATTTCCCTTGGAAAATGGAAATCCCTTGGGAAAATAGGGTTCCCAAACTAGCCCTAAGTCTCTATTCCTGCCAATACGGAAGCATATAAATAGATTCTTGGATTTGCTCTAAAGAAACATAAATCTTAGTCTTCTTCGCACCTCATGTATATTGCATATGGGAAAGAACAGTAGGTGAAATATTTCAAACTAATATAAGCAAACCGGAGGAATAAAAGTTCATATTTTTCAAGTAGATATAATAAAAGGTCTAGGTATTCTTAAGTTTGGTAACTCCAAGAAACAAACAGTTAGATTAGTAGCTACTAGAGAAACCTGAAAGGGTCTTCTCTGACTCTCGGACATATGCCCTGAAACAGAAAGTAAACATGCTGCAGCTGCAGTATGTCAGATGTCAACACCTGACCAAACTTATAGCAGCTTTCATCATGATGGCATGGAAAAAATAAGACCTTAGATTCACTAGTCAGCATTCAAAACTTTGTTGTTTTCCAATTTGGATCTTAACAAGTACGATGTTGTTTGTCATCCAACCAGTAGCGAGTAACTATGCAAGCTGTTGACAATTGTCGGGTAAGGTTACCTCAGGCGATCTAAGATCAACCACTGAGTTCTCAGCAACGGATTTGACAGCAGCAGCTACCACTTTGAAACATTGCTCCCTATCCATCAAAGTCTGCTGGTTTGAACCTTCATTACTGTTCTTCTCTGTCTCATCAATGCCCCTTCTATTATAGGCAACCGCAAACTGTAAAATACATAAAAACTTGTTCAGTATAATTGTATAAAATGTTTTCATGACAATGCACAGTGTACTACAGCTAGTGATGCTCTTTAATTGCAAAAGTGAAATTTCAATCATTAACAAAAGGATGGAGTGATTTTGATGCATAGTGATGAAGGTAATAGAGCAAGTGCTACTAGAGCCTGGTATTACAACAAATGTAAGAGAACTTAAACAATACATGAATCAGTGTATGAGACCCAACCGCAAGGATATCTATACAAATGCTGCATAATACATTGCAGTGCTGCAGTAGAAAATAGTATGAATTTGACTCCATTAAACATTAACAAAATGGGTAAACAATGATAAATGACGCAATTTCTACCTTTATAGGCTTGTCTTCGTTTGTCTTGCTCCTCGAGAAGTCAAGGAATAACTTTGACACAGTGGCATGCAGGTCTTCTTCTGATAGAATGCAAGTTTCTTGAATTGGGAATATGCGGTGGCACCATCTGTCAATTCAGAGTTTAATTTAGACCCTAAAACACCAGAACTTTAAGCCTTTAACTATACGCAGTAGGAGTAGCCTATAATCAGTGATGTCGCAGTATTTTTACGTATGCAACTGGCCGGAAGAAAGAAAATCATATTGCTGTTCCACTTTAGGCCCTGTTCAGTTGCAGGTGGATTGAGAGGGATTAAATCCCTTCCTATTCAAAAATGGATAGGGAGGGATTTAATTCCCTCCAATCTCCCTCAATCCACGCCTAACCGAACAAGCCCTTATGAAAAGAAGAGTGGTAACACAGTTTGCACAAATCTAGCAATATGAATGATGGCATGTTTAGCCCTAAATCAACATCTCATTTAACCAGGGTGTTTCTAGAACATCATTCAACACTAGTCTCATTCAGCCAATAAGCAGAAAAGGATAGGCAAGAAAAGCATGCCATGTAGAATCACTAAGGAAATAAAAAATACAGAATGAATACTGAATCAAGGCTGGCAACATTTTCAGTAAAGTACTGTAGATGAGTGTCAATGGCTATTTTTCCAGTTCCAGAAAACTTAGATAATGCATAGTAGTGGTCATTTAGACATTTCTACATGGCAGCAGCAGCATGTCAACTTCAAATGTCAGCACTTCAGAAGATGCTTCAAATGTCAGCACTTCAGAAGATGAGTTCTTACAATGAAGTTGGATCCTTACTGTGGAGATTTGAGTTTCCCGGATCTGAGTGAATGAAGTATTTCAGTAAGCATCTCAACTACATGAACGCCTCCACTAGGAAATTTAAAGAAGAGCAAGCCACTTCTTGATAGCTTAACCAGTGAGAGATTTGAAGCCCTGTCAACATTGTCATTCACCTTGGACTGGGGTGAGCTTGTGTTTCCGGTGCTTCCTACCATGAAGCCAAGAAGCACACAAGATATGAAAATAACAAGTGGAAAGCCTTTCTGGATCTATAATGTTTATAAGTATAAGGATACAATCAGATAACTTATACTAACCAATTGATTCTGAAACACTGCTACTATTCCCATTCGTTACTGCCTCTTCTAAACTTCCTGATGCCTCCGAGCACAGTTTTCTTTTCTTAATTGCATTTTTCACATCACATGGTTCTGCATGTTCAGAAACACAGCAATTTGCATGGTACTGAACAAAAGACAAAATGAAGCTTTCACATCAGCATATTTTAACATGTACTGTGTGGAAGCTAGAGTTGAAAAGAATTTCGAACAAAAGATGTAAAACTGAATTTGTAAATGTCCCTGAAACTGCTAATGCTCATAGTCATACCTGAGCTATTCAATCGTTGGAGAAAAGACTACATAATGAAGTTGCAAACAGTGCAACTCAAAAGAAGTAAAAAAAACCTACACACTCAAGCATATAGCATGAGAAAGCCATATGAACAGAAGGTGGAACCGGTAATCCAGTAATTACTATTAGGTGGGAAAATAATAAAATATAAAACTTCATTGAGTTTGAGGGTGTGCATCAAATAGTGAATGAAATGCAACATAATTTGGTATATTGCTAAAATAAAACGCAGATTGAAATAGCGACGTTCTCTAAGATAAAATTCATGGACTAGAATTATCAACTGGGAACACAATTAAATACTATGGAGCAACATAATGAGCAATGACCTCTTCAAGGATGGGAATGGCTTCCTTGGTTGCACTTTTTTCACGCTCTGTACGAATATAAAAAAGCACATCAGGTTTGTAAGAATGCCCATGTGCCATCAATACTGATTCAAACTCTTCTTTAGTAGTCAAAGTTTCATAAATGATACTGCAATACAAGTGAATGATACATTATCACTTTTTTCTGTAGAATTTTCATCTGCTCCCATTGCAATTTTTCAATTGAGGTTGTACTGCAAACATGAAATAACTGAGAGCACAGAGCTAAGTTCACTAAATAGAAGTTACAGGTGACCCACCAACTAAACTTACTTTGACGAATGACGACACTTGTGAATTTGATTACTTGACAGTATCGACTCTTGGGAGTCATGAACCATTCATTACATGATGCGATGTAGGCGGCTATAAATTGATACTATAAATCATGGGAATGTTCACTGGCCAATGTATGTTACTATGTTTATTGCTTATGCCCACCAGTATGGATCTTACTAGTGCATAATGGAAGCTTCATGCGAACATGTCAAAATTCGTCTAATATCGTAGTTCAACGCTTTTGTATGATAGACCAAAGCCTAAGTCTTTACAACATGTATCCCTATCAAAGGAACTCGCACACAGACGCTAAGATAAGACAGAAGCTAGTTTGAGGCATCCATTGTCCGGAACTAAATTCCACTAATTACAGCTGTAGCAAGAATAAGACCTCACAATACATGAATCCACGAATCAATCCAACAACACAAGTTTCGATCGGGAAATAATCCGTATAGTTGGAAAGGGAACGCACTGATGGGGCACGTGATGAGGAAGCCGGAATGCGAACGGAGGAGGAGGGACCCTGATGCGCGGTAGTCGTAGCGCGGGAGGTTGATCACCGCGGCGTGCTGCTCCCACGGCTTTAGCTCCTGGGTGCCGGTGGAGGCAGGGGCGTCGGATTCGGACTCCGGTGGCAGCTCGTAGGACCGAGATGGGGTTACGGCTTCCAGCTTGGCCTCCGGTTCCGGCGCCGCCATCTTAGAGCCAAGAGCACTGGGACCCTGGTGTTTTGGTCGGAGCCTCGGAGGTATGGTGAGGGACTGAGGGTTCTGACTAGCAGGCGCATAATATAAATAGCGTAAACTGAGGCTGGGAGGCGTACTTCTTTAGATTCCGCTAATCAGCCATCAGTGATCGAAGGCCAAGGGGTCAAGGACTTAGTGGAAATGGCGATATGGCATATTCCTTCCTATATCTATATATCTATATAATATATACTATATATTCTATACTATACTTAAAGCATCAGTTTTAACGGTCGTCGTGCGTCATTTTTTTTGCAAAAAAACTCTTATACCTCTTTCAAATTAACCCGTCGCGCATCTCAACAGAGTTCACAGTCGCCGCACAATTTTCTCAAGCAATCCGAGCTCGCGGCATCCACGTCCGCCTGTTGCGGGTGGCACCGTCCCCGCCGATCCCGCGCATCTCAACAGTCGCCGCACGCGCCATCCCCGTCGATCTCGCGCAACAGCCGCCGCACCCGCATCTTGCGCCGGCGGTGTCGCGCATCACCCGCCCGCCTCGCCTACCTGCTGTTATGGCCACAACCCCCATTATGCATGTTTGCCTACTGCTGCAGCCACAACCCCCATCCCATATCTCGCGTCGACGGCGCCTCGCTGCTGTGGATAAGGATGGGCACACCCTCCCCATTTGCGAGCGCCTGCCTAGCCACTCTGTTGGTTCGTCCGTACACAGGATGTTCAGGTATAAATATGTGTCACTGCCGCATCTTTTCTTATTCTGATGTGGGTGCAAGTATCTACTGTTTCAGGAGAAAGGGATGATGAGGGACTGCTAGAGAAGGGCTGGAGAAAGGGACGAGGGGCAACTGGAAGTCGCGGTAGAGAAGGGTGACGACGGTCGTGTCTACCTCATGTGCAAGATTGTCGTTTAGCATCTGTTTAGTTGTGTACAATCTAGTTGCACTTTGTTTTACCACTTACTTTTTTATTTCTCTTGATTACCTAATAATGTTGGCCCTAAACTTCATGCTACCTTCTGCTAGGTATGGCGATTTGAATAAGGCTACCAAAGATGGCAAGCCAATTATTATAGAGGTATGCTGCCTTGTTGTGTACATTAGAGATAAATATCCGTATTACCTTGGTGTGATTCTCACTATCCGATCATAGAAAAGCCTCCCAACCAGACTTTGATTTCATGATCTTTCTATAATATCTGTTTCATTAGTGTGCATGGATGGATACATGACATAATACATGCACATAATATATCAATGCTTTTTTTTCCCAAAAGAAGATAAAGTTGGCATCGTTATTAGAAATTAGAAAACATGTGCATGAGGGCATGATTACCCAGAAATGATACTATCTAGAAAAGATAATTATGTTTGCATGTGGAGGCTTACATAAAAAACTTAGCTGCAGGGGAGGGGGTGGTGGGTACTGGGTACCATCAGGATATTGAATGAAGTTGCCTATATTATGGAAGTCTTTTTTTCTCAACTTCATCTGATAGTACAGATTTGATTTTTTCCCCGTGAATGAATATCTGCACAAAATTTCTTAGCACAATTCTAAATTTTCAAGAAAGGTCAGGTTTAGGAATAGATACATGTTAGCACACCATTTGAAGTTACATGCAAGTTGAATTAGAAGTGCCATAGAGGACCAAGAAGGCAGTATATGCTTTTAGTTGCATATATCATGTAAGTCTTTTTTCCTCTCAAATTTATCAGATAGTAGAGATTTCTTTTTTCCCCTGAATGAATGTCTACACAAAATTTATTAGCACAATTCTAAATTCTCAACAAAGGAGGTCAGGTTTAGCACTAGATACATGTTAGCACACCCTTTCTACAATTCAATAATGCATATGGGCAGCCATTTGGCCCTTAGTCGGCCATTGTCGTGATGTTGTCTCAAGCAATTGGTTGGTAGAAAGCATATCAAGGTTAATAGTGCACCGATCATAGGATTGGACCCATTGTAGATCTGGATGCTTTTTTTTACTACATCTATAAATAGGTCTGGAGGTCTATTATTTTAGTGGTTGAAATATGTGCATTCAGGATTATGTTATAGTATAGTAACACATAGCATGAATTGGAATAGATAATGAAACTCTGATACTATAAATATGGTTTAATGAAAATGGGTAGTCGTCGTCTATCACTTTGTAGTTGAGAGAATTTAGGACCACCAGAGCATATGCTTTTTTATACCTTATGGAACATCTTGGATTCCTGTTTCTTTATATTAAATTTATTTTTATGGGATATCTTGGATTTCGGCCCTGTCTTACTTTCTCCTTCTTATGTCTGATTTTGTCTGCTGTACTAAGCATCGTGTATGTGTGTGTGCAGTGACTTTTGGTAGTCACATGTGTACAACAAATTATCTGATAATAACCCTTGCTAATAGTAAATAGCTCCTATTGATGGCATTAAAAACTTACTTCTTGCTAATTCTTTCAAATTTTGTAGAGCTTATGGGGTGTTGTACTTATGTATCCTTGTAAACTATAGCAGACTACATTTATAATTTGTAGTTCTGCAACATTATCAATTGTGCCTGACAATTTCAATCTATTACTGATGAGTACATTGTTATAAGAGCTTGACTGCAAAAGGATATGAACTCATGGTGGGATTGACAACCATTTAGTTTTGGTGAATCTCGAGAATAAGGTACGAAATAAAGTCCTATTGTCTCGGGACACACAACCTACTATTTAGGACTAGATGCATATTGCTTGCATCTAAATAGGTTTATAAACATACTGTATTTTCTCGGGACACACAACCTACTATCTCTTTCAAGTTGATACCTGTGACTTGATTTTTCTTGTTCATTTATGCTCAAGGCATGCCATACTCCTGTTCTCATGCATATGTAGCAGATTGGAAATTCTTTCAGTCATAAGATTGGAAATTCCTCCAGTCAAGGTAGCTAAGCAGTGCGGTGGGGATTTTAGTAGGTCTTCCATCGAATAGATGACTACATCACTGTCAGCAGATTCGAGCTCACCACCCAAAATTAGCCAAGGAGAGTAAGGGATTGCTCTGACTGTATAGAAGACTATTATTACATGCCCGGTTACCTAAGTACTCCATCTGTTCTTTTTTATTTGTCGTCGTTTAGTTCAAAAATGAACTGAGAATGTTTTCCTGTTTCTGGTGCTCCAAACACATACAACTTTCCAGTTATGAGATATTAAGACTAATATTATGTCGTTGCAACGCACGAGCATTGTACTATCTATGTGACGGAACCTCCCAAGTAATTAGGCCCACCTACAGTTGTCCTTGTCTAACAGACTTCAGACACCCTGTAGATGTTCCTAAGTCACTTGACAAGTTCGGTATCTTTCCTTACCTTACCAGGAACGTTTCACCCGTCTTGCAGACATTACAGAACATCGGAGATAAAGAGATGCGGAAGCGATTACATAAATTACATTTATTTTAAAAGAAAGCTTAAGTTATTTTATTACAGACCAGAACTAAAAAGGCGAGTGCTGAGTAGTAATATTATACAAACCAAGGGAGGCACAAACTCCTCCCGATAAGTTATAAGCAAAAGATCCTAAGTGGAGGACCGAGTCCTCCCGCACTTCAGTCTTGTTTTTCTTCTTTGGGAACCACTTGACACAGAAGCAGCAAAAATCTGCTACTTCCTCACCTAAAAACAACGAAGGGATAAACCCTGAGTATGGAATTACTCAGCAAGTCTTACCCGACTAAAGAAAAGACTCTCAAGGGTATGCTGGTTATATGGGAGTCAAGGTAAGGCTTTTCAATAATCAAAGACTCTGTTTTGTAGAAATGCTTACTAAAGTGGATCCTTAAAAATCCAATTTTATTAGTCAAGTTAAGTACAATTACCTGCAACTAGAGTTCTTTCTACCCTAGTTCAATCACTGGTCCTGCACTAGCCAATTTCTTAACAAAAGCCCATCATCTTTAGTGGAATGCTACGTGTAGGGCAGTGACCAAGTCTTCATAACCGCGAAGGTACGGCGATCCGAATCGATTATACTCAGCTGAGGATCTCCAATCACACGACATATGTAGCACTTAACCCTTGCATATGTCAACCCGCCGCCGGGGTTCTTAAGACCAGATCAGGTTCACGCAAACCGAGAGCACAGATACACCACCGTCCAGCCTCTTGCCACGGAGGGTACACGCTACTCTCGCCACCGCTCCACGCCTATTTTGTGTTATCTTATTCTGGCCTTAGTCTGCCCGAGGCAAGGCTTACCCATGACGAGGCATGTGACCAGTTAAAGGGTCCTCGATCATCAAGCCTACATCGACAAGGTCCTTAATCGACTCAGACGGAGACACTACACCGAGACTCTCTTCTCGTGCAAGTCACCCGCCCGGTCTCAACTTAATTATTTCAAACCCAAAGTTTGGTACCTGGCAGAGGTACATCTTTTCCGATGTTGAACCTATCAAGGCCTTTGATAGATCCATCATCAAGTTTTATTTTCGAAAACATCCCACCCACTTTTGCCACATCATATTTTGTAAAAACAAAACATGTTGTTTTCTAAAGCAAGGCTAAGCATCAAAATCTTTTGTAAAACGGGTGATCAAGGAAGGTAATCAAATTCAAGGAAGGTAATGCAGGAATTGTTTTAGCAATCAACTCCTATCACCTAATGCATCAAGCAAGTGAGAAAGATTTTAAAAATATCAAGGGAGGTGGCAAATGCACCGGGGCTTGCCTTCGTTTACAGGTGAGTCGGGTTCGGATCCACAGATATCGAAGTAGAAGCAGTTGCCTGCTTGCGAATCCGAAGGTGGTGGTGTCCTGTCTTCGGTGACTTCTATCTCTTCTTCACGTTCTAACATCACCATATATATGTATAAGAATGGATGCCATGGGATGCTCATGAGGATGCAAAGATAATATAAACTTATTGACTAGGTCTTGAACACAACTTTCCTTCACGGAACTTCGAGAACTTAGGGTTTCTGGAGTCGGTAAAGGAGTTCATAGGGCAGGGGGGTGGTTTTGGCTTTGGTGATCAAACAAGGTCCAAATCAATTCAAATTCTACCCAAGGTCTCTAAATACTGTATAAAACTCATATAAAAATTTTGGGCATTTTTGGCATTACCATTTGTTTTCTAAAAATCTAGAACTATTGATTTAAGCTATTTTAAATGCCTTAAAATTCCTTATTTAAACTAAAATTCATGAAACTATTTTTATTAAATACTATGAAAAATAAGAAGTCTAGGAAAATTGGTTTCACAATTTTAGGATTTTTCTACTATTTTCTAGAATTCCTTGAACTCTGACAGAAAAAGAAAAAGAAAAGCGATGCACAGTCCTGGGCTGATTCTGGCCCAAACCGGCCCAACTACAGCAGAATTGTGCGTGCGCCCGCGCCCGCGGTGGAGACTTTGCGCGGGGGTCCTCGAGGTTTTTACTAATCGCAAACAGGTTCTCTCACTGTTTAACAGAGTCACTGACCGTTACAAAAAGACCCCTGCACTTCTACCTATTCACGGTTGGAAGTCCACGACGGCGCTCACGCACAGCCGAGCTCCGGCGAGCACTAGCACCGGCCGATTAGGGCAACAGCAGGGTTCTCCGAGCAGCGGACACAAAATCAGTACTACCCCGAGCATTTCCCCCAAATCAATTGCAAGGATGGCTACCCAAATGCTTCTGACCACGGTGACAGCGGAGACCTCGAATAGAATCACGTGTTCCCAGTCACCAATGGCGGTTTAGCTCGATCTAAAGGGTCGGGGAGTTTGAGAAGAGCTTAGGGATGCTAGAACAAGCAACAGAGAAACATGAACTGACCTAAATTGGGCTGGCCGCGGTGAGCTCGATCATGCGGTGTTTCGGAACAGGGTTGGGGAAAACTTGGAATTGGAGCTCACGGTTGCAGGACTGGGGGTGATACTGGACGATGGTGTACGTGATGAGGTTGCGGAGCTAACGGTGGGCTCAATTTAAAGACTCCGGGAGCGGTGGCTCACAATTTGCCCACGGCGAGCTGGCGGCCGGAGGTGAGGAAGAAGCCTGGCGCGCGTGGTTACGTGTCCTATGGCGTGGCAGTAACTCCGGTGATCACCGGACATGCACCGCATGATTCACCGTGACGAGAGCCAGTGCTAAGGCACATGGTGCGCGACAGTGACAGCACGACGGCGGTGAGGGTTATCCGAGCGACCGACGGCTGGGGGGGAAGTACGGCATGCTTAGCCGCGACCGAGCTCGAGTGGACCAGACGCTGAGATGTTTACTGGTTTGTGCTTATCCATGGCCACAGCGCACGAATCGCAGCAAGCAATCGATCAACAGTGACGGGCCACCGGCGGCGAGATCTTTTGGCGCTGGCGGTCTGATCTTCAACAGAGCACTGTACCATGGCTAAAACTTGATTCAGTCGCCTGACAGCCCAACTTGGAGCGAGATTTTCTCTTAATTCATTGTGACAACACAAGTCAAGCATTGCAGCAAACTTGGAGAGCATTATACCAACTACATCTTTGCTATATGGTGTTGTCACAAAATGCCAGTAGATCAGGCATAAACTTGGGCTTGATGTTGATGTCAGTCCACTGTCATCCTGATTTTCAGACTTAATCAGCCTGACAGCCAAACTTCAGGCTTAATTATCTCTAAATTCTTCTTAACAACTGAGCTCACATTCTTAAGCAAAGTTGTTCTCCTTTGATAGATCTTCAAATTTGGTGTGGTGACCTAGGGCAAAATCTCCTTTGTTTAGAAGTTACAAGGTCACAAAGATGAGCACAATACACTGAAATTAGACTTAGTCAAAAGAGTTCAAATGTGACTCTTTTGCAAATAAGCCCAAAACTCAGGGTTTGGCTTGTAAATCTTCCCAAATGTGAACCATGTGACTTAAGATACTTATTTGGCTTGGTTTTTGCACTTTAGCCCAAAATGGACTAATTTTGCACATAAGCCCCTAGGGTTTAGTTTTAGGGTTTTCCAGGGTTTCAATTAGGGTTTCTGGTATCCCAGGGGTATAAATGTGATTCAACTTTGTTTTTGGGGTCATTTTATGACTTTTACCCTAAAGCTTTTAGGTTTTCTCAACTTGGGTTAGGTTTTACCCCTTTAATCCCTATTTAGGGTTAAATTTCCTATCCAGGGGCCTATTTGCAAAACACTTAAACAATACAACTTGTTTGAAATTTTTTGCCTAGTGAATGCATTCTAGGTGTATCAAACATATGCAATGCCAATGCTTATGATGCCATGCTCAAGTTTTAGTTATGGTAACACCAAGGGTGTTACATCCTTTCCCCCATAAAAGAATCTCGTCCCGAGATTAAAAGTCCTAGGGTAAGTAATGGAAAAGGAAACGCGGAATACTTTCATTTCCTTATTTCTGGTACAAGGCAGGGGTGGTGTGGGGGTTCATTCCTTTATTGCAATAACTATATACACTTTACAAATTACATGAGGCTAGAAAGCCTGGGAAATTCTTATTCAAGAAGTCTTGAGTTTCCCATGTAGCCTCATCTTCAGAATGCTGGTTCCACTGTATCTTATAAAACTTGAGAGTTTTTCTCCGGGTAACTATGTCCTTTTGATCCAAGACCCGAATAGGGTGTTCAGAGTATGTCAAGTCTGGTTCAAGGACAACATCTGTTACTTCAATGGTTCGATCGGGAACCCGAAGACACTTCTTCAATTGTGACACATGGAACACATTATGCACAGCAGACAAGGTTTCGGGTAGTTGGAGTCGGTATGCCACTGGTCCACATTGCTCAAGTACCAGGAATGGACCAATGTACCTGGGTGCAAGCTTCCCTTTAACCCCGAAACGTGATACTCCTTTCATTGGTGAGACTTTCAGGTAAACATAGTCTCCTTCCAGGAAATATAAAGGCATTCGCCGTGTGTCTGCATAACTCTTTTGACGAGCTTGTGCCTTCTTCATATTATAAATAATTTTCTGAACTTTATCCTCGGCCTCTTTCACCATATCAGGCCTAAAGAAGCACCTTTCACCAGGTTCAGACCAATTTAGCGGAGTACGACATCGACGTCCATATAAAGCTTCAAAGGGTGCCATCTTGATACTTTCTTGATAGCTATTATTATATGAGAATTCCGCTAAGGGCAAACATTCATCCCATTTCTGTGAGAAGTCCAGAACACATGTCTGCAGCATATCTTCAAGTATCTGATTGACTCTCTCAGTCTGTCCACTGATTTGAGGATGATAGGCCGAACTGTGGAGCAGTTTAGTACCCAGGGATTTATGAAGTTCTTCCCAGAATTTGGATACGAATTGAGGTCCACGATCCGACACTATAATCTTTGGAACACCGTGCAGACTAAGAATACGAGCAATGTACAATTGGGCATAGACAGTAACTGGGTAATCTGTCTTGACTGGCAGCAAATGAGAAATTTTCATAAGCTGATCAACAATAACCCAGATAAAGTCATAGCCCTTTGTAGTCCTGGGTAATCCCACAATGAAGTCCATACAATATCTTCCCATTTCCATGCTGGGATAGGTAAAGATTGTAATGGACCAGCATTCTTTATGTATATGGCCTTGACACGTTTACAAATGCCACATCTAGCCACATAGCGTGCAATTTCAATTTGCATCTTTGTCCACTAATAAAGGTGATGTCAGCCAGAAGAACACATAAGGTTCCATATGTGCAATTTGCTTCTTCTGATGACACTGTACTATCTGAGTCTATTGGGCAAGCGGCAATTACGCAACTTTACCCAAATAGAATCAGATGCACCATCTTGGGTAAAACACATAGAAAGAGGTTTACCAACAAGTGGTTACAGTAAATTCATAGCACACGAGACGGGTGTGAATGTCGAATAACATCCCAGTTAACTCGTGTTAGCCAAGGAATCCAAGTCCACGAAAGGTGATATAGATTCAAGAAAAATCACCAGCGGAGGGATCTAAAAATGCGGACTTTGCAACCAGTCCATTTTATCCAGCACTAGTCATGGATCGGCATGATCACACATGCAGGAAAAACACGCGTGAGGCGGTCGAGGCACGACTAGAGCGATGATTAGGTGGCTATTGGCTGACTTAATCTCATTTTGGTAAGTACTTTCTTTAGGGTGGGTTGAACCAAAGTAAGTTTAGACAACTCGATAAAACGATCTCTAAACTCAGCATTCGTTCAACGGGCAGTTACAAGTTAGTCAAAACCAACTTGTTGAACTACTTTTGACATTAAGTAAATCCTCTCAGTACCATTGGTAAACCAAGGGTTGAGAGTTCACATTTGCTAACAAGAAATCCCGCACTTGGTTAAAGATCCATTTGGTCATGTTGTTCATCCGTTTTTCTCATACGAGATGAATTATCCACTTGGTTAGGGAATACATGGATTAAATAAGAGAGCGAATGAACAAACTCCTGCATTTCAGCAGCAGGGGATACAGATCTCTATTTTGAGAGCTAATCAGTTGTTTCTCCAACACTAAAAAGATCCAAGGCTTCACCTTTACACAAAGGATGCAAAGGGAACTTGTGTGAGTAGTCACTGCCAAGATCAAAAGAAATAAGACCACACATGAAAGTGGTATGCCCTTTTGATCCAATGGAAATGACAGATGTTGCTTGATCTCTTCACAAACAACAAGAAATTGTTTTAAGGAAGGAGTTCACGGAAGGTCACACATTAGTGTAGTTTCACAATGGATCATGACCAGAGACCTTGATACCAACATGCGCCAAGCAGCAGAATCCTGTGTGTACATTCACAGGAGGCTCTCAATTTCGCCGCGGTACCATAAGTCCTTAACCATGACACCATTACAAAACTGGCACCAATAATGGATCTCACGTGATAAGAACAATTTGCGTAGAGATAACATATTGATATAATCTCATAATGGATTATGACTACTAACTGTGATACAAGCGTGCATCGAGCAGCACAACCTTGTGTGTATACCCACAAGAGGCCCTCGGTTTTGGCGTGGCATCATCAATTTTAGTCATAACGCCAATACCAGACATAACCAATAAGGAATCTCACACAGCTCAAATAGATTGGTCAAGGATGACAAGGTACAAAAGAGACTCCACCTGTAAGAACGATTACAAGTAGAGATCCAAATAGATCATGGCCCAAGGAAGTGAACAAGGCATGGCCATAACCTAAACTTGATGAAAGAAGTATGATGGGAGACTGTTAATTCAGCCCAAGCATATTTCTATGCCCATCGCAGAGATCACAAGGTCAAGGCTTAAGTTGGTATGGCTTCGATAGATATGAAGGAACCAAAGGCATCAAATTCAAGAAAATGGTCGGACATGTCTTTTCTAGGTTGGGTTAATAAAGCAACATGACGATCCACAAGGAGAGGCCAATATACTAGAGACTGCAACCTGTATCAACTGAACAAGAGAATGGTTCTAAAGGGGGACATGACTTGAGATTCTTGTTTGAAGTCTAGGTACACCTTAGGTTCGACAAGGAAATTATCTAGGCATTTATTTGTATGGGTGTGGTCATGGAGTAATAACGGAAAATTCGACTTTTGGGTCAGGTCATGGTTCACTAAATATGAATATAGCCTAATCTTGGTTTAGGCAATCAAGTCATCAACTCTCTTTTGGTCATAACTCAACCTGATGGTTCTTAGATCAGGGTTGAGAATTGCTTTTTGCTGGGCTAACCAGTTCATGCCCAAGATGACATCCATGTCTTGGCTTTTCAGAACAACCATATTAGTAGGAAAGTCCTGTCTGGCCAATGTTAAGGGCACCTGATAAGCCACTTCTTTTCACTTTTGGTAGCTTTACTGTCGGGCGAGGAAGACCATTCATCAACCAACTTCATAGAGGGAGGGGCCTAAAAAGGTCCAATTCACCATTAAGTGCTTCTCTCGCTACATGAGAAGGTCCGACTTCTGTCCCGACAAGATCCGCAGGGACGTTCGGGTGCAGTTGTGAATACAACCCATGAACTTCTTCATGTAGTGTATTATAATAGACCTGCAAGTTACCCGTGGCTAAGCTAAGCTCCTCCACGCGGGCTCAAGCTTTGGCTTCCTTAGCCCAGGCGAGTGGACGAGAGTTAACCGTCCAATCGAGCGCTAGATCTCGTTTCGCGAGTTGGTCTTGCAAGTAGCGGATGGCTGCATCCGCGACCCATAGATCATTTCTGCGACGGAGTTCTGACTGAAGCAGTTCGACTTGTGCTTCCAGATCCTGATAGGATCGTTGCTACCACTGCTACTTTCTTCATGTCTTGGGGAAAGTTAATGGCGGGGTATGCCAATGGGTCTAAAAGATTTGCGCGCAGTCTTTCTGGTGCGCGACAGCATTTCTCTAAGGGGGAAAATTTTATTAGTATAGTTCTTAGCATGATGCATGTATAATTACAGAATCAACCTTAGTTGATTCAACCTTCTATACATTGCACTCTTCCTATCTGGTCTTTAAGATAGACTCTTCAGAATACTTAGGTAAGAAGAGAAAAGTGTTTTTAGGTAAGACTTTTGAAAATCCTTTTGAAGATGCCTCATAATATCTGCAAAGAAGGGCTACGCTCCGATACCAGCTGTGACGGAACCTCCCAAATAATTAGGCCCACCTACAGTTGTCCTTGTCTAACAGACTTCAGACACCCTGTAGATGTTCCTAAGTCACTTGACAAGTTCGGTATCTTTCCTTACCTTACCAGGAACGTTTCACCCGTCTTGCAGACATTACAGAACATCGGAGATAAAGAGATGCGGAAGCGATTACATAAATTACATTTATTTTAAAAGCAAGCTTAAGTTATTTTATTACAGACCAGAACTAAAAAGGCGAGTGCTGAGTAATAATATTATACAAACCAAGGGAGGCACAAACTCCTCCCGATAAGTTATAAGCAAAAGATCCTAAGTGGAGGACCGAGTCCTCCCGCACTTCAGTCTTGTTTTTCTTCTTTGGGAACCACTTGGCACAGAAGCAGCAAAAATCTGCTACTTCCTCACCTAAAAACAACGAAGGGATAAACCCTGAGTATGGAATTACTCAGCAAGTCTTACCCGACTAAAGAAAAGACTCTCAAGGGTATGCTGGTTATATGGGAGTCAAGGTAAGGCTTTTCAATAATCAAAGACTCTGTTTTGCAGAAATGCTTACTAAAGTGGATCCTTAAAAATCCAATTTTATTAGTCAAGTTAAGTACAATTACCTGCAACTAGAGTTCTTTCTACCCTAGTTCAATCACTGGTACTGCACTAGCCAATTTCTTAACAAAAGCCCATCATCTTTAGTGGAATGCTACATGTAGGGCAGTGACCAAGTCTTCATAACCGCGAAGGTACGGCGATCCGAATCGATTATACTCAGCTGAGGATCTCCAATCACACGACATATGTAGCACTTAACCCTTGCATATGTCAACCCGCCACCGGGGTTCTTAAGACCAGATCAGGTTCACGCAAACCGAGAACACAGATACACCACCGTCCAGCCTCTTGCCACGGAGGGTACACGCTACTCTCGCCACCGCTCCACGCCCATTTCGTGTTATCTTATTCTGGCCTTAGTCTGCCCGAGGCAAGGCTTACCCATGACGAGGCATGTGACCAGTTAAAGGGTCCTCAATCATCAAGCCTACATCGACAAGGTCCTTAATCGACTCAGATGGAGACACTACACCGAGACTCTCTTCTCGTGCAAGTCACCCGCCCGGTCTCAACTTAATTATTTCAAACCCAAAGTTTGGTACCTGGCAGAGGTACATCTTTTCCGATGTTGAACCTATCAAGGCCTTTGATAGATCCATTATCAAGTTTTATTTTCGAAAACATCCCACCCACTTTTGCCACATCATATTTTGTAAAAACAAAACATGTTGTTTTCTAAAGCAAGGCTAAGCATCAAAATCTTTTGTAAAACGGGTGATCAAGGAAGGTAATCAAATTCAAGGAAGGTAATGCAGGAATTGTTTTAGCAATCAACTCCTATCACCTAATGCATCAAGCAAGTGAGAAAGATTTTAAAAATATCAAGGGAGGTGGCAAATGCACCGGGGCTTGCCTTCGTTTACAGGTGAGTCGGGTTCGGATCCACAGATATCGAAGTAGAAGCAGTTGCCTGCTTGCGAATCCGAAGGTGGTGGTGTCCTGTCTTCGGTGACTTCTATCTCTTCTTCACGTTCTAACATCACCATATATATGTATAAGAATGGATGCCATGGGATGCTCATGAGGATGCAAAGATAATATAAACTTATTGACTAGGTCTTGAATACAACTTTCCTTCACGGAACTCCGAGAACTTAGGGTTTCCGGAGTCGGTAAAGGAGTTCATAGGGCAGGGGGGTGGTTTTGGCTTTGGTGATCAAACAAGGTCCAAATCAATTCAAATTCTACCCAAGGTCTCTAAATAGTGTATAAAACTCATATAAAAATTTTGGGCATTTTTGGAATTGCCATTTGTTTTCTAAAAATCCAGAACTATTGATTTAAGCTATTTTAAATGCCTTAAAATTCCTTATTTAAACTAAAATTCATGAAACTATTTTTATTAAATACTATGAAAAATAAGAAGTCTAGGAAAATTGGTTTCACAATTTTAGGATTTTTCTACCATTTTCTAGAATTACTTGAACTCTGATAGAAAAAGAAAAAGAAAAGCGATGCACAGTCCTGGGCTGATTCTGGCCCAAACCGGCCCAACTACAGCAGAATTGTGCGTGCGCCCGCGCCCGCGGTGGAGACTTTGCGCAGGGGTCCTCGAGGTTTTTACTAATCGCAAACAGGTTCTCTCACTGTTTAACAGAGTCACTGACCGTTACAAAAAGACCACTGCACTTCTACCTATTCACGGTTGGAAGTCCACGACGGCGCTCGCGCACAGCCGAGCTCCGGCGAGCACTAGCACCGGCCGATTAGGGCAACAGCAGGGTTCTCCGAGCAGCGGACACAAAATCAGTACTACCCCGAGCATTTCCCCCAAATCAATTGCAAGGATGGCTACCCAAATGCTTCTGACCACGGTGACAGCGGAGACCTCGAATAGAATCACGTGTTCCGAGTCACCAATGGCGGTTTAGCTCGATCTAAAGGGTCGGGGAGTTTGAGAAGAACTTAGGGATGCTAGAACAAGCAACAGAGAAACATGAACTGACCTAAATTGGGCTGGCCGCGGTGAGCTCGATCATGCGGTGTTTCGGAACAGGGTTGGGGAAAACTTGGAATTGGAGCTCACGGTTGCAGGACTGGGGGTGATACTAGACGATGGGGTACGTGATGAGGTTGCGGAGCTAACGGTGGGCTCAATTTAAAGACTCCGGGAGCGGTGGCTCACAATTTGCCCACGGCGAGCTGGCGGCCGGAGGTGAGGAAGAAGCCTGGCGCGCGTGGTTACGTGTCCTATGGCGTGGCAGTAACTCCGGTGATCACCGGACATGCACCGCATGATTCACCGTGACGAGAGCCAGCGCTAAGGCACGTGGTGCGCGACGGTGACAGCACGACGGCGGTGAGGGTTATTCGAGCGACCGACGGCTGGGGGGGAAGTACGACATGCTTAGCCGCGACCGAGCTTGAGTGGACCAGACGCTGAGATGTTTACTGGTTTGTGCTTATCCATGGCCACGGCGCACGAATCGCAGCAAGCAATCGATCAACGGCGACGGGCCACTGGCGGCGAGATCTTTTGGCGCTGGCGGTCTGATCTTCAACAGAGCACTGTACCATGGCTAAAACTTGATTCAGTCGCCTGACAGCCCAACTTGGAGCGAGATTTTCTCTTAATTCATTGTGACAACACAAGTCAAGCATTGCAGCAAACTTAGAGAGCATTATACCAACTACATCTTTGCTATATGGTGTTGTCACAAAAGGCCAGTAGATCAGGCATAAACTTGGGCTTGATGTTGATGTCAGTCCACTGTCAGCCTGATTTTCAGACTTAATCAGCCTGACAGCCAAACTTCAGGCTTAATTATCTCTAAATTCTTCTTAACAACTGAGCTCACATTCTTAAGCAAAGTTGTTCTCCTTTGATAGATCTTCAAATTTGGTGTGGTGACCTAGGGCAAAATCTCCTTTGTTTAGAAGTTACAAGGTCACAAAGATGAGCACAATACACTGAAATTAGACTTAGTCAAAAGAGTTCAAATGTGACTCTTTTGCAAATAAGCCCAAAACTCAGGGTTTGGCTTGTAAATCTTCCCAAATGTGAACCATGTGACTTAAGATACTTATTTGGGTTGGTTTTTGCACTTTAGCCCAAAATGGACTAATTTTGCACATAAGCCCCTAGGGTTTAGTTTTAGGGTTTTCCAGGGTTTCAATTAGGGTTTCTGGTATCCCAGGGGTATAAATGTGATTCAACTTTGTTTTTGGGGTCATTTTATGACTTTTACCCTAAAGCTTTTAGGTTTTCTCAACTTGGGTTAGGTTTTACCCCTTTAATCCCTATTTAGGGTTAAATTTCCTATCCAGGGGCCTATTTGCAAAACACTTAAACAATACAACTTGTTTGAAATTTTTTGCCTAGTGAATGCATTCTAGGTGTATCAAACATATGCAATGCCAATGCTTATGATGCCATGCTCAAGTTTTAGTTATGGTAACACCAGGGGTGTTACAATCTATATCTATACTTCTATACTATATTTAAAGTATTAGTTTCAACGGTCGTCCCTCGTCATTTTTTACAAATAACTCATCACAGCTATTTCAAATTAACCAGATGCACGCCTATAGATGGCTAAACAGAGGCCTGGCACGGGCCAGACGCCCACGAGCCACAACTCTGGCCAGGCACGTCATGCCGATCTGCTGACTGTGTCGGGCTAGCCCTTTAGCCCATTCCCGTTAGCCCATTTGATTAAATTAGCGTAAAATATTAAAAAAGGTGCAGAAGGTGGGGTTCGAACCCATGCCCTGATGGAAGAAGGGCAGGAGACACTAGATGAAGCTATCTAACCAGTAGAACATCATGCTGAGATGTTTTTAATATTGTATATAAATTATATATATGTATATACGTTTTTTGTAAAATAAAAAAATATATAATCGTGTCGGGCCGGTCCAGCACTACAAGCCGAGGTTACAGCCCAAGCACGACATGACGTCCTTGGCTCTTGCATGCATTAGGTCGTTTCTGAGATCACATTGGCGCAATAGACTCAATGGTGTTTGAGGTTGCTGAATTGGATGGAGCAACAATGATTTGTCACACTAACAGTAAAATGAAAGGTTATTTGTTGGGTTTAAACGTTAATAATTGCTACGAAGTAGCATAATTTATATGGAGCGCATCTAGTTTTTATTGATGCCTGACTTTAGAAATCACTCCATATTTTGATCTATCTTTTTTATAAGTTTGAGTTCATGTGACTTATTTTAGAAACTTGAGCTCACAAACTTATCTTATTTGGTCTCTGTATGGTGGAATTATGTTATTTTATAATCTCTGTTCGTTCAGTCAGTCGTTATGAGCTCTCTTATAATCGCTCACTTTATTGGTCGTGTTGTACCAAGACATATTTGATGGAGTAAACAATAATATCAGTTAGCCAAATCAAAAAAATATTATACAGAGAGTGGAGACAATCAATAAAAAATCTTGATTTTTTTGTGGATGGTTTACATGGGTATTGTTGTAAGCCGTCGCAACGCACGTGCAACCGACTAGTATACTTAAATCATCAGTTTCAACGGTCGTCCCGCGTCTCTTTTTACAAATAAATCCTCATAGCTATTTCAAATTAACCCGTTGCACGCCTATAGATGGCCAAACGGCGGCCCAGCACGGGCCAGACGCCAGCAAGCCACAACTCTGGCCCAGGAACGTCATGTCGGCCTGTTGACTGTGTCGGGCCAGCCCGTTAGCTGAAAGAGAAATAGGGTCAAACCTTTTCCTAAATGATTTTGGTGGTTGAATTGCCCAATACAAATAATTGGACTAACTAGTTTGCTATAGATTATAAGTTCTACATGTGCCAAAGGTTCAACACTAACCAATAAAAAGTCCAAGATATGGTTCAAAAAGAAAGGAGCAAAACCAACCGAAGGCTGCCCTGGTCTGGCGCACCGGACTGTCCGGTGTGCCACCAGACAGTGTCCGGTGCACCAGGGAGATCAACTTTGAACTGCTCAGCTTCAGGTTTTTGGAGAGCCACTCCGCTATAATTCACCGGACTGTCCGGTGTGCCAAGCGGAGCAACGGTCGCCAGCGCAATGGTCGAGTTCAATGGTCGGCTAACACAACTACAGTGCGCGAACAGTTCGCGCAGAGTCAGAGCAGGCGCCAGAAGGCGCACCGGACAGTGAACAGTACCGGTCCGGTGCACCACTGGACTGTCCGGTGGTCCCAGCTGTCAGAGCTCCAACAGTCGAACCCTAACGGTTGGGTGATGTGGCTGGCGCACCGGACAGTGTCCAGTGGCGCACCTGAGAGCACCTAGAGGGGGGTGAATAGGTGATCCTGTAAAAACTTGAAACTTAATCCACAAAACTTGATTAGGAGTTAGCACGAATAAGCCAAGTGGCTAGAGAGGAGAACTTGCACTACACGATAACCACAAAGAGATCAACACAGAGATGGCACAGTGGTTTATCCCGTGGTTCGACCAAGTCCAACACTTGCCTACTCCACGTTGTGGCGTCCCAATGGACGAGAGTTGCAATCAACCCCTTTCAAGCGGTCCAAAGACCCACTTGAATACCACGGTGTTTTGCTTTCACTTTACTATATCCCACTTGCGAGGAATCTCCACAACTTGGAGCCTCTCGCCCTTACACTTTGATGTTCACAAAGAAGCACGAAGTAAGGGAGGGATGAGCAACGCACACAAGACACGAAATCAGAGTACCAACACGCACACAAGTCACAATAAGAGCTCACATCACAACCCGACGAGTTCACAACTCAAATGGAGCTCTAGTTGCTATCACAAAGAATCAAATACGCGGAATCGAAGTCTTGGTGCTTAGGAATGCTTAGAGAATGCTTGATGTGCTCCTCCATGCGCCTAGGGGTCCCTTTTATAGCCCTAAGGCAGCTAGGAGCCGTTGAGAGCATTCCAGGAAGGCAATTCTTGCCTTCTGTCGCCTGGCGCACCAGACAGTCCGGTGCACCACCGGACACTGCCCAGTGCGGATCTCTTTCCTTATTTGGCGAAGCCGACCGTTGCAGTCTTGGAGCCGTTGGCGCACCGGACACTGTCCGGTGCACACCGGACAGTCCGGTGCCCCCTTCTAGTCGTTGGCTCGGCCACGCGTCGCGCACGGATTACGCGGCCGACCGTTGGCCCGGCCGACCGTTGGCTCACCGGACAGTCCGGTGCACACCGGACAGTCCGGTGCACACCGGACAGTCCGGTGAATTATAGCCGTACGTCGCCGACGATTTCCCGAGAGCAGCAAGTTTGCCTGAGTCATACATTAGTATCCAAAACAATGTACTAAGTCTTAGAAACATATCTTTTTACTTGATTTGTACTTTGTCCATCATTTAGCACTTAGGCACTTGTGTTGGACACTAAATCACCAAAATACTTAGAAATGGCCCAAGGGCACATTTCCCTTTCAATCTCCCCCTTTTTGGTGATTTATGCCAACACAACACAAAGTAAGTAGAACAAGTGCAAAATCAATTCAAATAAGAACTCAAGATTGTTTTGATTCAAATTTGACATATATGGATCATTCTTTGCCATCACTTGGTTTGTTTTTGCAAATCAAACTCAATTTCCTATCTCTAAGTCAAATTCACTTGTAGAGACATAAAGAGAGGTATTCCACGAGAAATTGATCAAAGATTCATAAACTCCCCCTTTTTCGCATAATCAAACATTCTCCCCACAAGAGACCAACTTTTGACAAAAAGAGACAATAAGAGGATTTTGACAAAGCAAAAGCTCTATTCTACTATTTTCAAAATTCTCAAGTGGTAGCTGATCCATTTCTTGCTTTGGCCTTATTTTCTCCCCTTTGGCATCAAGCACCAAAACGGGATCAATTTTGACCCTTTAACCTCATTGCCTCACCAAAATCTTCAATTAAGAGTAAAAAGGCAATAAGAGTGCAAAGATGAACTTGGAATTAGTTACTCTTTCATCGGAGTGCAGTGGAAGTCTTGCATGGTCCAAGTCCACCTTTCCCTTTCAAACCTCCTTTGAGACTAAATTAAGCAAACTCAAGTACACAGTTAGTCTCAAGGGGTCAAGTTGTAACACATCTCCCCCTAAATATGTGCATCACTTGCAAATGGACTTGTGAGGTCCGGAGAGTGTTTGTACAACTTGAGCACCATAAATAAACAACAAAATGCATTAAGGAACATGATCAAGGCATAAAACACATGTATGCTATAAATCAATCCAGGTTCCGCGAATCTAAGACATTTAGCTCACTACGCAGCCTGCAAAAGGTCTTCTCATCTAGAGGCTTGGTAAAGATATCGGCTAACTGGTTCTCGGTGCTAACATGAAACACTTCGATATCTCCCTTTTGCTGGTGGTCTCTCAAAAAGTGATGCCGGATGTCTATGTGCTTTGTGCGGCTGTGTTTAACAGGATTATCCGTCATGCGGATAGCACTCTCATTATCACATAGGAGTGGGACTTTGCTCAGATTATAGCCAAAGTCCCTGAGGGTTTGCCTCATCCAAAGTAGTTGCGCGCAACACTGTCCTACGGCAACATACTCGGCCTCATCGGTGGATAGGGCAACAGAGGTTTGTTTCTTAGAACTCCATGACACTAGGGACCTTCCTAAGAATTGGCACGTCCCTGATGTACTTTTCCTATCGACCTTGCATCCAGCATAGTCGGAGTCTGAATATCCAATTAAGTCAAAGGTAGACCCCTTTGGATACCAGATCCTGAAGCAAGGCGTAGCGACTAAATATCTAAGAATTCGCTTCACTGCCACTAAGTGACACTCCCTTGGATCGGATTGAAATCTAGCACACATGCATACACTAAGCATAATATCCGGTCTACTAGCACATAAATAAAGTAAAGACCCTATCATGGATCGGTATGCCTTTTGATCGACAGACTTACCTCCTTTGTTGAGGTCGGTGTGTCTGTCGGTTCCCATTGGAGTCTTTGCGGGCTTGGCGTCCTTCATCCCAAACCGCTTGATCAAGTCTTGCGTGTACTTCGTTTGGGAGATGAAGGTCCCATCCTTGAGTTGCTTCACTTGGAACCCAAGGAAATAGCTTAGCTCGCCCATCATAGACATCTCAAACTTTTGAGTCATCACCCTGCTAAACTCTTCACAAGACTTTTGGTTAGTAGAACCAAATATTATGTCATCGACATAAATTTGGCACACAAAAAGATCATCATCACAAGTCTTAGTGAATAAAGTTGGATCGGCTTTCCCAACCTTAAAAGCATTAGCAATTAAAAAGTCTCTAAGGCATTCATACCATGCTCTTGGGGCTTGCTTAAGTCCATAGAGCGTCTTAGAGAGCTTACACACGTGGTCGGGGTACCGTTCATCCTCAAAGCCAGGGGGTTGCTCCACGTACACCTCCTCCTTGATTGGCCCGTTGAGGAAAGCGCTCTTCACATCCATTTGGAACAACCTGAAAGAATGGTGAGCGGCATATGCTAGCAAAATACGAATGGACTCTAGCCTAGCCACAGGAGCAAAAGTCTCCTCAAAGTCCAAACCTGCGACTTGGGCATAACCTTTTGCCACAAGTCGTGCCTTGTTCCTTGTCACCACCCCGTGCTCGTCTTGTTTGTTGCGGAACACCCACTTGGTTCCCACAACATTTTGCATGGGACGAGGCACCAGTGTCCAAACTTCATTTCTCTTGAAGTTGTTGAGCTCTTCCTGCATGGCCAACACCCAGTCTGGATCTAGCAAGGCCTCCTCTACCGTGAAAGGCTCAATAGAAGAGACAAAAGAGTAATGCTCACAAAAATTAACTAATCGAGACCGAGTAGTTACTCCCTTGCTAATGTCACCCAAAATCTGGTCGACGAGATGATCCCTTTGAATCATCGCTCGGACTTGAGTTGGAGGTGCTGGTTGTGCTTCTTCCTCCATCACATGATCATCTTGTGCTCCCCCTTGATCATACGCCTCCTCTTGATGAACCTGTTCATCGTCTTGAGTTGGGGGATGCACCATTGTTGAGGAAGAAGGTTGATCTTGCTCCTTTTGTTCCAGTGGCCTCACATCTCCAATCGCCATGGTGCGCATTGCGGCCGTTGGAATGTCTTCTTCATCTACATCATCAAGATCAACAACTTGCTCTCTTGGAGAGCCATTAGTCTCATCAAATACAACGTCGCTAGAGACTTCAACCAAACCCGATGATTTGTTGAAGACCCTATATGCCTTTGTATTTGAGTCATAACCTAACAAAAACCCTTCTACCGCTTTGGGAGCAAACTTAGAATTTCTACCTTTCTTCACTAGAATATAACATTTGCTCCCAAATACACGAAAGTACGATACATTGGGTTTGTTACCGGTTAGTAGCTCATATGAAGTCTTCTTGAGGAGGCGATGAAGGTAGACTCGGGTTATGGCGTGGCAAGCCGTGCTCACGGCTTCCGTCTAAAACCGTTCGGGTGTCTTGAATTCACCAAGCATCGTCCTCGCCATGTCTAATAGCGTCCTATTCTTCCTCTCTACCACACCATTTTGCTGTGGTGTGTAGGGAGCGGAGAACTCGTGCTTGATTCCTTCCTCCTCAAGATACTCCTCCATTTGAAGGTTCTTGAACTCGGACCCATTGTCGCTCCTTATCTTCTTCACTTTGAGCTCAAACTCATTTTGAGCTCTCCTTAGGAAGCGCTTGAGGGTCCCTTGGGTTTCAGATTTATCCTGCAAAAAGAATACCCAAGTGAAGCGGGAAAAATCATCGACTATAACAAGACCATACTTACTTCCTCCTATGCTTAGATAGGCTACGGGTCCGAAGAGGTCCATATGAAGTAACTCCAGGGGTCTTGATGTTGTCATCACATTCTTGACATGATGAGAGCTTCCCACCTGTTTCCCTGCTTGACAAGTTGCACAAGGTCTATCTTTTTCGAAAGTAACATTAGTTAGACCTATCACGTGTTCTCCCTTTAGAAGTTTGTGAAGGTTCTTCATCCCCACATGTGCTAAGCGGCGATGCCACAGCCAGCCCATGCTAGTCTTAGCAATTAAGCATGCATCTAGACCGGCCTCCTCTTTTGCAAAATCAACTAAATAGAGTTTGTCGTCTAATACACCCTTAAAAGCTAATGAACCATCACTTCTTCTAAAGACAGACACATCTACATTTGTGAATACACAATTATATCTCATATTACATAATTTACTTACGGATAACAAATTATATCCAAGCGACTCTACTAAAAATACATTAGAAATAGAGTGCTCATTTGAGATTGCAATCTTGCCTAAGCCTTTAACTTTGCCTTGATTCCCGTCACCGAATATGATTGAATCTTGGGAATCTTTATTCTTGACGTAGGAGGTGAACATCTTCTTCTCCCCCGTCATGTGGTTTGTGTATCCGTTGTCGATAATCCAGCTTGATCCCCCGGATGCATAAACATGTAAGGCAAATTTAGGCTTGGGTCTTAGGTACCTAACTCTTGTTGGGTCCTACAAGGTTAGTGACAATATCCTTAGGGATCCAAATGCAAGTTTTATCTCCCTTGCATTTTGCCCCTAGTTTCCTAGCAATCACTTTCCTATCCTTTCTACAAATCGCAAATGAAGCATTGCAAGCATGATAAATTGTAGAAGGTTCATTTATTATTTTCCTAGAAATATTAACAACATTTCTTCTAGGCATGTGATTAATAACATTTCTCCTAGCTAAATTTCTATCATGCATAATAGAAGAACTAGAAGCAACCATGGCATGGGAATCAAAAGCATCATAACTTCTATAAACATTTCTAGAATGTCTCCTATCATGATACATGAAGGCATGGTTCTTTTGAGCACTACTAGCCATAGGGGCCTTCCCTTTCTCCTTGGCGGAGATGGAAGCCTTATGGCTTGTTAGGTTCTTGACTTCTCTCTTGAAGCCAAGACCATCCTTAATTGAGGGGTGTCTACCAATCGTGTAGGCATCCCTTGCAAATTTTAGCTTGTCAAATTCACTCTTGCTAGTCTTAAGTTGGGCATTAAGACTAGCCACTTCATTATTTAATATAGAAATGCAAACTAGGTGTTCACTACAAGCATCAACATTAAAATCTTTGCACCTATTGCAAATCATAACATGTTCTACACAAGAGTTAGATTTATTTGCTACTTCTAGTTTAGCATTTAAATCATCATTAACACCTTTTAAAGTAGAAATGGTTTCATGACAAGTAGATAGTTCACAAGAAAACATTTCATTCCTTTTAACTTCTAGAGCAAGAGAATTTTGTGCGCTAACAAATTTATCATGCTCTTCATATAAAAGGTCCTCTTGTTTTTCTAGTAATCTATTCTTATCATTCAAAGCATCAATCAATTCATTAATCTTATCAATTTTAGTTCTATCTAAGCCCTTGAATAAGCATGAATAGTCTATTTCATCATCATCACTAGACTCATCCTCGCTATAAGTAGTATTGTTTCGAGTACATACCTTCTTCTCCTTTGCCATGAGGCATGTGTGATGCTCGTTGGGGAAGAGGAATGACTTGTTGAAGGCGGTGGTGGCGAGTCCTTCGTTGTCGGAGTCGGACGAGGAGCAATCTGAATCCCACTCCTTTCCAAGATGTGCCTCACCCTTCGCCTTCTTGTAGTTCTTCTTCTTTTCCCACTTTCCACTCTTCTTTTCCTAGTCACTATCATTATCGGGACAATTAGCGATAAAATGACCAATCTTACCACATTTGAAGCAGGAGCGCTTCCCCTTCATCTTGTTCTTGTTGGGGTGCTCCTTGTGACCCTTTAGCGCCGTCTTGAACCGCTTGATGATAAGGGCCATTTCTTCCTCATTAAGTCCGCCCGCCTCAACTTGCGCCACCTTGCTAGGTAGTGCCTCCTTGCTCCTTGTCGCTTTGAGAGCAACGGTTTGAGGCTCGTGGATTGGTCCATTCAATGCATCATCCACGTATCTCGCCTCCTTGATCATCATCCGCCCGCTTACAAATTTCCCAAGAATTTCTTCGGGCGACATCTTGGTGTATCTAGGATTTTCACGAATATTGTTTACCAGATGTGGATCAAGTACAGTAAAGGACCTTAGCATTAGGCGGACGACGCCGTGGTCCGTCCATCGCGTGCTTCCATAGCTCCTTATCTTGTTGACGAGGGTCTTGAGCCTGTTGTACGTCTGTGTTGGCTCCTCCCCTCTTATCATCGCGAATCTCCCGAGTTCGCCTTCCACCAACTCCATCTTGGTGAGCATGGTGACGTCGTTCCCCTCATGTGAGATCTTGAGGGTGTCCCAGATCTGCTTGGCATTGTCCAAGCCACTCACCTTATGGTACTCGTCCCTGCACAATGAGGCTAACAACACAGTAGTAGCTTGTGCATTTTTATGAATCTGTTCATTGATAAACAAAGGACTATCCGAGCTATCAAATTTCATTCCACTCTCTACTATCTCCCATATACTAGGATGGAGAGAGAACAAGTGACTACGCATTTTGTGACTCCAAAATCCGTAGTCCTCTCCATCAAAATGAGGAGGTTTACCAAGTGGAATGGAGAGTAAATGAGCATTGGTACTTTGAGGAATACGAGAATAATCAAAAGAGAAGTTTGAATTAACCGTCTTCTTTTTCTCATAGTCGTTGTCGTCGTCCTTTTGGGAAGTAGAGGATTCGTCGCTGTCGGAGTAGACTATCTCTTTGATGCGCCTTGTTTTCTTCTTCCTCCCATCTTTTCTTTTGTGGCTCGAGCCCGAGTCAGTAGGCTTGTCCTCCTTTGGATCATTGACGAAAGACTCCTTCTCCTTATCATTGACCACCATCCCCTTGCCCTTAGGATCCATTTCTTCGGGCGATTAGTCCCTTTCTTGAAGAGAACGGCTCTAATACCAGTTGAGAGCACCTAGAGGAGGGGTGAATAGGTGATCCTGTAAAAACTTGAAACTTAATCCACAAAACTTGATTAGGAGTTAGCACGAATAAGCCAAGTGGCTAGAGAGGAGAACTTGCACTACACGATAACCACAAAGAGATCAACACAGAGATGGCACAATGGTTTATCCCGTGGTTCGGCCAAGTCCAACACTTGCCTACTCCACGTTGTGGCGTCCCAATGGACGAGAGTTGCAATCAACCCCTTTCAAGCGGTCCAAAGACCCACTTGAATACCACGATGTTTTGCTTTCACTTTACTATATCCCACTTGCGAGGAATCTCCACAACTTGGAGCCTCTCGCCCTTACACTTTGATGTTCACAAAGAAGCACGGAGTAAGGGAGGGATGAGCAATGCACACAAGACACGAAATCAGAGTACCAACACGCACACAAGTCACAACAAGAGCTCACAACACAACCCGACGAGTTCACAACTCAAATGGAGCTATAGTTGCTATCACAAAGAATCAAATACGTGGAATCGAAGTCTTGGTGCTTAGGAATGCTTAGAGAATGCTTGATGTGCTCCTCCATGCGCCTAGGGGTCCCTTTTATAGCCCCATGGCAGCTAGGAGTCGTTGAGAGCATTCCAGGAAGGCAATTCTTGCCTTTTGTCGCCTGGCGCACCGGACAGTCCGGTGCACCACCGGACACTGTCCGGTGCGGATCTCTTTCCTTATTTGGTGAAGCCGACCGTTGCAGTCTTGGAGCCGTTGGTGCACCGGACACTTTCCGGTGCACACCGGACAGTCCGGTGCCCCCTTCTAGCCGTTGGCTCGGCCACGCGTCGCGCACGGATTACGCGGCCGACCGTTGGCCCGGCCGACCGTTGGCTCACCGGACAGTCCGGTGCACACCAGACAGTCCAGTGAATTATAGTCGTACGTCGCCGACGATTTCCCGAGAGCAGCAATTTCGCCTGAGTCAGCTTGGCGCACCGGACACTGTCCGGTGCACCACCGGACAGTCCGGTGCACCCAGACTGAGCTGACTTTGGCTGAACAAAGCCATCTTTAATTCCAACTCGATTTCTCCCGTTTCCAGCACTTAGACACAATACATTAGTATCCAAAACAATGTACTAAGTCTTAGAAACATACCTTTTTACTTGATTTGTATTTTGTCCATCATTTAGCACTTAGGCACTTTGTTGGACACTAAATCACCAAAATACTTAGAAATGGCCCAAGGGCACATTTCCCTTTCAGCATCGTACTGTCCGGTGCGCCCATCGACAGACAGACTCCCCAACGGCCATTTTGGTGGGTGGGGCTATAAATACCCCCCAACCACCACACTTCAAGGCATCCAAGTTTTCAGTCATTGCATTCAATACAAGAGCTCTAGACTTCACTCCAAGACACAAACAAGAGATCAAATCCTCTCCCAAGTCCGGAATCACTCCAAACAATTAGTGACTAGTGAGAGAGAGATATTTGTGTTCATTTGAGTTCTTGTCGCTTGGATCGCTTTTCTTCTTTCCCATTTCTTGTTCACAACACCTTTGTAATCAAAGCAAGAGACACCAAGTTGTGGTGGTCCTTGTGGGGTCTAAGTGACCCAATTGATTGAAGAGAAAAGCTCACTCGGTCTAGGTGACCGTTTGAGAGAGGGAAAGGATTGAAAGAGACCCGGTCTTTGTGACCACCTCAACGGGGAGTAGGTTTGCAAGAACCGAACCTGAGTAAAACAAATCACCATGTCACACTCTTCATTTGCTTATGATTTGTTGCCGCCCTCTCTTTCGGACTCACTTTTATTTCTAACGCTAACCCGACTTGTAGATTGTGCTTAAAGTTTATAAATTTCAGATTTGCCTATTCACCCCATCTAGGCGACTTTCAATTGGTATCAGAGCCCGGTACTTCATTAGAGTCTAACCACTCGAAGTGATGTCAGGAGCATCCGCCAAGAGGGAGATCGGGACCGACGGCGACAAGTTCGCAGCTCGGGGAGAACACACTCGAGGGAGTCCGGCCACAAGCACAAGGAGGAGTCCTCTTCCTCCATCAATACACAACGGAGAGGTGACAAGAAGAAGAAGATGAAGAAAGTGGTATACTACGAGACCGACTCTTTGTCACCCTCCACCTTCGGCTCCGAATCGACGTCTGTCACTTCTAAGCGCCATGAGCGCAAGAAGTATAGTAAGATGCCCCTTCGCTATCCTCGTATTTCAAAACGTACTCCATTACTTTCTGTCCCATTAGGCAAACCACCGGTTTTTGAAGGTGAAGATTATTCTATGTGGAGTGATAAAATGAGGCATCACCTAACCTCACTCCACAAAAGCATATGGGATATTGTTGAGTATGGAGCACAGGTACCAAAGAAAGGGGACAAGGACTATGATTCAGAGGAGGTCGACCAAATCCGACGCTTCAACTCCCAAGCCATCACTATACTCCTTGCCTCTCTAAGTCGAGAGGAGTATAATAAGGTGCAAGGGTTGAAGAGTGCCAAAGAGATTTGGGACGTGCTCAAGACCGCGCACGAAGGAGATGAGGTGACCAAGATCACCAAGCGGGAAACGATCGAGGGGGAGCTCGGTCGATTCATGCTCGACCAAGGGGAGGAGCCACAAGCCATGTACAACCGGCTCAAGACCTTGGTGAACCAAGTACGCAACCTCGGGAGCACAAAATGGGATGACCATGAAATGGTCAAGGTTATTCTATGATCACTCATTTTTCTTAACCCTACACAAGTTCAATTAATTCGTGGTGATCCTAGATATAAGCTAATGTCTCCCGAGGAGGTGATAGGAAAGTTTGTGAGCTTTGAATTGATGATCAAAGGCCCCAAACAAATCATCGAGCGAGGCGCCACCTCCACACTCGAGGTGCAACCCATCGCATTCAAAGCGACGGAGGAGAAGAAAGAAGAGTCTACATCAAGTAGGCTCCCCATCGACGCCTCCAAGCTCGACAACGAGGAGATGACGCTTATCATCAAAAGCTTTCGCCAAATCCTCAAGCAAAGGAAGGGGAGAGACTACAAACCCCGTTCCAAGAAGGTTTGCTACAAGTGTGATAAGCCCGGTCACTTTATTGCTAAATGTCCATTATCAAGTGATAGTGACAGGGGCGACAACAAGAGGAGAAAGAAGAAGGAAAAGAAGAGGTACTACAAGAAGAAGGGTGGCGATGCCCACGTTTTTCGGGAATGGGACTCCGATGAGAGCTCTACCGACTCCTCCTCCGACGAGGATGCCGCCAACATCGCCGTCAACAAGGGTCTTCTCTTCCCCAACGTCGGCCATAAGTGTCTCATGGCAAAGGACGACAAAAAGAAGAAGGTAAAATCTAGAGCCTCCACTAAATATGCAACATCTAGTGATGAGGCTAGCTCTAGTGATGATGAGGATGATTTGCTAACACATTTTGCCAACCTTAACATGCAAAAAAAGGAGAAATTGAATGAATTGATTAGTGCTATTCATGAGGAGGATGAACTCTTGGATAGCCAAGAGGACTTCCTTATTAAAGAAAACAAGAAACATGTTAAAGTTAAAAATGCTTATGCTCAGGAAGTAGAAAAATGTGAAAAAATGATTAGTGAGCTTAGCATTTGCCATTATACTATTTCCAACCTTAGAAATGAGAATGCTAAATTAACGGCTAAGGTTGAGAAGTTAAATGTTTGTGATGATTCTCTTGTCAAACTCAAAAATGATAATGCTAGTTTGATTTCTAAAATTGACAAGTTGAATAAATCACTTTCTAGCCTTAAGATTGAGAATGATTATTTAATTGCTAAGGCTAAGGATTTAAATGTTTGCAATGATTCTATTTCCAATCTTAGAAATGAGAATGCCATGTTACTTGCTAAGATTGATGAATTAAATGCTTGCAAACCCTCTACATCTACTGTTACTCATGTCTCTATTTGCACTAGATGTAGAGATATTAATGTTGATGCTATTCATGATCACCTAGCTTTAATTAAACAACAAAATGATCACATATCTCAACTTAGTGCTAAAATTAATGAGCATGAGATAGAAAATGAAAAATTTAAATTTGCTAGAAGCATGCTCTATAATGGGAGACGCCCTGGCATTAAGGATGGCATTGGCTTCCAATAGGGAGACAATGTCAAGCTTAATGCCCCTAAGAAATTGTCTAACTTTGTTAAGGGCAAAGCTCCCATGGTTCAGGATAACGAGGGCTATATTTTATATCCTGTTGGTTATCCCGAGCATAAGATTAGGAGAATTCATTCTAGGAAGTCTCACTCTGGCTCTCATCATGCTTTTATGTATAAGAGTGAGGCATCTAGTTCTAGGCAATTCACTCATGTTAAATTGCTTAAAAAGAAATCTCCTATTGCATCAAACGAACCTAATGTTTCATTTAAAACTTTTGATGCTTCTTATGTGCTCACTAACAAATCAGGCAAAGTAGTTGCCAAATATGTTGGGGGCAAACACAAGGGGTCAAAGACTTGTGTTTGGGTACCCAAGGTGCTTGTTTCTAATGTGAAAGGACCCAAGACCGTTTGGGTACCTAAGAACAAGGCCTAAACTTGTTTTGTAGGTTTATGCATCCGGGGGCTCAAGTTGGATAATTGATAGCGGGTGCACAAACCACATGACTGGGGAGAAAAGGATGTTCTCCTCCTACGAGAAAAATTATGATCCCCAAAGAGCTATCACATTCGGGGATGGAAATCAAGGTTTTTGGTCAAAGGACTTGGTAAAATTTCTATATCGCCTGACTATTCCATTTCCAATGTTTTTCTTGTAGATTATTTAGATTACAATTTGCTTTCTGTTTCTCAATTATGCAAAATGGGTTACAACTGTCTTTTTACGGATATAGGTGTTACTGTCTTTAGAAGAAGTGATGATTCAATAGCATTTAAGGGAGTATTAGAGGGTCAGCTATACTTAGTTGATTTTAATAGAGCTGAACTCGATACTTGCTTAATTGCTAAGACTAATATGGGTTGCCCCTGGCATCGCCGACTAGCCCACGTTGGGATGAAGAATCTTCACAAGCTTCTAAAGGGAGAACACATTTTGGGACTAACAAATGTTCATTTTGAGAAAGACAGGGTTTGTAGCACATGTCAAGCAGGGAAGCAAGTTGGTGTCCATCATCCACACAAGAACATCATGACGTCTGACAGGCCGCTTGAACTACTCCACATGGATCTATTCGGCCCGATAGCTTACATAAGCATCGGCGGGAGTAAGTACTGTCTAGTTATTGTGGATGATTATTCTCGCTTCACTTGGGTGTTCTTTTGCAGGATAAATCTCAAACCCAAGAGAGCTTAAAGGGATTCTTGAGACGGGCTCAAAACGAGTTCGGCTTAAGGATCAAAAAGATTAGAAGCGACAATAGAATGGAGTTCAAGAACTCTCAAATAGAAGGCTTTCTTGAGGAGGAGGGCATCAAGCATGAGTTCTCTTCCCCCTACACACCACAAAAAATGGTGTAGTGGAGAGGAAGAATAGAACTCTACTTGACATGGCGAGGACCATGCTTGATGAGTACAAGACTTCGGACCGGTTTTGGGCGGAAGCAATCAACACCGCTTGCTACGCCATCAACCGTCTCTACCTTCACCGAATCCTCAAGAAGACATCTTATGAACTCCTAACCGGTAAAAAGCTCAATGTTTCATACTTTAGATTCTTTGGTAGCAAATGTTTTATTCTTGTTAAAAGAGGTAGAAAATCTAAATTTGCTCCTAAGGCTGTAGAAGGCTTTTTACTTGGTTATAACTCAAACACAAGGGCATATAGAGTCTTTAACAAGTCCACTGGACTAGTTGAAGTTTCTTGTGACATTGTGTTTGATGAGACTAATGGCTCTCAAGTAGAGCAAGATGATCTTGATGAGCTAGATGATGAAGAGGCCCCATGCGTCGCGCTAAGGAACATATCCATTGGGGATGTGTGTCCTAAGGAATCCGAAGAGCCTCGACAAGCACAAGATCAACCTTCATCTTCCATGCAAGCATCTCCACCAACCCAAGATGAGGATCAAGCTCAAGATGATGAAAATGAAGATCAAGAAGAAGAGCCACCTCAAGAGGAGGACAATGATCAAGGGGGAGATGCCAGTGATCAAGACAAGGAAGATGATGAGGGTCCAAGGCCGCCACACCCAAGAGTGCACCAAGCGATACAAAGAGATCACCCCGTGAACTCCATCCTCGGCGATATTCATAAGGGGGTAACCACTTGATCTCGTGTCACTCATTTCTGTGAACATTACTCTTTTGTGTCTTCTATTGAGCCATACAGGGTGGAAGACGCATTAAGAGTCTCGGATTAGGTGTTGGCAATGCAAGAGGAACTCAACAACTTCACGAGGAATGAGGTATGGCATTTAGTTCCACGTTCTAACCAAAATGTTGTAGGAACCAAGTGGGTCTTCCGCAACAAGCAAGATGAGCATGGTGTGGTAACAAGGAACAAAGCCCGACTTATAGCCAAGGGATATTCACAAGTCGAAGGTTTGGATTTCGGTGAAACCTATGCACCCGTAGCTAGGCTTGAGTCAATTCGTATATTACTTGCCTATGCTACTTACCATGGCTTTAAGCTTTACCAAATGGACGTGAAAAGTGCCTTCCCCAATGGACCAATCAAGGAAGAGGTCTATGTTGAGCAACCTCCCAGCTTTGAAGATAGTGAGTTCCCTAATCATGTTTATAAACTCTCTAAGGCGCTTTATGGGCTCAAGCAAGCTCCAAGAGCATGGTATGAATGCCTAAGAGATTTCCTTATCACTAATGGCTTCAAAGTCGGTAAAGCCGATCCTACTCTCTTTACTAAAACTATTACAAATGATTTGGGTCTACTAACAAATCTACTTGTGAAGAGTTTAGTAGGATTATGATTCAAAAATTCGAGATGTTTATGTTGGGGGAGTTGAAGTATTTCTTAGGATTTCAAGTGAAGCAACTCCAAGAGGGCACCTTCATCAGCCAAACTAAGTACATTCAAGACATACTCACCAAGTTTGGAATGAAGGATGTCAAGCCCATCAAGACACCCATGGGAACAAATGGGCATCTCAACCTCGACACGGGAGGTAAATCCGTAGATCAAAAGGTATACCGGTCGATGATAGGATCCTTACTCTATTTATGTGCATCTCGACCGGATATTATGCTTTCCGTATGCATGTGTGCAAGATTCCAAGCCGATCCTAAGGAAGTTCACCTTAGGGTCGTGAAAAGAATCTTGCGATATTTAGTTCATACACCTAAGTTTGGTCTTTGGTACCCCAAGGGATCCACCTTTGATTTAATAGGATATTCAGATGTTGATTGGGCATGGTGTAAAATTGATAGGAAGTGCACATCAGGGACTTGTCAGTTCTTGGGAAGATCCTTAGTGTCTTGGGCTTCAAAGAAACAAAATTCAATAGCTCTTTCTACCGCTGAAGCCGAGTACATTACCGTAGGCCATTGTTGCGCGCAATTGATTTGGATGAGGAAAACCCTTAGGGACTATGGTTACAAATTAACCAAAGTTCCTCTCCTATGTGATAATGAGAGTGCAATCCGCATGGCGGATAATCCCGTTGAGCACAGCCGCACTAAGCACATACCCATTCGGTATCACTTTTTGAGGGATCACTAACAAAGGGGGGATATCGAGATTGCTTATGTTAGCACCAAAGAACAATTAGTTGATATCTTTACCAAACCACTAGATGAGAAAACCTCTACCAAACTTAGGAATGAGTTAAACATTCTTGATTCTAAGAATTTTGATTGATACGTTGCACACATAGCTCACTTATATACCTTTGATTATATCTCTTTCATGTGCTATGACTAATGTGGTTTTCAAGTGTATTTCATGCTAAGTCATAGATTGAAAGGGAAATGGAGTCTTCGGCGAAGACAAGGCTTCCACTCCACTCTACCGGTATCATTTACCCTTCGCCGTCACTCCGCAACCGCTCTCCACTTTGGTATAATCTTCACTCATATTCATTTATACCATTGGGGAGAAAGTAAAAGGGCTCTAAAGACTCTGTTTTTGGCGATTAATGCCAAAGGGGAGAGAGTATTAGCCCAAATCAAAAGGACCGCACCACCACACCAATTTCAAAATTTTTCGAAACAAGTTTAAAGATTTTAAATGTTTTTCTATTGGTGTCTTTGAAAGAAGTATTCCTCTAAGAAATTCTATCTCAATTGATAACTATATTCTAAGGAGGAGTTTTTCAAAAAATTGGTATCTAAAATATTTGATCTTCTTTCAATTGATAAAACCCTCTTGAACACTAAGAGGAGAATTTCATTAAGGGGAGTTTTGTTTAGTCAAAGGAAAAGCATTTGAAACAGGGCGAGAAAATTTCAAATCTTGAAAATGCTTCTCGAAATCTTATTCATATACCTTTGATTACTTGCAAAAAGACTTTGAAAAGAATTTCCAAATTTTTTTGCAAAAACAAAATAAGTGGTGCAAGCGTGGTCCAAAATATTAAAAGAAAAAGAGCAATCCATGCATATCTTATGAAAGTATTAATTGGTTTAATTCCAAGCAACCTTTGCACTTGCCTTATGCAAACTAGTTCAATTATGCACTTATATATTTGCTTTGGTTTGAGTTGGCATCAATCACCAAAAAGAGGGAGATTGAAAGGGAAATAGGGTCAAACCTTTTCCTAAATGATTTTGGTGGTTGAATTGCCCAATACAAATAATTGGAGTAACTAGTTTGCTCTAGATTATAAGTTCTACATGTGCCAAAGGTTCAACACTAACCAATAAAAAGTCCAAGATAGAGTTCAAAAAGAAAGGAGCAAAACCAACCGAAGGCTGCCCTGGTCTGGCGCACCGGACTGTCTGGTGCACCAGGGAGATCAACTCCGAACTGCTCAGCTTCGGGTTTTTGGAGAGCCACTCCGCTATAATTCACCGGACTGTCCGGTGTAGCACCGGACTGTCCGGTGTGCCAAGCGGAGCAACGGTCGCCAGCGCAACGGTCGAGTTCAACGGTTGGCTAACACAACTACAGTGCGCGGATAGTTCGCGCAGAGTCAGAGCACGCGCCAGAAGACGCACCGGATAGTGAACAGTACCTGTCCGGTGCACCATCGGACTGTCCGGTGGTCCCAGTTGTCAGAGCCCCAACTGTCGAACCCTAACGGTTGGGTGACGTGGCTGGCGCACCGGACTGTCCGGTGCGCCCATCGACAGACAGCCTCCCCAACGACCATTTTGGTGGGTGGGGCTATAAATACCCTCCCAACCACCACACTTCAAGGCATCTAAGTTTTCAGCCATTGCATTCAATACAAGAGCTCTAGACTTCACTCCAAGACACAAACAAGAGATCAAACCCTCTCCCAAGTCCGGAATCACTCCAAACAATTAGTGACTAGTGAGAGAGATATATTTGTGTTCATTTGAGTTCTTGTCGCTTGGATCGCTTTTCTTCTTCCCCATTTCTTGTTCACAACACCTTTGTAATCAAAGTAAGAGACACCAAGTTGTGGTGGTCCTTGTGGGGTCTAAGTGATCCAATTGATTGAGGAGAAAATCTCAGTCGGTCTAGGTGACCGTTTGAGAGAGGGAAAGGGTTGAAAGAGACTCGGTCTTTGTGACCACCTCAACGGGGAGTAGGTTTGCAAGAACCGAACCTCGGTAAAACAAATCACCGTGTCACACTCTTCATTTGCTTGTGATTTGTTGTCGCCCTCTCTTTCGGACTCACTTTTATTTCTAACGCTAACCCGACTTGTAGATTGTGCTTAAAGTTTATAAATTTCAGATTTGCCTATTCACCCCCCTCTAGACGACTTTCATTAGCCCATCGGCCCATTTGATTAAATCAACGTAAAATGTTAAAAACGGTGGAGGATGTGGGGTTCGAATCCATGCCCTGATGGAAGAAGGGCAGGAGACACTGGATAAAACTGTCTAACCAGTAAAACATCATGCCCAGATATTTCTAATATTGAATATAAATTATATATATGTATATATGTTTTTTTGTAAAATAAAAATATATAATCGTGTGAGGCCGGACCAGCACTACGTGGTGAGGCTACAGCCCAAGCACGACACGACGTTTTTGGCTCTTGTAAGCATTAGGTTGTTTCTGAAGCCACATTGGCGCAATGGACTCCATGGTGTTTGAGGTTGCTAAATTGGATGGAGCAACAATGATTTGTCACACTAACAGTAAAATGAAAGGTTATTTGTTGGTTTTAAACGTTAGTAATTATTACGAAGTAACATAATTTATATGGAGCACATCCAGTTTTTTATTGATGCATGACTTTAACAATCATTTCATATTTTGATCTATCTTTTTTATAAATTTTAGTTTTTGTAACTTATTTTAGAAACTTGAGCTCACAAACTTTCTCTTATTTGGTCTCTGTATGGTAGAATTATGTCACTTTATAATCTTTGTTCGTTCGGTCAGTCTTTGTGAACTCTCTTCTAATCGCCCACTTCATTGGCCGTGTTGTACCAAGACATATTGAATGACGTAAATAATAACATCAGTTAGCCAAATCAAAAAAATATTATACGGAGAGCGAAGACAATCAATAAACTTTTTGAAATCTTTTTGGTGGATAGTTTTCATGGGTGTTGTTGTAAGTCGTCGCAACGCACGGGCAATCGACTAGTATATATATATATATATATATATATATATATATATATATATATATATATATATATATATATATATATATATATATATATATATATATATATATATATATATATATATATATATATATATATATATATATATATAAGGGAGCAGAGCTCGCCCGCTAGAGTATTCAATTCGCTATTTTTTGGCAGTCATACGATAAACATCGAGTGGACATTATCTTGTCTAGCCTCTCGGTAACTCTCCATGTCGACGTCGCGATGGTTCTAAAGGCTGAGCGCGTGTTTGGCTCCATAGATGTGGGAGGGAGAGGCGACACTTGGATCTTTTCCCCGGTCGCACAATCACGTTCCAGTGGCCAAAGATGCTTTACATTTTATTTCATGTAGCAGAAATGGACGACTCTATCATGTATGTTACTGGATTATTCTAGAACACAGGTGTCGCCTTCTCCACGTTCGACAAAGTGACATGATACATGGCGAAGGAAGCGGCGACAACGACAGTGTCGTCGCTCAACCCACTGTGTCCCTCCTCTCTTCTTCGATAATAACTCGTTTTGTAGCCTTGGTTCGTGGCGCGCTCGACGCGGCTATCCAGCTTCAGCGGACACCGCTTCATCGACCTCTTCGGGCTGCCTCCGTCGGTGTCCACCGCCAGCTGCGTCGAGTTCACCGGCTCCCATGTGGCTTCATTGGTGTCGGACCTGGCGTCCGCGCTTAAGGATGTCAGTGCCAAGAGGACAAGACGACCACAACGACAAAGGGAGAAGGTTAGGAGTCTATTGTCTAGGTGCATGAACTTTATCTCTGCTCAACCTTGAACTACTGACCTACTGCCCAGGACCTCGCTCCTACCCCGCGTCTGATGTCACTAAAATTTCGTCATGTCTATGTTCATCCAAGTAGGGGAGCGGATGGATCTAGATGCCGAGGTAGGGGAGTAGATGTAACTGGGTGCCAAGAGGTGCAAGACGGAGGGAGGCGAGGGGAACCTAAACCAAAATCCCACACTAGAGCAGGCCGACATCGATAGCTCCGGCGAGAACGACGGGCAAAACCAGAAGCCATCAGGCAAGGGGAAGAATATAATACGGGTAGAGTCCCCCAAGGACTACGCCATGTCTAGGACAGGAGAGGGCAGACTACTAACAGCACATATCACTTCTATGGTATGCTTTGCGCCCACTTAGCCTCTCCATGTGTTGCTCAATTATGTCATGTGACTCATGTCTTATGACAGGTGAGAACGGAAGGCCAATAACATAGCTTTTTTGTAGGGAAGGTGATTCCACACCAACAAGAAGAAGCCAACATTCTATAATTTTTGTAGACAAGGGAACACCAAACCAACAACTAATGATCGACCAAAGGATGAAGATTCTTCAAGACCCGATGCCAGGATGTCGCCAGGATGTCGGTGGTCTGGTTTATGAATGAGGAAGCAGGAAAATCAAGAAGCGGTAGAAGTTGATCTATCCCTTGACTAGCCACAAGGCTTACAGAATCCTTCTGCTGAGATGTTGCCAGTTCAGGTGATCAACAAGGCACTAATGCTCTACGTGCAATCACTGTAACAACAGTTTGAGGCAAGTAGTATAGTCCGTTCGAAGCTAATCATGTGCCGTGGGATTCATCCACCTTTCGAAAGTCCTACGAATTTCACTATTTTTTGGCATCGACTCCTCTTTATCGAGCTTGTGACTGTGAGCCCGCTCGACTTTAGCGACATAACTACCCTCATGCAAGAAGTTGTAAGTTGAGCATGTCCTATAATGGATCAGTTCAGTCCACCAGATTAGTGGTTGCTTACACATACACACGGTGCCCCGCAAAAATTCACACATATTGAATATTGAATAAACATTCGTGCAACCATACGGTGCCAGCAAAAAATCACATGTATTGACTAAACGCTCGCGCAATGCGCGAGCAAATTACTAGTTAAAATTTAGGGACAACGAGAAGTTTATCATTCATGACATCCAAAAGAATTAGATATCTAGTTTTGCAAAATTTAACTAGTAAAATTAAATGTCGATAAATTTATTTCTTCTAATGCTCGAGCGTAATCTATCCTACCAGTAGACCTCACCATTTTTTTGTCTAATATGATCCACAACACTTAGAGCTAGTTTGGGAACCTCATTTTTCCAATGAATTCATATTTTTTTCAAGTGAAAATTGTTCATTTTTTCTTGGTAAAATAGTAATCCTTTGAGAAAATAGAGTTCACAAACTAACCCTTGATGAATTTTGGGCATACTTGTACATTTTAGTAGGTTGTCGAATATAGAACGAAAACATGTTGAGAAACGCTTTGAAAAAAGACTCAATAGTTAGAAAGCTAAGCACATGTCTGTAAGTGGGTTCTTACTATGATCATCTCGGTTTTGAGTAGCATGTTTGTGTATATAATGTCTTTCCTTTTCATTGATGCACTAGATAGGACACATGTTAGAGTGGCGCTACATCCTAACGAGAAAGTGAGGTACGTTAACAGGAATCCCTACTCAAAATATCTTAGCGGTTTGTGACTTTAACATGAGATTCACATATGTGTCCGGTACGGTTCTACGCATGACACAAGTGTGTTGTTGTAACACTCTGAATTTTGGAGTATGAATTTTTTTCTCTATACTCAAAAATTCAGGTGTTACCCTCTTCTCTCCTTCCTCTTCTCTCATTTTATTTTTTCTCAAGTGAGTAGACAAAGTTTTGTTGATCACATGTAATAATAAAACCCTATGGGAGTGATGAATGTTGCATTATGACATACTCATATTTTATTTCTTTTGCTTGATGAGTACTCATTTAATTTGTGATCGCACTAGAGTTCGAAATGGGATAGAAAAGAATACCATATTTTATTCAGGTGTTACCATATTTTATTCAATTATGACGGGTTGGTCTCGGACCAAGCGCGGGATCCACTCGAATGGTTTCCCTTCGGCACGCACAGCCCCCTGCTAGGTTCCGTCACACCTGACCCCGGGCTCGGTGCCACGAGGTTTGTCTGAAGGAGGGTTCTTACAGGGTATACATTACCTATCTCCTCCAGGTGTCTCGCGGGCCCAAGTTGCCAGAGGACTTTTGAAAGTCGCCTAGAGGGGGGTGAATAGGGCGAAACTGAAATTCACAAAATTAATCACAACTACAAGTCGGGTTAGCGTTAGAAATAGAAACGAGTCCGAGAGAGAGGGCACAAAAAAATCGCAAGCGAATGAAGAGTGTGACACGCGGATTTGTTTTACCGAGGTTCGGTTCTTGCAAACCTACTCCCCGTTGAGGTGGTCACAAAGACATGGTCTCTTTCAACCCTTTCCCTCTCTCAAACGGTCCCTCGGACCGAGTGAGCTTTTCTTCTCAATCACTTGGAACACAAAGTTCCCACAAGGATCACCACATGATTGGTGTCTCTTGCCTCAATTACAAGTGAGTTTGATCTCAAAAAAGAATGAGAAAGAAAGCAATCCAGGCGCAAGAGCTCAAAAGAACACAACAAATCACTCTCACTTAACACTAAAGCTTTTGTGGAATTGGGAGAGGATTTGATCACTTGGGTGTGTCTTGTATTGAATGCCTAGCTCTTGTAAGTGGTTGGAAGGTGGAAAACTTGGATGATTTGAATGTGGGGTGGTTGGGGGTATTTATAACCCCAACCACCAAACTAGTCGTTTGGTGGAGGGTGCTGTCGCATGGCGCACCGGACAGTCCGGTGCGCCACCGGACACTGTCCGGTGCGCCAGCCACATCACCAGGTCGTTGGGTTCCGACCGTTGGAGCTCTGTCTTGTGGGCCCGCCTGGCTGTCCGGTGGTGCACCGGACAAGTCCTGTAGACTGTCCGGTGTGCCACCCACGCGTGCTCTGCTCCTCTGCGCGCGCTGGCGCGCATTTAATGCGTTGCAGTCGACCGTTGGCGTGAAGTAGTCGTTGCTCCGCTGGCTCACCGGACAGTCCGGTGTGCACCGGACATGTCCGGTGAATTATAGCGGAGCAGATTCCCGAAGCTGGCGAGTTCAGAGTCGCTCTCCTCTGGAGCACCGGACATTGTCCGGTGTGCACCGGACACGTCCGGTGAATTATAGCGAAGCGCCTCTGCGAATTCCCGAAGGTGCGAAGTTTGGCTTGAAGTCCCCTGGTGCACCGGACAGTCCTGTGCGCCAGACCAGGGCAGCCTTCGGTTATCCCTTGCTCTCTTTGTTGAACCCATTTCTTGGTCTTTTATTGGCTAAGTGTGAACCTTTGGCACCTGTATAACTTATATACTAGAACAAACTAGTTAGTCCAATTATTTGTGTTGGGCAATTCAACCACCAAAATCAATTAGGAAAATAGGTGTAAGCCTAATTCCCTTTCAATCTCCCCCTTTTTGGTGATTGATGCCAACACAAACCAAAGCAAATGTGGAAGTGCATAATTGAACTAGTTTGCATAATGTAAGTGCAAAGGTTGCTTGGAATTGAGCCAATATGAATACTTATAAGATATGCATGGATTGTTTCTTTAGTTTTTGACATTTTGGACCACGCTTGCACCACATGTTTTGTTTTTGCAAATTCTTTTATAAATCTTTTTCAAAGTTCTTTTGCAAATAGTCAAAGGTAAATGAACAAGATTTTGCGAAGCATTTTCAAGATTTGAAATTTTCTCCCCTTGTTTCAAATGCTTTTCCTTTGACTTAAACAAAACTCCCCCTTGATAAATTCCTCCTCTTAGTGTTCAAGAGGGTTTTAAGATATTGATTTTGAAAATACTACTCCTCTCCCCTTTTTGAACATAATGAGATACTAATTTGAAAATCATACCAATTGAGAAATTCTTTTTAAAATTAGGTGGTGGTGCGGTCCTTTTGCTTTGGGCTAATACTTTCTCCCCCTTTGGCATGAATCGCCAAAAACGGATACTTGAGTGAGATATAAGCCCTTTCCTAACTACTTTTTCTCCTTTGGCAAATAAAACATGAGTGAAGATTATACCAAAGATGGAGAGTTGCTCGGAGCGACGACGAAGAGTGAGTTACAGAGTGGAAGCCTTTGTTTTCGCATAGAAGAGGAACTTTGGTTAATTTGTAACCATAGTCCCTAAGAGTTTGCATCATCCAAAGTAGTTGCACGCAACAATGGCCTGCGGCAATGTACTTGGCTTCGGCGGTAGAAAGAGCTACGGAATTTTGCTTCTTTGAAGCCCAAGACACCAAGGATCTTCCCAAGAACTGGCAAGTCCACGATGTGCTCTTTCTATTAATCTTACACCCTGCCCAATCGGCATCGGAATAACCAATCAAATAAAATGTGGATCCCCTAGGATACCAAAGCCCAAACTTAGGAGTATAAACTAAATATCTCAAGATTCGTTTTACGGCCGTAAGGTGAGCTTCCTTAGGGTCAGCTTGAAATCTTGCACACATGCATACGGAAAGCATAATATCCGGTCGAGATGCACATAAATAGAGTAAAGAGCCTATCATCGACCGGTATACCTTTTGATCGACGGATTTACCTTCCGTGTCGAGGTCGAGATGCCCAATGGTTCCCATGGGTGTCTTGATGGGCTTGGCATCCTTCATCCCAAACTTGCTTAGAATGTCTTGAGTATACTTTGTTTGGCTAATGAAGGTGCCCTCTTGGAGTTGCTTCACTTGAAATCCCAAGAAGTACTTCAACTCCCCCATCATAGACATCTCGAATTTTTGTGTCATGATCCTACTAAATTCTTCACATGTAGACTCGTTAGTAGACCCAAATATAATATCATCAACATAGATTTGGTATACAAACAAGTCATTTTCAAGAGTTTTAGTGAATAAAGTAGGATCTGCCTTTCCGACTTTGAAGCCATTATCTATAAGGAAATCTCTAAAGCATTCATACCATGCTCTTGGGGCTTGCTTTAGCCCATAAAGCGCCTTAGAGAGTTTATAAACATGGTTAGGGTACTCACTATCTTCAAAGCCGGGAGGTTGCTCAACATAGACCTCTTCCTTGATCAGTCCATTGAGGAAGGCACTCTTCACGTCCATTTGATAAAGCTTGAAGCCATGGTAAGTATCATAGGCCAATAATATACGAATTGACTCAAGCCTAGCTACGGGTGCATAGGTTTCACCGAAATCCAAACCTTCGACTTGGGAGTATCCTTTGGCCACAAGTCGGGCTTTGTTCCTTGTCACCACACCATGCTCATCTTGCTTGTTGCGGAAAACCCACTTGGTTCCTACAACATTTTGATTAGGACGTGGAACCAAATGCCATACCTCGTTCCTAGTGAAGTTATTGAGCTCCTCTTGCATCGCCACCACCCAATCCGAATCTTGAAGTGCTTCCTCTACCCTGTGTGGCTCAATAGAGGAAACAAAAGAGTAATGCTCACAAAAATGTGCAACACGAGATCTAGTGGTTACCCCCTTATGAATGTCGCCGAGGATGGTGTCGACGGGGTGATCTCGTTGGACTGCTTGGTGGACTCTTGGGTGTGGCGGCCTTGGTTCTTCATCCTCCTTATCTTGATCATTTGCATCTCCCCCTTGATCATTGTCGTCATCTTGAGGTGGCTCTTTTGCTTGATCTTCTCCTTCATCAACTTGAGCCTCATCCTCATTTTGAGTTGGTGGAGATGCTTGCGTGGAGGAGGATGGTTGATCTTGTGCATTTGGAGGCTCTTCGGATTCCTTAGGACACACATCCCTAATGGACATGTTCCTTAGCGCGATGCATGGAGCCTCTTCATCACCTATCTCATCAAGATCAACTTGCTCTACTTGAGAGCCGTTAGTCTCATCAAACACAACGTCACAAGAAACTTCAACTTGTCCAGTGGACTTGTTAAAGACTCTATATGCCCTTGTGTTTGAATCATATCCTAGTAAAAAGCCTTCTACAGTCTTAGGAGCAAATTTAGATTTTCTACCTCTTTTAACAAGAATAAAGCATTTGCTACCAAAGACTCTAAAATATGAAATATTGGGCTTTTTACCGGTTAGGAGTTCATATGATCTCTTCTTGAGGATTTGGTGTAGATATAACCGGTTGATGGCGTAGCAAGCGGTGTTGACCGCCTCGGCCCAAAACCGATCCGAAGTCTTGTACTCATCAAGCATGGTTCTTGCCATGTCCAATAGAGTTCTATTCTTCCTCTCCACTACACCATTTTGTTGTGGCGTGTAGGGAGAAGAGAACCCATGCTTGATGCCCTCCTCCTCAAGGAAGCCTTCAATTTGAGAGTTCTTGAACTCCGTCCCGTTGTCGCTTCTGATCTTTTTGATCCTCAAGCCGAACTCATTTTGAGCCCGTCTCAAGAATCCCTTTAAGGTCTCTTGGGTATGAGACTTTTCCTGCAAAAAGAATACCCAAGTGAAGCGAGAATAGTCATCCACAATAACTAGACAGTACTTACTCCCGTCGATGCTTATGTAAGCTATCGGGCCGAATAGGTCCATGCGTAGGAGTTCCAGTGGCCTGTCAGTCGTCATGATGTTCTTATATGGATGATGAGCATCGACTTGCTTTCCTGCTTGGCATGCGCTACAAATCCTGTCTTTCTCAAAATGAACATTTATTAATCCTAAAATGTGCTCTCCCTTTAGAAGCTTATGAAGATTTTTCATCCCAACATGGGCTAGTCGGCGGTGCCAGAGCCAACCCTTGTTAGTCTTAGCAATTAAGCAAGTGTCGAGTTCAGCTCTATCAAAATCTACTAAGTATAGCTGACCCTCTAACACTCCCTTAAATGCTACTGAATCATCACTTCTTCTAAAGACAATGACACCTACATCAGTAAATAGACAGCTGTAGCCCATTTGACATAATTGAGAAACGGAAAGCAAATTGTAATCTAAAGAATCTACAAGAAAAACATTGGAAATGGAATGGTCAGGTGATATAGCAATTTTACTCAATCCTTTGACCAAACCTTGGTTTCCATCGCCGAATGTGATAGCTCGTTGGGGATCCTGGTTTTTCTCATAGGAGGAGAACATGTTCTTCTCCCCTGTCATGTGGTTTGTGCATCCGCTGTCGATGATCCAACTTGAGCCCCCGGATGCATAAACCTACAAAACAATTTTAGTTCTTGACTTTAGGTACCCAAATGGTTTTGGGTCCTTTGGCATTAGACACAAGAACTTTGGGTACCCAAACACAAGTCTTTGACCCCTTGTGCTTGCCCCCAACATACTTGGCAACTACTTTGCCGGATTTGTTAGTTAAAACATATGATGCATCAAAAGTTTTAAATGAAATGTCATGATCATTTGATGCACTAGGAGCTTTCTTCTTAGGCAACTTAGCACGGGTTGGTTGCCTAGAACTAGATGTCTCACCCTTATACATAAATGCATGGTTAGGGCCAGAGTGAGACTTCCTAGAATGAATTCTCCTAATTTTGCTCTCAGGATAACCGACAGGGTACAAAATGTAACCCTCGTTATCTTGAGGCATGGGAGCCTTGCCCTTAACAAAGTTGGACAATTTCTTAGGAGGGGCATTAAGTTTGACATTGTCTCCCTTTTGGAAGCCAATGCCATCCTTAACGCCAGGGCGTCTCCCACTATAAAGCATACTACGAGCAAATTTAAATTTCTCATTTTCAAGTTCATGCTCGGCAATTTTAGCATCTAATTTTGTTATATGATCATTTTGTTGTTTAATTAGAGCCATGTGATCATGTATAGCATTAATATCAACATCTCTACATCTAGTGCAAATAGAAGTATGTTCAACGGTAGATGTAGAGGGTTTGCAAGATTTTAATTCTACAACCTTAGCATGCAATATATCATTTTTACTTCTAAGGTCGGAAATGAAAGCATTGCAAACATCTAATTCTTTAGCCTTAGCAAGCAATTTTTCATTTTCATTCCTAAGGCTAGCAAGAGTAATGTTTAATTCTTCAATCTTAACAAGCAAATTATCATTATCATTTCTAAGATTGGGAATTGAAACATCACAAACATTTGAATCAACCTTAGCTAACAAATTAGCATTCTCATTTCTAAGGTTGTCTATAGTCTCATGGCAAGTGCTTAGCTCACTAGATAGTTTTTCATATTTTCCTACTTCTAGAGCGTAAGCATTTTTAACTTTAACATGCTTCTTGTTTTCTTTAATTAGGAAGTCCTCTTGGGAGTCCAAGAGATCATCCTTCTCATGGATAGCACTAATCAATTCATTTAATTTTTCTTTTTGTTGCATGTTTAAGTTGGCAAAAAGAGTACGCAAATTATCTTCCTCATCACTAGCATTATCATCGCTAGAGGACTCATATCTAGTGGAGGATTTGGATTTAACCTTCTTCTTTTTGCCGTCCTTTGCCATGAGGCACTTGTGGTCGACGTTGGGGAAGAGAAGGCCCTTGTTGATGGCGATGTTGGCGGCGTCCTCGTCGGAGGAGGAGTCGTAGGAGCTCTCGTCCGAGTCCCACTCGCGGCATACATGGGCGTCGCCACCCTTCTTCTTGTAGTATTTCTTCTTCTCCTTTCTTCTCCCTTTCTTGTCATCGCCCCTGTCACTGTCACTAGAAATAGGACATTTTGCTATAAAGTGACCGGGCTTACCACACTTGTAGCAAACCTTCTTGGAGCGGGGCTTGTAATCTTTCCCCCTCCTTTGCTTGAGGATTTGGCGGAAGCTCTTGATGACGAGCGCCATTTCCTCGTTGTCGAGCTTTGAGGCGTCGATTGGTTGTCTACTCGGTGTAGACTCCTCCTTCTTCTCCTCCGTCGCCTTAAATGCGACCGGTTGTGCTTCGGATGTGGAGGGATCATCTAGCTCATTGATTTTCTTTGAGCCCTTGATCATGTACTCAAAGCTCACAAAATTCCCGATTACTTCCTCAGGAGTCATTAGTGTATATCTAGGATTACCACGAATTAATTGAACTTGAGTAGGGTTAAGGAAAATAAGTGATCTAAGAATAACTTTAACCATCTCGTGGTCATCCCACTTTTTGCTCCCGAGGTTGCGCACTTGGTTCACCAAGGTTTTGAGCCGGTTGTACATGTCTTGTGGCTCTTCCCCTTTGCGAAGCCGGAAGCGACCGAGCTCCCCCTCGATCGTTTCCCGCTTGGTGATCTTGGTTAGCTCATCTCCCTCGTGTGCGGTCTTGAGCACGTCCCAAACTTTCTTGGCGCTTTTTAATCCTTGCACCTTGTTATACTGCTCTCTACTTAGAGAGGCGAGGAGTATGGTTGTGGCTTGGGAGTTGAAGTGCTCGATTTGGGCCACCTCGTCCTCATCATAATCCTCATCCCCTACGGATGGTACCTGTGCTCCAAACTCAACAACATTCCATATACTTTTGTGGAGTGAGGTTAAGTGAAATTTCATCAAATCACTCCACCCACTACAAGAAACTGGTTAAAGAACGTGGGTGAAAAACCGTCGAACTTAATGTAATAGGCCGTCGAACTTACCATAAGAACGTGGGTTTACCGACGAATATAGCCGACGGCGATTTTTGGACGAACTTAAAGAAGTAAGTTCGACGGCCCCCACGTTCTTAAGGTTAAGAACGTGGGTACCGTCGAACTTAACATTAAGAACGTGGGTACCGTCGAACTTAAGGTTAAGAACGTGGGTTTTTAAGTTCGACGGGGGCCATCGAATTTTTTCCCATAAGTTCGACGGCACCCACGTTCTTACATTTAAGTTCGACGAGGCCACGTGGCCGTCGAACTTATGGGTCCTGCGTGGGTCGGCGAGGGCTACCCATTAAGTTCGACGGTACCCACGTTCTTAACCTTAAGAACGTGGGTACCCACGTTCTTAACTCTTTTCCAGAAAAAAATAAAAAATACAGAAATGAAAAATTAGACACACATAATATCACATGCAACACAGAATATCACATACAATACAGATTTCAAACACATGGATATATGTTCATATCACAAATTCACACAAGTCCAAATACATAAGTTCACAAATTCACATAATTAAGTCCAAATACATAAGTTCACAAATTCACATAAGTTCACATCCATAGTTCACATTTGTAGTTCACAAGTTCAAATACACAAGTTCAAACATTAGCTCCATCGCTCTCGATCAGGACATCGGATTGTTGTTCGTAGCTCCACCACTAGAATTGAGACATCTGTCCGCAAAGTTATCGTGAGGGGGAGGAGTCACTTGATGAGAGCCGGAATCCTACAAAATAAACCAAAATTCTCATAAATATACAACTAGCATTAAATCACAAGTACACAAAGATATTAATTATGCGTGCAAGAACAGCTGAACCAAGAAGATCATCTACAACCTATATATATTCATTCTTGCATTGGTCGATATATAAATTGTAGCCAGCACTAGCAATTATATATATATATATATATATCCTACCCAGGTAGATGAAAACTTACACTTCTAGAAGATTGCTTACTTACTCACTATCAGCTCCCGGCTGATTAGAAAAGAGGTCTGATCCACAAATCCAACAAAAGCACAAAAAAATCCAGCTCTAGCCTCTACTAAACCCAAGGACCATTATTTGTGAAGGACAGCACGACGCCACGGTTCTGATACTGCCGACAGCATCAGTCGCCACCTGGCTTGCATCCTCTACATCTCCTGCGTTGTGATTGGAGTGGGTTATAATCAGTGTTCTTTGTGAAGGACAGTTGTGATATAGGACATTTAATATCTGCACAACAGTATCTGTTTTTCCCGTACCAGGAGGACCAACAACCATCGTCAACCCAGGTTGAATACCAGACATTATAGCACCAATCTACAAATAAATAATATTGTCACATTCAGAATTTTAAATACCGGACGACCTACTGCATTCAGAGGCCAGATTCCAAGCAGGTGAATAATTACAGATGGAGGTTGTGTGTACAGTGGGATCTTCCTGCAGCTGGAATCAAGAAGCGGAAGCTGGAGTCAAGCAGTTAGCTCTTAAGCTGCTGCATTCAGAGCCAGCACCTGCGACTAGGGCACATCAAAGCCAAGAGATGTCGCATAGATGGGAGGATCAATATTTTCCTTTTTTTATTTCTTTAACCAAACACCTCGGAATACTTTTACACGAGGGTTGTGTGTACAGTGGGATCTTCCCAGTTTCTTGAATTCAGAATCATATCCACTGTATGTGTTCCTTGTTTGTGTAAATCTAGCATGCCCGAAGTTCGGCTTTAATTAGATTATAGGTGTAACTGTAGCAGGGATTGTCTCGTGTTAAGCCTGACGAGAAAATGATTTAGTGTAACTGTTACTGGTAACCAAAGAAAAGTAGTTATTCACTATAGACTTATTATTAACAAAAGAAAAGACAGTTACTGGTGTACGATGTTTATAAATTGGTGGCGAATGCTATGCTCAACGGAGCTGATCACATCCGATCTCATTTAGGGCATGCTTTCAACCTATCTGGCAAATAGTAGTCTGATTTAGGTTGTTCTAATTACAGCACCAGGTTGTTCTAATTACAGCACCAGTCTGCAATTTTTAGTCAGTGACATAATTGGTGCAAGAATCACATGGACGAGTACTAGTAGTCTGCTTTAGGTTGTTCTGATTACAGCACGAGATTTATGCATGAAGTAAACATTCCAAAACAGACCATGACTGACAGCAGCAGGGAATCATATACAGTTACTAACTACAAACTGGGTTCAAAACAACAACTGAATAAACATATATGCAAGCTGGTACAAGATCATGGTCTGGACCAGAGGTGAGCATCACAAGAGACGATGGGCTGGCTGAGTCGATGCACACAAAGAAAAAGTATCTACCTCACGTCCTCACATAGACTAGAGGATGGATAGATGGAGTACATGGTCACTAACTACAAACTGAGCCCACAAAGCCTAGCCATGTAGCATTTCATTTGCTAGAAATTAAATAGGTTCATAGTCACTAACTGTTTTTAGTGTGCATCACTTGCTGTTTTCACTTTTTTGCTGAATCTGTAGTTTGATTTCAGATAGTTTGATAGTCACTTTTTTGCTGAATCTGTAGTTTGATTTCAAATAGGTTCATAGTCACTATCTCAATTAAATAGGTTCATAGTCACTGAATTACAACAGGGCTATTGGGGAAACACATATCCTCTTTTTGTAAATCTAGAATTCAGAAACAATTATTGTAATCTTGTTATGGTATGCCATCCTTAATGTAAACAGAAGTGAACCTGGCTAGCAGTAGAATTGACTGCTTATACATTTTTCTCAATACAATATGGGTCCACTTCAGATGAGATGTACGGCAAACATCAAAGTTACATGTTTCTATGTGCATTTTATAAATGGGACAGGAATGGATGTTCAGAGTGAGGAGAGAAATATACCTTCATGATTTCTTCATCATTACCAGAATTGGATTAATGTTGCTTGCAGGTATCCATTGAATGTTAGTTCACTATGAGCTGTTTGGATATATGAATATGTTTTGTATTGAAGTGAGTACTTTGTAAGAGTCGTTGGATGTTGCATATGGTATCTTCTGTGTTGGCTGCTAGTAGTAATTTTTTATGTTTGAGTTACTTAAGATCAGCTGGGCGGTAGATGAACAACACATTATACCAAAGAATATGATACATCATACAGAGTGTGCCTTCATGGGTTTGCGAACAAAATAAATGTGTAGATATTTTTGAGCATCGAACAGTCCCTAAATGTCAGATAAGGAGAGCAAAACAAATACATTCATGTTCGAACTCGAAGACCTAGATGACTGCAATCTAAATTTTAATGGTGTGTTCCTCACACATGTGTGACATGCATGAAGCCAAATGTTTTCAGTAGATTAAAGTAGCCCGAGCAGAAGCGTATACTGACCTTGACGAGCCACGGAGAGGTTGAGGGGCTCAGCTGTCTCCCTCTCCGGCTGCGGCTACTGCTGGGCCATAGAAGCCTTGAGCGGCAACACCAGAGGTCCAGCGGTCCCTGGGGAGCCTAGATGTGGCCATCCCGTCAGTGGTCCTCACTCCTCTAACAACAGAGCTAGCGGCTGCTTAGCATCATGGTCGACCCTGCCCACCACGGCAGCGGCACTCCGTCGGCAGCGACGGCATGGTCGAAATCGAACCTGTTGTGGCTGCTCCTAAAACTCATCGTTGTGCTAGCGGATAGACATAGGCCAATAAATTAATATATAGAAATATGACAGAATTTTCATGAAACATTCATCACTTTAAATTCTCAGCTTTAAAATAGGCAAAAAGCACCAACCTTAGACCGATCAATCCAAGAGATCTTTCAATCCAAACAAAATTGGGAAGTCTCTCTTCCAATGTCCACTGCAGGCCAATAAATTATTTTCGTGTAGAACATTTCTCAAATACTTCACAAACACCCCCATCCTAGATCATTTCGCAGTGACGGCTGCAAGACTACATTGGAAGCAGTCCCACTCCCACCGTAGCAGTTGAGTTCCTCTTTCTGCAATCCTAGTGCAACATATTAGCGTCATATCTACTATCCAAATATCATAACAGTATAATAAGACTCCAACTCTCACATTAGGTGGACTTAATATGTTCAGAGGCTGCACATAAGAAAAGTGATAGAAAGACAATATAGTATCATAAGTTCCTAAGCAATAGAAAGACACTTACTTTTCTTGATCTAATGCATTGAAAATATCATAAATCCCTAGTTTATGAAGATCAGGCAGTCATGTATTTGGGTGGTGGGCACCAGGCATAAGAAGATGCCAGAGGTACATAGTTCGGTAAAACGATGTCATTCAGGCTCTAGTGTCCTACCTTAGTTGCTATCTAGTTAGGCCAATAAATATTGGAACGCAAGCACAATTGATTAGCACCTTCCAGAAAACATACACAGATCACTGATGGAATAAGACATTTTCTATCATACACACCTTATGATGAATGGTTTGTCAATATGTCCAAAAATGCACACAAAAATATGATAAATAGTCCTTGCTTCCAAACAGATAGGCCTTCAAAATTCATTCGTGTCAATTGAACTTTTTCATACATTAATTTAAAGAACAAATGGAAAATGCCACATTGGAAGCTTGGAATTTCAATGATAAATTTTTTGTAGATATGTGGAGCCAACACCACAAAAAGAATGCACATCAGTGGAATAAAATAATGTTATGTGCAATAGAAGCAAATAATCAAAAGAATACCTCATTTCAAACATTCCATCTTATATCTGTGCAGTTATGTACACCACTGGCTCATCAGGCATCTCCATCCAGCCTCATCCAGCGGAATACTCAGTCCAGTGCTCTCATATGCCCTGAGAAGTGCTCTTGTAGCCACAAAGATCTTCACTTATGCAAGCCACCAAGAAGCCTATTATAAGAGGCAATATTTGGTATAAATCCTAAATCAAGCATTTCATCCAACACAGCCTTCCCTTCCTTTCTTTTCCCTTGCCTCCCAAATCCTTGCACCAGCATACAATAAGTTTCACCATCAGCCTCAAAACCCTTCTCCTTAGCGAACACCCTTAGCTGGTTGGCATCAGCTGTCCTCCCAGCTTTGCAAAGCGCCTCAAAGATGCAGTTACAAGAAATTGTATCCAGAACAATCCCCTGATCAATCATTCTCCACATCAACCGGTAAACCTTATCCAGCTTCCCTGCCTCCATCAGGTGCACTGAGACAACATTTGGTATTCCTCTCTAATACCATGTTTGTTGGGGACTTGTTCTCAAATGCTATGAATTAAGAACAAGGCAACATAAAGTGTTAGATGTCAACGTCCTTCGTCCATGAAATATTATTCTCTTGAGAATAATGTTCTTGGACGAAGGCTGATAAGAGCATAATTATGAAGCTTAAATCTTCGTAATAAAATTTCAGCAGAAGTTATAAGATAACATAAAATAAAAGGTATAAGAGGGATAAATAAAACATATATGAATCACATTATATTTACTTAATATATTGAGTTACTGGATACAATAATACCTCTTCCTTGGCAAAAGGTTGGATTCCGACAGATGCGATTGCAATTGCTCGAAAAAGCGTGAACAGTAACGGAATGCTGTTCACTATTTATAGGCACAGGACGCAGCCTGTGAGAAATTACAAATATGCCCCTTATAAAAGCTTACAACATTGACTCAGACCTTTATGGACTAAAAGGTCATTCTATCTTTAAGTCGGTTTGCGATACCGAAGCTTTACAAAGAGGAACCTTCGGCTATCTTGTACAAACAGCTTCAGCCGAGGACCACTTCTTTCCATAAGACCTTCGGCGACGAAGCATAGTCCCAACAGTAGCCCCTTTCGCGGTGCTAGATCGTTTTTCGTAACGAGCTTGATCCATGAAAAAAGTCTCTTAAGCTTCGGAGCGCCGAAGGTCTAAAAAACACCTTCCCTTAGCTCGTTGTCGAGAAACGATTCAATCTCCCAGCGTGTAGCGGCCCCACCTTGCAGAGTTACTGTTCGGTCTCTGCGGTCCACTACGCAGCGAGTGCGAGCGGGTGTCCTCCTGGTGTAAAAATTCTGGCGCTTCGCCTTCTTACCTGCAGCACTATATAAACAGACGAGTAGGTGTGAAGTTACCACAGCATTCATTGCTATTTGCACTGTTTTGCTGCCAAAATTTTTAACCGTCGCCGAAGCTTGTCTGTCGGAATCGAACGAAGCTCCTGTTTGAAACCTGCTTCGGAGGAAGAAAGTATTAAAGTTCCACAAGTTCATAATTAAATGGCCAGAGTGCGCTCTACCGCCAGGGTTGAACGTGAGGGGGAGGAAACTGAAGCTTCGGAGACTGTTCCCATTTCCGAAGCCATGCAACGATCTGGGCTAATGACTTCGGAAAAAATTCCTGGTGAAGATGCAGAACAAGCAATCGCTGAAGCAGAGGAAGAGGATATTGAGGAAACTGATCCCGAAGATGATTATCGCATTGCCATGCCAAGCAAACCCAGCCACTTGGACTTCGGGAAATCTACTATTTCGAAGGCTGATCTGTCCAAGATGGTAAAGTCGGGCTTTTTTACTGAAAATCAGAAGAAACTATTGCGCTTCGGGGGAGAAGAGACTACCCCGAAGCCGGAGAAGGATGAGATTGTTATTTTCAAAAGCTTTCTAAAGGCTGGATTAAGATTCCCTCTACATGGGATTATTGCGGAGGTACTAAAAAGATTCGGCATCTATTTTCACCAGCTGACCCCTAACGCCATCGTTAGGCTTAGCGTTTATATCTGGGCACTCCGAAGCCAAGCGGTGGAACCATTTGCAGACAGCTTTTGTCGGGTCCACGAGCTACATTATCAGACAAAGGCCGGAAAGGATGGGCTGCACGACAATTTTGGTTGCTACAACTTCGCCTATCGGAAAACCACAAAATTTCCGGTAATCAGCTACCGAAGCAAATGGGCAGCAGGCTGGAAATCAGAGTGGTTCTATGTCAAAGTTGATGACGACAAAGAGAAGCTTGTGCAAAGTCCACTGGAACTGATCTTCAGAGAAACCCGGCCTCGCTGCAACATGACACCCGAAGGTCCCACACAACAAGCAATAGATGAATTCAGAATTATTGCAGAGCATATCGGTACAAGGGACCTGGTTCAGGAATTTTTGGCTTTTAAAGTTTTTCCGAGTTTGAAAGAATGGGAAATGCCGAAACTAAAGGGGAAGAAGAAAGAAGGTGAACTTATACGTTTACCCTACTATTTCAAGTTTAAAAAGTACTTCAAAACACCCTGCCAAGAGTGGTTAGATACAATTGAAGTAATGTGCAATGAAATACTTGGCAATTATTCTAAAAAAGAAGACCAATTGATGACTGCGGCCTTCGGCACCCGTCCGAAGCGAAGACTAAACCGAGTGTTGGACGCTCTGGGGTTTGAATACCCTGACTATGAAAATTTAAACAAAAATGCCGGAGGCCAGAAAAGGAAGAGGATGACCGAAGCTTCAAACAAAGATGAAGAAGAGACACCAAAGAAGAAGATTCCAAAGAAGAAGAAAGCATCTTCTCCGAAACAAAAAATATCCGATGAAGAAAAATCCCCCGCATCACCCTCTGCCACTGATGTGGAGGCAATTCTGAAGGTAATGACTGAATCCATGCCTGCGAAGCTAAGTCCACTAGGGCCTCAACTGACAAAATTTTTTCAGAAAGAAAAGGAGCCCGAAAGAATGAAGAAAACAACTAAAGTAAAAAGACAAAGGATGATCGGTGTGACAGAAGTTATTGACAAGACACCGCCCAGAGCCTCAGCTCAAAAAACACCAGCGGCTGCGGAAGGAACAAATATTGAAATTACACCTTCGGAGGCCGCAGCCGCCGAAGCTGCCTCAGCTGAAGATCTGAACCTGGAGAGCGCAATTGAACATATTGACCAAATACTGCTAGACATGGCTGCAGAAGAAGCTACCACCGCCGCCAAAGAGGCCGCGACCGTAGCGTCGGCGAAAGGGAAAGAAATTGCCGATGAAGCTTCGGAGGACGAAACCTTCATGTTCCAGAATTTAGTCGGAGAACAACTATCAAAAGGGGAAATAGAAGAGCTTAGAGAGTACGCCAAATCATGCGGATACAAGCCTGGGGCGCTCCTCTTCGGAGGCGTTGATGATGAAAAATTAGATTGTATTCGAGATCAGACCGGAGCCAAAATTATCAGTACTCTGTCCAAGAGTATCGGCTTTCCGAAGCTAGAAACGGACATCAGCCGCTACCGACGACAACATGTCGTTGGTAGCTTATTTTATTCCAACTTCAAGGTGAACTGCTTTTCCCTTAACTTTTATTGTTTGTAAAAACGAAAACATGTCTGACGAAGGTTGTTTTCGTGCAGAGCATGCTGTTGAGCAAAGCCTTGCAAATGCAACAAGATTTTGAAGATAAAAAGCACGAAGTCATAATTGAAAATTTGGAAAGCAAAATAAAGGAGCAATCAGATGCTTTCGAGAAAAAGAACTTTGAGCTTCAGGCAACCGAAGGTTTATTGGCGGAAGCTGAAGCAAAAATAACAGAACTGAACACGAAGCTTCTCCGCCAGTCTGAGCAGTTCGAACAAGAAAAACAAAATCTTAATGCAAAACTTGAAGCCGAAGCTCAACAGAATTCAGATTTGAGAAAACTACTGACAAGTCTTCAAGAAAAATGCTTGGAATTCAGCAACAGATGCATTCAGCGATTAAGAAAGATTTTTTACTCAGTTGGAGCCAGCAGTGAAAAATTTACCCCCTCAGCTGAAGATCTACCGAAAACCTTCGAACATATTGAGGGGGAGATTGACGAGCTCGACGAAGTCATAGCTGGGCATGGTGACTTCTGTGCCTGGGTGGCTTCTCGAGGCACTCCTGCGGCTTTCCTGAAGGCTGGCTGCGATCATGGAAAGATCGTGAATAGGCCAAATTTCACTTTGTCACCATCAATCCTGGATGACATTCCTGATCTCGCCCGAAGTATCTCGAATAGATTTATAAAAATGATATGGACAAAAGGTGGGCGAGAAAAGGCTGGAGACGAAGCTCGTAGCCACCTTGAACCAGTAAGAAACCCTACCTTGTGTTTACCTTTTCCTGTAAGCTTGATTTTGACTTACAACGATCTTATTCATGTAGAATGACGAAGCTGAAGCCGAAGATCAAGAATGACGCCGAAGCCGAAGCTCCTTGGAGATTAGATAGTAGACTGTAGACAATGCTTGAGAAACTTTTGAGATAACATTTGTAAATGTAACTAAAACTTGTCTTTAATGAATTCTGTTCATACCTTATTATATATCCTTACCCTCCCATTGATGTATAGGAAATGCTTTGATGTGGACGAAATTTTCTTTTTTGAGCCGTCGGCGAAAAAACACCTTCCCTTCTTTTCGTACGCAGCGAAGCATAGAAAACAACATTTTCCCTTCTTCCGAAGCTCTCTTTTCTGTGCACGAAGCTCTTTCTTCCCCTTCTTTTTCCTCTTTTTGCCGAAGCAACCATTTATGCCATGAAGATGATTATCCTACTTATGCCTAGATGAATGTTTATGAATGCAAATGCTATGATGTAATGTGATGTGCAAATGCATGGCCAAACACGTATCCGAAGTCATATTCATAACCATTATTTTCGTTAAAAACAATCACACCTAAGCTCTGCATTCCCTTGGGAACGACTTTGGAGCTTCTTCGCCTTTACTTTTGGCGGAATCAGCGTTGACTTTTCGCTGTAAGCTCTGCATTCCTTTAGGAACGACTTTGGAGCTTCTTCGCCTTTACTTTTGGCGGAATCAGCGTTGACTTTTCGCTGTAAGCTCTGCATTCCTTTAGGAACGACTTTGGAGCTTCTTCGCCTTTACTTTTTGGCACTCGATGGTGCGTTCTCAGCTTTTACATTTACATTCCTTGGGGGATTTTGCTCTTATAAAACTAAGAAAGGAAATTACACGTGATGGCCCCATTAAAAACCTTTCTCCCCCTTCGGAAAGGAAAAGGGTGCCATGAAAGAAAAATAAAAAATATGAAAAATTACATCGAATTATACATAATATCGCCGAAGCTCATCCGCATTCCAAGATCTAGGAATGTCGTTGCCGTCCATATCCTTCAATCTGTATGAACCGGGTCTTGACGAAGATGCTACTAAGAAAGGTCCATCCCATTTCAACTGTAACTTGCCCACTGTTTCTGGGTTGGCCACTCTCCGAAGCACCAAGTGTCCTGGCCCAATATTCTTTAGCCGAACCTTTCTATCTCGCCATTTAATTGTTTCTGCTTGATATTTGTTGATGTTTTCCACGGCTTGCAACCTGATCCCTTCTAAAGCATCTTTTTCCACAGAATAGTCAGCTTCGGAACCTGATGCTGCCGAAGCTATTACCCTTATTGATCCGGTTTTAGCTTCTTCTGGAGTTATTGCTTCGTCACCAAATAATAACTTGAATGGGGTAAAGCCGGTAGACCTTGATGTTGTTGTATTATGGCTCCACACCACTTTGGTTAACTGATCTGGCCACTTTCCCCTTGGTTGATTGAAAATTGACTTCATTATTCCTGTCATTATAATGCCATTGGCTCTTTCAACGAGTCCATTTGACTCCGGATGTCTGACTGATGCAAAATGGATCTTCGTACCAATTTGATCACAGAAATCCCTAAAAGCTTCGGAGTCAAACTGTGTTCCATTATCCACAGTAATAGCCTTTGGTACCCCGAAACGACAAACAATATTCTGCCAGAAAAACTTTTGGACGGTGGCCGAAGTTATTGTAGCTAAAGGCTTTGCCTCAATCCATTTAGAAAAATATTCCACCGCCACTACAACATATCTTAGGTTCCCTTGGGCTGGTGGTAACGGACCTAACAAGTCAAGGCCCCACCTTTGCAATGGCCAAATGGGTTGTATGAGTTGTGTTAGGGTCGAAGGTTGTTTTTGATCTCGTGCACATTTCTGACAACCTTCGCACTTTTGAACTAATTCCGCTGCATCCGAAGCCGCCTTCGGCCAATAAAATCCTTGGCGAAAATTTTTTCCAAGTAATGGCCTGGATCCAATGTGAGATCCGCAGAGGCCTGCATGTATTTCTTTCATTAGCTCAATACCTTCGGTTCTGGATAAACACTTGAGTAGCGGAGCACAAACTCCATGCTTGTACAGCTCTCCTTCTATCATGACATATGGACGAGCTCTTGCCTCTATCCTCCTGTTATAAGCTTCGTCATCTGAAAGAAATTTACCCTGTAGGTAAGAGATGATCTCAGTTCTCCAATCTTCACTGTAAACAGGAGATATGTTGAGGACTGCTCTCTCAAGAAGTTCCACCGAAGGTGCTTTTATTGTTTCAAAGAACACATCCGAAGGTAAGGGCAGCCCCTGTGCTGCTGACTTAGCTAGCAAATCAGCATGCTCATTTTGTCCTCGAGGAATATTTTTGACAGAAAACCCTTCGAAGGAAGCTTCAACTCTTCGAACTATATCCAGATATTTTTCAAGCTTCGGATCCTTAGCCTTGCAACTCTTGTCAATATGACCCGAAGCAACCTGGGAATCAGTTTTAAGTATGGCCCTTCTTATTCCCATTGCCTTTAACTTCCGAAGACCTAAAAGCAAGGCTTCGTACTCGGCAATGTTATTTGTGCAACTAAAATCAAGCTTTGCCGCATAACAAGTTTTAACCTTGGAAGTTGAAACCAACACAGCAGCCGCTCCCGCTCCGAAGGTTCCCCAAGATCCATCACAAAACACTGTCCATGCCTCGGCATCTTTATTTGTTTCTTCCTCCTGAGCCCCTGGCGTCCAGTCAGCAATGAAATCTGCTAATGCCTGGGACTGAATCGAAGATCTATGAACATATTCAATACAGAATTCATTGAGCTCTGCAGCCCATTTTCCAATCCTTCCAGTAGCTTCTCTATTTCTCATAATGTCCTTCAACGGCTGTGAAGAAGGAACAACAATATTATATGCTTGAAAGTAGTGCCGAAGCTTCCTGGATGCCATCAAAACAGCATACAACACCTTCTCCAATTCTGTATAGTTTTTCTTTGATATACTAAGAACTTCAGATACAAAATACACTGGAACCTGCTTTTTAACTTGGCCATCAAGCTTCTCCTGGACAAGCGCTGCACTTACCGCTGAGTGCAAAGCTGCCACATATAATAACAAAGGAGCCCCTGGCATTGGTGGAGTCATTGTTGTTAGATCTATTAAATACTGCTTCAGCTCTTCGAAGGCCTTCTGCTGGATTGGTCCCCATTGAAAGACTTCGGCTGACTTCAGCACTTCGAAGAATGGTAAGTTTCTCTCTGCTGATCTGGATATGAATCTATTAAGAGATGCCAATCTTCCTGTCAATCTTTGGGCCCCTTTCTTTGTAGTTGGTGGCTCCATCCGAAGTATAGCTTCAATTTTACTTGGATTAGCTTCGATTCCCTTTGTTGAAACCAAACATCCAAGAAATTTCCCCTTTTTTACTCCAAAAACACATTTTTCTGGATTCAATTTTAAGCCAGCTTGTCTGAATTTGGCGAAGGTCTCCTGCAAATCAGCAATATGATTCTCCTGTTTCGTGCTTTTTACAATGATGTCATCAACATAAGTTAGCACATTTCTGCCTATTTGAGACTGAAGGACCTTCGCAGTCATTCTGCTAAAACTTCCTCCAGCGTTTTTGAGCCCCTCAGGCATTCGAAGATAGCAATACGTGCCACTTGGAGTTATGAAGCTAGTCTTCGGCTCATCTTCCTTCTTCATCCAGATTTGATGATAGCCTGAATAACAGTCTAACAAACTCATGAGCTCTGAAGAAGCTGCTGCATCAACTAAAGAGTCTATCCTTGGCAATGGGAATTCATCCTTCGGACAAGCCTTGTTAAGATCTGTAAAATCGATACACATTCGCCACTTGCCATTGGCCTTTTTTACCATAACAGTATTGGCTAGCCATTCTGGATACTTTACTTCTCTGATAACTCCTGCACTGAGGAGTCTTTTGACTTCGTTACGAGCACCTTCGGCCTTATCATCTGACATTTTCCGAAGCCTTTGCTTTCTGGGTCTGAAGGATGGATCGACATTGAGCGAATGCTCAATAACATCCCTATTAACTCCGCAGAGATCATTGGCTGACCATGCAAAAACATCTTTGTTGTTAAACAAGAACCTTATCAAGGTTTTTTCTTGTGCTTCGGATAACTGAGAGCCCAACAGCACCTTCTGCTCTGCTACATCCTCACATAAGAGCATGGGCTTCGGCTGATCTGCTGAAGCTGCTTTCTCCCTTCTGAATTTGTATTGTTCGCAAGCTTCAGCTCCATCTATGTTATGGATTGCTTTTGAATCAGTCCAGTTTCCTTCGGCCCTTCTGGCAGCTTCCTGGCTTCCATGAATAGCGATGGGTCCTTGATCCGAAGGTATCTTCATGCAAAGATAGGCAGGGTGAAGGATTGCTTCGAAGGCATTGAGGGTACCACGACCAATAATTGCATTATAAGGGTATTCCATGTCAACAATGTCAAACACAATTTGCTCAGTTCTAGTGTTATTGATGAATCCGAAGGTCACTGACATAGTGATCTTTCCCAGTGCTACAATCTGTCTTCCTCCGAAGCCACAGAGAGGATGTGTAGCATCATGAATCTTATCTTCTGGCTCTTGCATTTGTCTGAAGGCCTTAGCAAATATGATGTCAGCTGCACTGCCTGTGTCAACCAAGACATTGTGGACCAGAAATCCTTTGATAACACAAGAGATAACCATGGCATCGTTGTGTGGGTAATCTTTGAGCTGAAGGTCCTCTTGGGAGAAGGTAATAGGAATGTGAGACCATCTTGACTTGATGAAGGGTCCTTGCACCCCAACATGCTGTACCCTTCTCTGTGCTTCCTTTTTCTGCTTCTTATTGGCTGGCTCTGAGGACGAACCACCTGTAATCGGGAGCACCAGCTTCGAGTCCGAAGCAGCTCCAACTCGATCATTGAACAAAGCCATCAGCTCAAAAAGTGGAGGTGAGTTCACCGGAGGTGGGCGCCAATGTTGGGGACTTGTTCTCAAATGCTATGAATTAAGAACAAGGCAACATAAAGTGTTAGATGTCAACGTCCTTCGTCCATGAAATATTATTCTCTTGAGAATAATGTTCTTGGACGAAGGCTGATAAGAGCATAATTACGAAGCTTAAATCTTCGTAATAAAATTTCAGCAGAAGTTATAAGATAACATAAAATAAAAGGTATAAGAGGGATAAATAAAACATATATGAATCACATTATATTTACTTAATATATTGAGTTACTGGATACAATAATACCTCTGCCTTGGCAAAAGGTTGGATTCCGACAGATGCGATTGCAATTGCTCGAAAAAGCGTGAACAGTAACGGAATGCTGTTCACTATTTATAGGCACAGGACGCAGCCTGTGAGAAATTACAAATATGCCCCTTATAAAAGCTTACAACATTGACTCAGACCTTTATGGACTAAAAGGTCATTCTATCTTTAAGTCGGTTTGCGATACCGAAGCTTTACAAAGAGGAACCTTCGGCTATCTTGTACAAACAGCTTCAGCCGAGGACCACTTCTTTCCATAAGACCTTCGGCGACGAAGCATAGTCCCAACAATGTTTATTACTTCCACTGCTCTGTCCACCTTCCCACCACGGCAAAGAGCCTCAACGAGTTCAAAGCAATCAAACCCTTCTGGCACCACCCCATCCCCCAAAAACTCAACAAACAGCTCAGCCGCCTCTAGAGCCTTGCTACCACGGCACAATCCACCGAACAAAATCTCCATGGACGCAACGGACAGCCCAACCCCAAGCTCAAGCATCTCGCGTGCCACCTTTGTTCCCTCCTTATACCTACCTTCTCTGATGAACCCACGCACGGCGCTGCATCTCACCAAACCACCGCATGGCGGCGTCTACGCCTTCCACTCGGCATGAGCTACTGAAGAATATGTTGAAGGTGTGGACATCCGGAGCGACGCGGTAGACGGAGGTCATTTCGCTGTAGAAGCGAATGGCATCGTCGTGGCGACGGAGGTGGGAGAGAGCTTGGAGGATGATGTTGTAGAACTCGACAGGTAGTGGGGAGTCAGCGACGCGTCGGAGAGAGGCGAGGGCATGCGATGCAGAGGAGATGTCACCGGAAGCGGCGAAGGCGACGATGGCCTTGCGGAAGGTGGGGAGGAGCTCGGGGCATGCAAAGATGGAGTCGTCGGCATAGGGGCAGGGGCGGGTGAGGACGAGCTCCAGGAGGCGCTGGAGCGAAGGGAGGCGGCGGGAAGCCGTGAGGCGGGCGGCGACGAGGGACGTGAGGCTGTGGTCGGGTCGGAAAGTGGAGGACGCGTCTGCGGCGGCCAGCAGGATGTGGAGGTCGAGCGTCGCGAGTTGGGGGTGGTGGCGGGCTCGGCGGAGGAGACGAAAGAGAGAGGCGGGGGAGGAAGCGTGAGCGGTGGGGAGCACCGGGAGCGGATTAGGCGGCGCGCGGGGGAGGAGCGGGGACCGGCGGCGCGCGGGGGAGGGATAGAATCATAGAAGAGAGATGTGTGGGTCGCTAGGGATTTAGTTTGGGTTAAGTTCGACGGTTTCTACGTGGCCCATGAACTTAAATTAAGAACGTGGGTACCCACGTTCCTAATAGGTTAAGTTCGACGGTTTTGGCTAGGGCCCATGAACTTAATTTTAGAACGTGGGTACCCACGTTCTTAAAAAAACCCATGAACTTAACTAATGTAAGAACGTGGGTACCTACGTTCTTAACAAAACCCACGAACATTTATCAGTTTCTTGTAGTGACCTAGCATAATCTTCACCGTCAAAGGTTGGCGGTTTGCCTAATGGAACAGAAAGTAATGGAGTATGTTTAGGAATGCGAGGATAGCGTAGGGGGATCTTACTAAACTTTTTGCGCTCATGGCGCTTAGAAGTTACGGAGGGCGCGTCGGAGCCGGAGGTGGAAGGTGATGACGTATCGGTCTCGTAGTAGACCACCTTCCTCATCTTCTTTTTCTTGTCGCCACTCCGATGCGACTTGTGGGAAGAGGCTTTCTTCTCCTTCCCCTTCCCCTTGTTGCGGGACTCTCCCGATGAAGCCTTCCCATGGCTTGTAGTGGGCTTGTCGCCGGTCTCCATCTCCTTCCTGGCGTGATCTCCCGACATCACTTCGAGCGGTTAGGCTCTAATGAAGCACCGGGCTCTGATACCAATTCAAAGTAGCCTAGAGGGGGGGTGAATAGGGCGAAACTGAAATTCACAAAATTAATCACAACTACAAGCCGAGTTAGCGTTAGAAATAGAAACGAGTCCGAGAGAGAGGGCGCAAAACAAATCGCAAGCGAATGAAGAGTGTGACACGCGGATTTGTTTTACCGAGGTTCGGTTCTTGCAAACCTACTCCCCGTTGAGGTGGTCACAAAGACCGGGTCTCTTTCAACCCTTTCCCTCTCTCAAACGATCCCTCGGACCGAGTGAGCTTTTCTTCTCAATCACTTGGAACACAAAGTTCCCACAAGGATCACCACACGATTGGTGTCTCTTGCCTCAATTACAAGTGAGTTTGATCTCAAGAAAGAATGAGAAAGAAAGCAATCCAAGCGCAAGAGCTCAAAAGAACACAACAAATCACTCTCACTTAACACTAAAGCTTTTGTGGAATTGGGAGAGGATTTGATCACTTGGGTGTGTCTTGTATTGAATGCCTAGCTCTTGTAAGTGGTTGGAAGGTGGAAAACTTGGATGATTTGAATGTGGGGTGGTTGGGGGTATTTATAACCCCAACCACCAAACTAGCCGTTTGGTGGAGGCTGCTGTCGCATGGCGCACTGGACAGTCCAGTGCGCCACCGGACACTGTCCGGTGCGCCAGCCACGTCACCAGGCCTTTGGGTTCCGAACGTTGGAGCTCTGTCATGTGGGCCCGCCTGGCTGTCCGGTGGTGCACCGGACAAGTCCTGTAGACTGTCCGGTGTGCCACCCGCGCGTGCTCTGCTCCTCTGCGCGCGCTGGCGCGCATTTAATGCGTTGTAGTCGATCGTTGGCGCGAAGTAGCCGTTGCTCCGCTGGCTCACCGGACATGTCCGATGAATTATAGCGGAGCAGATTCCCGAAGCTGGCGAGTTCAGAGTCGCTCTCCTCTGGAGCACCGGACACTGTCCGATGTGCACCGGACATGTCCGGTGAATTATAGCGAAGCGCCTCTGCGAATTCCCGAAGGTGCGAAGTTTGGCTTGAAGTCCCCTGGTGCACCGGACACTGTCCGGTGGCACACCGGACAGTCCGATGCGCCAGACCAGGGCAGCCTTCGGTTATCCCTTGCTCTCTTTGTTGAACCCATTTCTTGGTCTTTTTATTGGCTAAGTGTGAACCTTTGGCACCTGTATAACTTATAGACTAGAACAAACTAGTTAGTCCAATTATTTGTGTTGGGCAATTCAACCACCAAAATCAATTAGGAAAATAGGTGTAAGCCTAATTCCCTTTCACCTTTCCCTAATGTGCTCGTTGACTGATGGGCCATGGGCTCTAAGGACCAGGGATCGTATCCCAACAAAATAAATTAAGTTGGAGTCGAGAAGAAGAGAGAAAAATTCTCTTTCCTTGATTGCCCTTTCAAGATGTAAATTAAACTAAGAGCAATATCAAAAGTGAATAGAGAGGACTAAGGAAGAGAGAAAATCACAAGAAAGTAAATGAAGAGAAGACAAAGGCAATTTTTCCCGTGGTTCGGTCAAGTCTAAAATGTTTGCCTACTTCACGTTGTAGTGTCCCAATAGATAAGGCTTACACTCAACCCCTCTCAGGTGATCCAAAGATCAAACTTGAGTGCAACAGTTCTTTCTTATCAATATCAATCCCAGAATCTCCACAAATTGGAGTCTCTTGTAGACGTACACGATTCAGAGTTGCAATCTTGAGCACAATAAAGGGAGAGAGTACACACACAAGAGAAAACACAACAACATAACCCTAAAATGAATATCATAAGAGCACAAACACAAATGTCTCAAAAATTAGCTCAAGCCTACGCTCGGATCCCACTAGAATCACAAAACAACATCATGAAAAAGTGTCAGAGTTATGTTTGCTCTTGGAGTGCTTGGGTGTTGAAGGAGGTTGCCATGGGGTCTTTTTACAGCCCCAAATGTCCCTATAGTTGTTGCTCCTTCCTTGCAAAAACTGGCTGACTACGGGCGCACCGTACCGGTCCGGTGCACCACCAGACCGAGTCCATGTGCCCCTAGTCCAGGATCTGATTGAGCACCTTCCTTCGTTAGCTGGCATCGGACCAGTCCGGTGCGCCATAGGACCAAGCGTTGTGTTAGCAGGCTGTTGGCTCGCCAACGCACGTCAAAGTCTGACCGTTGGAGACTGTTCAACGTGCCACCAGACTATGAACAATGACGGTCTGACGATCCAGTGAATTAAAAATAAATAAATTCCTGAGGCCTCACTGTTCATCTGTATGGGTGGTCTGATGCACACCCACATGGTGCGGTGCGCTAGGCCGCCTAGCAGCTAAGTCATCCCCCTCACAGACTTGGTCCGGAGGCCTAAACCAACACAACTTAGGCTCTTTTGAGCCCAAGTTCATCAATCTTTTTTGACTATACTTGGGAGCTTTTCTACGACTTAGACAAACATAATTATAGCATAATTCAATTGACTAAGCGTGGGAAACTCACATCTTTCTCATTTTCATCAGGCTTCCCGATTTGAGCCAAATCAAGTCCAAGATGTACTTTTCTCTACAAAATGAGGTAGAGACCAAATACAAGTGTTAGAAACATTGTAATGGACATATTCAACATGTCTAAGGGTGCAAACCTGACAGATTTACCATTTTACTCCAAGTTGCATTTATGTCTTCCTATTTAACACAATCTAAGTCTAAATTGCACTTTTCTCACAAAATTGAGTTAGAGATCAAAGTAAAGTGCTAGAAACGTAGTATTAGGCATATGCAACTTATTCAAACACTCGAACCTTATGTTCTTATTGTTTTATCACAAGTTGCACTTTCTAGCCTCTAGTTTTTCTCATTGGACTTAGTGCCTTCAAATTGCCTTCAAATGAAGTTGTGCTCATACTCATATCAAACTAGTTAGCAAAGGTGGTGTGTTGGACAATTAATCACCAAAACAGATAGAAATAGCTATCTAGCATATTTCCCTTTCATCTTTACTCCTTTAAAGCACGACTTTCGTGTGTCGTGTGTGACGTGCAAAGCGTATAGATCTGCTTCTCTTCCTTGCTTCTCGTCTATCAATAGATCGTTACACTTACACCGTAGATGGGTCGCGAGTAATTAGTCAAGCCCAACACGTAGCACATCACTCCTATATAGTACCATCTCTCTGGCTAAAGGGGGTGGGTGACCGAGCGAGCTATACAAAAGGGTGTCGAGCTCCTTTTCAACTTATATATTTCCTGAGTTTTTGAATAAAATAAAGTGTAATATTTGTTTTTATTAGTTTAATATATTATACATGGACCATATATTCACTTTTGTAGTAAATTTATTTTTTATTTGTATCAATTATAAGTCTGCGCTGTTGTAACACACGATCACCGACGAAGAGAAGGACCACCGAATGTTGCAGAGATTGAGTTAGACCGTGTCACCCAAAACACTATTTTACAATGTTTGCAGAGTAAAGTTTAAATATAGATATGATGGATAAACTATAGCCTTAGACCTAGAGATGTCAATGGGGAATTCCCCATTGGGTTATAGCATCTCAGACCCATCTCTATCATGTTTGATCCATCCCCATACCCATCCTCATACCCATCATGGGTGCAAAACTCATCCCATACCCATCCCCATTTGGGTTTCGGGTCCCCAATGGGTCCACATCCTCAATTAAGGGATAACTAGGTACTAACAGCTAGCACATACTATCTAGATTTCAGACATTACCACGTCGGCAAGCACTCATCCATGAACCATGATCCATTTATTCATCCATCAAAAAAAGAAATCAGTACTCCAGGACCGATAGAAGAAATGAAGAAATGGAGTCTGCTCACCTTCCTTGGTCACCATCTGAGTTCGTTGGTGCCTGAGAATCCATAGTCGTCACCGTCATGCTAGGCTCCTATCAGTCGGTGGTGCTCTTCATCGTTGGTGAAGTCGCCAGTGTGCAGTGCTAGTGCAACTGTCCAGGCGTGCGGCGGTTGGCCGGCTGGATAGGACATAGCTTATGGCTGGTTATTTTAGGGTTTTGTTTTTTCTAGTCTGCTAGTTTCCTTGCTATGTTGCTTTGTTGGGCTAGGACCTGAGGCCTGGTGTTGTGCCGTGCTGGGCTTGGTATTCGGCTCGGTCTCAACTCATTCATACAAACATGACAGGTGTAGACCGTACACGTATGAAATACTCATAGGTAATCAGGTTCAGATTATTGCTACCCATACCCGTTTACCCAATGGGTGGGGATTTTGTCCCATATCCATACCCATGACGATAATTTTTGTTCCATACCCGTACCCTAATAGAGGAATTCCCCACAAGTTAGCGGGTATCGGGTCCCCATTGAGATCTCTACTTAGACCTTACCTGCCAAGAGAAGGTCCCATTCCATCTCGTTGCTCGAAGATTTTCAATCTGGACTGCAAAACTGGGCCGAATTAAGCTCATCACACCTAGCCCGTGGGGTTTACCTTCCCCTTCCTTCGCGGACCCCAACTTGCCGGAAGCCCGCAACCACTAGCTTGATCGATCCAAAACCCTCATCGATCTCGTCGCATACGGCCATGGAAGCGCAGACCGACTCCGCCCCCGGCGGCGGCGACGATCTTGCGATCATGCGCGAGCAGTGCCGGACACTGGAGGAGTCCATTTCCACCCGCCGTGAGGCGCAGCTCGACCTCATCGGCTCCCTGCAGCACCTCGTCCCCGACCTGGTTCCATCCCTCGAACAATCGCTCCGCCTCATCGCCGCCTTCAACGGCCGCCCCTTCGTCCCCACGCTGTACCCCAACGCCAGCGTCCACGTGCAGAACCCCAACCTTAAGCCCCAGCACCGCCGCGCCCTCCCCGGCCCGGCCCGCTCCACACGCCTCAAGACCTCGCCGGGGTCCTCCCCAGCTTCCGCCGCCGCCCGGTGTGCGGGAACCAGTGGTGGCATCCACGCCGTTCGTACCATGGTTGCCGTCTGTCTCCTCGAGCTCGTCCCCTTTGCCGAGATCGATGCCGCCGCGCTCGCGCGCCGCCTGCAGTCCGAAACGTCGTCTGCCAGCGAGGCCGAGCGCGCTGCTCTGGCCGACCTCGCCGCGGAGCTTGGGGGCTCCGCCCCCGCTGCTGTTGCTCTTGCCCTCCGTCGCATCGCAGAAGACAGCGGCGGCTTGCAGATCGAGGAGGCCTTCATTGGGGGCAAGCAGATGACTATGGTCTGGGCCATCGACCGGAGCAAACTCCTCAAAGAGCTACCAGAATCCGCTTCTGTGCTCCAAATCCAACCTCCACCAACTCCACAGGTGGTTCCCCTCGATACTGATACTAACATCATACCAAGGCCTCCGCCACTGCAGCAGTCGGATATGTGGGGTAACCCAATGCCACCGATGTTCCCACGTCCCAGGGGCATGACAATGCCAAGAATTCCGCCAGGTTTGATGCCGCTGCAGCGACCATTCATGGCACCAGGGGCAGTTATCCCAATGGGTGGTGGTCCGGTGCCGAGTTCCACACAGCTGAAGCTGAGGACAGAGGAAGATGATCTTAAGGACCTTGAACTGCTGCTAAACAAGAAGACGTATAGAGAGAAGCAGAATACAAAGACTGGAGAGGAGCTGCTGGATCTCATTCACCGGCCTACAGCTAAGGAGACTGCAGTCGCTGCAAAGGTTTGTTCTTTCTTCACCCTGTGATGTTTTTAACCGAGTTGTTGGAGCTGCCACTGGTAACTACATGACGGCTTAGTGTGAAAGACTAGGCAACTTTATTTTTCAGGTTTGGTGCTTCCATTGTCAGCACCTGGCCGTTGCTAACTCCCAAAAATATAGCCTCTGCGTCTAACACATTAAAACTACCTTTTTACTTTATATTTATATTGTTGGTATTGGTATACTTTTGACCTTTTGATTATCATTTTTTATCACCTTTGGGTTTTTCCTTTCAGTTTAAAACAAAGGGTGGCTCCCAGCTGAAGGAATATTGTACCAACTTAACTAAAGAAGATTGCCGACGCCAAACAGGTTCTTTTGTGGCCTGTGATAAGGTCAGTGTTAATGTTCTTCTTGGTTCCCTGCATTGGTAATTTCTCTTCTTTTAGGAAAAAAAACACACACCACATTGAATGCCATCACTTTTATAAGAAATCAGTTTGTCCATTGACATTAAGCTTAACCACAAGTTTTTATGGCAAAGTTAGAATCTTTACAAGTTATCATAACATGCATAACTATCCTTTACCTTTACTGCTTCCTTTTAGTTTTTTTTAAATGAGATCAAACTGGCAAGGACAAAATCTCAGTTCCATTTGTTTATCTAAGTCAATGTGAGGAGGAATATGTTATGTATTTTTATTTGCAAATTATTTGGAAACTTTGAAAGACAACTACTGATATTTTGTGCAAACCTAAGTGCAATTATTTTCACATAACATGCAACTATAACCTGCAAAAATAAGGCTCTGCTTTGTTTAGAAATCTATCATTTTAATATCACATGATATAATTTTCTCAGCTATATTCATATGATTCATTGAATTTTTGGATCCTTCTTCCATGATTTTTAGGTATCACTGTTTATTTTTTATGTAATTCTGTTTCACTATGAGCAGGTCCACTTTCGGCGTATTATAGCTCCACATACTGATACAAATCTAGGAGATTGTTCTTTCCTAGACACATGCCGTCACACAAAGGTGACCATAGTGTTCTTTCTTTTGATATAATGTCTGTGATCTGTTTATCTTTTCTATCTTACATATGTAATATGTTGTACAATATCCAGACTTGCAAGTATGTCCACTACGAGCTTGATCAAACGCCAGATGTACCTCAAATGATGGCAGGTGCCATTGCACCACCTAGGCAAATAAAGCCCCAGAGAGCTGAATATTGTTCAGAAATAGAGCTTGGAGAATCGCAATGGATAAACTGTGACATTCGGAACTTCAGGATGGACATCTTAGGACAATTTGGAGTAATTATGGCTGACCCCCCTTGGGATATTCATATGGAGCTACCATATGGCACAATGGCTGATGATGAAATGAGGACGCTTAATGTTCCAACTCTGCAAACTGATGGTTTGATTTTTTTATGGGTCACTGGTCGTGCCATGGAGCTTGGGCGAGAATGGTAAGTTTTCTGTTTTAAAACCTTAATTTTTTTTGTCTTTACTGTAACAACTAACAATATGTTTTCTCCAACAAGATCTCAATGGCCGTTGAAGGGTTTTGATTCCATGCTTCATAAAAACCTATACTAGTTACTTAATGTATTTGATATGTGCTATATTCACCAGATTCATTACAACTTTTAAAAATGATCCTTTACTCTTTGGTGTGCACTTTATTACAGCACGTCTTTATTTTTTTAATTCCCCTTCTGATCTTTTTTAAGACCAATGCCCTCTAGAGTCTAGATGTCTTCTGCATTTGGAAACAAGATATCTTTAATCTATTCACTGTGTCCTTTTTTTCAATTCTCAGTCTGGAGCTCTGGGGTTACAAGCGTGTTGAAGAAATTATTTGGGTGAAGACCAATCAACTTCAACGTATCATTCGAACTGGTCGCACTGGCCATTGGTTGAATCACAGCAAAGAACATTGTCTTGTTGGAATAAAAGGAAACCCTTTAGTGAACAGGAACATAGATACCGATGTTATTGTTGCTGAAGTCCGTGAAACAAGCAGAAAACCTGATGAGGTATTAATTTTGTATTTAGCTACTATATGTTGCTTGCAAAAAACATCGTTTGATGCTTTCCTTTCCTCCAACAAAATTGCACATCCCAATGCAAAACTGAAAACCTAAGATTTTATTGTCTTTTGAAATGTTCCATTCAAGAACAGGATTGATGTTTCAATTCTGTCTTGTGCAGATGTACGCAATGCTAGAACGAATTAGCCCAAGGACAAGGAAGTTGGAACTGTTTGCAAGGATGCATAATACACAAGCTGGGTGCGTACTAATTCATGCCTCTGTTGGCTAAGTTTTCTGTTTCATTCTAAGCAGATGGACACCATTATATTTGAACTTACCTTTTTCTCCTGGGCAGATGGCTTTCACTGGGTAACCAATTAAATGGAGTAAGGCTTGTTGATCAAGGGTTGAGAGCAAGGTACAAAGCTGCTTACCCTGATGTTGAGGTCCAGCCACCATCACCTCCCAGGACAAGCACGCCAATGGATGTTGACCAAAGTAGTTCACAGAAGGTTGCTGCGCTAGATGGTGGCGAGAGGCCCGCCTGATGCTAGCAAACTTACTTGCGAGTTATCGTGTCAGGACCCACTACTGATCATATAGGTTTCATCGCGTTACCCCTGTTGTAAAATTAGGCAGCTCAGTTTGTGTTTGGCTACTGAGGATTGTTTCAGTATATCATGTGAAAGAAATTGCACTGTAACAGCCCCAGCAAATATTGCCGCCAATGTAATCAGGGCCCATCTTGTCTTATTTTCGAAATTCCAAGTGCATCTGTATATCCAAAAAATTGAAAAGAAATCTGCTTCTCTTTTCTGGGGGCAATAATTTTATTCCTTGCTGGGCAATTGGTTAATGTGGTGCACGCAGTGGTCCTGCTAGATTTGGAAAAGCAGCTTATGTGTGGTGGATTTTAGATGCACAAATAAAATGCATAAGTGGTCCTTAAACTTGGCACATTATGTTATTTGGGTCCCAAACTTAGAAAACCAGAAAAACAGATCCTTCAATTTCAACCCATGTAAAATCATCTAGAACTGAACTTGTTTAAACCGGATACCTATGTGGTGTGCCAGACCCACAAAAATGTTCATTCTTCTTCGTTTATCTTGTTGACTCTCAGTAATCTCAATCAATTATATATGCTTTAGGTCAAACTAAAACTGACATTACAATCTGTCATGTAGAACATGATGGATGGGCACCATCAGCTCGCTATGATGCGGTAGCATCATCAGAACCACGGCCAGCAGAGGACCAGAAAAACGAAGAAAAAACCTTAAGGCTAAAACCAAAGCTTCTCTATCTGTTATGGTCTTTGTGAAACGATATACAATGCTGCTGATTGTTCTCTTTGATGAGGTAGGCAACCTCTTCTAGTCATTGCTCTTTCTACTGAAATGTCTCCAGTTTCTTTCCTTCCCTAATGTTTACAACTGTCAACTGATCATCCAGTAAAAGATACTTGGGTACCAAATTATCTGGAATTGGAAGTGTAAATGCTGGTGCACATTTCTGCTTCATGCTTCTCTCCCTGGATTGATTGCTCTCATAAAGCAGATCTAAAGCGCCTCATGCAATTGGAAACTGCAATATTAGATGTATTCACGTTTCACGATGATCCAGAAGGACATCCTCAAGGTTCAGATTAGATTGTTGTTGATGCACAAGTCTCATTTCTAGGCTAATTTAGTTTTAAGGTCGCACAAGATGTTCAGACCTTTAGCCTGTTGATTTGTCTGTGTTTTATTAAGACCGTCTTCAGCAGTTGATTCATATGGTCACTCTAAAGATGGCAATGGGTAAATACCCATACCCACGACACAAAAATAACCCCATCGGGTAGAGATGTCAATGGGTAAAAACCCGCTGGGTATTACTTGCCCAAACCCGTACCTGCGAAAAACAAATACGCCCGCTAAAAAACCCATACCCGTGACGGGTATAAAATTTTGCCCAAACCCATACCCATGCGGGTTTCGGGTACCCAACGGGTTTCCCATACCCACTAACATCAACATAAAAAATAATTCATCATGTAAATTACAATCAATACATTAATAAGCTAGCATAAAAGGAACAAGTGATAACTAATTTTATCCTAAAAATTGTTACATGAAGTTTATTTCAATTAGAACATATTCAATTAATAATATTATGAGACGTATTTATAAGAATGTTGATTTTAAGGCGGATTTTAAAAACCCATGGGTTTGTGGGTATGGGTAGTGGAAGAACAAACCCATGCCCACGTACCCGTTGGGTTTCCATTTGAACCCATTAACAAACTCATGGGTATAAAAATTGACCCAAACCCATACCCTAATAGAGCAAAACCCAACGGGTTTCGGGTAGCGGGTACTCATTGCCATCTCTACCATCGGGTCACCCATATACACTCGTGGGTATGGATTTACCCCCATACCCATGTGGGTATAGGTCACCCATCAGGTCACCCGTACCCACAAAAATTAAACATCTATCAAAATATTATATTATACAAATGTCAAGTATATCCATATAAATACCATTACAAAATTTTCTAGCATCATTTAATCATCCATTCAACACACCAAAGATAATTGGATAAAGTAGTAACAGTAGGATAGTACTACATAGCACATTACATGTTCCATTACATGGTCATTAAATTGTCGTTAAGCCTTCTATGACATTATGGTCTAAAAGGTTGTTAATAGTAAAAATATGGATGACTAAAGTCCAAGTTCATGCTTGGGCTAAGTTTATATTGGTTATTTTATACCCACGGGTTAACGGGTATGGATAAAGGCGGAACGTTCTAATACCCGTTTACCTATTGAGTGAAGATTTTTGCCCAATAACAGACCCACGAGTAGAATATTTAGCCCACATACATACCCTAATGGAGTAAACACCCATCGGGTATCGGGTCGCGGGTACCCATTGCCATCTCTAGGTCACTCAAAACACTATTTTATATTGTTTTGCATTATAGGCTACACAGCTACGTTGTTCGTAGAACAGAGTTTAAATATAGGGATAAGGATGGATAAGCTGCTAGAAATCTCTTCTCTACTACACCATAAGAATACAGTGAGGGCGTCCACAGGCACTGTGCCCCCGCCCCCGTCTCTCGCTCGCGACCTCCCGTACGTCACGCCATCCCTCGCTCCCTCTCCCGATGCCCAAATTTGCGCCGCATTGCCGCGCCCGTCCATCCTTGACCCGTGCTCCTGCCCGCGCCCCCGTCAACCCCTTCTTCCCCCGCACAGGTTCTCTCCCACCGCCACCTCCTTTCCGGCTTCGTCAGGCTGTGGCCGCCACTCTTCCTCCCCGTCGTCGCTCTCTCCGCGAGCCGCCACGTGCGCCCTCACCGGTGACCACGCCTCAGGGCGTTCTCCATAGGCAGGTGTAACATCCCAAAATTCTAACCCAGGTTTGAAACCCTAATCCCCCCTTATTATCTTCTATCCCAAAACTCCCTTAGATTTTTCCCATCATATGCATACACCTTGTTTGATCACAAGCACCTCACTTAGATTTTATTTTCCAACACCTAGATTATCCACTAAATGATTTGTTCAAAAAAAGGAAACAAAAATGGAAATGAGTTATTAAAAATAAAAAGAAAAAGAAAAAATTCTCCTTCCCCCTGCTGGGCCAAGTCTGGCCCATGTCGCGGCCGCCTCCTCCCTCCCCCGCGCCTGCGTATTTCCCCCTTCGGCCCATTAGCCGGCCCGCTCGCGCGCGAAGCCGCCCGCGCGCTTCCCTCACTCTCTCTCACTGACGAGCCAGCCCCACCTGCCAGCCCCTCTCGCTCACGCGCTCCCCCTCACTGGCAGACCGGCCCCACCGGTCAGCTGCGTCATCTTCCTTGCGTACGACGCACCGCCGTCCCCTCCATCGCCGTCCCCTCGCCCATCCCCTCGCCGCACAGGAAGAGTTCGGCACCGCCCCGTCCTCACCGCTTGACCAACGTCCTTGCCCAGTACCGCCCCGCCGTGGAGTCTCATCGGCGCCGCTGTGCGGCATTAATGCCGGCACTGTGCACCTCACCGGCGCCCGCCGAGCTCCGCCGCTCCCCTCCCCTCGGGCGCCTATAAAAAGGTCGCCCCAGGCACCTCCTTCCCAGCATCGGCCTTGGCCACTACCCTCCTCCCCTCGCCCGAGCGCAATTCGCGAAGCGCCGCCGTCTTCCCCCTCTCCGGTGAGTTCTCCCTCTCCTCTCTCTCCCTCTCCGTTGGCCGAGCGAGCAATTAAGTTAACCGAGCAACTTCCTCACAATGCCGCGAACTCAAAGCACCACTTCCCCGCCCCAGTCCCTCGCCCAAATACCACCGGTGACGATCCCCGCCGCGAAGCTCCGCCACCTCCCCGCGGACAGCCCCCTCCCAACCCCCTCTAGCCTAATCAAGCCTACCCCTAGGATCGCCAGCCTCTGCCCGTGCTAAGCACCCTCCCCGTGGACCAAGAACCGGGCCACCGGCGGCGAATCGCCGTCGAGCCCACCGGCGGCCGGCTTTTCTCCCCCGCACGTCCGGTTCGCTCGCGCCGTCGACCCGCGGCGCCGTTACCCCCCCCCCCGCTCTCGCTGACGGGTGGGCCCGCAGTGACGCCGTCGCTCCCGCGCGCCCGCGCCGTCTCCCTCGCCCGTGGGCCGCAGCTGGGCCGGCGCCCTCGCGCGCGCCTGCCCCGCGCCTAGCTGGGCCGAAAACCTCCCCCCGGCCCATCTGAGAAGAAATCCCTTTTCTTTTTCTTTTCTTCACCTTTTTCTCATTTAATTAGTTTTCTTCAATATTTTATGCACCAAAAATTATCCAAATGATTTCTAAAGTCCTAAGTAATAATAATGTTGGTAAGTGACACACTACAATTAGTAAACTACTGTTGATGTATTGTTTTATTGACTGTTTTACTAGAAGAAGCGGGGACCGCGGATCCGGAACCCGTAGCCCCGGAAGAAGGGCCGGAGCCCGATCTCCCGGAAGTAGACCTTTTGTGCTAGGAAAGCTTCGACGAAGGCAAGTCCATCCTTCCCTTGATGCATAAATTACCTATTCTCTCTACCACTGCCTAGGCCAGGGATTCAGGGTGGGAAAATTGCATTGTGAGTGATAGATGGCCCGCATTGACATACATATTCTGGATACGAATGTGGATTGGGAAAAAGGGCAATGTGTTTCTTCAAATAAGGTCTCTTTTTAAAAGGTTATGCGATGAAGGGTACTCACCCTCATCACCTTGGGAGTGGGATGATCAAGGACTCCCTGGTTTAGGGGAGGGCCTAAGGTGTTGGCTCAGCTGGTTTAGGCGTGAGCAGAAGGATTGTCCCCTCATATAAGAACCGGCTTGTCATTTTCACTACCTATACTCCTTAATAGTACAACCACTCGAGACTGTGTGGGCAGTCACTCAATCCGAACTCGTGCGGTCCAACCCCAGGATTATGAAGGCTGGGGAGCACCGGGAGGATAAGGAGGGGGAAAGTTTTGTCCGGTTTGGACATGGTGGTGGCCTGACTCCTTCCGGATAACCGTTAAGGTTAGGACGTACGAGGAAGGAAAGAGATTCGGCATTCGGGTCTCGCGACGGTGAGATCGCAGAAACCGGGCTAGTGGGTAAAGTGTACTCCTCTGCGCAGAGTTGAAACCTATTCGAATAGTCCGTGTCCACTGGTATGGACGAGTCTGGTATGGTATGACAATTAGAGATTTTCCTATGAGTTCCGTGAACAGGGAAATGTGTGGGTAAGTGGGTGCTGAGAAAGAAAACAAGGCCACGGGAGCGGGAAGCTCAGTGGTGGTTGAGTATTTTGTTACTTTTAAGTCTTTGGGAAAAACCTTACAGCAACTGCCTTTCTCTAAGAAAATGATGAGTGACCTCAACTCCACCAAATAAAGCATGTATGATATAGGTCTCTTTCTCTTTACGGGAGCGGGGTGGGCTTGCGGAATACCTAGTGTATTCACCCAGATTTATTTATGTTTTTTAGCAGCCGAGGACTTCTTTTCTGCTATGCTTGATTGAGAGGGCTGTGTCTGCACCCAGTTCTGCCTATGGCTTGGGCTAGTATATCTTCCTACTGCGCTTCTTATTTTGGCTCTCTTGAGCTTGTACCCTGGTATTGTAATAACCTTTATCTAAACTCTGTACTATTTGAAGTAAGGAATGTGTTTACTAGCCTCCTGGGACTAGTAATTGTATCACATTTGAGTCCCAAAGGATCGGGATGCTTCAGGTGGTATCAGAGCCCATAGGACTGGTCGTAGGTCGCAGCCCTAACCCTAAAACTTGCCCTAAAAAGGAAATACCTCTTACCCCAAGAAAAGTCTTCTCTCCTCTTCCCCGATTTTAACAGACCCTTCTTTTCCTATTCCAGATGGAAGACTCTCTGGCCATTAGGACATCCTACTGCTCAGAGGTGGAAGGGTTCCCACATCTGTTGCGAAGCTGTGCGCTTCGCATGGGAATTCGCAAGAAGCCGGAATACGTCTGGAAGGAGTATCTCGAGAGCGGAATGGAGAAATGCTCTATGGCAGTCTACCTGGGAGAAAGCCGAAACTATTCAAACCATCCTTCTTTCCAAGTCACTTTCACTAGATACCGCTTTCCAGATACTTGCCAGAATGTTGCCCGAACAGCCCTCCGACAACTATGCCAGAACTACAACAAGGTGATCTTTGAAACCCCCCTTCTCTACTTTCCACCCAGCAAGAAGAATACCCCCACCTGGAGGAAAAGACTTCAGGCCCTGTCAGGAGGAGATCCTATTGAGGATGATCCCACCATCGTCTACATGGCTGGATACCTTCACACCCTTGATAACCAATATGATGACCTCACCCTCCACTGCACCCACCTAACCTCCCGGGTGGAAAGCCTGGAGCAAAAAGTCAGGGAACTTTCAAGGGAAAAGGCGTCCCTTCAAGAGAGCCTCGCAATAGCAGAAGGTGAGGAAACCAATACCCGTGAGGCCTACCGCACCCTAAAGATGGACTATGACAAGAAACTGAAGAAGCTTGCCCCCGCAAGAAAAATCCGCAAGAAGACCAAAAGCCAAGGATGTCAGACTGAGCAGAAGGAAGAAGCCCCTCCAACCCTACCCCCTGCCGGGTTAAGGAACTCGTTCGACACCGAGGAGATGTCCCTAGCCAGCCTTGATGACCTTCTCAAGGAATTTGGGGACACTTTAGAGAAGGAGTTCGGGAGTACCCTAGATAGCACTCGCATGTAATGAGCTTATGGTAGCTGTGTGCTGTATTATGTAATGGTCTGATGTAATGAATAAAATAAATAGTTAAAAAAATGGCATGTGCATGATAGTGACTCTCTTCCCATGGCAGATGGCTTCGGATAAGACCACGCCTACCGCCTCCGGGATTGGAGCAGGTTTTCCTCTAAGAGCTGAAGGAGAGGCTGGCGGAGAAGGGAGTGAGACCCACCTCCCCGCATCTCCGGATCTACCACTAGACCTAGCCCAAGTTCTAACCAATCAAACCCGACTCATTGAAGTCCTCACTAGAAGTCTGGAAAACCAGCGCCCAGGTGGTGGAAGGCCACAGTACAGGATGGGAGAATTTTTGAGACTCAAGCCTCCCACGTTCGCGGGGTCCAGCAATCCCCTCAATGCAGATGACTGGCTTCGCACAATCAAGAGGAAGCTGGAAGCCATCGGATGCCCCGAAAATCAACGTGTCCAACTGGCTGCTCATCAGCTTTCAGGAATGGCTTTAGCATGGTGGGACACCTTCAGTGAGGCCGTCAGAGATGCTACCTGGGCAGAATTCGAAACAACCTTTGAAAGTCGCCTAGAGGGGGGGTGAATAGGGCGAAACTGAAATTTACAAAAATAATCACAACTACAAGCCGGGTTAGCGTTAGAAATATAATTGAGTCCGCGAGAGAGGGTGGAAAACAAATCGCAAGCAAATAAAGAGTGTGACACACGGATTTGTTTTACCGAGGTTCGGTTCTTGCAAACCTACTTCCCGTTGAGGTGGTCACAAAGACCGGGTCTCTTTCAACCCTTTCCCTCTCTCAAACGGTCCCTCGGACCGAGTGAGCTTTTCTTCTCAATCACTTGGAACACAAAGTTCCCACAAGGACCACCACAAGATTGGTGTCTCTTGCCTTAATTACAAGTGAGTTTGATCGCAATAAAGAATCAAAGAAAGAAGAAAGCAATCCAAGCGCAAGAGCTCGAAAGAACACAAGCAAATCTCTCTCTCTAATCACTAGGGCGTTGTGTGGAGTTTGGAGAGGATTTGATCACTTGGGTGTGTCTAGAATTGAATGCTAGAGCTCTTGTAAGTAGTTGAAGTGGGAAAACTTGGATGACTTGAATGTGGGGTGGTTGGGGGTATTTATAGCCCCAACCACCAAACTAGCCGTTTGGTGGGGCTGTCTATCGCATGGTGCACCGGACAGTGCGGTGCACACCGGACAGTGTCCGGTGCGCCAGCCACGTCACCAGGCCGTTGGGTTCCGACCGTTGGAGCTCTGATGCTGGGCCCGCCTGGATGTCCGGTGGCGCACCGGACATGCACTGTAGAGTGTCCGGTGCGCCACATCGCGCGTGCCTGACTTCTGCGCGCTCTGGCGCGCATTTAATGCTTCTGCAGGTGACCGTTGGCGCGAAGTAGCCGTTGCTCCACTGGTTCACCGGACAGTCTGGTGTACACCGGACAGTCCGGTGAATTATAGCGGAGCAAATTCCCGAGGCTGGCGAGTTCCAGAGCCGCTCTTCCCTGGGGCACCAGACACAGTCCGGTGTACACCGGACAGTCCGGTGAATTATAGCGGAGCGCCTCTGGATTTTCCCGAAGGTGATGAGTTCGGCGTGAAGACCCCTGGTGCACCGGACACTGTTCGGTGGCGCACCGGACAGTCCGGTGCGCCAGACCAGAGGGGCCTTCGGTTATCCCTTGCTCTCTTTGTTGAACCCAATACTTGGTCTTTTTATTGGCTAAGTGTGAACCTTTGGCACCTGTATAACTTGTACACTAGAGCAAGCTAGTTAGTCCAATTATTTGTGTTGGGAAATTCAACCACCAAAATCATTTAGGAAATAGGTGTAAGCCTAATTCCCTTTCAATCTCCCCCTTTTTGGTGATTGATGCCAACACAAACCAAAGCAAGTATAGAAGTACATAATTGAACTAGCTTGCATAATGTAAGTGCAAAGGTTGCTTGGAATTGAGCCAATATAAGTACTTATAAGATATGTATGGATTGTTTCTTCATTTTTATCATATTGGACCACGCTTGCACCACTTGTTTTGTTTTTGCAAATTCTTTTATAGATCCTTTTCAAAGTTCTTTTGCAAATAGTCAAAGGTAAGAGAATAAGATTTTGCGAAGCTTTTTTTAAGATTTGAAATTTTCTCCCCCTGTTTCAAATGCTTTTCCTTTGACTAAACAAAACTCCCCCTAAATAAGATTCTCCTCTTAGTGTTCAAGAGGGTTTTGATATATCAATTTTGAAAAGCTACTTTTTTCCCTTTTTGAACACAATAAGATACCAATTTTTAAATTTATCAATTGAGAATCATACCAATTGAAAAACTCTTTTTAAAATTAGGTTGTGGTGCGGTCCTTTTGCTTTGGGCTATTACTCTCTCCCCCTTTGGCATGAATCGCCAAAAACAGAGTTATTAGAGCCCTTAGAAATACTCTCTCCCCCTTTGGTCATAAATAAATGAGTGAAGATTATACCAAAGAACGGAGTCTTTATCTCCCCAAAGATGGAGAGATGCTCAGAGTGATGACGAAGGATGAGTTACGGAGTGGAAGCCTTTGTCTTCGCCGAAGACTCCAATTCCCTTTCAATACACCTATGACTTGGTTTGAAATAGACTTGAACACACATTAGTCATAGCATATGAAAGAGATATGATCAAAGGTATATAAATGAGCTATGTGTGCAAATCAACAAAAGAAGTTCCTAGAATCAAGAATATTTAGCTCATGCCTAAGTTTGTTAAAAGTTTGTTCATCAAGTGGCTTGGTAAAGATATCGGCTAATTGATCTTTAGTATTAATGTAAGAAATCTCGATATCTCCCTTTTGTTGGTGATCCCTTAAAAAGTGATACCGAATGGCTATGTGTTTAGTGCGGCTATGCTCAACGGGATTATCCGCCATGCGGATTGCACTCTCATTATCACATAGAAGAGGAACTTTGGTTAATTTGTAACCATAGTCCCTAAGGGTTTGCCTCATCCAAAGTAATTGCGCGCAACAATGGCCTACGGCAATATACTCGGCTTCGGCGGTAGAAAGAGCTACGAAATTTTTCTTCTTTGAAGCCCAAGACACCAAGGATCTTCCCATGAACTGGCAAGTCCCCGATGTGCTCTTTCTATTGATTTTACACCCCGCCCAATCGGCATCCGAATAACCAAGTAAATCGAAAGTGGATCCCCTAGGATACCAAAGCCCAAACTTAGGAGTATAAACTAAATATCTCAAGATTCGTTTTACGGCCGTAAGGTGAGCTTCCTTAGGGCCGGCTTGGAATCTTGCACACATGCATACGGAAAGCATAATATCCGGTCGAGATGCACATAAATATAGCAAAGAGCCTATCATCGACCGGTATACCTTTTGATCGACGGATTTACCTCCCTCGTCGAGGTCGAGATGCCCATTGGTTCCCATGGGTGTCTTGATGGGTTTGGCATCCTTCATTCCAAACTTGCTTAGAATATCTTGAGTATACTTCGTTTGGCTTAGGAAGGTGCCTTCTTGGAGTTGCTTCACTTGAAATCCTAAGAAATACTTCAATTCCCCCATCATAGACATCTCGAATTTTTGTGTCATGATCCTACTAAATTCTTCACATGTAGACTCGTTAGTAGACCCAAATATAATATCATCAACATAAATTTGGCATACAAACAAGTCATTTTCAAGAGTTTTAGTGAATAAAGTAGGATCGGCCTTTCCGACTTTGAATCCATTAGTGATAAGGAAATCCCTAAGGCATTCATACCATGCTCTTGGGGCTTGCTTGAGCCCATAAAGCGCTTTAGAGAGTTTATACACATGGTTAGGGTACTCACTATCTTCAAAGCCGGGAGGTTGCTCAACATAGACCTCTTCCTTGATTGGTCCATTGAGAAAGGCACTCTTCACGTCCATTAGTTAAAGCTTGAAGCCATGGTAAGTAGCATAGGCCAATAATATACGAATTGACTCAAGCCTAGCTACGGGTGCATAGGTTTCACCGAAATCCAAACCTTCGACTTGGGAGTATCCCTTGGCCACAAGTCAAGCTTTGTTCCTTGTCACCACACCATGCTCATCTTGCTTGTTGCGGAAGACCCATTTGGTTCCTACAACATTTTGATTAGGACGTGGAACTAAATGCCATACCTCATTCCTAGTAAAGTTGTTGAGCTCCTCTTGCATCGCCACTACCCAATCCGAATCTTGAAGTGCTTCCTCTATCCTGTGTGGCTCAATAGAGGAAACAAAAGAGTAATGCTCACAAAAATGTGCAACACGAGATCTAGTGGTTACCCCCTTATGAATGTCGCCGAGGATGGTGTCGACGGGGTGATCTCGTTGAATTGCTTGGTGGACTCTTGGGTGTGGCGGCCTTTGTTCTTCATCCTCCTTGTCTTGATCATTTGCATCTCCCCCTTGATCATTGCCATTATCTTGAGGTGGCTCATTTGCTTGATCTTCTAATTCATCAACTTGAGCCTCATCCTCATTTTGAGTCGGTGGGGATGCTTGCGTGGAGGAGGATGGTTGATCTTGTGCATTTGGAGGCTCTTCGGATTCCTTTGGACACACATCCCCAATGGACATGTTCCTTAGCGCGATGCATGGAGCCTCTTCAATACCTATCTCATCAAGATCAACTTGCTCTACTTGAGAGCCGTTAGTCTCATCAAACACAATGTCACAAGAAACTTCAACTTGTCCAGAGGACTTGTTAAAGACTCTATATGCCCTTGTGTTTGAGTCATATCCTAGTAAAAAGCCTTCTACAGTCTTAGGAGCAAATTTAGATTTTCTTCCCCTTTTAACAAGAATAAAGCATTTGCTACCAAAGACTCTAAAATATGAAATGTTGGGCTTTTTACCGGTTAGGAGTTCATAAGATGTCTTCTTGAGGATTCAGTGTAGATATAACCGGTTGATGGCGTAGCAGGCGGTGTTGACCGCCTCGGCCCAAAACCGATCCGAAGTCTTGTATTCATCAAGCATGGTTCTTGCCATGTCCAATAGAGTTCTATTCTTCCTCTCCACTACACCATTTTGTTGAGGGGTGTAGGGAGAAGGGAACTCATGCTTGATGCCCTCCTCCTCAAGGAAGCCTTCAATTTGAGAGTTCTTGAACTCCGTCCCGTTGTCGCTTCTAATTTTCTTGATCCTTAAGCCGAACTCATTTTGAGCCCGTCTCAAGAATCCCTTTAATGTTTCTTGGGTGTGAGATTTTTCCTGCAAAAAGAACACCCAAGTGAAGCGAGAATAATCATCCACAATAACAAGACAGTACTAATTCCGGCCGATGCTTATGTAAGCGATCGGGCCGAATAGGTCCATGTGTAGGAGCTCCAGTGGCCTGTCAGTCGTCATGATGTTCTTGTGTGGATGATGAGCACCAACTTGCTTTCCTGCCTGACATGCGCTACAGATCCTGTCTTTCTCAAAATGAACATTTGTTATTCCTAAAATGTGCTCTCCCTTTAGAAGCTTATGAAGATTCTTCATCCCAACATATGCTAGTCGGCGGTGCCAGAGCCAGCCCATGTTAGTCTTAGCAATTAAGCAAGTGTCGAGTTCAGCTCTATCAAAATCTACCAAGTATAGTTGACCCTCTAACACTCCCTTAAATGCTATTGAATCATCACTTCTTCTAAAGACAGTGACCCCTACATCAGTAAAAAGACAGTTGTAGCCCATTTGACATAATTGAGAAACGGAAAGCAAATTGTAATCTAAAGAATCTACAAGAAAAACATTGGAAATGGAATGGTCAGGTGATATAGCAATTTTACCCAAACCTTTGACCAAACCTTGATTTTCATCCCCGAATGTGATCGCTCTTTGGGGATCTTGGTTTTTCTCATAGGAGGAGAACATTTTCTTCTCCCCTGTCATGTGGTTTGTGCACCCGCTGTCGATGATCCAACTTGAGCCCCCGGATGCATAAACCTACAAAACAAGTTTAGTTCTTCACTTTAGGTACCCAAATGGTTTTGGATCCTTTGGCATTAGATACAAGAACTTTGGGTACCCAAACACAAGTCTTTGACCCCTTGTGCTTGCCCCCAACATATTTGGCAACTACTTTGCCGGATTTGTTAGTTAAAACATAAGATGCATCAAAAGTTTTAAATGAAAAGTTATGTTCATTTGATGTACTAGGAGTTTTCTTCTTAGGCAACTTAGCACGGGTTGGTTGCCTAGAGCTAGATGTCTCACCCTTATACATGAAAGCATGGTTAGGGCCAGAGTGAGACTTCCTAGAGTGAATTTTCCTAATTTTGCTCTCAGGGTAGCCGACAGGGTACAAAATGTAACCCTCGTTATCCTGAGGCATGGGAGCCTTGCCCTTAACAAAGTTAGACAACTTCTTAGGAGGGGCATTAATTTTGACATTGCCTCCCTATTGGAAGCCAATGCCATCCTTAATGCCAGGGCGTCTCCCTTTATAGAGCATGCTTCTAGCAAATTTAAATTTTTCATTTTCTAAGTCATGCTCGGCAATTTTAGCATCTAGTTTTGCTATATGATCATTTTGTTGTTTAATTAAAGTCATGTGATCATGAATAGCATTAACATCAACATCTCTACATCTAGTACAAATAGAAGTGTGCTCAACGGTAGATGTAGAGGGTTTGCAAGATTTTAATTCTACAACCTTAGCATGCAATATATCATTTTTAGTTCTAAGGTCGGAAATTGTAACATTGCAAACATCTAGTTCTTTAGCCTTAGCAAGCAATTTTTCATTTTCAATCCTAAGGCTAACAAGAGACATGTTTAATTATTCAATCTTAGCAAGTAAATCATCATTGTCATTTCTAAGATTGGGAATTGAAACATTACAAGCAATAGAATCAACCTTAGCTAACAAATTAGCATTTTCATTTCTAAGGTTGTCTATTGTCTCATGGCAAGTGCTTAGCTCACTAGATAATTTTTCACATTTCTCAACTTCTAGAGCATAAGCATTTTTAACTTTAACATGCTTTTTGTTTTCCTTGATTAGGAAGTCCTCTTGGGAGTCCAAGAGATCATCCTTCTCATGGATGGCACTAATTAATTCATTTAATTTCTCCTTTTGTTGCATGTTTAAGTTGGCAAAAAGAGTGTGTAAGTTATCTTCCTCATCACTAGCATTTTCATCACTAGAAGACTCATATCTAGTGGAGGATTTAGATTTAACCTTCTTCTTTTTGCCGTCCTTTGCCATGAGGCACTTGTGGCCGACGTTGGGGAAGAGAAGGCCCTTGGTGACGGCGATGTTGGCGGCGTCCTCGTCGTCGGAGGAGTCGCTAGAGCTTTCGTCGAAGTCCCACTCACGACAAACATGGGCATCGCCGCCCTTCTTCTTGTAGTACCTCTTCTTCTCCTTTCTTCTCCCCTTCTTGTCGTCACCCCTGTCACTGTCACTAGAAATAGGACATTTAGCTATAAAGTGACCGGGCTTACCACACTTGTAGCAAACCTTCTTGGAGCGGGACTTGTAATCTTTCCCCCTCCTTTGTTTGAGGATTTGGCGGAAGCTCTTGATGACGAGCGCCATTTCCTCATTGTCGAGCTTGGAGGCGTCGATTGGTTGTCTACTTGGTGTAGATTCCTCCTTCTTCTCCTCCGTCGCCTTGAATGCAACCGGTTGAGCTTCGGACGTGGAGGGCCCGTCAAGCTCGTTGATCTTCCGTGAGCCCTTGATCATAAATTCAAAGCTCACAAAATTCCCGATTACTTCCTCGATAGTCATTAGTGTATATCTTGGATTACCACGAATTAATTGTACTTGAGTAGGGTTAAGGAAAATAAGAGATCTTAGAATAACCTTAACCACCTCGTGGTCATCCCACTTTTTGCTCCCGAGGTTGCACACTTGATTCACCAAGGTCTTGAGCCGGTTGTACATATCTTGTGGCTCCTCCCCTTGGCGAAGACGGAAGCGACCGAGCTCCCCCTCGATCGTTTCCCGCTTGGTGATCTTGGTGAGTTCATCACCCTCGTGCGCCATTTTGAGCACGTCCCAAACTTCCTTGGTGCTTTTTAGTCCTTGCACCTTGTTGTACTCCTCCCTATTTAGAGAGGCGAGGAGTATGGTTGTGGCTTGGGAGTTGAAGTGCTCGATTTGGGCCACCTCGTCCTCATCATAATCCTCATCCCCTACGGATGGTACCTGTGCTCCAAACTCAACAACATTCCATATACTTTTGTGGAGTGAGGTTAGATGAAATTTCATTAAATCACTCCACCTAGCATAATCTTCACCGTCAAAGGTTGGCGGTTTGCCTAATGGAACGGAAAGTAATGGAGTATGTCTAGAAGTACGAGGATAATGTAAGGGGATCTTACTAAACTTCTTGCGCTCATAGCGCTTAGAAGTTATGGAGGGCGCGTCGGAGCCGGAGGTAGAAGGTGATGAAGTGTCGGTCTCGTAGTAGACCACCTTCCTCATCTTCTTTATTTTGTCGCCACTCCGATGCGACTTGTGAGAAGAAGTCTTCTTCTCCTTCTTCTTGTTGCGGGACTCTTCCGATGAAGCCTTCCCGTGGCTTGTAGCGGGCTTGTCACTGGTCTCCATCTCCTTCTTGGCGAGTTCTCCCGACATCACTTCGAGCGGTTAGGCTCTAATGAAGCACCGGGCTCTGATACCAATTGAAAGTCGCCTAGAGGGGGGGGGGGGTGAATAGGGCGAAACTGAAATTTACAAAAATAATCACAACTACAAGCCGGGTTAGCGTTAGAAATATAATTGAGTCCGCGAGAGAGGGTGGAAAACAAATCGCAAGCAAATAAAGAGTGTGACACACGGATTTGTTTTACCGAGGTTCAGTTCTTGCAAACCTACTCCCCGTTGAGGTGGTCACAAAGACCGGGTCTCTTTCAACCCTTTCCCTCTCTCAAACGGTCCCTCGGACCGAGTGAGCTTTTCTTCTCAATCACTTGGAACACAAAGTTCCCACAAGGACCACCAAAAGATTGGTGTCTCTTGCCTTAATTACAAGTGAGTTTGATCGCAATGAAGAATCAAAGAAAGAAGAAAGCAATCCAAGCGTAAGAGCTCGAAAGAACACAAGCAAATCTCTCTCTCTAATCACTAGGGCGTTGTGTGGAGTTTGGAGAGGATTTGATCACTTGGGTGTGTCTAGAATTGAATGCTAGAGCTCTTGTAAGTAGTTGAAGTGGGAAAACTTGGATGACTTGAATGTGGGGTGGTTGGGGGTATTTATAGCCCCAACCACCAAACTAGCCGTTTGGTGGGGCTGTCTGTCGCATGGTGCACCAGACAGTCCGGTGCACACTGGACAGTGTCCGGTGCGCCAGCCACGTCACCAGGCCGTTGGGTTCCGACCGTTGGAGCTCTGACGCTGGGCCCGCCTGGATGTCCGGTGGCGCACCGGACATGCACTGTAGAGTGTCTGGTGCGCCACATCGCGCGTGCCTGACTTCTGCGCGCTCTGGCGCGCATTTAATGCTTCTACAGGTGACCGTTGGCGCGAAGTAGCCGTTGCTCCACTGGTTCACCGGACAGTCCGGTGTACACCGGACAGTCCGGTGAATTATAGCGGAGCAAATTCCCGAGGCTAGCGAGTTCCAGAGCCGCTCTTCCATGGGGCACCGGACACTGTCCGATGTACACCAGACAGTCCGGTGAATTATAGCGGAGCGCCTCTAGATTTTCCCGAAGGTGATGAGTTCGGCGTGAAGACCCCTGGTGCACCGGACATTGTCCGGTGGCGCACCGGACAGTCCGGTGCGCCAGACCAGAGGTGCCTTCGGTTATCCCTTGCTCTCTTTGTTGAACCCAATACTTGGTCTTTTTATTGGCTAAGTGTGAACCTTTGGCACCTGTATAACTTGTACACTAGAGCAAGCTAGTTAGTCCAATTATTTGTGTTGGGCAATTCAACCACCAAAATCATTTAGGAAATAGGTGTAAGCCTAATTCCCTTTCAGCCTTCCGTGAGCACCATGTACCCCAGGGGATAGTTCAACTCAAGGAGGATGAATTCCGGGAGCTAACTCAAGGCGGGAGAACAGTCAGTGAGTATGTGCACAAGTTCAAAGAGTTGGCCCGTTACGCGCCTGACGATGTCAGCACCGAGTCCAGGAAGATGGCCCATTTTCTGAAAGGACTAAGACCCGAGCTTAAGACCATCCTCGCCAGCCAAGACTTCCTCAACTTTTCTCACCTCTCCAACAAAGCCATCCAAGTGGAAAGGGCAAAAGAGGAAGAAAAAGGGCACCTCAAGAGGAAATTCCAAGTTCTCCGAGCTTAACAGCAAGAACGTCACCAGAGAGGTCGACCCTTTGGGCTTCCACCCAGTGGACCAAGCTTCAATAAACCATCTGGACCCACTCCATCCCGCTATAGTCAACAGAGTCAGAGTTCCCTTCAGGGACCCTCCGTTGCAAGCTACCAACCGCCAGCAAATGCCTGTTGGCACTGCGGAGACCCCAGTCACTTCAAAAATAACTGCCCCCAGTTGAAGGCACCCGGACCTACCTACTCCAACTCGGTGAATGGCCCCAAGATTCCCTTGGCACCTACCTCCAAGGCACCTCCTTCCAACAGTCAGCAGAGCAGGACTCAGTACCAGGGCAGAGCACGAGTCAACCACGTCGACGCTCAAGAAGCCCAACAAGCTCCGGGAGTAGTGCTCGGTGAGTTCCTTATTGAATTTACTCCCGCTACTGTGCTTTTTGATTCAGGAGCATCCCATTCATTTATAGCCACTAAGTTTTTGGAAAAGCATGACATCCCCTCTATGCCCCTAGCTATCCCTTTGGTCACCCGAACCCCGGGATCAGACCTCCTATGCCAACTCAGGTGCTCCCAAGTCAGAATTCTCTTAAGTGGGGTAGTGTTCCTGGCAGACTTAACCGTCTTGCCATCCCAAGGGATTGATGTGATCCTAGGAATGGATTGGCTCACTAAGCACAAGGGTATCATCAGTTGTGCAAGTAAGACCGTCCTTCTCACTGATCGCCAAGGAAAAGCAGTTTCCTGTCAAGCCCAGCCGCCCGCAAATGATCCAATGATGTTTAATCTGGCAGCAGAAAACATGTCCGTAATCGAAGAGTTTGTGGATGTATTTCCGGAAGAGTTGCCTGGAATGCCACCAGAAAGAGGAGTGGAGTTCTATATAGATCTCATTCCTGGCATTGCGCCCATCGCAAAGAGACCATACTGCATGGCCCCCACAGAGTTAGCAGAATTAAAACTCCAGATTGCAGAGCTGCAACAAAAAGGGTACATCCATCCCAGTTCGTCTCCCTGGGGAGCACCCGTCCTTTTCGTTACCAAAAAGGATGGAAGTATGAGAATGTGTATTGATTATCGGTCCTTGAACGAAGTTACAATCAAGAATAAGTACCCTCTCCCTCGGATTGATGATCTCTTCGACCAGCTGCAGGGAGCCAAATACTTCTCCAAGATAGACCTCAGGTCAGGATATCACCAACTGAGGATCAAGGAAGCGGACATTCAGAAGACTGCATTCGTCACCAGATACGGGCAATATGAATTCACAGTGATGTCGTTTGGGATAACAAACGCATCCGCCTTTTTCATGAACCTCATGAATAAGGTATTTATGGAAGAATTGGATAAGTTTGTCGTAGTCTTCATCGACGACATCCTCATCTATTCCAAGAATCGCAAGGACCATGAGTGTCACCTTCGAATCGTCCTCGGAAGACTCAGGGCACATCAACTTTATGCTAAGCTCAGCAAGTGTGAGTTCTGGTTAGAAAAGATAGCCTTCCTAGGGCATATCTTGACTGCAGAAGGGATAGAAGTGGACCCATCCAAGGTGGAAGCCGTTTCAAAATGGAAACAACCATCCAACGTCAGTGAAGTACGAAGCTTCCTGGGAATGGTAGGGTATTACCGCCGCTTCATCAAAGGATTCTCCAGCATAGCAAAACCTATGACCGAACTTCTCAAAAAGGACAATAAGTTCGTATGGACTCCAAAATGTGAGGAAAGTTTCCAGATCATCAAGGAAAAGCTTACAACCGCGCCCGTTTTGACACTACCAGATATACACCAGGATTTCGTCATCTTCTGTGATGCTTCAAGGCAAGGCTTAGGGTGTGTCTTGATGCAAAATGAGAAAGTGATTGCCTATGCATCCCGCTTACTCAAGCCACACGAGCAGAACTACCCCACCCATGACTTGGAGTTGGCAGCCATAGTACACGCCCTAAAAATATGGAGGCACTACCTGATTGGGAACAAATGCCACATCTTCACCGATCACAAGAGTCTGAAGTACATCTTCACTCAGCCGGACCTCAACCTCCGTCAAAGAAGATGGCTTGAATTGATCAAGGATTATGACCTCGAAATCCACTACCACCCCGGGAAGGCCAACGTGGTAGCAAACGCCCTCAGCCGAAAACCTTTCGGGATTAAGGGGACCAACTTTTTAGAAGATTGGAAAAAGGATTCAGCTCAGCTGAATGCATGTCTGGGAGACAACGGTAGCCTGGAAGTCAAGCCAATGCTAGAAGATCTCATATGCAAGGCTCAACGCCTGGACGCAGAGACAACCAGACTTATGGAAAGAGCTCGCAAGGAGCAACTTCCGAATCTTAGGACAGATGAACAAGGAGTCCTTTGGTTCAAGAACCGTCTGTGTGTACCAAAGGGAGAGGCACGGAAAGTCCTGCTCAATGAAGCCCACAGTTCAGCTTACTCCATCCACCCAGGAACCAGCAAGATGTACCTGGACCTCAAAACCAGATACTGGTGGAAAGGGATGAAGAAGGAAATAGCACAGTATGTGGCCCGGTGTGACACCTGCCAGCGAACAAAGGCCGAACATCAGAAGCCTGCAGGCCTGCTGCAACCCCTCCCAGTACCTGAATGGAAGTGGGAAGAAATAGGCATGGATTTCGTAACCGGACTACCCCGAACGCAGAAAGGGAATGATTCTATCTGGGTAATAATCAATCGTCTCACCAAGGTGGCCCACTTCATTCCAGTAAAAACCACTTTTGGAGGAGCCGCCCTTGCCCGAATATACCTTAAGGAGATAGTCAGGCTCCATGGCATTCCACAGAAGATAGTGTCAGACAGAGGAACGCAGTTCACCTCCAAATTTTGGAAAGGCCTTCAGCTAGCAATGGGCACCAAGTTAGATTTCAGCACCACTTATCACCCCCAGTCAGATGGTCAGATAGAAAGAGTCAACAAGATCCTCGAAGATCTAATAAGAGCATGTGTGTTAACATTCGGTAGGGATTGGGAGTCCAGTTTGTCGTACGCCGAATTCTCATACAACAACAGCCATCAGGCCAGCATCAAAATGTCACCGTTCGAAGCACTGTATGGAAGAAAATGCCAAACTCCCCTAATGTGGTCTAATGTAGGGGAAAGGACACTAGAAGGACCCGAGTTTGTTAAAGAAGCCGAAGAGAAAGTTGCCTTGATCCGCAAGAGGTTACTTGAAGCTCAGAGTCGACAGAAAAGTTACGCAGACAACAGACGAAGAGAACTCAGATTTGAGGAAGGAGATTTCGTTTATCTCAAGGTCTCCCCGATGCATGGCGTCAAAAGGTTCCAAATGAAAGGAAAACTAGCACCACAATTCGTCGGCCCCTACCCCGTCATTAGCTGAGTGGGACCCGCAGCATACCGCCTTGAGCTACCAGAATCCATGTCAGACATTCACAATGTGTTCCATGTGTCTCAGCTCCGCAAATGCCTACAAGTACCAGAAAACCACATCGAGGCAGAGGCAATTCAGATTCAAAAGGATCTCCAGTACCGAGAAAAGCCAGTGAAGATTCTCGACTCAGCAGTCCGAAGGACCCGCAACTCAGAAGTGAGACTCTGTAAGGTTCAGTGGAGCAGAGATAGAGAAGAGGAAGCCACCTAGGAAAGTGAGGACTCTCTGAGAAAGGAATACCCTTACCTTTTCTCGAGCCCCGTCTGAATCTCGAGGGCGAGATTCCTTTAAGTGGGGTAGGTTTGTAACATTCCAAAATTCTAACCCAGGTTTGAAACCCTAATCCCCCCTTATTATCTTCTATCCCAAAACTCCCTTAGATTTTTCCCATCATATGCATACACCTTGTTTGATCACAAGCACCTCACTTAGATTTTATTTTCCAACACCTAGATTATCCACTAAATGATTTGTTCAAAAAAAAGGAAACAAAAATGGAAATGAGTTATTAAAAATAAAAAGAAAAAGAAAAAAACTCTCCTTCCCCAGCTGGGCCATGTCGCGGCCGCCTCCTCCCTCCCCCGCGCCTGCGTATTTCCCCCTTCGGCCCATTAGCCGACCCGCTCGCGCGCGAAGCCGCCCGCGCGCTTCCCTCACTCTCTCTCACTGACGAGCCAGCCCCACCTGCCAGCCCCTCTCGCTCGCGCGCTCCCCCTCACTGGCAGACCGGCCCCACCGGTCAGCCGCGTCGTCTTCCTCGCGTACGACGCACCGCCGTCCCCTCCATCGCCGTCCCCTCGCCCATCCCCTCGCCGCACGGAAGAGTTCGGCACCGCCCCGTCCTCACCGCTTGACCAACGTCCTTGCCCAGCACCGCCCCGCCGTGGAGTATCATCGGCGCCGCTGTGCGGCATTAATGCCGGCACTGTGCACCTCACCGGCGCCCGCCGAGCTCCGCCGCTCCCCTCCCCTCGGGCGCCTATAAAAAGGTCGCCCCGGGCACCTCCTTCCCCGCACCGGCCTCGGCCACTACCCTCCTCCCCTCGCCCGAGCGCAATTCGCGAAGCGCCACCGTCTTCCCCCTCTCCGGTGAGTTCTCCCCCCTCCTCTCTCTCCCTCTCCGTTGGCCCAGCGAGCAATTAAGTTAACCGAGCAACTTCCTCACAATGCCGCGAACTCAAAGCACCACTTCCCCGCCCCAGTCCCTCACCCAAAGACCACCGGCGGCGATCCCCGCTGCGAAGCTCCGCCACCTCCCTGTGGACAGCCCCCTCCCAACCCCCTCTAGCCAAATCAAGCCTACCGCTAGGATCGCCAGCCCCTGCCCGTGCTAAGCCACCTCTCCGTGGACCAAGAACCGGGCCACCGGCGGCGAATCGCCGTCGAGCCCACCGACGGCAGGCTTTTCTCCCCCGCACGACCGGTTCGCTCGCGCCGTCGACCCGCGGCGCCGTTACCCCCCCCCCCCCCCTCCGCTCTCGCTGACGGGTGGGCCCACAGTGACGCCATCGCTCCCGCGCGCCCACGCCGTCACCCTCGCCCGTGGGCCGCAGCTGGGCCGGCGCCCTCGCGCGCGCCTGCCCCGCGCCTAGCTGGGCCGAAAACCTCCCCCCTGGCCCATCTGAGAAGCAATCCCTTTTCTTTTTCTTTTCTTCACCTTTTTCTCATTTAATTAGTTTTCTTCAATATTTTATGCACCAAAAATTATCCAAATGATTTCTAAAGTCCTAAGTAATAATAATGTTGGTAAGTGACACACTACAATTAGTAAACTACTGTTGATGTATTGTTTTATTGACTGTTTTACTAGAAGAAGCGGGGACCGCGGATCCGGAACCCGTAGCCCCGGAAGAAGGGCCAGAGCCCGATCTCCCGGAAGTAGACCTTTTGTGCCAGGAAAGCTTCGACGAAGGCAAGTCCATCCTTCCCTTGATGCATAAATTACCTATTCTCTCTACCACTGCCTAGGCCGGGGATTCAGGGTGGGAAAATTGCATTGTGAGTGAGAGATGGCCCGCATTGACATACATATTCTGGATACGAATGTGGATTGGGAAAAAGGGCAATGTGTTTCTTCAAATAAGGTCTCTTTTTAAAAGGTTATGCGATGAAGGGTACTCACCCTCATCACCTTGGGAGTGGGATGATCAAGGACTCCCTGGTTTAGGGGAGGGCCTAAGGTGTTGGCTCAGCTGGTTTAGGCGTGAGCAGAAGGATTGTTCCCTCATATAAGGACCGGCTTGTCATTTTCACTACCTGTACTCCTTAATAGTACAACCACTCGAGACTGTGTGGGCAGTCACTCAATCCAAACTCGTGCGGTCCAACCCCAGGGTTATGAAGGCTGGGGAGCACCGGGAGGATAAGGAGGGGGAAAGTTTTGTCCGGTTTGGACATGGTGGTGGCCTGACTCCTTCCGGATAACCGTTAAGGTTAGGACGTACGAGGAAGGAAAGAGATCCGGCATTCGGGTCTCGCGACGGTGAGATCGCAGAAACTGGGCTAGTGGGTAAAGTGTACCACTCTGCGCAGAGTTGAAACCTATTCGAATAGTCCGTGTCCACTGGTATGGACGAGTCTGGTATGGTATGACAATTAGAGATTTTCCTATGAGTTCCGTGAACAGGGAAATGTGTGGGTAAGTGGGTGCTGAGAAAGAAAACAAGGCCACGGGAGCGGGAAGCTCAGTGGTGGTTGAGTATTTTGTTACTTTTAAGTCTTTGGGAAAAACCTTACAGCAACTGCCTTTCTCTAAGAAAATGATGAGTGACCTCAACTCCACCAAATAAAGCATGTATGATATAGGTCTCTTTCTCTTTACGGGAGCGGGGTGGGCTTGCGGAATACCTAGTGTATTCACCCAGATTTATTTATGTTTTTCAGCAGCCGAGGACTTCTTTTCTGCTATGCTTGATTGAGAGGGCTGTGTCTGCACCCAGTTCTGCCTGTGGCTTGGGCTAGTATATCTTCCTACTGTGCTTCTTATTTTGTCTCTCTTGAGCTTGTACCCCGGTATTGTAATAACCTTTATCTAAACTCTGTACTATTTGAAGTAAGGAATGTGTTTACTAGCCTCCTAGGACTAGTAATTGTATCACATTTGAGTCCCAAAGGATCGGGACGCTTCAGCAGGCCGCCCTCACGACCCCTCTGTGGGGGATAGATATCCCCCGGGTCCACTAAAAGAGTAAAAGACCTCACGAAAGGCCCAAGGGCCTAATAAATCGTAAGGTCATTCTTTCGTGGGCCTGGGGAGAAGCAATCAGCAAAGCGGAGCAACATGAGGCCGGATTGGTGCAAACCCGGACGGTCCACAACGTCGAGCGAGTGACTGCAACAGAGACCCGACTTTCCCGCGCTGAAGCCCCCATGCAACGGAGCCATGCAAGGATAAGTTGGCGAGGGTTACGTAGGGATAAACTCAAGAGGTTCACTATCTTTTAGCTACTTGTTGTTATCATATCCACGTGTACTGCCCCATGGTCGGGTATATAAGGCCTAGGGGGCACCCCTTCAGATCGACCTATCTTACTTAGCCACCCACATCAACTCTCTGTGTCCTCAATCCAGAGAGCCCTCTTGTAACCACGCTCACCAAACATACTCACCAGGACGTAGGGTGTTACGCATCTCTAAGCGACCCGAACCTGTAAATCTTGTCCACTGTCCCTCGTGCGATCGGCACGAACCATTTTGCTACAGTCGTCGACACCGTCCTACTCCTAAAAACACCTTGAGGGGCAACCCCGGGTGTGCGGTCGGACCCAAAACACCGACAGCTGGCGCGCCAGGTAGGGGGTGTGTCGACGATCCAAGCTAGCTCAATGGCCGTCACCTTCTACAGCAAGATCACCATGCGTCCCGGATCCGTATTCCGCTTCGGGACAATCTCATCTGTAGCGGATGAAGAGGGAATTCTACACCGAATCGCGGATCCGCCGGAAAAGAAGTCTCCTCCAACAAAGCCCGAAAATGCCGGAAAAGCGCAACCTCCTGCTCTTCGGAAAAAGATCGCCTCCGGAAGGTCAGGGGCCGAGGGCTCGCTGACCTGGAGAACTCCACTGTCTACGGAAAGGGAATTAGGCTTACACCTAGTTCCTATATAATTTTGGTGGTTGAATTGCCCAACACAAATCTTTGGACTAACTAGTTTGCTCTAGTGTATAAGTTGTACAGGTGTCAAAGGTTCACAACAAGCCAATAAAATGACCAAGAGTTGGGTTCAAATGAAGAGCAATAGGCTGTCAGGAAGCCTCCCTGGTCTGGCGCACCGGACTGTCCGGTGGCTCACCGGACAGTGTCCGGTGCACCAGGGGGACACGCGCTGAACTCCTCAGCCTCGGGATTTTCCAAAAGACGCCGCGCTAAAAATCACCGGACATGTCCGGTGTGCACCGGACTGTCCGGTGAACCACGGAGCAACGGCTATCTCCGCGCCAACGGCTCTCTGCCGCGCATTTAATGCGCGCTCTGCGCGCACAGATGGCAGGCGTGCCCATACTGGCGCACCGGACAGTGAACAGTGCATGTCCGGTGCACCACCGGACATCAAGGCGGGCCCACAAGTCAGAACTCCAACGGTCAATTTCCAACAGCACTGATGACATGGCAGGGGCACCGGACATGTCCGGTGCGCCATCGAGAAGACAGGCTCCCAACGGCCACTTTTGGTGGTTGGGGCTATAAATACCCCAACCACCCCACCATTCATTGCATCCAAGTTTTCCACTTCCCATCTACTACAAGAGCTCTAGCATTCAATTCTAGACACACCAAATAGATCAAATCCTCTCCAAATTCCACACAACGCCATAGTGACTAGAGAGAGTGATTTGCTTGTGTTCTTTCGAGCTCTTGCGCTTGGATTGCTTTCTTTCTTCTTGACTCTTTCATTGTGATCAAGCACTCACTTGTAATCAAGGCAAGAGGCACCAATTGTGTGGTGGCCCTTGCGGGAACTTTGTGTTCCAAGTGATTGAGAAAAGAAAGCTCACTCGATCCGTGGATCGTTTGAGAGAGGGAAGGGTTGAAAGAGACCCGGCCTTTGTGGCCTCCTCAACGGGGAGTAGGTTTGCAAGAACCGAACCTCGGTAAAACAAATCTCCGTGTCTCACTTGCTCATTCGCTTGGGATTTGTTTTTGCGCTCTCTCTCTCGCGGACTCATTTCTTTATTACTAACCCTAACCCCGGCTTGTAGTTGTGATTATTTGTGTAAATTTCAGTTTCGCCCTATTCACCCCCCCTCTAGGCGACTATCAATTGGTATCAGAGCCCGGTGCTTCATTAGAGCCTAACCGCTCGAAGTGATGTCGGGAGATCACGCCAAGAAGGAGATGGAGACCGGCGAAAAGCCCACTACAAGCCACGGGAGCACTTCATCGGAAGAGTCCCGCACCAAGAGAAAGGAGAAGAAGAAGATCTCCTCCAACAAAGGGAAGGAGAAGAAATCTTCTTCTCACAAGCCGCATCGGAGTGGGGACAAGAGGAAAAGGATGAGGAAGGTGGTCTACTACGAGACCGATTCGTCATCACCATCCACCTCCGGCTCCGACACGGCATCCGTCACTTCTAAGCGCCAAGAGCGCAAGAAGTATAGTAAGATCCCCCTACGCTACCCTCGCATTTCCAAACATACACCTTTACTTTCCGTCCCATTAGGCAAACCACCAACTTTTGATGGTGAAGATTACGCTAGGTGGAGCGATTTAATGCGATTTCATCTAACCTCGCTCCACAAAGGCATATGGGATGTTGTTGAGTTTGGTGCACAGGTACCGTCCGTAGGGGATGAAGACTACGATGAGGATGAGGTAGCCCAAATTGAGCACTTCAACTCTCAAGCTACAACGATACTCCTCGCCTCACTAAGTAGAGAGGAGTATAACAAAGTACAAGGGTTGAAGAACGCCAAGGAGGTTTGGGATGTACTCAAAACCGCGCACGAGGGAGACGAGCTCACCAAGATCACCAAGCGGGAAACGATCGAGGGGGAGCTCGGTCGGTTCCGGCTTCACAAAGGGGAAGAGCCACAACATATGTACAACCGGCTCAAGACCTTGGTGAACCAAGTGCGCAACCTCGGGAGCAAGAAGTGGGACGACCACGAAGTGGTGAATGTTATTCTAAGATCTCTCATTTTTCTTAATCCCACTCAAGTTCAATTAATTCGTGGTAATCCTAGATATACTAAAATGACTCCCGAGGAAGTTATCGGGCATTTTGTAAGTTTTGAGTGCATGATAGAAGGCTCAAGGAAGATCAACGAGCTTGGTGACCCATCCGAAGCTCAACCCGTCGCATTCAAGGCGACGGAAGAGAAGAAGGAGGAGTCTACACCAAGTAGACAACCAATTGACGCCTCCAAGCTCGACAATGAGGAGATGGCCTTAATCATCAAAAGCTTTCGGCAAATCCTCAAGCAACGGAAGGGGAAGGACTACAAACCCCGTTCCAAGAAGGTTTGCTACAAGTGTGGTAAGCCCGGTCACTTTATTGCAAAATGTCCTATGTCTAGTGACAGTGACAGGGGCGATGACAAGAAGGGCAAGAGAAGAGAAAAGAAGAGGTACCACAAGAAGAGGGGCGGCGATGCCCACGTATGCCGCGAGTGGGACTCCGACGAGAGCTCCACCGAATCCTCCTCCGACGAGGACGCCGCCAACATCGCCGTCACCAAGGGGCTTCTCTTCCCCAACGTCGGCCACAAGTGTCTCATGGCCAAGGACGGCAAAAAGAAGGTAAAATCAAGGTCCTCCACTAAATATGAAACATCTAGTGATGAGGATGATGATAAAAATGAGGAGGATAACTTGCGCATTCTTTTTGCCAACCTTAACATGGAACAAAAAGAAAAATTAAATGAGCTAATTAGTGCTATCCATGAAAAAGATGATCTCTTGGACTCCCAAGAGGATTTCCTAATCAAGGAAAACAAGAAACATGTTAAGGTTAAAAATGCTTATGCTCTAGAGGTAGAAAAATGTGAAAAATTGTCTAGTGAGCTAAGCACTTGCCATGAGACCATTAACAACCTTAGAAATGAAAATGCTAGATTAATTGCTAAGGTTGATTCTCATGTTTGTATTGATTCAACTTCCAATTCTAAAGATGATAATATTGATTTACTTGCTAGAATTGATGAGTTGAATGATTCTCTTGCTAGCCTTAGAGATGAAAAAGAAAAATTGCTTGCTAAGGCTAGAGATTTTGATGTTTGCATTTCTAACCTTAGAGATGAGAATAATATACTACATGCTAAGGTTATAGAATTTAAAACTTGCAAACCCTCTACATCTACTGAGCATGTCTCCATTTGTACTAGATGTAGAGATATTAATGTTGATGCTATCCATGATCACCTAGCCTTAATTAAAAAACAAAATGATCACATAGCACAACTTAATGCTAAGATTAGTGAGCATGACTTAGAAAACGAAAAATTTAAATTTGCTAGAAGCATGCTCTATAATGGGAGACGCCCTGACATTAAGGACGGCATTGGCTTCCAAAGAGGAAACAATGTCAAACTTAATGCCCCTCCAAAGAATTTATCTAACTTTGTTAAGGGCAAGGCTCCCATGCCTCAGGATAACGAGGGTTACATTTTATACCCTGCCGGTTATCCCGAGAGCAAAATCAAGAAAATTCATTCTAGGAGGTCTCACTCTGGCCCTAACCATGCTTTTATGTATAAGGGTGAGACATCTAGCTCTAGGCAACCAACCCGTGCCAAGTTGCCTAGAAAGAAAATTCCTAATGCATCACATGTTCATAATATTTCATTCAAAACTTTTGATGCATCATATGTTTTGACTAACAAATCTGGCAAGGTAGTTGCCAAAATCATTGGGGGCAAACACAAGGGCTCCAAGACTTGTGTTTGGGTACCCAAAGTTCTTGTTTCTAATGCCAAAGGACCCAAAACCGTTTGGGTACCTAAAGTCAAGAACTAAATTTGTTTTGTAGGTTTATGCATCCGGGGGCACAAGTTGGATCATTGATAGCGGGTGCACAAACCACATGACAGGGGAGAAAAAGATGTTCTCCTCATATGAGAAAAACCAAGATCCCCATCGAGCAATCACATTTGGGGATGGAAACCAAGGTTTGGTCAAAGGCTTGGGTAAAATTGCTATATCCCCTGACCATTCAATTTCTAATGTTTTTCTCGTTGATTCCTTAGACTACAATTTGCTTTCCGTATCCCAATTATGTCAAATGGGCTACAACTGTCTTTTCACTGATGTAGGTGTCACTGTCTTTAGAAGAAGTGATGATTCAATAGCTTTTAAGGGAGTGTTGGAGGGTCAGCTATACTTGGTAGATTTTGATAGAGCTGAACTCGACACTTGCTTAATTGCTAAGACTAATATGGGTTGGCTATGGCATCGCCGACTAGCCCATGTTGGGATGAAGAATCTTCATAAGCTTCTAAAGGGAGAGCACATTTTAGGACTAACAAATGTTCATTTTGAGAAAGACAGGGTTTGTAGCGCATGTCAGGCAGGGAAGCAAGTTGGTGCCCATCATCCACACAAAAACATCATGACTAGTGACAGGCCACTGGAGCTCCTACACATGGACCTATTCGGCCCGATCGCTTACATAAGCATCGGCGGGAGTAAATACTGTCTAGTTATTGTGGATGATTATTCTCGCTTCACTTGGGTATTCTTTTTACAGGAAAAATCTCAAACCCAAGAGACCTTAAAGGGATTCTTGAGACGGGCTCAAAATGAGTTCGGCTTAAGGATCAAGAAAATAAGAAGCGACAACGGGACGGAGTTCAAAAACTCTCAAATTGAAGGCTTTCTTGAGGAGGAGGGCATCAAGCATGAGTTCTCTTCTCCCTACACCCCTCAACAAAATGGTGTAGTGGAGAGGAAGAATCGAACTCTATTGGATATGGCAAGAACCATGCTTGATGAGTACAAGACATCGGATCGGTTTTGGGCCGAGGCGGTTAACACCGCTTGCTACGCCATCAACCGGTTGTATCTACACCGAATCCTCAAGAAGACATCATATGAACTCCTAACCGGTAAAAAGCCCAACATTTCATATTTTAGAGTTTTTGGTAGCAAATGCTTTATTCTTGTTAAGAGAGGTAGAAAATCAAAATTTGCTCCTAAAACTGTAGAAGGCTTTTTACTTGGTTATGACTCAAACACAAGGGCATATAGGGTCTTTAACAAGTCCACTGGACTAGTTGAAGTCTCATGTGACGTTGTGTTTGATGAAACTAACGGCTCTCAAGTAGAGCAAGTTGATCTTGATGAGATAGGTGATGAAGAGGCTCCGTGCATCGCGCTAAGGAACATGTCCATTGGGGATGTGTGTCCTAAGGAATCCGAAGAGCCTCCAAATGCACAAGATCAACCATCCTCCTCCACGCAAGCATCTCCACCAACACAAAACGAGGATGAAGCTCAAGTTGATGAAGAAGAAGATCAATCAAATGAGCCACCTCAAGATAACGGCAATAATCAAGGGGGAGATGCAAATGAGGAAGACAAGGAGGATGAAGAGCAAAGGCCGCCACACCCAAGAGTCCACCAAGCAATCCAACGAGATCACCCCGTCGACACCATCCTCGGCGACATTCATAAGGGGGTAACCACTAGATCTCGTGTTGCACATTTTTGTGAACATTACTCGTTTGTTTCCTCTATTGAGCCACACAGGGTGGAGGAAGCACTTCAAGATTCGGATTGGGTGGTGGCGATGCAAGAGGAGCTCAACAACTTCACTAGAAATGAGGTATGGCATTTAGTTCCACGTCCTAACCAAAATGTTGTAGGAACCAAATGGGTCTTCCGCAACAAGCAAGATGAGCATGGTGTGGTGACAAGGAACAAAGCACGACTTGTGGCCAAGGGATACTCCCAAGTCGAAGGTTTGGATTTTGGTGAAACCTATGCACCCGTAGCTAGGCTTGAGTCAATTCGCATATTATTAGCCTATGCTACTTACCATGGCTTTAAGCTTTATCAAATGGACGTGAAAAGTGCCTTCCTCAACGGACCAATCAAGGAAGAGGTCTATGTTGAGCAACCTCCCGGCTTTGAAGACAGTGAGTATCCTAACTATGTCTATAAGCTCTCTAAGGCGCTTTATGGGCTCAAGCAAGCCCCAAGAGCATGGTATGAATGCCTTAGGGACTTCCTTATTGCTAATGGCTTCAAAGTCGGAAAAGCCGATCCTACTCTATTCACTAAAACTCTTAACAATGATTTGTTTGTATGCCAAATTTATGTCGATGATATTATATTTGGGTCTACTAACGAATCTACTTGTGAGGAATTTAGTAGGATCATGACACAAAAATTCGAGATGTCGATGATGGGGGAGTTGAAGTATTTTCTATGATTTCAAGTAAAGCAACTCCAAGAGGGCACCTTCATTAGCCAAACGAAGTACACTCAAGATATTCTAAGCAAGTTTGGGATGAAGGATGCCAAACCCATCAAGACACCCATGGGAACCAATGGGCATCTCGACCTCGACACGGGAGGTAAGTCCGTGGATCAAAAGGTATACCGATCGATGATAGGTTCATTACTCTATCTTTGTGCATCTCGACCGGACATTATGCTTTCTGTTTGCATGTGTGCAAGATTCCAATCCGACCCTAAGGAATCCCACCTTACGGCCGTAAAACGAATATTGAGATATTTGGCTTATACTCCCAAGTTTGGGCTTTGGTACCCTCGGGGATCCACATTTGATTTGATTGGTTATTCGGATGCCGACTGGGCGGGGTGCAAGATTAATAGAAAGAGCACATCGGGGACTTGCCAGTTCTTGGGAAGATCCTTGGTGTCTTGGGCTTCAAAGAAGCAAAATTCGGTCGCTCTTTCAACCGCCGAAGCCGAGTACATTGCCGCAGGTCATTGTTGCGCGCAATTGCTCTGGATGAGGCAAACCCTGCGGGACTATGGTTACAAATTGACCAAAGTCCCTTTGCTATGTGACAATGAGAGTGCAATCAAAATGGCCGACAATCCCGTCGAGCATAGCCGCACTAAGCACATAGCCATTCGGTATCATTTTCTTAGAGATCACCAACAAAAGGGAGATATCGAGATTGCTTACATTAATACTAAAGATCAATTAGCCGATATCTTTACCAAGCCACTTGATGAGCAAACTTTTACCAAACTTAGGCATGAGCTCAATATTCTTGATTCTAGAAATTTCTTTTGCTAACTTGCATACATAGCTCATGAATATACCTTTGATCATATCTCTTTAATATGCTATGACTAATATGTTTTCAAGTCTATTTCAAACCAAGTCATAGGTGTATTGAAAGGGAATTGGAGTCTTCGGCGAAAACAAAGGCTTCCACTCCGTAACTCATCCTTCGCCGTCGCTTCAAAGGACCCCGTCTTTGGGGGAGAAATGCGCCCAAAGCAAAAGGACTTCTACTTTGGTATAATCTTCACTCTTTTATTTCAGGACCAAAGGAAGAAAAAGGAGTTTACAAGGGCTCTAATGAATCCGTTTTTGGTAATTCATGCCAAAAAGGGGGAGAAATGAGCCCAAAGCAAAAGGACCGCCCGCACCACCACCTAATTTCAAATTGTTTTGTGTTTACAAGAATATTATCAATTGGTTTTCCTATTGTGTTCAAAAGGGGGAGAAAATAGTATTTCAAAATGACATATCAAAACCCTCTTGAACACTAAGAGGAGGATTTCATTTAGGGGGAGTTTTGTTTAGTCAAAGGAAAAGCATTTGAAATAGGGGGAGAAAATTTCAAAATTTGAAAATGCTTCGCAAACTCTTATTCATTTATCTTTGACTAATTGCAAAAGAACTTTGAAAAGGATTTTCAAAAGAATTTGCAAAAACAAAACATGTGGTGCAAATGTGGTCCAAAATGTTAAAAACAAAGAAACAATCCATGCATATCTTGTAAGTATTTAAATTGGCTCAATTCCAAGCAACCTTTGCACTTACATTATGCAAACTAGCTCAATTATGCACTTCTACATTTGCTTTGGCTTGTGTTGGCATCAATCACCAAAAAGGGGGAGATTGAAAGGGAATTAGGCTTACACCTAGTTCCTATATAATTTTGGTGGTTGAATTGCCCAACACAAATCTTTGGACTAACTAGTTTGCTCTAGTGTATAAGTTGTACAGGTGTCAAAGGTTCACAACAAGCCAATAAAATGACCAAGAGTTGGGTTCAAATGAAGAGCAATAGGCTGTCAGGAAGCCTCCCTGGTCTGGCGCACCGGACTGTCCGGTGGCTCACCGGACAGTGTCCGGTGCACCAGGGGGACACGCGCTGAACTCCTCAGCCTCGGGATTTTCCAAAAGACGCCGCGCTAAAAATCACCAGACATGTCCGGTGTGCACCGGACTGTCCGGTGAACCACGGAGCAACGGCTATCTCCGCGCCAACGGCTCTCTGCCACGCATTTAATGCGCGCTCTGCGCGCACAGATGGTAGGAGTGCCCATACTGGCGCACCGGACAGTGAACAGTGCATGTCCGGTGCGCCACCGGACATCAAGGCGGGCCCACAAGTCAGAACTCCAACGGTCAATTTCCAACAGCACTGATGACATGGCAGGGGCACCGGACATGTCCGGTGCGCCATCGAGCAGACAGGCTCCCAACGGCCACTTTTGGTGGTTGGGGCTATAAATACCCCAACCACCCCACCATTCATTGCATCCAAGTTTTCCACTTCCCATCTACTACAAGAGCTCTAGCATTCAATTCTAGACACACCAAATAGATCAAATCCTCTCCAAATTCCACACAACGCCATAGTGACTAGAGAGAGTGATTTGCTTGTGTTCTTTCGAGCTCTTGCGCTTGGATTGCTTTCTTTCTTCTTGACTCTTTCATTGTGATCAAGCACTCACTTGTAATCAAGGCAAGAGGCACCAATTGTGTGGTGGCCCTTGCGGGAACTTTGTGTTCCAAGTGATTGAGAAAAGAAAGCTCACTCGATCCATGGATCGTTTGAGAGAGGGAAGGGTTGAAAGAGACCCGGCCTTTGTGGCCTCCTCAACGGGGAGTAGGTTTGCAAGAACCGAACCTCGGTAAAACAAATCTCCGTGTCTCACTTGCTCATTCGCTTGGGATTTGTTTTTGCGCTCTCTCTCTCGCGGACTCATTTCTTTATTACTAACCCTAACCCCGGCTTGTAGTTGTGATTATTTGTGTAAATTTCAGTTTCGCCCTATTCACCCCCCCTCTAGGCGACTATCATCTACTTCTCCAACAACAGAATGGACACAGATTGCGAGGAAGAAGGAGACTGGGGAGAAGCAAGTCGTTCTTTCTGTTCCTCCGGCCTCAAAGGAGAATGGAAAGAAAGTCACCACGACAGCAACGCCATTCTACCCTGACGTCCTCTTCATCGGGAGAGTGGAGTCGCCTACCGTCTCCGACGACGAACCGACCGCACCCGGAGAAGAACCACCTCAGCGAGAATCCCGCCGACGGAGGAACCGGCGCAGGAACGTTCGACGACATCACGCGGCCGGAGAGCGAGATCCGGAGCAGCCTGTCTCGCGAGACGAGGTCTCGGAGATAGGAGAAACTCCGGAAGAACGCGTCTTCAGAGAACGAAGGAACTCTCGACGACGTGATCGCCGGCGAGCTCAGGAACAAGCCGAACAAGATGCAAGGCAACGCCGAGAGAATCCACTCTTCGGACGCAACCTGAATCCCGACTTCGCCCGAGCTATGAACACGCCGAGCGAAGTCGGAGGGGTACTAGCTCGGATAGCAGACGGACTTCCTCGGACTCCCGACGCTGAGGGCTACCGACAGCTGTTCACCCAGGCGGCCAACCATCTTCTACCGCTTGCTCACCCGCCGAACGATCTACGACACGCCATCAACAGTCGCCGAGACGCGCGAAGCTCCATCAATGCTTCGCGCGAACGGCGGCATGAGAATGAAATTCACCGTCGGGAGGAGTACGACAGGGATCATGGCATCCCGACTCAGAGCCAGGCCACCAGGACTGAGTCGGCAACAGCTTCAACTGGCGGTACCACCCGGGGACGATCGAGGAACCACAATCACAACTCCCCTCCCCGGGACAGACATCGTCCCCGACGACAGGAGGACACGTGCGGAGTGTCCGCCCTTACTCCGCGCCTTAGGGCCATTCAATGGCCTCCCAACTTCAAGGTATCCAACGTTGACAAATATGAACCTAAGCAGGATCCATGGGGTTGGCTGGCCATCTACACCACCGCTGCTCGAGCTGCCGGAGCGTCCGAGGACGTTATGACCGCGTATTTGCCCATTGTCTTTGGGCAAGATGCGCTGCAGTGGCTGCGACACCTACCCCGACACTGCATCGACGACTGGGGAGACTTCAGTCGACGCTTCACCGCCAACTTCCAGTCCCTCTCCGACAAACCGGCGCAACCATGGGACCTCAAATCCATCAAGCGCCGAGGGGATGAGACTCTCCGGTCGTACCTCAAAAGGTTCCAGACCATGAGAAATCGCATCCCCGAGGTCACGGAAGCGGCCGTGATCGAGGACTTCTACAGAGGATCCAACGACTCGGCTTTTGTCCGAACCATACTACAGAAGGCGCCGACTACCTCCAAGGAGCTGTTCCGGGAAGCCGACCTCTACATCACCGCCGACGAGCAAGCTCAGGACCTCATCGGAGGAGCGAAGCCCGCACCGGCAGCACCACGACGCGACACGAACCAGCCGACCGACAAACGCTGGGAGAAGAGGCCTCGCGAAGAAGTGCACGCCACCGGACCACCTGCCTCTCGCGCCCGAGGAGGACCTCGCGGAGGCGAACACACGCTGGACGACATCCTCGACGCCCAGTGCCCATACCACAAGGACATGCGCCACACTCTTCGCAACTGCCGGGACTTCAAGCACTCCGTCGGGCATGGCCGACCCTTCCAACCTCTACCTCCTCCTCCGCCGAGGGGAGGACCGGACGAACCACGACAACCTCATCGGCAGGAGGAGGGAGAAGGAGGAGCTTTCCCGCGCGTCGACAGGGAGGTCAACGTCATCTTCGGCGGACATGGGTCGCAGGAGAACAAAAGACAACAAAAGCTCAACGACCGCCAGATACTGGTGGCAACCACCGGTCCTCCCGCCCCATACCGGTGGTCAGAACATCCGATCACCTTCACTCGGGAGGATCAATGGCTCAACTTCGACCATCCCGGCAAATACCCGCTCCTCGTCGATCCGGTGATCCGAGAGAGCCGGGTGAAGAAGGTGCTAGTGGACGGGGGGAGCAGCATCAACGTCACCTTCCCCCAGACACTCCAAGGCTTGGGAGCTCACCTCAAAGAGCTCCACAAGTCAGACACTCCTTTCTTCGGCATCGTGCCGACTAAAGGGGAATACCCGCTGGGCCACATCTACATGCCGGTCACCTTTGGAACTCCGGAGAACTACAGAACCGAGTTCCTGAGGTTTGAAGTGGCGAACTTCGACTGCGGGTATAACGCCATCATCGGAAGGCCGGGATTGGCCAAATTCATGGCCATTCCACATTACACATATATGATACTGAAGATGCTAGGACCGCAAGGGATCATAACTGTGCGCGCCGACTTCCATGGCGCCGCAGAGTGTTTCCGAGTGGCCATTCAAGCAGCCCTCACCACCAAGCCGTCGACGGTTCCTTCTACACCGGCGAACTCTAAGCCTGAGGAGGACCTCGCGGTACCGGCAAATGAAGCTCAGGCTACGACCTCTATGCGGCCGACTGAAGAAACCAAGAGAATCAACCTGGGGTTCACTGATGAACGCAAGACTGCCATCATCAGCTCCAGCTTGGACGACAAATAGGAAAGCGCGCTCGTCCAGTTTCTGCAAGATAACCGAGATGTATTCGCATGGCAACCTGCGGATATGTCGGGAGTCCCGAGAGAACTGGCCGAGCACAAGTTGAAGGTTTATCCCCAGGCGAGGCCGATCCGGCAAAAGCTACGTCGTTTCACGCCCGACAAGAGAGAGGCCATTCGCGCCGAGTTAGCTCGCTTGGTCGCAGCTGGATATATTAGAGAAGTATTACACCCCGAGTGGTTAGCCAACCCTGTTCTTGTACTCAAAAAAAAATAAAGTGGATTGGCGCATGTGCGTCGACTATACTGATCTCAACAAACACTGTCCGAAGGATCCCTTCGGGCTCCCGAGGATAGATCAGGTGGTGGACTCCACCGCTGGATGTTCTGTGCTGTCTTTCTTAGATTGCTATTCTGGGTATCATCAGATTAGTCTGGCTAAAGAAGATGAGGAAAAAACGGCGTTCATCACTCCGTTTGGTGCTTTCTGTTATACCTCCATGTCGTTCGGCCTCAAAAACGTTGGAGCGACTTATCAGAGAGCCATTCAAACATGCTTAGCCGATCACTGGGGCAAGCGTGTGGAGGCTTACGTAGATGATGTAGTAATCAAAACAGAGAATTCGGAAAACTTCATCGAAGACTTACAGCTGGTTTTCAACAGCCTGAGACGATATAGATGGAAGCTTAATCCTGAAAAATGTGTTTTCAGGGTACCAGCAGGAAAGTTGCTCGGGTTTATCGTCAGCCACCGGGGAATTGAGGCTAATCCAGATAAGATTGAAGCTATCATGAAGATGGAAGCTCCCCGATCACAAAAGAAGGTTCAGCGACTCACTGGCTGTATGGCAGCTCTGAGCAGATTTATATCCAGGCTGGGAGAGAAAGGTTTGCCGTTTTACAAGCTGCTCAAGAAGGTGGATAAGTTTCAATGGACCTCAGAAGCACAAGAAGCTCTAGATGCACTGAAAAGATTCTTGACAACACCACCAGTACTGAAACCACCCCGGCGAGCTACATCAACTCAACTAGCTGAAGATTTGCTATTGTACATCTCTTGCACGACTCACGTGGTAAGCACCGCGTTGGTAGTCGAGCGAGTAGAAGAAGGACATGCCTATCTAGTACAACATCATGTCTACTTCATCAGTGAGGTTCTAGGCCCCTCAAAGAAAAAGTATCCTCAAGTTCAGAAGCTATTATATGCAGTACTTCAAACTGCCCGCAAGCTGCGTCACTACTTTGACGAGCACAAAGTCATAGTAGTTACTGGTTTTCCAATAGGGGATATTGTAACGCCCCGAATTTTGCAGTTGAATTTTTTTTCTTTTCTTTACTCGCCAAAATTCGGGCGTTACCTTTTCTTTCTCTTTTTCCCTCGCTAAACCTTGACCTTTTCCAAAGTTCTAGCGGGATTCGGTTTGGATTTCCCGTGTAAGAAAACCCTAAATACTTTATGTTGTTTGATGCACCATGCCGAACCTTGCATTTCTTTTGATTGCTTTGAAAGTGCCAATGCATTCATGTAGAAAGATCGGATTTCGAAAATGAAGAGAAGATCTTTTCTTTCTCTTTTCTCTCTCTCTTTCTCTCTCCTCTTTCTCTCTCTCTCCCGCGCCGTGGGCCGACCCCGGCCGGCCCAGCCGCCCCTGGCGCCCCCCCCTTGGGCCCAATTGGCCCATGCCGCCCCCCCCCACCTCCCCTTTTTCCCCAATTCTTTCTCCCTCCCTCTCATTTTCTCTCATTTTCTCTCCCTCACCCTAAGCCGCCGCCGCCCCTACCCCCTGCCCTAGCGCCGCCCCTCCCCGTCGCCGATCGGCCACCCCGCTCGGCCGCCCCGCCCCGCCCCGTCCCCGTCGCCGGTGAGCCCCCTTCCCCTCCCCCTCTCCTCCCTCCCCATCCCCCCCTCCCCTTTCCCCTTGCCGCTCGGCGCCATGGCCGCCGCCATGGCCGGCTCGGCCCGCCCCGCCCGGCCGCGCCCTGGCCGGCTCGGCCAGCCCCCGGCCGTGCCCCCCGCCGGCGCGCCCCCTGGCCGCCCAGCCGTCCGCCCGCCCGGCCCCCTGGCCGCCTGGCCGCCCTGGCCGGTGCGCCCCCTGGCCGCCTTGGCCGCGCGCTCGCCTGGCCGCTTGGCCGGCTCGGCCGCCTGGCCAGCCCGACCCCCCCCCCCCCCCCCCGCGCGCGCTCGCCTGGCCGCCGGTTCAACCGGGCCGGTTCAGCCGCCCCGCCGCCCAGCTCGCCGCCCAGCCGGCCGGTTCAACCGCCCCCCCCCCCCCTCTGTTTTTTTTTATTATTTTTCTTCTTTATTTTATTTTATTTACTTTCTGTGATCATAGCTATTTTATTTTAGGTAGGCTAATCCTTGTTAATGTTATTGAAAATATGAAGCTTAATTTAAAATTCCGTTATGCTAATTGATTCACGTAGTTAATTGTTTATTTCATGCGATGTTGATCAACTTAAGATAAATAGGTTTCCATTAGTGCATATAACAGAATTCTTTCGTTAGAAACCACTTGTAATTGATCATTAGTGCTTAAACTTTAACCCCCTGCGAGACCCTTTCCCGTTTCTTTCCAACCATAACAAATGCGATATCGAATGTCATACTTGATGCATATTCCCTTTATTTGTTCTCTTGTATGGTGTACTGTTCTTTTGTATTAAATGTGGATGGATGTATGTATGTTTGCGCTCGCATAGAGAACGATCCGGTTGAAGAGCCCGAGGAACTCGCAGGAGAAGCCCCTGAGCAGCAATCGTTTGGTGGAGGCAAGTGTCCTTTGACCTATCTCTGTCCTAATCATTCTTTAATTCACCTCCCGCTTTACACATTTATACCTAAGGATTGACTAGCTTTTTGTTATCCATGTCCTTGTTTACCTATTTGGGTCGGATTATTACTGCTTAGTTTGATGCTATTGCTCAACTTTAATCAATGAACATGATGTGGTTATCTATGATACGCTGTTTTCCCGTTCTTATTTATGATTATACTTGTGGCATTTAAGGGGACTCGAGCGGTTTCTCGAGTGCCTCTCCGTAAGGACCTGTTCAATGGATGACCGCCCGGGAAAACAGTGCAACCATGAGGGTGGAATGGGGTGCCCTTAGCTGAATAATTAGAGGATCCGGGGTGTAGTTCGCTTCGCCGTCGTGCCGTCAATGGGGCTCGGTGTATGCGGCTCGCTCTGCCAAGGTTGATTTGTCCCTTGGGGAGGAGTGCGGTACATTTAGGAAACCTAACGGGCGGCTACAGCCCCGGGGAATCTTTGTAAAGGCTTCGTAGTGAATCCCTGGCCATTCACCTCGGGAGTGAATAAGGGTCTTGCAAGCCCGGGCCAGAGAGGGAATCACGGCTTATGGGTAAAGTGCACAACCTCTGCAGAGTATTATGAAACTGATATATCAGCCGTGCTCACGGTTATGAGCGGCCAAGGGAGCTCCAGAGATTAGTGATACTTGATCAGAGATACTTTGGTACAGGTGGCAATGAGATTGATGGTTCTGATTATGATTATGGTATTGGTAAGTGGTATTCTTTCCGTTTGGAAAGGATACATTGGGCTAATAACTTGGGTTAATGTTAAAACCTGGCTTTCTACTAGTAAGTAATAACCTGACCAACTAAAAGCAACTGCTTGACTTATCCCCACATAAAGCTAGTCCACTTCAGCCAAACAGGATACTTGCTGAGTATGTTGATGTGTACTCACCCTTGCTCTACACACCAAACCCCCCCCCCCCCCAGGTTGTCAGCATTGCAACCACTGCTCAGGCGAAGATGAAGCTGTGGAAGGAGACTTCCAGGAGTTCCAAGACTACGACGAGTTCTAGGTGTGGGTTAGCGGCAACCCCCAGTCGGCTGCCTGTGAAGGCCGCGTCATCTACGTTTCTTTTCCGTACTTTGATTTATTGTAAGAACTATATGGACGTCTCAGACGTATGATGTAATCAACTATTTCCCTTATTACTACTATTTTGAGCACTGTGTGATGATGTCCATATTATGTAACTGCTGTGTACGTGAATAACTGATCCTGGCACGTACATGGTTCGCATTCGGTTTGCCTTCTAAAACCGGGTGTGACATAAGTGGTATCAAAGCCGTGCTGACTGTAGGACCGCTAACCTAGAGTAGAATGGTCGTTCTAAGGACTATAGACCTCTGTCTCTACCTTGACTTTGATATCCCTTCAAAAGTTGGTCATACCGACCAAACCTATGTTCTACTATATATTATACCTTGCTGAAAATCATGTTTTATTCTAATCCTTCATTTACTTATGATTCATTACTTGCTGGTCATATTAATTCTGTTCTCACCCTTTTTGCTTGCGATGTCTTTTATAGATGGCTCGACTTAGACACACTGCACAAAAGTCAGTCATCCCCTTCTTACCCTCCCGCCTTGCTGAGCGTCCGCTTCGCCGTCCCGTGGCCGGACAGTCCAGCCACTTGGAGAGACTACACCACCGCCTGCGTGAGGAGCAGGAGCGTCGACGACAGGAGCAGCAGGGCTCTTCCTTCTCGCTCCACCAGGAGATAGAGTCTGTGAGGAGCTGCTCCCCTGTGCTTCCTCTGGAGCCGCCCCCTGCACCACCACTGGGCGCCCCAGCTTCTGGAGTAGCTGCTGGAGGAGACCCAGACGACGGAGATGGCGACGACAGCTCGAGCCACGACACCGACTTCTCTGCTAACCCTGAGCCGGAAGGATGGGTTGCTCGACCCATCACTCGCGACGCTGCTCGCGGGTGTCACTTCCACGATGCGCTCGACACCCTGCTACGTCGGGCATTCGACCGGCATACTTGGTCCGTCGAGTATCGCTGTGTGGTCTACCAGCACAGTCGCGGGGTCTACCCGGACCGCTGGGAGGCAACTTGCTTGGTGCGCTGCCCGGAGGACAGTCTCCAGGGTGCAGAGGCCTGCTCAGAGCACTATTCTATCTCTGAACGGGACTCAGCTGAGGCAGCCATGCAAGATGCTGCACGGCGTGCGCTTTCGCACTACTGCTCGGTTTTCGGTGGGGCAGCTGACGGTCTTGACCTGAAGTATTACCCCCTGCCGTCCATCTGGCAGCACAGGAGGCGTGATTGTCTCACCTGTCGGTGAGGGCAATCCTAGGTTGAGCAGCACAGTCAACCTAGCCGCCGTGCTAAGCACGGAGCTGGACCATGCATTAGATGAGCTGAGTAGGGCTCGTGCTGAGATCGCCCTGCTGCGGGCTGAGCGTGCGGAACGTCGTCATCTGGATGGTGGTTCCCCCGCTCCCGTCGGGACTCAGCACCCGTACCGCTCACCTCAGCGTGGACACCAGTCTTATGGCAATCCCGCCTGCAAGACCAAGATAACTCTAGAACCATAGATCGTTAGAGTTGGATCTTGTAATTAATACGAAATATATATACATAGAAGCTTCAGTTTTAGCTTTAGTCTCAGTCTTAGTTAGTCTTAGTTAGACAGGGTAGTTTGCTATATCCTGTGCATCTATGTTTGTCATGATGAACTATGTTTGGTTTGGATCTTTGTAATGATTGTCACCAGAGTGTGGGTATCCCCTGCATTTTGGTTTACATATTATGTTAATGGAGTTAGTTATATAGTTGGGAAACCCCTTTTATTCCACTTTCCTTTCTATCTGAGAAGCTGTGTGGTCTGCGTTGGAGATCAGTGAAGATGCTCATCTGCTCAGTGCTGTTGAAGAATTCTATACTCTTTTCTTATGCTGCAAGATTTGCCAGATCAGTTCTGATGTGTGGTTGCGTTCTGTAGATGTCAGAGAACAGGCGCAGAGGAGGAAGGCGTGCTCAGCAGGAGCGAGCCGCTCAACAGGAAGAGGTGCCTCAGCAGCAGCACCTGCCGCCCCCGCCCCCGATGTCCATCGAGCAGATGTTTCTGATGCAGACTCAGGCAGTTCAAGCCATCGGTCAGACTTTGGCCGCCATTCAGCAGCAGCAGCAGCAGCAGCAAGCACCACCCCAGCCTCAGATGCCTCAGATGCCCAGAGACAAGCGTGCTGAATTCATGAGAGGTCATCCACCAACGTTTGCTCATTCTTCTGACCCTATGGATGCTGAAGATTGGCTGCGCACTATGGAGCGGGAGTTGCATACCGCTCAGTGCGATGACAGGGAGAAAGTTCTGTATGGTCCCCGTCTGTTGAGAGGAGCAGCCCAGTCATGGTGGGAGTCTTACCTCGCCACCCATGCCCACCCTGACGCCATCACTTGGGAAGAATTCAGAGGTAGCTTTCGTCAGTACCATGTCCCTGCAGGTCTGATGACAGTGAAGAAGGAGGAGTTCCTGGCCCTTAAGCAAGGGTCATCGTCTGTCAGTGAGTATCGAGACAGGTTTCTGCAATTGTCTCGCTATGCTCCTGAAGATGTCAACACCGACGCCAAGCGACAGTACCGTTTTCTGAGAGGCTTGGTTGACCCTCTGCAGTACCAACTGATGAATCACACCTTCCCGACATTCCAGCACCTGATTGACAGAGCAATCATGACAGAGAGAAAGCGTAAGGAGATGGAAGATCGTAAGCGCAAGATCAGTGGACCCTAGTCTGGAAGCAGCAGCCGTCCTCGTTTCTCAGGCAATCAACCTCAGCAGTTCAGGCAGAACCAGCGTCCACCCCAGCATCAGCAATTCCAAAGGCAGTATCCTCAGCATCAGTACCAGAACCGTCAGAACAATCAGTCAGGAGGTCAGTTTCAAAGGCAGAATCAGCAAGCACCTCGTCTTCCTGCCCCAGCAAATCAGCAGAACAGTCAGGCAGCACCAGCTCAGGTTGGAAACAGAGCATGTTTCCATTGTGGAGAGCAAGGCCACTGGGTGATGCAATGTCCGAAGAAGGCAGCCCAGCAGCAGTCAGGCCCCAATGTCCCAGCGAAGCAGAATGTGCCTCAGCCTGGAGCAGGCAATCGCCCTCAACAGCGCTATAATCATGGAAGGCTGAACCACTTGGAAGCTGAAGCAGTTCAGGAGACCCCCGGCATGACAGTAGGTATGTTCCCAGTCGACTCCCATATTGCAGAAGTGTTATTTGATACTGGAGCAACGCATTCTTTCATTACTGCATCATGGGTAGAAGCACATAATCTTCCAATTACTACCATGTCAACCCCCATTCAAATTGACTCAGCCGGTGGTAGAATTCGAGCCGATAGCATTTGTTTGAATATAAGTGTGAAAATAAGGGGGATAGCGTTTCCCGCCAACCTTATAGTAATGGGTACTCAGGGTATAGATGTCATCCTAGGGATGAATTGGCTAGATAAGTATCAGGCAGTTATCAGTTGTGATAAAAGGACAATCAAGTTGGTGTCCCCACTAGGAGAGGAAGTGGTGACCGAGTTAGTCCCGCCTGAGCCAAAGAAAGGAAGTTGCTATCAGATAGCCGTCGATAGCAGTGAAGCAGACCCGATTGAGAGTATCAAGGTTGTGTCTGAATTCCCAGATGTGTTTCCAAAGGATTTACCGGGTATGCCACGAGAGCGGAAAGTTGAGTTTGCCATAGAGCTTCTTCCTGGCACCGCCCCTATCTCCAAGAGAGCTTACAGAATATCCGGACCAGAGTTGGTTGAACTTAAGAAGCAGATTGATGAGCTGTCAGAGAAAGGTTACATTCGGCCAAGCACCTCGCCTTGGGCCGCCCCTGTCCTATTTGTGGAGAAGAAAGATGGCACCAAGAGGATGTGCATCGATTATCGAGCTTTGAATGAAGTCACGATCAAGAACAAGTATCCCTTGCCCAGAATAGAAGATCTGTTCGACCAGTTGAGAGGAGCCAGTGTGTTCTCCAAGATTGATCTGAGGTCAGGTTATCATCAGCTCAGGATCCGACCTTCGGACATTCCGAAGACGGCATTCATTTCCAAGTATGGTTTGTATGAGTTCACAGTGATGTCTTTTGGTTTGACCAATGCACCAGCATTCTTCATGAACTTGATGAACAGTGTATTCATGGATTACCTTGATAAGTTTGTGGTGGTATTCATTGATGACATTCTGATTTATTCTCAAAGCGAAGAAGAGCATGCAGATCATTTGAGGATGGTATTGCAAAGGTTGCGAGAGCACCAGTTGTATGCAAAGTTGAGCAAGTGTGAGTTCTGGATCAGTGAGGTCCTGTTCTTGGGTCACATAATCAATAAAGAAGGATTGGCTGTGGATCCGAAGAAAGTGACAGACATTCTGAACTGGAAAGCGCCAACAGATGCTAGAGGAATCAAGAGCTTCATTGGAATGGCCGGATACTATCGGCGATTCATTGAAGGGTTTTCGAAGATTGCGAAGCCAATGACAGCGTTGCTAGGCAACAAAGTTGAGTTCAAGTGGACCCAGAGATGTCAAGAGGCCTTCGAAGCGCTGAAAGAGAAGTTGACTACAGCGCCTGTCCTAGTCTTGCCTGATGTGCACAAGCCCTTCTCGGTGTATTGTGATGCTTGTTACACAGGTTTGGGATGTGTGTTGATGCAAGAGGGAAGAGTTGTGGCTTACTCGTCCCGACAGTTGAAGGTTCATGAGAAGAATTACCCAATCCATGATCTAGAGTTGGCAGCAGTGGTTCACGCACTGAAGACATGGAGGCACTATTTGTATGGGCAGAAATGTGATGTTTACACAGACCACAAGAGTCTGAAGTACATATTCACTCAGTCAGAGTTGAACATGAGGCAACGAAGATGGTTAGAGTTGATCAAAGATTATGAGTTGGAGATTCATTATCATCCAGGCAAAGCAAACGTAGTGGCAGATGCTTTGAGCAGAAAGAGTCAAGTCAATCTGATGGTCGCTCGTCCGATGCCTTATGAGTTGGCCAAAGAGTTTGACAGGTTGAGTCTCGGATTTCTGAACAATTCGCGAGGAGTCACAGTTGAGTTGGAACCTACCTTGGAGCGCGAAATCAAAGAAGCGCAGAAGAATGATGAGAAAATCAGTGAGATCCGGCGACTGATTCTGGAAGGCAGAGGCAAAGATTTTCGAGAAGATGCTGAAGGCGTGATATGGTTCAAAGACCGCTTGTGTGTTCCCAATGTCCAGTCTATTCGAGAGTTGATTCTTAAGGAAGCTCATGAGACAGCCTATTCGATTCACCCTGGCAGTGAGAAGATGTATCAGGATCTGAAGAAGAAATTCTGGTGGTATGGAATGAAGAGGGAAATCGCAGAGCATGTGGCTAAGTGCGATAGTTGTCGAAGAATTAAGGCAGAGCACCAGAGACCAGCTGGATTGTTGCAACCGTTGCAGATCCCTCAGTGGAAATGGGATGAAATTGGTATGGATTTCATAGTCGGATTGCCTCGCACTCGAGCCGGCTACAATTCCATTTGGGTAGTGGTGGACCGTTTGACCAAGTCAGCCCACTTCATACCTGTCAAGACCAACTACAACAGTGCAGTATTGGCAGAATTGTATATGTCTCGGATCGTTTGTCTTCATGGTGTGCCAAAGAAGATAGTGTCAGACAGAGGAACGCAGTTCACCTCTCATTTCTGGCAGCAGTTGCATGAAGCCTTGGGCACGCATCTGAATTTCAGTTCAGCTTATCACCCGCAGACAGATGGCCAGACCGAAAGAACCAATCAAATTCTTGAAGATATGTTGAGAGCCTGTGCGTTGCAAGATCAGTCCGGATGGGATAAGAGATTGCCTTATGCAGAGTTTTCCTATAACAACAGTTACCAGGCCAGTTTGAAGATGTCACCATTTCAGGCGCTCTATGGAAGGAGTTGTAGAACTCCGCTGCAATGGGATCAGCCTGGAGAGAAGCAAGTGTTTGGGCCAGACATTTTGCTTGAAGCCGAAGAGAACATCAAGATGGTCCGAAAGAATCTGAAGATAGCGCAATCGAGGCAGCGAAGCTATGCAGACACAAGAAGAAGAGAGCTGAGTTTTGAAGTCGGAGACTTTGTTTATCTGAAAGTGTCACCGATCAGAGGAGTCAGAAGATTCGGAGTGAAAGGCAAGTTAGCACCCCGCTACATCGGTCCGTATCAGATTCTTGCAAAGCGTGGAGAAGTGGCCTATCAGCTCAGTTTGCCAGAGAATTTGTCTGCTGTGCATAATGTCTTTCATGTGTCTCAGTTGAAGAAGTGCTTGCGTGTGCCAGAAGAGCAGTTGCCAGTGGAAGGTCTTGAAGTCCAGGAGGACTTGACCTATGTCGAGAAGCCAGCTCAGATCCTTGAGATTGCAGACAGAGTCACCCGAAGGAAGACCATCAGAATGTGCAAAGTCAGATGGAATCACCACTCTGAGGAAGAAGCAACCTGGGAGCGTGAAGATGATTTGATGGCCAAGTACCCAGAGCTCTTTGCTAGCCAGCCCTGAATCTCGAGGGCGAGATTCTTTTAAGGGGGATAGGTTTGTAACGCCCCGAATTTTGCAGTTGAATTTTTTTTCTTTTCTTTACTCGCCAAAATTCGGGCGTTACCTTTTCTTTCTCTTTTTCCCTCGCTAAACCTTGACCTTTTCCAAAGTTCTAGCGGGATTCGGTTTGGATTTCCCGTGTAAGAAAACCCTAAATACTTTATGTTGTGTAAGGAAAATGGACCCCGGGCCATTTGGCTAAGTAAGTTTTGGTGTTTGATGATCAACACAATCTGTGGACTAACAAGTTTTCTAGTGATTATGATTGTAGTTCACAGGATGCAAGAACTACTTGGACTAAGGAATTGAGGAAAGCAACACCTCAAAAGAAGACATTAAGAAGATCAAGAAAAGTCCAAGAAAGGAGGCGTGTGCTGCCTGCGGACTGTCTGTGCGTGGAGCACCGGACTGTCCGGTGGCACACCGGACTGTCCGGTGCCCACACACCAGACTGTCCGGTGCATCTGGGAACTGCAGCCAACGGCTAGTTCCAGGTGGCACCCGGAGACTGCGGCGCCAACGGTCATCTGCTCTGACAGGAGTCGGACAGGCAACGGCTAGGCGCACCGGATAGGCTACAGTGCGCTGTCCGGTGCACCACCGGACTGTCCGGTGCACACCGGACTGTCCGGTGTGCCGCAGAGAGCAGCAGCTTTTCTCCAACGGCTACAATTGTGTTGGGGGCTATAAATACACCCCCAACCGGCCATTCTCAAGGGTGGGAGCCCAAGCAACATACCAAACAATATTGTAGACATTCCCAAGTGCTCTTACACCCAAGTGCTTAATAGAATCACTCGGTGATTAGCGTAGGTGCTTTGCGAAGTGCTTAAGTTAGTTAGACCGCTCTAGCGCTTGCTCTAGGTGAACCCTAGTTAGTTGAGTGAGTTTAGACAAACCACACAACCCCTCGGCTCTTGCGTGAGTCGTTGTAATTGTACCGAGTGGGGCGAGAGTCTTGCGAGACCGTGACAACCGTGTTTGTGTCACGGCCGCCACCGTGTACGGAGGGAACGAGGCCCGCGGCGTTTCGGCCGGAAGCTCGATAGTGGAGACGGCGGGGAGCGTCCGAGAGGAGCCGGAAGCGGAGCACCACTTGCGCGTGGAGAAGGCCCGCGGCTCTCTACGGAGTTACTCGACCGAGGTGCTTGGCCCTCGCGTGGGCTTCCCTTTGCGTAGGGGCACCAACGAGGATTAGTCGGGACCTTGCGCGGTTCCGGATACCTCGGTAAAAATACCGGCGTCATCCACGAGAGTTTGCTTCTCTACTTAGCTCTTTACATTCCGTATTTATATTAAGCATTTAAGTTTCAATCTTGTTGTCATACTTATTTAGTGTAGATTGAAACTTAGCCTTTGCGGTAGAGATAGCAACACTTAGACAAAACCTAGTTTGCACATTCTAGTTTGTTTATTTGCATAGGTTTTGCTCTAGGGATTTAATTGTGGCCTAGTTTAGTAAAAGTTTTAGAAGTCCTAATTCACCCCCCCCCCCCTCTTAGGCGTCACCCGTTTCCTACAAGTGGTATCGGAGCAGGTTTGGCTCATTTGAAACGCTTTAGCTTCACCGCTAAAAGAGCCGACGCTTTTTAGAGGAAGGGATGGATACCCATAGGCCACCACACTTCGACGGCACTAACTTCCCATATTATAGTGCTAGAATGGCTTGTTACCTAGAGGCCGTTGATCTAGGTGTTTGGAGAGTCACTCGGGACGGGATGAAGCCCCTCAAGAATCCCGAGAAACCCACCACGAGTGAGGAAAAAGAAATCCATTTAAATGCTAGAGCCAAAAATTGCTTGTATGAATCTCTTAGCATGGATATTTTCAATCAAGTATTTACCCTGAAAACTGCTAATGAGATTTGGCTAAAATTGCATGAGCTCCATGATGGCACATCCAATGTCCGTGAGCAAAAACATTGCCTAGTCTTAAATGAGTATAATTCTTTTGCTATGAAAGATGATGAGCTTGTTAGAGACATGTATTCTCGATTGAATCTAATTATCAATGAGCTCAATTCTATTGGCATTAATAAGCTAGGTGATGCGGACATTGTGAGGAAGATTATCTCCCTACTACCACAACAAAGATATGGGAGCATCATCACCATTCTTCACAACATGGAGGACTTGAGCAACATAACCCCAACCATTGTGATTGGGAAAATCGCGGCCTTTGAGATGTCGCGAAAAATGAGTCGGGGAGAGGAGCCAACTTCCTCAAGACCATATGCTTTTGCATGTGATGAAAGGAAGGGCAAAAAGAAGGCTCCCACTCCAAGTTCCTCAAGTGAAGAAGAGGAAGAAGAAGAAAGTGATGATGATGAAGATAATCAACCATGCACATCATCCTCCGAGGACGAAGAAACAATCCGACGCGTCGGAAAGGTAATGAGGATGATTCGCAAGATTAATCTAATGGGTGTGCCCCTGCAGGTCGAGGATCTTCTCTTTAACATTGACAGGAAAAAGCAAAGGAAGAGAGGATGCTTCGCATGTGGGGAGAAGGGCCACTTCAGGGACAACTGTCCAAATATGGCCAAGCCCAAAAAGGAGAGGAGCAAAGGCAAGGCGCTAACAAGTGTTAGAACTTGGGATGATTCTTCAAGTGAAGATGAACCTCCAAGGACGCGCAGCCACCGGTCCTCGTCACGATCATCACGGTCATCACACAAATGCCTTATGGCAAAAGGTAACAAAAGCATTCCATCCTCTAGTGATGAAAGTAGTAGTGATGATGAAGGTGAGGGAAAGCCCTCTCTAGATGAGCTTGCAGAAGCCGTAGAATTTTTCCAGGATGTTTGCACTAAGCAAAAAGCTCAACTTAAAACTTTGAAAAATAAGTTGGTTAGCTCTCAAAATGATTACAAAGGTTTGCTAGAAAAATTTGAAACTTTTGCAAACTTAAATAGTGAGCTATCAACTAAAATTGAGCTATTAGAATCTAGTGCTCCATCCACTGCTACCGATGACAGATTCATTAAAAAGAATGAAAAACTTAAGGCTAAGTTAGCTAGCTCCCAAGAAGCTATTGAAAATTTGCTAGAGAAAATGGAAATTCTTAGCATACACAACAATGAGCTAACTACTAAGCTAGAAAATATTGGTAGCACCCCAGTAGCATCTCTAGTTAAAATTCCTGAACTTATTAAAAAGGATGCTTCTACTTCTTGCTTTGATTTAATTAATGACACTAACCCCTGCAACCAAGTTCTTGTTGAGAATATTGTTATAGAAACATGTTCGGATGAGGTTGCAAAGGAAAATGAGCAATTAAGGCAAGAAGTGGCCCGTCTTGGCAAGGCTTTGTATGAAAAGAAAGGCAAAGCCAAACAAATCCAACCTCCACAGGATAACACCACTGCGGGAGTGAACAAGCCTATGGAGGGAGAAACCGTGATTTGTAGGTTATGCCACAAGGAAGGCCACAAGTCGTTCCAATGCAAGATGATGACCGGGGATAAGCAAAGGCAAAAACTCAAGCAAAAGCCATCAAGCAAAATCCCCAACACCTACATCAAAAAGGTGGACAAAAAGGCTACTACACCATATTTGATCAAGAAGAAAAAGAATGGAAAGGTGATAGCAATCAAGGCCAACAAGCAAGCTAACAAAGGAAAGGGGGCCAAACGCATCTGGGTGCCAAAGGAAATTATTTCAACCATGAGAAGCACCAAGAAAGTTTGGATCCCGAAAGGAAATTGAGTGGACCAAAGATCAGCGGGAAATTTGGAGACTTGGCTAAGTTGGGATGTATATCATGGGATACATCATACTGGATCAAGTTTATTGCCAAGTGGGTTAGTGAAAATTTTGGACCCAAATTTCCCACCCATGACTAAGGTAACTAGTTTTATTGTATTTCTCGTTTTTAGATATGTGTATCTATTTATCTTTTATCTAGTTTACCTTTCTTGCCTAGTATTACATTTGTTATGTACTTTTGTTTAAAATCATGTATACTAGGTAAATCATATGGTAGGATTGCTTGTTCCTAATTCATTCACTTAAGCAAACCTACATGGCTTAAAATGTTTATTTAAGCACGGCACATAGCTTCTATATCACTCCATAGTAAATGATGCATCAATTGAAAATTTTGATTTCTACAAAGTGTATCATTTAACTTATATGTGCCAAAGTTTGGATTATAGATAATTTGCCCCTCTTGATATCAAATCAAAGTGCATGTCTCCTACAAGTATTCAAAAAACTTGTATGCACACTTTTAGAGGGAGATTACTCTATAATCTAAGACTTTGAGACTAACACTTTTTCAAGTCTATTTCATGTGATAGTCTCATTGTAAGAAAAATGAAGTCCCCGGAGAAAGACAACAATCTTCCACTGCATATCTCCAAGAACTGTAATTTTACATCATTTACACGTCTTCTCCGAAATTTGGTTAGACTACAATTTCACATCTTATACTTCCTTGTTGCTATAAATGCATAAGTGGTTCAATCATATTCTGTTACCTATGCATAAGGGAAGTTAGTCTTTTCAAATCATGTCTTGCACCTCTCTAATTTTCACATGCTTTTTCCTAAGTAGAAGATCTCTATCAGGGGGAGTATTTCTTCGTCTCTAAAAAGGGGAGAAATTTCTTTCTAAAAGAGAACACTCATTTAGGGGGAGCTTTCATATGTTTTTGTTCTAAAGGAGCTTTAATTTCTTGAGGGCAAGTTTTATTTTACTTCCTACATACTTTTAATGTCTTCCTTTTCGGTGGTTGATTCCAAAGGGGGAGAATTTTAGGGACCAAAGCAATGAAAAATGTATCAAACACCAAACACCACCAATTTAAATTTTTAAATTCTGCAAGTGCCCTGTCAAGTGGTTTTGGTTATTTGGTCCAAAATAGGAAGTAAGTGAATTATGGAGTTAGGGGGAGGCTTAAGTCCATAATATCACACTAAGGGGACAATCATGCATCCTAACAAGTAGATTGCATATTTATACTCAAATACTTGTATTATTTGCTTGCTTTGGTTGTGTTGTCATCAATCACCAAAAAGGGGGAGATTGTAAGGAAAATGGACCCCGGGCCATTTGGCTAAGTAAGTTTTGGTGTTTGATGATCAACACAATCTGTGGACTAACAAGTTTTCTAGTGATTATGATTGTAGTTCACAGGATGCAAGAACTACTTGGACTAAGGAATTGAGGAAAGCAACACCTCAAAAGAAGACATTAAGAAGATCAAGAAAAGTCCAAGAAAGGAGGCGTGTGCTGCCTGCGGACTGTCTGTGCGTGGAGCACCGGACTGTCCGGTGGCACACCGGACTGTCCGGTGCCCACACACCAGACTGTCCGGTGCATCTGGGAACTGCAGCCAACGGCTAGTTCCAGGTGGCACCCGGAGACTGCGGCGCCAACGGTCATCTGCTCTGACAGGAGTCGGACAGGCAACGGCTAGGCGCACCGGACAGGCTACAGTGCGCTGTCCGGTGCACCACCGGACTGTCCGGTGCACACCGGACTGTCCGGTGTGCCGCAGAGAGCAGCAGCTTTTCTCCAACGGCTACAATTGTGTTGGGGGCTATAAATACACCCCCAACCGGCCATTCTCAAGGGTGGGAGCCCAAGCAACATACCAAACAATATTGTAGACATTCCCAAGTGCTCTTACACCCAAGTGCTTAATAGAATCACTCGGTGATTAGCGTAGGTGCTTTGCGAAGTGCTTAAGTTAGTTAGACCGCTCTAGCGCTTGCTCTAGGTGAACCCTAGTTAGTTGAGTGAGTTTAGACAAACCACACAACCCCTCGGCTCTTGCGTGAGTCGTTGTAATTGTACCGAGTGGGGCGAGAGTCTTGCGAGACCGTGACAACCGTGTTTGTGTCACGGCCGCCACCGTGTACGGAGGGAACGAGGCCCGCGGCGTTTCGGCCGGAAGCTCGATAGTGGAGACGGCGGGGAGCGTCCGAGAGGAGCCGGAAGCGGAGCACCACTTGCGCGTGGAGAAGGCCCGCGGCTCTCTACGGAGTTACTCGACCGAGGTGCTTGGCCCTCGCGTGGGCTTCCCTTTGCGTAGGGGCACCAACGAGGATTAGTCGGGACCTTGCGCGGTTCCGGATACCTCGGTAAAAATACCGGCGTCATCCACGAGAGTTTGCTTCTCTACTTAGCTCTTTACATTCCGTATTTATATTAAGCATTTAAGTTTCAATCTTGTTGTCATACTTATTTAGTGTAGATTGAAACTTAGCCTTTGCGGTAGAGATAGCAACACTTAGACAAAACCTAGTTTGCACATTCTAGTTTGTTTATTTGCATAGGTTTTGCTCTAGGGATTTAATTGTGGCCTAGTTTAGTAAAAGTTTTAGAAGTCCTAATTCACCCCCCCCCTCTTAGGCGTCACCCGTTTCCTACATGTTGTTTGATGCACCATGCCGAACCTTGCATTTCTTTTGATTGCTTTGAAAGTGCCAATGCATTCATGTAGAAAGATCGGATTTCGAAAATGAAGAGAAGATCTTTTCTTTCTCTTTTCTCTCTCTCTTTCTCTCTCCTCTTTCTCTCTCTCTCTCCCGCGCCGTGGGCCGACCCCGGCCGGCCCAGCCGCCCCTGGCGCCCCCCCCCCTTGGGCCCAATTGGCCCATGCCGCCCCCCCCCACCTCCCCTTTTTCCCCAATTCTTTCTCCCTCCCTCTCATTTTCTCTCATTTTCTCTACCTCACCCTAAGCCGCCGCCGCCCCTACCCCCTGCCCTAGCGCCGCCCCTCCCCGTCGCCGATCGGCCACCCCGCTCGGCCGCCCCGCCCCGTCCCCGTCGCCGGTGAGCCCCCTTCCCCTCCCCCTCTCCTCCCTCCCCATCCCCCTCCCCTTTCCCCTTGCCGCTCGGCGCCATGGCCGCCGCCATGGCCGGCTCGGCCCGCCCCGCCCGGCCGCGCCCTGGCCGGCTCGGCCAGCCCCCGGCCGTGCCCCCCGCCGGCGCGCCCCCTGGCCGCCCAGCCGTCCGCCCGCCCGGCCCCCTGGCCGCCTTGGCCGCGCGCTCGCCTGGCCGCTTGGCCGGCTCGGCCGCCTGGCCAGCCCGACCCCCCCCCCCCCCCCCGCGCGCTCACCTGGCCGCCGGTTCAACCGGGCCGGTTCAGCCGCCCCGCCGCCCAGCTCGCCGCCCAGCCGGCCGGTTCAACCGCCCCTAGGGCCGGTTCAACCGCCCCCCCTCTGTTTTTTTTTATTATTTTTCTTCTTTATTTTATTTTATTTACTTTCTGTGATCATAGCTATTTTATTTTAGGTAGGCTAATCCTTGTTAATGTTATTGAAATATGAAGCTTAATTTAAAATTCCGTTATGCTAATTGATTCACGTAGTTAATTGTTTATTTCATGCGATGTTGATCAACTTAAGATAAATAGGTTTCCATTAGTGCATATAACAGAATTCTTTCGTTAGAAACCACTTGTAATTGATCATTAGTGCTTAAACTTTAACCCCCTGCGAGACCCTTTCCCGTTTCTTTCCAACCATAACAAATGCGATATCGAATGTCATACTTGATGCATATTCCCTTTATTTGTTCTCTTGTATGGTGTACTGTTCTTTTGTATTAAATGTGGATGGATGTATGTATGTTTGCGCTCGCATAGAGAACGATCCGGTTGAAGAGCCCGAGGAACTCGCAGGAGAAGCCCCTGAGCAGCAATCATTTGGTGGAGGCAAGTGTCCTTTGACCTATCTCTGTCCTAATCATTCTTTAATTCACCTCCCGCTTTACACATTTATACCTAAGGATTGACTAGCTTTTTGTTATCCATGTCCTTGTTTACCTATTTGGGTCGGATTATTACTGCTTAGTTTGATGCTATTGCTCAACTTTAATCAATGAACATGATGTGGTTATCTATGATACGCTGTTTTCCCGTTCTTATTTATGATTATACTTGTGGCATTTAAGGGGACTCGAGCGGTTTCTCGAGTGCCTCTCCGTAAGGACCTGTTCAATGGATGACCGCCCGGGAAAACAGTGCAACCATGAGGGTGGAATGGGGTGCCCTTAGCTGAATAATTAGAGGATCCGGGGTGTAGTTCGCTTCGCCGTCGTGCCGTCAATGGGGCTCGGTGTATGCGGCTCGCTCTGCCAAGGTTGATTTGTCCCTTGGGGAGGAGTGCGGTACATTTAGGAAACCTAACGGGCGGCTACAGCCCCGGGGAATCTTTGTAAAGGCTTCGTAGTGAATCCCTGGCCATTCACCTCGGGAGTGAATAAGGGTCTTGCAAGCCCGGGCCAGAGAGGGAATCACGGCTTATGGGTAAAGTGCACAACCTCTGCAGAGTATTATGAAACTGATATATCAGTCGTGCTCACGGTTATGAGCGGCCAAGGGAGCTCCAGAGATTAGTGATACTTGATCAGAGATACTTTGGTACAGGTGGCAATGAGATTGATGGTTCTGATTATGATTATGGTATTGGTAAGTGGTATTCTTTCCGTTTGGAAAGGATACATTGGGCTAATAACTTGGGTTAATGTTAAAACCTGGCTTTCTACTAGTAAGTAATAACCTGACCAACTAAAAGCAACTGCTTGACTTATCCCCACATAAAGCTAGTCCACTTCAGCCAAACAGGATACTTGCTGAGTATGTTGATGTGTACTCACCCTTGCTCTACACACCAAACCCCCCCCAGGTTGTCAGCATTGCAACCACTGCTCAGGCGAAGATGAAGCTGTGGAAGGAGACTTCCAGGAGTTCCAAGACTACGACGAGTTCTAGGTGTGGGTTAGCGGCAACCCCCAGTCGGCTGCCTGTGAAGGCCGCGTCATCTACGTTTCTTTTCCGCACTTTGATTTATTGTAAGAACTATATGGACGTCTCAGACGTATGATGTAATCAACTATTTCCCTTATTACTACTATTTTGAGCACTGTGTGATGATGTCCATATTATGTAACTGCTGTGTACGTGAATAACTGATCCTGGCACGTACATGGTTCGCATTCGGTTTGCCTTCTAAAACCGGGTGTGACAGATATTCTTCATAACAAGGAAGCCATTGGCCGAATAGCCAAGTGGGCTTGCGAGCTGGGATCCCACGACATCGAGTTCCGACCTTGCACTGCCATCAAAACTCAAGCACTGGTTGATTTCGTATCAGAGTGGACAGAACAGCAAGTACCGGATAATCCAGAGACTGCAGAAGTATGGCAAATGTATTTTGATGGCTCGCTGAAACTGCATGGAGCGGGAGCAGGGATTCTCTTCACCGCACCAGGAGGCGAACACCTCAAGTACGCTCTCCAGCTGCTATTCCCGGCCTCCAACAATGCAGCCGAGTATGAAGCTCTGATCCATGGATTGAACATCGCCTTATTGTTGGGCGTCAAGAGATTGATGGTATACGGAGATTCTCTGGTAGTCATCAGCCAGATAAACAAGGAGTGGGATTGTTCAAGTGATTCAATGGGAAAATACTGCGCTGCCGTTCGAAAGCTGGAAGATAAATTCGAGGGTCTGGAATTTCATCATGTGGAAAGAGATCGGAACACAGCAGCTAATATATTGTCCAAGCTCGGATCCAGTCGAACTCAGGTCCCACCCGGAGTCTTCGTGCAAGAAATTCTGCAGCCGAGTATCTCAATGGATCAAACAGAAGAGTGCAACATCATAGATCAACCCGAGTCAGACTCTGACGACTGGAGAAGGCCGATCATTAAGTATATAAAGAATGAAGAAGAACCAGACGACAAGAACTCGGTAGAACGTATTGCCAGGCAGTCGGCTCACTATACACTCATTGGGGAAACATTATACAGAAGGGGTGCATCGGGCGTCCTCATGAAGTGCGTTCTCCCATCCACCGGGAAGCAACTTCTGGAGGAGGTCCATGCTGGGCAATGTGGAATACATGCAGCATCCAGAACACTAGTCGGGAAGGTTTTCAGGTCAGGATTCTATTGGCCGACAGCGAAGAACGATGCGGCCGAGTTAGTTCAGAGGTGCGAAGCTTGCCAATACTTGTCAAAGCAACAGCACATGCCCGCACAGCAACTACAGACCGTACCAGTAACCTGGCCTTTCGCATGCTGGGGACTGGATATGATTGGACCTTTCAAGAAAGCTCAAGGGGGATATACTCATGTATTGGTGGCGATTGACAAATTCACTAAATGGATAGAGTTCAAGCCCATTGCCTCTTTAACCTCTGCTAAAGCCGTGGAATTCATACAAGACATAATATTCAGATTCGGGATACCAAACAGCATCATCACTGATTTAGGATCCAACTTCACCAGTTCAGAATTCTTCGACTTCTGCGAGCAAAAGAGCATTCAGATCAAGTATGCATCTGTAGCACATCCAAGAGCCAACGGGCAGGTTGAGCGAGCCAACGGAATGATATTGGAGGCACTCAGGAAAAGGGTCTTCGATAAGAATGAAAAATTCGCAGGAAAATGGATAAGGGAATTGCCTTATGTTGTTTGGAGCCTAAGAACCCAACCTAGCCGAGCCCTGCATGGAAACACTCCTTTCTTCATGGTCTATGGGTCGGAGGCAGTGCTACCTGCTGATCTCAAGTTTGGGGCACCAAGGTTGATCTTCGAAAGCATAGCAGAAGCTGAGGCCACCAGGTTAGAGGATATTGATGTACTCGAGGAAGAACGGCTAAATGCAGTGATCCAATCAGCACGGTACCAGCAGACTCTAAGGCGCTATCACGATAAGGCTGTGCGACAACGATTCTTCTCAATAGGGGACCTCGTCCTCCGCCGAATTCTAACGGGGGAAGGACGGCACAAGTTATCACCCTTATGGGAAGGACCCTTTGTGGTGGCAGAAGTCACTCGGCCCGGATCGTATCGCCTCATTCAGATGGATGGCACAGAAGTTGGGAACTCCTGGAACATAGAACACCTCAGAAAGTTTTATCCCTAGCTGTATCTCAAAACTGCTGGGATGACGATGTACTCTGTAAAGTGGAAATATATCATCAATAAAAAAGAGGTTTCAGAGATACTCAGCTCATTTACGATTGACTTGCATTCTTACTTAACTCGGGGTGGCCACTATGCCCTGCTAACGGAGCAATCGACTTAAGTCGGCAACGACTTAAGGCGGTGTAACATGCTCACGCTTACTTAACTCGGGGTGGCCACTATGCCCTGCTAACGGAGCAATCGACTTAAGTCGGCAACGACTTAAGGCGGTGTAACATGCTCACGCTTACTTAACTCGGGGTGGCCACTATGCCCTGCTAACGGAGCAATCGACTTAAGTCGGCAACGACTTAAGGCGGTGTAACATGCTCACGCTTACTTAACTCGGGGTGGCCACTATGCCCTGCTAACGGAGCAATCGACTTAAGTCGGCAACGACTTAAGGCGGTGTAACATGCTCACGCTTACTTAACTCGGGGTGGCCACTATGCCCTGCTAACGGAGCAATCGACTTAAGTCGGCAATGACTTAAGGCGGTGTAACATGCTCACGCTTACTTAACTCGGGGTGGCCACTATGCCCTGCTAACGGAGCAATCAACTTAAGTCAGCGACGACTTAAGCCGGTGCAACGTGTTCGCGCCTATGTAACCCAGGGGATGACTTCTATATCCCGCAAACAAATTTCATAATCATCATGCGTCATTTCATTACCGCAAATTTATGAACTAATAAATTCTGATACAATAAGAGAGTAACTATGTCATTCGAATGATAAACTGATGTCCTCTAACAAATACTCGATCATGTTAACCGCGCGCTCGGAGCACGCACAATGTTTCTCTATTTAGCAATGTCTTTCTCAGGAGCGACCGACGAAGAAGGGCGACTCGAGGAATCAGGGGCAGCATTCACGTCAGCCCTTATGTCCTCAGGAACAACCACGCCGGGTCTCCTCATCAAGATTCGTCCTGCCCGAATAGCCTTGTCCATGGCTTTGTCGCGCTGGGCTTTGAGAGTAACAGCAGTTTCCTCGGCAACTTTAGCAGCCAGTCGAGCGGTCTCTAACTCCTGGGCAATGGATTTCTTGGAAGCTCGGAGTTCTTTGATGGTGGCATCCTTTGCTGATATCAACTGCTTGAGGCGAGTCACTTCATCTGTGGATTCCTGCAGCCTACAACGTTGATTGTCCAACTCCTCCATTGTGAAGCGGTGACTCCTCTCCAAGATGGTCAGCGAGTTACTAGAATCACGATACAATCTGTCAAGATTGTCACGAGAAGCAGCAAGGATACGCTTTTCTTCCTGCACAAATCAACCCCTTCAGAAACTAAGCAAGTGATAGGAACATAGCAAGGCAAGGCACAGTTTTGTAAGTTACCTTTTCAGAGTCGAGCCGAGCATGAAGAGAAGAACTCAGGGCATTGGCATCATCCAAGGCAGCGGAGACCTGATTTAGTTCAGTTTGGCTCTGAGAGTACTTCTCCTCGAAGTCAGCGCACCGTTGAGCCATTTCAGCCTGATCCCGGGAATGTTTTTCCTCAAGAGTTGCAATCTGCAGAGTCATTCCTAGCAAGAGGTAATCAAACAAAACGAGGTCAGAAGGTAAAACAGTCCACAACAAAGGCAAAGAGAAGAAAAAGGGCGCTAACCAGCATTTGTTGCCTCCAACTCGGATACACGACGTTGAAGCGACACTGGATTCCAACACGCAAGAGACGAAGCCACTTCTGGGACAGAAGCACCCTGCAATCTCAACTGGCTGGCCATCCCATCCACCAAAGCCTGATGAGAAGAACAGATGAGTATAATGGCAACAGTTCATGCAATGTAAAGATCAAGCTAAAATACAGCACAATACCTGGAGGTTGGAGAAGAACGAAGGTATTCCCAAATCAGGAGAGACCAGTTGATAAGCAGATGTAAGGCCACCACCCGGAGTAGCTTGCAACGAACCAGCAGAGATCAATTCAGTACCTTCAACAGAGCCCAACACTCGGCCAGCAAGGGCGCTACCTTCTAAAGTGACTCCCTGATCCAAATACTAGGCTACCACCATACAGCCAGAGTGTGGAGGAGATCCCGCATGAACGTCCATGGAAGTACAGGAAGGAGACCCTGCTTGGGCACCCTCGGGGGCTGGGTCATAGTTGGCGCTGCCCACTTGAGCCGGATCATCCCCGGCAGCACCCTCGGGGGCTGGGCAGTGGCTTATACTCTTCACCCGAGCTAAGTCATCCCCGGCGACATCCTCGGGGGCTGGGCATGTGTCAGCACCATTCTTGAGGTCCAAGCTCTCTGCAGTAACCACCTCTAAGGTTGATGGGCCCTCAACTACTTCCATAGGACCAGGACGATCCAAGTCAGTCTCCCGACCCTCGAGATCGCGCTCTAAGGTCGACGAGGCACGGGATGACCTCAACCCAGCATCAGGCACGGCAGCACAAGCCTCTGTTGCATCATCATCCACTGGCTCGGATAACAAGTCTTCTGGGACCATATCCTCAAGAGTTTGATCAAAATTGGCCAGGGACAGTTCCTGCAGACCAATGAGGGCAGATAAAGCAGGAGAAGGAACTCCACTACTTTCACCGCTGGCGATGAACTGCCGACTGTTTTTCCGAGTCAAAGGAGCTTCATTCTCTTCCTCCTCATCTTCCACAGTGACAACACAAGCAGCACCCCCATTGGGATCAGCAACAGATAAGGCACCTACATTGGGATCAGTAGCAGTTTGGGTACACCCATTGGGGTCAGCGTCAGTAGGTCCAGTCGCAGGCACTTCTTCAGCGGCAGGAACTAAGGTACCAACGTCTTCATCAAAACTGGATACTCGTCGGAGGCGTCTTCTCTTCTTCTTTTGCTCATCAGCAGAAGGCTCAGGCTGATTGGTTCGGCTAGGGCGCCTCGGGCGAGTACTGACAGGTTTCTGAACATCCAAAGTTGTATCAACCTCTGGAAGGGGCACAACTGCCAAAGTACCAGCAGGAGCAGCGTCAGAAGAATCCTCAGCTAGCAGATCAAGCATGGCATTTATATCTGCATCACTAGGGTTCAGGGGCACCTCAAAATGGACTTGCCGTTCGTCATCAGGAATCTCCCCAAGCGAAGCAACCAAAGCACTGACTTCTTCAGCAGAGGGTCGCACTCTAAGGCCCAAATTTCCATCAGTCACAGGTGGATTTGACACGAAAAGGGTGAAGGCTTTGGGAGGAGGCAGGTTCCAGGCCGAGTAAGCCACCGGAGCACCAACATTTGACACCTTACCCCTGAGGATCATTTCAAGACGGCTTACCAAGTCTGCAGAAGGAATTCTCCTGTTGGTAACCCGAGTTGAGTCAGCTAGCCCCCGATACAGATAAGCTGGGTAGGCCCTGTCTTTCAGTGGTTGAATGTTCTTGAAAACAAAGTCAGTGACCACAGCTTCAGCAGTTAGACCTCTCTCTTTCAGCAGTCCAACTTCAGCTAGCAACACACCCGCCTCAGCTACCTCCTCATCTGTGGGAGACTCGGTCCAGCTTGGAGTGCGAACGTCTGGCTGTCTTCCCGACCGGGAGGGGAGAGAATTTCCATAATTGTCAACTATAAACCACTCTAGACGCCACCCCTTGATACTGTCCTTAAGGGGAATCTCAAGGTACTCAGTCTTCCGCCCGCGGCGCATCTCCAAACTGGCACCTCCGACCAACTGATGTTGTCCTCCGGCCATCCCAGTGCGACAATGATACAGGTATTTCCATAAGCCGAAATGCGGCAGCACGCCAAGAAAGGCTTCGCACAAGTGAACGAAGATGGAGATTTGCAGAATTGAGTTAGGGTTCAGATGGGTCAGGTTAATGTGGTAGAAATCAATAAGGCCTCGGAAAAAGGGAGAGATGGGAAGGCCAAGGCCGCGGAGAAGAAAAGGGGCATAAACTACAGACTCATGGGTATCCTCTGTCGGAACAGTGGTCCTGTGGCAAATCCGCCAGGAACAGAGTTCCCGCGGAGGAAGAACCCCGATGGATACGAGGTGAAGAAGTTCAACTTCAGAGATTATGGACATATGGTTACCTGCGAAAGGCAACTAGCTGTTGGGGTCGATTGGAGGGATCACCGCAGCAGACGAACTCGCGGCTTTCCTCTTGGGTGCCATATCGATTCTACTAGCAGGCAGAGTGGAGGCGAGCAGCAGAGAGTATTCGGATGCAGGAATGCAAGAACTAGGGCACGGAAAGCAAAGGCGGCTAAAAGCGCAGCTCTTATGGGATATTCTCGAGCCAGATACCGTTTCAAAAAGTGCCCAGTCATCACCCGGCGGTTATTTCCAAAACCAGCGTGCCACGTGGTCACCCCGGTAGTTATCCCCATAACACCGATGCGCCACCTCATCACTCGGCCATCATCCTCAAAGTGGCTCGGGCGGCCTCCAGTCACTCGGCGTTACCTCTAAAACGCTGATTTCGTATTCAGTCGCTCGGCATTACTTCTAAAATGCCGATGTCGACCTCCAGTCACTCGGCGTTGCCTCTAAAACGCTGATACAATGTTCAGTTGCTCGGCATTACTTCTACAAGCGCCAACGTCACCTACAAAGTTACTCGGCAACCATTTCCGAAAACATCAGTTCAATGCCCGAGTATTTCATTTACTTTTTCAAAGGAATTAGACTCACAAGTAAGCAGGGCAGTCATCAAAAGAGAAGTCAAATGTCATTCTTTCATTCAAAGGGAAGTTAATAAACTTACAAATCAACTCTTCGCGAGTTGATACTTCCCTACTCTTACTACATTACATTACTACTATTACTACACTACGCTATACTACTCTACATTACTACTACATTATTCTAACTATACTACACTATACTAATATCTAAGAAGACCAGTGGCGTCTAGCCACTGGCCCTGCCCCTGCTGCTGCCGCCGTCACCGTCCCTGCCGCCGTCGCCGCTGCCCCTACCGCTGCCGCTACCGTCGCCGTCGCCACCGTCGTCGTCGTCGCCGCCGTCGTCGTCGTCGTCCTCGTCCTCGCCGCCGCCGTCCGAGTCCTCCTCATCCGAGGAGTACTCCGACTCATCCGAGCCCTCGAGCCCGGAGCGCTCGACGGCCCGGATGTATGTCCAGACTTCCGCGGCTATCCCCTGGGAGTCGTCCGAGTCATCGGACGATGCCGGGGGAGAGACGGGAGCCGGAGATCCCTCGGACTCGGAGGAGAACTCCTCCTCCGAGTATTCCGAGTCACCGAAATCCTCCAATGGAGGAGTCGGTTCGCGTTTGCGCTTGTTACTCTTGCCCATGGCAGAAGCAGACAGGGAGAGAAGAGAAGGGAGCAGTAAAGAACAGCGAGGAGATGTGAAAAAACCAGAAGAGGCAACGACGTTATTTATAGAGGGAGAAGGCAACCGCTCACCTCCAACCGCGGTCACTGAACAGTCGCAAAGCATTCAATAGGCACTTCCACCCGTCTGAAGACACGTCAGGCGGCTGACGCCGTTTCATGCAACACTACACCCATTGGGACTCCAGTCAACAGCGCGGAGGATATGATTACACTCGTCGTCCCATCACATTACTACTCAGAAGCAGCCGGCTAAAACACTCAGCGTACCAAGCCATCCCTTGCCCACACCCATTGGGGGGGACGCCCAGGAATTATCAGTATAATTTTCAAAACGGTCACATCTGTGCAGGGCACGCAGTGAATACCTCAAGACAAAAATGAGAAATGGGTAAGGATCAGAGGAAAGCCAAATATAGCCAGCGAAGTACAAGATATGGCCGACAGAAGCGACGTGAAGACTAGACAGAGAACGTCCATCAGATGTCCAATCAGTCGCAGGGCAAATAAATTGCGCTACTCAGTAAGATATGGACGGATTGCGAACTCGGCTGCTAAAGACAAAATGTACGCTGACCTCTGCAGCAAAATATTGATGACATAATGCTGACCTCTAAAGCATAATGCAAATAGCTTCATGCCGATTTCTACAAGCGAAAGGGATAATTTTCAGCAAAGAGGCACAAAAGGAAGACCTTCGAATGGATTATCCTTAAAAATCCATTTGAAGGTCGGGGGCTACACCCATTGGGTGCACCTTCGGTGCACCCCATGGATTATCATTCCAAGCTGAGATAGTGCCGACTTCTAAGGCGTGGGGCAAGATTAAAAGGCCAGCCCTCAACCAAAATGCAGGAGCACAAATGGAGATAATTTCTAGGGAAGACCTTCGAGTGGATTATTTTCTAAAAATCTACTCGAAGCTCGGGGGCTACACCCATTGGGTGCACCTTCGGTGCACCCAATGAAGTTCAGAATCCTACAAATTGGAATGCCGACCTCTAAGGCACAAACACGAAACTAAGCTTCGGTCAACGAGTGATCGGAGCAGGAGAAAACAACGGGAAGTCATTTTTCTTCAAATCACCTGCAAGCTGGACCTGGGATCTTTGGGCTGATTATCTCTAAATTAACCCAAAGATCGGGGGCTTGTGGGGGACAGATATCCCCCGGGTCCACTAAAAGAGTAAAAGACCTCACGAAAGGCCCAAGGGCCTAATAAATCGTAAGGTCATTCTTTCGTGGGCCTGGGGAGAAGCAATCAGCAAAGCGGAGCAACATGAGGCCGGATTGGTGCAAACCCGGACGGTCCACAACGTCGAGCGAGTGACTGCAACAGAGACCCGACTTTCCCGCGCTGAAGCCCCCTTGCAACGGAGCCATGCGAGGATAAGTCGGCGAGGGTTACGTAGGGATAAACTCAAGAGGTTCACTATCTTTTAGCTACTTGTTGTTATCATATCCACGTGTACTGCCCCACGGTCGGGTATATAAGGCCTAGGGGGCACCCCTTCAGATCGACCTATCTTACTTAGCCACCCACATCAACTCTCTGTGTCCTCAATCCAGAGAGCCCTCTTGTAACCACGCTCACCAAACATACTCACCAGGACGTAGGGTGTTACGCATCTCTAAGCGGCCCGAACCTGTAAATCTTGTCCACTGTCCCTCGTGCGATCGGCACGAACCATTTTGCTACAGTCGTCGACACCGTCCTACTCCTAAAAACACCTTGAGGGGCAACCCCGGGTGTGCGGTCGGACCCAAAACACTGACACCCTCCTCTCCCTCTCTCCGCACGCGCCGCTCGTCGCCCACTGCTCTCCCACATAGGGTTACCCTTCACCCCACATCCTATTGTTCGATCTGATCTCGTCACGTCCAACAACAATGGAAACAATTCGTACTAGCTGTGATGGGGCCCGATCGACACCAGCAGCCGGTGGATGGGATCGCTGCCCCGCTCTCGCCGTCGTTGCCCCATTGGTGGAGGCCCGGTCAGCACCTGCAACCGGCAGATGGGATCGCCGCCCGCCCCTCGCTGTCGTTGCCCCATCTGTGGAGCACCTCGTGGCTGGGGTTGTGCTGCCCATGGCAACCAACCAGCTCACCTTTTTTTTCCATGGCGAGTTACATTCCAGGCAGATGGACTCGCACAGTGTTGGTTCTCTTTGTCTCCCCTAAAATGGCCCCCTCCTCTTCTACCCTCTATAGATGTGAACTTGTTTTCTCTGCTTGTAGTCAATTCAATTCGCAAGATTGATGAGAGCTATTGGTTTCGTCCGTAGGTCCAAGCCGTGCTTTTGCTGCTTGGAGGGAGGGAGCTGAGCAGGCTGGGTGGAGCATCGTCCTCTACACCTTATAGTAAGGTTAGTGTAATTGATGTTGAATCTTATGTATAATGCCCATTTCATCAATCTGATTACACTGCATGGTAATGATACATGAAACATATTGTGCTTTCTATTTTTTATTAAATAAAGGACTGCACTATCATTTGTAGCATGATTTAATTAACATATTGTCCTATGATTCACAACTTTTGTAGCATGATTTATTCATACAGTTCATTTTTTTCTTGTTCAGTAGTCAGCACGTTGGTCTAAAATTCCAGTTTCAGTAAAGTTGCATTGCCTCATTTATTTGATCTCTACATCAATACTTCGCTGATTTACATATCACCATGATATAACTTGAATTTTAAACATCTTAACAGGTATATGCATGTGCATAATGTTAGAATACTTGTTGACCTGAAATTGAAACTAAATACTTGCAGCAGTTGTTCTGTTCGCCTTATCACTAGGAAAGCAGTACACTGGATGGGAGCATGTTTCTGATCGACAGCTAATTATTTGGCTTCAGTTGAGTATTACGATTATTTACAGTACCGGATGGAAATACTAGATGGGAATGGATGTTTCTAACAGTCCGTTAACCCTCCTCTTCGGTTCAAGATTGTGATGATTTGTAGTACTGAATTGTTAGCAACCTATTTGATAATACACAGTTAAATGTGAAACTTCTACCGTTATTGCCAAATTTTTGTTTTTTTAATTTAATCATATGCTTCTGTATCATAAGTTTTTTCCACTATATAGATTGCTCTTATCAGTTGCTTAATCTTGTGCTTCCGAATCATTGACACTAGCCTGTTATGATACTCCCTAAGTGTAAGTGAAGATATACGGTCTCTACCCTCTTTAAATACTGCCAAGACATGCGCATTTCTCACTGATTCACCAGCATTTGCAGGAAATGATTGACCAGAAAGAACCATCATGCTTGCTGCTGCAAGTTTGTGGCCTCCAATCCCTCCTTTATGTTCTTGGCTGGTACCATTGCTGGTCAGACAAGATAATTCATTCTTCACACATGGTTCATTTAGCTGTGAGAGATTTTCTGATTTTATCTGTTCTGTCAAAGGACACAGATTATTTGCCTCCAGACTTATTTTCTGACCTTGTGTTGGGTTGTAGCAAGGTAAATATCGATGAGAATTGCCTTCTAATTTTTTTGTCAAACATTCCCCTCCAAATTAGGGGGGTTTAATCTTAAGTGGCGTCATTTCATCATCCAGTCATCATTTTCCATGGCTTAATTATACCAGAGCTTGGCTAGCAGCAACTGTTTCATTTAGTTGTTTCACTCCAAGCTGTTCCATGTCATCTGTTCCAACATGGTGTACATGACATATTTTTCCATGGCTAGCAACAACTATTTTAGTCAGTTGTTTCTCTGAAACAACTCATTATCCAGGGAGTTTCACTAAAACATTGAAAACTAAAACAAATGATTATGCGTGTAGAGCTTCACTAATGTTATCTATTCATCACTAATGCATCCGGGACATACATTATACATGAAAATGGACATTAATTTTACCTTAATGTTTTTACACACGATTTAGCCTTTTCATGAATATAATCTTCATTTTTTCCTTGCAGACAGCGAGTGTGGAGTAATCTATAGTTTATTTTCTGGTATACTGGTTCCATTGAAGAAAGATCCCCGTGCTCCATTTCACCATATCCAGATGCCATCTTCCAACAATAGCAATATGGTTATGCAGGTAAAAGGGAAATTATACATGTCTTTGGTGCTTCTAGCCTCCTTTCAATATTTTATTTGATGGTAATAAATTTGTCAGATACAGAAGTTGGATCACCAATGGAATGGTATAACCACCCGATCTCTTTAGGATATGACGACCAAAATATTTTCTGTCTGGTTAGTATATACAATACAAAAGCCTTCATACTTAATTGGTGCCCTTTACAGTCATGTGCTCTAACATGTTCATTCCTTTCTGGTTGTTTTCTGACTAAAGGCATGCAATTTGTATGCTATGTAGCTGTAAACAACACACATATGCATCTTATCTACATCCCTTATCCAAAATCCACATAATTCTTCTGAAGTAATATCAACTAGACTCTTGGCATCCAACCTTTCCATTACCAGAAATCTCCCTGATAAATAACTTCATTCTTTACATTCTTGGAATCATTTGAGACATCTATTGTCGCATGCCCATATCCTACCATATGGAGTAGACGCAATCAAGGAAGCTGCAGTTGCATGGAGGTAACTCAATACAACACTTGCATACAATGATTCAATTTTTTCTGTTTGTGCTCCCACCTGTCAAGCAACGACATACATGAATTATGGTTATCCACCATACCTGCAACATTGAATGATGAAAAGAACATTGAACAAATAACACATTGCGATCCCTGGACTTCACATTAGCTGAATGACAGCAACACCACCAGCAAGCTTCGCTATCCTCTCATTGAGCTTTTCCTTTTTGTATTCTTGTTCTGCAGCCTGCAAATTAGGTTCATAAAAACAGAGCTTCAGACTTTCACCTGAGCAGTAAAGTCAAGTGAGCAAATAGAACAGGAAAAGGTCAGACCTCAATGAGATTTTTAATCTGTGCAACCCTCTTAGTAACTTCTTCCTGGGTGCTGCCATCACCAACAATTGTTGTCGACCCTTTCGTAAGGACAACCTTTGCAGCTGTTCCAAGAACTGATTTGTCGGCCTTGTCAAGTGACAGCCCAACTTCATCTCTGATTACAGTTGCTGCAGAAACAAAGTATGTTTATGGATAAGGTGCATACATGATCAAAATGAAGCTTTAGAATGGAAGTTTAGCTGACCTCCAGTAAGGATGGCAATATCATCCAAGTACTGAGTCTTGCGCTCTCCAAAACCAGGGGCTTTGATGGCAGCGATCTTCAGTGATCCTCTGAGCTTGTTGACGACAAGGGTAGCAAGAGCCTCCTGCTCAATATCCTCTGCAATTATCAGGATTGGGTATGCACCTCTGATGGCTTCTTCCAAAACGTTGATAAGATCCCTTGCATTGGTGATTTTATTATCAACCAAAAGCAGCTGAACAATGAAGATGAAAGACAATAGCATTAATAGTCTGAAACAGGAAAGCAACTGTTGTTTGCCTAGGAACTGTCTTACCCCCACCCCCCAATAGGTTAGAGTTTTTTCTTTTGAAACAGGAAAGCAATGTGAAAGCCATATAACGAATCGGCAGTAATAGATATGTTTGTGTTTGCTGATTTAAATATTCTGTTCTCACACAGGCAGCTCAAAAAGACAGAAGAGGTAAGCAGCTTCAAGATGAGGCCTAAGTATCGTGAAGAACGGATCAAAAGACTGGAGCAGGTTCTTTCAAGGAAGTTACCTGTTGAATCATATCTTTTACAAGAGAAGGAAAACCTTGTAAAGGAATTAGAAGTCTAACGGGGTCAATTAGATCGTAATCCAAAAATTACAAAAATTGTAATGGAGAATCTACAATTAAAGGAAGAGCTACCAAGGTTAGTATTACTATCTATATTATGGTGTTCTTTAAATGTTTATGGATTCATCTTTTCTTGTTTGATTGTTGGCAAAGAATAACTGATTTTTGAATAGATCATTGTCTGAAATAGCTATTTCCAGAATTCCAGTTATTTTTATTGTTTTGTTAACACTTTGTTCAATATTTTGTTATGTGATTACAACTCATTTTTTTTGTATGTGTCTGATGGCAAGGAGTAACTGATTTCACTCCCGAAGACATGTGTCCTACAGGCACTCAACTCTTTTAAATGTATGTCGATAATCCTTCATCAGGGTCTCATGAGACTGGTCTCCATCAAGAGGTATATACATCTGGCATAGTGACACATCCATTTCCTACTTCGATGCTAAAAACATGTGTGTTTTTTAGCTGGGCTTGCTGATTGACTTGGGGAATGACCATGATGTTTTGGGGGAAGCTTTAGAAAACACAGAAACTTACACATCTTATGTACCTGCATCAGATCTTTTGAGCATAGACCAACTTCTTGAAATGGTATGGGAAATCTACTATTCCTTTCTTTTCCTTTGTTTATCTGTCCTAAGGTACCACCATGTTGAGATGACCTTGCACCACAAGGTGTGTTCACTTGGCAATGATAATTTTATTATTATATTCGTGTCATTTATTTCAAGTTGGTGCAAATACTAAACATACATAATTTCGATTGGTTTTTTACCTTCATGGCTTCATTATTATTCAGAGTTATGCTTCCATCAGTAACCAAATCAATCACCACTTGCAGACAAACTTCGTCCCAATTATCGTTATTGGCTTATCTGTGTGAAGGTAGCCCACTATTTATAATTTAATTTCCTAAACATCATTTCGTAGCCTATTTTGCTTCATGGAAAATATTGGCATGAATTCTTCTCCTTGCGTAACAAGGACAAGTTACCAAAAGGAAACAATAGCCTAGATTTTTCTATATCATAACAATTTAAGGGCCTTCATGTTTCGTTAGTATCATCGCCATTTTTATGCTTGTCTACTAATTCTCCCTTTTTAGGTTTATATGATCAATTCAATTTTATTGTTTTTAGTGTGCAACATGAACGCCATGTCCAATTTAGTAAGCATATGTCTATTAATTATTTACGATGTGTTGGTTTCTTTTTATTCAGAATTTTGCAAGCAGTCAACTACAAGTCGGTAGTCAACTACAAGTCGGTGCCTGCTCACCGCCTTACATGCTGGACAATAGATAGAGAGGAAATTACTATGAACATAGATACATGTAGGTCACCGTCCCTCGGAGATTGCTCCCTCCTGAGACTGTCCCCTCCATCTTGCGCACCTCGCAGACGGGCAACCTCATGCTGTGGGCCGGCGCGTTCGGCGGTGACCCCAGTTTCGCTTCAACAACATCCTAGATGGCTCGCGAATGCCGTCCTCCATTTTATAACAGTATAACACAAATTTTGTACATAAGTTATCATGATATAAATATTTCCGTTGCAACGCACGGGCATTCACCTAGTAGTCTAATAATTTCTTCGTTTGCAATAGCCAGCATACCCAAGGCCTGCAACGTGGTATTTAAAAAACTCGGCATGAGAGAAAAATACCATTCTCTCCGTATTAAATTAAGAGACCGAAACATGGTCGGAGCCGAGAAAATCTCCGAACTCTACCCCATCACTAATGGGTCGGGTCGATCAATTGCCCCCCATCACTAATGTCTTTATTTATTTTGTCAACAAAATATTTCTATGGAAGTATGAACTGTATTTGAGTGTTTATTTGGAGTTCAAAACATTGCGCAATTTACGTTACAGGCTTAGAATAAGCAAGCTCATAGTCAGGCAAGTTGTATTCGTTGATTGACGTTAGAGTGTTTATTTGGAGTTCAAAACATTGCGCAATTTACTTTACAGGCTTAGAATAAGCAAGCTCATAGTCAGGCAAGTTGTATTCGTTGATTGACGTTATGCCTAGTACGGCAGACCGCCCCCAAACGCATACTACCTTGTCAAACCTGCAATTCTGCACCCCGTCTTATCATCACCCTGCTTTCATACAGCGACATGAATTGAGGGAAGAACGGAGGAATGGCTCCCAGGAGAACGATCATACAATTATTTTTTTTGTAGGGAGTGTTAAGGTGGTTCTGTGCTCTGGGAAAATCTGGTCCTGCTCCGCCCTCAACGAGAGAACGACCACCTGATCTGGGGACGGGCACGAAGTTTGCTGTGACTTGCAAACTACATCAATGCTTTAACTAAAACAGATTATTAACATTTCTCACACTTCAAACATGAAATCGAACATAGTTTATGATGTTTAGAGGAAATGCCAAATTTGAACAAAAACATCATGTATCTGGCAACCAGTTTTTTCGAGCTCCTTCCCTAGCCTCTTCTCGCATCCTTGTCAACTCATCAACCAAGTGCTTGTACTGAGCTTCAATAAAAACAAGCTCCCCGTTCATCACATCCTGGTTATCAGTTGAAGTTGATGAACCACAGCTGGCCAACTCCAAGAAAGGTGATGCTTGATCTATATGGAAAATCGACCTCGATCCATTATCTAAAACATGGCTGCAATCTAATGTGCTGATTCCGTCTTTGTACCCACCACAGTCCATAGTGCCATAATCCTCGGCCCCATAGTCACTCACACTTTTGGAACTCTCAGCAAGCTGTACAGAAATGACTGAACCTTCAGAACCTTGTGATCCTCCTAGGTTGGTTGCACTTGAGACAGAGTCAAGGCAACTAGTTGATGCATTCACATCTTTTGGGCGCATCACACCATCAATTAATGCATAATCAGGTACCAACTTTGAGATGTTCTGATGGGAATTGACTGCAAGTTCACTTTCAGATCGCCTATACGAGTTCGCTGCTGCATCATTTACAGGTCTCCAACCTGGAATAAGATTCACTATCAAAAGGTCAATAAAATCAGCAATGAACGTAACGTCGCAGTCCGCTAACTCCAATTGTTCAACCATTTCAGCAGCTACAGACATAGCTGTATCAGAGTCCAAGTAAAAGAGGAAATGGATATTTCTTGCATGACCTGGAATCAGAAAGGCATTAGCTGTTAAGGCACCAACAATATGCAAAAACTGAGCTTCAAAGAAATGTATCCAAGTAAGGCATACCAGAGAAATCAGCAATTCGCAAAACCAGTGACACGGAGTTGTTATCAAGTTTCTCGCCCTTTAGCTTTAGCTCTGTATTTTTGTTGGTTCTTGTGAACTCCAAAACTGGTGTATGTGGAGCAACAGATCCATTTTCCTTGCCTGAATCAGTATGGCTAGATTCCAAAGTGTCAACATCCATATGCAAAGACGCCAGAGAGATATCTACTGTTTTTTTAGGTGCTGGAGATATAAACTTAGTGACAGCAGGTTCATGTGTATTGTCAGGACAAAGAAATGTGTCTTGCAGAAGTTCTTTGGCAGACGACCTCTCAGAAGCAGGAACTAAACATTTCTCAATAAACTGCTTTACTTGAAGATCAGAAATTCTAGCCAATGCAGCAGGTTTAACACCCTACAGATATTAGGTGGTAGTTTAGATAAAATAGTGTTGCAATTCTACAAATAAGTGAAGGAGCACTTACTGTGGATACTTTCTTAAAAATCTGAGCTGGATTCGTACATTCACTGTATGGATATTCAAGAGTAAAGATCTCCAACAAACACATTCCAAATGAGTAAATATCAACACGCTCATCATAATTTTCATCATAAAGTTCAGGTGCCATGAATTCTGGGGTACCTGCAGAATGTAAGACAAATGTCCCACATGATAGAAGTGTATCTCATAAATCAGAAAGCAAACATGAACAGATGAGAAGAAGTTTAACATTGTCAAACAATAATAAATAATCAATCTCAAAACGATGATTAATAATGTCATAAATACATCAAGAGCAACAGAGAAAACACAAGACCACTAGTCACATGCATATACAATGATTCTATTCATTCACCCACACAATAAAGCTCTATTTTAATAAGAAAAAGTAGCAGTTTTCCATGACAGAACTTCAACACTACAGCATGGTAGTCCTAGTCTGGTATGACACGGTGCAAATAAGGTACCACAGAGAAAGTAATCCAAGGTGACATGTATGAATAGGAATAGGGATAAGTTCCACTTTTTTTGTGCATGTGCATGTGGAGAGGGGGTCTAAAAAATGGCATGACGCAATATCTAAAACCTAGCTCAGGAAACACCATTGGGTACCAAGGTTGCATTCTCAGCAGGGAAGTTTGGTCAAGGATTCTGCTACCGCTAGGCCTATCCAGCTTGGCTGCTCGTCAGGAGATTGACGCTTTACTCTGGTGGATTCAGACAAGAAAACAGGTTCAGTGTTAGATCAGAAAAGGATTTGATTCCTTGGTTATGCTTGCCAGTTGGTCGCTCTGGAAAGAAAGGAATGCTCGGACATTTTAGAAAGTGAACTGCTCACATCAGCAATCACACAGCAGATAATCCAGGAAGCAGTGGTTTGATGCAGGTGGGGTACAGCGTACAGGCACCTTCAGTAGCTAATGAGTCTTTTGTAATAACAAGTTTCACTAGCCTGTGTTTTTAGTTTTTTTTTTCTTCTGCCACCTTTTGGCTGGCGCCTGCTGATGAAAACCTTTGGTTGCCATCAAGGGTTTCAGCCTTTGTAATCGTTTTTTATTCCCTTAGGTATGGTTGCGGAAAAAAAAACTTGTGGATATATAAAGCAAGCTGATTTCAATGAGGCATAGGTCATTTAGGAACAATGCTTATGCATGCAACAGATGTCAGTGAGTTAGGCCAGTAAGTGGCTAATTGGCTCTGCACATAAATAAGACTGACAGCTACGAGGGGGGGGGTATCCAGTGCCGTAGGCTTCCCGTACTGTGCGGGGTCTGGGCAAGGCTATCTTTAAGTGCCAAGCCTTCCCCGCATAATATGCAGAGGCTGGGGCTCGAACCCAGGACCTTCCGGTTACAGACGGTAGGCTCTACCGCTGCACCAAGCCCGCCCTTCCGGTTACTGACAGCTACTGGGACAGCAAATTCTGTGCAACCACGGTCCACAATATCCTTCGTAGCTCAGATCCAATCAAGAATAACTAGGGAATAAATAAATCTCAATTCTCCTTCCAAATAATCAGTATCAATGAAATGGTCACCTAGATTATCTCTCGACTGCGAAAGGGCCTCTAGCCGAAATGGCTAGGTGGTCTGAGTAGCACTCCTTAGGTCCTGGGTTCGATTGGGGGGGGGGGGGGGGGGGGCGTATCCAGTGTCGTAGGCTTACCGTATTGTGCGGGGTCTGGGCAAGGGTATCTTTAAGCGCCAAGCCTTCCCCGCATAATATGCAGAGGCTGGGGCTCGAACCCGTGACCTTCCGGTTACAGACGATAGGCTCTACCGCTGCACCAGGCCCGCCCTTCCGGTTACTGACAGCTACTGGGACAGCAAATTCTGTGCAACCACGGTCCACAATATCCTTCGTAGCTCAGATCCAATCAAGAATAACTAGGGAATAAATAAATCTCAATTCTCCTTTCAAATAATCAGTATCAATGAAATGGTCACCTAGATTATCTCTCGACTGCGAAAGGGCCTCTAGCCGAAATGGCTAGGTGGTCTGAGTAGCACTCCTTAGGTCCTGGGTTCGACTCTCCGTGGGAGCGAATTTCAGGCTGTGGTTAAAAAAAAATCCCCTTATCTGTCCCACGCCAAAGCACAGGTCTAAGGGGCTTCGGAGCCACTGTGTATGGGTGGGATAGGGGTTCAAGATTTTTCTCGACTTGTGTGAGAAGGTCTTCTTCTTAAAAAAAATCCCGGGGGCTGTCTTACCCCCTGTAGGTCGAGTTTTTTTATCTCTCGACTGAAGGACATTAGATAACAAGAGATTTATTGATAGTAAATTGAGAATCTGAAGCCATAAAATGACAAGATCATTACCAATAACACTCCTCACCCTAGGTGTTTGCATTACTGTAGCTAGTCCAAGATCTCCAATCTTAACTTCTCCATGGTTTCCATTAACAAAAATATTATCACACTTCAAGTCTCTATGGATAATCGGAGGTTGGTGGCTATGCAGGTAATCCAATCCATGAAGAATCTGCCTTGCCCAATTCTTTATTGCCTTCAAGTTAACACGTGGATGTTTCTGACGGTAACTAGAAACACACAAAGGTCCGAGTGTCATTACTCAATAAGAATGGAAGCAATAATATAGACTGGTTACTAGTACTGGTTACTTACTGCCTGAGGCTTCCAGACGTGAACAACTCTGTGATGACATTAATTTTCTTACTCTGGTCATCAATCCATGAATAATAAAACTTCATAACATTTTCATGCTTGAGTGACTTCAGAAGATGAACTTCTGTGTAGAGCCTATCAAGATTATCTGGACACTGCATCACCTCATCTATGTTGATTTGATTCCAGGCGACCTCAATGCCTTCGACCTCATCAAATGCCTTATAACTATATAAATTTAATGAAGAAAAAAAATTAGACATACCAAACTTAATATATTCTAACGAGTTGAAGACAATTCAGAAAAAACATAAAAAACCATGTGCCATTATGATTGTGTACCGAATTTCTAATAAGCATATCCCTTCTGAATTGCAGTAGATCACTACCATGTTTGGCATGCAACAGTAATGCCTTTCTCCTGATGTGAAAGAGAGGTGGGGAATATATCTTAAACAACGGTTATTACTGTCAACCGCCAAAATGCCAGACGAACCAATCAGCTCAACAGCCCGACACTCCCACTCTAGCAAAACATATCTACTTTTAAAGAAGTTGGTCACAGGCTCACAGCTCTTGACATCAGCCTATGACTAGTTAAAACGTGCACCTTGTGTTCAGCCACATCTTGCATGTTTCCAAGATCTTTTCACCCAATATATTTTCAATTAGACAAGATGCCGAGGGGTAGAGGGAATAATTGCGAGCAAAAGAATCTATTTAACAAGGAAATGTTAAGTGGACAAAGAGGACGCTGAGGAGCAGAGGGCATACACAGTCTTGAAAGCTCCTCTCCCCAGAATCAAATTATACTGCACCAAGGAAAGAGAATCAGATCAATACAACTGGCAGAGTCATGTCGTTTCTTGTGTCATTTTGCATGACATGTTTTCAATCATTTTTTAGGATAATCTTGTCTTAATCAGAAACACGTCAACCAATAGACTACATACCAATAAACATCAGGAGACAGATACATTTTCACTGAATTGATGTATGCATGCGTTGTTTTTTCAGTAAATCGATTAACAGAGTGGTGCGGCATATCATTAAAGCTTAACATAATACCATGGAGATGTCAAATCACAATATCACATTCACATCGAACAAACCTAAAATTTATCATAAATCCATGACAGGATAAATCCAGATAGGGATGACAAGGAACTTACGCGCATGTATCGCCCGGTTGGATCTACTTCCGCGTATTCAGCATCGACCACATCGTTGTGGGTCCCACAACCAAACACCTCCATTCCGGATCGGCCCCGACAAGCAAATGACTCTACGAGCGAGAGGGGGGGAGGGGGAGAGAGAGAGAGAGAGAGAGAGAGGAAGCAAAGAGGAATGGAGATCGCCGAAGATGTCGGTGGTCCGCCCGCGGCTCCTACGCACTGTGCGCGGCAGCAGGGTATGATGGTGCGGCGGGTGCCGGGGGTTCAGTGAAGGGCTCGGAGAACGGGGCGTAAGACGGCCGCATGCGGAGGCAGCGTCGGCTGCGCAGCGACGACGTCGGATTGGCCCGTCCCGCGACGCCCATGGCCCGGCACCCGGCGGAGGATACGCGGCAGACGCAGCACCTCATTCTCCATCGATCGGCGTCCTCTCGGCGGCGTATGCGGAACCCATGGGAGGAAAATTCCTCGCGGCGAACATGGACGGATCGGAATCAGGTGAGGCCAGGCTGGGCTAGGCTAGGGTTACGACGGATTGGCGGTGCGGAGCGGAAGTCGGCACGTGGAGGAGGGGGAGGTGGTAGGCGACGGTGAATAAGCGGTAGGTAGGTGGTGGGGAGGGAAAGGTGGGATAGGGAGAACCGGAGAAGACAGAAGAGATACTAGTAGTTGGGCGTTCGGAATCAGGGGCGAAGACAGGATCCGAAGATAGAGGGGGCAGACTTAGCCTCCAAGCGACCAAACCAGTAAGAACACAATATAAAAATAGCAAGAGAACCAATCACAATGTATATATTGATATATAATCTTCATTAAAAACAGTATAATAAAACAACATCTATTTTGTCAAACAAAATAAAATTACATCTCAGTTATTTTGAATTTAGCTCTACGTGTATTAGCTAGATCATAGCCCTTGATAATATCATCAGAACAAATCATTGCCGCTAATTCCCTTTCAATATAAACGACCAGATAATCTCGTAAATAGGCATCTCCCATTTTGCTTCGAAGACGTGTCTTCACAAATTTCATAGCTGAAAAGGCTCTCTCTGTAGTCGCAGTTGACACAGGGAGAGTTAAGAGTAATCTCAATAATTTATCTACCATCGGATAAGAAGAATCTTTACCCAGCTTAACTAATCCACTTGTTAAATCAGCCAAAGATGATAAACCCTTCAGTTCTGGATGGTTGCAAACATCAAGTTGAAAATGTGGCAATTGACACTCTAATTAAGTAGATGCAAAATTACATAATAACAATGCCTCAAATAAACATAATTGACGACTGGTAATTATCTAATTCATTCTTTTACCTAGGCACCTAGCTAGCTTCTCAAAAATCAAAATCAAGACTAGACAAACCTGAGTGCCGGTTGTCCCCTGCGGCCCTACGTGCTCGCTGTTGCCGCCTTGCGCCCTTGCCGGCCAGAGTGCCAGGTGCCCAGCCGGCCAGCCGCACACGGCACAGCCCAGCATGTGCGTGCGACAGCCAGGTCCCAGGTGCCCAGGTGCTCGCTGCGAGAGAAGTGGAAGACGATGCGGTGTCTGGCCGTCGTGTGTTGATGGAAAAATTAAGAATTTTGGACTATCAAATAATAAACTGGCAGCAAGATGGGCTATAGAATACATTATTAATCTGATTTGGTTGGGCCGTTAGGGGGTGCCAGGCCCACTCCGGCACCCCTGGTGGCTTCGCCACTGTTCGGAATGTTGTGTCTGTTTGTGATTTGGGCAGTTTTGGTTCCTTTTACCGCTGTCAAACAAAACAGCAATGTGGTCCTATGTGTTAAAAGAAACGTTCACATAGGTTAATATCTATATAGTCATGTGCTTTGTTACAGTTGTTATTGTCGGCGTTTCGAGACCGGAGGTCCCTGAGCCGACGAGTGAAATATCGCCGCGTGCCCCAGTCCAGATGGGTCGGCGCGAGGCCGAGCGCGAAGGGGGGAGAAAGGTGGTCGGAGACGGGCGTGAGAGAGGTGGAAATCCCGCGGCCTTCGTGTTTGTCCCGCGCCCAGGTCGGGTGCGCTTGCAGTAGAGGGTTACAAGCGTCCACGCGGGAGAGGGAGCGAGCGGCCTTACGTGAGCGCCTGTCTCGTCCTCGTCCCCGCGCGTCCAACCATCTGTAAGAGGGCCTTGGTCCTTCCTTTTATAGGCGTAAGGAGAGGATCCAGATGTACAATGGGGGGTGTAGCAGAGTGCTACGTGTCTAGCGGAGGAGAGCTAGCGCCCTAACTACATGCCATCGTGGCGGCCGGAGAGGTTTTGGCGCCCGGCTCGTGTGGTGTCGTGGCCGTCGAAGGAGCGCTGGAGCCTGGAGGAAGGACAGCTGTCGGAGCTGTCGAGTCCTTGCTGACGTCATCTTGCTTCCGTAAGGGGGCTGAGAGCCGCTGTCGTCACAGAGTGTGCGGGGCGCCATCATTGCCTATCTGGCGGAGCGAGCCAGATGGGACGCCGGTCTTGTTTCCCGTGGCCTGAGTCAGCTTGGGGTAGGGTGATGATGGCGCCTCCTATTGACGTGGCTGGTCTGCGCCCTAGGTTGGGCGATGTGGAGGCTCCTCCGAGGTCGAGGTCGAGTCTGTCTTCCGTGGCCGAGGTCGAGTCCGAGCCCCCGGTTCGGGCGAGGCGGAGACCGTCAGCTGAGGCCAGGGCTGAGTCCGAGCCCTGGGGTCGGGCGGAGCGGAGTTCGCCGTCTTCCGGGGCTTAGCCCGAGTCCGAGCCCTGGGTCGGGCGGAGCGGAGTTCGCCGTCTTCCGGGGCTTAGCCCGAGTCCGAGCCCTGGATCGGGCGGAGCGGAGTTCGCCGTCTTCCGGGGCTTAGCCCGAGTCCGAGCCCTGGGTCGGGCGGAGCGGAGTTCGCCGTCTTCAGGGGCTGAGCCCGAGTCCGAGCCCTTGGTCGGGCGGAGCGGAGCTTCCTATGGTGCCTGAGGCCGGGCCTGACTGCCTGTCAGCCTCACTCTGTCAAGTGGCACTGCAGTCGGTACGGCGCAGGCGGCGCTGTCCTTCTGTCAGGCCGGGCAGTGGAGCGGCGAAGTGACTGCAGTCACTTTGGCTCTGTCGACTGAAGGGCGCGCGTCAGGATAAAGGTGTCAGGCCACCTTTGCATTAAATGCTCCTGCGATTTGGTCGGTTGGCGCGGCGATTTGGTCAGGGTTGCTTCTTGGCGAAGACAGGGCCTCGGGCGAGCCGAAAGTATGTTCGTCGCTGGAGGGAGACCTCAGGCGAGGCGGAGATCCTCCGGGGTCGGCTGCCCTTGCCCGAGGCTAGGCTCGGGCGAGGCGTGATCGAGTCCCTCGAATGGACCGATCCCTGACTTAATCGCACCCATCAGGCCTTTGCAGCTTTGTGCTGATGGGGGTTACCAGCTGAGAATTAGGAGTCTTGAGGGTACCCCTAATTATGGTCCCCGACAGTTATATATCAAACAAATAGATATTAAAATAATTATTCAAATATAATTATTATTTATTTTTAAAACATTAAGGCACATGTGGTCTGATGGCTAGCTTCAAAATTTTAAAATAGAGATATGAGTTCTAGTCGACTGGACGAGTTCATAGTTTCAGCACGGAGGATGAAGCCGTGTAGCGCCGAGTGGCCCTAGATTCTTAATAGAACTAGCTCAGTGCCCGTGCGTTGCAACGAGATCATATAATAGCTCGATAACTTATATATACAAATGTGTGTTATACTGTTATGAGATGGAGGACGACATCCATGAGTCGTCCGGGATGACGTTGAAGAGAAGCTCGGGCCTGTGACGCACAAGCACTCACCTAGTAGTGTAGTATACAAAATTTAACAAGACAATTTAAAGGCAAAAATTCAAGAATGATCTTTCATAGACTACTGTAAATTCATGACTAAAAGCTCACTGTAATTGACTTGCTTGAAGAACACAATAATACTACTGTGAATATGTGATACAACTTAATCACAGTAGTAAAATTACATCTGATGTTGTATTTGGTAAAAAAATATTTTTCAGAGTTCAGAGCCAACAACTAAACTCAAGTGTTACAAGGTACAACAAACCTTACTATTCAGATTATTAATATAAAAACTCAAGACAGGTGTAATCCTCAAATAATTATAAGCAATGTGTATAGGAATTTTAGACATAATGGTGCCTACCACATGCTTTAGTATTCATATTATTAACACAAACTCATGACATAATGACCAAAAAATATTAACACACAGACATGGACATAATGTTGTTTAGGAATTTCAGACATATATAGAGGTCAAATAAAGGAATTTCAGACAATGAACAATTATCATCATCAATAGGCCAGAGTTCAAATTCTTAATATATGAACTTGACATATAATAGTGCCTCTAGCAGTGTCGCCATAGTTTAAAAGCGGTAATATGGCATAGAGAGGAGAGGAGAGGATTGAAGAGAGGAAATAAACAATATCTATTGTTTTCCATATAAACTCACAAAGTTATATATATTCCAATACCATGGAGAGATGAGGGGAGGAGAGCTACAAAAACCAATCCTGTTCTGTTTCTCCTTTCAGGCCTAACCCTATGCAGAAGCATATTCATCCAAGAAACCAACAACCTGTAACATATCCCTTATTATCCTACTCATTACAAACTTGTCATTAAAATTAAATTCAGTATTGACTAATATTATCTCGATCAATCTTAAAGGACATCGAGCTCGATTTTGCTATGCCACAGAGAATGGTACATGTGGACCCTTTTTCCTTATATGCATCAGGTGGTCTAAAGTTGGCTTTAACCTTTAGCCCACCTTATATTAGAGATTTGGACATCAAAAGAAAGCTAAAACATTCTAAAGCTTTTAGATCTCTAAGTTTAGAAGAGGAGGCAAACATGCCCTAGAATATTGGAGATCGCAACTACTGCTATCACCAAGTAACACACTAAGATATCGAAGACCGCAACTGCTGCTATCATCGTTTAAAGTACAAGATTCAGTGGTGGTGCTTTTGCTTCTACCTTAACAACTAAGATCTCAATCCATCTTAATTTGTCCAACCAAACTCTGAATGAAAAAAAAGAATCGCATTTTAGGAATGATTGACGAGTTAGCACAATGCAGGTTTAGAACCTTTGGTTATTTCCAAAATAAAGACTTACATGTATGGCTATAACAATTTATACTTTTAAAAATGGATACTTATTGAGACCTGATAACCACATTTAGCTAGCTTAGCAGGAGGGAGCATGCTAACTCATAATGCCTTATAATTACTGAATACTGATGAACCAGCGGAGCCGTACTTCATTGACATCCTCAAGTAGCTCTGACAAACAAATTAGGGGACATGACAAACAAATTAGGGGACACTACCTCTGCGTATCTGCACAAGGGCCCAAGAGAGGTGGGGCCTGGCCATAGGAACGGAGCTCTCAGCTCCCACACCGTGCACTAGTGAATGCAAGCAGCTGGTCTGGCCTTCCAGTAATCCGATCTGCATGCAGTGTGATCTAGGATTCACATGGATAAGGATGAAATCAAGAGAGCGCTAGCTAGGATCACACGCCAATAGCACAAGGAAGGAAGGAATGAGCGAGCGAACCTTAAGAAAAACATCGCCGACTGGCTTCTTTGTGTGGCTCTCCGTCGTTGGTCGCAACCCCCGCCACCGCCCTCACTCGTCGCACATCGCGCTGTGGTCACAGTCAGGGATGCCCTTCCGTCCGGTCGACCGGTCGAGCATGGGGCGATCAAGCAGGACTCGAGGGGAGGTAGCAGATTTATGGTGACGGATCCAGGTAGCGGGGCCGAGTGTGGGTTGTTGGCTTGTTGCGCCCGTGGGCGTGGCAGGCGGGGGGTGGGGGCGGGCGGAGGGATCATGAGCTAGAGGGGGAGATCATGGAGGGAGTGGGCAGTTTGGAGGGAGATCGTGGGGGATTCCTTTGCGCGGGCGTCTGGGAGTGAGTGGGTGCTCCTGAGATGGCTGGGATCGACGATGAACAAGAGAGCACGGGACGGAGACGGCGCTAGCAGGAAGAGCTAGAGGGCGAGGGCTCGCTGGGCAGAGAAAGCAAGGGAGACTGACCCTAAAGCCAAACTGGGTCAGGGTAAGAAGTGTGTGGCCTCCTGGCAGCTACTTGGGCCGCACCAAAGAAACACAGCCCACGCGACCTATGTCGTCGTCACGGCTTACAGATTTTTATGACCATACCGACCAGCCAACATAGCTTCTACCGGCTTATAAGCCTTCCTTCTTCAGAGAAAGCAATCGTAGTCAAATGCTCCTGCCAATGTCAAATTGAGGCAACTTTTTGCATGAGCAGACGTGGGTCCGGTGTGTGCAAAACTAAGGGTGGCTGTCACGTGGGCGCCCGTAGTCTGCAATGTGGGCCCAACGTCCGGAGTGTGTGATGGCTTACACGATAGGAATGGGAATGGGGGATTTTGTCACATGGGACCGGAGTGCCCCAAGTCAGGAGTTGCTCGACGTCCCGCGTCACAAAATGTGATGGTTTGCCGGACAGCAGCGACGGAGGAGCCATTATGGCTTAGTGTGGCATCAGCCATACCTTACTTTTAATAACTCTCATATCTTCTACTATAACAACAAAATAAGAAGTGGTGTGGTGGATATTGTGTCTCTAATCTAGCAGCAGGTCTTGAGTTTGATTCACAATTCTTACAGATTTGATTTCATTTTTTACTGTCGGACAGGGATGAGGGCAAAATAGGAAATGAAAAAAAGCAGAACGACAGGCTACCCTTACCACCTTAATAAGTAGTAGAGATATCATAGAAAATGCTTTATTTTTTAGATAACATTTTTTATAATGGATAATAAAAAGGTTCTTTCATTATTGTTTCTGTCTCTCTCTCTCTCTCTGATTGCACCACTATAGAAATAAAATAGGAAACAAATTTTTATATATCTTCTTCACGCCTTTATTATTGTCCATCAAATTCGTGATTCGATTTGAGATTACCCACGACGCTGTTACTTAATATGTCACCAACATCATTCTACCCAAAATTCGATCTGTACCCACTATCCATGATACTGGAATATAAAAAACATTATATCGTTTGTCATTTGTCAAATGTTCTTGCTTTAAGATAAACTAAGATATCCCACAACATGAAACTATTTCGCCAATTTCATTTACATTGTGTGTCTTCTGCTTGAATTCAATTGTTGTCATAATCTTCTAACACAAGAATACACAACTTTAGCCTTTATTTCATGAAGCGCCCCAATCCTCTGGGATTCAAATGTGATACAATTACTAGTCCTAGAAGGCTAGTAAACACATTTATACATCAGATGATTTCAAATCTGCTTAAACGAGACAAACCTATAAAGGTGGCGAACAACTTTAAGAGTTGGTCCACGACTCGAGACATATCATCAGAGTGGGGCTGAAGCAGTCCGATATACGCAGCGAAGCAAATCAGCGGTCCAACAGCCACGGGCAAGGTTGAGAACAGGCGTAACTCTTACCCGATCAGCGATCAACTTTTCTAAAAACAACAAATAAGCAAGGGTGAGTACAAACGTACTCAGCAGCCCACCTTCACCCGCGGAATGGGGGAATCAGATATAATGCATGGAATATGTGGAGCTCAGTATATTTTGCAGAAACAACAATATTTTATGCGGAGTTGTTTTGTAAAACATTTTGTATTTTTTAAAGCGCATCCTCTCTCAAAGGAGCAGGAAGTTTTTTAGTATAGAACAAAATCCCCTGGACTAAACCATCCAGGTATCTTAGCAGTTTCCCACTGTTTTTTTTTTCAAAAACAGCTACTGGACTTCCCGTCCACCATAGCTCACGGCTCAACCGCCGGACCTTTTAAAACCACTTTTCAAAAGCACTTTTTTGGGAAAACAAAACACTAATTGTCATACCACACCAGACTCATCCATATCCGTGGACGCGGACTATTCGAATAGGTTTGAACTCTACGCAGAGGGGTACACTTTACCCACTAGTCCAGCTCTACGATCTCATGGCCAATGAGACCCGAATCTGAATCTCTTTCTTTCCTCGCACGTCCTTACCTTAACGGTTAAACTGGAAGGAGTCAGACCACCGCCATGTCCAAACCGGACAAAACATTCCCCACCTTATCCTCCCGGTGCTCCCCAGCCATCATAACCCTGGGGTTCGGACCGTACAAGTTTAGATTGAGTGACTGCCCATACAGTCTCAAGTGGTTGTACTTGTTATGAGTACAGGTAGTGAAGGATGACAAACCGGTCCTTATATGAGAGGACAATCCTTCTGCTCACACCTAACCCGGCTGAGCCATCACCTTAGGCCCTCCCCTAAACCAGGGAGTCCCTGATCATCCCGACTCAAAGGTGATAAGGGTGAAAACCCTTCATCATACCCATTTTGAAAAGCATTTTCTTTTGAAAACTCACACCTTTTCTCAAATCATTTGTAACAAATATATCAAGGATTGATTGCAGCAAGCGGCTAGGTGGCCATAATAACTTGTCTCAAAATCATATCATGCATAAAATAACAGGCTGAGGGTTGTGGTTGAAAAAGCATAGGTAATTTATGCATCAAAGGGATCCAGTGAGCTTGTCGTGCTTATCCAGTGAAGGGGGAAGGGGAGCTCGCGGAACTGGCTTCTGGCTCCACCGCCTGGCGTAGACTTGCAGATCTGGCCTCCACGAGACGACACGAATGCTCCGATAACTATGCAACATGAACAAGCAAACATACAAACCAACAAGTATACCAACAAATATTTAGTATAGTGGTCAAAATAGCGATATATGGATGGGTAGAGTCTTGAGTAGAATCTGTGTCATGTGGTGTTGAGATACTACTAGTGGTGTTGCAGAGGTGCTTACTAGGAGGGTGGACTGGAGGCGAAGCGACACTATGCATGTAGCCGATAGAGCGGAGTAACTGAGTGGGTGGGGAGTTTGCCTTGGCGGAGGGTGTTGAGTGTGTGTGGAGAGGGTAGCTAGGTGTATTTATAGCTGGGTGTATGTGGTGTAGCACAGTGAAGTTCACTGTTGGTGAGAATAATGACAAATGAATCGTCTGACTTAGTATGAACAGGAGAGTTATAGGCAGAATATGGGACAAGAGTATTTTGGCAGTTTTCTGGAACATGAACCATGCTTAAGGGATGACATGGTTAGATAGGGAATAGTTTGATAAGAATTTAGAAACAAGAATTACTGGAATCGGAGTTTGGAAGCCTGGTTCGAAGGAATCTCAAAGTTAAGCGTGCTCAACTTGGAGAAACCTAGGATGGGTGACCAGATGGGGAGTTCCCTATTGGAAGGAAAATCATAGTCACCGGAGTTCGTATGACTAGAATATTGGTCTGACAGGTCTTAGGTGGACTGGACAGCATGATGGATGAGTAGTTGAAATTTGGGGTGATCGGATGATCGATGAATAGTGACAACGAAAAAGTAATTATAGGTATCATCAATGAATAGTAACGATGATGAATAGTAGCAATGGTGAATAGTAATGGTGAATAGTCGTATGAACGAACGATGAACGTTGAATAGTGACGAACGGACGAACGGACGATCAGAATTTCGGCAGCATAACGACAGGACAAAGATTATCTGGACGAACGATGAATAGTTACTATGAACGAACGATGAACAATGAATAGGAACTATAAACGAATGATGAACGATCGAATGATCGAACGAACGAACGATTGGAATTTCGGCAGCATAACAGCTGAACAAAGATTATTTGGAGGAACGAACGGACGAACAATCGGACGAACGGACGAACGAACCATGAACGATCGGACGAACGAACGAACAAACTAAGAACAGGTGGACGAATGATCGAAGAGCGACCGAACGATCCTTGTGCTAGTGTGTGCTTGTGTGGAACTTGGAGTGGGCGTGTGTGGGGGGGAGGGAGAGTTGCCGTGAAATGGCTTGGAGTGGCTTGAGAGGAGGCCCTTGCCCCTCTATTTATAGCCATGGTGGGGGATTAGGGGGAGGGATGAGAGGATTAGTGGGAGGATGAGAGGATTAGTGGGAGATTAGCATGTATTTGTCTTGTATAAGTGAGATTAGCTTGTAGAGCTCACCATATGACATCGGAGGCATACGTATACGTATGAGCATGAAGAAAGTTATGAAGAAAATATTTGTAGGGACTTGAAAAATGATTCAGAAGGTATTTCTCATGAGGAAAATATTTGGAAGATTATTGGTGGAAGATTTGGGCAGTATTTTTGCAAAGAGTTTGAGGGGATCACTGGGGAAATATCTTGACAGTATTTCTGGAAAGAATTTGAGGGTGATCACTAGAGAAATGATAGTAGACGCGGACCGATCTTCCGTGAGATATGATAACTTTATTGAGTGGAGATCTCGACGTTGATGATCCAAGGCTCCGAGCGAATGGTTCATCGCAATCACTACACCATGGCTACGTTGGTTGTCACCCGTGACACATGAATGACCTCGCCACGAAGGCTTATCCCTGCAAGCGCAATCAAGAACACAAGCAAGAATAGGAAAGAAATGCAACCAAAATTGTATTGATTACGGGATGGGGTTTCACAAACCGATGACGGCGATACTATTCGATGACAGAATTGATCTAAGCAAAACCCAAAACCTAATGTGGCGGCGGCTACTGAATAAATAGAGTATTATGGCGTGCGTGACTCCTGGACTCGCCCCTAATGGGCTTCGACGCGATACACGGGCCAACGGCCCAACAGACGGTGTCGCAGCACCAAAACAGAATCTGAACGCTGAATTGTTTCGACGATTCCTGTTGACTCTGGATGAATTTTAAGGTGGAACAAGTTGGGTTGGTTAGATAATCTCCTTATCTTTCCAACCAAATCAAGTCCGTCACAATCGGAGTCCGGATGCATCCTAGGCGTCCATTTTAGTGCAGACTGGTCCTAGAACCCGAGATGGAGTCGCAGCTGAGTCGGACTTAATCTCCTTCCTGTTGTGGCCGCCCTTGCTGCTCCTCCTCAACACCTTGGCCTTTTCCAAGTCCTTGCTGGTCCTCTCCAAGGTATCTAATCATCAAAACATCTATGGCCCCTAAGCGTAAGCTCTGAAACACAATTGACTAGGGTAGAACGTACCTGGAGATTTAGCTGTCATGCACGAGATCGTGTTATGGTCCATTCATTATATGTATAGAAGTGATGTCCTCATCAGGAAATATTTGGAGGATATTTTGAGGATGATTTTGGAGAGAATATAGAGCACTATATTTTATTTGCTGATATCAACTTGCAAACAAACATTTTGAAATGAAATTTAAAATTCATTTTGAATTTAGAGTGAGTTTGAGGAAATTTCAAGATTTGAATTTTTGGGATGCTACATTTCAACACTATATAGAATATCATCAAATTTGTCTTGTTGTTCTTACTATGCCCTTAGGTTGTTAGTAGCAGATCATGTAAAATAGAGGATTTACACTGTAGATTACATATTTTTACATAGTGAAGTATGAATAGGGGATGGGCTGAGATACGATAATTGTTACCTGCTGGAGAAAGCCTCATTGTGGTCTTGGCTTGTGATACTGATTAGCGTATGAACCACTTAGATTGTCGGTAAATAACCAAAACATCAGAGATAAATTCTTGTGTCATATCTTAACTCGTGTGGTTTGTACCCCAAAATTAATCTTATAATATTTTTTGTTTCATATTAGTTATTATAGCTTTGTGTAGATTGTAATAGAGTTTTATCTCTTGCTAAGTAAGTAGCTTGGCTACTACTATATTGAGAGCACCTAGAGGGGGGTGAATAGGTGATCCTGTAAAATTCAACAACTAATAGCCACAAAACTTGGTTATAAAGATTTTAGTGCTCAAAAGAACCAAGTGGCTATAGAGTGAGCTCTTGCGAATCACAATAGTCACACAGAAAGACAACACAAGAGACACAGTGATTTATCCCGTGGTTCGGCCAAGTATAACACTTGCCTACCTCCACGTTGTGGCGTCCTAATGGATGAGGGTTGCACTCAACCCCTTTCAAGTGATCCAAAGATCAACTTGAATACCATGGCTTTTCTTACTTATATCTTTTCCCGTTTGCGAGGAATCTCCACAAGTTGGAGCCTCTCGCCCTTACAACAAAAGATCACAATGAAAACACAAGAGTAAGGTTGCGAGCAACACACACAAATCCGCAGCACACACACGCACACAAGCCAAGACTTGAGCTCAAATGAAGCACAAAGAGTTCACAGCTAGAACGGAGCTCAAATCACTAACACGATCGATCAAGTGCGCAGAGATGGAGTGTGGAGACTTAGAATTGTTTAGTGACTGCTTGGGTGACTCCTCCATGCGCCTAGGGTCCCTTTTATAGCCCCAAGGCAGCTAGGAGTCGTTGGAGGCCAACAAGGAAGGCTATTCTTGCCTTCTGTCGGGTAGTGCACCGGACAGTCCGATGCACCACCGGATAGCCACTGTAGCATGTCCGGTGCGAATCTCCTTCCTAATTTGGCGCAACCGACCGTTGCAACTCTGGGCTGGTTGGCGCACCGGACACTGTCCGGTGCTCCAGCCGACCGTTGGCGCGGACCACGCGTCGCCCGCGGATTGCGCGACCGACCGTTGCGCTGGCGGTCGTTGGCTCACCGGACAGTCCGCTGCACCACCGGACAGTCCGCTGCACCACCGGACAGTCCGCTGCACCACCGGACAGTCCGGTGAATTATAGCCGTACGCCGTCGTCGAGTCCCAAAAGCGGTCGGTTCACCTTGGACTCGTCTGGCGCACCGGACACTGTCCGGTGCACCACCAGACAGTCCGGTGCACCCAGACCGAGCAGCAGTTGGCTGTACACAGCCAACTCGTTCCCAATCTATTTTCTCCTGTTTCTAGCACTTAGACACAATACATTAGTACCCAAATCAATGTACTAAGTCTAGAAAAGTACCTTGTTACATGATTTGCACTTCTTCAATCTTTGGCACAATTTAACACTTAGAGAATATGTGTTGGGCACTTAATCACCAAAACAATATAGAAATGGCCCAAGGGCACTTTTCCCTTTCAATCTCCCCTTTTTTGGTGATTTATGCCAACACATCAAAAGGCAAATGCAAAACATGCAACATTGATTCAAATTGAAGATCAAATTGTTTTTGACTCAAATTTGGCATATTTGGATCATTCTTTGCCACCACTTGGTTTGTTTTTGCAAATCAAATTCATTTTCCTATCTCTAAGTTAAACTCACTTGTTTGGGCATTAAGAGAGGTAATCCAAGAGTGAAAATGATCAAGATCCAAAAACTCCCCCTTTTTCCCATAATCATAAATTCTCCCCACAAGAGACCAAATTTTGACAATAAGAGTATTTTGACAAATCAAAAGTTCTAACTCTACTTTTTTCAAAATTCTCAAGTGGTAGCTGATCCATTTGCTTTGGCCTTAATTTCTCCCCCTTTGGCATTAAGCACCAAAACAGAATCATTTTTGGCCCTTTAACCCCATTGCCTCACCAAAAATGTCAATTAAGAGCAAAAAGGCAATAGGAGCTTAAGAATGAACTTGGAGGTTAGTACACTAATACCGGAGTGCAGTGGAAGTCTTTGCATGGTCCAAGTTCACCTTTCCCTTTCAATTCACCTTTGAGACTACATTAAGTAAACTCAAGCACAAATGCTAGTCTCAAAGGGTCAAGTTGTAGCACTTCTCCCCCTAAATATGTGCATCATTCACACATGGACTTGTGAGGTCCGGGGATCCCTTGCACAACTTGAGCACCATACATAAACAACAAATCTCATAAATGCATAAAGTAACTTGATCAAAGGCATAAAACACATGTATGCTATAAATCAATCCAAGTTACGCGAATCTAAGACATTTAGCTCACTACGCAGCCTGCAAAAGGTTTTCTCATCTAAAGGCTTGGTAAAGATATCGGCTAGCTGGTTCTCGGTGCTAATATAGAACACTTCGATATCTCCCTTTTGCTGGTGGTCTCTCAAAAAGTGATGTCGGATGTCTATGTGCTTAGTGTGGCTGTGTTCAACAGGATTATCCGCCATGCAAATTGCACTCTCATTGTCACATAGGAGTGGGACTTTGCTCAGATTGTAGCCAAAGTCCCGGAGGGTTTGCCTCATCCAAAGTAGTTGCGCGCAACACTATCCCGCGACAACGTACCCGGCCTCAGCGGTGGATAGGGCAGCGAAGGTTTGTTTCTTAGAACTCCAAGACACCAGGGACCTTCCTAGGAATTAGCACGTCCCTGATGTACTCTTCCTATCAACCTTGCATCCAGCATAATCGGAGTCTGAGTATCCAATCAAGTCAAAGGTAGACCCCTTTGGATACCAGATCCCGAAGCATGGTGTAGCAACTAAATATCTAAGAATTCGCTTAACGGCCACAAGGTGACACTCCCTTGGATCGGATTGAAATCTAGCACACATGCATACGCTAAGCATAATATCCGGTCTACTAGCACATAAATAAAGCAAGGATCCTATCATAGACCGGTATGCCTTTTGATCAACGGACTTACCTCCTTTATTGAGGTCGACATGCCCGTCGGTTCCCATCGGCGTCTTCGCGGGCTTGGCGTCCTTCATCCCAAACCTCTTGAGAAGATCCTAAGTGTACTTCGTTTGGGAGAGGAAGGTGTCGTCCTTGAGTTGTCTCACTTAGAACCCAAGAAAGTATGTCAACTCGCCCATCATCGACATCTCAAATTTCTGTGTCATCACCCTGCTAAACTCCTCACAAGACTTTTGATTAGTAGAACCAAATATTATGTCATCGACATAAATTTGGCACACAAAAAGGTCACCGTCACAAGTCTTAGTGAAAAGAGTGGGGTCAGCTTTCCCAACCTTGAAAGCATTAGTAATTAAGAAATCTCTAAGGCATTCATACCATGCTCTTGGGGCTTGCTTAAGTCCATAGAGCGCCTTAGAGAGCTTAAAGACGTGGCTGGGATACCTGTCATCCTCAAAGCCAGGGGGTTGTTCCACATACACCTCCTCCTTGATTGGCCCATTGAGGAAAGCGCTCTTCACATCCATTTGAAGCAACCTGAAAGAATGGTGAGCAGCATAGGCTAATAATATTCTAATCGATTCTAGCCTAGCCACAGGAGCAAAAGTCTCCTCGAAATCCAAACCTGGGACTTGGGCATAACCTTTTGCCACAAGTCGAGCCTTGTTTCTTGTCACCACCCCGTGCTTGTTCTGCTTGTTGCGGAGCACCCACTTGGTTCCCACAACGTTTTGCTTTGGATGTGGCACCAGGCTCCAAACTTCATTCCTCTTGAAGTTGTTGAGATCTTCCTGCATGGCCAACACCCAGTCCGGATCTAGCAAGGCTTCTTCTACCCTGAAAGGCTCAATAGAAGAGACAAAAGAGTAATGCTCACAAAAGTTAGCTAATCTTGAGCGAGTAGTTACTCCCTTGCTTATGTCACCCAGTATTTGATCAACAGGATGATTCCGTTGGATCGTTGCTCGAACTTGAGTTGGAGGGGCTGGTTGTGATTTTTCCTCCATAACTTGTTCTTCTTGTGCTCCCCCTTGATCACACGCCTCTTCTTGATGAACATGTTCATCTTCTTGAGTTGGGGGGTGCACCATCGTTGAGGAAGAAGGTTGATCTTGCTCTTGTTGTTCATGTGGTCGCACATCTCCAATTGCCATGGTGCGTATTGCGGCCGTCGGAACATCATCTTCATCTATATCATCAAGATCAATTTGCTCTCTTGGAGAGCCATTGGTCTCATCAAATACAACGTTGCTAGAGACTTCAACCAAACCCGATGATTTGTTGAAGACTCTATATGCCTTTGTATTTGAGTCATAACCTAGTAAAAACCCTTCTACAGCTTTGGGAGCAAATTTAGAATTTCTACCTTTCTTCACTAGAATGTAACATTTGCTCCCAAATACACGAAAGTATGATACATTGGGTTTGTTACCGGTAAGAAGTTCATACAGGGTCTTCTTGAGGAGGCGATGAAGGTAGAGCCGGTTTATGGCGTGGCAAGCTGTGTTCACAGCTTCCGACCAAAACCGCTTAGGCGTCTTGAACTCTCCAAGCATTGTCCTTGCCATGTCGATAAGCGTCCTGTTCTTCCTCTCTACCACACCATTTTGTTGTGGTGTGTAGGGAGCGGAGAACTCGTGCTTGATGCCTTCCTCCTCAAGGTACTCCTCCACTTGCAGATTCTTGAACTCGAACCTGTTGTCGCTTCTTATCTTTTTCACCTTGAGCTCAAATTTGTTTTGAGCCCGCCTTAGAAAGCACTTAAGGGTCCCTTGGGTTTCTGATTTATCCTGCAAGAAGAATACCCAAGTGAAGTGGGAAAAATCATCAACAATCACTAAACCATACTTACTTCTCCCAATGCTAAGGTAGGCGACGGGTCCGAAGAGGTCCATATGTAGTAGCTCCAGTGGTCTTGATGTTGTCATCACATTCTTGTTGTGATGAGTGCTTCCCACATGTTTTCCTGCCTGACAAGCTGCACAAGGTCTATCTTTTTTGAAGCAGACATTGGTTAGTCCTAACACATGCTCTCCCTTTATAAGTTTGTGAAGGTTCTTCATCTCAACATGTGCTAGACGACGATGCCACAGCCAGCCCATACTAGTCTTAGCGATTAAGCATACATCTAGATCGGCCTCCTCTTTCGAAAAAACAACTAAGTAGAGTTTGCCATCTAGTACACCCTTAAACGCTAATGAACCATCACTCCTTCTAAAGACAGATACATCAACATTTGTAAACAAACAATTGTAGCCCATGTGGCACAATTGACTTACAGACAGGAGATTATAGCCTAGCGACTCTACTAAAAATACATTGGAAATAGAGTGCTCACTAGTGATGGCTATCTTTCCCAAACCTTTGACCTTGCCCTGATTCCCATCTCCAAATATGATTGTATCCTAGGAATCCTTGTTCTTGACGTAGAAGGTGAACATCTTCTTCTCCCCTGTCATGTGGTTTGTGCATCCGCTGTCGATAATCCAGCTTGAGCCCCCGGATGCATAAACTTGCAAGGCAAATTAGGCTTGGGTTTTAGGTACCCAACTCTTGTTGGGTCCTACAAGGTTAGTTACAATAGCTTTTGGTACCCAAATGCAAGCTTTATCTCCTTTGCATTTGGGTCCCAATTTTTTAGCAACCACTTTTTCATTTTTACATGAAAGCACAAACTTAGTGTTGCAAGCATGAAAGACAGTAGTAGGTTTATTACACATTTTCCTAGGAGCATGAGACACAAAATTTCTCCTAGGCCTACTATTAGAACTTGAAGCGAACATAGCATGTGAATCATAAGCATCATAATCATGTCTCCTATTATGACTAACAATTTTCCTATTATACATGAAAGCATGATCCTTTTGAACGCTACTAGCCATAGGGGCCTTCCCTTTCTCCTTGTTGGAAATGGGAGCCCTTTGGCTTGTTAAGTTCTTGGCTTCCTTTCGAAAGCCATGTCCATCCTTAATTGAGGGGTGTCTACCAATAGTGTAGGCATCCCTAGCAAATTTTAGTTTATCAAAATCAACCTTGCAAGCCTTAAGTTGAGCATTAAGACTTGCCACCTCAATCTAGAGGGGCAAGATAGAGGAGCAAATTTTAGTTTATCAAAATCAACCTTGCAATCTAGAGGGGCAAGATAGGTGTCGACATATTTGTCTCCCACATTTAATAATGATCTCCGTCATTTCCCAAAACGAAAGATTCATTGTTCCGTATTCTCAGCACAATGATATTGCGCGCATTGCTAGGAATTTCACCATCAAGATGAACCTCTTCGTGAGGCAAATCACCATCAGGGTGAATTTATCGGAGGAGAGTTATCACATACCACATGAATCTACAATCAGAACATATGCTTTGACTAAGACCAACAAATCATATTCGCAGGCGTCCCCGAGAATAGATCAAATGCCAATAAGTCAAATGTGGATAGTATATTAATCCCGGTGTCGGCGTTTCAAACCCGGGGGGTCCCTGGACCGACGAGTAAATTATCGACGCGTGCCCCAGCCCAGATGGGTCGGCGCGAGACGGAGCGCGAAGGGGGGAAGAAGCCGGAGGGAGACGGGCGTGAGAGGTGGAATCCCGCGGCCTTCGTGTTTGTCCCGCGCCAAGGTCGGGTGCGCTTGCAGTAGGGAGTTACAAGCGTCCACGCGGGGGGGGAGCGAGCGGCCTCACGCGAGCGCCGTCCCGTCCTTCTCCGCGCGACCAACCCTCGTAAGAGGGCCCTGGTCCTTCCTTTTATAGGCGCAAGGAAAGGATCCAGGTGTACAATGGGGGGTGTAGCAGTGTGCTAACGTGTCTAGCGGAGGAGAGCTAGCGCCCTAAGTACATGCCATCGTGGCAGCCGGAGAGGTTTTGGCACCCGGTTCGTGTGGTGTCGTGGCCGTCGGAGGAGCGCTAGAGCCTGACGGAAGGACAACTGTCGGGGCTGTCGAGTCCTTGTTGATGTCCTCTTGCTTCCGTAAGGGGGCTGAGAGCCGCCGTCGTCATAGAGCGTGCGGGGCGCCATCATTGCTCGTATAGTGGAGCGAGCCAGATGGGACGCCGGTCTTGTTCCCCGTAGCCTGAATCAGCTTGGGGCAGGGTAATGATGGCGCCTCCTTTTGACGTGGTTGGTCTGTGCCCTGGGTTGGGCGAGGTGGAGGCTCCTCCGAGGTCGAGGTCGAGTCTGTCTTCCGAGGCCGAGGTCGAGTCCGAGCCCCTGGGTCAGGCGAGGCGGAGACTGTCGGCTGAGGCCAGGGCTGAGTCCGAGCCCTGGGGTCAGGCGAAGCGGAGTTCGTCATCCTTCGGGGCTGAGCCCGAGTCTGAGCCCTGGGGTCGGGCGAAGCGGAGTTCGTCGTCTTCCGAGGCTGAGCCCGAGTCCAAGCCCTGGGGTCGGGCGAAGCGGAGTTCGTCGTCTTCCGGGGCTGAGCCCGAGTCCGAGCCCTGGGGTCGGGCGAAGCGGAGTTCATCGTCTTCTGGGGCTGAGCCCGAGTCCGAGCCCTGGGGTCGGGCGAAGCGGAGTTCGTCGTCTTCCGGGGCTGAGCCCGAGTCCGAGCCATGGGGTCGGGCGGAGCGGAGTTTCCCATAGTGCCTGGGGCCGGGCTTGGCTGTCGTCAGCCTCACTCTGTCGTGTGACACAGCAGTCGGAGCGGCGCAGGCGGCGCTGTCCTCTTGTCAGACGGGTCAGTGGAGCGGCGAAGTGACTACGGTCACTTCGGCTCTGACAACTGGAGGGCGCGCGTCAGGATAAAGGTGTCAGGCCACCTTTGCATTAAATGCCCCTACGATTTGGTCGGTTGGCGTGGCGATTTGGCCAAGGTTGCTTCTTGGTGAAGACTGGGCCTCGTGCGAGCCGAAGGTGTGTCCGTTGCTGGAGGGGGTCCTCGGGCGAGACGTAGATCCTCCGGGGTCGGCTGCCCTTGCCCGAGGCTGGGCTCGGGCGAGGCGTGATCGCGTCCCTCGAATGGACCGATCCTTGACTTAATCGCACCCATCAGGCCTTTGCAGCTTTGTGCTGATGAGGGTTACCAGCTGAGATTTAGGAGCCTTGAGGGTACCCCTAATTATGGTCCCCGACAGTAGCCCCCGAGCCTCGAAGGGAGTGTTAATACTCGCTTGGAGGCTTTTGTCGCACTTTTTTGCAAGGGGACCAGCCTTTCTCGGTTGCGTTTTGTTCCGGTGGGTGCGCGCGAGCGCACCCGCCGGGTGTAGCCCCCGAGGCCTCGGAGGAGTGGTTTGACTCCTCCGAGGTCTTAATGCCTCGCACAATGCTTCGACTGGTCTGGTTGTTCCCTCATGCGAGCTGGCCATAGCCCGGGTGCACGGTCGGGTCCCAAGTTCTCGGGCTAGTATGTTGACGCTGTCAACGATTTGGCCAGAGCCAGGTTTGCGAGAGCAGCCCCCGAGCCTCTGCACAGGGCGAGAGGACGATCAAGGACAGACTCGACTTTTTACATACGCCCCTGCGTCACCTTTCCACAATGAGGAGGGGGGAAAAGCGCCATGTTGCCCTTGGAGGGCGCCGAACATGGTGTCTACAGTGAGCTGCTGACGGGTAATCCGAGTGGACGCCCGTGCCCCATTTGTTAGGGGTCGGCTAGAGGCCCGGAGGCGCGCTCCAAAAGTACCTGCGGGTGATCTGCCGGACCCGGTCCCCTTTCGACGGGGTCCGAGGGCTCGATGCCTCCCTCTGATGGGATTCCGTTACAAGATCGTTCCCGCTGGTCTCGGAAATGTCCTAGGGTACCTCGGGAGCGTAGCCCGAGCCTTGGTTATGTATCGAACGTACCCAGGGTCATCCCTCGCTCTGTGTCTGAGGCGGTTGAGAACCCTTCGAGGGCCAGCCTGCGAACCCCTGATCAGTAGTGGGCGCGGAGCCCGAGTGGCCTGAGGCGGCCGTTGAACCCTTCCGAGGGGCCGGCCTTCGAACCTCTGACCAGTAGTGGGCGCGGAGCCCAAGCGCTCTGAGGCGGCTGTTGAACCCCTCCGAGGGGCCAGCCTTTGAACCCCTGATCAGTAGGGGGGCTCGGGGCCCGTTTCCTTCGCGGAGAAGGATCCCTTTTTGGGGTATCCCCCTTTCCCGGTCCCTGTTGTAAGAGAGAGAAAGAGGAAAAAAGGGAAAGAATACGAAATCGAGATGACGTGGCGCACCTTTTTGACGCGGTCATTATGGCGAAGGTGAAGCGTCGCTCGCTTCTCCTGCCAGAGGCGCCGCCTGTCCCGCCGCGGAGTTAATGCGACGGGGCAGGTGGTTCGCGGGGCAGCCGTTGCGCGTGCGCGAGCCGTTCGAGGAATGGAACACGGGCGCGTCGTCTTCACACCGTGAGAGAGGGTTCTCTCGCTATCCCACGAGGTGACGTGAGCTTGGCCGACGACGTGACCGCTGCTTCTGCCCGCCTGCCACCACCATTACTGCCGGCCCATTTTTGGCCGCATCGACCGTCGTGCCTCCTCCTGCGGCCGACTGGCCCGTGATCGATGCGCCTGGCTGGCACTGTTGGGTCGTACGCAGGGTTGCCTCGAGTCGCGGTACTGGTTCCGCAGTCGGGGAGGCGTGGCAGTGGCGCGAGCGGCGGTGCAGTTGCTCGAACGTAACAACCGGCGCGTCGGTTGCATGACGTGTGGGCCTGGGCCTCCATGCTGGGCGCGTTGGAGTCGAACGGGCGCGCCCACCTGGCGCGGTTGCATGCCGACTGTGTAGCTGTCCGCCCTTTCACCCGCTGGTCTGGGCAAAAGTGGAGGAATGCTTGTAACCGCTGGGCAGTTGCATGCACCGCGCGTGGCGGTTTGGCTTCTTCTGCCCTGGGCCAGCTTGCATGACGCGTGGGACCCAGCCCCCGTGTCGTAGGGGGAGGATCTTGGAGCGTGTTGGAGAAGACTCGGCCCGCAACGGCTGGGGACACAAGTAGGGAGAGTCGTCTTTAAAAGGGGGGTGACCCCCTTGAAAGGCGACCATGTCTTCGCGCTCCCTTATGCATCGTGTCTTTCCACCTTCCGAGCCCCCCGGATGGGGAACACCTGCAATCCTTCCACCTTGTCGTTGGAGGAACGCAACTTCGTGGAAGTTGGTACCTTTCCGCCATCGTTCGGCTTCAAGGATTTTCATCATGCGGCCCAGCTGCATCCCTTCGCCGGTGGTCACCCAAAACGGTGACCACCAGCCCCTGGATGGGGAGAAGCAAGCCGGGCTGCGATCTTGGTCCCGCCCTCAGCTTCAAGGATGTTCATCATCCTTGCTAGGGTGGAGAGCGAGGCGAGCCGGGGCTCTACCTCCCGCACGGGTCGGCTGGCCCCCTCCTCTTCCAGCTTCTGGTGGTGGAAACCATCCTCCAGCTCTGCGGAGGACGCGTCCTCCAGCCATGTCGGGGAAGGCGAACTATTGCTGCCCAGCTAGGATGCAACATTTCGTCCTCTTCCTCGCTTTCGTGGCGAGGACGGGAGCGAGGACCTGCCGGTGCGCTTTGGAGCGGCCCGCGTTCGCTGGTGCGGCGTTGGTGAAGAGGCGGACGCCGCACGACTCTTTGGCTTTGATGTCTGGTTCGCGTCCCTTGAGCGGGGACGCGAACGAGAGCCTTCCGGTGGCCGCGTCCGTCCTAGGACCATAGCTGCTGCTGCAGAGGTCGCTGGCGGGTCGCCCGGAACTTGTCGCCCCGCAGGCTCCCCGGTGTGGAGGTTGTTCATACCCGCGAGGACGGAACCAGAGTTCCGTTTGTGATGGCACCTTGAATGCCGGTGTTTTGTTCATTGCGGCTGTCAGGGCCTGAACATGTATGTATTTTTGGCGCAGAGCCGTGTTTTTTCCTCATTTCGAGCACTAAGACTCACCTGTCAGCTATCTGAACCACTTCACCAAGCGTGAGTTGCCTCGTGCAAAGGTGACGAGTGAGGTATCCGTATCCCGGAGGCGTAGGAGTCCCTCGGCTCGGTCGGCCTTGCTGTCCGAGGCTTATCTTGCTTAGTCAAATGAACCTTCGGCTGCTCTTCGATGAGACGAAGCCGAAGGTAGCGGTGCTAGCACGGACAGAGGCAGAGTTGGCTTCGAAAAGAAGATTTGGTCGGCCGGAGCCTGGCCGGGTCGTCCACTGGCGGGACCGACGCCGTAGTTGAGTTGCCGAGGCCACGGGCCGAGCTGATGCCTTCGGGGGACAGCTGGCTGAGGCCTCGGGGTGGTCGGCCGAGCCGTCTGCTCGAGCCGGATTCCTGGAGAAGACCCTGGCGGCGATGGCCCGGGCGTGGTGCTGATGTCGTCCTTCGGGGTGGAGATCTTCCGACCACGTCGCCGTCCGAGGCTAGGTCGGACCTCGCCGAAGGCGTAGTTGACGCCGAGGGTGCTGCTGCTCCCTTCAATTGTCAAGATCCGAGCCTGCAGGATCGGATTATCTTGTAGTGTGTGTATGTTTTCTGTGGCTGCCGAGGCCCAAACACACCATTGTCGTGTTGTAAAGCTGCGTTTCTTTTCCCCTTGTTTCGAGTATCTGGACTTGTTTGTCAGTAACAAAATTGTTTGTGCGAGCGAGAGTTGCTTTTCACGGAAGGTGATGAGTGAGGTATCCGTATCCCGGAGGCGTAGGAATCCCTCGGCTCGGTCAGCCTTGCCGCTTACGCACACTCTTACTCGTCCATAGGGTTCTGTCACCGACATAGTCGAGAAGGCCCGAAGAATCGTTTCGGCAGAGGAGCTTTCGAGCGTGAAGACTTGTTCGGTCCGCGGAATCACCTATCCGAGTGCGAGTTACTTATCGCAGAAGGTGATGAGTGAGGTATCCGTATCCCGGAGGCGTAGGAATCCCTCGGCTCGGCCAGCCTTGGCTGCTTACGTGTACTCTGTAGTTTTCAGGATCCACTTTCGAAGTAGTCGGAAAGCACGAAAGATATTCTGGTAGAAAAGATCTTTTTCCGAGGAAAATTTTGACGCAGAGGGGGTTCCCCCCTTTTAGCCCCCGAGGGAGGGTCGGGCTTTGCCGAGGCAAGGCTGACCCTTCCTTGATGACTAAACTTTGCGTGTAAACGAGGCGTATGAACGACTTGAAAGCATCTTAAGGGTAGAAGCGACGTAGCTGTTGGATGTTCCAAGCGTTGTTGTAGAACTCGCCTTGACTATTGGCCAGCTTGTACATTCCGGGCTTCAGAACCTTGGCGACGACGAATGGCCCTTCCCAGGGAGGCGTGAGCTTGTGCCGCCCTCGGGCGTCTTGTCGCAGCCGAAGCACCAGGTCACCCACCTGGAGGTCTCGGGACCGAATCCCTCGGGCGTGGTAGCGTTGCAGGGACTACTGGTACCGCGCCGAGTGTAGTAAGGCCATGTCCCGAGCCTCTTCCAGCTGGTCCAGTGAGTCTTCTCGATTAGCTTGATTGCTTTGGTCGGCGTAGGCCCTCGTCCTCGGGGAACAGTATTCTAAGTCTGTGGGCAAGACGGCCTCGGCCCCATAGACTAGAAAGAACGGTGTGAAGCCCGTGGCTCGGCTCGGTGTTGTCCTCAGACTCCAGACCACCGAGGGGAGTTCCTTCATCCATCGCTTGCCGAACTTGTTGAGGTCGTTGTAGATCCGAGGCTTGAGTCCTTGCAGAATCATGCCGTTGGCACGTTCTACCTGCCCATTCGTCATGGGGTGAGCCACGGCGGCCCAGTCCACCCGGATGTGGTGATCCTCGCAGAAGTCTAGGAACTTTCTGCCGGTGAACTGGGTGTCGTTGTCGGTGATGATGGAGTTCGGGACCCCAAAGCGATGGATGATGTTGGTGAAGAATGCCACCGCCTGTTCGGACCTGATGCTATTTAGGGGTCGGACCTCGATCCACTTGGAGAATTTGTCGATGGCGACCAACAGGTGCGTGTAGCCCCCGGGTGCCTTCTGCAAGGGGCCGACTAGGTCCAGACCCCACACAGCAAACAGCCAGGTGATGGGTATGGTCTGCAGGGCCTGAGCGGGCAGGTGGGTCTGCCTTGCGTAGAACTGACACCCTTCGCAGGTGCGGACAATTCTAGTGGCATCGGCCACCGCCGTCGGCCAGTAGAAACCTTGTCGGAAGGCGTTTCCAACAAGGGCTCGAGGTGTTGCGTGATGGCCGCAAGCCCCCGAGTGTATCTCTTGTAGGAGCTCCTGGCCTTCGGCGATGGAAATGCATCGCTGGAGGATGCCTGAGGGGCTGCGGTGGTAGAGCTCCTTCCCATCTCCCAGCAAGACAAACGACTTGGCGCGCCGCGCCAACCGCCGAGCTTCGGCTCGGTCGAGGGGTAGCTCTCCTCGGTGGAGATATTGCAGGTACAGGGTCTGCCAGTTTCGATCAGGCGTGACCCCGCTCCGCTCCTCCTCGATGCGCAGTGCCTCACCCTCGGAGGCCGAGGGTGACTCGGGCCGAGCCGAGGGTGCCTCGAGCCGAGCCGAGGGTGCCTCGGGCTCGGGCGTGTCATCGATCTTGACGGAGGGTTGATGCAGGTCTCGGGAGAAGACGTCCGGGGGAACCGTTGTTCGCCCTGAGGCTATTTTAGCCAGCTCGTCTGCAGTCTCGTTGTAGCGTCGGGCGATGTGGTTGAGCTTGAGCCCGTAGAACTTGTCTTCCAGGCGCCGAACCTCATCGCAGTAGGCTTCCATCTTCGGGTCACGGCAGTGGGAGTTCTTCATGACTTGGTCGATGATGAGCTGCGAGTCACCGCGAGCGTCGAGGCGTCGGACCCCTAGCTCGATGGCGATGCGCAACCCGTTGACCAGAGCCTCGTACTCAGCCATATTGTTGGATGCCGAGAAATGGAGGGCTAGCACGTAGCGTAGGTGCTTCCCGAGGGGCGGGATGAAGAGCAGGCATGCGCCTGCTCCTGTCTTCATCAGCGACCCGTCGAAGAACATGGTCTAGAGGTCCGGTTGGATCGGAGTTGTTGGGAGCTAGGTGTCGACCCATTCAGCCACGAAGTCTGCCAAGACCTGGGACTTGATGGCCTTCCGAGGGGCGAACGAGATCGTTTCGCCCATGATCTTCACCGCCCACTTTGCAATTCTACTCGAGGCCTCTCGGCACTGGATGATCTCCCCCAGGGGGAAGGATGACACCACAGTTACCAGATGAGACTCGAAGTAGTGTCGCAACTTCCGCCGCGTACAGTAGCTTCTGAATTTGTGGGTAGCGGATCTTGGTCTCGGACAGTACCTCACTGATGAAGTAGACTGGCCTTTGGACGGGCAATGCATGCCCCTCTTCTCGTCTCTCGACCACAATCGCGGCGCTAACCACCTGAGTGGTCGCGGCGACGTAGATCAAGAGGGCTTCTCCGGCAGCGAGGGGCACCAAGATGGGCGCGTTCGTGAGGAGCGCCTTCAGGTTCCCGAGGGCTTCCTCGGCATCAGGGGTCCAAGTGAAGCACTCGGCCTTCCTTAAGAGGCGGTACAGAGGCAGGCCTCTTTCGCCGAGGCACGAGATGAAACGGCTCAGAGCCGCAAGGCATCCCGTGACCCTCTGTACGCCTTTCAAGTCCTTGATGGGCCCCATGCTGGTGACGACCGCGATCTTCTCCGGGTTGGCCTCGATATCTCGCTCGGAGATGATGAACCCCAAGAGCATGCCTCGGGGGACCCCGAAGACACACTTCTCAGGATTAAGCTTCACGCCTTTCGCCTTGAGACATCGGAATGTCACTTCAAGGTCGGAAAGGAGGTCGGAGGCTTTCCTCGTCTTGACTATGATGTCATCGACGTAGGCCTCGACCATTCGGCCAATGTGTTGGCCGAACACATGGTTCATGCTCCGTTGGTACGTTGCACCCGCATTCCTCAAACCAAACGGCATGGTGACATAGCAGTACATGCCGAAGGGTGTGATGAAAGAAGTCGCGAGCTGGTCGGACTCTTTCATCCTAATTTGGTGATACCCCGAGTAGGCATCGAGGAAAGACAGGGTTTCGCACCCAGTAGTGGAATCCACGATTTGGTCGATGCGAGGCAGAGGGTAGGGAACTTTCGGATATGCTTTGTTTAGACCAGTGTAGTCTACACACATCCGCCATTTCCCTCCTCTCTTTCTCACAAGCACAGGATTGGCAAGCCATTCGGGATGGAATACCTCTTTGATGAACCCCACGGCCATTAGCTTGTGGATCTCCTCGCCTATGGCTCTGCGCTTCTCTTCATCGAATCGGCGCAGAGGCTGCTTCATGGGTCGAGCTCCAGCTCGGATATCCAGCGAGTGCTCGGCGACATCCCTCGGTATGCCAGGCATGTCCGAGGGACTCCACGCGAAAACGTCGGCGTTCGCGCGGAGAAAGTCGACGAGTACTGCTTCCTATTTGGGATCGAGCTCGGAGCCGATCCGGATTTGCTTGGAGGCGTCGCTGCTGGGGTCGAGGGGGGCGGATTTAACCGTCTCCGCTGGCTCGAAGTTGCCGGCGTGGCGCTTCACGTCTGGCGCCTCTTTAGAGAGGCTCTCCAGGTCGGCGATGAGGGCCTCGGATTCGGCGAGGGCCTCGGCGTACTCCACGCACTCCACGTCGCATTCGTACGCCTGTTGGTACGTGGGGCCGACGGTGATGACCCCGTTGGGGCCCGACATCTTGAGCTTGAGGTAGGTGTAGTTGGGGACGGCCATGAACTTAGCGTAGCATGGCCTCCCCAATACTGCGTGGTAGGTTCCTCGGAACCCGACCACCTCGAACGCGAGGGTCTCCCTTCGGAAGTTGGAGGGCGTCCCAAAGCAGATGGGAAGATCGAGTTGTCCGAGGGGCTGGACGCGCTTCCCGGGGATGATCCCGTGGAAAGGCGCAGCGCCTGCCCGGATCGAAGACAGATCAACACGCAGGAGCCCGAGGGTCTCGGCGTAGATGATGTTGAGGCTACTGCCTCCATCCATGAGGACCTTGGTGAGCCTGACGTCGCCGATGACGGGGTCAACAACGAGCGGGTATCTTCCCGGGCTCGGCACGCGGTCGGGGTGGTCGGCTTGGTCGAAGGTGATGGGCTTGTCGGACCAGTCTAGGTAGACTGGCACCGCCACCTTTACCGAACAGACCTCCCGACGCTCTTGCTTGCGGTGCCGAGCCGAGGCGTTCGTCACTTGCCCACCGTAGATCATGAAGCAGTCGCGGACCTCGGGGGACTCTCCTGCCTGGTGATCTTCCTTCTTATCGTCGTCGTGAGCCCTGCCACCCTTCGCGGGTGGCCCGGCCTTGTGAAAGTGGCGCCGAAGCATGGCGCACTCCTCAAGGGTGTGCTTGACGGGCCCCTGATGATAGGGGCACGACTCCTTGAGCATCTTGTCGAAGAGGTTGGCACCTCCGAGAGGTTTTCGAGGGTTCTTGTACTCGGCGGCGGCGACAAGGTCCGCGTTGACGGCGTCGCGTTTCGCTTGCGACTTCTTCTTGCCTTTCTTCTTGGCGCCGCGCTGAGTTGACGCCTCGGGGACATCTTCCGGTGGGTGGCCCTATGGCTGCTTGTCCTTCCGGAAGATAGCCTCGACCGCCTCCTGGCCAGAGGCGAACTTGGTGGCGATGTCCATCAGCTCGCTCGCCCTGGTGGGGGTCTTTCGACCTAGCTTGCTCACCAGGTCGCGACAGGTGGTGCCGGCGAGGAACACGCCGATGACATCCGAATCGGTGATGTTGGGCAGCTCGGTGCGCTGCTTCGAGAATCATCGGATGTAGTCCCGGAGAGGCTCTCCCGGCTGCTGGCGGCAGTTTCGGAGATCCCAGGAGTTTCCAGGGCGCACATACGTGCCCTAGAAATTGCCAGCGAAGGCCTGGACCAGGTCGTCCCAGTTGGAGATCTGCCCCGGAGGCAGGTGGTCCATCCAGGCCCGAGCGGTATCGGAGAGGAACAGGGGGAGGTTGCGGATGATGAGGTTGTCGTCGTCCGTTCCACCCAGTTGGCAGGCCAGCCGGTAGTCCGCGAGCCACAGTTCTGGTCTCGTCTCCCCCAAGTACTTTGTGATAGTAGTCGAGGTTCGGAACCGGGTCGGGAACGGCGCCCGTCGTATGGCGCGGCTGAAAGCCTGCGGACCGGGTGGTTCGGGCGAGGGGCTCCGATCCTCCCCGCTGTCGTAGCGTCCCCCACGCCTGGGGTGGTAGCCTCGACGCTCCCTCTCGTCGGGGTGGGCCCGACGGTTGCGGTGATGGTGCTCGTGGCCGAGGCGACCCGGGGCCGCAGGCGCTGTGTTGCGCGTGCGCTCGGTGTGGACCGAGGCTTCCCGCATGAATTGGGAAGTCGCAGCGCGATGTTCCGAGGGGTACCCCTGCCTTCGGGAGGCGGAGCTTTCGGCCCGTCGGACCGCGACGTCCTCCAGGAGATTCTTGAGCTCTCCCTGAATACGCCGCCCCTCGGTGGTTGATGGCTCCAGCATCGCGCGGAGAAGCATTGCCGCTGCAGCCATGTTCTGGCCGACTCCACTGGAAGTGGGTGGCGGCCTTACCCTGACATCGTCGGCGATGCGGTGCTGGATACCCTGGGGTAGATGACGCACTTCTTCGGCCGGAGGTTGGCCCGCCCACTCCTGCCCGATGTCCCGGCGGATCGGCTCAAGTGTTCCTGCTCCCTCGTCGAGCCTGGCCTACATCTCGCGGATTTGCTCGAGTTGTGGGTCATGACCCCCCGCCGGGACGGGGACCACATCTAGCTCCCGAAGGATGTCAACGCGAGGCACAGGCCTAGGGAGATCGCCGTTCTCCGGCATACCAAGATGGTTGCCTTCGTCGGGACCCCCTAGATCGACGTGGAAACATTCACAACTTGGGCCGCAGTCCTCGTCGCCGAGGCTGCGGCTACCGTCGGAACAGTCGGAAAGGCAGTAGTCACACGCGGTCATAAAGTCCCGCATAGCACTGGGGTTACCAAGTCCGGAGAAATCCCAACAGAAGTCGGGCTTGTCATCTTCCTCGGGTCCCGAGGGCCCGTAAGTCGAGACGGCCGTCAGCCGGTCCCAGGGTGACCGCATACGATACCCCAGAGGGTTTGGACTCGCCTCTACTAGAGCGTCCACCAAAGCGAAGTCGTTTGGCGGGTCGAGGCTGAATCCAAAAGGCGTGAGATGGAAATCGGTTGGTACCTCTTGGTCGACGGGCGATGACGAAGTCACGTCAGGGACTGACTGCACCGTTGTCTCAGGTACGAGGGTGACGCCTAGCAAGTCCTTCACGAGCGTGCTGGTGTCGTCCGTTCGCTCGGGGTTGGCGTGTTGCGGGGAGACGGCGCTCGTCTTCGTCTCAGACGCGAGGTCGATGCCCGATGTGTCCCCCGTTGGGGCGCCGGCGCCGTCGACTCGCTCGACAGCCGACGAGGTGCCGCCTCCTGCTTGGCCTTGGTTGCCCCGCCTCCTCCTCCGTCGGTGGGGGAGGGGACGGGGTGAGCTCGAATGTTGTTCTTCCGCCACGTGGGGAAGACGTCGTCGATTCCGCCACCGGCGGGCGGGCTATCGGACGCCATTGTCGCTGTCGCGCGGCAGGGGGAAGGAGTATCATGTCATAGCTGCCGTCGAGGGACATGAACTCAAGACTCCCGAAACGGAGCACCGTCCCGGGCTAGAAAGGTTGCTAGAGACTGCCCATCTGGAGCTTGACGGGAAGCTGTTCGTCAACACGCAGCAGGCCCCTACCTGGCGCGCCAACTGTCGGTGTTTCGAACCCGGGAGGTCCCTGGACCGACGAGTAAATTATCGCCGCGTGCCCCAGCCCAGATGGGAAGGCGCGAGACGGAGCGCGAAGGGGGGAAGAAGCCGGAGGGAGACGGGCGTGAGAGGTGGAATCCCGCGCCCTTCGCGTTTGTCCCGCGCCCAGGTCGGGTGCGCTTGCAGTAGGGGGTTACAAGCGTCCACGCGGGGGGGAGCGAGCGGCCTCACGCGAGCGTCGTCCCGTCCTTCTCCGCGCGGCCAACCCTCATAAGAGGGCCCTGGTCCTTCCTTTTATAGGCGCAAGGAAAGGATCCAGGTGTACAATGGGGGGGTGTAGCAGTGTGCTAACATGTCTAGCGGAGGAGAGCTAGCGCCCTAAGTACATGCCATCGTGGCAGCCGGAGAGGTTTTGGCACCAGGTTCGTGTGGTGTCGTGGCCATCGGAGGAGCACTGGAGCCTGACGGAAGGACAGCTGTCGGGGCTATCGAGTCCTTGCTGATGTCCTCTTGCTTCCGTAAGGGGGCTAAGAGCCGCCGTCGTCATAGAGCGTGCGGGGCGCCATCATTGCTCGTATAGTGGAGCGAGCCAGATGGGACGCCGGTCTTGTTCCCCGTAGCCTGAGTCAGCTTGGGGCAGGGTAATGATGGCGCCTCCTATTGACGTGGTCGGTCCGTGCCCTGGGTTGGGCGAGGTGGAGGCTCCTCCGAGGTCGAGGTCGAGTCTGTCTTCCGAGGCCGAGGTCGAGTCCGAGCCCTTGGGTCGGGCGAGGCGGAGACCGTCGGCTGAGGCCAAGGCTGAGTCCGAGCCCTGGGGTCGGGCGAAGCGGAGTTCGTCGTCCTTCGGGGCTGAGCCCAAGTCCGAGCCCTGGGGTCGGGCAAAGCGGAGTTCGTCGTCTTCCGGGGCTGAGCCCGAGTCCGAGCCCTGGGGTCGGGCGAAGTGGAGTTCGTCGTCTTCTGGGGCTGAGCCCGAGTCCGAGCCCTGGGGTCGGGGGAAGCGGAGTTCGTCGTCTTCCGGGGCTGAGCCCGAGTCCGAGCCCTGGGGTCGAGCGAAGCGGAGTTTGTCGTCTTCCGGGGCTGAGCCCGAGTCCGAGCCCTGGGGTCGGGCGGAGCGGAGTTCGTCGTCTTCCGGGGCTGAGCCCGAGTCCGAGCCCTCGAGTCGGGCGGAGCGGAGTTTCCCATAGCGCCTGGGGCCGGGCTTGGCTGCCGTCAGCCTCACTCTTTCGTGTGGTACAGCAGTCGGAGCGGCGCAGGCGGCGCTGTCCTCTTGTCAGACGGGTCAGTGGAGCGGCGAAGTGACTACGGTCACTTCGGCTCTGTCAACTTTAGGGCGCGCGTCAGGATAAAGGTGTCAGGCCACCTTTGCATTAAATGCCCCTGCGATTTGGTCGGTTGGCGTGGCGATTTGGCCAAGGTTGCTTCTTGGTGAAGACTGGGCCTCGGGCGAGCCGAAGGTGTGTCCGTTGCTGGAAGGGGTCCTCGGGCGAGACGTAGATCCTCCGGGGTCGGCTGCCCTTGCCCGAGGCTGGGCTCGGGCGAGGCGTGATCGCGTCCCTCGAATGGACCGATCCTTGACTTAATCGCACCCATCAGGCCTTTGCAGCTTTGTGCTGATGGGGGTTACCAGCTGAGATTTAGGAGCCTTGAGGGTATCCCTAATTATGGTCCCCGACACCCGGGTATATCCACATCTACATCAGGTAGAAGCATTCAGACCAATATGGTTACTCCTCAACGATTTCTGACAAACTCCATATACACAGGAGTACACACCGAACGACAAGTTCAGTTTGGCTTTTGTGCATTTAATAGAATATTGAGGAATTATACTATATGGGCATTCCTCCCCCTAATGCCGAGATGTTCTAAAAAGCATACAGATAAAATCCCCAACCACAATCATCTAGTTTGTGGCCAATGTATGCTATTGTGGTGATTTATTTGGGAAATCTTACGCACATTACAGATATGGGTTTTATGCAGTGAGCTTTGGACTTAGATTGATGTAGTGGCATGAATACTACATATTTGTCCTTCAACGTGAAGGATTAGTCTCAACTTCCAGCAAGACACGCAACAACAAGTTGCTTCATGGTTACAATTCTGTAAACTTATTGTTTTTATTACCAAATACACAGTCAATCATTAAGATTTAGACTGATATGTGCAACACTATGTTATCCAGAAGGGTCCTTCAGGGGCTCATGCATACCATTCATCGTTTGGAGCTAGTAGTTGACTTCAGATCAACAAGTAAAATGACCATCAGGGTCTAGCGCTCACAAGAATATTCATTGGTTGCATTGTGCTTTCAGGCACATAGGAGAATTTGCGCATATATAATGGTGGTAAAGTGCACGGCATCAGGCCAATGCTGCCAAGCAGAGACTTTTATATGCAGAGATGTATAGTCCAGCTCGTTTTATTATTGCCCATGGTTTATCCAATTACTCATACCGTTCTGAAATTGGGTATCGATTTATGCAACATTTTTAGGTATTATAATTTTGAGAGAGAACTTATAACAACAGTCAAATATTTGTTGTGTAAGCTGTCAACAAGGAAAACTTTTCTCCTCATATTATACACCAATTTGTTCTATAAAGCATTATTTCGATCTCTTCATTGTTCAGCAAAAAGAGAAGCTTTGGAATAGAACATACAACACCAAGAATTTATTTTATCTGGGAAAATCATCTGATTCCTAAGCTTTCGACAAAGCAAATGGAGATAACTGCTTGGCAAGAGCGAAAGAAATACCAATATCCGTCTGGGACTAGTCTTCTACAGCAGATAATACTGCTCTCATACGAAGGACTCATCGTGACTAGGGAGAATGCAACAGGTCTCCATAAGATTTTTATATTTTTATCACAAATTATCACCACTCATAATCTCGTGGTCAAGACTTATGGCTCTTCTGGTGCCAAGGACCAAGGACAAATTAATGCCTAATGTAGCTTCAAGCTCTGTGGTGATGTGTGATTCCATGGCTATTTTTGTACTCTTCTTACTTCTGGTAGATCATATATAGATTATGGTAAGCATGCCAAGGGGTGGAATACAATGTAGTTCTGCTACATAAACCCCATATATATGTCTATTCAGAATCGACCTTTACCATTTGGTTTATAGTATATACCATACTAGCCAAAGGACTATCCCAAGTCAATTCAGCGGCTATAAGTATTTAAATTCTGAGAGATGTATGCAACACATGCATAGAGGTCCTAGATAGGCCGAGTAAAGTGGTTCGATGAGAACACACAATGTTTTTTCACACCAACGTTGTGAAAAAAATATCAGAATTACCTTTCGATGTACTCGCAATTTCGTGTTGCTAAGGTACTAGCCATTTATCTCAAAATTCGCTTCATGTCGTTCAACGACAAATAGCAATATGCAACCATCTGGTTGAGCAATGTATGACTGAGATTCTAGCATTTATTCATCTGACAATGTCTTATTGCTTATTAATAATATCACAATTGTGATGTTTTCTTTGCCAAAAAGGCTTTCATGTGTTAATATTGAATTTCTTCAGGTTACTTCGGGTAAAACTTTATGCATGAGGAGAGAGCAGAGATTTAACTTATCTGTGTTTCATTGTATTTCGATTTAATTTCCCAGATTTAATATAGTTGTTATGGCCACTTGGCGATATATATAAATATATGATGCCACACCACACAATCAAACAAAATATAAATTGAAAACAAAATTGTTTACGAAGATTGCACATAATGTGACTTCAGGACCTTGAACAATCCACCACAATCCACGCGAGTACAAGCTCTAGCGTATCTGGCGTCAACGCGTGTGCGGCCATCAGGGCTACGGCAGTATAGCAAGCCTTCGTAATAAGCGCAACAGGCACAATTATGGCTCGGTAATTGGGGTACACGATAAATCCACGCAACGTGCGCAACAGGCGCAATTGTGGCTCGCGGCAGACAGACAGTGCCTACAGGGCATGCAAAAAATATGTGACTTAGCGATAGCGGTCTGACTCAACGGGAGCGATCCGATTAATGGAGAGCGCGACATAGCAATCACATGACGCAACCAAGTTCGTACGACACAAATACTGCGTCGTGTTGCCATGACGCAGCCAATGCTTAGCCAACGCCATAACTCAATTGATTAATAATGTATCCTGATTGGCGTGTCCTATTACCCACTATACAATTTAATCACTCAGCGTGAGTTCGAAAGCTCAACACAACACAAATATTTAGAGCGTTTTAAGTATACACAATATATACTCCACATGCATTTAATAATTTTCTACTATTTACTTCAGGAAATAAAGCAGAAAAAATAAATACCAATATTAATGCATAATCATAACCCATCGGGTATAAAAATATTTTTTTAATATTTAAGCATGCATTTTTTCTATTAATTATTTACAATAGAAAATAATTAATCGAGGTAAAAGCTGTAACATACTTTTCTTTTCTTTTACAACAGAAAACCAATATTAATGCATGATCGGTGGGGTCAAGAAGGACAGGGCGCGGTCATCAGGATCGGGAAACCGGAGCGAAGCAGGGTGCAGAGTGTAAAATACTTTTCTTTTCCTCATCCATGCAGCCGGTTGCAAGATCCATTTTTGTTGCGCTTCACACAAGAATGCATGGGGAGAATCCATGAAATAGCACTTGTTTGAGACGACGTTCACGAAATAGCATCCGATTTCAAGTAATTCATAGAATAGCACTTGTTTTACCAAATTAATTCAGAAAACAACACTCTATCTATATTTTGCATTCTTTTATTGCTTACCTCACATACAAATGGACCAAATTACCCCTATTTATCACAACCTTCCTTTTTTATCTCTTATGTCTATAAGAACAACATAAATAAATAAAATATATGACCTCTATTTTTATAGTGTTAAACATACAAATAGACACATATGTTTTATGAACGAAGAAATCTATATTTAACTATTAAATTTAGAACCAGGTATCTTCGGTCGTCGAACTTTTGTCTAATTTTAAAAGTTCGACGACCGAAGATACCTGGTTCTAAATTTAATAATTAAATATAGACTTTTTCGTTTATAAAACATATGTGTCTATTTGTATGTTTAACACTATAAAAATAGAGGTCATATATTTTATTTATTTATGTTGTTCTTATGGACATAAGAGATAAAAAAATAAGATTGTGATAAATAGGGGTAATTTGGTCCATTTGTATGTGAGGTAAGAAATAAAAGAATGCAAAATATAGATAGAGTGTTGTTTTCTGAATTAATTTGGTAAAACAAGTGCTATTCTATGAATTACTTGAAATCGGATGCTATTTCGTGAACGCCGTCTCAAACAAGTGCTATTTGATGGATTCTCCCAGAATGCATGCGGTCTGCGCTACGGAATAGCATTTAACCAGCCAAGAGAACGAGATTGCATGTAGCCATGCACATAACTGCACAAGCGACCAGTCCGCCCACAATGCCGCTTATGGGACCCACTCATAAATACCGGCCGCTTTGTACAGACGCCATATGCAGGTCAGCTTTGTACGAGTGCTACCTCTTGTTTGTTACACATCCGCAAGAAGCGGACTCGGGGGACACTAGTCAGTAGCCACTAGCGGCAGTCAACGAGTCATGTGAAGTAGAGTGCGGCTTTCGGCGTTAGCACAACCTCCGGCGTGTAGAGCGGCTGTCAATGTGCAGCGTGTGGGAACGACCTTCGGTCTCGAGAGTGCAGAGCGGATGCCGACGCACGGCGATCCCGGCACTAGCGTGACTGCTGGCACGCGGTGGTCGATTGGATTTTTTTCTTTGTTAATCACAGTCCAAAATTCTCTTCTTCGATCCTCAATGAGAGCAGCAAATTCAATCTACTAGAAATACATACCACTCGATTGCGTCGAGGGGAATCGAAGCCTGTCGCGTAGGACAGTTCGGCTAGGCCGAGGACCTGCCGGCGTGGTGGAGAGTCGATGCAGATCGGGTCCGTAGCAACGTTGAGGTAGAGCGTGCTGATAACATGTTGAGAACTACGTTATCAGGATCACCAGATCCGCTCCCTTCCCTCCCGTCAGCAGTAGAGGCGCAAGAAAATGTAGAAAACTCGTCTTCCTTCCCATAAACACGACAGAGGAAACACACGAGACACAAGATATAGTGTTGGGCCTCTGGCCTCTTTCTGATCTCTGTATTATGATGGACTGTACAAGTTCCTTATATAGAGATGTGAGACTCATTAGGGACAAAGCATGTATTTACCCACATAACCCTAACTAGGGTTACTTAACAAACCCGACCCATCCAAATACAATTAGACACAAGTAGGTAGCCGGACTTTACCGTTTGTTTCAGCATTTTTAAAGATTTTGTACTTCAGTTTTTTTTGGATTTTCTAAAAGCCAAACAATTTTCATAAGCTAAAAGCCCCCAAAGGCCAAGTTCACCCAGCGAGCTTCCGAATTGTCTCCCGATAGTTTTTTATTATTTTTGAATGATTAAAAAACTGAAGTACGAAATCTCTAAAAAAACTGAAACAGACGGGACCTTAATTAGGTCATGCGCAGATAAGCGGCCCAATATAGAGTTTGGTACTACTTTGCGCTTACGGAAGACTGGTCGGCACAACCGCACAATACTTCGGTCCGGCCGATTGGACCGAAAGATTTGCGTATTGACATTGCCGAAGAGTGAGTAAATAGGCCCATACCTGGATTCTTCGTGGACCAGAAGTGAAGGTTGCCAGAATCTCTTGGCCCATCAAGACTACAGTCTCGGACTTTGTATATTTATTTGCATTCTGTGATATGTAGGAGATTTGCTGCATACAGTTGTGCCCTTCTTATTTAGACCGTACCCTCTTATATATTTTTCGGTTTCGGTTTCTAGACCGAAACGGCTTTTAGATTCTTTGTATTCAGCTTGGTTTTGACAGGATTTTTTTGACAGGTGTTTTGATTAATCGCTTGAAAAAGCCGGCCGCAACAAAAAAAAATCCTACAAAAGAGGGTCCTAGACTTCAGACTTTGGGGAGAGAAAACTGTTGGAGCTTGTTACCTGTTGCTCAACTCCAGCGGTGAAGCGACGATGGTTTGAGTTGATAATGTGGCTCACAAAGTTTTGCACCGACGGTTACGGGTTACTTTCCAAATTCCAAACGACCGGTGCTTAAATTGCAAAAGCAAGTTGATGTACAGGATAAAGAGTCGATCGTGAGTGCTAGTTTATTTATGAGCGAGATACTTTAGGCTTTTCAGCATGTTGCTCGGAGCACATTAGAATCGCAGCGGCACCGAAGTTTTGAGATCGCGGTGTGTGCTGACAGATCGTCCAGTCCTATCTAATTACGCGGCCACTTAAATCGCCTCGCCTTGCGTTGCGTCTATCTGCATATATGTGCATTACCCATTCCATTAAAATATTTGCGAAATCCTTATCCGTCAGCTACGGGTCATATCCGAGACCAGACTGGCCGCGAGAGCTCGTGCTGGGACGGGGCTGCCGGCGTAGTGGTCCGTCGCCGGCTTTTTACTCGCTCTGGTCCCTCCTGCTGTTTCAGATATGCAGCATGTTGTATGATGCATCATCGCCGCATGCCTGTTTCTTCAGTGCACAAGTTTTGTACTCCACTACGAGGCACGCACGCCGAATCCCATCCACATCCAGCTCCGACCGATCCATCCCTCTGAATCCTATCGCGCAGGCGCAGCGAGACGAGACGCGGCTTTCGTTGCTTTATGGGCCCGTACGTGGACTGGATAATGGGCTTGGGTTGGGTTGGGTTGTGGCGAACTACCTAGCTAGGTTATTTGCGGTACGGTGGAACAAAGTTCCATAGAGTATGCGTGCCCCGTATTTTCAAGAAAACAAATCATGGATTGCTGCGTGCTGCCGTCACCTTTTCCACCCCTCGTTCTGTAATAATCTGCGAGCCATTGCGATCGTGAGTGAGGCAATGCGTGCGCACCGGCATAGGTCCCCGTCACACCCTAGTGCGTGGTGCTGCTGTGATGCAACAACGCGCAGGAGGAGAATTAAAACTTGCGGCCCGGCCGGGGGAAAGCTACGGGAGAAACACAGACAGTATGCGAAGCTGCGCTGACACGATCAATTTGCGCATATGCTCCCTTTTCCCGTATATATATGTGTGTTATAATTATAACGCGAGTGGCAAGGGCATGGCTGGCACGCAGTAGTGCCGTCGTTTTGTTCGCCTCTGTGCGCGATCCGTGTCAGAATGCTTTGGTTTGTAAACCTGTGTACATTGTCATTGACCTATGCGATCATCGGATTTCGGATGTCAAGCTGTGACCTCCTTACCGTCCACGGGAAATAATAATCCAAGGTTAGAATGGAGTTAACTTGAGATGCGTTAACTCTTTAATAAAATTGTGATGTCTTATAATTTAGAATAAAGTGATTATACAATAATGAAATGGTACATGCACAATGTGGCCAGGCTAAATCTTATCGAGTTCGTCGTGTCTGATCTCCGCCGCCTGGTTTGAAGATGGAGGTTTTTCATGATCCTCACTATCGATCAAGCCTTGCTTGTCTGGTTTTCCCGTGACTCCTCGGCGGTGTCCGGTTCGTTCAGCGGGTGCACTTTGATCGTCATCTCGGCTTCTCCCTTCTTGTCGTCATCATCATCGTCCTCGGTCTGCTTGAAGTTGGCAAGCGTTGCCAGCGCGTCAACGGCATCCACGACGCCCTCGACCCTCGCGGATATCTCCACCAGCAGCGACGCCACGGTGAAGACGGGCATGGTGTCCATGAGGGACGTCTCTCCCAGCTTCACGGCCAGCATGGACGGGAGCGCCCGCAAGTCGGCCTGAAGCTCCTGCACCGCCGTGTTCATGTCCGCCACCGCGAAGTCCAGGGCCCGGGAGGAGGACGTCGACATGGTGGCGACGGAGCGCGACGCCTCCCGGAGCACCCGCGCGCACCGTGCGGCCACCGCGGAGCACGCGTCGCGAAGGAGCCGCTTCACGTGCGGGGGCGCCTGCACCTCGGCGCCCGCGCAGCTGCTCAGGGCCTCCACGCAGTAGGCGCACGCGCGCATCGCCGCGCCCACCCTGGCGTACTGCCCGTAGGGGTGGCGGAAGCCGAAGGGGCCGTGCGCGGGCTCCCACCTCGCCAGGTTGGCCTGCGCGTCCTCGGACGCCTTGGAGTTGAGCACGCACTTGTACCCGTCCGCCCCCGCCCCCGCCCCGCTGGCCGGCCCTTCCGCGAAGTAGCTCTCGACGCAGGCCACCACGGCGGCCGCGAGCTTGTCCATGTTCCGCGTGGTGAGGAGGTGCAGCTCCTTGCCGGCCCACACGGGGCAGATGAGCATGCTGACGGCGAGGCACAGGAAGATGCCGATAGCGATGGTGGAGACCCGCTGCTGCGCCAGCGCCGCTAGCTCGTCGACGCGGTACCCCGACACGGCCACCAGGCTGTACGTCAGGATGAAGATGGTCACGCCGTAGTCGAACCGCGCTTTCACCGTCGGGATGAACCGCGAGAAAGTGGCCGCCGCAGCTGCATTCATGTACGTGCACGCGTATGTTATTCACTTTTGCTGTTACCAGTGGCTTGTCCTTGTCAGTATTACACAATGACAATGCAGAATACGTACCCAGCAGAAAGAGCGAGCCACTGAGGATGTAAGGCTCGAGCTCGCCAGACTTGTCAGCCGCCCAGTGCACGCCGAGCGCGAGAACGCCGGCGCTCGCCGTAGCAACCACTCGGTTGAAACACTTGTACACGCTGCCACCTGCCAATACATGCAAAGACAGTCAGAGAACCAACCGGGTGCATGGAGACGATATATATCCACACATGCATGCACGATTGCACGCACGCGGCTGGAGCCTTGGTGCGTGCACATATGATATGTTACTATAGTGCAGCTCCGCGCGGGCACTCTGTGCCAACTGCCAAACAAGCAAAGCCGAGCATCGACTCACCGACAGTGTATTCGAAGACAACGACGACCGTCATGATGGCCCACATGGCAGCCCCGCCAACGCCGTCGTACAGGGGCCTCGTGTAGTAGAAGACGGAGACCAGCGCGAGCGCCAGGCCGACCTTGAGCCCGTGCACCGCCTTCCGGGGATCATCCGCCCCGATCCTCCACACCTTCCTCGCGAACCCGGCGACCCTGCTCCACGCCTTGGCGAAGCAAGCCAGCAGCCACGCCAACGCCCTCGCGGCAGGCCCGGCCTCGTGCTCCACGGTCACCGACGCGCCCTCCGGCACCGTCACCCGCCATTCCAGACCACTACTCTGCTGCGCTTCCCTCGCGGCGGCGTCCATGCTGACCGGTACAAGAGCGTGGCTGCCAACACCTGCTGGGTCCCTATTGTAACGCGCGCGGCAACAGAATGTGACCCTGCAGCGTAGTATTTGGTACTGTGTCTGACTCTTGCGAGGTTGACCTCAGCCTCTCTGTTGGAAGCTCTCGTCGCTTCTCTGTCTGTCTCACTTGCTCCTTCCAACAGAGGAGTGAGAGGAACAAAATGCTAGGATTTCTCAACAGACGATCTCCTCCTCGTCGTGGAATGCTGTGAGAAAGCTGGAGACCTGTATATATAATAGCACAAGAGAGATGGGGGGGTATTGGACTTTGACGTAGGGCACAAAAAGCAGAGATTAGGGAAGACCAACCCCGCGCACAAAGGCTGCACACAGCCATACATGCATTTTGGAAAGGGAGCTGGCTGGCCGAAGAAAAAAAAATGCGGGCGAGTGGATCGGCAGTAGGATCGCTAGTGTGGTACGTTCAGATTGGGTACGGTTTCTTTTCATCCTGGCTAATATACGCTTGTTCGCCACCGAGCTGTATTCTTTTTTTTTTCTTCCCTTCCAGTCTCTAGCGTGAGAGCGATTTTGACCAGCCACTGTAGCTAGAGGGCCGTACGTGTAAGGCTTGCTAGTTGATCAGCCACGTTGGAGATTCACACAAATGCATGGCTCTGGTAAAATGTAGCCACAAGGTCTTAAATGTTTTCTAAGTGCTTTGTTTGATTTTTGTTTTGAGGATTTTTTTTTAGTGCTTTGTTAACTACGGAAGTTAGAATTGGATCGGAAATGGCAAGACAAGGATATGATAAGACTGTACGTAAGAGGACCAGAACAATGTTGGGCCGGACAGTGCCATTCGTTCTAGGCCTTATCACATGAGAAAGAGAGACCATGTTCATTTGCTTACCTCTTAATCGTCCTTTCATCACATAATTTACTTTGACGCCTTTCTTCCGCGTCAATGGCCAGTAACAAACTCTCATGCATGGTTCTCAAATTATAATATATCTTAGCTTTCTAGATACATAGGATCTGTTATTCACTTAGATATACATTATGTCTAGATACACACTAAAAACAAGGCAGCTGTAAAAATCAAACATCTTATCATTTTGAATTGAGGAACAAAGTATCAGTGACCCTACTTTTAATTTGGACCTTCTCATATCCATAATTGCCATAACTAATCTTAGTAAAGTATGACTTGTCTGGCATATTCCAAAATTTATCTAATGATACTAAGTTACTAACTATACACCATAATATTAATATCTTCTTGTGTGTATTTGGTCAAAGTTAAACTTGTTTCACTTGTCGAGTAATGAGAATGGCACTTATTCTGGATAGAGGGAGTACAACATAAATTGATCCACACACACATCAAGTGTACTATATGATTTTGATGATTGTAACCATAATATAGCAATGAAATCTTGAGACATGGCTAGCATGATTCAAATAAAAATGCATTAGTTGAGTTTTCATAGAGATGCACATGCCAAAGAGAAGTTGGTAACATTATTATGCATAAGAATTAAGAATATAAGGGAATTACTTCCACCCAGTACCTAAAAGCCAATTCCTTTTTTTTGTTGCATATATCAAAACTGTTCATGTATATGCCGTATGACTATGAGCATGAGTTCCTCGTGTCATGGCCACATTATTGAATGTTTATTTATTGTGGCATATGTCCAAATTACCCTAGCTTCATGGTTGATATACATGCATCAACAAGTTTGTGATTCTACACCATTGTGGCACCATTGTGATGCGAGTTTCCACAAAAATACTTTATTCACATGTCAAGTTCAAATTCTATTGCTTGTTATATATTTTATTCAAAAAAATCTGTATTGTGTTTAAAAAAACTCAAGATTCTAAACTGCACTCTTAGTTCTACATTGGCACAAATATTGATTCCAATCTAGACCGCAAACACTCAGAATATTAAATTTGTTACCTTGAAAATTTATTTGAACACACACACACACACATGTTCTAGATGGTACTCCATCCATTCCAAAATATAGTTCTTTCTAGCACACTTTTTTCTGTCGACATTCATTCAAATGATAATGAATATAGACATACATGGAAACCACGTTCATATGTTGCTTAATGAATATGTGCTTATTATAAAACGAATTATATTTTAGGACGGAGAGAGTAGTAAATAGCTTCATGTCTACTTTTTTTTTAAAAAAAATGCTCAAAGTATACTAGAAATATATATAATGTAACTCTATGGCTATTTTTATGTTAGTATCTAGACATAAAAATTTCAAAGATATTTTAGTTTATATTTTATAAATAATAAAAAGTAGAAGTGTTACCTTATATTATCTTTCATAATAAAAAGCTACGTGAGGTTTATTTGCATTATATTTTATAATGAAAGTTGTGGGTGTTAGATGTAATTTATTTGGTTATTATAAATCATATTTGATAAAAGACAACTTAGATGCAAATTCATACTGGTAGGTTGTGTAGTTTAAATATAATTGTAGATATCATTTTAAATTGTCTTTTGAAGCGATAATGTTCAAGCTGGATACTTTAGATATATTTTTCAGACATTTTGGTTATTTTTTTATAATGGCAAAGGTTGGTGATTGACATGTAAATTAAGGGTTACTTTATGCAATTTTAATAACGACAAATATGTATAGTTTTTTTTTATAAAATAGAATATGTCCAGTAGCTAGTATTGATGATGAAGAAGGTTAGAATCTACAAAATCATAGGCAAGGTGTTTGTGATTATTATAAGAGTTTCCAAGGTTTAATTTTTTCTAACGTGTCTAATGAAGATTAATGTAAAGGCTTCTTTCAAGGCTTAAAAATAATACTACTTCCGTTTTCAAATATTTATCGTCCGCTAGTTTATTTTGAACTAAACCACGGAGAGTGGAAATAATATTTGATGTGATAAAACAATATAAACACGGGCGCGAGAGAGAGAAAATAAGGGCCTCTTAATATATTGTAGACATGCAAACTTGGACCTAAAGGTCAGTTCTGTTTGAAGAGTATACTTGGATGAAAGAAGGCCCAAATGCAGGTAAGGTAATTCCTCCCTCCGATCGCAGCCAAATTGGATTTGGAGAGCATATTCGGTTTCACGTAGGCCCTAAAAGAAAGTGCAAGGAGGAAAAAGCAGAGAAACCGCGGGATGGTGGAACCCGTGGTACTACTTGTACTTGGACTCATCGCACTAGCCAAGCCAGCAGCCATTTGTACCTGGCCAGTAGTCATATCAGTGGAGGCACATGCACCGCTGTTTCATAGGATCATATAGTCTAGTTTCCTTTGTTTTCCTTTACCGAATAGAAAATAAAAAAGATCGATCTTTGTCTCTCTGGAGCTTTTGTAAACCCTCCCGGGGTGAAAAAAGCTTTTTTGGAAAGCATGTGCAGCACACAAGAATTTCATGATGATTTTACATGCATGGCTCTCTTTCTTCTTCTTCTTTTTTATTATGGAAAAGCAGTGCTACCTCCACCACCCCTGCTCTGTTTCAGTCTCTCCGGTTCCGAACAACTGCAACCCGGCCGGAACTGAGATGGATGGGAACGTATTTGGATTCTAAACTGGAAGTGTGAAATATATAGCGAAGAAACACAGGTACGTAGTATGTAGTAGTTTCCCAAGAAACTGAAATCCACGTGGGAACAAAAAAACCGATAGGCCTTATCTGGTTGGTGCTCTGTCTCGGACCAGCCATGAAGTGGAAGCAACCGAGAGCTGCAACTATCTCTTGCTAGCGTGCTGAGGTAGTGGCAGCACAGCACGCCGCAGGCTGCAGCTGTAAACCAACAGAGCGGCCGAAATATCCATCACCACGATTCACGCGCCAACTCTCCAACAAGTTGCGAGCGTCGCCGACGTCCCCCGCTCGGTTACCCTTCTTCCCTCCGCGGCAGCTGCAGCACCGTACCCTGCCCAGCACTTTCTCGTCCTCCACCAGTTCCGCTTCCGGCTTCCGCCGTTCGGAGCCAGCCAATGCCCAATGCTGTTGTGCTGGTGGATAGCTTGGCTAGCACTCCAATGGATATGGATGAACGTACGGCCGATAAGGACTCCCTAGTCAGGAGTCACCTGAAGCCGGGACAGGCGGATTATGCATGTCAGAATCGCTCGTGGCGGGGCATCCTCCTTTGGATCATGCTAGGTGGCTGTGTCTGTGTGTGTTTGTGTGATCAGTCCACTGTTCATTGCTCGTTCTGGAACCTGAATTTTGGTGGTGGTGGAGTCCATGAAATTACAGATTGGTTCGGAATGACTAGACGTCGAGGGGTGCAGTGGCCGTGCAAAGTGACATTGCAATAGCCTCAACGAAGTGGCAGATTAGACAGTTGCCGTGCAACAGGACCGACCGTACAAGCAGTACTCCGATGTCGTCCGCTCCGTTTGCGACATTTCTCGTTTGTCATGTTTCTTTCTGCAGCAAGCAGCGAAATTGGTCGACACCAGCAAGTATAGAGTATAGACAGTAGTATTTTTTTTTATCCAAGTGCACGCGTTGTTCAAAAATAAGGGTTTTTATAGCATGCCTATCGGTCAAACTTTTTTTAAACTAAACTAGATTTAAAGTTATATTAGAAAACATATGTATTTCTAAATAAGTTCTTTTAGATTCGTCAGCTGAGATAGAAACTAATTATTTTAGCCCACAAAAAAATTGGTTTTTCCTGTTACGTTGCTTCTGCTGCTGCAAATTAAGGCACTATTTGGGAACACCGTTTTTCCAAACTGCAGTTTTTCAAATACTAAAGTATACTTTAGTAATGACATTACTACAGTTTACAATGCTTCAGTTTTCGTATACAACAGTATCCAATACATTAAGGTGTTTGGGAAAAACTTTGGTTGAGACCAATCAGTCAGAGCGAGACCCAGCTGGCGCTCTCTTTACAGAGAAAAACTTTGGCTGAGACCAAAGTTTCCAAAACTGCAAAACAAGTGCAGTATTTACAATACTACAGTTTAGTATACAGAGATTTCAGATGAGTTGCCAAACATCTCAAAGTATATAATACCACAATATTGCTCAATACTATAGTATTGCTTCAATACTGCAGAAAAACTTTGTTCCCAAACACCCCCTAAGTTGTGTGTTCTCAGCCAAAACCAAATATTTCCCACTGCCGTTGTTGTCAACTGTTATACACCGAAAGGAAAACGACGCTATCAGTTGTCACCATGTGTCCTGTTCATGCATGTCAGGTCAACCACCCAAGCCAAGCCTATTCTGGACACGAAAACCTCACAAAATTCCAAGTTCGGCGGGCGCACTACTTACTAGGAGAGTACTACTACATGCATGCTTCGCCCTAATCCCATTTGATGATGCACATTAGGTCTGCCCCTTATCGTCTAATCCTCCACGGCTCCGCCCTAATCCCAGCAAATCTGAACCCACACAGCAGGCACATGTACCACACTCCTCGCGCGGCTGACATGGCATGCCACCTCCGTCGCCGTCTCCTACGTGGAGCCTCGCGAAGTGGCCAGCGGTAGACACGTCGGTGCACCCAGCTTATTATTTGTTGACACGCAGGAAAAAGGCCGCGAGTGTTGTTGGCTCCTCCTGTGATATCTTATCAGACAGAGCGTCCGTCTTGTCCAAAGCATTTATATGCGTGTAACCAAATGTGATTTGGTAAGCGCACAAGTGTTTCAATCGACGCCTCTCTATCATGCCGGGAAAAAGAGGAGAGCGACGAGCCCACGCACTCACTCGACTCGCTCACCAGATCATTATAGGCCATCTTCTTTGTGATCCTGGATTTAATCCTCGATGAGCCTAAGAAAGTAGTTAAAGCTATCGGGGTAGATGTGACAATATGTAATTGCCAGGATGAGGGGCGAGGGTTTTTAGAATTGTGACGATTCAGTGAAATTAAACGGGATCCTTTAGAAAGACAGCAGGAAGGTACCCTTTTGTACTTGAAATCTTCTCTCTTTTATGTGACTGATAGAGGAGCAACAATGCCTAAAGGAGGACCACATTTGTCATGGCTAGGGCTGGAAAATAAGCTTGAGGCTCGCGAGTCGGCTTGAGCTCGGAGCGGCTCGCCAGCCTCGTGCGAGCCGAGCTCGCTTTTTGGGGTCGTTCCTGTAGCGAGCCGAGCCGAGCCATGTATGTCCATTACGGATTCAAGATTAGTGGTGGTCAATGCTAGCGATGAAAATGAACGGAAAAAACTGAACATGTCTCTTGAGTGCCATGTATGTCCATTATGCTATTTGATGGCTCATCGGGCAGGTCCGCTGCGTACAAAGGCCAACTGTAGCAGATTTACACTCTCTCTGAGTGCCATGACCCGTGTGACATCCGGTGGCGCACGAGATCATGGCCATGTATCCGATTAAATCCAGAATCATCCCACAACCATATATGTGTTCCCGAGAATCTGATCGGGGTAGAGCCTCCTCCATTTTCGTCTTGCTGATCCTCAACCTATAACTCGTCTCGAACACGGATTTTCTAGAAAATCAAAACTAGATGAGTTAAATGTGAAAACCGGACGTGTCGGGACAAGATTTTACTCATCAATTTTCAACCTCACCATGTTTGGTTTGTGTGGTCAACTACTAACCAGGCTTCAGGAAAGCCAGTTTTGCATGTTTAATTATTTGGTTGGGCTAGTTAGCTAGACCCAAAATGAGGCTACTGGCACCTATTAGCGACGCTCGCTAGAAATCAGGGGCGTAACACCTGGTATGGTAAGGTATGACCACCACCATACCTCCATTCTGTCCTAAGTACCTATATCAATTCATTTGGTATTATTTCTTTTTCAATCCTCCATTTTAGTGAAACAGCGAGGAAGAAAACAACATTTTTAGACTATTATTTAGGTCTAGATATGATAAAAGTACTATTGAGTTTCTCTTAAGAGCAGTCATCATATAATGAGTGGCCATGACACCATTAAATGGTATGAAGTGGCTCATGCGCCCTTTGGGCATCGCTGAAGCCTAGCATGGCTATACCTATATATGAGTGTTGGTTGTTGAGTTCATACGATGTGCATTAAATCAGTATTGTAGCTAATTAGCACATGTTGCATAACGTTTACTTGTTTGCTATTTTATACTTTATCTGTTTGTTTTTAGTTGTCGCTGGATAGTGCAAACTATCAAGCGACAACTAAAAAAACGGAGGGAGTAATGCTTTGATAAAAGAGAATACATAACTCACCGTATCTTATTCTTATATGTGTAATGAAACTTTAGTTTTAAATCCTACCCTATTTTGTATACTATTATATCCAATCACATATAAAAAAAAATTTCCACGCACGCCGACACTCGTGAGTCCTCTATATTGCTTGTGCGCCGGCGCTCCTCCATCTAATCTCCCCCTCCGACCACTAAGTAGCCTGAGCCTCGTAGCGGTGGGCTCGTCCTGAGCGGCGGCGGCGGCGTGCCCGCGTGCGATGTGGCGCGCGGCGTACTCGATCGCGCGCGGGCGCCTTGATGAACAGAACACTCACTGTGTAGGACGCAGCACCGTACGTGTGAGCTGAGTGTGACCTTGCATTGCTCGCGCGCACACACAGGATAGCCAGATCCTGCGCTGGCAATAAGGAAAGGCTCGCTGAAGCACCCCAGATGTTTCCAGGAAGCTCTATACCATGGGTGATCGATCTGATGCCTAATTTGCGTCTAAATATTGCTTTGCTTCTCCGTACGCAGAACAGAAACTAGACCGCCGTATAGCTCGAAGAACTGGACGGCTCCCGTTTTACAATCTTCGCATAGACCATCTTTTGGAAAAAGACCGTGGTGGTAGGTGGGACATTCCTTGGTGCCGCACCTCGTAGCCACCACTGCACCCTTGACGTGTACGGTTGTCAAACACCCCGGGGCCCGGGCCCTGGCTGACCTCAGGGTGCGTGGGGGAGACAAGGACCGAACCCCTCGAAGGAATTCCTGCACTGTCTGCCTGCCCTCCTATCAATCCTCTTTCACCAACCTCTTCAAGCATGTCAACCACCACCGCCGGCGGCCATGCATGTTGCAAAATGCAAACTAGTAGTAGTACTACTAGGCAACTACCATTTCTCAGTTGATTGACTTACGACGATGGCAGGCGTCGTTTGACTTGTAGCTGCCCTGAAAACTGTCGAGCGCCGTCGGCCACGACAGGCATCGGGAAGCTCCGATGGGCACTTGTTAGAAGGGAACATCTGCCCTGCTCATTTTTGCAAGCACGTACGCCTTTTTAACATTTTTTCTGCATTCCACGAAAAAGGTATCTTGGCTATTAAAAACAACCTGCTTGCGGTGGAAAAAAAATCTGCCGCTAATGGAGGAATTAGGTCATCACCTAAACTGCTCTATCAGCAGCACAGGTAGAAGGGAAAGGAAAGCAAACTAGCATAGCCCAACCTACTTATGCGGTGAAGTCGCCTTCCGCATCGTGCAGTTTTTTTTTTATTACGACCGGCCGGTGAAAGCAAAGCAAAAGCGGGCGCCGCACCCTGTGCCTGTGGAACGGATGGTCGTCGTGGATCGCATCGCAGATTCGCAGGTAGGAGAGCGCACTTATCGTGCCAGGGGCTCGACCGGTAGCTTCTTCGGCTGATGAGACGCCAGGTCTCCTATCACCATGACTCCATGAAAAAAGTTAATGGTAGCTGGCTGCACGACCAAAAAATTTACGTGCTGCCGTACGTACGTTCCTGAGAGTAGCCATGGACTGGACAGGATCACAGGGGAGAGGAAGTCCGTGGAGTAGTGGCGGACGGCGCGTGCGCACATCGGCCCCTAGTGCTCTGCACGCTCGGGGTCGGCCGGTCGGGGCTCCCGCCTCCGCCGCTCCGTCCTCCTTCCCTCGATCGTTCGCCGAAACAGATCCTTGTTTGGATCGCGGCACTTTAATTTCTTCACGTTACTTTTGTTATAATATTATGTACATTGATGGTTCGGGACGTGATTTTAAACAAGAACGTTTCTTTTGCCATCGCTGACAACAAACGCGTCATCTGTGCCATCTGTGTACCGGTTTTTTAAACTGGAGCACCAGATGTACAAAGATACTACAAATATATACTATGGCACCCGCACCGACTAGACGTCTGCATCTGCTCCTACACAAACACAAGCCCAAAGTCTCGTGTTTGTCGTGCGGTTTCTATTACCCTTTGAATAACGACCCATTGCCTCGCGCGATCCTTGTCTAGGGAATTGATTTGTTCCTTTCGCCCCTTGCTGTTTGAAAAACCAAAGGTTTTCTCATTACCAAGTTGAACTTCAAATTATAAACATGCATGAAAATATATCCATGAGCCAACATGGATAATCATCTGTACAAAATATCACGGTATATTTTGAATATCCACATTAAGATAGAAAAAAGCAATGTGGCTGATGGATGGATTGTGATCTTTGGGGGATAGAACACATGAGCACTAAGGATCTATTTTGTTCAGATGTATATTCATGAAAAAACTGATTCTAGCTGTGTGAGATGTAAGGAAGTTGATGCGAGATGATTGTTGTGGAAAAACTAAAATATACGTGGTCGAATAATTTACGATAGTTTCGTGTAATACGGATGACACTATATATAGCACAAATTTGGAAAATCTGGGGTAGTGGTGATTTCGAATTAAACTACAGAAATCTATTTAGAAACCTGTTCTGTTGTTGACTTGTTGTACCCATTTGATTGCAATTACAGGTTTTTAACAGTGAATTTAGTTTAAAAAACTGAACCAAACACGTTTTAAATAGACGGCTTCTCTTTGTATACGGGTGGGCTGGCTCAACCAGATGCATCCAACTTTTCTAGACTAATGGGCTTCTAAGGAACCTATTTAGCCCAGTGAGCTTCTAAAGCGGCGTTTAGGTATCCAGTTTAGCCCTATTGCTCACGGGCCTCAGTATCTTTACCTTCTCCGATAAATACTAATGTGGGTGGGCTGTGAGGAACTCCATCCACTGCGCTTTACTACATTTTACGAAAAATTGAACAGGCCTACGCTACGCGCTCACGACACGAGTACTACTCCTAAGCCTCTACTCTAGCAGTGGATCGGGTTTTATTAGGAACGGAACGGAATGGGCCGGAGCGATTCGCTCGTTGGGGTCGGCACTTCGAACACCGTTGAGACGCTGGCACCCAGTCGATCGTGTTAAGTAATACTAGTTAATATGTGGGTAAATACTGTTGAGAAACCCTAATGAAGGGTTATGTGGGCAAATACCTGCTTTGCCCCTGAGGGGTCTCACATCTCTATATATAGAACATGTACCCCTCATATGGAATAGAGATCAGAAAGAAGCCAGAGGCCCAACCCTATATCCAGTGTCTCGTGTGTTTCCTCTGTCGTGCTTATGAGAAGGGAGACGAGTTTTCTACAGCTTCTTGCGCCTCTACTGCTAACGGGAGGGAAGGGAGCGGATCTGGTGATCCATGGTGACGTAGTTCTCAATACGTTATCAGCACGCTCTACCTCGACGTTGCTGCGGGATCAGATCTGCATCAGCTCTCCGTCAAACCGGCAGGTCCTCTGGCCTAGCCGAACTGTCCTACGCGACAGGCTTCGATTTTCCCTCTACGCGGTCGAGCGGTATGTTTACTGTTTTTGATATGCTATTATGCATAGCCTACGATCCATGCGCGACAAACTTGTTATCGTCGTCGCTGTGGTTGTGCGAAGCCCGCGACTGTGGTGGTGCGACGCCCGCGACAGAAGCGCTCGCTCTAGCGGCAGCTAGCCCACATCGGCAGCACGCAGCCGCGCTGCGCTAGAAGTCGCGCCGCGCTGAGGTCACGCCCGTGCCGGAGAAGCTTGCTAGCGCGTGGCCACGGCGGAGTTTGCGCGTCCGCGAGAGGCGGCGATCGCAAATCTGTGGTCTGGCATAGAGCCCAAGCTACGACTCGGTCATCTGAGCCTAGGCGGCAGCAGCCAGCCAACCCGTTCCTTGCATGCATGGCGGCTCTGCTTGTTCCTGCTCTATGATCGTTCAAGTGACGTGATATGGTCAAATGCAGCGCATGCACCATCGGGAAGTGGCTTGCATGTCCATTCCACCGTTTCGGTTACTTGGGGATCTGGTAGCGCCTTTTTTTGACCGTTTCCTCCGCCAGAAGTGAGAAGACGTTTCTGTACTGCATACGCATAGTACAAGGATAAAGGACAAGCATGCATGCAGCCATCAAGTGCCCATCTGCTAGAGTTGCGGCCATAGGTGAAGTGCGGTTAAAAAAAAGTGTGATGAACAAAAGGACTAGCGGATGGCTAGCACTCTCTCTCCGCCACTCCGCATCATTTGCGGTCGAGTGAGTGAATAGAAAAAAAAGGAAATGAAAAATCCTTAAGTGCATGTGGCTACACTAATAAAGAAAAATTGCGGAAGCTAGCTTGTCAAAGGACGGATCTCGTTGATCTGGTTTTCTCGGGAGTGAGATTTTTTATAGTTTTTCTATAATTTTTTTGCTGAATTAATAAACTTTGGTACAATATTAATATATATGCATACTCTATATTATTTATTCAATTTAATTGCACGTAACGAATTGAATAAAGCATATTTTATGTTGTGATTTCTTTTTAAATTAATTATTTCCTGTCGCAAATAATTAATTAGAAAAAACATATGCTTAAATATGGATAAACATATTTTATAGCTGATGTGTTATGTTCATGCATTAATTTTGATTTTTTTCTGCTTTTATTTCTCATAGTAAATAATTAGCAGAAAATTATTAAAATGCATGTAAAGACTATATGATGTATACGTGAATCGCTCTAAATATTTATGATGTGTTGAGCTTTTGGACTCACGTTGAGCGATTAAATTGTATAGTGGGTACTCAGACACGTCGATCAGACTACGTTATTAATCGATCGAGTTATGGCATTGGCTGAGCACTGGCTGCGCCCTGGCAACACGACACAATATTTGTGTCGTACGAACTTGGCTGCGTCATTTGATTGCTATGTCGCACTCTCGCTTAATCGGACCACTCTCGTTGAGTTGGACCGCCATCATCGAGTCACGTATTTTTCGCACGCCCTGTAGGCATTGTTTGTCTGTTGTGATCATCGAGCCACAATTGTGCCTATTGCACATGTTTTATGGACTTGTCATGTACCCCGACTATTGAGTCACAATTGCGCCTGTTGCGCTTGTTACGAAAGCTTGTTGTGTTGTTGTAGCCCAGATGGCCACACACGCGTTGACGCCAGGTACGCTAGAACTTGTACTCGCGTGAATTGTGGTGGGTTGTTCAAGCCCCCTAAAGTCACATTATACGCAACCTTCGTAAACAATTTAGTTTAGCCCTATATTTTATTTGACTGTGTTGTGTGGCATTATATATTTATATATCGCCAAGTGGCCATAACAACTATATCAAGCTCTATAATGCTTGGAAATCTGGGAAATTAAATTGAAATACAATGAAACACAGATAAGTTAAATCTCTGCTCTCTCCTCGTGCATAAAGTTTTACCCGAAGTAACCTGAAGAAATTCAATATTAATGCATGAAAGCCTTTTTGGCACAGAAAACATCACAAATTGGGATTTTATTAGTAAGCAATAAGACCTTGTTAGATGAATAAATGCTAGAATCTCAGTCATACATTGCTCAACCAGATGTTGGCACATTGCTCTTTGTCGCTGAACGGCATGAAGCGAACTTTGAGATAAATGGCTAGTACCTTAGCAACACGAAGTTGCGAGTACATCGAAAGATAATTCTGAGAATGTTTTCACAACGTTGGTGTAAAAAAACATTGTGTGTTCTCGTCGAACCACTTTACTCGGCCTATCTAGGACCTCTATGCTTGTGTTGCATACATCTCTCAGAATTTAAATACTTATAGCCGTTGAATTGACTTAGGATAGTCCTTTGACTGGTATGGTATATACTATAAACCAAATGGTAAAGGTCGACTCCGAATATACATATGTCTGGGGTTTATGTAGCAGAACTACATTGTATTCCACCCCTTGGCATGCTTACCATAATCTATATCCGATCTACTAGAAGTGAGAAGAGTAGACAAATAACTATAAAATCCCACATCACCACAGAGCTTGAAGCTAAATTAGACATTAACATGTCATTGGTCCTCGGAGCCAAAAGAGTCATATGTCTTGACCACTAGACTACTAGTGATGATAATTTGTGATAGAAATATAAAGATCTTGTAGAGTCTTGTTGTATCCTCTCTACTCCTGATAATTTCTTCGTATGAGAGCAGTAATATCTGTTGTTGAAGATGGATCCTAGGCGTATACCAGTATTGTTTCGTTCTTACCAAGCAGTTATCATCATTTGCTTCATCAAAAGCTGGTTATATGGTGATTTTTCCCGGATAAAATGAATTCTTGGCCTTGTCTGTTCTAAAGCTTCTCTTTTTGCTGAACAATATGAAGAGATCGAAATAATGCTATATAGAACAATTTGGTATATAATATGAGGAGAAATGTTTGCCCTGCTGGCAACACCACATAATTAACTATTGTTATAAGTTTTCTCTCCAAATTATTATACCTAAAAATGTTGCATAAATCGATACCCAATTTCAAAATGGTATGAGTAAATGGGTAACCCATGGGCAATGATAAAAACGAGCTGGACTATACATCTTTGCATATAAAAATCTCTGCTTGGCAGCATTGGCCTGATGCCGTGCACTTTACCGCCATTGTATATGCGCAAATTCTCCTATGTGCTTGAAAGCACAATGCAACCAATGAATGTTCTTGTGAGCGCTAGACCTGATGGTCATTGTCCTTGTTGATCTGAAGTCAACTACTTGCTCCAAATGACAAATGGTGTGCATGAGCCCTAAAGTATTTTGTTTTTATGGCTAACATATTGTTGCGCGTATAAGTCTAAATCCTGATGATTGACTGTATATTTGGTGATAATAACAATAAGTTTGCAGAATTGTAACCATGAAGCAACTTGTTGTTGCGTGTCTCGCTTGATGTTGAGACTAACCCTTCATGTTGAAGGACAAATATGTAGTATTCATACCACTACATTAATCTAAGTCCAATGCTCACTGCATAAAACCCCTATCTGTAATGTGCGTAAGATTTCCCAAATAAATCACCACAATAGCATACATTGCACACAACTGGATGATTGTGGTTGGGGATTTTATATGTATGTTTTTAGAACATCTCGGCATTAGAGGGAGGAATGCCCATATAGTGTAATGCCTCAATATTCTATTAAACGCACAAAAGTCAAACTGAATATGTCGTTCGGTGTGTACTCCTGTGTATATGGAGCTTGCCAGAAATTGTTGAGGAGTAACCATATTGGTCTGAATGCTTCTACCTGATGTAGATGTGGATATACCCGGGATTAATATAATATCCACATTTGACTTATTGACATTTGATCTATTCTCGGGGACGCCTGCGAATATGATCCATTGGTCTTAGTCAAAGCATATGTTCTGATTGCAGATTCACGTGGTCTGTAATAACTCTCCTCCGATGAACTCGCCCTGCTGGTGATTTGCCTCACGAAGATGTTCATCTTGATGATGAAGTTCCTAGCAATGCGCGCAATATCATTGTGCTGGGAATATAGAACAATGAATCTTTCGTTTTGGGAAATGACGGAGATCATTATTAAATGTGGGAGACAAATGTGTCGACACCTATCTTGCCTCTATAGATTGCAAAGGGATCCAAAACAAAGTCCTAGGCATGAGTGCTTGAAGCTCTCTTATCGGGTCAATGATAAATGCAATCGAGGCTGAACCAATAATCGCAAAATGAAAGTCACGAGCTTGAATTTCGGACATTTATGGGCACTATTGAAATAATGTGTGGTGAATGCGATGGTTCAAGTGGTCTTGTGAGAGACCCATCCCACGTATGTGTTGAATAAACACTGTTCCGCTATGTAATATATCTGGCAAATGGCATGAATTAAACTATGCAGTTAATAGGATTCAGAAGATCCATCATGAGATCCAAGGAGGACTCATATTCTTGAATTATAAATATGCAACATATAAATCTCATACCGAATAATACATTCCTGATGAATGATCACTCTCCTATGTAGGGAGAATATCTCCTAGTTGAGATCATCGTTCCCAGATGGAACCTATCCAGAAGAAACAAAGTCTGTGTTGAACACCAAAGTTTGATAACCCCTATAAAGGGATAAAGACCCATACAGACCCGGAAAGGAATAAGATGAGGTACCAAAGGACTTGAAGTTCACCGAATAAGCACATGTGCATTCCACGATCTTACTCATGGTATTTTCCACTAGATGTGGAATTACGGTATCCTCTAAAGCCCTGATGGCAGAAACCTATAAGGTTTAGGTGTTACTGGCAAAATATCCCCATTGTGCCAGAATGACAGACTGTAACGATGTATCTGATCGATGAAAAATCCCTGATGGATTACGATCTTATATGGACTTTTGTTACACCATCATAGATGTTGCAATGGATGAACGCCTCGAGCGATGTGTCATATTTAGAATATGTACTATTGCAACTATATTATCCCCTAAGTCTTATTGAAGGACATGTTATTTGCTTTGCACAACTATGTATAAATTGTGGTGTAAGATAGAAAATGATAGCACCCCAACCTCATCCATTCTCGTTGTTCCAGATGAACAATGAGACATATATCTTGAAGAATATGCTTGAGTTATGAGGGATAACGACTTTGACAGATGTCATCGTCAGGGGGAGCGAATGCTTATATTGATCACAATCGTGAGACAATAAATGTCATATTCTATGCCCTGAAGGCGTGAGCTTGATGATCAATATGTGAACCTTTATGAAACTTTCTATCAAATATATAGATCCAGTCGATCGAACACCATCAATCAAGGTGGCTTATTTATATTGATACGTGCACTTACCTCGTACATCCTAGAAGTGAGTAGAGGTAAAGTTCCTGAAATAGTCCTTGCAAGGATATGCAATCCGTTTGCTAAATCTTTATATGCATATACTTCCAGAAGAAGATGTTTTGCCTTATTGATACGGTTTTGCAAGGATCAGGGGGAGCACATTTCTAAAGTTAGCCTTTATAGAAGATTCAATTGAATTTAGATATACAAGATCGAAATATGTCCTGATGACAGTTGTTGTACTCTTTTTCCTTGGTGAGTTTTCCTGAAGTTTCTCACATGAGGTTTTTAACGAGGCAACAAAGTGCAAATGCAATATGCGTCACCATGCGCTCTTTCTCCATATTTTCCCACTGGGTTTTTTGGGAGTTTTAATGAGGCATGTGTTGGTCGCGGTATTCGCCCAAGGGGGAGTGTTGAGAAACCCTAATGAAGGGTTATGTGGGCAAATACCGAATATGCCCCTGAGGGCAATCACGTCTCTATATATAGAACATGTACCCCTCATATGGAATAGAGATTAGAAAGAAGCCAGAGGCCCAACCCTATATCCAGTGTCTCGTGTGTTTCCTCTGTCGTGCTTATGGGAAGGGAGACGAGTTTTCTACAGCTTCTTGCGCCTCTACTGCTGACGGGAGGGAAGGGAGCGGATCTGGTGATCCGTGGTGACGTAGTTCTCAATAAATACTAACTTTGTTCTTTGTTAACAACTCGGTATGGATACAAGGTAGCAGTAGAAGAGAACAACAATTAAGAGTAGCAGAGGACGATTAGGAGTAGCAGAGGGTAAAGAGGAAGAAGAGTGGCGGCGGACGAGCAGTAGAACTTGGAGAAAAAGTTGTAGTGAATAATTCTTACATGCCCTTCACCAGGCAACTCTCGTTCTACTTATTCGCAAAGCGAGCACAGCTGCAGCCCATTCACCCAATCCGGCCCATACACCTTTGTAGATTTCTTGGTCGGCCTGCTAACCCGTTGTGCCACAATGGTCCCAGTAGCAGAAGATGTAGTACCGCTAACAGTCCCCCTTGCTGAAAACACTGATTGCCCCCAAACAGCGGCCTTTGGAAATTGTTGCTTCAATTCATGCACATCCTCCCAAGTGGCCAATTCAGCTGACATGAACGACCATTGCACCAAAACTTGATCACAAGCATTGTTCCCTCTCATGACAGTACGACGTTTCAAAATTTTGCCAGGGACACTGAAACCATAAGCATCAGTAGGCAATGCCGGTGAAACATTGAACCCACTACCCAGAGCCTTTTTAAGCTGAGAAACATGAAAGACTGGGTGAATGTGAGAGGAATCAGGCAGCTGCAACTTATATGCCACGGAACCAATACGTTGTAGTACTTGAAAAGGCCCGAAGAATTTGAATGCCAGCTTCTGATGAGCACGAACTGCCAGGGACGACTGCACATATGGCTGGAGCTTGAGGAACACCCAGTCGCCAACTGCAAACTCCCGTTCAGAACGACCTTTGTCGGCCTGCTTCTTCATTCTGAGTTTAGCCCGTTCCAAATGTTGTCGGATCAGTTCGGACATCAATTGCCTCTCATGCAACCACGACGCCAAATCAGTGGACTGAATATTGTCCTTCTCTGAGATGCCAAACTAACGTGGCTGGCACCCATACAGAGCTTCGTAAGGTGAAAGACCAGTAGCTGAATGTGGGGAGGAGTTAAACCAAAACTGAGCAACAGATAACCACTTACTCCACTGCTTTGGGCACGCATGAACAAAACAACGCAGAAATGTCTCCACACATTGATTAACTCTTTCGGTTTGACCGTCTGACTGCGGATGGTAGGCGGAGCTCATACACAACTTCACATCAGCCAAACGAAACAACTCTTGCCAGAGATGACTGAGAAATACACTGTCACGATCAGAAATAATCGACTGTGGAAGGCCATGATGCTTATAGATCTGATCATGAAATAGACGAGCTACTGACAGTGCAGTGAATGGGTGTTTCAATGGCAAGAAATTTGCATATTTGGTAAAGACATCTACGACCACCAGAATACATGTATAAGTTTGAGATTTGGGCAACGCCACGATGAAATCCATATAAATTATCTGCCACAAAGATGTTGGAACTGGCAATGGTTGTAACAGTCCTGGCAACCGTGAACAGTCAGATTTGGCTTGCTGGCAAATGACACATTGACGGACAAAATCTTGGACTGCCTGCTTCAACCCTTTCCATGCAAACAGATGCTTAATACGAGCATACGTAACTCGAATGCCAGAATGACCACCAACTGCGGACGAATGAAAAGCAGTCAAAAGTTTATGCTGAAGTTCAGATGAAGGACCGACCCAGATTCTGTTTTTGTAACGCAACAGCCCATCTTGCCAAGAAAAGTTGGGCACCGCCGAGGCATCAACAACAAGTTTAGCGATTATATCAGTAGTCGCGGAATCTTGCGAATAAGAATCTGCGATCTCTGCCACCCATTTAGGAGTACACGAAGATATTGCCAAACAGGAAGACTCCACATTCGGATGGCGAGATAAGGCATCGGCTGCACTATTATCACTCCCTTTTTTAAAAACAATGCGATATTGCAGCCCCAATAGTCTAGTAAACATCTTCTTCTGCCACGGGGTGTGCAGTCTGTGTTCGTTAAGGTGAGCAAGACTGCGATGGTCCGTAAAGATCTTGAATTCTTTCAACTGCAGGTAGTGGCGCCAGTGATCAACAACAGTCAAGATGGCTAGGTATTCCTTCTCATAAGTGGACAACCCCTGAGATTTAGGACCAAGAGCCTTACTCAAATATGCAATGGGGTGCCCATCCTGCATTAACACAGCACCAATGCCCAGTTTACTTGCATCTGTCTCAAGGCAAAATGGCTTGGAAAAATCAGGTAATGCCAACACTGGGGCAGACACCAGGGCTGTTTTCAATGCCTGAAACATCGATTCATGAGCTGCTGTCCATACGAACACTGTCCCTTTTTTCAATAAAGAGGTCAGGGGTTTTGCAAGTAATCCAAAATTTCTGACAAAACGCCTATAATAACCTGCTAGGCCTAAGAAACTCCGTAGATCCTTAATGGAAGTAGGAGAAGACCAATTAGCCACGGCTTGGATCTTAGCTGGATCTGTGGCAACACCTGATGCAGATATCACGTGTCCCAAATAAGTCAACTGATTCTGGGCAAAAGAGCATTTGGACAGCTTGATTTGCCAACTGTCTTTGAGAAGCAACTCCAACACAAGCCTCACATGGTTTAGGTGCTGCTCAAAATCCTCACTATAAATGAGAATGTCATCGAAAAAGACTAGCACACAACTACGAAGCAAGGGGCTAGGGTAACATTCATAGTTCGTTGAAATGTAGCCGGTGCTCCAGTTAATCCAAACGCCATCACCTTGAACTCGTAGTGGCCAGAATGGATTTGAAATGCCGTTTATGTGTATCTGCTGATTGAAGAAGAATTTGATGATATCCGGCTGTTAAATCCAAGCTTGTGAACCAAGAAGCATGGCCAAGCTCATCAAGTAATTCTTCAATCACTGGAACTGGATAGGTGGACTTGACTGTGATAGCATTTAAATGTCTAAAATCCACACAAAAACGCCACGACTGATCCTTCTTCTTGACCAGCAAGACAGAAGAAGAAAAGGGGCTGGTACTGGGTTTAATAATGCCTGACTGTAGCATAACAACAATCTGATTTTCAATTTCATCTTTAATGGCTGGAGGATAGCGATAGGGCCTAACTTGAAAAGGTGTAGCACCTAGTACCAAAGGAATCGCATGATCACAATCCCGTGATGGAGGCAGCCCAGTAGGAGGAGCAAACACAACGGCAAACTCCTTCAATAAATTTATAAAGGACTCAGGCAACCCCAGCTCTGCAAAAGGAGGCACAGACTGTACTACAAATACCTCGACAACAGACCCAGGTGGAACACTTGCAGATAACCCATGTAACAATACCGAAGAGCCCTGGTATGGTATATTCATCCACTTTTGTAACCAATGTACTTTCATGGGACTATGTGCTGATAACCAATCCATACCCACAATTAAGTCATATGTAGAGATATCCAGCACACGAAAATCCGTTGTAAACACACACTGTTGCACAGACCACTGAGTTGCCAACAATTGTTGTGAGCAATGGATACGCCCACCGTCTGCTACTTGAACAGAAACTGGACGCGTCATGGGTAACACGCCAGTAAGCTGAACTGCCAATGTATTTGAGACAAACGAATGAGAGCTACCGGAATCAATTAAAATCAATACCTCTTTTCCTTGAATTATGCCACTGAATTTCATAGTATGAGAAGACTCTCTGCCCTGAACTGCAGCTACTGAAACAGCGAGAAATAACTGCTCCTCCCCAGAATGAGCCGTTTCCGGTGGGGTGAAACTATCATCATCTTCACACTGATATAAATCCCAGACTTCCTGCAATGCTTGAAGCTGCACAGTCGGCGGACACTGATGATCTCGCGACCATTTCTCCGCACAACGCTGACACAATCCCTTTGCTCGCCTGTAAGCATGTAATGCAGCCAACTTGTCATCCATCCCACGCTGACGAGGAACCTCAACACGTTTGTTGTCTTCAGTCACCGTCACTTGCTGCGCTGGTCGTGGAGGCAAGGGAAGTGGCAATGGTCCCTTGCCAAACAGCCTGCTCGGCACGGCATCCGACCGACGAACCTCCATCCGCCTCGTGGTGCCAGCAACTTCCTCCTGCAACAATGCGAGAACGGCAGCAGTATCCAAGGAAGTGGGTCGTTGGACAAAAACAACAGCACGAATATCCTCACGTAACCCGTCCACAAAGCGTTGCACAAAGTACATGGGGTCCATACGCCGACCATATGCACGAAGATTATGAACAATGGACGTAAACTGCTCCACATAATCAGATACCGTGTTGAGCTGCCTAACCTTGAACAGTTTACGAATGAAAAGTTCATACTCATCTTTTCCAAATCGTTCTAGCAAAGTTTGACAAAATTCAGACCATGGCAGATCCTGATCCCTATCATCCAAGGAAGAAAACCAACGACCCGCAGCTCCCAACAGGTGCATTGAAGCCACCTTGATCCATAAATGGGGTTCGACGCTATACATATCAAAATAATCATGCGCCCGACGGATCCATAATTTAGGATTTTCCCCGTCAAATGATGGAAAATTCAATTGAGGCAAACGACCCCGAACAGCCCCGCCAAAACCACCCGCAGGCGCTTGTTCCAAACGTGCACTAGACATCTCAATTGGTTTCGACTCAATTCGAGGAATTGGGAGAACCGAAGGCAAGGACTGGCACATACCCTTGACCGGGGGATGAATAAGGGTGGTGACCGACCCAAACTCATCCTCTCGGGAATGAAGTTCGACGTGGTGCCCATGGGGCGAGTTGGTAGGAGATCCGGCGGTTGTGTGCTCGGGAGCCGCAGGGGAAGGCGCGAGTACCCCAACCATGGAGGTCGGTTTGTCCATGACAGCCCGCTCCCAATGATGCTCAATCTTGCCCACCTCCAAGCGCAGATCATCCACGGCGCCTTCCATCCCCACACGCCATTCGTCGAACGCACTGGAGGCTTTCTCGAGCGCCCCGACACGATCGCTCTGGTTTTTGGCAAAATCAGAGAACGCCGCCTCCCAGCGAGATTCTTGCTCCGACGCGCGCCGATCCCATTTGGCATCATGATCAGCGAATCGGCGAGCGATCTCGTCCAAGATGATCTGAGTATCTGGATTCATGAGAACTTGCTGACGACGAAAACGAGTGAAATGGGAATGAACACCAGAAGGATCCAGCGCGAGAACGCGAGGATCGGCCAAGGATCGTTGAATCTGATACCACTGTTAACAACTCGGTATGGTTACAAGGTAGCAGTAGAAGAGAACAGCAATTAAGAGTAGCAGAGGATGATTAGGAGTAGCAGAGGGTAAAGAGGAAGAAGAGTGGCGGCGGACGAGCAGTAGAACTTGGAGAAGAAGTTGTAGTGAATAATTCTTACATGCCCTTCACCAGGAAACTCTCGTTCTACTTATTCGCAAAGCGAGCACAGCTGCAGCCCATTCACCCAATCCGGCCCATACACCTTTGTAGATTTCTTGGTCGGCCTGCTAACCCGTTGCGCCACAATGGTCCCAGTAGCAGAAGATGTAGTACCGCTAACACTCTTGAGGGGTCTCACATCTTTATATAAAAAACATGTACATTCCTTCATATGATAGAGATCAGAAAGAGGTCAGAGAGACAGAGACCCAACTCTATATCATTTGTCTCGTGTGTTTCCTGTGTCATGCTTATGGGAAGGGAGACAGGTACTCTTTAGCTTCTTGCGCCTCTACTGCTGACGGGAGGGAAGGGAGCGGATCTGGTGATCCAAGTTAACATAGTTCTCAACACGTTATCAGCACGCTCTACCGCGACGTTGCTGTGGATCAGATCTGCATCAACTCTACATCAAGCCGACAGGTCATCTGGCCTAGCCGAACTGTCCTACGCGACAGGCTTCGATTTTTCCTCTACGTAATGGAACGATATGTTTACTGTTTTTAATCTTTTGTTGTGCACGAGCTGTGATCCATGCGTGATGAACTGCCATTGTTGTCATGGTGTTGTGCCCGTGCCCGCACCGAAAGGCGCGCCAGCAGCCGCGTCCGCCGAGACGGAGGTCCATACATCACTCCAGCACTCGAGTGGGCCAACCGACCTCTGCTCACCACCGCTGGTGGGCATGCTAGGCCACACGTCGCCGCTCTGGGGAGTGCCAAGCTGCGCACGGCCGCGGGGCACGCGTCGTCGTCCGATGGATTGCCCACGCCCTTGTCGCGCTGGAAACGCCCGCGTGGTGCCAATGCATGTTGACGGGGCGTCGTTCTTGGGTCTCCTTTTGACTGCATGGAGGCGAGTGGCTAGTCAAAGCGCTTGCCAATGCATGTTGACCGGGCCTGGCGCATTTTTAGCTGAAAAGGTTAAATCGTTTGCATGTGCATGGCAGGATGGGATCGTGGGACGTTTTGTGCATGGCAGAGACTTTGACTAGGCACACGCACGCCGCAGCCACGTTATGCATGGCATGCATATGAGGCGTGGATCCCACCACATTGCTTGAATGTACACGTACTATGTACATATGAACTCTGATTGATGTCATGCCCTATGCCCCAAATTCCATGGACATAGTAGAGATTTTTTTCTCCCATAAATTCTGGTTGAATTAATCAACTTTCAAATAACCTTAATTTATATACATGCTTCATATTATTTATTCTATTTATTTCATGTTACAAATAACAAATAAAATAAAGCATGTTTTATATTATGATTAATTATTTTCCGCAGTAATTAATCAGTAGAAAAACACATGTTTGAATATGTGAAAATGACTCCATGCACCTGATCTGCGATCTGCTTATGCTTATGCATTAATTATAGTACTATTTTTATGCTTTATTTCTCGTAGTAGATAATTAGCAGAAAATATTAAAATGCATATGAGGGTTATGCTGTGTATTTTTGTATCGCTCTAAATATTTATGATGCGTTGAGATTTTAGACTCACATCGAGCGATTAAATTGTATAGTGGATACTCGGACACACCGATAAGATTGTGTTATTAATCGGCTGAGTTTTGGCATTGGCTGCGCCCTAGCAACACGACGCAATATTTGTGTCGTACGAACTTGGCTGCGTCATGTGATTGCTATGTCGCACTCTTATTTAATCGGACCACTCCCGTTGAGTCGGACCGCCATCGCCAAGTCGCGTATTTTTGTATGCCCTGTAGGCACTGTTCGTCTGTCGTAATCATCGAGCCACAAATGCGTCTGTTGCGCACGCTGTGTGGACTTGTCTTGTACCCGACTATCGAGTCACAACTGCGTCTGTTGCGCTTGTTACGGAGGCTTGCCGTGTTGCCGTAGCCCTGATGGCCGCACACGCATTGACGTTGGAGCTTGTACTCACATAATGGTTATCTGAGCCCCTGAAGTCACATTGCCGCGCAACCTTTGTAAACATTTTTGTTTGGCTTGTGTTGTGTGGCATTATATATTTATATATATCGCCAAGTGGTCATATCAACTATATCAATATCAAGCTCTATAGTGCTTATATATCTAGGAAATTAAATTGAAATATGAAACACAGATAAATTAATTCTCTGCTCTCGTCTCATGCATAAAATTTTACCCGAAGTAACCTGAAGATATATAATATAATGCTTGAAAGCCTTTTTGGCATAAAAGACATCACAACTTGGGATTCTGTTCATAAGCAAAGAGACCTTACCAAATGAATACAGGCTAGAAATCTCAGACACACATTGCTCAACCAGATGTTGGCACATTATTATTTGTCGCTGAACGACATGAAGTGAACTTTGAGATTAATGACTAGTACCCTAGCAACACGAAGTTGCGAGTACATCGAAAGGTTACTCTGAGAAAAATTTCACTATGTTGGTGTGAAAAACCATTGTGTGTTCCCATTGAACCACTTTACTCGTCCTGTCTAGGACCTATATGCTTGTGTTGCATACATCTCTCAGAATTGTAAATACTTATAATCACTGAATTGACTTGGCATAGTCCTTTGATTGGTATAGTATACTTTTAAGCCAAATGATGAAGGCCAGTCCTGAATGGACATATATCTGGAGTTTATGTAGCAGAACTACATTGGATTCCACCCTTCGAAATGCTTACCATAATCTATCTCTGGTCTACCAAGAGTAAGAAGAGTAGAAAATAGCCTTGAAATCCCACATCACCATAGAGTTTTAAGCGAAATTGGGCATTAATCTGTCATTGGTCCTTAGCGCCGGAAGATCCATAATCCTTGACCACTAAGCTATTGGTGATGGTAATTTGTGACAGAAATATGAAGATCTTATCGAGACATGTTATATTGTCCCTAGTCATGATGACTTCTTCATATGAGAGTAGTACTATCTGTTATTGAAGCCTGGTCCTAGACGGATATCGGTCTTGTTTTGTTCTTGTCAAGCAATTATCATCATTTTCTTCATCAAAAGCTAGTTATATGGTGATTTTTTCAGATAAAATGAATTCTTGGCCTTGTCTGTTCTATTCCAAAGCTTCTCTTTTTGCCGAACAATGAAGAGATCGAAATAATGCTTTATAGAACAAATTGATATATAATATGAGAAGAAATATTTGCCCTGCTGGCAGCACCACAAATTTTTAACTATTGTTATAAATTCTCTCTCAAAATTATAATACCTAAAAATGTTGCAAAAATTGATACCCAATTTCAGATCGGTATGAGCAATTAGGTAAACCATGGGCAATAATAAAACGAGTTGGACTATACATCTCTGCATATAAAAATCTCTGCTTGGCAGCATTGGTCTGATGTCGTGCACTTTACTACCATTATCTACGCACACATTTTCCTATGTGCTTGAAAGCACAATGTAACCAGTGAATGTCCTTGTGAGCGCTAGACTCCGATGGTCATTTTACTTGTTGATCTGAAGTCAACTACATACTTGCTCGTACTTACTCCAAATGATGAATGGTATGCATGATCCCCTGAAGGACCCTTATGGATAAAATAGCGTTGCGCATATCAGTCTAAATCTTAATGATTGATTGTGCATTTGGTAACAATAATAGTAAGTTTGCAGAATTGTAACCACAAAGCAACTTGTTGTTGCGTGTCTTGCTGGAAGTTGAGACTAATCCTTCACGATGAATGACAAATATGTAGTATTCATGCCACTACATTAATCTAAGTCCAAAGCTCACTGCATAAAACCCCTATCTGTAATGTGCGTAAGATTTCCCAAACATATCACCACAAGCAATAGCATACACTGGCCACAACTGGATGATTGTGGTTGGGGATTTTATTTGTATGCTTTTAGAACATCTCGGCATTAGGGGGAGGAATTCCCATATAGTGTAATGCCTCAATATTTTATTTTAAACGCACAAAAGCCAAACTGAACATGTCGTTTAGTGTGTACTCCTGTGAATATGGAGTTTGCCAGAAATCGTTGAGGAGTAACCATATTGGTTTGAATGCTTCTACCTGATGTAGATGTGGATATACTCGGGATTAATATCATATCCACATTTGACTTGTTCCCATTTGATCTATTCTCAGGGACACCTGCGAATATGATCCATCAGCCTTAGTCAAAGCATATGTTCTAGTTGCAGATTCATGTGGTCTGTAATAACTCTCCTCCATGAATTCACCCTGATGGTGATTTACCTCACGAAGAGGTTCATCTTGATGATGAAATTCTTAGCAATGTGCGCAATATCATTGTGCTAGGAATACGGAACAATGAATCTTTCGTTTTGGAAAATGACGAAGATCATTATTAAATGTGGGAGACAAATATATCGACACCTATCTTGCCTTTATAGATTGCAATGGGATCCCAAACAAAGCCCTAGGCATGAGTGCTTGAAGCTCTCTTATCGGGTCATTGATAAATGCAATCGAGGCTGAACTAATAATCGCAAAATTAAAGTCGCGAACTTGAACCAATAATCGCATAATGTGTGGTGAATGTGATGATTCAAGTGGTCTTGTGAGAGACCCACCCCACATATGTGTTGAATAAACACTGTTCCGCTATGTAATATATCTGGCAAATGGCATGAATTAAAATATGCAGTTAATAGGATTCTGAAGATCCATCATGAGATCCTATGAGGATTCATATCTTTGATTTATAAATATGCAACATATAAATCTCGTACCGAATAATACAATCCTGACGAATGAGCACTCTCCTATGTAGAGAGTATATATCCTAGATGAGATTATAGTTCCTTGATGGAACCTTTCCAGAAGAAATAAAGTCTGTGTTAAACACCAAAGTTTGATAATCCCTATAAAGGGATAAAGACCCATACAGACCCGAAAAGGAATAGGATGAGGAACCAAAGGACTTGAAGTTCACCGAATAAGCACATGTGCATTCCATGATCTTTACTCATGGTATTTTCCACTATATGTGGAATTACGGTATCCTCTAAAGCCCTGATGGCAGAAACCTATAAGGTTTAGGTGTTACTGGAAAAATATCCCCATTGTACCAGAATGACAGACTATAACGATGTATCTGATCGATGTAAAATCCCTGATGGATTATGATCTTTGATGGACTTTTATTACACCATCAAAGAAGTTGTAATGAATGAACGCCTGTAGCGATGTGTCATATTTAGAATATGTACTATTGCAACTATATTATCCCCTAAAGTCCTATAGAAGGACATGTTACTTGCTTTGCACAACTATGTATAAATTATGGTGTAAGATAGAAAATTTTAGCACCCCAACCTCATCCATTCTCGTTATTCCAGATGAACAATGAGACATATATCTTGAAGAATATGCTTGATTTATGAGGGATAACGACTTTGACAGATGTCATCGTCAGGGGGAGTGAATGCTTATATTGATCACAATCGTGAGACAATAAATGTCATATTCTATGCCCTGAAGGAATCAGCTTGATGATTAATATGTGAACCTTTATGGAAGTTTCTATCAAATATAAAGATCCAGTCGATCAAACACCATCAGTAATAGTGGCTTGTTTATGTTGATACGTGTACTTACCTCGTATATCCTAGAAGTGAGTAGAGGTGAAGTTCCTGATATAATCCTTGCAACAGTATGCAACCCGTTTGCTAAATCTCTATGTGCGTATACTTCCAGAAGAAGATGTTTTTTCATATTGATACGATTTTGTAAGGATCAGGGGAGCATATTTCTAAATTTAGCCCTTGTAGAAGATTCGATGGAATCCTGATCCAGAAGATCGAAATTTGTCCTGACGACATTTGATGTACTCTTTTTCCTTAGTGAGTTTTTCTGAAGTTTCTCACATAAGGTTTTTAATGAGGCAACAAAGTGCAAATGCAATTTGCGTCACCATGTACTCTTTCTCCATATTTTCCCACTGGATTTTTGGGAGTTTTAGAGAGGCATGTGCTGGTCGCGGTATTCGCTCAAGGGGAGTGTTAAGTAACCCTAGTTAGGGTTATGTGGGCAAATACCAACTTTGCCCCTGAGGGGTCTCACATCTCTATATAAGGAACCTGTACACCCCTTCATGATAGAGATCAGAAAGAGGCCAGAGGCCCAACCCTATATCATTTGTCTCGTGTATTTCTTGTGTCGTGCTTATGGGAAGGGAGACGAGTACTCTACAGCTTCTTGCGCCTCTACTACTGACGGGAGGGAAGGGAGTGGATATGGTGATCCGTGGTAACGTAGTTCTCAACAAAGTAAACCTAATTAAGGTTATGTGGGCAAATACCGGCTTTGCCTCTGAGGGGTCTCACATCTCTATATAAGGAACTTGTACACCCCATCATAAGACAGAGAAGAGAAAGAGGCCAGAGGCCCAACCCTATATCATGGGTCTACTATGTCGTGCTTCTAGGAAGGGAGATAGGTTCTCTACAGTTTCTCGCGCCTTTACTGCTGACGGGTGGGAAGGGAGCGGATCTGGTGATTCGTGGTGACGTAGTTCTCAACACGTTATCAGCACGCTCTAGCTCGATGTTGCTGCGGGATCACATCCCCAGAGAGGACGACCGGATGTCGCATGCGTATTTTTTTGATGGGGCCAGGCCGGTCTTTGTACCATGCAGTGTGTCACACCCGGTTTTAGAAGGCAAACCGAATGCGAACCATGTACGTGCCAGGATCAGTTATTCACGTACACAGCAGTTACATAACATGGACATCATCACACAGTGCTCAAAATAGTATTAATAAGGGAAATAGTCGATTACATCATACGTCTGAGACGTCCATATAGTTCTTACAATAAATCAAAGTGCGGAAAAGAAACGTAGATAACCGCGGCCTTCACAGACAGCCGACTGGGGGTTGCCGCTAACCCACACCTAGAACTCGTCGTAATCTTGGAACTCCTGGAAGTCTCCTTCCATAGCTTCATCTTCGCCTGAGCAGTGGTTGCAATGCTGACAACCTGGGGATGGGGGGGTTGGTGTGTAGGGCAAGGGTGAGTACACATCAACATACTCAGCAAGTATCCTGTTTGGCTGTAGTGGACTAGCTGTATGTGGGGATAAGTCAAGCAGTTGCTTTTAGTTGGTCAGATTATTATTTACTAATAGAAAGCCAAGTTTTAGCATTAACCCAAGTTATTAACCCGATGTACCCTTTCCAAACGGAAAGAATACCACTTACCAGCACCATAGTCATAACCGAAACCATCAATCTCATAACCACCTGTACCAAAGTATCTCTGATCAAGTACCACTAATCACTGGAGCTCCCTTGGCCGCTCATAACCGCGAGCACGGCTGATATATCAGTTTTCAAACACTCTGCAGAGGTTGTGCACTTTATCCACAAGCCGTGATTCCCTCTTGCCTCGGGCCGATCAAACCCTTAAACACTACCAAGGTGAATAGGCAGGGTTTCACTACGTAGCCTTTACAAAGATTCCCCGGGGCTGTAGCCACCCGTTAGGTTTCCTAAATGCACCGCACTCCTCCCCAAGGGGCGAACCCAAACTTGGCAGAGCGAGCCGCATACACCGAGCCCCATTGACGGCACGACGGCTAAGTGAACTACACCCCGGATCCTCTAATTATTCAGCTAAGGGCACCCCATTCCACCCTCATGGTTGCACTGTTTTCCCGGGCGGTCATCCATAGAACAGGTCCTTACGAAGAGGCACTCGAGAAACCGCTCGAGCCCTCTTGATGACCACAAGTATAACATCATAATAAGAGAGGGGAAAACAGCGTATCATAGATATTCTCATCATGTTCATTGATTAGAGTTAAGCAATAGCATAAAGCTAAACAGTAATAATCCAACCCAAATAGGTGAACAAGGACATGGATCACAAAAGCTAGTCAATCCTTAGGCATAAATGTGTAAAGCGGGAGGTGAATTAAAGAATGAATAGGACAGAGATAGGTCAAGGGACACTTGCCTCCACCAACCGACTGCTGCTCAGGGGCTTCTCCTGCGAGTTCCTCGGGCTCTTCAACCGGATCGTTCTCTATGCGAGCGCAAACATACATACATCCACACATTTAATACAAAAGAACAGTACACCATACAATAGAATGCAATAAGTAAACAGACGTTCCACGCGGGCTCGCGAGTACGGTTAAGAGAGAAAGAGGAAAAGACAGTCGAGAAACGATCACGTTACATGATTATAAATTAACCACTCGCTTAATGGAAGGAAATTTAATGTAGACACTATGTTTAGCGTAAAGTAAAGTCATGTTTCATGTCTAATTATTATAAGCAGGTGGAGATAAATAAAAGGATGGTCGCGCGGCGAGACGCGCGACAAAGCTCTCTAAAATTAAAGTTAACGACTCGTCGCACGACCGAGCACGCAAAGAGACACTTCGCCTTAGTTACGAGGAGACGCTAAGCGTCGCGCGACGAAGCGCACGACGGCAGACGTCGACTAAACTGAGTCCAAAGTGGAACGTCGCGTGAATACACACGCGGCGTTACACCTTAAACAACCTGAAACAAAATGGATCGTCGCGCGACGAAGCGCACGACACAACACATGATAGAATCTGAATTTTAGACAAATCCGTCGCGCGGCGAAGCGCGCTACGCAACACGCTAATTAACAAATAATCACCGCAAGCGCGGGCGAGCGAAGATACGGTCGGGCGAGGCCGGGACGGGGAACGGGCGGCCGAGCCGGGGCCGGGGGCGCGCGGGCGAGCGAGGCTTGCCGCGCCGCGGGAGGGCGCCGAGCCACCATGGCCGGCCGGGCCGAGGGGCGGGGCGGGCGAGCGCCACGCGCAGGGGCCGGGGCAGGGGCGGGCGCCGCCGCGAGGGGAGGCCGGGCGGGGGCCGAGCGCCGCCGGGGAGGGAGGCCGGGCGGGGGGCCGAGCGCCGCCGCGGGGAGGGGCCGAGCGGGGAGGCCGAGCGCCGCCGGGGAGGGAGGCCGGGCGGGGCCGAGCGCCGCCACGGGGAGGGGCGGGCAGGGGCGCCGCCGCGCCGGGCAGTGGCGGGGATGGGGTCGGGCGCGGGCAGGGGAGAGGGAGGGCGCGCGCGGGGGGAAGAAGAGGAGGGAGAGGGAGAGAGAGAGAAGGGGAGGGGAGGGGAGCTCACCTCGGGGTCCAAAATCCGGTGATCGCCGTCTCCAAACCCTAGGGCACCACGGGGAGAGAGAGGTGGAAGAGGGAGAGGAGAGGTTGTTGCGCGGGAGATCCAAATGAGAGAGAGAGAGAGGAGGGGGGCGCATGGGGGGGGGGGGTTTGGGCGCCGGGGGCGCGCAGGCCGGGGCGAGCCGGACCGGTTGGGCTGGGCTGGACTAGGTTGGGCTGGGCCGGGCCACTTCGCGGATCGAAAACCCACGACGAGCGCGACCACTAAACGGAATTAAATCGTGAACCGAAATCCGGAACGGAACGAGACGAACATTCAACATCAGACAAAGAAATGTGCTTCGGCATGATGCAACACCCATGACACTTAGGTTTTGGTTTATACATGACACGGACACCCGTCGCTATACTGGTTTGAAATTGGGAAGAAGGAGCAAACGAGAAAAGAGAAAAGAGAGTAACACCCGAATTTGTTGAGAGAAAAGAAGAAAAAAAATTCTACCCCCAAATTCAGGGCGTTACAAACCTATCCCCCTTAAAAGAATCTCGCCCTCGAGATTCAGGGTTGGCTAGCAAAGAGCTCAGGGTATTTAGCTATCAGATCATCTTCACGCTCCCAGGTTGCTTCTTCCTCAGAGTGGTGATTCCATTTGACTTTGCACATTCTGATGGTTTTCCTTCGGGTGACTCTGTCTGCAACCTCAAGGATTCGCACTGGCTTCTCAACGTAGGTCAAGTCCTCCTGTACTTCAAGACCTTCCACTGGCAACTGCTCTTGTGGCACACGCAAGCACTTCTTCAACTGAGACACATGAAAGACATCATGCACAGCAGACAAATTCTCTGGCAAACTGAGCTGATAGGCCACTTCTCCTCGTCTTGCAAGAATCTGATACGGACCAATGTAGCGGGGTGCTAGCTTGCCTTTCACTCCGAATCTCCTGACTCCTCTGATCGGTGACACTTTCAGATAGACAAAGTCTCCAACTTCGAAACTCAGCTCTCTTCTTCTTGTGTCTGCATAGCTTCGTTGTCTTGATTGCGCTATCTTCAGATTCTCTCGGACGATCTTGATGTTCTCTTCGGCTTCAAGCAAAATGTCTGGCCCAAACACTTGCTTTTCTCCAGGTTGATCCCATTGCAACGGAGTTCTACAACTCCTTCCATAGAGCGCCTGAAATGGTGTCATCTTCAAACTGGTCTGGTAACTGTTGTTATAGGAAAACTCCGCATAAGGCAATCGCTTGTCCCATCCGGACTGATCTTGCAACGCACAGGCTCTCAACATGTCTTCAAGAATTTGATTGGTTCTCTCGGTCTGGCCATCTGTCTGCGGATGATAAGCTGAACTGAAATTCAGATGCGTGCCCAAAGCTTCATGCAACTGCTGCCAGAAATGAGAGGTGAACTGCGTTCCTCTATCTGACACTATCTTCTTTGGCACACCATGAAGACAAACGATCCGAGACATATACAATTCTGCCAACACTGCACTGCTGTAGTTGGTCTTGACAGGTATGAAGTGGGCTGACTTGGTCAAGCGGTCCACCACTACCCAAATGGAATCGTAGCCGGCTCGAGCTGTCGTCGCCATCTCCGTCATCTGGGTCTCCTCCAGCAGCTACTCCAGAAGCTGGGGCGCCCAGTGGTGGTGCAGGGGGCGGCTCCAGAGGAAGCACAGGGGAGCAGCTCCTCACAGACTCTATCTCCTGCTGGAGCGAGAAGGAAGAGCCCTGCTGCTCCTGTCGTCGACGCTCCTGCTCCTCACGCAGGCGGTGGTGTAGTCTCTCCAAGTGGCTGGACTGTCCGGCCACGGGACGGCGAAGCGGACGCTCAACAAGGCGGGAGGGTAAGAAGGGGATGACTGACTTTCGTGCAGTGTGTCTAAGTCGAGCCATCTACAAAAAACATCGCAAGCAAAAGGGTGAGAACAGAAGTAATATGACCAGCAAATAATGAATCATAAGTAAATGAAGGATTAGAATAAAACATGATTTTCAGCAAGGTATAATATATAGTAGAACATAGGTTTGGTCGGTATGACCAACTTTTGAAGGGATATCAAAGTCAAGGCAGGGACAGAGGTCTATAATCCTTAGAACGGCCATTCTATTCTAGGTTAGCGGTCCTACAGTCAGCACGGCTTTGATACCACTTATGTCACACCCGGTTTTAGAAGGCAAATCGAATGCGAACCATGTACGTGCCAGGATCAGTTATTCACGTACACAGCAGTTACATAACATGGACATCATCACACAGTGCTCAAAATAGTATTAATAAGGGAAATAGTCGATTACATCATACGTCTGAGACGTCCATATAGTTCTTACAATAAATCAAAGTGCGGAAAAGAAACATAGATAACCGCGGCCTTCACAGGCAGCCGACTGGGGGTTGCCGCTAACCCACACCTAGAACTCGTCGTAATCTTGGAACTCCTGGAAGTCTCCTTCCACAGCTTCATCTTCGCCTAAGCAGTGGTTGCAATGCTGACAACCTGGGGATGGGGGGGGGTTGGTGTGTAGGGCAAGGGTGAGTACACATCAACATACTCAGCAAGTGTCCTGTTTGGCTGTAGTGGACTAGCTGTATGTGGGGATAAGTCAAGCAGTTGCTTTTAGTTGGTCAGATTATTATTTACTAATAGAAAGCCAAGTTTTAGCATTAGCCCAAGTTATTAACCCGATGTACCCTTTCCAAACGGAAAGAATACCACTTACCAGCACCATAGTCATAACCGAAACCATCAATCTCATAACCACCTGTACCAAAGTATCTCTGATCAAGTACCACTAATCACTGGAGCTCCCTTGGCCGCTCATAACCGCGAGCACGGCTGATATATCAGTTTTCAAACACTCTGCACAGGTTGTGCACTTTACCCACAAGCCGTGATTCCCTCTTGCCTCGGGCCAATCAAACCCTTAAACACTACCAAGGTGAATAGGCAGGGTTTCACTACGTAGCCTTTACAAAGATTCCCCGGGGCTGTAGCCACCCGTTAGGTTTCCTAAATGCACCGCACTCCTCCCCAAGGGGCGAACCCAAACTTGGCAGAGCGAGCCGCATACACCGAGCCCCATTGACGGCACGACGGCTAAGTGAACTACACCCCGGATCCTCTAATTATTCAGCTAAGGGCACCCCATTCCACCCTCATGGTTGCACTGTTTTCCCGGGCGGTCATCCATAGAACAGGTCCTTACGGAGAGGCACTCGAGAAACCGCTCGAGCCCTCTTGATGACCACAAGTATAACATCATAATAAGAGAGGGGAAAACAGCGTATCATAGATATTCTCATCATGTTCATTGATTAGAGTTAAGCAATAGCATAAAGCTAAATAGTAATAATCCAACCCAAATAGGTGAACAAGGACATGGATCACAAAAGCTAGTCAATCCTTAGGCATAAATGTGTAAAGCGGGAGGTGAATTAAAGAATGAATAGGACAGAGATAGGTCAAGGGACACTTGCCTCCACCAACCGACTGCTGCTCAGGGGCTTCTCCTGCGAGTTCCTCGGGCTCTTCAACCAGATCGTTCTCTATGCGAGCGCAAACATACATACATCCACACATTTAATACAAAAGAACAGTACACCATACAATAGAATGCAATAAGTAAACAGACGTTCCACGCGGGCTCGCGAGTACGGTTAAGAGAGAAAGAGGAAAAGACAGTCGAGAAACGATCACGTTACATGATTATAAATTAACCACTCGCTTAATGGAAGGAAATTTAATGTAGACACTATGTTTAGCGTAAAGTAAAGTCATGTTTCATGTCTAATTATTATAAGCAGGTGGAGATAAATAAAAGGATGGTCGCGCGGCGAGACGCGCGACAAAGCTCTCTAAAATTAAAGTTAACGACTCGTCGCACGACCGAGCACGCAAAGAGACACTTCGCCTTAGTTACGAGGAGACGCTAAGCGTCGCGCGACGAAGCGCACGACGGCAGACGTCGACTAAACTGAGTCCAAAGTGGAACGTCGCGTGAATACACACGCGGCGTTACACCTTAAACAACCTGAAACAAAATGGATCGTCGCGCGACGAAGCGCACGACGCAACACATGATAGAATCTGAATTTTAGACAAATCCGTCGCGCGGCGAAGCGCGCGACGCAACACGCTAATTAACAAATAATCACCGCAAGCGCGGGCGAGCGAAGATACGGTCGGGCGAGGCCGGGACGGGGAACGGGCGGCCGAGCCGGGGCCGGGGGCGCGCGGGCGAGCGGGGCTCGCCGCGCCGCGGGAGGGCGCCGAGCCACCATGGCCGGCCGGGCCGAGGGGCGGGGCGGGCGAGCGCCACGCGCAGGGGCCGGGGCAGGGGCAGGCGCCGCCGCGAGGGGAGGCCGGGCGGGGGCCGAGCGCCGCCGCGAGGGAGGCCGGGCGGGGGCCGAGCGCCGCCGGGGATGGAGGCCGGGCGGGGGGCCGAGCGCCGCCGCGGGGAGGGGCCGAGCGGGGAGGCCGAGCGGGGAGGCCGAGCGCCGCCGGGGAGGGAGGCCGGGCGGGGCCGAGCGCCGCCACGGGGAGGGGCGGGCAGGGGCGGGGATGGGGTCGGGCGCGGGCAGGGGAGAGGGAGGGCGCGCGCGGGGGGAAGAAGAGGAGGGAGAGGGAGAGAGAGAGAAGGGGAGGGGAGGGGAGCTCACCTCGGGGTCCAAAATCCGGTGATCGCCGTCTCCAAACCCTAGGGCACCACGGGGAGAGAGAGGTGGAAGAGGGAGAGGAGAGGTTGTTGCGCGGGAGATCCAAATGAGAGAGAGAGAGAGGAGGGGGGCGCATGGGGGGGTTTGGGCGCCGGGGGCGCGCAGGCCGGGGCGGGCCGGGCCGGTTGGGCTGGGCTGGACTAGGTTGGGCTGGGCCGGGCCACTTCGCGGATTGAAAACCCACGACGAGCGCGACCACTAAACGGAATTAAATCGCGAACCGAAATCCGGAACGGAACGAGACGAACATTCAACATCAGACAAAGAAATGTGCTTCGGCATGATGCAACACCCATGACACTTAGGTTTTGGTTTATACATGACACGGACACCCGTCGCTATACTGGTTTGAAATTGGGAAGAAGGAGCAAACGAGGAAAGAGAAAAGAGAGTAACGCCCGAATTTGGTGAGAGAAAAGAAGAAAAAAAATTCTACCCCCAAATTCAGGGCGTTACACAGTGCGTGCACCCGCCTCCACCACGCACGGTTGCATGCAGCGAATTCTAGCGCCCCATCCCTTTTGCGGTTTTGCCCCACGCCTAGAAGGCTGGAAGAAAGCAACGGCTGCATGTGCACCATTTGAGTGTGCGCGTTTCCTATTGGATTAAAAAAACCTTCGGATGCCAAGCAAGGGGCTGTTAGTTGCGTGTACTGTACCCGTTCTGCGCCAGGTGACCAGGTCTAGTCAGCGTGGGGAGCCAAGGTACCACAATGCATCATGGCCCGTAGCCACGTCCAGCCTATCACCTTGGACTATTTTTCCATATGCAAATAATAAATAAAATTAAACATGTTTTTCTGTGGCAGTTTACATTTTCGTTAATTATTTCCTGTTGTAAATAATTAGTGAAAAAATACATGGTTAAATATGGTAAATTGCTTCTTGCACCTGATGAGTTGTTCATGCATTAATTCTGCTTTTTATTTCTCATAGCAAATAATTTAGCAGAAAATTATTAAAATGCATTTAAAGTCTATATTGTCCATACTTAAATCACTCTAAATATTTGTGTTGCGTTGAGCTTCAGACTCACGCCGAGCGATTAAATTGTATAGTGGGTACTCGGGCGCACCGATGAGGTTGCGTTATTAATCGGCTGAGTTTTGGTATTGGCTAAGCATTGGCTGCGCCCTGGCAACACGGTGCAGTATTTGTGTCGTACGAACTTGGTTGTGTCATGTGATTGCTATGTAGCAGTCTTGTTTAATCGGAACCGCTATCGCTGAGTCGCGTATTTTTCGCATGCCTTGTAGGCACTGTCTGTCTGCCGTGATCATCGAGCCACAATTGCGCATGTTGCGCACGTTGCGTGGACTTATCGTGTATTCCGATTACCGAGCCATAATTGTGTCTGTTGCGCTTATTACAAAGGCTTGCTGTGTTGTCGTAGCTCTGATGGCCGCACACGCGTTGACACCAGACGCTAGAGCTTGTACTCACGTGGATTGTGGTGGGTTATCTAAGCCCCTGAGGTTACTTTGTCGCGCAACCTTCGTAAACAATTTTGTTTCGCTCTATATTTTGTTAGATTGTTTTGTGTGGCATGATATATTTATATATATCACCAAGTGGCCATAACAACTATATCAAGCTCTATAGTGCTTGGCAATCTGGGTAATTAAATTGAAATACAATGAAACACAGATAAGTTAATTCTCTGCTCTCTCCTCATGCATAAAGATTTTACCTGAAGTAACCCTAAGAAATATAATATAATGCATGAAAGCCTTTTTGGTACATAAGACATCACAAATTAGGATTCTATTAGTAAGTAAAAGACCTTACTAAATGATTTAAGACTATAAATCTCAGCCATACATTGCTGAACCAGATGTTAGCACATTGCTCTCTTTGTCGCTAAATGACATGAAGCAAACTATGAGATAAAAGGACATGTAATCGCCAGCAACACGAAGTGCGAGTATACCAAGAGGTTATTCTGAGAAAATTTTCACTATGTTGGTGTGAAAACCATAATGTGTTCCCATCGAACCACTTTACTCGTTCTATCTAGGACATCTATGCTTGTGTCGCATACATCTCTCAGAATTGTAAATACTTATAGTCACTGAATTGACTCGGGATAGTCCTTTGACAAGTTTGGTATACACTGTAAGCTAAATGGTAAAGGTCGGTCCTAAATGGATAAATACCTTGGGTTTATGTAGCCGAACTGCACTGAATTCCACCCTTTGGCATGCTTACCATTATCTACCTCCGATCTACCAGAAGTGAGAAGAGTAGACAAATAACTATGAAATCCCACATCACCAGAGAGCTTGAAGCTAAATTAGACATTAATATGTCCTTGGTCCTCAGAGCCAGATGTAAGACCCAAAATTTGTATAAGAAAAAAATATAAATAAGAAAATAAATGTATGAAGAGATCGAATAGTAAATTCAGATATCTCAAATTGTACTTGAGTGTGGAAAATTGAGGACTGAATTTTTTAAAAAACCAAGAATTATTTTAGAAGAGAAGCAATAGAAAAGGTTTCTATTCAACTAAATAATTATGCATATCATTAAATGATGCACCATAAGCATTTATTTACATAAATATCTAATTTTGAAGTAACTTTTACTTCTCATTCCACATTAAAAAATACTATTTTTCTAAATAGAAAGAAAACAATATGAGTGTGTTTCATATTTCAAACATTTATCAAACAAATAAATTAATTAGAATAAATATATATCTATTGCTTCATAATTGATTTGGAGTACGTATTACATTTGAATTATTAAACCATATCTTAGATTGGAAAATAAACTTTGTAATGTCAAAAAGGAATAATATGGGAATACAATAAAGAGATGAAGATTTGGATTTGGAATTTAAGAGAGAAATACTATAAAAGACAAGATAAAATTTATAAATATATAAATTCCCCCCACCGATTTGTTTAAACTGAATACTTAAAATGAGTATAAATTCTTCAGCGAAATTTGAATTCAAATTTTGGATTTGAAAATGAAAAGGAAAAGAAATTACAAAGAAAAGAAAATACAAAAGAAAATGGAAAAGAAGCTACTGGGCTCGCCCTCGGCCCAACTCCACGCGGCGCATGTCCTTATACCGCGCGTACTTCGGCTGACACACGGACTCCACCGGGAGGCCTCACCCTTGCGTGATACCCCTTCCACTGGTTGGTCGGGCCCACTCCACAGCCACCACTGGCGCGTGTGCGGGACGCGGTTTCACTGACCGTTGGTCCCCACGCCGCTTTGACCCCCTCGCACCGTGACCATACATGTATTGCTGGCAACTGGGGCCACCAAATTAGTCCCTCGTCGAGCAGTGTGCTCAACAACCGTGGCGACTTCCCTGGAGCCATGCCGCGAAATCCGTCGTGGGCCAAGCTTGACCGCAACCACTTCGCCACCTTGCCGGGGGGGATAAGTACCGCGAGGACCTTTACGTTTCCTCGGCTCTAACTCGTCGTACTCGCAGCCACCAGAGGACCACTAACCACCTGGGCGACTGGGCGCACCTCGCCACCACAGCCGCACCGGCGAGGGGCATCTGTTGTAGGGCCTTTTCCCCACTTCAACACAATTCCCCTCTCCGTTGACTCGCTGGGCGACTCGGTGTGCAAAGAGCGAGTGCCGCAGTCGAAGTGTCGCCCAGGACCGGTGGAATTCCTCGCCGGAACTGGTGTCTCCACCGCGAGACCACCCGCGCCGTGGACCTGTGCCTACACTGACGATTGAAGGCCTATTTGGTGTCGGGGTTGTTCAGTGGCGCACGTGGGTCGTGGGTGTGAAGTATTGAACTTGGCGGCACGTCCAATCGTCCATGATTTCTCACCGTCGACGGTGATCTGCCCCGCTGTGAATCATCTAGGCCCCTTAGTGATGTTTTGGTAATTAATGACAACTACTTGTGGACTAACGGTTCTTGGAGAAATAAGAATGCAGGTTGGACGATAGAGAACAGAAAATCTTGGAGACTTATAAGCATTGGTTGTGGATCAAATGAAGGCAAAGGTATAACATAGGTTTTTGTTTTTGCCGGTCTCCAGGAGTTTAGATAAGATATTTGATCGGGTTAGTAGACTAGATGGTCGTACTATTAAGAGGGGTCAATGACTTTGGTCTGTGTAAAGCTTAGTGCCTCATAGAGCATCTAGTGGTTGCATTTGCATGAGGTCTAACAACGCTTCCAGTTTCGAGAGTTAAAAATCTTTTGGAAAGCGTGTTTGAAAAGTTGATAAGTCTTGGGTTTGGCGGACCGTCCGGGCCAAGTGGCCGGACCGTCCGCGCTATATCCAGAGAGGTCCGAAGTATGTTCACTTTGGACTGGTCCTGCATGTTTGTACTGCGGACCGTCCGGGCCTTGGGGCCGGACCGTCCGCAGTCCTGACCAGAGAGGGTCGCTCTCTGCACAGTCCCTGTATTATTGTGCGGACTGTCCGGCCAGGGTCGGCGGACCGTCCGCAGGTGCCAAATTGGTTTGGGCAGGGACTGTGTGTTTTTGGGTGTTTGTATTACGAACTGTCCGGGGCCTGAGCCCGGACAGTACTGACTTCCAGGTCGCGGACCGTTCGGCCTTGTATGGCGGACAGTCCGCGTGTGTTTGCTCTCGTGGTCTGAGCTCTGGTGCTCCATGTTGCCAGGTCTCGGACGGTCCGCCAAGGTTGGCGGATTGTCCGGACCTCGCTTTTCTGACAGCTCTGATAGATTTCAAACGGGAAAACTAGCCGTTACTTGTACGGCGGACCGTCCGGCCTAAGGGCGCGGACCATCCGCGTGTGCGCAAAAACTGTGCTAGTTGCACATAACCGTTAGAATTGTGAGGTGGGCTATAAATAGAAGGGGAGCTCGTGTGTGAGGGCTCTCTTGGCCATTCCTTGCACACATTGAGCTCATTTGTGATCCTCCCACTCATTCTCTCACACTCCATGCTTGAGATTGCATTCTAGTGAGAGATTGAGAGTTCCTAGTGCATTTGCATCCATTAGTGATTCTTGAGGCACTAGGCGGTACACTGAGCAAGCATCATCGACTTGTTACTCTTGGAGGTTGCCGCCTCCTAGACGGCTCGGGTTTTGTCTCCGTCGAGCTCTCCAAGAAGATTGTGGAGAAGTCGTGGTGTCGATTGTGAGGGGTTCGCGCCTACCTCGCCGGAGCGGCAAAGGCGACGCTAGTGAAAAAGAGGTATTGAGTGCTTTCTTGTCCACTTGGCTGAAAGATCAAGTCGCGTCTTGATAGAGGAGTAAGTGAGAGCTTGAAGTCCACCTCAACGTGGATTAGGGGTGATCGGTAAATCACCGATACCATGGGATAAAATCCGGTGTCTTACTCTTCTCACATTACTTATTACCGTGTAAGTAATTAGTATTTCGCATATTGTCTTTCTTGTATACAATTACCATAGTTGTTTCTCATAGATTGCTTACTTGTTGTCACTAGAGAATTTATACCTCTTGTCATATTGATTAAATTTCTCTAGTGTTTTTTATTTTAGTCAAAACCGTCTATTGACCCCCCTCTAGCCGGTGTCCTAGATCCTACAAGTGGTATCATAGCCAAGGACTCCATTGTTTGTGGATCTAATCATCCCGGAGTTGGACAAAATGGCTAGTAACAACAATGTGCACATTGGGAAGCCACCGCATTTTGATGGGAATAACTATGACTATTGGAAAATAAGAATGTCAATGCATCTAAGAGCAATGGGTGGAAAAATTTGGCCAATTGTCAAGGATGGGTTTGTTGTGTTGAAACAAGATGAACCATCGGCTAGTGACAATGAAAACATTCTTACAAATGATCAAGCCATGAATGTATTCTATGATGCTCTTGATATAAATGAGTTCAACCGTATCAAGAATCTCACAACGACTCATGAGATTTGGATTAAGCTAATGGAAATTCATGAAGGAACTACAATTGTGAAGAGTGCAAAGCTATATGTGTGCAAAGGAAAATTTGAGCAATTCATTATGAAAGAAGAAGAAAGTGGGTCCGATATGTTCAACCGGTTAAATGAGATAGTGAATGAGCTCAAGGGACTTGGTTTTGATGTACCGGATGTGGATTTCACTCATAAGTTCCTTTGATCTCTTCTGGAGAAGTATGAGACTATTGTGACCATGCTAGTAAGAAGTGATTTATCTAGAACTTCTCCAACCGAAGTATTGGGAGAAATTCTTACTGAAGATATATTCAAGAAATCTCAAGCCGATGCTATAAGTTTGGCAAATAAAGTTAAGAATCAATCAATCGCTCTCAAAGCTAAAGATTCTAAGGCAATTGAAAAAGAAGATAGTGATGATGAAAAAAATGAAAGTGAGAGTGATGGAGATATGGCTCTATTTGTAAAGAAATCCAACAAATTCATGAAGAAGAAGAGGGGTCAACCTAGAAGAGGCCAAACATCAAGAAGAAATGCCTTCAATGATAGAAAGTGTTTTGAGTGTGGGGAACCCGGTCACATCGCCATGAATTGCCCTAACAAGAAGAAGAAGGGCAAAGATGGAGATGATAAGAAGAAGAAGAAATTCTACAACAAGAAGAAAGATGGCAAAGCCTATCTAGTTGAATGGGATTCGGATGATAGCTCGGATGATGATGATGATGACACCTCATCCAAGCTTAATGCCAGAATTGCCATCAAGGAAGCCCCTTCACTTTTCTCATCACCTCATTGTCTCATGGCAAAGGGAGATGCTAAGGTAAAATTCATCACCGATTTAAATGATATAGATGATGATGATGATGTTGAGGATGATGACTATTCATATGATGATCTTGTTAGAATGTTAGGTGAGGCCGATGAATACATGCACAAAGAAAAAGAAAAGTTTAAGACCTTGAAGGAATTGTATAAAAACCTCCAAGTGTCTTTTGAGGAGCTCAAGACCTCTCACAACGATCTAAAAGAGAATTGTGAGAAGCTTGTGGAAGCTCAAAACTCATCTATTGTGCATGAAGTTGTGGTGGTCACCGAGGATGTTGGGGTCACTTGTGACTTACTTGATAGTCCTACAAGCGAACCACAACCTACTAACTCTATTTGTGATAAATGCAAAATTTCTCTTATGAATGATAACATTGCTCATGATGAATCACAAATCATTGTTGAGAATGAAGTATTAGTAGATAGAGTGAATGCTCTAACCCATTATCTAGAAAAGGCATATGGTGGAAAGGCTAAATTGGATTTCATATTGGGAAGTCAACGATGCTCACTTAATCGTGAGGGTCTTGGATATGTTCCCAATAAAGGAAAGAATGCTTTTGTAAAGCAAAAGACATTGTTTGTAAAAGAATGTGACAAAGTGTGTCACAAGTGTCACAAGAAGGGACATATCAAGAAGAATTGTTCTAAGCTCAAGAATGTATCCTCCACTTGTTTTGAGCATTGATATGTTCTTTCTCATAATGCAAAAGGTGTTCATGCTAAATTTGTTGGTACTTCAATTGTTGGCAATAAGAAGAAAGCTATTTGGGTGCCAAAGACCTTGGTCACTAACATCCAAGGACCCAAGTAGTTTGGGTACCTAAAAGAGATTGATTTCCTTTTGTAGGTGAACTACAAGGCGGGAGGGAATCATTGGGTGTTGGATAGTGGATGCACTCAACACATGACCGGAGATATGAAATTGTTCACCTAAATGAGTGTGGAAGATTGCTCAAGTTATGATAGTATCATATTTGGAGATAATCGCAAAGGAAAGTGATAGGAACGGGGGTGCCCGATCTTCCGTCAGGTGAAGATAACTATCGATTTGGTGGAGATGTCGCACAGACGATCTGGCTTCCAATCAACACGACTAGAACCCCACAATCGCAGCACCACTTCTCCTGTGGTTATTAGCCGTGCACTGCACGATTGACCTCGCCACGAGGGCTAATTCCTACCTGAGAATCAAAGACACAAGCAAGAACAAGAAAGAACACAATCTAGAATATTGCGGATGAATGATTAAACTCACAAGTTGGGGTCTCACAAACCGATCTACGGCGGCTGTTCTCGACAGATCTAAATTTAAGCAAAAACCAACCCTAATGTGACGGCGGCTGCTGAATAAATAGAGTATTAGGGCGTGCGTGACCCCTGGACTCGCCCCTAATGGGCTCCGACGTGATACACGGGCCAACGGCCCAACAGACGGTGTCGCAGCACCAAAACAGAATCTGAACTGACTTGTTTCGACGATTCCTGTTGACTCCGGACGAATTTTAGGGTGGAACTAGTTGGGTTGGTTAGATAATATCCTTATCTTTCCAACCATATCAAGTCCGTCGCAATCGGAGTCCGGATGCATCTTGGGCGTCCGTTTTAGTGCAGACTAGTCCTGGAACCCGAGATGGAGTCGCAGCCGAGTCGAACTTGATCTTCTTCCTGTTGTGGCGCCCTTGCTCCTCCTCCTCAACACCTAGGCCTTTCCCAAGTCCTTGCTGGTCCTCTCCAAATTTCCTAATCATCAAAACATCCATGGCCCCAAGCGTAAGCTCTGAAACACAATTGACTAGGGTAGAACGTACCTGGAGATTTAGCTGTCGTGCACGCGATCATGTTATCGGTCCATTCATTATATGTATAGAAGTGATGTCCTCATCATCCTCCTCCTCTTGAATTGGAGTCGTCCTCGACTCGATCTCATCTTCGTCACCCATATATGGTTTCAAACTTGAAATGTTAAAGGTGGAACTAACCCGAAAATCTGGAGGCAACTCAGGTGGTAATCCAGGGGGTATCTCAGAGGGAAACACATCCATGTCCTCATCATCCTCCCCCTATTGAAGTGGAGTCGTCCTCGATTCAAGCTCATCTTCTTTTCCCAAATATGGCTTTAAATCTAAAATATTAAATGGTCCAACAGCATGGTTGGGCAAGCTCGCTCTAGGAATCAAATCAATCTGGTGCTCAATCCCACGAATGGGAGGAAGTCCTGGAGGTAACTTAGAGGGAAAAACATCTCGGAACTACTGCAAAAGGTTAGTCACAGATGCAGACAAAGTGCTAGCAATATCATCAATAGAAAAGAAAGCATCTTTCCAAACCAAGGCATAGCAACAAGCATCAGTAGCATGAGTTTCAAGAAGATCAGATTTAGTAGCAAGCATGACAGGAGCTTTCAATTTAATTTGTTGCTGAATTTCTGTCTCATTAGTTGGTTCTTTATGGGTACTTGCATCTCTATCTTTATCAGCTTGTACAATTTCAATAAGAGTCAAAGGTAGCAAAGTAATGTTTTATCTTTATGCCTAAAAGTGTATGTATTACTCCTACCATGGTGACATGCATCAGTATCATATTCCCCAGGTCTACCCAACAAAAGAGAACAAGCTTCCATAGGTACTACATCGCAATCCGCATAATCAGAATACATACCTGAAAGGGAAATGTGCCCTTGGGCCATTTCTAAGTATTTTGGTGATTTAGTGTCCAACACAAGTGCCTAAGTGTTAAATGGTGGACAAAGTACAAATCAAGTATAAAGGTATGTTTCTCAGACTTAGTACATTGTTTTAGAGACTAATGTATTGTGTCTAAGTGCTGGAAACAGGAAAAATCAAGTTGAAATTAAAGATGGCTTTGTTCAGCCAAAGTCAACTCTGTCTGGGTGCACCGGACAGTGTCCGATGCGCCAGGCTGACTCAGGCGAACTTGCTGCTCTCGGGAAGTGATTAACGGCGTACGGCTATAATTCACCGGACTGTCCGGTGAGCCAACGGTCGGCCGGGCCAACGGTCGGCCACGCAATCCGCACGAGACACGTGGCCGAGCCAACGGTCGGAAAGGGGCACCGGACAGTGTCCGGTGCGCCAACGGCTCCAAAGCGCCAACGGTCGGCTTCGCCAAAGAAGGAAAGAAATCCGCACCGGACAGTGTCCGGTGGTGCACCGGACTGTCCGGTGCGCCAGGCGACAGAAGGCAAGAAATGCCTTCCTGGAATGCACTCAACGGCTCCTAGCTGCCTTAGGGCTATAAAAGGGACCCCTAGGCGCATGGAGGAGGACACCAAGCATTCTCTAAGCATTCCTAAGCACCAAGACTTTGATTCTGCGCATTTGATTCTTAGTGATAGCAACTAGAGCTCCATTTGAGTTGTGAACTCGTCGGGTTGTGTTGTGAGCTCTTGTTGTGACTTGTGTGCGTGTTGTCGCTCTGGTTTTGTGTCTTGTGTGCGTTGCTCATCCCTCCCTTACTCCGTGCTTCTTTGTGAACATCAAAGTGTAAGGGCGAGAGGCTCCAAGTTGTGGAGATTCCTCACAAGCGGAATATAGTAAAGTGAAAGCAAAACACCGTGGTATTCAAGTGGGTCTTTGGATCGCTTGAAAGGGGTTGATTGCAACCCTCGTCCATTGGGACGCCACAACGTGGAGTAGGCAAGTGTTGGACTTGGCCGAACCACGGGATAAACCACCGTGCCATCTCTGTGTTGATATCTTTGTGGTTATCGTGTTGTGCAAGTTCTCCTCTCTAGCCACTTGGCTTATTCGTGCTAACTCCTAATCAAGTTTTGCGGATTAAGTTTCAAGTTTTCGCAGGATCACCTATTCACGCCCCCTTTCTAGGTGCTCTCAATTGGTATCAGAGCAGTTCTCTTCAAGAAAGGGACTAATCGCTCGAAGAGATGGATTCTAAGGGCAAGGGGATTGTGATCAATGATAAGGAGAAGGAGTCCTTCGTCAACGAGTCAAAAGATGACAAGCCTACTGACTCAGGCTCGGGCCACAAATGAAAAGATGGAAAGAAGAAGAAGACAAGGCGCATCAAGGAGATCGTCTACTATGACGACAGCGACGAGTCCTCTTCTTCCCAAAAGGATGACGACAACGACTACAAGAAAAAGAAGACGGTTAACTCAAACTTCTCTTTCGATTATTCTCGTATTCCGCATAGCTCAAATGCACATTTGCTTTCCATTCCTCTTGGCAAACCTCCTCACTTTGATGGAGAGGACTACGGGTTTTGGAGTCACAAAATGCGTAGTCACTTATTCTCTCTCCATCCAAGCATATGGGAGATAGTCGAGAATGGAATGTAATTTGATAGTACTGATAGTCCCATGTTCATTAATGAGCAAATTCACAAAAATGCACAAGCTACTACTGTTCTTCTAGCTTCTTTTTGCAGGGACGAATACCATAAGGTGAGCGGCTTGGATAACACCTAGCAGATCTGGGATACCCTCAAGATCTCACATGAGGGGAACGACGTCACCATGCTCACCAAGATGAAATTGGTGGAGGGAGAGCTCGGGAGATTCGCGATGATAAGGGGGGAGGAGCCAACCCAAACATACAACAGGCTCAAAACCCTCGTCAACAAGATAAGGAGCTATGGAAGCACGCGATGGACGGACCATGATGTTGTCCACCTAATGCTAAGGTCCTTTACCGTCCTTGATCCACATCTTGTGAACAATATTCGTGAGAATCCTAGGTACACGAAGATGACGCCCGAGGAGATCCTTGGAAAGTTCGTAAGCGGGCGGATGATGATCAAGGAGGCTAGATATGTCGACGATGCATTAAATGGCCCAATCCAAGAGCCTCAAACTATCGCTCTCAAGGCAACAAGGAGCAAGGAGGCGCTACCTAGCAAGGTGGCGCAAGTTGAGGCGACCGGGCTTAATGATGAAGAGATGGCCCTCATCATCAAGCGTTTCAAGACGGCGCTAAAGGGTCGCAAGGAGCACCCCAACAAGAACAAGACGAAGGGGAAGCGCTCCTGCTTCAAATGTGGTAAGATTGGTCATTTTATCGCTAATTGTCTCGATAATGATAGTGACCAAGAAAAGAAGAGTGGAAAGTGGGAAAAGAAGAAGAACTACAAGAAGGCGAAGGGCGAGGCACATCTTGGAAAGGAGTGGGATTCGGATTGCTCCTCGTTCGACTCCGACAATGAAGGACTCGCCACCACCGCCTTCAACAAGTCATCCCTCTTCCCCAACGAGCATCACACTTGCCTCATGGCAAGGGAAAAGAAGGTAAGCACTCGTAATACTAGTACTTATGCTTCTTCAAGTGAGGATGAGTCTAGTGATGATGAAATAGATTATTCATGTTTATTCAAGGGCCTAGATAGAACCAAGGTTGATAAAATTAATGAATTAATTGATGCCTTGAATGATAAGAATAGGTTATTAGAAAAGCAAGAGGATCTTTTATATGAAGAGCATGATAAATTTGTTAGTGCACAAAATTCTCTTGCTCTAGAAGTTAAAAGGAATGAAATGCTCTCTTGTGAACTATCTACTTGTCATGAAACCATTTCTACTTTAAAAAGTGTGAATGATGATTTAAATGCTAAACTAGAAGTAGCAAGTAAATCTAACTCTTGTGTAGAACATGTTATGATTTGCAATAGGTGCAAGGATTTTAATGTTGATGCTTGTAGTGAACACCTAGTTTGCATTTCTAAATTAAATGATGAAGTGGCTAGTCTTAATGCCCAACTTAAGACTAGCAAGAGTGAATTTGACAAGCTAAAATTTGCAAGGGATGCCTACACGATTGGTAGACACCCCACAATTAAGGATGGTCTTGGCTTCAAGAGGGAAGTCAAGAACTTAACAAGCCATAAGGCTTTCATCTCCACCAAGGAGAAAGAGAAGGCCCCTATGGCTAGTAGTGCTCAAAAGAACCATGCCTTCATGTATCATGATAGGAGACATTCTAGAAATGTTAAAAGAAGTTATGATGCTTTTGATTCTCATGCCATGGTTGCTTCTAGTTCTTCTATTATGCATGATAGAAATGTGGCTAGGAAAAATGTTGTTAATCATATGCCTAGAAGAAATATTGCTCATTTTTCTAGGAAAGTAATGAATGAACCTTCTACAATTTATTATGCTTGCAATGCTTCCTTTGCTATTTGTAGAAAGGATAAGAAAATAATTGCTAGGAAATTAGGGGCCAAATGTAAGGGAGACAAGACTTGCATTTGGGTCCCTAAGACTATTGTGACTAACCTTGTAGGACCCAACATGAGTTGGGTACCTAAGACCCAAGCCTAAATTTGCCTTGCAGGTTTATGCATCCGGGGCTCAAGCTGGATTATCGACAGCGGATGCACAAACCACATGACGGGGGAAAAGAGGATGTTCTCCTCCTACGTCAAGAACAAGGATCCCCAAGATTCAATCATATTCAGTGATGGGAACCAAGGCAAGGTGAAAGGGTTAGGAAAAATTGCTATTTCATCCGAGCACTCTATTTCTAATGTGTTCTTAGTTGAGTCGCTTGGATATAACTTGTTGTCTGTGAGTCAATTATGTAATATGGGATATAATTGTCTATTCACAAATGTAGATGTGTCTGTCTTTAGAAGAAGTGATGGTTCATTAGCTTTTAAGGGTGTATTAGACGGCAAACTCTATTTAGTTGATTTTGCAAAAGAAGAGGCCGGTCTAGATGCATGCTTAATTGCTAAGACTAGCATGGGCTGGATGTGGCATCGCCGTTTGGCACATGTGGGGATGAAGAACCTTCACAAGCTTCTAAAGGGAGAACACGTGATAGGTCTAACCAATGTTACTTTCGAAAAAGATAGACCTTGTGCAGCTTGTCAAGCAGGGAAACAGGTGGGAAGCTCTCATCATGCCAAAAATGTGATGACAACATCAAGACCCCTGGAGTTACTTCATATGGACCTCTTCGGACCCGTCGCCTATCTGAGCATAGGAGGAAGTAAGTATGGTCTTGTTATAGTTGATGATTTTTCCCACTTCACTTGGGTATTCTTTTTGCAGGATAAATCTGAAACCCAAGGGACCCTCAAGCGCTTCCTAAGGAGAGCTCAAAACGAGTTTGAGCTCAAGGTGAAGAAGATAAGGAGCGACAATGGGTCCGAGTTCAAGAACCTTCAAGTGGAGGAGTATCTTGAGGAGGAAGGAATCAAGCACGATTTCTCCGCTCCCTACACACCACAGCAAAATGGTGTGGTAGAGAGGAAGAACAGGACGCTTATAGACATGGCGAGGACGATGCTTGGAGAGTTCAAGACCCCCGAGCGCTTTTGGTCGGAAGCCGTGAACACGGCTTGCCACGCCATCAACCGAGTCTACCTTCATCGCCTCCTCAAGAAGACTTCGCATGAGCTACTAACCGGTAACAAACCCAATGTTTCGTATTTCCGAGTTTTTGGGAGTAAATGCTACATTCTAGTGAAGAAGGGTAGGAATTCCAAATTTGCTCCCAAAGCTGTAGAAGGGTTTTTGGTAGGTTATGACTCAAATACAAAGGTGTATAGGGTCTTCAACAAATCATCGGGTTTGGTTGAAGTCTCTAGCGACGTTGTATTTGATGAGACTAATGGCTCTCCAAGAGAGCAAGTTTGTGATCTTGATGATGTAGATGAAGAAGACGTTCCAACGGCCGCAATACGTACCATGGCGATTGGAGATGTGCGGCCACAGGAACAAAATGAGCGAGATCAACCTTCTTCATCAACAATGGTGCATCCCCCAACTCAAGACGATGAACAGGTTCATCAAGCGGAGGCGTGTGATCAAGGGGGAGCACAAGATGATCATGCAATGGAGGAAGAAGCGCAACCGGGTTAATTTTTGTGAACATTACTCCTTTGTCTCTTCTATTGAGCCTTTCAGGGTAGAGGAGGCCTTGCTAGATCCGGACTGGGTGTTGGCCATGCAGGAGGAGCTCAACAACTTCAAGAGAAATTAATTTTGGATACTGGTGCCTCATCCCAAGCAAAATGTTGTGGGAACCAAGTGGGTGTTCCGCAACAAACAAGACGAGCACGGGGTGGTGACAAGGAACAAGGCACGACTTGTGGCAAAAGGTTATGCCCAAGTCGCAGGTTTGGACTTTGAGGAGACTTTTGCTCCTGTGGCTAGGCTAGAGTCCATTCGTATTTTGCTAGCATATGCCGCTCACCATTCTTTCAGGTTGTTCCAAATGGATGTGAAGAGCGCTTTCCTCAACGGGCCAATCAAGGAGGAGGTGTATGTGGAGCAACCCCTGGCTTCGAGGATGAACGGTACCCCGACCACGTGTGTAAGCTCTCTAAGGCGCTCTATGGACTTAAGCAAGCCCCAAGAGCATGGTATGAATGCCTTAGAGACTTTTTAATTGCTAATGCTTTCAAGGTTGGGAAAGCCGATCCAACTCTTTTTACTAAGACATGTGATGGTGATCTTTTTGTGTGCCAAATTTATGTCGATGACATAATATTTGGTTCTACTAACCAAAAGTCTTGTGAAGAGTTTAGCAGGGTGATGACTCAAAAGTTTGAGATGTCAATGATGGGCGAGTTAAGCTATTTCCTTGGGTTCCAAGTGAGGCAACTCAAGGATGGGACCTTCATCTCCCAAACGAAGTACACGCAAGACTTGATCAAGCGTTTTGGGATGAAGGACGCCAAGCCCGCAAAGACTCCAATGGGAACCGACGGACACACCGACCTCAACAAAGGAGGTAAGTCCGTTGATCAAAAGGCATACCGGTCTATGATAGGGTCTTTACTTTATTTATGTGCTAGTAGACCGGATATTATGCTTAGTGTATGCATGTGTGCTAGATTTCAATCCGATCCAAAGGAGTGTCACTTAGTGGCAGTGAAGCGAATACTTAGATATTTAGTCGCTACGCCTTGCTTCGGGATCTGGTATCCAAAGGGGTCTACCTTTGACTTGATTGGATATTCAGACTCCGACTATGCTGGATGTAAGGTCGATAGGAAGAGTACATCAGGGACGTGCCAATTCTTAGGAAGGCCCCTGGTGTCATGGAGTTCTAAGAAACAAACTTCTGTTGCCCTATCCACCGCTGAGGCCGAGTATGTTGCCGCAGGACAGTGTTGCGCACAACTACTTTGGATGAGGCAAACCCTCCGGGACTTTGGCTACAATCTGAGCAAAGTCCCACTCCTATGTGATAATGAGAGTGCTATCCGCATGGCGGATAATCCTGTTGAACACAGCCGCACAAAGCACATTGACATCCGGCATCACTTTTTGAGAGACCACCAGCAAAAGGGAGATATCGAAGTGTTTCATGTTAGCACCGAGAACCAGCTAGCCGATATCTTTACCAAGCCTTTAGATGAGCAGACCTTTTGCAAGTTGCGTAGTGAGCTAAATGTCTTAGATTCGCGGAACTTGGATTGATTTATAGCATACATGTGTTTCATGCTTTGATCATGTTTCTTTAAGCATTTTGTTGTTTATTTATGGTGCTCAAGTTGTACAAACACTCCCCGGACCTTACAAGTCCATTTGCAAGTGATGCACAAATTTAGGGGGAGATGTGCTACAACTTGACACTTTGACACTAACTGTGTACTTGAGTTCGCTTAATTTAGTCCCAAAGGAGGTTCGAAAGGGAAAAGGTGGACTTGGACCATGCAAGACTTCCACTGCACTCCGATGAAAGAGTAACTTATTCCAAGTTCATCTATGTACTCTTATTGCCTTTTTACTCTTAGTTGAAGATTTTGGTGAGGCAATGGGGTTAAAGGGCCAAAATTGATCCCGTGTTGGTGCTTGATGCCAAAGGGGGAGAAAATAAGGCCAAAGCAAGAAATGGATCAGCTACCACTTGAGAATTTTGAAAAAGTAGAGTTAGAGTTTTTTGTTTGTCAAAATACTCTTGTTTGTCCCTTTTTGTCATAAGTTGGTCTCTTGTGGGGAGAATAATAGATTATGAAAAAAGGGGAGTTTTTGAACTCTTTGATAAATTTCTCTTGAAATATCTCTCTTTATGTTTCAACAAGTGTGTTTGACTTAGAGATAGGAAATTGAGTTTGATTTGCAAAAACAAACCAAGTGGTGGCAAAGAATGATCCATATATGTCAAATTTGAATCAAAACAATTTTGAGTTCTTATTTGAATTGATTTTGCACTTGTTCTACTTGCTTTATGTTGTGTTGGCATAAATCACCAAAAAGGGGGAGATTGAAAGGGAAATGTGCCCTTGGGCCATTTCTAAGTATTTTGGTGATTTAGTGTCCAACACAAGTGCCTAAGTGTTAAATGGTGGACAAAGTACAAATCAAGTATAAAGGTATGTTTCTCAGACTTAGTACATTGTTTTAGAGACTAATGTATTGTGTCTAAGTGCTGGAAACAGGAAAAATCAAGTTGAAATTAAAGATGGCTTTGTTCAGCCAAAGTCAGCTCTGTCTGGATGCACCGGACTGTCCGGTGGTGCACCGGACAGTGTCCGGTGTGCCACGCTGAGTCAGGCGAACTTGCTGCTCTCGGGAAGTGATTAACGGTGTACGGCTATAATTCACCGGACTGTCCTGTGTGCACCGGACTGTCCGGTGAGCCAACGGTCGGCCGGGCCAACGGTCGGCCGGGCCAACGGTCGGCCGCGTGATCCGCGCGAGACACGTGGCCGAGCCAACGGTCGGAAGGGGGCACCGGACAGTGTTCGGTGCGCCAACGGCTCCAAAGCGCCAACGGTCGGCTTCGCCAAAGAAGGAAAGAAATCCGCACCGGACTGTCCGGTGCGCCAGGCGACAGAAGGAAAGAAATGCCTTCCTGGAATGCACTCAACGGCTCCTAGCTGCCTTAGGGCTATAAAAGGGACCCCTAGGCGCATGGAGGAGGACACCAAGCATTCTCTAAGCATTCCTAAGCACCAAGACTTCGATTCCGCGCATTTGATTCTTAGTGATAGCAACTAGAGCTCCATTTGAGTTGTGAACTCGCCGGGTTGTGTTGTGAGCTCTTGTTGTGACTTGTGTGCGTGTTGTCGCTCTGGTTTTGTGTCTTGTGTGCGTTGCTCATCCCTCCCTTACTCTGTGCTTCTTTGTGAACATCAAAGTGTAAGGGCGAGAGGCTCCAAGTTGTGGAGATTCCTCGCAAGCGGAATATAGTAAAGTGAAAGCAAAACACCGTGGTATTCAAGTGGGTCTTTGGACTGCTTGAAAGGGGTTGATTGCAACCCTCGTCCATTGGGACGCCACAACGTGGAGTAGGCAAGTGTTGGACTTGGCCGAACCACGGGATAAACCACCGTGCCATCTCTGTGTTGATATCTTTGTGGTTATCGTGTTGTGCAAGTTCTCCTCTCTAGCCACTTGGCTTATTCGTGCTAACTCCTAATCAAGTTTTGCGGATTAAGTTTCAAGTTTTCGCAGGATCACCTATTCACCCCCCTCTAGGTGCTCTCAATACCAATGGAGAAATGCACTCGTATCATGTGTGTTACCTTAACCTTGCCTGAATCATTGATCCACTGAATGTGGTATGGATGTGGCCGTGGACATGTGGTCAAGCCAAGCTTCTTGACCAAATCTGAACTCACCAAATTATTGTAGCTTGCACCATCAATAATAACACATGCACGCCGATTCTTGATGGAGAAGAAAGTCTAGAACAAATTATGGTGTTGCTGCTTCTCTGATGATTCAGGCTGAGAACTAAGAACACGCTGCACCATGATGCTTCGAAGGTTCGCCGTAGCATCAGCACCAAGCATGGCATCATCATTAGCAGCAACATCACTGGAGTCATCATCGTCACCCTCACCGTCGGAAGCACTAATGTAGCCATCATCCGTAGCAATGTATGTTCGCTGACTCGGGCAGTCCTTCTTCACGTGACCAATCCCATGACAGCGGTGGCAAACAATACCCGAAGAACGACCACTGGAAGGTGCTACAAGTGCTGGTGAATTCTATTTCTTGGTGGGTACCTGCAAAGAAAGTTTACCAACATGTGCAGAAGGTGTCGAAGGAGGTCACGTGTGCGCTGTAGTGGTCAAAGGTGTATGACTCGAGGCAGGTGTGTTCGTCTGTGATGTAGAGGGGGTGCCAAAAGTAGTCCTAGGTCGATGTTGGCGTCTCTGCAATTCTTTCTCTGCAAGCATAGCAAACTGGAACAACTTGTTGACAGTGTTAAAATCTTTGTAATCCACAATGTCCTGAATGTCACGTCGCAAACCTGAATAAAAACGGCAAAGAGCGTCCTCATGTCCCTCTACTATCCCACAATGCTGCAATCCCTTCTGAAGCTCAGTATAATAATCTTGAATAAATTTATCCCCTTGCTCTAAACGCATCAATTTCTTACGCAATTCTCTATGATAAGATGGGGGAACAAATCTATCGCGCATAGCTACCTTAAGATCTTCCCAAGTCGTAGGTGCTCTACCATCCCCAACTAGACCAGTCCACCAAACAATAGCAAAATCTTTATATTCACTAGTGACTTGTCTAACTTGATGTCATTCAGGTACAAGGTGGGCAACAAATTTATGTTCTATCGTCATCTCCCAATCAAGATATCCCTCAGAATCATAATGACCCGAAAAAGATGGTATAGAAAATTTAATCTTAGCATAAGGGTCGTCAGGAGCACGATTGTTATTACCTTGCTGGCGGTGTTGGTGTGGCATACCTTCTGTGTTTTGATGAAGACGGCGACGTAGGCGCAAATCTCTAGTGGCCGCTTCATCATAATTACCTTCTTCATCAAACACGGCATCATCGGGAAGACGTGGACAAGGAGGTGGTGGTGGCGGCGGTGCTTGTTGTTGCGTCTCCAACACAGCAAGTTTGTCGACGATCTGGGACAATCGTCGATCCAGCCTCTCGTAAGTCTTGCCAAGGTTCATGTCAATGAAGGCATCATGCACTGACTTGTGGACCGTCTCCTCCATTTGCTCCTTCAGGAGCTTGTTGTTTGCCTTAAGATCTTGGCGGCTAACACATTCATCGAAGTCTGTAGGGATCCTTGCTTCCTCGTCGTCGCCTGCCATCGAAACACAAAAATAGGAAACAAACGGTGACGGTTATCCCTAATAATCTCACTACACGCTCCTCTCAGGTGGAACACAGGAACACACTCTAATGTATCTTACCAAGCTCTTACAAGTGTCTGACGAAATACAAGCAATGGATGGTACAATCGGAGGCTGGTTCGTGATACTTACCAAGAGGTAGTGACATCGCGATTGCAAGGTCACAACTGTATTGATCAGAAGAAAGTATGTGGAGCTTGGGAGGCCAAAAATTAATATCAAGGATTAGCAAAAACCGAGTGCAGATTAGCGAAGTTCAATAAATGTCCAAAGCACAAGTCACAATTGCTGGCTAAGACGTGCCCTATCGAAGCACAACAAGATAAAAGTAACAAACTAGCAGAATGGCAGTTCTATAAATAGCGCAGATTTTTCAATACTATTAGAAATCAAAGGCGCGTTTCCAAAGGAGTACCAGCAAACGAGCTCGAAATATTCTGAATTTTTTATCACTGATCCAAAATCACAATTGATGGAAGCACACAAAATTTCAATTAAAACAGAGTTGTATTGTGGCCTAGAGAAAATCACAAAGGATCTCTAAAATTCCTGAAAACACTTAAGCAATTTTTTTAATTATCTTCCCGATTTTTTTTGAATTTTTTTGACCGAACCAAACAGGCCGTTTTAGCCCGTTTTATGGAAGGTACCTCAAGTTGTGGTTTTCTAGGGCACAAATTGGTAGAAACCGTAGCGGCGGCTATAGAGCACAGGGGCACAACCCTCCCTGGTATAAGCAATAGGTAAGCGCCAGATGATGAAACAAGGAGGGGCTACAATGCAATGCGGCTTGCAACCTAATCTAGGGCTAGTGTGGCGAGAATTCACATAAGGCGGCTAGCGAGGGCAAATCGAGTAATGTGGTGTCTCAACTTGTAATCTGGGTAAGATGGATGGGCTAGCGGCGGAAACAAATAACAGCGATGGAGCGGTTGAACTACAATTACGACATGACCTAAACCAGCAACAAGACTCGAACACAGACACAGATTCAACAAAGCAATCTGAAACGAAATTGCAAGGCTAAATAGGGTTATAGGACAACGGATTTTTTTGTATGGCAATTATCTGGAGTTATAGGATGAAAAACCGAAACTAAACTAGGGTAAGCCTGACGGTAATACCTGAGTCTTTGAATACCACTTGATAGGAACGGGGGTGCCTGATCTTCCGTCAGGTGAAGATAACTATCGATTTGGTGGAGATGTCACACAGACGATCCGGTTTCCAATCAACATGACTAGAACCCCGCAATCGCAGCACCACTTCTTCTCTGGTTATCAACCGTGCACTGCGTGATTGACCTCGCCACGAGAGCTAATTCCTGCCTGAGAATTAAAGACACAAGCAAGAACAAGAAAGAACACAATCTAGAATATTGTGTATGAATGATTAAACTCACAAGTTGGGGTCTCACAAACCGATCTACGACGGCTGTTCTCGACAGATCTAAACTTAAGCAAAACCCAACCCTAATGTGACGGCGGCTGAATAAATAGAGTATTAGGGCGTGTGTGACCCCTGGACTTGCCCCTAATGGGCTCCGACGCGATACACGGGCCAACGACCCAACAGACGGTGTCGCAGCACCAAAACAGAATCTGAACTCTGACTTGTTTCAACGATTCCCGTTGACTCCAGACGAATTTTTGGGTGGAACTAGTTGGGTTGGTTAGATAATCTCCTTATCTTTCCAACCATATCAAGTCCGTCGCAATCGGAGTCCGGATGCATCTTGGGCGTCTATTTTAGTGCAGAGTGGTCCTGGAAACCGAGATGGAGTCGCAGCCGAGTCAGACTTGATCTCCTTCCTATTGTGGTGCCCTTGCTGCTCCTCCTCAACACCTAGGCCTTTCCCAAGTCCTTGCTGGTCCTCTCCAAAGTTCCTAATCATCAAAACATCCATGGCCCCAAGCGTAAGCTCTAAAACACAATTGACTAGGGTAGAACGTACGTGGAGATTTAGCTGTCATGCACGCGATCGTATTATCGGTCCATTCATTGTATGTATAGAAGTGATGTCCTCATCAAAAAGGTTAAAGGTTTGGGTAAAATCGCTATTTCGAATGATCATTCCATATCAAATGTGCTCTTGGTTGAGTCTTTTAATTTTAATTTACTATTTGTAGCTCAATTATGTGATTTAGTATTTAGTTGCAATTTCACCGTTGATGATGTTATTATCTCTAGTGTTGATGGTAGCAATCTTAAGTTTAAAGACTTTAGATATGAAAATCTTTATCTTGTTGATTTCTCATCCAGTGAGGCAAAACTCACAACTTGCTTATTCTCAAAGGCTTCACTAGGTTGGTTATGGCATAGAAGACTTGGTCATATTGGAATGAAGCAATTCAATCGTTTAACCAAACATGACTTAGTCCGTGGCTTGAAAGATGTGAAATTTGAGAAGAACAAATTGTGTAGCTCTTGTCAAGCCAGGAAGCAAGTGGCGAATACTCATCCAAATAAGAGTCAAATGTCTACTCATCGACCTTTGGAATTACTCCACATGGACTTATTTGGACCAACATCTTTTGTAAGTATTGGCGGTAATTCCTATTGCCTTGTGATTGTGGATGATTATTCTAGATTCACTTGGGTTTATTTTCTTCGGGATAAATCTAATGTGTTTGAAACATTCAAGTCATTTGCCATATTGTCTCAAAACCAATTTGATTTTGATATTAGGAAAGTTAGAAGTGATAATGGGTCGGAATTCAAAAATGCTAGAATTGATTAATATTGTGATGACAAGGGTATTAAACATGAATTTTCTTCCAAATATACGCCGGAACAAAATGGTATTGTTGAAAGGAAGAATAGGACTCTCATTGATATGGCTAGGTCTATGCTAGCGGAATATAATGTGTCAGATTCTTATTGGGCCGAAGCCATAAACATCACATGTCACTCATCAAATAGGCTATATTGTCACAAGCTCTTGAAGAAAACTCCCTATGAATTGCTCATTGGTAGAAAGCCAAATATCTCATATTTTAGAGTATTCGGTTGCAAATGCTACATTTTGAGAAAGGGAAGTCGGCTCTCTAAATTTGAGAAGAAATGTGATGAGGGTTTTCTACTTGGATATTCATCAAATAGCAAGGCTTATAGAGTTTTCAACAAGACTCATGGTATTATTGAAGAAGCATATGATGTTGAGTTTAATGAAACAAATGGGTCTCAAGATGAAAATGATACTCTGGATGATGTTGGTGGAGCTCAATTGAGAAATGCTATGAAAACAATGGCTCTCGGTGAAATAAAGCCAAAAGAAGATGATGATGATAGTAGTGTGGTTGTCATTCCATCCTCTTCAACCCTAAATGAAGAAAATCACCAAAGACAACAAAATGATGAAAATGTGGATGCTCATGATCAAGATGCTTCAAGTCATTCAGTCCCTCCTCATGCTTCAACTAGTAATTCTCAAATGGTATCAAGAATTCATCATTCTATTGTGAAGGATCACCTAGTTGATCAAATTATGGGCGACATTAGTAAGGGTGTTCAAACTCGCTCTCATATAGCTTTATTTTGTGAACATTTCTCTTTTGTATCTTGTATGGAACCTAACCGTGTAGATGAAGCTCTACTTGATGTTGATTGGGTGAATGCAATGCATGAAGAATTAAATAACTTCACCTGAAATGAAGTTTGGGAGCTTGTTGAGAGACCAAAGAACCACAATGTTATTGGTACCAAATGGGTGTTTTGCAACAAGCACAATGAAGATGGATTAGTAGTAAGAAACAAGGCAAGATTAGTGGCACAAGGATATACTCAAATAGAGGGATTGGATTTCGGACATTTGCTCCCGTGGAAAGATTGGAAGCAATCTGGATTCTTCTTGCTTATGCTTGTGCTCATAATATCAAGCTCTACCAAATGGATGTAAAGAGTGTCTTTCTAAACGGTAAGATTAGTGAACTAGTGTATGTTGAACAACCTCCCGGTTTTGAGGACCCCAAAAGACCTAACCACGTGTACAAGCTTTCTAAAGCTCTCTATGGGCTTAAGCAAGCCCCACGCGCTTGGTATGAAAGGCTTAGGAATTTCTTGCTTTCCAAAGACTTTAAAATTGGGAAGGTTGACACTACCCTATTCACTAAAAGAGTTGGCAAAGATTTGTTTGTTTGTCAAATTTATGTTGATGATATTATTTTTGGATCTACTAATGAGTTATTTTGTGAGGAGTTTGGAAAAATGATGTCAAAAGAATTTGAAATGTCTATGATAGAAGAATTGAGCTTCTTTCTCGGTCTTCAAATCAAATAATTGAAAGATGGAATCTTTATAAGTCAATCAAAATATTTGAAGGATATGCTCAAGAAGTTTGGCTTAGAGAATGCAAAGCCTATCAGGACTCCTATGGCAACAAATGGTCATCTAGACTTAGATGAGGGAGGTACTATGGTTGATCAAAAACTTTTTTGCTCAATAATTGGTAGTTTTCTTTACATTACCGCATATAGGCCCGATGTTATGTTTAGTGTTTGCATGTGTGCTCGATTTCAAGCTTCACCTAGAGAGATTCACTTGAAAGCCACAAAAAGAATTCTAAGATATTTAAAGTATACCCCCACTATTGGTCTATGGTATCCCAAATGTGCTCAATTTGAATTGACTGGATATTCGGATTCGGATTATGCGGGTTGCAAAGTTGATAGGAAGAGCACCTCCGGTTGTTGTCAATTTCTTAGGAGGTCTCTTGTTTCATGGTCTTCTAAGAAGCAAAACTCCGTTGCTCTCTCTACAGCCGAGGCGGAATATATATCGGTCGGTAATTGTTGTGCTCAATTATTATGGATGAAACAAACTCTATTGGATTATGGGATCATTTTCAAGAATGTGCCTCTCATGTGTGATAATGAGAGTGCGGTAAAATTGGCTACAAATCTGGTCCAACACTCAAGAACGAAGCATATTGATATACGACATCACTTCTTGAGAGATCATGTTGGAAAGGGAGATATCACTATATATTCGATTGGCACGGATGATCAATTGGTCGATATATTTACAAAGCCATTAGATGAGACAAGGTTTTGCACATTAAGAAGTGAAATGAATGTGATAGATCTCTCAAACGTGGCTTGAGGTTGAATACACATGTGTAGTATTGCATTTCGATTCTAAATATGCTCTCTAGGCTATTTATTGGATATTTTTGATGAATTTTTTATTCTTGTTTGATCTAAATAGTTTTATATGAAAATTTGTGTTCCTCAAGCACATATTGTGTATATGCATGCATACTAACCCTTGGATTGGTCAAAATGTCCATATATGAGCGACAAATCAAATTTGAAATTCAAAATCAGAAAGTGGACAAAGTTTGGATATTTGAGTATCAGGTCGCGGACCGTCCGGGTAAGAATCGCGGACCATCCGACGTATCAGGATCAGGACAGTCCGAGTCAGCGGAGCAGACCGTCTGAATTGACAGGGCGCGGACCGTCCGCATACCCAGCGCGGACCGTCCGCGACATGCAGATAAGTCGGGCAGAGGCAGTTAGAGTTGTCACTTTCAATACAAGTTTCTCTCTCTCACACACACTCTACACGCCAAAAGTGACTCTTGTCGATTGTGAGCGAACGGTGAACCGGAATTGCGCATGGACCGTCCGGGAGATTGTTTGGAGTTCATCAACCATGTCTTCTTCTCGATATTTCAAAACCTCATGGACTTAGTTTGATTTATTCAAATTTGAGGTTTGTTAGGGTTTTCTCTCTGATCTAGAATTGGGCAGTGGAATTCTAATTTTGATTGGTGGAATTGCTCGTGTTCCTCATTATGAATATTGTGCAAAAATTTGAACAGATTTGGATGGTTATTTTCTGTCGAATCGATGATTGGATGAATGGGCGGCTAGGGTTCTAGAAATCGCCTCTGGACGGTCGCGGACCGTCTGCCAGGATGGCGCGGACAGTCCGGCCCCCTGGCGCGGACAGTCCGCCCCCCTAGCACGGACAGTCTGGCCCCTGACAGAAAGTTACACTTTCTTTCTCTATGTTGTGGCGTCATCAACTATTAACCAGTGGATATTCCTCATATATATTGCAGTGGTCTGGGTGGTCTTAAGAAGAAGCTTGCAGGTCGTTTTAGGTCAAAGCGCCATCGTATAGATGATGCAGATTATAATCCAGCTACAGACTCCGAGGCCCAATCCTCAGCTAGGGGCAGCATCTCTATGGACACAGAGGATGTTCCACACGCTCATCCAGATTATCCAATTGACATCACAGGATGGACTTATTCAAAGAGAAGATTCTCTATGGCTGAGTACTGCTCCAGGAGGACAGTTAATCAGTATGATCTGCCCTCAGACATAAACATTCAGTTTTTTCATACTCAGGTTCAGTTTGATGTCTTCTGGGGAACCCTAATGGACACAAATTTTCACAAGTATCAAGTTATTGATTGGAACTTTATGCTGGGTCAGTCAGTCATGGAGGGATTGATTCCAAAGTTCGAGGCATGTGGTCTCTATAACTTTATGGGCCAGAAGACATACTTCAGTGAGATGGTTGTGAAACAGTTCCTGGCAACTGCCAAGATTGACATTGATGAGTAGTCAATCACTTGGATAGCTGGCTTTAAGAGGTATTTTGTAACCTTTGTTGAGTTTGCTACTGCAAACAGTTTGGACTATGATACAATCTCAGCTAGGATTGATTTGTACACTAAGGACATCTTTGAAGAATTTATACAGTTCTATGAGCCAGCAAGGCTGGGCATTCTTAGGAGGTTTGGTGACACTGCAGGACTGAGGCATCATCCTGCTGTCATTAACAAGATTGCCAGAGTAACAATTCTTCCAAAGAGTGGAGATAAGAGCAAGATCAGAGATAAGCTCTGGAACATCATTCACCATATCATGAATGGTGAGGTAATGAATGTGGTGTTATTTATGATGAGGCAATTAAATGACCTCAAGATGGACAAGAACCAGAACTTGGCATATGCTCCATACATCATGGCTCTCATCAAGGCTAAGACCAGATTTGAGGGGCACTGTGAGATAGCTCACACTCCATTTAGGCCTTTCAAGAATGAGATTGGCTTCCTCACCAGGCCTCTTACTCCTTTCCTAGATGATGAGGAAGAAGCTGGAGATGATGAAAAAGTTGCTCCTGAAGCTGATGCAGATGAGCAGATGTCTCCTTCTCCACCTCCTCCTCAGCCTGAGCAGTTCTGGCAGCCTGGTCCAGGCTATTTTGAGCCTTACTTCCAGCACATGCAGAAAGGGCTCCAGACACATATGGATGGCCGCTTTCAGGGCATGATGACCCATATGGACCAGCGCATGGATAGGATGCAGGCTCACTTTGATGATAACTTTGATGGGCTGCACACTGAGCTTACTGATCTTCGCACTCACATCCAAGACTCTGTTCATGATCCAATTATGGCTAGAATTAACAACATGCAGCAAAGCTTTCAGGATAATATGAGGGTCTTATCCAGTCAGTTTGACAACCTGTCCACCAATGAAAGCATCCAGGATATAGGTCAGAGGCAACAGCAGCTCTAGCAAGACTTCGGGCAGTTCTCCTCTATCTTTGACACTTTCAGCACCCAATACTACATCATATACCCTCCACCTGGTGGTCAGTGAGACCCTTCCTTTGTGGCAATTGATGCCAAAGGGGGAGAGAAGAAACTGAAGTTGGGGATGTCATATTCAGGGGGAGCTCATGTGGACATTGAGACTTTGCATATGCATGTTTACTATTTGAACTTTATGTCTTATGCATTTGTTGAACTATGTCTTATGTTTGTGGACAAATGTTTGTAATATTTTATGGATTGAACTATGTTTGTTAAATCTTATGTTTCTATTAGTTCGAATTATTCCGTGAATGGTTGATCGAGGAGTGATTAAATTTGTTGTGCTTATTTTACATAATACTTCTTATATGCCTCGATAACCATGTTTGTAGGAAGATCTCCATCAAAACTCCGATCGATTATGTGTGTCATATCTTCAACTAGAAATATCATGCACACATATAGGGGGAGCTATTCCTACACTCTGATTTTTGTTGAGACTTATCTATCTCTCGGATGGAACTTCAAATCAAGATAAGTCTTACGAAACTCATCTCTAAAATCCTTCTTATACCTAAGGTATGAGGAAGATTTGAAAATCAAAACCTCTTTTGGATAAAATGTGTAGTGTTGTCATCAATTACCAAAAAGGGGGAGATTGTGAATCATCTAGGCCCCTTAGTGATGTTTTGGTAATTAATGACAACTATTTGTGGACTAATGGTTCTTGGAGAAATAAGAATGCAGGTTGTACCACAGAGAACAGAAAATCTTGGAGACTTATAAGCATTAGTTGTGGATCAAGTGAAGGCAAAGGTATAAATAGGTTTTTGTTTTTGCCGGTCTCCAGGAGTTTAGAGAAGATATTTGACCGGATTAGTAGGCTAGATGACCGTGTCCGTACTATTAAGAGGGGTCAATGACTTTGGTCTGTGTAAAGCTTAGTGCCTCATAGAGCATCTAGTGGTTGCATTTGCATGAGGTCTAACAGCACTTCCAGTTTCGAGAGTTAAAAATCTTTTGGAAAGCGTGTTTGAAAAGTTGCTAAGTCTTGGGTTTGGCGGACCGTCCGGACCAAGTGGTCGGACCGTCCGCGCTATATCCATAGAGGTCTGAAGTATGTTCACTTCGGACTGGTCCTGCATGTTTGTACTGCGGCTGCGGACCGTCCGGGCCTTGAGGCCGGACCGTCCGCAGTCCTGACCAGAGAGGGTCGCTCTCTGCACAGTCCCTGTATTATTGTGCGGACTGTCTGGCCAGGGTCGGCGGACCGTCCGCAGGTACCAAATTGGTTTGGGCAGGGACTGTGTGTTATTGGGTGTTTGTATTACGGACTGACCGGGGCCTGAGCCCGGTCAGTACTGACTTCTAGGTCGCGGACCGTCCGGCCTTGTATGGCGGACAGTCCACGTGTGTTTGCTCTCGTGGTCTGAGCTCTGGTGCTCCATGTTGCCAGGTCTCGGATGGTCCAGCCAAGGTTGGCAGACTGTCCGGACCTCGCTTTTCTGACAACTCTGATAGATTTCAAACGGGAAAACTAGTCGTTACTTGTACGGCGGACCGTCCGGCTTAAGGGCGCGCACCGTCCGCGTGTGCGCAGAAAATGTGCTAGTTGCACATAATGGTTAGAATTGTGAGGTGGGCTATAAATAGAAGGGGAGCTCGTGTGTGAGGGCTCTCTTGGCCATTCCTTGCACACATTGAGCTCATTTGTGATCCTCCCACTCATTCTCTCACACTCCTTGCTTGAGATTGCATTCTAGTGAGAGATTGAGAATTCCTAGTGCATTTGCATCCATTGGTGATTCTTGAGGCACTAGGTGGTACACCGAGCAAGCGTCATCGGCTTGTTACTCTTGGAGGTTGCCGCCTTCTAGATGGCTCAGGTGTTGTCTCCGTCGAGCTCTCCAAGAAGATTGTGGAGAAGCCGCTGTGTCGATTGTGAGGGGTTCACGCCTACCTCACCAGAGCGGCAAAGGCGACGCTAGTGAAAAAGAGGTATTGAGTGATTTCTTGTCCACTTGGTTGAAAGATCAAGCCGCGTCTTGATAGAGGAGCAAGTGAGAGCTTGAAGTCCAACTCAACGTGGATTGGGGGTGATCGGCAAATCACCGATACCACGGGATAAAATCCGGTGTCTTACTCTTCTCACATTACTTATTACCGTGCAAGTAATTAGTATTTCGCATATTGCCTTTCTTGTATACAATTACCATAGTTGTTTCTCATAGATTGCTTACTTGTTGTCACTAGAGAATTTATACCTCTTGTCATATTGATTAAATTTCTCTAGCATTTTTTATTTTAGTCAAAACCGTCTATTCACCCCCTCTAGCCGGTGTCTTAGATCCTACACCTGCGCCACGAACACCTCTGCTCGGTACTCAATTCCCGATAATAAGTCTACCTCTATTCATATTATATCCTTCACACTAAGTACCTAGGCCGAATTTAGAAAACGGGCGCGGCCGTGCGGGAATTGACTTCGCCGGACATGGCCACCGCCATGTGGGAGTACGCCACCGGTCGGCACCGTGGTGAAAGGGGGGATGACCTGGCGGCGTCAGATGGTAGTTGGATGATGGCGATTAGAACAGACGATACATGTTCGATGAGATTCGATCCGGACCGTTAGTCCTGCGATCTGCGCATGAGATTAAACCTCAAGTTGTTAGATTCTCATTCGTGGAGGGGGATCGGACGTCTGACGTCACGTACCGGTTCGGTCCCTTAGATCTGACCGTAGATCTTAGATCCTATGGTCTAAACGCATCCAAGTCCTTAGCCGCGTGACATTCTTTGTAAAGAGCCCCTAGGCTTTACCAGATTTAACCCACCGTCCACTATGTATGCTCACTGAGTCTGGAAAAACATTTATAGCTTGGCCCCTGATCTTTCTGGAATTTGGCATGCAGTCCAGGAATTAAAGAAAATTGGAAAAGAGATTTAGAAATCGATTTTGAGTATAAAAATGATTCCAGAACTTATATAATTCATAGAAAATTCATCTTAGCTCCTTTTTAATCCATTCCAGCTGCAAAAAATTATATTAATACTAATTATCATCTAGTAACCCTGTTTTGTCATGAAACCTAGATAAAAATTATCCACTTGATTTATTCTATACTAAGTATTTAATGACTTCGGAAAATCGTAACTCGAGAACTGTGACTCCGATTTGATCCATTCAAATTGCGTTAGCTTCATAAAATTATTATCTGCACAGTGGCAACACTAATTGTACCATAGAACATATTTTTTATAATTAGATATTTCTTTAGCCTATGTTCAGTAGATTATACCTTTTAACCAAAGTTAAACTAGACCATGATAGTGATTTGACTATAATATGATTTCTAAACAAGTTATAATCTAGATTAAAATTTACTTAACTATTTTGAGTATATTTTCTCATATGATGTATATTAACCAATTTATAATATAGTTTAATATTTAAATCACATTTATCTTCCATATGTCATAACTTGATGACCATAACTCCAATCTTAGTAGTTCTCGATCCCACAATCTCGTAGCTTGGCGTAGATCATTATTATTCAGTTGGTACTTATGTTTGGTGTGATGTTAATTTTGTCTATACTATGGTTGTTTGTATTGCTACGACTAGCATTGAGGTCACGAGGATCTAAAGAATCACCTTGGTAACTAGAACCTCAAGTGCCAGGCAAGTTGTGCCCTTGACCACTTTCATTTACCCAATAATGTTCTTTATTATCACTTGTTAATGCATAGGTTTAATTTTGATGGGACCCAATAGGTCACCCTAGACTGTTTATCTTTTTACCTTGTTTACCCCTGAATCATTGGGTAGTTATGCTATTGCTTACACGATTTTTGGGTTAATATTTCATTATATTCATGTTCCTATTATTTTGTTATGTTATTTAAGTTCATGATAAGATCATTATGTTAATGGGAACATGGAGCGACCACCCAGGAAAACTGTGCTACCACAAGGGTAGTATGGGATGCCCTTGGCTGATTAACTAGGAAAGCTAGTGGATGACTACCTTACCCGAAAGGCGCAAGGGCAGTAGGGGAGTGGTCAGTGTAGGGAGGTCCTTGGGTTGATTTTGCTGCGATGGCGGTCAGGCGAGGGATTCCTGCACTGGAGCTTCCTATAAACTGTAGCGGGTTTTCTGAAGCTAGTGGAACTTTGTAAAGGCCTCGTAGTGTTACCCTGCCTCGCTTCCTTGGTAGAGGTGTATGGGATTCATGACCCCTTGGCAGATGGGTAACATGACTTGTGGGTAAAGATGTGCAACCTCTGCAGAGTGTAAAACTGGTATACTAGTCGTGCTCACGGTCATGAGCAGCTCGGACCCTCACATGATTAATCTATGGAATTAAAACTCAATTTTTCATTTGCATCGCATTGGATTATTTTATTATTACTTTTAATTATTATTACTAAGGTTTGGTATTTAATTATACTTATTAATTGCTAATAAAATTTTGACCAACTTATAAACGCAATGCTCAGCTTCAACCTTTATTTTGTTGATCAGCCTTACACTTCACATGAACTCCCACCTTTGGTGAGTTCATGCACATTATTCCCCACAACTTGTTGAGCGATGAACATGTGTGAGCTCACCCTTGCTGTCTCACCCCCCCCCCCCCCCGCCCACAGGAGAAGATAGGTGGTTCAAGTGGAGTCACACATCGAGGAGTTTGATTCGATCTAGGTGGCGTCTCCCAGTTGACTTTCTGGCGCCAAGGATGGATTTTAGTTCGACCTGTATTTATATTTTATTTTGTAAGACTTCCACTATGTAATAAGTACTCTGATTATTGTTACATTTATCTCTATACACTCTGTTATTATATATGTTATCTTCTTTGGCGCATGTATGAGATGCACCCGGCTTTGTCCCTTAAATTCGGGTGTGACACGAGAAGAGCCATATGTCTTGACCACTAGACTACGAGTGATGATAATTTGTGATAGAAATATGAAGATCTTGAGGAGACCTGTTGTATCCTCTCTACTCTTGATGATTTCTACATATGAGAGCACTACTATCTGTTGTTGAAGCCTGGTCCCAAACGGATATCGGTCTTGTTTCGCTCTTGCCAAGCAGTTATCACCATTTGCTTAATCGAAAGCTTAGCAATCAGATGTTTTTTCATAGATAAAACAAATTCTTGGCCTTGTATGTTCTATTCCAAAGCTTCTCTTTTTGCTGAACAATGAAGAGATTGAAATAATGTTTTATAGAACAAAATGGTGTATAATATGAGGAGAAAAGTTTGCACTGTTCGCAGCTTACACAACAAATATTTGACTGTTGTTATAAGTTCTCTCTCAAAATTATAATACCTAAAAATGTTGCATAAATTGATACCCAATTTCAGAACGGTATGAGTAATTGGGTAAACCATGGGCAATAATAAAATGAGCTGGACTATACATCTCTGCATATGAAAATCTCTGCTTGGCAGCATTGGCCTGCTGCCGTGCACTTTACCACCATTATATACACACATATTCTCCTATGTGCTTGAAAGCACAATGCAACCAGTGAATGTCCTTGTGAGCGCTAGACCCTGATGGTCATCTTACTTGTTGATCTGAAGTCAACTACTGGCTCCAAACGACGAATGGTATGCATGAGCCCCTGAAGGACCCTTATAGATAAAAAATAGTGTTGCGTATTTCAGTCTAAATCTTAATGATTGACTGTGTATTTGGTAATAATAACAATATAAGTTTGCAGAATTGTAACCACGAAGCAACTTGTTGTTGTGTGTCTCTCTGGATGTTGAGACTAATCCTTCATGTTGGAGGACAAATATGTAGTATTCATGCCACTACATTAATCTAAGTCCAAAGCTCACTGCATAAAACCCCTATCTGTAATGTGCGTAAGATTTTCCAAATAAATCACCACAATAGCATACATTGGCCACAACTGGATGATTGTGGTTGGGGATTTTATATGTATGCTTTTAAAACATCTCGGTATTAGGGGGAGGAATGCCCATATAGTGTAATGCCTCAATGTTCTATAAAACGCACAAAAGCCAAACTGAACCTGTCGTTCAGTGTGTACTCCTGTTTATATGGAGTTTGCCAGAAATCGTTGAGGATTAACCATATTGGTTTGAATGCTTCTACCTGATGTAGATGTGGATATACCAGGGATTAATATCATATCCACATTTGACTTATTGGTATTTTATCTATTCCGCGGGGACGCCTGCGAATATGATCCATCAACCTTAGTCAAAGCATATGTTCTGATTGTAGATTCACGTGGTATGTGATAACTCTCCTCCGATGACCTCACTATGTTGGTGATTTGCCTCACGAAGAGGTTCATCTTGATGACGAAGTTCTTAACAATGCGCACAATATCATTGTGCTAGGAATACAAAACAATGAATCTTTTGTTTTTGGGAAATGACGAAGATCATTATTAAATGTGGGAGACAAATGTGTCGACACTTATCTTGCCTCTATAGGTTGCAATGGGATCCAAAACAAAGTCCTAGGCATGAGTGCTTGAAGCTCTCTTATCGGGTCATCTATAAATGCAATCGAGGCTGAACCAATAATCGCAAAATGAAAGTCGTGAGCTTGACGTTCGGACATTTATGAGCACTACTAAAATAATGTGTGGTGAATGTGATAGTTCAAGTGGTCTTGTGATAGACCCATCCCACATATGTGTTGAATAAACATTGTTCTGCTATGTAATATATCTGGCAAATGGCATGAATTAAAATACGCAGTTAATAGGATTCTGAAGATCCGTCGTGAGATCCTAGGAGGACTCATATCTTTGAATTAAAAATATGCAACATATAAGTCTCGTACTGGATAATACATTCCTGATGAATGATCACTCTCCTGTGTAGAGAGAATATCTCATAGTTGAGATTATAGTTCCTATATGGAACCTTTCCAGAAGAAACAAAGTCTGTGTTAAACACAAAAGTTTGTATAACCCATATAAAGGGATAAAGACCCATACAGACCCAAAAAGGAATAAGATGAGGTACCAAAGGACTTGAAGTTCACCAAATAAGCACATGTGCATTCCATGAGTTTTACTCATTGTATTTTCCACTTGATGTGGAATTACGGTATCCTGTAAAGTCTCGATGGCAGAAACCTATAAGGTTTAGGTGTTACTGGCAAAATATCCCCATTGTGCCAGAATGACAGACTATAACAATATATCTGATCGATGAAAAATCTCTGATGGATTACGATCTTTAATGGATTTTTGTTACACCATCATATATGTTGCAATGGATGAACGCCTGGAGCGATGTGTCATATTTAGAATATGTACGATTGCAACTATATTATCCCCTAAAGTCCTATAAAAGGACATGTTACTTGCTTTGCACAACTATGTATAAATTGTGGTGTAAGATAGAAAATTATAGCACCCCAACCTCATCCATTCTCGTTATTCCAGATGAACAACGAGACATATATCTTGAAGAATATGCTTGAGTTATGAGGGATAACGACTTTGACAGATGTCATCGTCAGGGGGAGCGAATGCTTATATTGATCATAATTGTGAGACAATAAATGTCATATTCTATGCCCGGAAGGCATCAGCTTGATGATCAATATGTGAGCCTTTATGAAAGTTTCTATCAAATATATAGATCCAGCCGATCAAACACCATCAGTCAAAGTGGCTTATTTACGTTGATACGTGCACTTACCTCGTATGTCCTAGAAGTGAGTAGAGGTGAAGTTCCTGATATAATCCTTGCAACAATATTGAATCTTTTTGCTAAATCAATATGTGCATAACTGCATAAACTTCTAGAAGAAGTTATTTTGCCATACTGAGATAGTTTTGCAAGGGTCAGGGGGAGCACATTTCTAAAGTTAGCCTTTATAGAAGATTCAATTGAATCTAGATCTAAAAGATCGAAATATATCCTGATGACAGTTGTTGCACTCTTTTTCCTTTAGTGAGTTTTCTTGAAGTTTCTCACATAAGGTTTTTAACGAGGCAACAAAGTGCAAATACAATATGCGTCACCATGTGCTCTTTCTCCATATTTTTCCACTAGGTTTTTTGGAGTTTTAATGAGGCATGTATTGATCGCGGTATTCACCCAAGAGGGAGTGTTAAGTAACCCTAGTTAAGGTTATGTGGGCAAATACCGGCTTTGCCCCTGATGGGTCTCACATCTCTATATAAGGAACATGTACACCCCTCATAAGACAGAGAAGAGAAAGAGGCCAGAGGCTCAACCCTATATCATGTGTCTCGTGTGTTATTATGTCGTGCTTCTGGGAAGGGAGACGGGTCTACAGCTTCTCGCGCCTTTACTGCTGACGGGTGGGAAGGAAGCGAATCTGGTGATTCGTGGTGACGTAGTTCTCAACAGATCGATCCTCATCTAGAGATGGCAATGGTATCCAAATTCACTAGTTGAATGCTATAAGTAAGTGAACGAGTCAAGTAACAGAAGAGTAAACACCTAAATGATATAGTAGTCTAGCAGCATTGAGAAGAGACATTCCAATTCATCTTGTACCTTGGTTCTAATTCATTTTGCTACCATCAACCTTCTTAACGGACATAAGAATGTACGTCACCACACAAGGATTTAAATGATAAAATATTAAGGGCTTGTTCGATTATTAATATTACATCTGTATTGAAGTGTATTGAGTGAGATTGAGATGTATTTTGACTTTTTATGGATTTAAACCGGCTCAATCCCACCTAATATATGGACTATCACCAAAACGAACAAGCCCTAATGATTTTCAGTTACAGCTGGTTTAGTTTCACTTTGAAAGCTATCAAAAGCATCATGCTACATGTAAGTGCCAAAACCATCATGACATAAAACAATCCTTGACACCCAACTAGTTTATGTGATTGCTACGTTTCAATATTGCTGAATGGAACTGAACGCTACCGGAATAGGGCGCTATATGTTCGAACATGAAAATTTAGGATGGAGAAAGTATATTGTTAGCTGTTGCACAACTTGTTACCTCTGTGCAACTACTATGTTTGAGGATGAGGTTGTTAGTTCAATTTGTCGCCAACCGCATAGCTGCAAATTTGTCATGAAAAAAGCCCTTCTCCCTAACAAAAATATTATTTTTGTTATTCTAAAAACATATTTTATGTTTCTTGAAAAGGATTTCCACTTACGGTTTTATTACCTTAACTGACTGACGGTTCTCAGTTATCCCCATGTATAATTAATTTTTCTACTGACCTATAGTACTGACCTATAGTACTGACGGTTTAAAAAACGTCAATACAAATATGTTCATAACCGCCTGTATATATAGAGTTCCTCGGTACTGCGGTTAAATCTTATCGAGTTCGTCGTGTCTGATCTCTGCCGCCTGGTTTGATGATGGAGGTTTTTCATGTTCCTTACTATCGATCAAGCCTTGCTTGTCTGGTTTTCCCGTGACTCATCGGCGGTGTCCGGTTCGTTCAGCGGGTGCACTTTGATCGTCATCTCGGCTTCTCCCTTCTTGTCGTCGTTGTCGTCGTCATCCAGCTGCTTGAAGTTGGCAAGCGTCGCCAGCGCGTCGACGGCGTCAACGACGCCCTCGACCCTCGCGGATATTTCCACCAGCAGCGACGCCACGGTGAAGACGGGCATGGTGTCCATGAGGGACGTCTCTCCCAGCTTCACGGCCAGCATGGACGGGAGCGCCCGCAAGTCGGCCTGAAGCTCCTGCACTGCCGTGTTCATGTCCGCCACCGCGAAGTCCAGGGCCCGGGAGGAGGACGTGGACATGGTGGCGACGGAGCGCGACGCCTCCCCGAGCACCCGCGCGCACCGCACAGCCACCGTGGCGCACGCGTCGCGGAGGAGCCGCTTCACGTGCGGGGGCGCCTGCGCCTCGGCGCCCGCACAGCTGCACAGGGCCTCCACGCAGTAGGCGCACGCGCGCATCGCCGCGCCCACCCTGGCGTACTGCCCGTAGGGGTGGCGGAAGCCGAAGCGGCCGTGCGCGGGCTCCCACCGCGCCAGGTTGGCCTGCGCGTCCTCGGACGCCTTGGAGTTGAGCACGCACTTGTACCCGTCCGCCCCCGCCCTGCTGCTGCTGGCCGGCCCCTCCGCGAAGTAGCCCTCGACGCAGGCCACCACGGCGGCCGCGAGCTTGTCCATGTTCCGCGTGGTGAGGAGGTGCAGCTCCTGGCCGGCCCACACGGGGCAGATGAGCACGCTGACGGCGAGGCACAGGAAGATGCCGATAGCGATGGTGGAGAGCCGCTGCTGCGCCAGCGCCGCTAGCTCGTCGACGCGGTACCCCGACACGGCCACCAGGCTGTACGTCAGGATGAAGATGGTCACGCCGTAGTCGAACCGCGCTTTCACCGTCGGGATGAACCGCGAGAAAGTGGCCGCCGCAGCTGCATGCACGCACGCGCACGCGTATTATTATTATTCAATTTTGCTGTTACTAGTGGCCTGTCGTTGTCAGTATTACACAGTGACAATGCCGAATACGTACCCAGCAGAAAGAGCGAGCCACTGAGGATGTAAGGCTCGAGCTCGCCAAACTTGTCAGCCGCCCAGTGCACGCCGAGCGCGAGAACGCCGGCGCTCGCCGTAGCAACCACTCGGTTGAAACACTTGTATACGCTGCCACCTGCCCATGCATGCATGCATGCATGCATGCAAAGACGTTCAGAAAACCAACCAGGTCAAGGCGATATCCACACATGCATGTGTTGCTCCGCGTGCACTCTGTGCAAGCAAAGCCGTTCATATATCGACTCACCAACAGTGTATTCGAAGACAACGACGACCGTCATGATGGCCCACATGGCAGACCCACCAACGCCGTCGTACAGGGGCCTCGTGTAGTAGAAGACGGAGACCAGCACGAGCGCCAGCCCGACCTTGAGCCCGTGCACCGCCTTCCGAGGATCATCTGTCCCGATCCTCCACACCTTCCTTGCGAACCCGGCGACCCTGCTCCACGCCATGGCAAAGCAAGCCACCAGCCACGTCCACGCCCTCGCGGCAGGGCCGGCCTCGTGCTCCACGGTCACCGACGTGCCCTCCGGCACGGTCACCCGCCATTCCACACCACTCTGCTGCGCTTCCCTCGCGGCGGCGTCCATACTGACCGGTACACGAGCGCGGCTGCCAACACTTTTGCTGGGTCCCTATTGTAAGCGTGCAGAATGTGACCCTGCAGCGTATTTGGTACTGTGTCTGACTCTTGCGAGGTTGACCTCAGCCTCTCTGTTGGAAGCTCTCGTCGCTTCTCTGTCTCACTTGCTTCCTTGCAACAGAGGAATGAGACGAAAACGCTAGGCTTTCCCAACAGACGATCTCCTCCTCGTCTTGGAATGTTGTGAGAAAGCTGGAGACTGGTATATATATAATAGCACAAGAGAGATGGGGGTATTGGACTTTGACGTAGGACACAATAGCAGATATCAGGGAAGACCAACCCCGCGCACAAAGGCTGCAGGCTTTGGTAGAGCTCTCCCAGCTCCGCTCCTAATAACAATCACTTTCTCACAGTCAAACAGCAAAAAAACTGAATTAACCACGGTCGAAGCAAAGTGAATCTACTCTTTGGTTGGGGACCTTCGGCGTCCGAAGGTCCTCAAAAACATGATTTAATAGTGTTTCTGGAGTATAATGTGCAAACAGGTATTTTCGGACTCGAATCGGTATCACAGAGGGAGAAGCTCAAAGCATACGAAGGTTGATACAGCACCGAAGCTGTGAGCAGAAAAGCTTCGGCATGGTGGCAGGAAAGGAAACCGACTTAAAGATGAAAAGGCTATTCGGACCTCGATGGATTACTATAGAGTTATTGTCAGATGTAAAGGGCATAAATGTAATTTTGTAAGGGCTGTGTCCCGTGTCTATAAATAGGTGAACAGTATCCCCGTACTGTTCACGCTGACTTGGCATTTGCTTTTGCGTCACGCTTGTACTTTTTACCTTCTCTCAGGACCGAAGGTACATTTGTAATTTGAAATCATTTCTATTTTTCCATGTTAATAAAATAGAAATGATTCTATGATGATGCTTATATTATATTTCATGCTTTATATGAATCCTTCGTCATTACTTGTTATGTTTACGAAGGTATGTCTCTTATGACCTTCGTCCGAAACTCATTATTTCCCGAAGGGACATAATGCTTCGAAGGACGAAGGACTTTAACACTTAACACTTTTTATGTTGCCTTGTTCTTAACTCTTAGCATTTGAGAACAAGTCCCCAACATTGGCGCCCACCTCCGGTGAACTCACTTCCATTTCTTGAGCTTTGAATACCTTCGGCGAGCGTCACCTTCGTCATGCCGCCGAAGAAGGCTTCAACAACAGGAGCTGGCACACTGCAGTCGCTGGATCCCAATCAGGATGTTATTTCTCTTAGAGAAGCCCGAAGCCAGAAAAGGAAGGCTGTCAGTCCAACACCTCCGGATGATGATCTTGATCAGGAAATTCAAAATTTGGAGATCCTTCAGCAACAAGTTCAGCGCAGGAAGGAAAAGATGGCTCGTCTAGCTGATCTTCAGAGACAGATAGATGAAGCTTCGGAAGAAGTCCGTCATTTCGTTCAAGATGATCAAACCCGAAGGCCTCCACGCAGAGAGCTTCATCAGGAAGATTTCCGCAATGAGGACGACTGGTATGAAAATCTCCATCATGGAGACTTTGCTTTTGATGATGCTTCTCCTCTTTCAACAGAATTGCAGGCTACACCTTGGCCACAGACTTACAAGCCACCTCAGCTTCCCATATATGACGGTCACTCAGACCCGAAGCAATTCCTAATGAGCTACGAGGCAACAATATCTTCATACGGTGGCAATACGGCAGTCATGGCAAAATCCTTCGTCATGGCCGTCAGAAGTGTTGCTCAGACCTGGTACTCTTCTCTTCGGACAGGGACAATCACTTCTTGGCAGAAACTGAAAGATATGCTCATAACTAGTTTCCAAGGGTTTCAAACAAAGCCGGTCACTGCTCAGGCCCTTTTCCAGTGCACCCAGGACCACGAAGAATACCTTCAGGCATATGTCCGAAGGTTTCTGCGTTTAAGAGCACAGGCGCCGACAGTGCCCAATGAGATTGTCATTGAGGCCATGATCAAGGGGCTTCGGCCAGGGCCATCAGCGCAGTATTTTGCCAGGAAGCCACCACAAACGCTGGTGAAGCTGCTCCAGAAGATGGATGAATATATTCGAGCTGACAATGATTTTCGCCAAAGAAGGGAGGAGGCCTTCAGATTTTCTGAGATGACCAGGGGCTTCGGAGGAAGATTCTATCCGAGGCATGTCAGATCAATTCATAATTCCAATCAAAATGATGATAAGGGGAGCCAGCAGCAAAGGCCACAGTACTCCTCACAGGCTTCGGGGCAACAGCAAAGCTCCTTCCGACCACCAGCTCCAAAAGGCAGAGGCGCCAGGGGCTTCGGCGGAAGATTCGGGGATCAACCCAGAAGAATATTTTGCTTATTCTGTGGTGAAAACAAAGGTCATACTACCAGGATGTGCCATGTTACCATCCAGAAGCAAAAGGAAATAGCCGAAGCTGCATCTCAACAAGCTCAGCCGAAGCAGGTCATGCATACTGCTTCGTATCATCCACCTTACATCCCACAATACATAGACAACCACCCTGCAGCTTCTGTAGCTTCGGCAAGTCAACCTCAAGCTTCCTGGCAGCAGCCTCCGCCTCCACCTCCACTGCAACAGGGTCAACAGCCAGAAGGGAGTCAATATGCCCCACACCAAAGGGACTTCAGAGAACAATCCGAAGCTCGCACAGTCAACAGCACTGTGCCAGAGTCGAAGCACATTTATTGACACATATCCTACCTTTGATAGCAGTCTTTTCTATTCAGTTTTATTTTCTGTGAAACAAAGAACATTGTTAGTTTTCATGTAATAATTTCGTTGTTTCCCACGAGGAAAACTCATTTTCTTCACAGGCTTAAGTCCCTGAAGCTTAAAGTGGCCAGACCAGTTAACCAAAGTGGTGTGGAGCCACAATACAACAGCATCAAGATCTACAGGCTTTACCCCATTCAAGTTATTATTCGGAGACGAAGCAATAACCCCGGAAGAAGCCAAAGCTGGATCAATAAGAGTAGTAGCTTCGGCAGAATCAGGTCCCGAAGATGCTTGCCTTGTGGAAAAGGATGCTTTAGAAGGGATCAGGCTTCAGGCCGTGGAGAATATCAATAAATATCAGGCTGAAACAGTTAAATGGCGAGATAGAAAAGTCCGGTTAAAAAATATTGAGCCGGGACACTTGGTGCTTCGGAGAGTGGCTAACCCAGATACAGTGGGTAAGCTACAGTTGAAATGGGAAGGACCATTCTTAGTAGTATCTTCGTCAAGGCCTGGATCGTACAGATTAAAGGACATGGATGGCAACGAAATTCCAAGGTCTTGGAATGCGGATGAGCTTCGGCGATACTATGTATAACATGATGTAATTTTTTATGTTTTTTCTTTTCTTTTTCATGGCACCCTTTTCCTTTCCGAAGGGGGAGAAAGGTTTTTAATGGGGCCATCATGTGTAATTTCCTTTTTTAGTCTTATAAGAGCAAAATCCCCCAAAAAATGTAAATGTAACAGCTGAGAACGCACCATCGAGTGCAGGAACTGAAAAAGAAAAAAGAGAAGAAGCTCCAAAGACGTTCCTAAGGGAATGCAGAGCTTATACCGCCTAAGTAAAAGGCGAAGAAACTCCAAAGACGTTCCTAAGGGAATGCAGAGTTTATACCGTCTAAGTAAAAGACGAAGAAGCTCCAAAGACGTTCCTAAGGGAATGCAGAGCTTATACCGCCTAAGTAAAAGGCGAAGAAACTCCAAAGACGTTCCTAAGGGAATGCAGAGTTTATACCGTCTAAGTAAAAGACGAGGAAGCTCCAAAGTCGTTCCTAAGGGAATGCAGAGCTGATGTGTGGTTGATTCCAAGGAAATAATGGTTGAGTGTGGCTTCGGTTATATGCTTTGGACATTCATTCGCACATTACATCATAGCATTTGCATTCATAAGCATTCATTCATAGCATTTGTGTTCCTAAGTGGTTGCTTCGGCAAAAGGAAGAAGTGGTCTTTTATGTTCCGTTATGTACAAAAAAGAAAAAGCTTCGGCAAGAGGAAGAAGCGGTCTTTTATGTTTCGTCATGTACAAAAAAGAAAAGCTTTGGCAAAAAGAAGAAATGGTCTTTTATGCTTCGTTGTGTACGAAAAGAAGGGAAGGTGTTTTTTCGCCTTCGGCTCAAAATACTGATTTCGTCCACATCAAAGCGTCTCAATAAAAGGGTAAGAATATATTACAAGGTATGAACAAAGTTCCTTGAGAATAGATTAATTGTATTTACAAAAAGTTGTTACAAATTCTCCTGAGTTTTTTCTAGTCTACTCCTATTAATCTTCGTCAGGTTTCTGCTTCGGCGGCATATCCTTTAAGTATCACCTTCAGCTTCGTCATCCTACATGAATCAAGGTATCCCGAGTAAAAATCAAGTGTGAAGGAGAAGGTAAGTACAAAGTATGATTTCTTACTGGTTCAAGATGACTTCGAGCTTCGTCCCCAGCCTTCTCTCGCCCGCCTTTTGTCCATATCATTTTTATGAATCTATTTGAGATGCTCCGGGCGAGGTCAGGAATGTCGTCGAGAATTGATGGAGACAGGGCGAAGTTGGGCCTGTTGACAATCTTTCCATGCTCGCAGCCAGCCTTCAGGAATGCTGCAGCAGTACCCCGAGAAGCTACCCAGGCACAGAAGTCACCGTGCCCAGCTATAACTTCGTCAAGTTCTTCAATTTCAGCTTCGATATGATCGAAGGCTTTTGGTAAATCTTCATCCGAAGGGGTAAATTTCCCGCTGCTGGCTCCAACTGAGTAAAAGATCTTCTTTAGTTGTTGGATACAATTGTTGCTAAAATTCAAACATTTATCCTAAAGTTCTAGTTTCTCTTGTTCAAATTGTTTTGATTGGCAGAGAAGCTTCGAATTCAATTCTGCTACTTTGGCTTCAGTCTCTGCCAGCAAGCCTTCGGTTGATTGAAGTTCGAAGTCTTTCTTTTCAATAATAGCTGATTGTTCTTTTATCTTGCTCTCTAAATTTTCAATTATAGCTTCGTGCTTCTTATCTTCTAGATCTTGCTGCATCCTCAAAGCTTTGCTTAGAAGCATGCTCTGCAAATAAACAACCTTCGTTAAAGAATATTGCCATTATTAAAAAACAATAGAAGTTAGAAAGAAGGATGTTTACCTTGAAATTTGAATAAAATAAGCTGCCGACGATATGTTGTCGTCGGTAGCGGCTGATATCTATCTCTAGCTTCGGAAAACCGATACTCTTTGACAGAGTACCGATGACCTTAGCTCCGGTTTGGTCCCGGATGCAGCCCAGTTTTTCATCATCAATGCCTCCAAATAGAAGAGCTCCTGGCTTGTATCCGCAAGATTTGGCGTATTCCTTAAGCTCTTCTTTTTCGGCCTTCGACAGTTTTTGCCCGACTAAATTTTGAAATGAGTAGGCTTCGTCGTCCGAAGTGTCTTCGGCTATTTCTTTCCCTTTCCCAGGCACTGTGGCCATGGTTTCTTCAGCAGTGGCGGCAGCTTCTTCTGCAGCCATGTCTGTTAAAATTTTGTTGATGTCTTCAATAGTAGATTCTAAGTTTACATCTTCGGCTGTAGCGGCTTCGGTAGCCGCGACCTCCGAAGGTGCGACTTCGACATTTTCTGTGCCCTCAACAGCTGGTGTTTTCTGAATTGACGCCCTCGGTGGCGTCTTGTCAATAACTTCTGTTACGGCAATAATTCTTTGCCTTTTCGCTTTGGCTTTCTTCGTTTTTTCCGGCTCCGCCACCTTTTGAAAAAGCTTCGTCAGTCGAGGCCCTAATGGACTTAGCTTCGTGGGCATGGGTTCAGTCATTACTTACCATAAACTGAATGGCTTGGTCGCCAGGGGCGATCTTCGAAGTCTTCGCCACCGCTGTCCACATCAAAACTGTCACTGTCACCAGTATCTTCAGACAGCCCTTCCAGAATTTCCCTGGTGATCTTTTCTGTGTTGGTCTTCGACATTGCTATAAGAAACCCTAAGTTCTTCTCTTCATCAAGACTCAGCTTCATCTCAGCAGCAGCCTTCTTAGCAGCTTCAGACATCTTCGGAAACACTAAAAAACTGTTTTCAAAGCCGAAGCTTCAAAGCTAAAAGCTTAGCAGATCACAGTGCACAAGAGCTAAAAAATCACTGAGCAGGAGTGGTTGGCCAGAAAGCGTGCAAAATAAGTTTGCGGTATGGCCGTATTTATACGCTTGATGCGTTGAAAGTTGAAAGACCCCATTTGTCATTGAATGTTGCTATTCTAGCAAAGGGAAGGTGTTTTTTCGGACCTTCGGCATAAAGCCTTCGTTCATATCGCAATCTGAATTTATTATTTCAAACAAATTAATATTGCGAGGGGCTACTGTTGGGGACCTTCGGCGTCCGAAGGTCCTCAAAAACATGATTTAATAGTGTTTCTGGAGTATAATGTGCAAACAGGTATCTTCGGACTCGAATCGGTATCACAGAGGGAGAAGCTCAAAGCATACGAAGGTTGATACAGCACCGAAGCTGTGAGCAGAAAAGCTTCGGCATGGTGGCAGGAAAGGAAACCGACTTAAAGATGAAAAGGCTATTCGGACCTCGATGGATTACTATAGAGTTATTGTCAGATGTAAAGGGCATAAATGTAATTTTGTAAGGGCTGTGTCCCGTGTCTATAAATAGGTGAACAGTATCCCCGTACTGTTCACGCTGACTTGGCATTTGCTTTTGCGTCACGCTTGTACTTTTTACCTTCTCTCAGGACCGAAAGTACATTTGTAATTTGAAATCATTTCTATTTTTCCATGTTAATAAAATAGAAATGATTCTATGATGATGCTTATATTATATTTCATGCTTTATATGAATCCTTCGTCATTACTTGTTATGTTTACGAAGGTATGTCTCTTATGACCTTCGTCCGAAACTCATTATTTCCCGAAGGGGCATAATGCTTCGAAGGACGAAGGACTTTAACATTTAACACTTTTTATGTTGCCTTGTTCTTAACTCTTAGCATTTGAGAACAAGTCCCCAACAGTTTTGTATTAGAAGGTGAAGATTTAAAAAACCTACTCCCAACGTGCTTCCTACTCTCCGACCTATAAGGAATCACTCCACAAAATATTTATCAAACGGTTTTCATCAAATAAATTCAGTTTTAATAAAGAAACAATCTAGAATCAGCTCTTGGAACTAGAGAACTATAGAGCGAAGCCAAGTGCACACAGCAATACATGCACTTTGGAAAGGGGACTGGTGGCCAAAGAAAAAATTCGCGCGATCGGCAGTAGAATTGCTAGTGCGGTACGTTCAGATTGGGTACGATTTTTTCTTTTCATCCTGGCTAATATATGCTTGTTCGCCACCAAGTTGTATTTTCTTTTTTTTTCCAGTTTCTTAGTGAGAACGATTTCACAGGCCAATGTAGCTGAAGGGCCGTGTAAATAAAGCTTAATGGTTGTAAGGGCAATGTTCAGTAGTTATAAGCGTGCAAGCAGCTCTCATTTGTCCATTAGATATAGATCTAAGAGCCTCTGTTAAATCGCCTAGCGATGCGCTCGTGCTCCCGTGCGGCGCTCCGCCGCCGCCTCCCCATCCTGCGCCGCCGGCCATCAACAGCCACCCACCGCTACCCCACCCACCCAGCAAGACTGCTATCCGCCCCAGCCCATGGTCACTCTCAAGCCGCGGCTGCCCCCACAACCTCATCAGGGGCTGTTTCGAGATCTGGCGACGGGAACATCCATGGTTCCTCCCTCACGGTAAGTCCTACTAAGGAAGATCCGTGTCTTATGGAGCAGATTAAGGATAGATTCAGTGGAGACAAGGACTCGTTTTCAAATCTGGATCTACAGAAGCAAGCTGCAGAAAGCGACGCCTCGCCTTTACCTGCTAAGTCTGCTCCAGCGACTGAAGCCATTGAGAAGATGTTCTCTGTGAAATCTTCAATGGAAGATCCTCTGGATCAGCTAGCTCGAAACCGGATCCCGGTCTCAGAGAAATTGAAGTGGGCAGCTGGCAGCTCGCCGGTTCCCCCGGTCGTCTACAATGAGGCTGGCTTCAATGCCTTCAATGCAAACAGTGCTAATTCATGTCACCTGACCACGAACGGCAGACAGGACTCGAGCGGGTATGGCCGCCATCGCATCAGTCAGCTCAGGTCTGACGCTCTGGAGGTGGAAGAAGGTGGCTGGACTGTGGTGAGGCCCAGACACTGGTGGCGCAAGAGTGTTGAAAATCTTAGGAGATCCCCGACGCGGCAGCAGATGGATGTGAAAGGACCCAACACATTCAAGATGAAGCTTCAGGGTAAATGCTACAACTGCCTCTCACCAAATCACCTAGCTTTTTGTTGCTCGGCGCCTACTCGTTGCTGGCGATGTCTACAATCTGGACATAGGGCTAGGACATGCCCAGGGACGTACTACAGGAGCAGGCACAATTCAACTTCCTCTCTGCCTGAACCAGTGAAGCATTCAATGCAGAATACCAACAATATCAGCTCCAGACACCAGCAACAGGCCCAGTTACGACACAGCCCTCTTCATAAGGAGCAAGAACAAATCCCTCAACCTGCACTCAACACCTCTTCAGTTCAACACAAAAAATCTTACCTCTGTGCAGTTCAGGAGGGCCAAACCATGGAGGCCCGCTACCCAGGAGATCCAAGGGCAAGGCCGGCGCGCGCCTCCTGCGCCATTTCAGCAACTGGCTCTTTCCGTCGTCGCAGGGATGACCTCATCAGCAAGGCGGTGGTTTGCTCATTCGATGGGAACAACCATGAGGTTGACATCCTTTCGGCAGGAGACATGCTGCGGCAGAAGTTTGATCTTCGCCATGGTCAGTATCAACTCGTTAAGCATTACCCAGAGCAGTTTTTTATAGTCTTTCCTGATGCAAGAACAAAACAATGGGCACTTGATAGAAGATCGGTTTCATATCGTGGGCGAGAGTTTCATTTCGGTGACTGGTCCGAGGAGAGCTATGCTAGAAAGACAAGCTGGGAGTTTAGAGTTAAGGTTCGGGTTGAAGGGATCCCTGTCCACTGCTGGGGTGAAGAGGTGGCATCCAGGGCCTTGGGCAGATGTTGCACCATTCACTATGTCCAGGAGCGCTCTAGACGTAGAGAGCATACTCGTTCTTTTGACCTTTGGGCTTGGTGCTCTGACCCCTGCGAAATCCCAAAGGAGGTGTGGCTGACAGTCTCTGAGCCTGACCAGGAATTACCACCTGTCAGCACTCCTCTACCTCTTGCTGGTGCTCACATTGATGTTCCAACAGATATTAAAAAAGGTCATGTTTACACGCTTCGTAACCATATCGAAGTGGTTGAGGACCTCTCTTTCATCCGTGGGAGGAGCACCAGGGGGGCCTTTGAATCGAAAGCCTCGCAGAGAATTCGTATGGAGCTATGGTGCATCTGACTCTGCTGGAGAAAAAAGGGACCGTTCAGAGGAGCACAGAGGCAGGGAAATCATGCGTAGGGACTGGGACCATGACGAAGATGAAGATTTTCACCAGCATAGGCAGCAGGGTACTCGTCGGCACCGCAGTCTCTCTGGGTGGGCGCGTTCGTCGCGATGCCGTGGTGGTGTGGAGGACTGTTACAGCTCGAGTGGAAGGAACAGGCCATCCACTCCTTTCCGTCGGAGGGGGGAAGGAATGGGTCAGACAACCTGCTGGATGCCCAAGGTAAAGAACAAAGTAGTCTCTTTTGCAGATCCTATCGTCTCAGATATTTGGCCTACAGATGTTTCTAAAGGACAGTTTGCTGCTGAGAGTCCTTTTCCATCGGGCGACATGGAAAATTCCACTCAAGCTGTGCCGGAGACTCATGCTGCTGCAAATTCCAAGGTAAATACTTCTTATGGCTCAGTTATTGCTGATGCTTTGATTCCCCCATGGGCTGCTAAGGGGGTTTTTCCTTCTCCGGTCCCTATTGTTAGTGGTAGTCAACCTACAAATGTTGCAGAGCAGGTAGAATTATGTTACAAGGATGCACAAGCTGAGTCAAATGTTTTCAATATTCAATCAAATAGTCAGTGGAATGATGTAGTAGTCGAGGATAGACAACTGATTTTAACTAGTAATGAGGGTCCGACTGCTAGCCACAACACTCCAGGTCATTTCACTCCCCTGCCAATAGAAAATCAGCTTAACTCAAATGATAACTTGCAGATCTTCATTGAGTCAATCACAAACATACCAGAACCATCCCTAATCCACTCCCCTCCAAACAGAAACAGGTGTGCCATATCACCAGTAGTGCGGGGGTCAGACAATTTAGGTGTAAATGCAAATAAAAATATTATCTCGACTGGTAAACGATCGAGTGGCAGGTTGGCAGCAAAACAAAAATTAAAGATTGGGGGCAGCCGCGATGCCATCTCCAAAGCGCAGGAAATTCTCATTGCAAAGTTAAATAATTCTGCAGCCATACAATACAAATGTTCAAGTGCTTCCACCTCCAATAATCATGTAAATTTGACTGAACAGATTGAAAGCCTCTTCGCAAAACCCCTCAATAAGGAGCAGATGGAGGCAATTATGGAGCTGGCAAATCAAGGCAAGGGGAAGAAAGGAAGTAGGTCCAGGGGCAGCAAGGTGTCGCCACTCAAAGCCCCCATCATCGAGGTTGTTCCAGAAATATGAGCTGAGCGTCCTGTTCAGCTACCAGTGGTTCTAGTCTTTTTTTATGTATCCCAAGTTAACTCTCCCTTGCTCGTGCCAGGGGGCAGAGCAAGATGTCCTGAAGGTTCTTTTGCTTCACTGTTGGTCGTCGCATGGTAGTTGGTGGTCCTGGAGGTGGTTTTCGAATCATTGGATCATTGTACCTCTGTATCTTACTATTTTCAGTTTGGAACTTTTGTGTGCCTCATGGGACATATGTATCTTACTGTTGGTGAACAAGCTTGCCAGTCTGCATCAAATGTTAGCTATGTTATATTCTTTATGTGGCAATGTCTGTTCGAGTAGAGGAGGGTTCATCTTTTAATGAATACAAACTGTTGTATTTTATCTTGGAATGTGAGAGGTTTGAATGCTCGTGCTAAGCGTGAAAGTGTGAGGCAAACAATTCTTTCTACCAGCGCAACTATTATTTGTCTCCAAGAGACAAAAATTATGAGTTGGACTAAAGATTTATTAAAGGAAACTGTGGGTTGCAAGCTTGCAAAGCAGACTGTACACTTACCCTCTTTAGGAGCATCGGGTGGAATTCTTATTGCTTGTGACGAAGACTATTTTGATATTGCTCCAATTACTTACACTTCAATCTACTCAATATCAGTTAGGGTCAATTCCAGATTGGAGGACGTGGTGTGGGACTTAACAGCTGTTTATGGCCCCCAGCAGGAGAATGAAAAAATTATCTTTCTATCTGAACTGTGTACCATCTCTAACCTGATGAGACCTGAATGGCTGATTTTAGGAGACTTCAACATGATAAGGAGAGTGAGGGAAAAAACAAGGGAGCAATCAACAAAAGAGTAATGAGGAAGTTCAACCAAACTATTGACGCTCTACAGCTACTAGAGCTGGACCTTTTTGGAAAAAAAATTCACTTGGTCAAATGAACAGGACGATCCTACGATGTCTCGGATAGATAGATTAATGGCGACAACAGAGTGGCATGCTCTCTTTCCATCGGCTAATTTGCAGGCAATTTGCACCATGACCTCGGACCACTGTCCTCTATTAATGCAGGGTCACTCTTCCTGTAATTTCTATAGAGGTTTTCGTTTTGAATCTTTCTGGGTACATATTGATGGCTTCAAAGAAGTAGTACAACAAGCTTGGATGCCCGCGGTAAACTCATCGGATGCCATCCTGCGGTTACATGTTAAGATGGTCCGCACGGCCAGAGCCCTTAAAGCCTAGAGACGACGCACGGTGGGTAACATCAAAGTGCAGATGACCATCATTCAGATTGTACTTACCATGCTGGAAAAAGCTCAGGAAAATAGAGGACTATCTAGCGATGAGCTTGACTTTAGAAGAAGGTTAAAAATCAAAATTCTGGGCCTTGCGGGCATCCAGATATCAAATGCTAGACAACACTCTAGACAGACTTGGGTGCGGTTGGGTGATGCGAACACAAAATTTTTTCACTTGATGGCCAATCACAGGAAGAGAAAAAAATTTATCAGATCCTTAAATTGTGGAACCCGCATGTTAACTAGCCAAGAAGACAAGCTGCAAGAGGCTCACCGGCATTTTCTTGAGATTCTTGGGAGTAGAAGTGAGAGGAACAGTGTTATTTGTTGGGAAAACCTGGGCTACACTCCTTTTGATTTAGCTGATATGGACACCATGATCAGTGATGATGAGATTAAGAACGTGGTTATGGGCATGCATTCAGAGAAAGCGCCTGGACCAGATGGCTTCATAGGACTTTTCTACAAGGGCTGTTTTGAGATGATTAGAGAAGACCTCTCCAAAGCGATCAATGATTTTTATCATCACAAATGCAAAAGTCTGCATCTAGTCAATGAGGAAAACATCGTTCTTCTACCAAAAAGGGAGAACCCGGACAAGATAGACCTGTTTAGACCAATCAGCCTAATCCATAGTTTTATGAAGATTATAACCAAAATAATGGCATCCAGGCTGGCACCACGAATGAACGAAATTGTTTCCACTACCCAAAACGCTTTCATTCAAAAGAGATCGATCCATGATAACTTTCTATATGTCCAGAAGGTAATTAAAAAACTTCACAAGAGCAAACAGGCAGCTCTATTTGTCAAGCTAGACATATCCAAAGCTTTCGATTCTATTAATTGGGCATATCTCCTAGATGTCCTAAGAGCTCTTGGCTTCACCCAAAAGTGGAGAGATTGGATAGCCACCATCCTTGGTTCATCGTCTTCCAAAATCATTATTAATGGTCAACAAACTGAAGCAATCAAGCACATGCGAGGGGTACGTCAGGGAGACCCACTATCGCCTTTTCTCTTCATTCTCGCAATGGATCCACTTCAGCGTATGATTGAAATGGCAGCCCATGAGGGGCTCTTGGGCCGGGTATTACCTAATGGGGCGAAGTTCCGCTGCTCCCTATATGCAGATGATGCGGGAGTGTTTGTTAAAGCAGATAAAATAGACCTCAAAGTCCTGAAAAGAATTCTGGAAGCTTTCGAAGGTTGTTCGGGTCTAAAGATCTATTTTGAAAAAACAGAAATTTTCCCGATACAGTATCCAGAATCTTTATGGCCAAATTTAGTGGAAGTTTTCCCGGGAAAGTACTCAAAATTTCCTGGAAAGTATCTCGGACTAGCACTCCACTTCAGGAATATAAAAAGAATTGAATTCCAGCCAATAATAGAGAAAATCAATAAAAGGCTAGCCGGCTGGAAAGGTAGACTTCTTTCAAAGGCAGGTAGGGAAACCTTGGTTAAATCTGTGTTGACCGCGCAACCGATTTATCTACTGACTGTTTTCCCAGCTCAAAAATGGTTACTTAAAAGGATTGATAAGATCAGAAGAAATTTCCTTTGGAAAGGAGAAAATCTGGACTCATGCAAAGGGGGTCATTGTCTGATGAATTGGGCTACAACTTGTTTACCAAAGAATAAGGGGGGGCTTGGCATCCTTGATCTAGAGGCTTTGCAAGAGCGTTAAGACTTTGTTGGCTGTGGCTTCGATGGACAGATAAAGATAAAGCATGGAATCGCTTACAACTCCCTTGTGATAAAGCAGATGTTGATCTATTCAATGCATCCACAACTGTAACAATTGGAAACGGCAAAACGGCCGATTTTTGGAGATCGAGCTGGATTCGGGGTCAGACGCCAAGGAACATTGCACCAACATTATACATGAAAGCCAAGAGGAAGAATATCTCGGTGTACCAGGCTCTTAGAAACAATCGATGGATGCACTTCTGCTCTCCTTACACTCAAGATAGAGAAATAAAAGAATTCATCTCCCTCTGGCAGGGTATCAATAACACACATGAACTCAATGATCTTGATGATACTATTTTATGGAGGTGGACGGCTGATGGGAAATACAGCACAAGTAGCGCCTACAAAATTCAGTTCACCACGAACTTTTGTAAAATGAAAATCTGTCCTATCTGGAAGGCGAGAACTGAGCCCAAATGTTGCTTCTTTGCATGGACCTTGTTGCATAATAGAATTCTGACTGCGGACAACCTCCAAAAGCGGGGATGGCCTTGCAATCCAATTTGTTGCCTATGCAACTTATCTCAGGAAACTGTGGCCCATTTATGTAAAGACTGCCCGTTTTCTGCCGAGGCGTGGGGCAGGATCCTTTCTTGGGCCAATCTATCCTTCCTACGTGGCATTTCTAGCTCCGGATCGTTGTACGATTGGTGGAAGAGATTAAGGAGTCGTTGCTGCAAAGAGTCAAAGAAGAATTTTGATGGGCTTCTCATCTGCTTCTGGTGGAATATATGGTTGGAAAGAAATAATAGAATTTTCCAGGGACAACAGAGATCTACGATCCAAGTTGCACAACTGGTGAAAGATCAAGTTGAGACTAGTTTTTAGTGTATCTTAGATAGATCAGTGGATGGTGGCTTTTTTGTGTTTTTGTTTTTTTCTCTTTTTTCGGTGTGTCTTCGGTCCTGTGGATTATCTTATTCTTCTTAATCTAATACAATGAAGAGGCAAGTCTTTTGCCGCTTCCTTTCAAAAAAAAGATATAGATCTAACCGTATATGTAATCGTGGTTTGTTAGTAATTTTTTATAAAGTTATACGAGATGGTGCTGGAAGAATTTAAATGTTAAAAATGACATACGGTTAGATTTAGATCTAACAGACCAAAAGATCTACTTACATGATTGCACCTGATGACTGATTACATATTAGTCTTGGTTGGTGGTATGATATTAATCGGCTGCGGAAATAAAGCCCTCTCACATCGCTTCAATATTTTGCACCGTCGGATACATATCATACGGTTGCGTCAGGACACCAGACCGTCGTCTTCCTTGCTGCCAACCACTCCAATTTTTTTTTTCTTACCGAAACGTTCTGGATCCATTCTTCCCCACCCTCCCTTTCCCCATCCCCAAGTCAACACACGACCAATGATGCAGCCGCGCTCAGGGGTCGCTCCCCTTGCCACCGCGCGCGGCGAAGACTGCCTGCGCAAGCATGCTCCACGCCGTCTTCCTTGCCGTAGCTCAATCGTGTGCGCCTCTGCGGCACATGCACCGCTGTTTCATATAGGATCATTGTCCAGTTTCCTCTTCCTTCCTTTCCCATATAGAAAATTAAAAAGGTTGGTGTTTGTTTCTCTGGAGCTTTTTGTAAACCCTGGGAGGAAAAGCTTTTTGGAAAGCATGTGCAGCACAAAAAGAATTTCGTGATGATTTTACACTGTCCTTTTTTTCTCTCTCTCTTTCTAATACGGAAAAGCGGTGCTATACCTCCACCATTAGTTCTTTTCTGTTTCGGTGTCTTCCTAGAAACCGAATGAATGGTTCCAAGCAACTGGAACCGGCCCGGAACTGAGATGGATGAAAACGTATTTGAATTCTAAACTGGAAGTGTGGAACATGTAGCGAGATTCTGGTTTCATTTCAAGTTTTCCCGAGCGTCTTTTTTTTGTGTCGAGAAACATATTCAAGTGGTAGTAGTTCCTCAAGAAACTGATAAAAATCCTAGCAAACAACATGGAAACAGAAACTGAGAGCTGCAATTATCTTGCTAGCGTGCTGAGGTAGTGGCAGCACAGCACGCCGCAGGCCGCAGATGTAAACCAACAGAGCGCCGCCGAAATATCCATCACGATTCACGCGCCAACTCTCCAACAAGTCGCGAGCGTCGCCGACGTCGTCCCCCGCTCGGTCACCCTTCTTCTGGACGCCCGAGTCACCTGAAGCCGGGACAGGCGGATTATGCATGTCAGTATCGCTCGTGGCGGGGCATCCTCCTTGCGTTGGATGCCAGCGTCGAGCGGCGGCCGGGAATGGTGGCTAGCTACTGTCTCAGAATTCGTCGGGGACGGTGACGGAGAGCCACAGCCACGCACGGAACGGATCGAAATGCATGCTAGCTACTGGTTCGAGGTGTCTGTGCCTGTGCGTTTGTGTGATCGGTCCACTGTCCATTGCTCGTTCCGGAACCTGGATTTTGGTGGTGGTGGAGTCCATGAAATTGCAGATTGGTTCGGAATGACTACACGGCGAGGGCCGAGGGTGCACAGTGGCCGTGCAAAGCGACAGCCGTTGCCGTGCAACAGGACCGGCCGTACAAGCAGTACTCCGAGATGTCGTCCGCTCCGTTTGCGACATTTCTCGCTTGTCATGTTTCTTTCTGCAACACGCAGCGAAATTCGTCGACACCAGCGAGTTATAGTCACATAGACAGTAGTAGTTTTTTATGTCCAAGTGCACACGATGTTCAAACATAAGTATGCCTATCGGTCAAACTTCTTAATTTAAACCAAACTAGATTTTAAAATATATTAGAAACAAATGCATTTCTAGATAAGTTTGTTTAGATTCGGTGATCTAATACTAATTATATATTATAAATTTTAATAAATTTTAATACATATACTTAGCTAAAAAAACTATAAACTAAAAAGAGTTAAAATAACTTATAAGTTAGAATCGAGAGACATGACTAAGTACTGTGACAATAGATGTTGATGAGACGACATGTACTTGGGAAGGTAGAGGCTCAGATCTCGTTCTACACTACACGACGATTGATCTCTAGCGACTCTTATTAGGGACCGACGGTTGGTCGCTAAAAGTATAGAAATTTAATATCCACAATCAGTTGCTATAGAGATAAGAGATGGACTCATTGTGGGTCGCTATAGAGGTACGTGTTGCAAGAAAAAAACAAGTGACACAAACAATTATTATTTAAATATATATAAAATACAAAAACAGTTTACAATTATGAAAAATTAATTAAAACAAATAAACCATTTATTTAAATTAATAATAGAAGCAAAAACAATTACAAAAATGAAAAAAAAACTATGCTTTGGCCATGGTTCAAATCTCCGACCTATGGTTCTTCATTTAAATTACAACGATCATCCTTATAGGTCGCTGAAGGTGTTTTTAGCAACCAACTGTATGTCACTGTAAATCAACCGTCGTGTATTGTCCGCTCAATTCGCTATGATCATTGTTACGTCAGCCGTCGCATGCGCTCTCGACTCAGCCTCTTCAATGATCACAACTTATCGCAAGCTAACAGACACATCATTCGCCACATTAGCTTCTCTTCTAGACTTAACCGTTTTGACACCCTCTATTTCAAACCCATAAAATGATGCAACCAAATATCTCTCACCGCCGCTGTTGCTGTCAACTACCGAAGGGAAAACTGACGTTATCAGTTGTCAACATGTGTCATGTACATGCATGTCAGGTCAACTCCAAGCCTATTCTGGACACGAAAACCTGACGAAATTCCAAGTTAGGCAGGCGCACAACCTGCTGCTGCTGCTACATGCATGTGCTTCCGTCCACGAGATTAACAAAAGCCGGGACCCGCCATTTGACGCACATTAGGTCTGCCCCTTATCGTCTAATTAATCCTCCACGTCTCCGCCTAATCCCAGCAAATATTAATCCACACAGCAGACACATTTACCACTCCTCGCTCGGCTGACATGGCATGCCTCCTCAGTCGCCGTCTCCTACGTGGAGCCTCACCAAGTGGCTAGCGGTAGACACGTCAGTGCACTCAGCTCACTATCTGTTGACACGTCGGTGCACCCAGCTCATTATCTGTTGAACGTCAGTGCTGCTCCGGCCACGCTTTGGTGCACCGAAACGGAAAAAAATTCTGTACATCCGTGATGCAAACGTCCTCTTTTTTAGCCCTCATATCTGTTAATGTATGGCGCCTTGACCTTCATAGGTCACGCCTTCTCATATTTATAGAAGAGGATTACATGATAAGGACTCTGTAACAAACATAGGAGAAAAAGAAGGTGCAGCTCCACAAGACCAGGAGAGAATATCTAGTCCCCTAAACCACCTTTCTATAGATGGATATAAACTATATCTCTAACATCCCCCCTCAATCTGGACGGTGCGACACTAAGTGCAGATTGTGCCGGAACATATTAAACGCCGATCCTGATAAAGGTTTCGTCATAATATCAGCAAGCTGATCCTTCGATGATATGGGGCGAACATCAAGTTGATTGGCAGCAACACGCTCTCGAACAAAATGGTAATCAACTTCCACATGTTTTGTTCGACGATGAAAGATGGGATTCTTGGTCAAATAAGTAGCACCAATATTATCACACCACAGACTCGGAGGTCGATGCTGTGGGACACCAAGTTCTCGAAGAAGAACCTGAATCCAAATAAGTTCAGCAGTGGTGTCTGCTACTGCCTTATATTCAGCCTCCGTACTGGAACGAGATACCGTCGATTGTTTTCTGGATGCCCAAGAAACTAAATTACCACCAAGAAATATGGCATATCCTCCGGTGCTTCGACGATCATCCGGATTACCAGCCCAATCAGCATCCGAAAAAGCACTCAATAAAGAAGAGCCGGACTTGGTAAAGCGCAAGCCATAATCAATGGTCTGATGTAAGTAACGAAGAATCCTCTTGACAGCCACCCAATGCACCGTAGTCGGAGATGATAAAAATTGACAGACTCGATTGACACAGTAGGAAATATCAGGCCGAGTCAATGATAAATATTGTAGAGTGCCAACCACACTCCTATATCTCGTGGTATCTTCAGCAGAGAGAATATCACCACCATTTAGAGTCAATTTCTCATCCAGGAGCATAGGGGTATTGACTCCTTTGGACGCAAGCATGTTAGTCCGGGCTAACAGGTCCTTGATGTACTTGTGTTGCGTCAGTATGAGACCATTAGGAGAATGAGTAACCTGAATGCCGAGAAAATAATGTAGAGCACCTAGGTCCTTGACAGCAAAATGTCTCCGAAGTTGTGCCAAAAACTTCTCAATAGCCGAGGGGGAGGAGCTGATAATAATAATATCGTCAACATAAATAAGTATGTACATCCTGATATCCTCTTTGTTGAAGATAAATAAGGACACATCAGCCTTAGATGCTATAAATCCCAACTGAATGAGCGTAGAACTGAGGCGAGAAAACCAAGCACGTGGGGCCTGTTTAAGACCATAAAGGGACTTATCAAGTTTGCAAATATATTCAGGATGCTTAGGGTCAATAAATCCAGGAGGTTGCTTCATATAAACATCTTCTTTGAGAATACCATGAAGGAAAGCATTTTGGATATCTATCTGACGAATGGCCCAATTATGTGATACAACAAGAGATAGCAAAAGCCTAATAGTGGTAGGCTTGACCACTGGACTAAAAGTGTCATCATAATCAATTCCATACTCTTGTTTAAACCCTTTTGCAACTAAGCGTGCTTTGTAGCGGTCAATAGAGCCATCAGGCTTTTGTTTCAACTTGTAGACCCATTTGCAATCAACAATATTAACATCATCACGTGGAGGAACCAAGTGCCATGTGTGATTCTGAATGAGAGCTTGGAATTCTTCATTCATTGCTTGCCGCCATAGAGGATCTCCCATAGCAGATTTATAAGAGGTTGGTTCAACTGATGACGAAGTGATAGCTGAATACGTGACTGTGCCATCCGTACGAACCTTCGGTTTCCGGATGTTATTTTTCATTCGAGTGCCATATGGATGTTGAACAGCAGCTGGTGACACCGTAGCTTCTGTAGAGGCAGGATTGGGTGATAGAACCAGATCAGGTGCTGATATGTCAACCAAGCTCTCCACAGGCTGAGGTGGATCAGGAGAGCTCTCATGTGGATGATGGAGCGTACCAATAGCAGGTGCAGAGGGCTGAATACATGATTCCGTAGGCTGGTTGGCCATTGTAGAGGTTGATACGGTGGGGCTTCCTGCATCCAAAAAATTAGGAGAAACAGGTGCACACATATGGCCTTGCATCAATATAGTACTGCTGCTATCCAAATGCAAATTACGCGATGTGGAGTTAGGATGAACAGACTGAGCAGCCTGAGAGCAATTCGAAGAAAGACGTTTAAAAGGAAAAATAGTCTCATCAAAGACAACATCTCGAGAAATATAAACACGGCCAGAATCAACATCGAGACATTTATATCCTTTATGTAAGTTGTTATAGCCAAGAAAAACACACTCTTTTGAGCGGAAAGAAAGTTTAGTTTTATTGTAGGGTCTAAGATGTGGCCAACATGCGCAGCCAAAGATTTTTAAGAGGGAGTAATTAGGAGGACTATGAAGCAGGCGTTCAAGGGGACAAGTATTATCAATGACACGGGTTGGGAGACGATTGATGAGGTATGTAGCTGTAAGAAAAGCCTCGTCCCAAAATTTAATGGGCATGTCAGCATGAGCAAGAAGAGCTAAGCCAGTTTCCACAATGTGACGATGCTTTCGTTCGGCTGAGCCATTTTGTTGGTGTGTATGTGGACATGAAACACGATGAGTAATGCCAAGTGAGCGAAAAAATGTGTTATGAATTTTCTCATACTCTCCACCCCAATCAGATTGAACACATTTAATTTTAGCATTCAAAAGACGCTCAACATGAGTTTGAAATTGTGAGAATATGCGATGGGCATCCGTGCGATCATGCATCAAATATATCCAAGAGAATTTGCTATAGTCATCAATAAAACTAATGTAATATTTAAACCCAGAAACAGATTTAGGGGCAGGACCCCACACATCAGAAAAAATTAATTCTAATGGTGAAGTGGATTGATGAAGAGAGACAGTATACGGTAGCTGATGACTTTTAGCTAATTGGCAAGCATCACAAACGGACGCAGAGGGTTCACTAGTACATCGAATATTATTAAGATGTAAAATGGACTGAACTACTTGTGAAGAGGGATGGCCGAGACGGGCATGCCACTGGGTCTTGCTTGCAGACCTGCTGAGAAGAGCATGTTTGAGTGTAGTAGCTGCAGACGATCGGATGGGGTAGAGACCGGACTCACATCGACCGGTCAGTAGGCTGCGTCCCGATTGCCGGTCCTTTATAGAGAAATGCCATGGATGATATTCAAAGAAAACATCATTATCTTTAGAAAATTTATGAACTGAAAGGAGATTTTTAGAAATTTCAGGAACATGTAAAATATGGCGCAAAGCAAGAGGACGAGCAGCAGTAGTAATTGAAGAATGACCGGTATGTAAGATGTGCAAACCTGTGCCATTGCCTACTCGGACTTGGTCGTTGCCGTGATAACGTTCCCGAACAGCAAGGCGATCTAGATCGCTGGTGATATGATCAGTAGCACCCGTGTCAGTGTACCAATCGGGATCGACGTTGTAGGAGGATGAAGCAGCTAATGCAGCCGACGACGGTACTTCATCGTAGGAATCATCATGACGATACCAGCAGTGAACTGCAGTGTGACCCTCTTTGCCACAAATCTGACAAGTTGGTCGAGTAGCCGATCCTCGATTATCCCCTGAATAACGAGGAGAAGTATCAACACGAGGAGGCGGGAACCGACCACGGCCACGACCACGACCACGTCCACGGCCACGGCCACGGCCACGACCACGATTCATTGGTGTTCCGCTACGTCCGGCATAGTTGGCAGATGAACCAGTATGAAGTTGTAGCTCGGCCTGATGCTGAAGTTGGCAGGCCTCAAACGCCATGAGGTGGGCAAAAACATCATCCAAAGTAATGGTTTCAGATCTGGTGGTCATCGATGTGACAAAAGAATCATAGTCTGAGCCAAGGCCGGCCAGAAGATATGCTATTATCTCATCATCACGTAAAGCAGCACCTGCAGCAGCAAGTTCATTGGCCAGCCCCTTGATTCGACGAAAAAAATCAGCCGCAGATAGATCTCTTTTCTTGGATGTAGCCAGTTCAACTCGAATTTGCACCATGCGAGCACGAGTAGCAGAGAAGAACATTCTCTGCAAGATATCCCAGGCCTCCTTTGATGTGGAGGCTGAGATCACATCCCGCAGAACCTCTTCAGACATGGATGACAGCAGGCCGCTAAGAACCTGCTGATCCTGGTCGAACCAGCGATCATAATCTGGATTGGAGACCATGGTGATGCCATTGTCAGATGTAGATGCAATCTGCTGAGCTGGAGGGGAAAGAGAACCATCGAGATAACCCATCAATTTGGCGCTGCGGAGAAAGGGCAGTAATTGAGCTCGCCAGAGGAGGAAGTTAGACTTCGTGAGTCGTATTGTAACAGCATGATGAATAGGAATTGGCACAAAGGAAGACGCCATGGAAGGAAGCGTGTTAGTAGTGGTGGAAGGAGAGGAGGAGGAGGTAGAGGATGAAGTTAGATTTTGCTGGAAAATTTATGGCTCTGTTACCATGTTAATGTATGGCGCCTTGACCTTCATAGGTCACGCCTTCTCATATTTATAGAAGAGGATTACATGATAAGGACTCTGTAACAAACATAGGAGAAAAAGGAGGTGCAGCTCCACAAGACCAGGAGAGAATATCTAGTCCCCTAAACCACCTTTCTATAGATGGATATAAACTATATCTCTAACAATATCCACCACTTAAAGATCCACAAAACATATCAAAATTTACAAATCTTTAATAATTTATTTTTCTTCTATTTATATATATGGATCAAGAGGTGGTGGATGTAAGGAGCTACAAAGTGTTTGTTTGCATTCCGGATGCAAAGAATTTTTTTCCACCAAAAGGGGTGTCCACGTGCCGCGTGAAAAAGCTGGGCGCGAGTGTTGGCTCCTCCTCTCATATCTTATCAGACATAGCATCACTGTCCCAACCCAAGCATTAAGCGTGTAACCAAATCTAATTTGGTAAGCGCACAAGTGTTTCAAACGGCGCGTCTCTATCATGCAGGGAAAAAAAAAAGAGGAGAGCGACGCGAGCCCACGCACTCACTCACTCACTCACCAGATCATTAGGTCATCTTCTCTGCGATCCTGGATTAGCCTAAAAAGTAGTTAAAGCAGGGCAGATGTGTGACAATATGTAATTGCCATGATTCAGGGAAATCAATCAAACGAGAGCCTTAGAAATGCAGCACTGCAGCAAGAAGGTGCCCTTTTGTACTTGAAACCTTCTCTCTTTTAACGTACAAGTGACTGGTAGAGGAGCAGTAATGTCTAAATTAAGGAGGGATCGCATTTGTCGTGGCACATGAACGTTACCCCAGGTTTTACACTCCGTTGTTCAGCGCTGTGCGGACGAAGATATGTACCATACTAATGGATGGCCGTCATTGTTGTTCATAACTCGAGATTAGTGGTGGCTTTTTTTTAATGAATACATGAGTGATTTATTATTAATAAAAAGGCCAAGGGGAGGGAAAAGGTAAAAAAAAGTCAAGTCCTGAACTAGGTGGAAGCTGCTAAAGCCTAAAGCCATTGTAGTAAGGAAAAGCTTGCTGAAGCATCCCCGATGTTTCCAGGAAGCTCTATATACCATTACCATGGGTGATTTAAGGCCTTGGCGTCTAAACATTCCCTTTGCTTCTCCGCACACCGAAACTAGACCATATACTGTAGCTTTGAAGTAGACGACTCCGGTTTTACAATCTTCGCATAGAGCAATAGATTCATCTTTTGGGGGGGGGGAAAGAGTAAAAGACCATGGTGGTACTGGTAGGGCCGTAGGGGGGGGGGGGGGGGGCATTCCTTGGTGCCGCACCTCACCTCGTAGGCTCGTAGCCACCACCGCAGTTTTGACGTGTACGGTGCCAAACACTGGCTGACCTCAGGGCGCGCTCGTGGGGGCGACAAGGACCCGAAATTAATTTACAATTTGTTGTTTTTTCGAAAAAAATGACACATTTGATCAGGATGAAAGTGGTAATCCGAACTGTTAGAACAAATTTAATATTTTAAAATATATACGTATAAAATTTAATGTTAATCTTTTCTTATGTTATCAAGCACATTAGTACAAATATGAATAAAATATTATATAAATTGTTTTATGTATTATTTGTTCCCAACAACACAAAAAGTTGAAAAAATTACCGAATTTGTTTATGAATCCATACCGAATTTTATATCTATTATTTGAGAAAATATAGGATGAATTTGAGATTTACCTTTTATGAATCTTAACAAGTTGGATGTTAAAAACAAGAATACAAATTTATATTGTATATTCTATATCCTATTTATTCGCAATCAAAGAAAAACGACTAAAAACTAATTACCAAATAAATATTGTTTCCGACCGTTTTCATCCCTACATTTGATATCTTGTACAACTTAATATCGTTTTTGAAATCTTTTGCTCGACGTCACAAATCACAGCGCCATAACTTATGTGGTCGAGGTACCAGATGTGCTAGACTCCTCTTCATACTGCGCTAGCGTACTGGCCGAGCTTGGCGCCACAGGCCGACCATGGCACGGAGCTTGCTGCCAACGCTTGCAACGATCCAGCGGCGAGAATGGAAGATTTGATATCTGCGCACGTATGACCGCATGCAACCTGCATGCCTAGCGCGGTCACACCTTCATGCATGCGCTTTTTTTTTTGCTTGATAAAAAAATGATGGACGTTGATGGCAGGGCCCCACCGCATGCATAGCACATCATCGTGAATTGTTTCTGTACGAGCAGTTGACGTTTTTTCTCGGGATATGATAAAACCGGAGATTAAACTATATTTCTGCATTCTTTTATGTAGAATCTATTTTTGTAAGTAGTTCAAAGCAAGTACCATTTCTCAATTGATTATATTGACGTACGACGATGGCCGGCGTCGTTTGACTTGTAGCTGCCCTGAAAACTATTTAGCGTCGTCGGCGGCCACGACAGGCATCGTCAAGCTCGCTCAGATGGACACTTGTCAGAAGGGAACACACCGTTTGTTGCTGCCCTGGTTATTTGTGCAAGCACGCCTTTTTAATAATTTTTTTTTCTGCATTCCACGAAAAGGTATCTTGGCTATTAAAAACAACCTGGTTGTGAAAAATCTGCCGCTAATGGTGGAATTAGGTCATCACCTAAATTGGCAAACTGCTCTATCAGCAGCAGCACAGGTACGGGAAAGAAAAGCAAACTAGCATAGCCCAACCTACTTCGTGCAGTTTTTTTTTAATTACGATCGTGCAGGTTGTTTTTTTTTTAATTACGACCGGCCGGTGAAAGCAAAAAAAGCGGGCACCGCACCGCAGGCCGTGGAGTGGAACGGATGGTCGTTGTGGATCGCAGGTAGGAGAGCGCACTTATCGTGTCGTGGAAACCACGCTATCATGCCAGCCAGGGGCTCGACCGGTAGCTTCGCTTCTTCGGCTGATGAGACGCCAGGTCTCCTATCACCATGACCCCATGAAAAAAGTTGATGGCGGCTGGCTGCCCTGCACGACTTAAAAATTTACATGCTGCCGTACGTACGTTCCTGCGAGGAGCCATGGACTGGACAGGATCAGAGGAGAGGAAGTCCGCGGCATGCGTGATGGCGACCCGTACGTCTCTGGCCTTCGCCCTCCTCCAGGTGAGTCGTCCGTCCGAGGAGGTGTAGTGGCGGACGGCGCGTGCGCACATCCGTTCCTAGTGCTCTGCATGCTCGGGGTCGGCCGGTCGGGGCTCCCGCCTCCGCCGCTCCGTCCTCCCCTCCGATCCTTCGCCGAAAACAGATCCTTATTTGGATCGCAGCACTTTCTCCACGTTACTTTGTTATGTATATTACTGATGCAGGGTTCGCGGACGTGATTTTAAAGAAGAACGTTTCTTTCTTTAATTTCCTCTCGGCGTTAAATCTGTGCCATCTCCGTACCGGTTTTTTTAAGCTGGCTAGCTGGCACTAGAAGGGACAAGGATAAATATAATATCCTGACTTGCGTCGCCGTTACTCATCTGTGTCTGCTCATATACAAGTCCAAAGTCTCGTGTTTGTCGTGCGGTTTTTATAATAACCACTGAATGACGACCCATTTCCTCGCGCGATCCTTTAGCATGCCCTTTGTTGTTTGAAAAAAAAAATCAAAGATTTTCTCAGAAACAGGTTGAACTTCAAGTTATTAGAAACGTGGAAAAAAAATATACATGGGCCAACATGGGTAACCATTTATGTTCTAGTAATAGGGCGCGCGCCTTGCGCGCGTACTTCTTTACTTAAGAAGAAAATTTTTAGAGTATTTTTTGGTTTTGTTTAAAGCCCTTGGTTATTTGTACATACCTGTCGGGAACCATAATTAGGGGTACCCTCAAGACGCCTAATTCTCAGCTGCTAACCCCCATCAGCATAAAGCTGCAGAGGCCTGATGGGTGCGATTAAGTCAGGGATCAGTCCATACGAGTGACTCGATCACGCTTCGCCCGAGCCTAGCCTCGGACAAGGGCAGCCGACCTCGAGGGACTTCCGTCTCGCCCGAGGCCCCCCTTTTAACGGCGGACACATCTCCGGCTCGCCCGAGGCCTTGGCTTCGCTAAGAAGCAACCCTGACTAAATCGCCGCACCGACTGACCGAGTTGCAGGAGCATTTAACGCAAAGGTGGCCTGACACCTCTATCCTGACGCGCGCCCCCCGGCAGAGCCGAAGTGACCGCCGTCACTCCACCGCTCCACTGACCGGTCTGACAGAAGGACAGCGCCGCCTGCGCCACCCCGACTGCAGTGCCACTTGACAGAGTGAGACTGACAGGCAGTCAGGCCTTGCCAAAGGCGCCATAGGAAACTCCGCTCCGCCCGACCCAGGGCTTGGACTCGGGCTAAGCCCCGGAAGACGGCGAACTCCGCTCCGCCCGACCCAGGGCTCGGACTCGGGCTAAGCCCCGGAAGACGGCGAACTCCGCTCCGCCCGACCCAGGGCTCGGACTCGGGCTAAGACCCGGAAGACGGCGAACTCCGCTCCGCCGACCCAGGGCTCGGACTCGGGCTAAGACCCGGAAGACAGCGAACTCCGCTTCGCCCGACCCCAAGGCTCGGACTCCGCCCTGGCCTCTGCCGAACGATCTCCGCCTCGCCCGACCCGGGGGCTCGGGCTCGGCCTCGGCCACGGAAGACAGACTCGACCTCGGCTTCGGAGGAGCCCCCACGTTGCCCGACCTAGGGCACAGGCCCGCCACGTCAACGGGAAGCGCCATCATCATCCTACCCCGAGCCGACTCGGGTCACGGAGAACAAGACCGGTGTCCCATCTGGCTAGCTCCGCCAGATGGGCAATGATGGCGCCCCACAAACTCTGTGACGACGGCGGCTCTCAGCTCTCTTACGGAAGCAGGGGGACGTCAGCAAGGACTCGACCGCTCCGACAGCTGTCCCTCCGCCAGGCTCCGTTGCTCCTCCGACAGCCACGACATCACGCCAGCAGGGTGCCAAGATCTCTCCGGCTGCCACGTTGGCATGTACTTAGGGCGCTAGCTCTCCCTCCGCTAGACACGTAGCACTCTGCTACACCCCCATTGTACACCTGGATTCTCTCCTTACGCATATAAAAGGAAGGACCAGGGCCTTCTTAAGGAGGGTTGGCCGCGCGGGGACGAGGACGGGACAGGTGCTCTCTTGGGGCCGCTCGCTTCCCTCACCCGCGTGGACGCTTGTAACCCCCTACTGCAAGCGCACCCGACCTGGGCGCGGGACGAACACGAAGGCCGCGGGATCTCCACCTCTCTCACGCCCGTCTCCGGACACCTCGCCTCTCCCCCCTTCGCGCTCGCCCACGCGCTCGACCCATCTGGGCTGGGGCACGCGACACACTCACTCGTCGGCTCGGGGACCCCCCCGGTCTCGAAACGCCGACAGTTGGCGCGCCAGGTAGGGGCCTGCTGCGTGCTGACGAACAGCTTCCCGTCAAGCTCCAGATGGGCAGTCTCCAGCAACCTCTCCGGCCCGGGACGGTGCTCCGTTTCGGGAGTCTTGAGTTCATGTCCTTCGACGGCAGCTACGACATGATACTCCTTCCACCGCCGCGCGACAACGACAATGGCGGCCGACATCCCGCCCGCCGGTGGCGGAACCGACGACATCTTCCCCGCGCGGTGGAAGAACAACATTCGAGCTCGCCCCGTCCTCTCTCCCGCCAACGGAGGAGGAGGCGGGGCAACCAAGGCCAAGCGGGAGACCGCGCTTCGTCGGCTGTCGAGCGAATCGACGTCCCCAGCGCCCCGACGGAAGGCTCGCCGGGCGTCGACCTCGCGTTCGAGACGAAGGCAAGCGCCGTTGAAAGGGAAATGTGCCTTTGGGCCATTTCTAAGTATTTTGGTGATTGAGTGCAAACACAAGTGCTTAAATGTGAAAATATGCCCATGGATGAACAAAGTGCAAATCACAAGTTAAGGTATGTTTCTAAGCCTTAGTACATTGGTTTGTGTACTAATATTCTTGTCTAAGTGTTAGAAACAGGAAGAAGAAGAGGAGTGGAGGGCTGCTTCGGACTGGGGCACCGGACTGTCCGGTGTGCACCGGACAGTGTCCGGTGCGCCAGACCAGCGCGGAGCAAACCAGCCGCTCTCGGGTTTTTCTCCGGCGACTTCGGCTAAAATTCACCGGACTGTCCGGTGTGCACCGGACTGTCCGGTGAGCCAACGGTCGGCCGGGCCAACGGTCGGCCGCGCGATCGGCGCGTGACACGTGGCCGAGCCAACGGTCGGAAAGGTACACCGGACTGTCCGGTGTGCACCGGACATGTCCGGTGCGCCAACTGTGCGCAGATCTGCATCAGAAAGCAACGGTCGGATGAGCTTTTTATGGAAACAAATCGGGCACCGGACAGTGTCCGGTGTGCACCGGACTGTCCGGTGCGCCCGACGACAGAAGGCAAGGATAGCCTTCCAGTTGTGTTCTCAACGGCTCCTAGCTGCCTTGGGGCTATAAAAGGGACCCCTAGGCGCATGGAGGAGAACACCAAGCATTCCTACAACCTTTCTAAGCACCAAGACATTGATCTAGCGCATTCGATTCATTGTGATAGCATATAGAGCTCTTGTGGAGTTGTGTACTCTTTGAGTTGTGTTGCGAGCTCTTATTGCTGCTTGTGTGCGTGTTGCTCTGATCTTTTGAAGTCTTGTGTGCGTTGCTCATTCCCTCCCTTGCTCCGTGATTCTCTGTGAACATCTCTTGTAAGGGCGAGAGGCTCCAAGTTGTGGAGATTCCTCGCAAACGGGATTGAGAAAAGAAAAGCAAGAACACCGTGGTATTCAAGTTGATCATTGGATCACTTGAGAGGAGTTGAGTGCAACTCTCGTCCGTTGGGACGCCACAACGTGGAGTAGGCAAGTTTTGTACTTGGCCGAACCACGGGATAACCACCGTGTCATCTCTGTGATTGATTTCTTGTGGTTATTGTGTTTTAACTCCTCTCTAGCCACTTGGCCATAATTGTGCTAACACTTAACAAGTTTTTGTGGCTTAAGTTTTGAAGTTTCACAGGATCACCTATTCACCCCCCCCCCTCTAGGTGCTCTCAATTGGTATCAAAGCCGTTCTCTTCAAGAAAGGGACTAACCGCCCGAAGAGATGGATCCTAAGGGGAAGGGAATTGTGATCAACGACAAGGAGAAGGAGTCTTTCGTCAACGAGCCAAGGGATGACAAGTCCAACAACTCGGGCTCGGGCCACAAGCGAAAAGATGGGAAGAAGAAGAAGACAAGACGCATCAAGGAGATCGTCTACTACGACAGTGATGAGTCCTCTTCTTCCCAAAAGGACGACGACAACGACTACAGGAAGACGGTCAATTCGAACTTTTCATTTGATTATTCTCGTATTCCACATAGTTCGAATTCGCATTTGCTTTCCATTCCTCTTGGTAAACCTCCACACTTTGATGGGGAGGACTACGGATTTTGGAGTCACAAAATGCGTAGTCATTTATTCTCTCTCCATCCAAGCATATGGGAGATTGTAGAGAATGGAATGAAATTTGATAGCTCGGATAGCCCTATGTTTATCAATGAACAAATTCATAAAAATGCACAAGCTACTACTGTTCTCTTAGCATCTTTGTGCAGGGAAGAGTACAATAAGGTGAGCGGCTTGGACAATGCCAAGCAGATATGGGACACCCTCAAGATCTCTCACGAGGGGAACGACATCACCATGCTCACCAAGATGGAGTTGGTGGAGGGCGAGCTTGGACGATTCGCCATGATAAGGGGAGAAGAGCCAACTCAAACTTACAACCGGCTCAAGACCCTTATCAACAAGATAAGGAGCTACGGAAGCACGCGTTGGACGGATCACGACGTCGTCCGCCTAATGCTCAGGTCATTTACCATTCTTGATCCTCATCTCGTGAACAATATTCGTGAGAATCCCAGGTACACGATGATGACGCCCGAAGAAGTACTTGGAAAATTCGTGAGCGGGCGGATGATGATCAAGGAGGCAAGATACGTCGACGACGCGTTGAACGGTCCACTCCACGAGTCTCAACCCATTGCTCTAAAGGCAACAAGGAGCAAGGAGTCGCTACCTAGCAAGGTGGCGCAAGTTGAGGCGGCCGGGCTCAATGATGAAGAGATGGCTCTTATCATCAAAAGATTCAAGACGGTGCTGAAGGGTCACAAGGGGCAGCCAAGCAAGACAAAGGGGAAGCGCTCATGCTTCAAGTGCGGTAAGATTGGTCATTTTATCGCTAACTGCCCCGATAACGACAGTGACCAGGAACAGGGAAACAAGAGGGAAAAGAAGAAGAATTACAAGAAGGCCAAGGGCGAGGCGCATCTCGGAAAGGAGTGGGATTCGGATTGCTCTTCCTCCGACTCCGACAATGAGGGACTCGCCGCCACTGCCTTCAACAAATCGGCTCTCTTTCCCAACGAGCATCACACTTGCCTCATGGCAAGGGAAAAGAAGGTAATCACTCGTAATGCTAATACTTATGATTCTTCTAGTGATGATGAATCTAGTGAGGATGAAATTGATTACTCTAGTTTATTCAAGGGATTGGATAGAACTAAGATAGCTAAGATTAATGAGCTGATTGATGCCTTAAATGAAAAGGATAGAATCTTAGAGAAACAAGAAGACCTTTTATATGAAGAGCATGATAAATTTGTTAGTACTCAAAATTCACTTGCTCTAGAAGTTAAAAGAAATGGAATACTTTCTTGTGAACTTTCTACTTGTAATGAAACCATTTCTTCTTTAAAAGGTGAAATTAATGTTTTAACTGCTAAACTAGAAGTAGCAAGTAACTCTTGTGTTGAAAATATTACAACTTGCACTAGGTGTAAGGATTTTGATGTTAATGCTTGTAGTGAACACTTAGTTTCAATTTCAAAACTAAATGATGAAGTGGCTAGTCTTAATGCTCAACTTAAGACTAGCAAAAGTGATTTTGAAAAACTAAAATTTGCTAGGGATGCCTACACGGTTGGTAGACACCCCTCAATTAAGGATGGACTTGGCTTCAAGAGGGAAGCCAAGAACTTAACAAGCCATAAGGCTCCCATTCCCGCCAAGGAGAAAGGGAAGGCCCCTATGGCTACTAGTGCTAAAAGGAACCATGCCTTTTTGTATCATGATAAAAGACAAACTAGAAATATAAATAGAAGTTATGATGCTTTTGATTCATATGTTTATGATTCTCATGCCATGTTTGCTCCTAGTTCTTCTTATGTGTATGATAGAAATGTTACTAGGAAAAATGTTGTTCCTAAAAGAAATGTTGCAAATGTTCATAGAAAAGTAGTGAATGAACCCTCTACAATTTATTGTGCTTTGAATGCTTCCTTTGCAATTTGTAGAAAGGATAGAAAAGTAATTGCTAGGAAGTTAGGGGCAAAATGCAAAGGTGATAAAACTTGCATTTGGGTCCCTAAGGAAATTGTGACTAACCTTGTAGGACCCAACAAGAGTTGGGTACCTAAGTCCCAAGCCTAAATTTGCCTTGTAGGTTTATGCATCCGGGGGTTCAAGCTGGATTATCGACAGCGGATGCACAAACCATATGACGGGGGAGAAGAAGATGTTCACCTCCTACGTCAAGAATAAAGATTCCCAAGATTCAATTATATTCGGTGATGGGAATCAAGGCAAGGTAAAAGGTTTAGGTAAAATTGCAATTTCTAATGAGCACTCCATATCTAATGTGTTTTTAGTTGAGTCTCTTGGATATAATCTGCTATCTGTGAGTCAATTATGCAATATGGGATATAACTGTCTATTTACAAATGTAGATGTGTCTGTCTTTAGAAGAAGTGATGGTTCACTAGCTTTTAAGGGTGTATTAGACGGCAAACTTTATTTAGTTGATTTTGCAAAAGAAGAGGCCGGTCTAGATGCATGCTTAATAGCTAAGACTAGCATGGGCTGGCTGTGGCATCGCCGCTTAGCACATGTGGGGATGAAGAACCTTCACAAGCTTCTAAAGGGAGAACATGTGATAGGTCTAACTAATGTTCAATTCGAAAAAGATAGACCTTGTGCAGCTTGTCAAGCAGGGAAACAGGTGGGAGGCTCTCATCACACCAAAAATGTGATGACGACATCAAGACCCTTGGAGATGCTGCATATGGACCTTTTTGGACCCGTCGCCTATCTGAGCATAGGAGGAAGTAAGTATGGTTTAGTTATTGTTGATGACTTTTCCCGCTTCACTTGGGTGTTCTTTTTGCAGGAAAAGTCCGAAACCCAAGGGACCCTCAAACGCTTCCTCAGGAGAGCTCAAAATGAGTTTGAGCTCAAAGTGAAGAAGATAAGGAGCGACAACGGATCCGAGTTCAAGAACCTTCAAGTGGAGGAGTTCCTTGAAGAGGAAGGAATCAAGCACGAGTTCTCCGCTCCCTACACACCACAGCAAAATGGTGTGGTAGAGAGGAAGAACAGGACGCTCATCGATATGGCGAGGACGATGCTAGGAGAGTTCAAGACCCCCGAGTACTTTTGGACGGAAGCCGTCAACACTGCTTGCCACACCATCAACAGGGTCTACCTTCATCGCCTCCTCAAGAAGACGTCGTATGAGCTACTAACCGGTAACAAACCCAATGTATCGTACTTTCGTGTATTTGGGAGCAAGTGCTACATTCTAGTGAAGAAAGGTAGAAATTCTAAGTTTGCTCCCAAAGCTGTAGAAGGGTTTTTGTTAGGTTATGACTCAAATACAAAGGCGTATAGAGTCTTCAACAAATCATCGGGTTTGGTTGAAGTCTCTAGCGACGTTGTATTTGATGAGACTAATGGCTCTCCAAGAGAGCAAGTTGTTGATTGTGATGATGTAGATGAAGAAGATGTTCCAGCGGCTGCTCTTCGAACCATGACGATTGGAGAAGTGCGGCCACAGGAACAAGATGAACGAGATCAACCTTCTTCCTCAACTATGGTGCATCCCCAAACCGAAGATGACGAACAGGTACCTCAAGTGGAGGCGCTTGATCAAGGGGGAGCACAAGATGATCAAGTAATGGAGGAAGAAGCGCAACCGGCACCTCCAACCCAAGTTCGAGCGATGATTCAAAGGGATCATCCCGTCGACCAAATTCTGGGTGATATCAGCAAGGGAGTAACTACTCGATCTAGATTAGTTAATTTTTGTGAGCATTACTCTTTTGTCTCTTCTATTGAACCTTTCAGGGTAGAGGAGGCCTTGCTAGATCCGGATTGGGTATTGGCCATGCAGGAGGAGCTCAACAACTTCAAGCGCAATGAAGTTTGGACCCTGGTGCCTCGTCCGAAGCAAAATGTTGTGGGAACCAAGTGGGTGTTCCGCAACAAACAGGACGAGCACGGGGTGGTGACGAGGAACAAGGCTCGACTTGTGGCAAAAGGTTATGCCCAAGTCGCAGGTTTGGACTTTGAGGAGACTTTCGCTCCTGTGGCTAGGCTAGAGTCCATTCGTATCTTGCTAGCATATGCCGCTCACCATTCTTTCAGGTTGTACCAAATGGATGTGAAGAGCGCTTTCCTCAACGGGCCAATCAAGGAGGAGGTGTACGTAGAGCAACCCCCTGGCTTCGAGGATGAACGGTACCCCGACCATGTGTGTAAGCTCTCTAAGGCGCTCTATGGACTTAAGCAAGCCCCAAGAGCATGGTATGAATGCCTTAGAGACTTTTTAATAGCTAATGCTTTCAAGGTTGGGAAAGCCGATCCAACTCTTTTTACAAAGACATGTGATGGTGATTTGTTTGTGTGCCAAATTTATGTCGATGACATAATATTTGGTTCTACTAACCAAAAGTCTTGTGAAGAGTTTAGCAGGGTGATGACGCAGAAATTCGAGATGTCGATGATGGGCGAGTTGAACTACTTCCTTGGGTTCCAAGTGAAGCAACTCAAGGACGGCACCTTCATCTCCCAAACGAAGTACACGCAAGATCTGCTAAAGCGGTTTGGGATGAAGGATGCCAAGCCCGCAAAGACTCCGATGGGAACCGACGGACACACCGACCTCAACAAAGGAGGTAAGTCCGTTGATCAAAAAGCATACCGGTCAATGATAGGGTCATTACTTTACTTATGTGCTAGTAGACCGGATATTATGCTTAGCGTATGCATGTGTGCTAGATTTCAATCCGATCCTAAGGAGTGTCACTTAGTGGCGGTGAAGCGGATTCTTAGATATTTGGTTGCTACGCCTTGCTTCGGGCTCTGGTATCCAAAGGGGTCTACCTTTGACTTGGTTGGATACTCAGACTCCGATTATGCTGGATGTAAGGTCGATAGGAAGAGTACATCGGGGACGTGCCAATTCTTAGGAAGGTCCCTGGTGTCATGGAACTCTAAGAAACAAACTTCCGTTGCCCTATCCACCGCTGAGGCCGAGTATGTTGCCGCAGGACAGTGTTGCGCGCAACTACTTTGGATGAGGCAAACCCTCAGGGACTTTGGCTACAATCTGAGCAAAGTCCCACTCCTATGTGATAATGAGAGTGCTATCCGCATGGCGGAAAATCCTGTTGAGCACAGCCGCACAAAGCACATAGACATCCGGCATCACTTTTTGAGAGACCACCAGCAAAAGGGAGATATCGAAGTGTTTCATGTTAGCACCGAGAACCAGCTAGCCGATATCTTCACTAAGCCTCTAGATGAGAAGACCTTTTGCAGGTTGCGTAGTGAGCTAAATGTCATAGATTCGCGGAACCTGGATTGAATTGTAGCATACATGTACTTATGCTTTTGATCATGTTCCTTTTTGCATTTTGTTGCGTATTATGGTGCTCAAGTTGTACAAACACTCCCCGGACCTCACAAGTCCATTGCAAAGTGATGCACATGTTTAGGGGGAGATGTGTTACAACTTGACTCTTTGAGACTAACCATATGCTTGAGTTTGCTTGATCTAGTCTCGAAGGAGAATTGAAAGGGAAAAGGTGGACTTGGACCATGAAAGACTTCCACTGCACTCCGATGAGAGGGTAATTACTTCCAAGTTCATCTCATGAACTCTTATTGCCATTTGCTCTTAATTGAAAATTTTGGTGAGGCAATGGGGTTCCTGGGCCAAGATTGATCCCGTTTTGGTGCTTGATGCCAAAGGGGGAGAAAATAAAGGCCAAAGCGATTAAATGGATCAGCTACCACTTGAGAGATTTTGAATGATTTTGAAAATAGTAGAATAGAGTTTTTGTTAAACTCTCTTATTGTCTCTCTTGTCAAAAGTTGGCTTCTTGTGGGGAGAAGTATTAATTATGGGAAATAGGGGGAGTTTTTGAAATCTTTGATCAATCTCTTTTGGACAAACCAAGTGGTGGCAAAGAAAGAATAGAGTTTTTGTTAAACTCTCTTATTGTCTCTCTTGTCAAAAGTTGGCTTCTTGTGGGGAGAAGTATTAATTATGGGAAATAGGGGGAGTTTTTGAAATCTTTGATCAATCTCTTTTGGACAAACCAAGTGGTGGCAAAGAATGATCCATATATGCCAAAATTGAATAAAACTCAAAGTTAGTTTTTATTTGAAGTAGTTTTGCACTTGTTCCACTTGCTTTATGTTGTGTTGGCATAAATCACCAAAAAGGGGGAGATTGAAAGGGAAATGTGCCTTTGGGCCATTTCTAAGTATTTTGGTGATTGAGTGCAAACACAAGTGCTTAAATGTGAAAATATGCCCATGGATGAACAAAGTGCAAATCACAAGTTAAGGTATGTTTCTAAGCCTTAGTACATTGGTTTGTGTACTAATATTCTTGTCTAAGTGTTAGAAACAGGAAGAAGAAGAGGAGTGGAGGGCTGCTTCGGACTGGGGCACCGGACTGTCCGGTGTGCACCGGACAGTGACCGGTGCGCCAGACCAGCGCGGAGCAAACCAGCCGCTCTCGGGTTTTTCTCCGGCGACTTCGGCTAAAATTCACCGGACTGTCCGGTGTGCACCGGACTGTCCGGTGAGCCAACGGTCGGCCGGGCCAACGGTCGGCCGCGCGATCGGCGCGCGACACGTGGCCGAGCCAACGGTCGGAAAGGTACACCGGACTGTCCGGTGTGCACCGGACATGTCTGGTGCGCCAACTGTGCGCAGATCTGCATCAGAAAGCAACGGTCGGATGAGCTTTTTATGGAAACAAATCGGGCACCGGACAGTGTCCGGTGTGCACCGGACTGTCCGGTGCGCCCGACGACAGAAGGCAAGGATAGCCTTCCAGTTGTGTTCTCAACGGCTCCTAGCTGCCTTGGGGCTATAAAAGGGACCCCTAGGCGCATGGAGGAGAACACCAAGCATTCCTACAACCTTTCTAAGCACCAAGACATTGATCTAGCGCATTCGATTCATTGTGATAGCATATAGAGCTCTTGTGGAGTTGTGTACTCTTTGAGTTGTGTTGCGAGCTCTTATTGCTGCTTGTGTGCGTGTTGCTCTGATCTTTTGAAGTCTTGTGTGCGTTGCTCATTCCCTCCCTTGCTCCGTGATTCTCTGTGAACATCTCTTGTAAGGGCGAGAGGCTCCAAGTTGTGGAGATTCCTCGCAAACGGGATTGAGAAAAGAAAAGCAAGAACACCGTGGTATTCAAGTTGATCATTGGATCACTTGAGAGGAGTTGAGTGCAACTCTCGTCCGTTGGGACGCCACAACGTGGAGTAGGCAAGTTTTGTACTTGGCCGAACCACGGGATAACCACCGTGTCATCTCTGTGATTGATTTCTTGTGGTTATTGTGTTTTGACTCCTCTCTAGCCACTTGGCCATAATTGTGCTAACACTTAACAAGTTTTTGTGGCTTAAGTTTTGAAGTTTCACAGGATCACCTATTCACCCCCCCCTCTAGGTGCTCTCAGCCGTCCCCCCGCGACACGCCAATCCCGAGCAAGTGGACGACGCCGGCGCACTCGCAGAGAGCTTGCAGGACGTCGCCCTCGTACCTGAGATGACGGTGCAACCAGTCCCCGATGTGAGTACGTCGCTCCGCGTCGACCAAAAGGTACGGACTAATTCCCATCCTACGTCTTTTCGACTCGGCCTCAACCCGCCAAGCAACCTTGCTTTGGCGGGTGCTCTCATTGAGGCGAGTGCAACCCCACTGGGGTTTCGTATGCGGTCGCCTTGGGACCGATTGACGGACGTCTCAACCTACGGGCCCTCTGGGTCCGAGGAAGATGACGATCCCAGCATCTGTTGGGATTTCTCTGGATTTGGCAACCCCAGTGCCATGCGGGACTTCATGACCGCATGTGACTACTGCCTCTCCGACTGTTCCGACGGAAGCCGCAGCCTTGACGACGAGGACTGCGGCCCAAGCCGCGAATGTTTCCACGTCGAGCTAGGGGATCCCTCCGAAGGCAACCATCTTGGCATGCCGGAGGACGGTGATTTTCCTAGGCCGGTGCCTCGCGCCGACATCCCGCGGGAGCTAGCTGTGGTCCCCGTTCCGGCGGGGGGTCACGACCCACAGCTCGAGCAAGTCCGCGGGGCGCAGGCCAGGCTCGACGAGGGAACAGGAGCGCTTGAGATGATCCGCCGGGACATCGGGCAGGTATGGGCGGGCCAACCCCCGGCCGGAGAAATACGTCACCTGCCCCAGGGTCTCCAGCACCGCGTCGCCAACGATGTCAGGGTCAGGCCGCCGCCCGCATCCAGCGGGGTTGGTCAGAACCTGGCAGCCGCAGCGATGCTCCTCCGCGCGATGCCGGAGCCATCAACCACCGAGGGTCGGCGAATCCAGGGAGAGCTCAAGAATCTCCTGGAAGGCGCTGTGGCCCGACGGGCCGAGAGCACTGCCTCCCGAAGGCAGGGATACCCCTCGGAACCTCACGCCGCGACTTCCCGATTCATGCGGGAAGCCTCGGACTACACCGGGCGCACGCGCAACACCGCGCCTGCGGCCCCGGGCCACCTCGGCAACGAGCACCACCGTCGCGACCGTCGGGCCCACCTCGACGAAAGGGTGCGCCGAGGCTACCACCCCAGGCGTGGGGGGCGCTACGACAGCGGGGAGGATCGGAGTCCCTCGCCCGAACCGCCCGGTCCGCAGGCCTTCAGTCGGGCCATCCGACGGGCACCGTTCCTGACCCGGTTCCGACCCCCGACTACTATCACAAAGTACTCGGGGGAAACGAGGCCGGAACTGTGGCTCGCGGACTACCGCCTGACCTGCCAACTGGGTGGAACGGATGACGACAACCTCATCATCCGTAACCTTCCCCTGTCCCTCTCCGACACTGCTCGCGCCTGGTTGGAGCACCTGCCTCCGGGACAGATCTCCAACTGGGACGACTTGGTCCAAGCCTTCGCCGGCAATTTCCAGGGCACGTACGTGCGCCCCGGGAATTCCTGGGACCTCCGGAGCTGCCGGCAATAGCCGGGAGAGTCTCTCCGGGACTACATCCGGCGATTCTCGAAGTAGCGCACCGAGCTGCCCAACATCACCGACTCGGATGTCATCGGTGCGTTCCTTGCCGGCACCACCTGTCGCGACCTGGTGAGTAAGTTGGGTCGCAAGACCCCCACCAGGGCGAGCGAGCTGATGGACATCGCCACCAAGTTCGCCTCTGGCCAGGAGGCGGTTGAGGCTATCTTCCGAAAGGACAAGCAGCCCCAGGGCCGCCCATCGGAAGAGGCTCCCGAGGCGTCTACTCCGCGCGGCGCCAAGAAGAAGGGCAAGAAGAAGTCGCAATCGAAACGCGACGCCGCTGACGCGGACCTTGTCGCCGCCGCCGAGTACAAGAACCCTCGGAAGCCCCCCGGAGGTGCTAACCTCTTCGACAAGATGCTCAAGGAGCCGTGCCCCTACCATCAGGGGCCCGTCAAGCACACCCTCGAGGAGTGCGTCATGCTTCGGCGCCACTTCCACAGGGCCGGGCCGCCCGCGGAGGGTGGCAGGGCCCACGACGACGACAAGAAGGAAGATCACCAAGCAGGAGAGTACCCCGAGGTCCGCGACTGCTTCATGATCTACGGTGGGCATGCGGCGAATGACTTGGCTCGGCATCGCAAGCAAGAGCGCCGGGAGGTCTGCTCGGTGAAGGTGGCGGCGCCAGTCTACCTAGACTGGTCCGACGAGCCCATCACCTTCGACCAGGCCGACCACCCCGACCACGTGCCAAGCCCGGGGAAATACACGCTCGTCGTCGACCCCATCATCGGCGACGTCAGGCTCACCAAGGTCCTGATGGATGGGGGCAGCTGCCTCAACATCATCTACGCCAAGACCCTCAGGCTCCTGCGCGTCGATCTGTCCTCCGTCCGGGCAGGCGTTGCGCCCTTCCACGGGATCATCCCTGGGAAGCGCGTCCAGCCCCTCGGACGGCTCGACCTTCCCGTCTGCTTCGGAACGCCTTCCAACTTCCGAAGGGAGACCTTGACGTTCGAGGTGGTCGGGTTCCGAGGAACCTACCACGCGGTACTGGGGAGGCCATGCTACGCGAAGTTCATGACCGTCCCCAACTACACCTACCTGAAGCTCAAGATGCCGGGCCCCAACGGGGTCATCACCGTCGGCCCCACGTACAAACACGCGTTCGAATGCGACGTGGAGTGCGTGGAGTACGCCGAGGCCCTCGCCGAGTCCGAGGCCCTCATCGCCGACCTGGAGAACCTCTCCAAAGAGGTGCCGGACGTGAAGCGTCATGCCGGCAACTTCGAGCCAGCGGAGACGGTTAAGGCCGCCCCCCTCGACCCCAGTGGCGACACCTCCAAGCAGATCCGGATTGGTTCCGGGCTCGACCCCAAATAGGAAGCAGTGCTCGTCGACTTTCTCCGTGCAAACGCCGACGTCTTTGCGTGGAGTCCCTCGGACATGCCCGGCATACCGAGGGATGTCGCCGAGCACTCGCTGGATATTCGGGCCGGAGCCCGACCCATCAGACAGCCTCTGCGCCGATTCGACGAGGAGAAGCGCAGAGTGATAGGCGAGGAGATCCACAAGCTAATGGCAGCAGGGTTCATCAAAGAGGTATTCCATCCCGAATGGCTTGCCAACCCTGTGCTTGTGAGGAAGAAAGGGGGAAATGGCGGATGTGTGTAGACTACACTGGTCTCAACAAAGCATGTCCGAAGGTTCCCTACCCTCTGCCTCGCATCGATCAAATCGTGGATTCCACTGCTGGGTGCGAAACCCTGTCCTTCCTCGATGCCTACTCAGGGTATCACCAGATCCGGATGAAAGAGTCCGACCAGCTCGCGACTTCTTTCATCACGTCGTTCGGCATGTACTGCTATGTTACCATGCCGTTCGGTTTGAGGAATGCGGGCGCGACGTACCAGCGGTGCATGAACCATGTGTTCGGCGAACACATCGGTCGCACAGTCGAGGCCTACGTCGATGACATCGTAGTCAAGACAAGAAAGGCTTCCGACCTCCTCTCCAACCTTGAAGTGACATTCCGATGTCTCAAGGCGAAAGGAGTCAAGCTCAATCCTGAGAAGTGTGTCTTCGGGGTGCCCCGGGGCATGCTCCTGGGGTTCATCGTCTCCGAGCGAGGCATCGAAGCCAACCCGGAGAAGATCGCAGCTATCACCAGCATGGGACCCATCAAGGACTTAAAAGGCATACAGAGGGTCATGGGATGTCTCGCGGCCCTGAGCCGCTTCATCTCACGCCTCGGTGAAAGAGGTCTGCCTCTGTACCGTCTCTTAAGGAAGACCGAGTGTTTCGCTTGGACCCCTGAGGCCGAGGAAGCCCTCGGGAACCTAAAGACGCTCCTTACAAAGGCGCCTGTCTTGGTGCCCCCCGCTGATGGAGAAGCCCTCTTGGTCTACGTCGCCGCTACCACTCAGGTGGTTAGCGTCGCGATTGTGGTCGAGAGGCAAGAGGAAGGGCATGCACTGCCCGTTCAGAGGCCAGTCTACTTCGTCAGCGAGGTACTGTCCGAGACCAAGATCCGCTACCCACAAGTTCAGAAGCTGCTGTATGCTGTGATCCTGACGAGGCGGAAGTTACGACACTACTTCGAGTCTCATCCGACAACTGTGGTGTCATCCTTCCCCCTGGGGGAGATCATCCAGTGCCGAGAGGCCTCAGGCAGGATCGCAAAGTGGGCGGTGGAAATCATGGGCGAAACAATCTCGTTCGCCCCTCGGAAGGCCATCAAGTCCCAGGTGTTAGCAGACTTCGTAGCCGAATGGGTCGACACCCAGCAACCGACGGCTCCGATCCAACCGGAGCTCTGGACCATGTTTTTCGACGGGTCGCTGATGAAGACGGGAGCCGGCGCGGGCCTGCTCTTCATCTCGTCCCTCGGGAAGCACCTACGCTACGTGCTACGCCTCCATTTCCCGGCGTCCAACAATGTGGCTGAGTACGAGGCTCTGGTCAACGGGCTGCGGATCGCCATCGAGCTAGGGGTCAGACGCCTCGACGCCCGCGGTGACTCGCAGCTCATCATCGACCAAGTCATGAAGAACTCCCACTGCCGCGACCCGAAGATGGAGGCCTACTGCGATGAGGTTCGGCGCCTGGAAGACAAGTTCTTCGGGCTCGAGCTCAACCACATCGCTCGGCGCTACAACGAGACTGCAGACGAGCTGGCTAAAATAGCCTCGGGGCGAACAACGGTTCCCCCGGACGTTTTCTCCCGGGATCTGCATCAACCCTCCGTCAAGATCGACGACTCGCCCGAGCCCGAGGCAACCTCAGCACAGCCCGAGGCACCCTCGGCTCGGCCCGAGGCGTCCTCGGTTCAGCCCGAGGTACCCTCAGCCCCCGAAGCAGAGGCACTGAACGTCGAGGAGGAGCAGAGCGGGGCCACGCCTGATCAAAATTGGCAGGTCATGTACCTGCAATATCTCCGCCAAGGAGAGCTACCCCTCGACCAAGCCGAGGCCAGGCGGGTAGCGCGACGCGCCAAGTCATTCGTCTTGCTGGGCGATGAGGAGGAGCTCTACCACCGGAGCCCCTCGGGCATCCTCCAGCGATGCATCTCCATCGCCGAAGGTCAGGAACTCCTGCAAGAAATACACTCGGGGGCTTGCGGCCATCATGCAGCGCCCCGAGCCCTTGTCGGGAATGCTTTCCGGCAAGGCTTCTACTGGCCAACGGCGGTGGCTGACGCCACTAGAATTGTCCGCACCTGCGAAGGGTGCCAATTCTATGCGAAGCAGACCCACCTGCCCGCTCAGGCTCTGCAGACGATACCCATCACCTGGCCCTTTGCTGTATGGGGTCTGGACCTCGTCGGTCCCTTGCAGAAGGCGCCCGGGGGCTACACGCACCTGCTGGTCGCCATCGACAAATTCTCCAAGTGGATCGAGGTCCGACCCCTGAACAGCATCAGGTCCGAGCAGGCGGTGGCGTTCTTCACCAACATCATCCATCGCTTAGGGGTCCCAAACTCCATCATCACCGACAACGGTACCCAGTTCACCGGCAAAAAATTCCTGGATTTTTGCGAGGATCACCACATCCGGGTGGACTGGGCTGCCGTGGCTCATCCCATGTCGAATGGGCAAGTAGAGCGTGCCAACGGCATGATTCTACAAGGGCTCAAGCCTCGGATTTACAACGGCCTCAACAAGTTCGGCAAGCGATGGATGAAGGAGCTCCCCTCGGTGGTCTGGAGCCTGAGGACGACGCCGAGCCGAGCCACGGGTTTCACGCCGTTCTTCCTGGTCTACGGGGCCGAGGCCATCTTGCCCACTGACCTGGAATACGGCTCCCCGAGGACGAGGGCCTACACCGATCAAAGCAACCAAGCTAGCCGAGAAGAATCGCTGGACCAGCTGGAAGAGGCTCGGGACAAGGCCTTACTACACTCGACGTGGTACCAGCAGTCCCTGCGACGCTACCACGCCCGAGGGGTCCGGCCCCGAGACCTCCAGGTGGGCGACCTGGTGCTTCGGCTGCGGCAAGACGCCCGAGGGAGGCACAAACTCACACCCCCCTGGGAGGGGCCATTCGTCATCGCCAAAGTTCTGAAGCCCGGAACATACAAGCTGGCCAACAATCAAGGCGAGATCTACGGCAACGCTTGGAACATCAAACAGCTACGTCGCTTCTACCCTTAAGATGTTTTCAAGTTGTTCATATACCTCGCACCCACGCGAAGTTTAGTCATCAAGGAAGGGTCGGCCTCGCCTCGGCAAAGCCCGACCCTCCCTCGGGGGCTAAAAGGGGGGAGACCCCCTCTGCGTCGAAATTTTCCTCGAAAAAGGATCTCTTTTTAGCAGAACTTCTTTCGTGCTTTTTGACTACTTCGAAAAGCGGATCCTGGAAATGACGGAGTACACGTAAGCAGCCAAGGCTGACCGAGCCGAGGGACTCCTACGCCTCCGAGATATGGATACCTCACTCATCACCTTCTGCGATAAGTAACTCGCGTTCGGATAAAGTGATTCCGCGGACCGAACAAGTCTTCACGTTCGGAAGCTCTTCTGCCGAGGCGGTCTTTCAAGCCTTCTCGACTGAATCGGTGACAGGGCCTCATGGACGGGCGAAAGTACGCGTAAGCGGCAAGGCCGACCGAGCCGAGGGACTCCCACGCCTCTGGGATACGGATACCTCACTCATCACCTTCCGTGAGAAGCAACTCTCGCCCACACAAACATCCCTGTTACCGACGGAAAGTCCAGATGCTCGGAATAAGAGTAAAAGAGACGCGGCTTTACAACGCAGCGAGGGTGTGTTTTCTGGCCTCAGCGGCCGCAGAAGGCACATGCTACAAGACCATCTGATCCTGCAGGCTCGGGTCTTCACGCTGAAGGGGGCTGTAGCACCCTCGGCATCGACGACGCCTTCAGCGAGGTCCGACCCAGCCTCGGACGGCGACGCGATCCAGGGACTTCTCCGGGAATCCGGTCCGAGCAGGTGGCTCGGCCGGTTACCCCTGGGGCCTCGGCCAACCATCTTCCAAGGGCGCCAGCCCGACCCGAGGCCTCGGCTGATCGACTCCGGCGTCGGTGATAGTCGCCTAGAGGGGGGTGAATAGGGCGAAACTGAATTTTACAAATATAAACACAACTACAAGCCGGGGTTAGCGTTAGTAATAAAGAAACGAGTCCGCGAGAGAGGGCGGAGAACAAATCCCAAGCGAATAAGCAAGTGAGACACGGAGATTTGTTTTCCCGAGGTTCGGTTCTTGCAAACCTACTCCCCGTTGAGGAGGCCACAAAGGCCGGGTCTCTTTCAACCCTTCCCTCTCTCAAACGATCCACGGATCGAGTGAGCTTTCTCTTCTTCTCAATCAAACGGGAACAAAACTTCCCCGCAAGGGCCACCACACAATTGGTGCCTCTTGCCTTGGTTACAATTGAGTTTTGATCACAAGAACAAGTGAGAAAGAAAGAAAGCGATCCAAGCGCAAGAGCTCAAAAGAACACGGCAAATCTCTCTCGCTAGTCACTAAAGGCTTGAGTGGAATTGGAGAGGATTTGATCTCTTTGGTGTGTCTAGAATTGAATGCTAGAGCTCTTGTAGTGGTTGGGAAGTGGAAAACTTGGATGCAATGAATGGTGGGGTGGTTGGGGTATTTATAGCCCCAACCACCAACTTGACCGTTGGAGGAGGCCGTCTGTTTGATGGCGCACCGGACAGTCCGGTGCACACCGGACAGTCCGGTGCCCCTGCCACGTTATCATTGCCGTTGGATTCTGACCGTTGGAGCTTCTGACTTGTGGGCCCGCCTGGGTGTCCGGTGCACACCGGACAGGTACTGTTTGCTGTCCGGTGCGTCGGCATGGGCGACTCTGACTTCTGCGCGCGCTGCGCGCGCATTAAATGCCGTTGCAGGTAGCCGTTGGCGCGAAGTAGCCGTTGCTCCGAGGATGCACCGGACAGTCCGGTGTACACCGGACAGTCCGGTGAATTTTAGCGGGACACCTGAAGTGAAAACCCGAGGCTGGCGAGTTCCGGAGACCGTCCTTCCTTGGCGCACCGGACAGTCCGGTGCACACCGGACAGTCCGGTGCACACCGGACAGTCCGGTGAATTATAGCGCGCGTGCCTCTGGAATTTCCCGAAGGTGGCGAGTTTGAAGTTGGAGTCCTCTGGTGCACCGGACACTGTCCGGTGTACACCGGACAGTCCGGTGCTCCCAGACCAGAGGGCCTTCGGTTGCCACTTTGCTCCTTTGTCGAATCCAAAACTTGGTCTTTTTATTGGCTGAGTGTGAACCTTTTACACCTGTATAATCTATACACTTGGGCAAACTAGTTAGTCCAATTATTTGTGTTGGGCAATTCAACCACCAAAAATTATATAGGAACTAGGTGTAAGCCTAATTCCCTTTCAATCTCCCCCTTTTTGGTGATTGATGCCAACACAAACCAAAGCAAATATAGAAGTGCATAATTGAACTAGTTTGCATAATGTAAGTGTAAAGGTTGCTTGGAATTTAGCCAATATTATTACTTACAAGATATGCATGGATTGTTTCTTATTTATAATATTTTGGACCACGCTTGCACCACATGTTTTGTTTTTGCAAAATCTTTTGTAAATCTTTTCTAAGTTCTTTTGCAAATAGTCAAAGGTAGTGAATAAGAGTTTTGCAAAGCATTTTCAAGATTTGAGATTTTCTCCCCCTGTTTCAAATGCTTTTCCTTTGACTTAAACAAAACTCCCCCTAAATGAGATCCTCCTCTTAGTGTTCAAGAGGGTTTTGATATGCCTTTTTGAAATGCTACTTTCTTCCCCTTTTTTTTTGAACACAATAGGATACCAATTGAAAATATTCAACACTAAGTTTTTGAAATTGGAGGTGGTGCGGTCCTTTTGCTTTGGGCTCATTTCTCCCCCTTTTTGGCATGAATCGCCAAAAACGGAACCATTAGAGCCCTCGAAGTAGTTTCTTCCCCTTTGGTCATAAACAAATGAGTTAAGATTGTACCAAAGACGAAGTCCTTTTGCTTTCTCCCCCAAGGATGGAGGGTGGTATGTAGCGACGGCGAAGGTTGAGTTACGGAGTGGAAGCCTTTTTGTCTTCGCCGAAGACTCCAATTCCCTTTCAATGGACCTATGACTTGGTTTAAAATAGACTTGAAAACACATTAGTCATAGCATAGGAAGGGGATACGATCAAAGATATATAAATGAGCTATGTGTGCAATCTAACAAAAGAAATTGCGCGAATCAAGAATATTGAGCTCATGCCTAAGTTTGTTAAAAGATTGTTCATCAAGAGGCTTGGTAAAGATATCGGCTAATTGATCTTTAGTGTTAATATAAGAAATCTCGATATCCCCCTTTTGTTGGTGATCCCTAAGAAAATGATACCGGATGGCTATGTGTTTAGTGCGACTATGCTCGACGGGATTGTCGGCCATTTTGATTGCACTCTCATTGTCACATAGCAAGGGAACTTTGGTCAATTTGTAACCGTAGTCCCGCAGGGTTTGCCTCATCCATAGCAATTGCGCGCAACAATGACCTGCGGCAATGTACTCGGCTTCGGCGGTGGAAAGAGCAACCGAATTTTGCTTCTTTGAAGCCCATGACACCAAGGATCTTCCCAAGAACTGGCAAGTCCCCGATGTGCTCTTTCTATTGATTTTGCACCCCGCCCAATCGGCATCCGAATATCCAATCAAATCAAATGTGGATCCCCTAGGATACCAAAGCCCAAACTTAGGAGTATAAGCCAAATATCTCAAGATTCGTTTCACGGCCGTAAGGTGAACTTCCTTAGGGTCGGCTTGGAATCTTGCACACATGCATACGGAAAGCATAATATCCGGTCGAGATGCACATAAATAGAGTAAAGATCCTATCATCGACCGGTATACCTTTTGATCCACGGACTTACCTCCCGTGTCGAGGTCGAGATGCCCATTAGTTCCCATGGGTGTCTTGATGGGCTTGGCATCCTTCATTCCAAACTTGGTTAAGATGTCTTGAGTGTATTTTGTTTGGCTAATGAAGGTGCCTTCTTGGAGTTGCTTTACTTGGAATCCTAAGAAATATTTCAACTCCCCCATCATAGACATCTCGAATTTATGTGTCATAATCCTACTAAACTCTTCACATGTAGACTCGTTAGTAGACCCAAATATAATATCATCAACATAAATTTGGCATATAAACAAGTCATTTTCAAGAGTTTTAGTAAAGAGTGTAGGATCGGCTTTACCGACTTTGAATCCATTTGCAATAAGAAAATCTCTAAGGCATTCATACCATGCTCTTAGGGCTTGCTTGAGCCCATAAAGCGCCTTAGAGAGCTTATAGACATGATTAGGATACTTACTGTCTTCAAAGCCGGGAGGTTGCTCAACATAGACCTCTTCCTTGATTGGTCCATTGAGGAAGGCACTTTTCACGTCCATTTGATAAAGCTTAAAGCCATGGTAAGTAGCATAGGCTAATAATATACGAATTGACTCAAGCCTAGCTACGGGTGCATAGGTTTCACCGAAATCCAAACCTTCGACTTGAGAGTATCCCTTGGCCACAAGCCGAGCTTTGTTCCTTGTCACCACACCATGCTCGTCTTGCTTGTTGCGGAAGACCCATTTGGTTCCTACAACATTTTGATTAGGACGTGGAACTAAATGCCATACCTCATTTCTAGTGAAGTTGTTGAGCTCCTCTTGCATCGCCACTACCCAATCCGAATCTTGGAGAGCTTCCTCTACCCTGTGTGGCTCAATAGAGGAAACAAAAGAGTAATGTTCACAAAAATGAGCAACTCGAGATCTAGTAGTTACCCCCTTATGAATGTCGCCGAGGATGGTGTCGACGGGGTGATCTCGTTGGATTGCTTGGTGGACTCTTGGGTGTGGCGGCCTTTGCTCTTCATCCTCCTTGTCTTCCTTATTTGTATCTCCCCCTTGATCATTGCTATCATCTTGAGGTGGCTCATTTGCTTGATCTTCTACTTCATCAACTTGAGCCTCTTCCTCATTTTGAGTTGGTGGAGATGCTAGTGTGGAGGAGGATGGTTGATCTTGTGCATGTGGAGGCTCTTCGGATTCCTTAGGACATACATCCCCAATGGACATGTTCCTTAGCGCTATGCATGGAGCCTGTTCTTCACCTATCTCATCAAGATCAACTTGCTCTACTTGAGAGCCATTAGTCTCATCAAACACAACGTCACAAGAAACTTCAACTAGTCCAGTGGACTTGTTAAAGACCCTATATGCCCTTGTGTTTGAGTCATAACCAAGTAAAAAACCTTCTACAGTCTTAGGAGCAAATTTAGATTTTCTACCTCTTTTAACAAGAATAAAGCATTTGCTACCAAAGACTCTAAAATATGAAATGTTGGGCTTTTTACCGGTTAGGAGTTCATATGATGTCTTCTTGAGGATTCGGTGTAGATATAACCGGTTGATGGCGTAGCAAGCGGTGTTGACTGCCTCCGCCCAAAACCGATCTGAAGTCTTGTACTCATCAAGCATGGTTCTTGCCATGTCCAATAGAGTTCGATTCTTCCTCTCCACTACACCATTTTGTTGTGGAGTGTAGGGAGAAGATAACTCATGCTTGATGCCCTCTTCCTCAAGAAAGCTTTCAATTTGAGAGTTCTTGAACTCCGTCCCGTTGTCGCTTCTTATTTTCTTGATCCTTAAGCCGAACTCATTTTGAGCCCGTCTCAAGAATCCCTTTAAGGTCTCTTGGGTTTGAGATTTTTCCTGTAAAAAGAATACCCAAGTGAAGCGAGAATAATCATCCACAATAACTAGACAGTACTTACTCCCGCCGATGCTTATGTAAGCGATCGGGCCGAATAGATCCATGTGTAGGAGCTCCAGTGGCCTGTCGGTCGTCAATATGTTCTTGTGTGGATGATGAGCTCCAACTTGCTTTCCTGCCTGGCATGCGCTACAGATCCTGTCTTTCTCAAAATGAACATTTGTTAATCCTAAAATGTGTTCTCCCTTTAGAAGCTTGTGAAGATTCTTCATCCCAACATGTGCTAGTCGGCGATGCCAGAGCCAGCCCATGTTAGTCTTAGCAATTAAGCAAGTGTCGAGTTCAGCTCTATCAAAATCTACCAAGTATAGCTGACCCTCTAACACTCCCTTAAATGCTATTGAATCATCACTTCTTCTAAAGACAGTTACACCTACATCAGTGAATAGACAGTTGTAGCCCATTTGACATAATTGAGATACAGAAAGCAAGTTGTAATCTAAAGAATCTACAAGAAAAACATTGGAAATGGTATGGTCAGGTGATATAGCAATTTTACCCAATCCTTTGACCAAACCTTGATTTCCATCCCCGAATGTGATAGCTCGTTGGGGATCTTGGTTTTTCTCATAAGAGGAGAACATCCTTTTCTCCCCTGTCATGTGGTTTGTGCACCCGCTGTCGAGTATCCAACTTGAGCCCCCGGATGCATAAACCTACAAAACAAATTTAGTTCTTGACTTTAGGTACCCAAACTGTTTTGGGTCCTTTGGCATTAGAAACAAGAACTTTGGGTACCCAAACACAAGTCTTTGACCCCTTGTGTTTGCCCCCAACAAACTTGGCAATGACCTTGCCGGATTTGTTAGTCAAAACATAGGATGCATCAAAAGTTTTAAATGAAATGCTATGTTCATTTGATGCATTAGGAATTTTCTTCTTAGGCAACTTAGCATGGGTTGGTTGCCTAGAACTAGATGTCTTACCCTTATACATATAAGCATGATTAGGGCCAGAGTGAGACTTCCTAGAATGAATCTTCCTAATTTTGTCCTCGGGATAACCGGCAGGGTATAAAATGTAACCCTCGTTATCCTGAGGCATGGGAGCCTTGCCCTTAACAAAATTTGACAATATTTTAGGAGGGGCACTTAGTTTGACATTGTCTCCCCTTAGGTAGCCAATGCCATCCTTAATGCCAGGGCATCTCCCATTATAAAGCATGCTACGAGCAAATTTAAATTTCTCATTTTCTAAGTTGTGCTCGGCAATTTTAGCATCTAGTTTTGCTATATGATCATTTTGTTGTTTAATTAAAGCCATATGATCATGAATAGCATCAATATCAACATTTCTACATCTAGTACAAATAGTGACATGCTCAATGGTAGATGTAGATGGTTTGCAAGAATTAAGTTCTACAATCTTAGCACGAAGTATATCATTCTTATCTCTAAGATTGGCAATTGCAACTTTGCAAACATCAAAATCTTTAGCCTTAGCAATCAAATTTTCATTCTCTAATCTAAGGCTAGCAAGAGAAATGTTTAATTCTTCAATCCTAGCAAGCAAATCATCATTATTATCTCTAGGATTGGGAATTGAAACATTACAAACATGAGAATCAACCTTAGCATTTAAACTAGCATTTTCATTTCTAAGGTTGTCAATCATCTCACGGCAAGTGCTTAGCTCACTAGACAATTTTTCACATTTTTCAACTTGTAGAGCGTAAGCATTTTTAACCTTAACATGTTTTTTATTTTCCTTGATTAGGAAGTCCTCTTGGGAGTCCAAGAGATCATCCTTCTCATGGATGGCACTAATTAGTTCATTTAATTTCTCCTTTTGTTCCATGTTAAGGTTGGCAAAAAGAGTACGCAAATTATCTTCCTCACAACTAGCATTATCATCACTGGAAGACTCATATTTAGTGGAGGAGTTGGATTTGACCTTCTTCTTTTTGCCGTCCTTTGCCATGAGACACTTGTGGCCGACGTTGGGGAAGAGGAGTCCCTTGGTGACGGCGATGTTGGCGGCGTCCTCGTCGTCGGAGGAGTCGCTTGAGCTTTCGTCGGAGTCCCACTCCCGACAAACATGGGCATCACCGCCCTTCTTCTTGTAGTACCTCTTCTTCTCCTTTCGCCTCCCCTTCTTGTCGTCGCCTCGGTCACTGTCACTAGATATAGGACATTTAGCAATAAAATGACCGGGCTTACCACACTTGTAGCAAACCTTCTTGGAGCGGGACTTGTAATCCTTCTCCCTCCTTTGCTTGAGGATTTGGCGGAAGCTCTTGATGACGAGCGCCATTTCCTCATTGTCGAGCTTGGAGGCGTCTATTGGTTGTCGACTTGGTGTAGACTCCTCCTTCTTGTCCTCCGTCGCCTTGAATGCGGCGGGTTGAGCTTCGGATGTGGAGGGATCATCAAGCTCGTTGATCTTCCTCGAGCCTTCGATCATGCACTCAAAACTTACAAAATGCCCGATTACTTCCTCGGGGGTCATTTTAGTATATCTACGATTACCACGAATTAATTGAACTTGAGTAGGGTTAAGGAAAATAAGAGATCTTAAAATAACCTTAACCACTTCGTGGTCATCCCACTTTATGCTCCCGAGGTTGCGCACTTGGTTCACCAAGGTCTTGAGCCGGTTGTACATGTGTTGTGGCTCTTCCCCTTTGCCAAGCCGGAACCGACCGAGCTCCCCCTCAATCGTTTCCCGCTTGGTGATCTTGGTGAGCTCGTCTCCCTCGTGCGCGGTTTTGAGCACATCCCAAACCTCCTTGGCACTCTTCAACCCTTGTACTTTGTTATACTCCTCTCTACTTAAAGAGGCAAGGAGTATCGTTGTTGCTTGAGAGTTGAAGTGCTCGATTTGGGCCACCTCATCCTCATCATAATCTTTATCCCCTACGGACGGTACCTGTGCACCAAACTCAACAACATCCCATATACTTTTGTGGAGTGAGGTTAGATGAAATCGCATTAAATCACTCCACCTAGCATAATCTTCACCATCAAAAGTTGGTGGTTTGCCTAATGGGACGGAAAGTAAAGGTGCATGTTTAGAAATGCGAGGATAGTGTAGGGGGATCTTACTAAACTTCTTACGCTCTTGGCGTTTAGAAGTTACGGAGGGTGCATCGGAGTCGGAGGTTGATGTTGATGAAGTGTCGGTCTCGTAGTAGACCACCTTCCTCATCCTCTTTTGCTTGTCCCCACTCCGACGCGGCTTGTGGGAAGAAGATTTTTCCTTCTTCTCTTTGTGGTGAGAAGAAGATTTCTTCTCCTTCCCTTTGTTGGAGGAGATCTTCTTCTTCTCCTTCCTCTTGGTGCGGGACTCTTCCGATGAAGTGCTCCCGTGGCTTGTAGTGGGCTTTTCGCCGGTCTCCATCTCCTTCTTGGCGTGATCTCCCGACATCACTTCGAGCGGTTAGGCTCTAATGAAGCACCGGGTTCTGATACCAATTGATAGTCGCCTAGAGGGGGGGTGAATAGGGCGAAACTGAAATTTACAAATATAAACACAACTACAAGCCGGGGTTAGCGTTAGTAATAAAGAAACGAGTCCGCGAGAGAGGGCGGAGAACAAATCCCAAGCGAATAAGCAAGTGAGACACGGAGATTTGTTTTCCCGAGGTTCGGTTCTTGCAAACCTACTCCCCGTTGAGGAGGCCACAAAGGCCGGGTCTCTTTCAACCCTTCCCTCTCTCAAACGATCCACGGATCGAGTGAGCTTTCTCTTCTTCTCAATCAAACGGGAACAAAACTTCCCCGCAAGGGCCACCACACAATTGGTGCCTCTTGCCTTGGTTACAATTGAGTTTTGATCACAAGAACAAGTGAGAAAGAAAGAAAGCGATCCAAGCGCAAGAGCTCAAAAGAACACGGCAAATCTCTCTCGCTAGTCACTAAAGGCTTGAGTGGAATTGGAGAGGATTTGATCTCTTTGGTGTGTCTAGAATTGAATGCTAGAGCTCTTGTAGTGGTTGGGAAGTGGAAAACTTGGATGCAATGAATGGTGGGGTGGTTGGGGTATTTATAGCCCCAACCACCAACTTGACCGTTGGAGGAGGCCGTCTGTTTGATGGCGCACCGGACAGTCCGGTGCACACCGGACAGTCCGGTGCCCCTGCCACGTCATCATTGCCGTTGGATTCTGACCGTTGGAGCTTCTGACTTGTGGGCCCGCCTGGGTGTCCGGTGCACACCGGACAGGTACTGTTTGCTGTCCGGTGCGTCGGCATGGGCGACTCTGACTTCTGCGCGCGCTGCGCGCGCATTAAATGCCGTTGCAGGTAGCCGTTGGCGCGAAGTAGCCGTTGCTCCGAGGATGCACCGGACAGTCCGGTGTACACCGGACAGTCCGGTGAATTTTAGCGGGACACCTGAAGTGAAAACCCGAGGCTGGCGAGTTCCGGAGACCGTCCTTCCTTGGCGCACCGGACAGTCCGGTGCACACCGGACAGTCCGGTGAATTATAGCGCGCGTGCCTCTGGAATTTCCCGAAGGTGGCGAGTTTGAAGTTGGAGTCCTCTGGTGCACCGGACACTGTCCGGTGTACACCGGACAGTCCGGTGCTCCCAGACCAGAGGGCCTTCGGTTGCCACTTTGCTCCTTTGTCGAATCCAAAACTTGATCTTTTTATTGGCTGAGTGTGAACCTTTTACACCTGTATAATCTATACACTTGGGCAAACTAGTTAGTCCAATTATTTGTGTTGGGCAATTCAACCACCAAAAATTATATAGGAACTAGGTGTAAGCCTAATTCCCTTTCAGTCGGCCCCGCTGACGGGCAACCCGGCTAGGCTCCGGCCAACCAGGTTCCCATTTTCGAGCCAACTCCGCCTCTGTTCGTACTGATATCGCTACCCCTGGCCTCGGCTCATCGAAGAGCGGCCAAGGGGTCCCCTTAACTAAGCTAGAGGAGCCTCAGACAACAAGGCCGATCGAGCCGAGGGACTCCTACGCCTCCGGGATACGGATACCTCACTCGTCACCTTGACACGGGGTGACTCATGCTTGGTGAAGCGGTTCAGATAATCGACAGGCGAGACTTAGTGCTCGAAAATAAAGAAAAAACACGGCTCCGTGCCGAAATTACATACATGTTCAGGCCTCGACAGCCACAATGGACAAAAACACTGGCATTCGAAGTGCCATTACAAATGGAACTCCGGTTCCCCCTCCGCAGGTACGAACAACCCCACTCCGAGGGGGAAGGCCTGCGGAGCAACGGAAGGCCGACGAACGGCACGCCGTCACCCGCTCCAGTAGCGGCGACGACGACGAGTTCTGCTCCGGGGGGTCGAACAGCGGCAGCACTGACCTCAGGGCGGGTGCTGCTGCCAGGAGGCCCCCGCCCATGCCGAAACTCGTAAGGCAAGGACGGGCAGAAGGCCGTAGAGTTGGAGGTCAGCCCGTGGCCGGCCCTGGCTATCACGCCGGCGGAAGAACCTCTTCCAGCTGCCGTGGCGGACGCCGGCGCCGTGAGCGGCTCCGAAGCCAATCGCGTCCGAAAGCCGGGCACGCTGCAGCTGCCAGCGCCACGGACAACAACCGCTCCTCCCCCCATCACTGAGTGAAGGAGCGGGCCACCGCCCACGCAGGGGCCGACTCCAACTCGGCACACTCCCCTCCCCAGCCTTGGTGATGAAAATCCTTGAGGCTGAGGGAGGGGCAGGGGCCGCAGCCCGGCTCACTTTCCGCCACCATCAAGCCGGAGGTCACCATCTTGGGTGACCGCCGGTGGAGGGGTGCGGCCGGGCTGCATGATGAAAATCCTTGAAGCCGAACGATGGCTGAAAGGTACCAACTCCCACGGAGTTGCGTCCCTCCAGCGAGGAGGCGGAAAGACGGCGGATACCCCCCATCCGGGGGCTTGGAAGATGGAAAGACACGACGCATAAGGGAGGAAGAAGACATGGTTGCCTTCCGAAAGGGGTCGCCCTCCTTTTAAAGGCAACTCTCCCTACGTGCGCCCCCAAACGCCACGGGCTGAGTCTTCTCCAACACGCTCCAAGGCCCTCCCCTGCGGCGCGGGGGCTGGGTCCCGCATGTCATGCAAACCGGCTCAGAGCAGAAGAAGCCAAACCGCCGCGCGTGGTGCACACAACCGCCCAGCGGTTACAAGCGACCCCCCACTTTTTGCCCAGACCAACGGGCGGAAGGGGCGGGCAGCCATGCAGGCGGCATGCAACCGCGCCAGGTGGACGCGCTTCTCTGACTTCTGACACGCCAGCTTGGAGGCCCAGGCCCACGTTGAAAGTCGCCTAGAGGGGGGGTGAATAGGGCGAAACTGAAATTCTCAAAAATAAACACAACTACAAGCCGGGTTAGCGTTAGAAAGATAATTGAGTCCGCGAGAGAGGGTGGAAAACAAATCGCAAGCAAATAAGAAGTGTGACACGCGGATTTGTTTTACCGAGGTTCGGTTCTCGCAAACCTACTCCCCGTTGAGGAGGCCACAAAGGCCGGGTCTCTTTCAACCCTTTCCCTCTCTCAAACGGTCCCTCAGACCGAGTGAGCTTTCTCTTCTCAATCACTTGGAACACAAAGTTCCCACAAGGATCACCACAAGATTGGTGTCTCTTGCCTCAATTACAAGTGAGTTTGATCGCAATGAAAGATTGAAAGAAAGCACGATTGCAAAAGAGCCAAGCGACAAGAGCGACAAATAACACACGGATCACTTTCTCTCTCAAGTCACTAATCACTAATGATCTCTTTTCTCAATTGTGAAACTTGGAATGAATTGCTAGCTCTTGTATTGAATGTTGAAGGTTGGAATGCTTGGATGAAGTGAATGGAGGTGGTTGGGGTGGTATTTATAGCCATCAACCACTTCCTAGCCGTTGGGCCATTCTGCTGAGCGCGGACGGTCCGCCCTCCTGGTGCGGACGGTCCGCCCCTGAAGATCAACGGCTGAAAATGCAACGGTCAGCAGTAACGGCTATATCAACGGCTATATTGCATTTAATGCGTCGTTAGATGTCAGACAGAGCCAGTCGCGGACGGTCCGGTCGTGCACCCCGGACGGTCCGTGAGGCCCCCTATAATTCATTTCTCCGAACCCGTCACCTTCGGGTTTTTCGGTTTCTTACCGACCGGACGGTCCGCGCCTGAGGCTGGACTGTCCGCGCGAGGGCTCGGACGGTCTTTGCTTTTCCTCCGGACAGTCTGTAGTGGAAACTTGTGTTTTTGCATTGGTTCTGTCCGAGGGTCATTCTTGTGTCGCGGACGGTCCCGGACGGTCCGCGCTTGGCCTGTTTTTCCAAAAAGCTTCTCCTGTCCGGAATAATCTACGGTATTCCGGACAGTCGAATTAGTATAGTTGTAGATGAACCTTTGGCACCTGTAGAACATACAATCTAGAGCAAACTAGTTAGTCCAATTATTTGTGTTGGGCAATTCAACCACCAAAACTATTTAGGAACTAGGTGTAAGCCTAATTCCCTTTCAATCTCCCCCTTTTTGGTGATTGATGCCAACACAAACCAAAGCAAATATAAAAATGCATAATTGAACTAGTTTGCATAATGTGAGTGCAAAGGTTGCTTGGAATTGAGCCAATATAAATACTTACAAGATATGCATGGATTGTTTCTTACTTATAACATTTTGGACCACGCTTGCACCACATGTTTTGTTTTTGCAAAAACTTTTGTAAATCTTTTCTAAGTTCTTTTGCAAATAGTCAACGGTAAATGAATAAGAGTTTGCAAAGCATTTTCAAGATTTGAAATTTTCTCCCCCTGTTTCAAATGCTTTTCCTTTGACTAAACAAAACTCCCCCTAAATGAGATCCTCCTCTTAGTGTTCAAGAGGGTTTTGATATATCCCTTTTTTTGAAATACTATTTTCTCCCCATTTTGAACACAATAGGATACCAATTTGAAAATATTCAACACAACACTAAGTTTTTGAAATTGGTGGTGGGTGGTGCGGTCCTTTTGCTTTGGGCTCTTACTTTCTCCCCCTTTGGCATGAATCGCCAAAAACGGAATCATTAGAGCCCTCAAAGTACTATCCGCCCCTTTGGTCATAAATAAATGAGTTAAGATTATACCAAAGATGGAGTCCTTTTGCTTGGTGCTCATGCTTTCTCCCCGAAGAATGGAGAGTTTCTTGGAGTGACGGCGAAGTATGAGTTACGTAGTGGAAGCCTTTGTCGTCGCCGAAGACTCCAATTCCCTTTCAATACACCTATGACTTGGTTTGAAATAGACTTGAAAAACACATTAGTCATAGCATATGAACGAGACATGATCAAAGGTATATATAAGAGCAATGTGTGCATTTTAACAAAAGAAGTTCCTAGAATCAAGAATATTGAGCTCATGCCTAAGTTTGTTAAAAGATTGTTCATCAAGAGGCTTGGTAAAGATATCGGCTAATTGATCTTTAGTATTAATGTAAGAAATCTCGATATCTCCCTTTTGTTGGTGATCCCTAAGAAAATGATATCGAATGGCTATGTGCTTAGTGCGGCTATGCTCGACGGGATTGTCGGCCATTTTGATTGCACTCTCATTATCACATAGCAAAGGGACTTTGGTTAATTTGTAACCGTAGTCCCGCAGGGTTTGCCTCATCCAAAGTAATTGCGCGCAACAATGGCCTGCGGCAATATACTCGGCTTCGGCGGTGGAAAGAGCGACTGAATTTTGCTTCTTTGAAGCCCAAGACACCAAGGATCTTCCCAAGAACTGGCAAGTCCCCGATGTGCTCTTCCTATTGATTTTGCACCCCGCCCAATCGGCATCCGAATAACCAATTAAATCAAAAGTGGATCCCCTAGGATACCAAAGCCCAAACTTAGGAGTATAAGCCAAATATCTCAAGACTCGTTTCACGGCCGTAAGGTGAGCTTCCTTAGGGTCGGCTTGGAATCTTGCACACATGCATACGGAAAGCATAATATCCGGTCGAGATGCACATAAATAGAGTAACGATCCTATCATCGACCGGTATACCTTTTGATCCACGGACTTACCTCCCGTGTCGAGGTCGAGATGCCCATTAGTTCCCATGGGTGTCTTGATGGGCTTGGCATCCTTCATCCCAAACTTGTTGAGAATGTCTTGTGTATACTTTGTTTGGCTAATGAAGGTGCCCTCTTGGAGTTGCTTCACTTGAAATCCTAAGAAATACTTCAACTCCCCCATCATAGACATCTCGAACTTTTGTGTCATAATCCTACTAAACTCTTCACATGTAGACTCGTTTGTAGATCCAAATATAATATCATCAACATAAATTTGGCATACAAACAAGTCATTTTCAAGAGTTTTAGTAAAGAGTGTAGGATCGGCCTTTCCGACTTTGAAACCATTGGCAATAAGGAAATCTCTAAGGCATTCATACCATGCTCTTGGGGCTTGCTTGAGCCCATAAAGCGCCTTAGAGAGCTTATAGACATGGTTAGGATACTCACTGTCTTCAAAGCCGGGAGGTTGCTCAACATAGACCTCTTCTTTGATTGGTCCATTGAGGAAGGCACTTTTCACGTCCATTTGATAAAGCTTAAAGCCATGGTAAGTAGCATAGGCTAATAATATGCGAATTGACTCAAGCCTAGCTACGGGTGCATAGGTTTCACCGAAATCCAAACCTTCGACTTGGGAGTATCCCTTGGCCACAAGTCGAGCTTTGTTCCTTGTCACCACACCATGCTCGTCTTGCTTGTTGCGGAAGACCCATTTGGTTCCTACAACATTTTGGTTAGGACGTGGAACTAAATGCCATACCTCATTTCTAGTGAAGTTGTTGAGCTCCTCTTGCATCGCCACCACCCAATCCGAATCTTGGAGTGCTTCCTCTACCCTGTGTGGCTCAATAGAGGAAACAAACGAGTAATGTTCACAAAAATGTGCAACACGAGATCGAGTAGTTACCCCCTTATGAATGTCGCCTAGGATGGAGTCGACGGGGTGATCTCGTTGAATTGCTTGGTGGACTCTTGGGTGGGGCGGCCTTTGTTCTTGCTCATCATCCTTTTCTTGATCATTTGCATCTCCCCCTTGATCATTGCCATCAAGTTGAGGTGGCTCATCTTCTTGAACTTGTCCTTCATCAATTTGAGCTTCATCCTCATTTTGAGTTGGTGGAGATGCTTGCGTGGAGGAGGATGGTTGATCTTGTGCATTTGGAGGCTCTTCGGATTCCTTAGGACACACATCCCCAATGGACATGTTCCTTAGCGCGATGCATGGAGCCTCTTCTTCACCTATCTCATCAAGATCAACTTGCTCTACTTGAGAGCCGTTAGTCTCATCAAACACAACGTCACAAGAAACTTCAACATGTCCAGAGGATTTGTTAAAGACTCTATATGCCCTTGTGTTTGAATCATATCCTAGTAAAAAGCCTTCTACAGTTTTAGGAGCAAACTTCGATTTTCTACCTCTTTTAACAAGAATAAAGCATTTGCTACCAAAAACTCTAAAATATGAAATATTTGGCTTTTTACCGGTTAGGAGTTCGTATGATGTCTTCTTGAGGATTCGGTGTAGATATAACCGGTTGATGGCGTAGCAGGCGGTGTTGACCGCCTCGGCCCAAAACCGATCCGAAGTCTTGTATTCATCAAGCATGGTCCTTGCCATATCCAATAGAGTTCTATTCTTCCTCTCCACTACACCATTTTGTTGTGGAGTGTAGGGAGAAGAGAACTCATGCTTGATGCCCTCCTCCTCAAGGAAGCCTTCGATTTGAGAGTTCTTGAACTCCGTTCCGTTGTCGCTTCTTATTTTCTTGATCCTTAAGGCGAACTCATTTTGAGCCCGTCTCAAGAATCCCTTTAAGGTCTCTTGGGTTTGAGATTTTTCTTGCAAAAAGAATACCCAAGTGAAGCGAGAATAATCATCCACAATAACTAGACAGTACTTACTCCCGCCGATGCTTATGTAAGCGATCGGGCCAAATAGATCCATGTGTAGGAGCTCCAGTGGCCTGTCGGTCGTCATTATGTTCTTATGCGGATGATGGGAGCCAACTTGCTTTCCTGCTTGGCATGCGCTGTTAGAAATATGCCCTAGAGATAATCATAGAGATGAGCATATTTCTTTGTATCCATGATATATATATTGCTTAATTGAATATCCATGGAAGGCACCTTGTATTGATTAGCAATTATGTGAATTGTTTGTGAGATTCTTTACTTATATGGTTATTCTAAATGATGTCCCTAGTCAGAGTCGATGACTAGCACATGTATTAGTTGATGACTACATTTCACAAGTCATGAACATGGAGATGTTAAACTAATAATGTGGGCGCATGTATGACATGAGGCTGGACCGACCCAACGTGAGATATTGTAATATAGTTCTCTTCTTGCAACATGAATACTGTATCCTTAGACCTGAGATCGTCGCATGTTCTCAAGATGTGAATTGACTTACTTAGGGACTATCAAACGTTATCCCGTAACTGGGTAGTTATAAAGGTAGTTTTGGGTTTGTCAGGAAGCATGCTATGAGGCATGGTCAGTCAAGATGGAATTTGTCCCTCTCTTTGTGAGAGAGATATCTCTGGGCCCCTCGAGTGATTGGATCAAGAAATGCATGGCCGTGCTAGGGTTAAGAGTTAACCATTGAAAGGATTCCAATTCACAGTATCGAGAAAGAGAGGTCAGCTTAGAGCCAGACCAAATATCGTGAGACAAAGGGAACAGCATATACGTAATGTCGCAATGGTTCGTCTGATATGATCTTTACGTACACATAGGAGTTGACATGTCTTGCTAGAGGCCGCTGTCAATTATTGGGCCAAGTAAGAGTACTCGGCCTATGTCTATTTGTACGTGAACCTATAGGGTCACACACTTAAGGGGAAGGAAGCCTAATTCGGATTAGATCCGAAATTAGACTGGGCTTTAGGGTTAATGATGGGCCTCGGCGTCAGAAGCCCACCATAACGCCTATATAATGAGGGGCGGGGGCGCGGTTAAGGGATAACCTAATTCGCCACCAGCGAACTAACAGCCGCCGCCCACCTCTCGCTCTCGCCAAGCCGCCGTCGCGAACCTAGCAGTTCGGTACGCGGCGCTTCCTCCCTGTACGTGTGGATACCTCGGAGGTGCTACATCTGGAGCACTTGGACGAACCGTGCGAGGACGTGAAAGGACGCCGGCGACTGCACGGCACTGCTCGACGCGTTCGTCTACATCGAGACGTCTTCCGCTGCTCTGCGCGTCTAGTGGTAATTCCATGACTATAACCGCAGTAGTTCTTGGTATTATGGGGATGAAAATTTTTGTTTTGCGCTAGCGTAGCCTCCCCGTAATCCTACATGCGCTACAAACCCTGTTTTTCTCAAAATGAACTTTGGTTAGTCCTAAAATGTGCTCTCCCTTTAGAAGCTTATGAAGATTCTTCATCCCAACATGGGCTAGTCGGCGGTGCCAGAGCCAACCCATGTTAGTCTTAGCAATTAAGCAAGTGTCGAGTTCAGCTCTATCAAAATCTACCAAGTATAGCTGACCCTCTAACACTCTCTTAAATGCTATTGAATCATCACTTCTTCTAAAGACAGTGACACCTATATCAGTGAAAAGACAGTTGTAGCCCATTTGACATAATTGAGATACAGAAAGCAAATTGTAATCTAAAGAATCTACAAGAAAAACATTGGAAATAGAATGGTCAGGAGATATAGCAATTTTACCCAATCCTTTGACCAAACCTTGATTTCCATCCCCGAATGTGATCGCTCTTTGGGGATCTTGGTTTTTCTCATATGAGGAGAACATCTTTTTCTCCCCAGTCATGTGGTTTGTGCACCCGCTGTCGAGTATCCAACTTGAGCCCCCGGATGCATAAACCTACAAAACAAGTTTAGTTCTTGACTTTAGGTACCCAAATGGTTTTGGGTCCTTTGGCATTAGACACAAGAACTTTGGGTACCCAAACACAAGTCTTGGAGCCCTTGTGCTTGCCCCCAACATATTTGGCAACTACCTTGCCGGATTTGTTAGTCAAAACATAAGATGCATCAAAAGTTTTAAATGAAATGTTATGATCATTTGATGCCCTAGGAGTTTTCTTTCTAGGCAACTTAGCATGGGTTGGTTGCCTAGATGTCTCACCCTTATACATAAATGCATGATTAGGGCCAGAGTGAGACTTCCTAGAATGAATTTTTCTAATTTTGCTCTCGGGATAACCGGCAGGGTACAAAATGTAACCCTCGTTATCCTGAGGCATGGGAGCCTTGCCCTTAACAAAATTAGACAATCTTTTCGGAGGGGCACTAAGTTTGACATTGTCTCCCCTTTGGAAGCCAATGCCATCCTTGATGCCCGGGCGTCTCCCATTATAAAGCATGCTACGAGCAAATTTAAATTTCTCATTTTCTAAGTTGTGCTCGGCAATTTTAGCATCTAGTTTTGCTATATGATCATTTTGTTGTTTAATTAAAGCCATATGATCATGAATAGCATCAATATCAACATCTCTACATCTAGTACAAATAGATACATGTTCAACAATAGATGTAGAGGGTTTGCAAGAATTAAGTTCAACAATCTTAGCATGAAGAATATCATTTTTATCTCTAAGATTGGAAATGGTAGCATTGCAAACATCTAGTTCTTTAGCCTTAGCAATTAAATTTTCATTTTCTATTCTAAGGCTAGCAAGAGAAATGTTTAATTCTTCAATCCTAGCAAGCAAATCATCATTATTATCTCTAGGATTAGGAATTGAAACATTACAAACATGTGAATCAACCTTAGCATTTAAACTAGTATTTTCATTCCTAAGGTTGTCAATCATCTCACGGCAAGTGCTTAGCTCACTAGATAATTTTTCACATTTCTCAATTTCTAGAGCATAAGCATTTTTAACCTTAACATGTTTCTTGTTTTCTTTAATTAGATAATCCTCTTGTGAATCCAAAAGGTCATCCTTTTCATGAATAGCACTAATTAATTCATTTAATTTTTCTTTTTGTTCCATGTTAAGATTGGCAAAGAGAGTACGCAAATTATCTTCCTCATCACTAGCATTATCATCACTAGAGGTTTCATATTTAGTGGAGGATCTTGATTTTACCTTCTTTTTGCCGTCCTTTGCCATGAGGCACTTGTGGCCGACGTTGGGGAAGAGGAGTCCCTTGGTGACGGCGATGTTCGCGGCGTCCTCGTCGTCGGAGGAGTCGCTTGAGCTTTCGTCGGAGTCCCATTCCCGACAAACATGGGCATCGCCGCCCTTCTTTTTGTAGTACCTCTTCTTTTTTCTCCTCTTGCCCTTCTTGTCGTTATCCCTGTCACTGTCACTTGATAATGGGCATTTTGCAATAAAGTGACCAAGCTTACCACACTTGTAGCAAACTTTCTTGGAGCGGGACTTGTAGTCTTTCCCTCTCCTTTGCTTGAGGATTTGGCGGAAGCTCTTGATGACGAGCGCCATTTCCTCATTGTCAAGCTTGGAGGCGTCTATTGGTTGTCGGCTTGGGGTAGACTCCTCCTTCTTTTCTTCCGTCGCCTTGAATGCGACGGGTTGAGCCTCGGATGTAGATGGATCATCAAGCTCGTTGATCTTCCTCGAGCCTTCGATCATGCACTCAAAACTTACAAAATGCCCGATTACTTTCTCGGGGGTCATTTTAGTATATCTAGGATTACCACAAATTAATTGAACTTGAGTAGGGTTAAGGAAAATAAGAGATCTTAGAATAACCTTAACCACCTCATGGTCATCCCACTTTACGCTTCCGAGGTTGCGCACTTGGTTCACCAAGGTCTTGAGCCGGTTGTACATGTGTTGTGGCTCTTCCCCTTTGCGAAGCCAGAATCGACCGAGCTCCCCCTCGATCGTTTTCCGCTTGGTGATTTTGGTGAGCTCGTCTCCCTCGTGCGCGGTTTTGAGCACATCCCAAACCTCCTTGGCACTCTTCAACCCTTGTACTTTGTTATACTCCTCTCTACTTAGTGAGGCGAGGAGTATTGTTGTCGCTTGAGAGTTGAAGTGCTCGATTTGGGCCACCTCATCTTCATCATAGTCTTCATCCCCTACGGATGGTACCTGTGCACCAAACTCAACAACATCCCATATACTTTTGTGGAGCGAGATTAGATGAAATCGCATTAAATCGCTCCACCTAGCGTAATCTTCACCATCAAAAGTTGGTGGTTTGCCTAATGGGACGGAAAGTAAAGGTGTATGTTTGGAAATGCGAGGGTAGCGTAGGGGGATCTTACTATACTTCTTGCGCTCTTGGCGCTTAGAAGTGACGGATGCCGCGTCGGAGCCGGAGGTGGATGCCGATGAAGAATCGGTCTCGTAGTAGACCACCTTCCTCATTCTTTTCTTCTTGTCCCCACTCCGATGCGGCTTGTGGGAAGAAGATTTTTCCTTCTTCTCTTTGTGGTGAGAAGAAGATTTCTTCTCCTTCCCTTTGTTGGAGGAGATCTTCTTCTTCTCCTTCCTCTTGGTACGGGACTCTTCCGATGAAGTGCTCCCGTGGCTTGTAGTGGGCTTTTCGCCGGTCTCCATCTCCTTCTTGGCGTGATCTCCCGACATTACTTCGAGCGGTTAGGCTCTAATGAAGCACCGGGCTCTGATGCCAATTGAAAGTCGCCTAGAGGGGGGTGAATAGGGCGAAACTGAAATTCTCAAAAATAAACACAACTACAAGCCGGGTTAGAGTTAGAAAGATAATTGAGTCCGCGAGAGAGGGTGGAAAACAAATCGCAAGCAAATAAGAAGTGTGACACGCGGATTTGTTTTACCGAGGTTCGGTTCTCGCAAACCTACTCCACGTTGAGGAGGCCACAAAGGCCGGGTCTCTTTCAACCCTTTCCCTCTCTCAAACGGTCCCTCAGACCGAGTGAGCTTTCTCTTCTCAATCACTTGGAACACAAAGTTCCCACAAGGATCACCACAAGATTGGTGTCTCTTGCCTCAATTACAAGTGAGTTTGATCGCAATGAAAGATTGAAAGAAAGCACGATTGCAAAAGAGCCAAGCGACAAGAGCGACAAATAACACACGGATCACTTTCTCTCTCAAGTCACTAATCACTAATGATCTCTTTTCTCAATTGTGAAACTTGGAATGAATTGCTAGCTCTTGTATTGAATGTTGAAGGTTGGAATGCTTGGATGAAGTGAATGGAGGTGGTTGGGGTGGTATTTATAGCCATCAACCACTTCCTAGCCGTTGGGCCATTCTGCTGAGCGCGGACGGTCCGCCCTCCTGGTGCGGACGGTCCGCCCCTGAAGATCAACGGCTGAAAATGCAACGGTCAGCAGTAACGGCTATATCAACGGCTATATTGCATTTAATGCGTCGTCAGATGTCAGACAGAGCCAGTCGCGGACGGTCTGGTCGTGCACCCCGGACGGTCCGTGAGGCCCCCTATAATTCATTTCTCCGAACCCGTCACCTTCGGGTTTTTCGGTTTCTTACCGACTGGACGGTCCGCGCCTGAGGCTGGACTGTCCGCGCGAGGGCTCGGACGGTCTTTGCTTTTCCTCCGGACAGTCTGTAGTGGAAACTTGTGTTTTTGCATTGGTTCTGTCCGAGGGTCATTCTTGTGTCGCGGACGGTCCGCCGCAGGAGCCCGGACGGTCCGCGCTTGGCCTGTTTTTCCAAAAAGCTTCTCCTGTCCGGAATAATCTACGGTATTCCGGACAGTCGAATTAGTATAGTTGTAGATGAACCTTTGGCACCTGTAGAACATACAATCTAGAGCAAACTAGTTAGTCCAATTATTTGTGTTGGGCAATTCAACCACCAAAACTATTTAGGAACTAGGTGTAAGCCTAATTCCCTTTCACACGCGTCACGCAACCAGCGCGCCAGTTGCTGCATGCAAGCAACCGCACCGCCACTTGTGCCACCGTCGCACCTCTTCGGTTGCGGAACCTATGCCGCGACTCGAGGCGACCCAGCGCACGACCCAGCAGCGCCAGCCTGGCGCGACGGTGAATGCGGCCGAAAGTGGGCCGGCAGTAATGACGGTGGCAGGCGGGCGGGAGCAGCAGTCACGTCGTCAGCCAGGCTCACGTCCCATCTAAGGGCAGCCAGAGAGCCTCCTCCCACGGCGTGGAGACGGTGCGCCCGTGATCCGTTCCTCGAACGGCTCGCGCACGCGCAACGGTCGCCCCGCCAACCACTCGCCCCGTCGCATTAACTCCGCGGCGGGACAGGCGGCGCTTCTGGCAGGAGGAGCGGGCGACGCTTCACCTTCGCCGTAATAACCGCGCCAAAAAAGGTACGCCGCGTCATTCGATTTCGTATCCTTTTCCTTTTTCTTCTTTCTCTATCTCTTGCAACAGGGACCGGGAAAGGGGGATACCCCGAAAAGGATCCTTCTTTGTGAAGGAACCGGGCTCCGAGCCCCCCTACTGATCAGAGGTTCGAAGGCTGGCCCTCCGAAGGGTTCAACAGTCGCCTCAGATCGCGTGGGCCCGACACCCACTACTGGTCAGGGGTTCGAAGGCCGACCCCCCGAAGGGCTCCATGGCCGCCTCAGGCTACTCGGGCTCCGCGCCCATTACTGATCAGAGGTTCGAAGGCTGGCCCCCGAAGGGTTCACAGTCGCCTCAGACGCCGAGCGAGGGATGACCAGGGGTACGTTCGATACATAACCGAGGCTCGGGCTGCGCTCCCGAGGGACCCTAGGACATTTCCGGGACCAGCGGGAACGATCTTGTAACGGAATCCCATCGGAGGGAGGCATCGAGCCCTCGGACCCCGTCGCCAGGGGACCGGGTCCGGCAGATCACCCGCAGGTACTTTTGGGCGTGCCTCTGGGCCCCTAGCCGACCCCCAACGAACGGGGCACGGACGTCCACTCGGATTACCCGCTTGCAGCTCACCGGTAACACCATGTTCGGTGCCCATCGAGGGTAACATGGCGCTCTCCCCCCCTCCTCCTTGCGAAAAGGCGACGCAGGGGCGTATGTAAAAAAGCCGAGTCTGTCCTTGATCGTCCTCTCGCCCTGTGCGGAGGCTCGGGGGCTGCTCTCGCAAACCCGGCTCCGGCCAAACCGTTGACAGCGTCAACATACCAGCCCGAGAGCTTGGGCCCCGACCGTGCACCCGGGCTACGGCCAGTTTACATGAGGGAACAACCAGACCAGCCGAAGCATTACGCAAGGCATTAAGACCTCGAAGGAGTGAAACCACTCCTTCGAGGCCCGGGGGCTACACCCGGCGGGTGCGCTCGCGCGCACCCACCGGAACAAAATGCAACCGAGAAAGGCTGGTCCCCTTGCAAAAAAGTGCGACGAAAGCCTCCAAGCGAGTGCTAACACTCCCTTCGAGGCTCGGGGGCTACTGTCGGGGACCATAATTAGGGGTACCCTCAAGACGCCTAATTCTCAGCTGGTAACCCCCATCAGCATAAAGCTGCAGAGGCCTGATGGGTGCGATTAAGTCAGGGATCAGTCCATACGAGTGACTCGATCACGCTTCGCCCGAGCCTAGCCTCGGACAAGGGCAGCCGACCTCGAGGGACTTCCGTCTCGCCCGAGGCCCCCCTTTTAACGGCGGACACATCTCCGGCTCGCCCGAGGCCTTGGCTTCGCTAAGAAGCAACCCTGACTAAATCGCCGCACCGACTGACCGAGTTGCAGGAGCATTTAACGCAAAGGTGGCCTGACACCTCTATCCTGACGCGCGCCCCCCGGCAGAGCCGAAGTGACCGCCGTCACTCCACCGCTCCACTGACCGGTCTGACAGAAGGACAGCGCCGCCTGCGCCACCCTGACTGCAGTGCCACTTGACAGAGTGAGACTGACAGGCAGTCAGGCCTTGCCAAAGGCGCCATAGGAAACTCCGCTCCGCCCGACCCAGGGCTCGGACTCGGGCTAAGCCCCGGAAGACGGCGAACTCCGCTCCGCCCGACCCAGGGCTCGGACTCGGGCTAAGCCCCGGAAGACGGCGAACTCCGCTCCGCCCGACCCAGGGCTCGGACTCGGGCTAAGACCCGGAAGACGGCGAACTCCGCTCCGCCCGACCCAGGGCTCGGACTCGGGCTAAGACCCGGAAGACGGCGAACTCCGCTCCGCCCGACCCAGGGCTCGGACTCGGGCTAAGACCCGGAAGACGGCGAACTCCGCTCCGCCCGACCCCAGGGCTCGGACTCGGGCTTAGCCCCAGAAGACGACGAACTCCGCTTCGCCCGACCCCAAGGCTCGGACTCCGCCCTGGCCTCTGCCGAACGATCTCCGCCTCGCCCGACCCGGGGGCTCGGGCTCGGCCTCGGCCACGGAAGACAGACTCGACCTCGGCTTCGGAGGAGCCCCCACGTCGCCCGACCTAGGGCACAGGCCCGCCACGTCAACGGGAAGCGCCATCATCATCCTACCCCGAGCCTGTGACAGCCCTCCCAAGTTATCAGGCCCACATGCACCAATCCTTGCGTTACTGGCCTCGGATGGTTGTGCACGTGTACCAGGTAACTTAACAAGGCTATCGAGTTCACCAACTGGAACTCCTCATCCCAAGGATCTCCCACATAACAGGTATATTACAGTAATCACATTTGATACACACACATTGGAGATAGACCGGAAGACTTTTACAAAGTACACTTTACATTCCAGAACTCAAGTTTTACATTGTAGAAAGAGATGTATTTATTACAAGTCTTGATAGTACTCGAAGTGCATAACTTATTACAATAATTGGAAGGGTGAAGCCTTTCCATAAGAGATATATAAAAACATTCTAAGCTTCAAGTCCTCCACATGAAGTAACTACCCAAAGGATAAGGGAATAAAACTTCTCCTACAAAAACAACAAGGGATAAAACCCTGAGTACGCAATTACTCAGCAAGACTTGCCCGACTAAAGAAAAGACTATCAAGGGTATGCTGGATTTGGGACTCAAGGAAAATCTCATCAATTATCAAGGACTCCTTTTTGCAGAAAAGCAAGCTTACTAATAATGGATCCTTAAGCCAAGTTTTACTTCACAAGTTAGGTTATTACCTGAATCTTCTAGCCTGAATCTAGCATTTGCCTAATCTAGATCATTCACTTGACCTAAACTAGCTTCATTTTATCAACTTTAATTTCACTTGTTATCTACGCTGAAGGTCGAAGATCTAGTCTTCATATCCGAGAAGTTCGGCGATCCGAATCGATTAATACCCAGCTGGGGATCTCCAACCACACGACATATGCTTCCCTTAACTCTTTTGCACATGTCTACCATTCCCACGGACCCTCCATCACATGAACAGGTCCGCGCCACCCGAGAGCACACCACCCCTTTTAGGCGGTCCTTTGCCAGGAGGGTACGTGCCACTCTCGCCATCTCTCCACTCCCAGTGCGCGATTGTCTTTTCACGTATGGAATAGCCGGGTTCAAGCTTACCCATGACGAGGTATGTGGCCAGATAAAAGGTCCTAGATCAGCAGGCCAACAATCGGTACGGTCCTTAATCGACACAGACGGGCGACTTTTCCTGCTCAGTGTCTGGTCCCATTTTAAACTATTTCAAAAATTTGGCGCCTGACAGAGGGGCCATGCTTGGATAATGAATTTATCAACGTCTTGATGCCTTCATTATTTCAAGTCCATTTTCTTGTTTGTAAAAACATGAGTCATCGATCAAAAACATTTTTCTTAATCTATCAGCGTGACTAAGCATCACTAGCTTTTATTAAACAGGTAACAAGGTATGGTAATCAAGCTTTCAAGGATGGTAATGCATCAAGGGTTTGATCAATCAACTCCAATAACCTAATGCAGCATATAAGTGATAAAAATTTTGTAAACACAAGGAAGGTGGCAAATGCACCGGGGCTTGCCTTATCGCAGGAGAAGATCCAAAACCTTTCTACAGTTAGATGAGACTCCACCACTGGATCAACAGTACTTGGGGCAGGCTTCTTCTTTAAACACCACTTCTTCTAGGTGTTCTACAAGTCAATTACCAATACATGAATGCTTATGTAATGATATGATATGCAAACTCTCACAAAGGAGAGGTGGGGAACATAAACATCTCTAACCAAGCACATGACAAGCTTACCTATACCTATACTTAACATTTGATCTAAAAGCCTAAACTGAATTTAGTCGGACAAACCATCTCCAAATACATTAAAACTTTTACCCAACACTACTTTAGACATATTAAACCTCCCACAAAGTTTCAGCATTTTTGGAGCTATATTTCTATAACTAAAACAAGCGTTAGCAAGTTACTTTAATTAAGGCCTAAACACAAAAGTTGTTGTTCAAGCCTAATGAATATTTCTATCAGAGAGTACTCACCTTGGTGAACTCAACAAAATTGGTTTCACGTTTTTAGTATTTTTCTGTAATTTTCTAGGTCTCAGCTATAATCTGAAATTGGAAAGAAAAGTACAAAAAAACCTTTTCCTACGCAGCCCCAAGACTTTCATTTCTTCACCACCAAACACCCAAACGTAAGCGGAGCTGACTCGGGAATCAGATCGCGATAGTGAGGCTGCTCCAGACGACATTCACCAGCTACGAGCCGCCGTTCCAATAAATCCAGAACGGTAGAGTAAAAAGGAAAAGGTCAGTGAGCATCACTACCACTAGATGATCAAAGAACACAAACACAACGGACGAGAAACACCTCGAGTTGTGTTGGCCACGATGAGGCGGAGAACTGGATGGCGTGGTCATCAAACACAGGGAATCGCCGTGCGAAGAACCTGGGCAAACACCAGGTGCGGCTAGGGGAACGCTAACACAGACATGAAGACGTGAGCCACTACAACCCACGGTGAACTGAACTAAGGGGGAAGCGAAGGCTCCTCAGCTTGGCTCTTAAGCAAATGGGACAAAGTGAATGCACTAGCTGGGTTCAAAGAAATTAAGATGAGGAGGGACCTCGAAGTACCAGCAGTTACATGAGTGTAGGCACGTGGCTTCACTTCCCCACTCCACACAGGACCAATATACAGAGAGGTAAAGGGTGGAGGCTTAATCCTGTGCTGACAGCAAAACACACAAGCAGCTGAGTCACCATTTAAGATATGCTCAATTCTGCCTCTGCTGCCCCTGAGCTGTAAAATTTATTCACGTGAACCCCTCCCCATTTTGTTCAGGATAGAGTTATTCTCATCCATTTTTTTAGAGTTTCCTGGAAGCGTGTAGTAGATTGGGATACTGTCTGCAGATATTTTTTTATATCCAAGTTGAACTAGTCGAACTTGACTGCAGGACCAAATTGGGACCCCTTTTTCTGTCAATTTCCAATAGCAACAGATCCATCTTAATTCACAAGAGTTATTTCCCAACCATAGATCTACTAACTTGCTATAGAAACCCAAGGTTGAAAATACTCAGAACAAGAGTTATGGTGTACCAAAGTAGAGCAAACAGACTGAAACACCCAGTTTCAGCTAACTGAAACAGCTCACCCCCAACCTGACATAGAAAATTGCAACACCTTTTTCTCCACATTTTACTCAGTAGCAAGCCCAACTCTTCACATAAAACTGTTTCACCTTCAGATGATCTTCCATCTTGCTATAGAACTTTTAGCCCAAAACGCATGAATTTGTCACAAAACTGCTCTAAACCGGCATCATGCACTACAAATTCAGTTTTCAGTGACTGAACATAATTCAATTACAGCCAACCTGGCAGCTGATCTTGGAACCAGTTTTTTTCTCCAGGTTTTGTATAGGATCAAGTCCCTCACCCTTAAAGACATTTGTTCATTTATAAATAACCTCCATTCTTGCTATAAAGATCTCAGTTTAAAATTTCCTAGAAAAGGCACCACACAGCCCCAAAGTAGAGCCAAATGCTGAAACTCAAATCTGTTCACTATTCCTAATCTGAAAACTCCAAGAACCTGACAGCCCATCTTTAGGCACCCTTTTCTGTGATTTTTATATAGAACCAAGCCATCCTCCCTTAAGGAAACTTGCACACAAATATATTTTCTTCAACTTTGCTATAAAAGGTATGGCTTAATACTCCAAGGACCAAGCACTAGAGAGCTCCAAAGTTGAGCCAAACACGCAATGTCTGTGTGCTGAAATAAGACTAAGTCTGAATTCAGATTTAGCACATTGAATCTTTGAACTACTGTTACTGTCAGTTACAACTGGTTTTAGTGGCATTACCCTTAATCAAACTTGCACACCAAAGTATGGGCTTCCACTTTGGTACAACACTCATGGCCTAGAACTATATGGATCAGCCCTTAAGGAGTATCCCAAATCTGCTTCAGACTGAAAAATCAGCAGGACTGAATTTTTATCTTAAGTCTGATTTCCAAACTGAACACTGCATCTTTAGGCTCCTTTTTATACCAATTTAATATAGATTTAGGGCTTAAACACTTAATAAACGTTGTTCTCCTATAGTTACTCTACAAGTTTACTATAGCAACCTTTTGCCAAAATCCCCCAGATTAAAACATACAGGGGTCCAGAAATAGTAAAGCAAACTGTTTTTAGCTGAACCAAAACTGTATCAAGTTGGAAATCTGCAAATTACTCCAAATTTCTCTTCAAAACTTTAAAATCTCAACACATGAAAGTTGCTTGGTTTTGGAAACTCTATAACTTTGGTATTTTGACTTTTGGCAACCTATGGCCAGATCTCAGATTTCACTTTTGAGCTCTAATTTATGGTTTTGAAGTTTATCCATCTCCCCGAGTGATTCTTCCACTTTGATTTAGCTGTTAAAAGTAAGGTTGCTCTGGGTTCTAAGATTCACCCTTAGTACTTAAGACTCAAAGTCAACTTATCACTTGTCTAAGAGATGACTTACCTCCACTTGCCTAAACAAAATCCTCAAACTAAGTCCTATACTCTAATACACAACATCACAGTTATTGCAAAAAAATTTACCTAATGAATACGTTATAGGTATATCAAGCAAGTTAATGCAAGTGCATATGATGTCATGCCAGGTTTTAGTTTCTCGTAACACCAGGGGTGTTACAGAGCCGACTCGGGTCACGGAGAACAAGACCGGTGTCCCATCTGGCTAGCTCCGCCAGATGGGCAATGATGGCGCCCCACAAACTCTGTGACGACGGCGGCTCTCAGCTCTCTTACGGAAGCAGGGGGACGTCAGCAAGGACTCGACCGCTCCGACAGCTGTCCCTCCGCCAGGCTCCATTGCTCCTCCGACAGCCACGACATCACGCCAGCAGGGTGCCAAGATCTCTCCGGCTGCCACGTTGGCATGTACTTAGGGCGCTAGCTCTCCCTCCGCTAGACACGTAGCACTCTGCTACACCCCCATTGTACACCTGGATCCTCTCCTTACGCATATAAAAGGAAGGACCAGGGCCTTCTTAGGGAGGGTTGGCCGCGTGGGGACGAGGACGGGACAGGCGCTCTCTTGGGGCCGCTCGCTTCCCTCACCCGCGTGGACGCTTGTAACCCCCTACTGCAAGCGCACCCGACCTGGGCGCGGGACGAACACGAAGGCTGCGGGATCTCCACCTCTCTCACGCCCGTCTCCGGACACCTCGCCTCTCCCCCCTTTGCGCTCGCCCACGCGCTCGACCCATCTGGGCTGGGGCACGCGGCACACTCACTCGTCGGCTCGGGGACCCCCCGGTCTCGAAACGCCGACAATACCATATGCTAATATTCCTTGTAACAAAACATCAACCAGCATGTTAACATGATCATGATAGTACATAAAGTATAGCAGTAGGAACGATAATAGATCATGATCTAAATATTTATTCACAATAAATTATGACCTTTAATAAATTTTAGTTCAAAAATGAATAGATATAGTTCTCGATCCTAATCTAATTTGATTCTTAAATTTTATAGTGCAAAATTTATAGTCTATTACCCTACACTTACTGTACACAAATGCTCATATGGACAGAAATATGTAGGTAGCACAAATTGTATCGCAAGGTCATCTATCATATTTTTCTCCACGATGGTGAACAGATTATAAAATGAACATCTTGGATGTCATCTTATCTACAAAACATCTCTTGTGCAGTGCATCGATTGGCAATGTCTCTCATGAAGAGAGATTGTGGAAGTCACCAATTATTTTTCAAATTTACCCACTGCTTCTTAAACTGAAATACTGCTATCACAGGATGTGCTAGTGCTAGCAGCACCAAATCACCAACCGAGAGACCAAATCAGAGAAGATTAAAAAATTTGGGCGAGTAGAAAGATGCACTGTCGGAATCTCCTTTTGTGTTTCCAGAGCATGTGCGCTTGCGTAGGTGGCCGTGCAGTGAGCCACTTCCCAGATACGGACGAAGGATACCTGGTGGTGGGCGCTGGGCGGCTTCTTCTCCGCCTCCGGCGTGGCAAATACAACCACACGACGGCGCGTCCGCGTCTCCGAACACAACATGTGTGGCCTGCAACGGTGTGAAGCTGATGGCCAGTGCCGGGCGCGTGACGCAGCGGGCACTGGGCAGGCCGAATGCGGAGCGGGACACGTGGCGGGTGGGCCGGATGCAGTGTGGGCCACGCCGACGTGGGTGGCAGGAGGATGCACATAGATTTGGGTGGTTGTGGGTATGTGTCGCTCAGCTGTGAGGGTGGAATCGATGGATACCTTATATACCTGGACTGCTCAAGTTCCCATGGCCACCATCTGCAGCAACTGAAGGCAAAGACAGCACCGGACGTGATGTACAGATGGGGTTGCAGTGGGAGGAGGAAGTGAGAGAGGGAGCGGCGGCAGCCATGGGCGGCGTGAAGCTCAGAAGAGGCCGCGACCGAGCAATTGAAGAGAGGCGGTGACCGAGCCGTGGGAGGGAGAGGAGTCTGGAAGCATCGTAACTTTGGGTGTCGCTGAAGACGGGAGAGGACCGTCGGCTACCAGAGGTGTGAGTCTGAGCGTTGGATGAGGATCGTACGACGGAGAAGAAAATCGCTGACGTGGACGCACCAGTGGCCAGATTTGCTCCCAGCTTTAATATATAGTGCCTGCAACGGTGTGAAGCTGATGGCCAATGCCGGGCGCGTGACGCAGCGGGCACTGGGCAGGCCGAATGCGGAGCGGGACACGTGGCGGGTGGGCCGGATGCAGTGTGGGCCACGCCGACGTGGGTGGCAGGAGGATGCACATAGATTTGGGTGGTTGCGGGTATGTGTCGCTCAGTTGTGAGGGTGGAATCGATGGATACCTTATATACCTGGACTGCTCAAGTTCCCATGGCCACCATCTGCAGCAACTGAAGGCAAAGACAGCACCGGACGTGATGTACAGATGGGGTTGCAGTGGGAGGAGGAAGTGAGAGAGGGAGCGGCGGCAGCCATGGGCGGCGTGAAGCTCAGAAGAGGCCGCGACCGAGCAATTGAAGAGAGGCGGTGGTCGAGCCGTGGGAGGGAGAGGAGTCTAGAAGCATCGTAACTTTGGGTGTCGCTGAAGACGGGAGAGGACCGTCGGCTACCAGAGGTGTGAGTCTGAGCGTTGGATGAGGATCGTACGACGGAGAAGAAAATCGCTGACGTGGACGCACCAGTGGCCAGATTTGCTCCCAGCTTTAATATATAGTGCCTGCAACGGTGTGAAGCTGATGGCCAATGCCGGGCGCGTGACGCAGCGGGCACTGGGCAGGCCGAATGCGGAGCGGGACACGTGGCGGGTGGGCCGGATGCAGTGTGGGCCACGCCGACGTGGGTGGCAGGAGGATGCACATAGATTTGGGTGGTTGCGGGTATGTGTCGCTCAGCTGTGAGGGTGGAATCGATGGATACCTTATATACCTGGACTGCTCAAGTTCCCATGGCCACCATCTGCAGCAACTGAAGGCAAAGACAGCACCGGACGTGATGTACAGATGGGGTTGCAGTGGGAGGAGGAAGTGAGAGAGGGAGCGGCGGCAGCCATGGGCGGCGTGAAGCTCAGAAGAGGCCGCGACCGAGCAATTGAAGAGAGGCGGCGGCCGAGCCGTGGGAGGGAGAGGAGTCTAGAAGCATCGTAACTTTGGGTGTCGCTGAAGACGGGAGAGGACCGTCGGCTACCAGAGGTGTGAGTCTGAGCGTTGGATGAGGATCGTACGACGGAGAAGAAAATCGCTGACGTGGACGCACCAGTGGCCAGATTTGCTCCCAGCTTTAATATATAGTAATATAGCACAAAAAGCTATCATGGTAGTAGTAACCGTACATCTTATCTAGGAAAAGTTAATGGAAATTTAATTAATCTGATTCTCAATTTTGCAACAGTAGTAACAGTTATAGCATTATGGCAATAGATAATGTGACGATCAATAGGCTTAACATGATCTTACTTAACAGGGATAATGATAGATAACCATTTTACACATTTTTCATATTTGAACACATCTTAGAGGTCAAACTCTCTGCTACTCTCATGTATTACTGAATGCATGTAGAAGAATGCGCCAGGAACTGCAAGTCCAAGTACCAGTAAGTAATTTGTATCGGTAACTCCATTTGCAGAGAACATTTTCCGTCGGCCACCTAGCAACACTCACTAACATCTACTATAGTAACATAGTTAACAAAATAAGTAAAGTAAAAGGTACTCCAGTAAACTGCAACGGCTGGGTTCTAATTGTCTGACACACACGCACCCAACAACAAACAGACGTTACTATGCCACAACAACTACATTACGCGCAAAGCGCCGGATTCCTAGTACCGCGCACGCGTCGTGCGTCAGCACAGCACCGAGGTGGCCAGAATCACCGGCGCGGCTGCACAGATACTGGGGATCAGGGAGGCGAGAAGCGTGGTTCGGCCTAGGAAACACATACCAGCCTTGATGAGCGCGTCCCATAGCTCCTCGGGGAGGATGCATCCATTGTGCTCGACGTATATGGCCTGGAAGATGCGGTAGAGCTCGAGCTCTTTGTCATCCATGTAGCGCCTGAAGTCATCGTAGCCGACGCGACCGTCGCGATCGCGGTCGCAGGCGCGGAGCAGCTCCCTCGCGTACTTGCACTCGGCGGGCACCTGCAGAGCGGCGAGGCCAGCCTCGATCTACGCGTAGTCGAGCTGCCCACTGCCCGCGGTGTCGAAGAAGGCAAACATGTCCCGGATCCGCGCCTCCCGCTCGGCCTCCGTCTCATGGAGCGCTAGCAGCACGTGCTCCATGGTCACGGGCCCCGCCTTCCGCACCGGCTCGCATCCCGCTCTGTTCCCCGCGGGCGCCGCGACGTGGGGCTGGGACGCGGAGGCGCCGCCGCGGGGGCCGCCGCGCCGGTCATGGCGCCGACGATCGGGCGGAGGAGGAGGGCGCGGTGGTGGTGGGGTTGGTTTCTGCTCGGGGATGGGACAGGAAGGAATGCAGCGGACGGGGGAGGGAAAGGCGACGGGGGAAGAAGGGGAGGGAAGGGAATATGCTCGGATGTGTACTAGGGAGGCGCTCTTGCTCTCATGGGTTCTCGAACCTTCACGACACATGGAGACGCCGAGCCGCTAGGGAGCGTCCACGAAAAATCCGACGGCCACCTGAATTTCAGACGACGTGGATGGCCTAGCCGACGCCGTTTTCGTTCTGCTTTCATAATATAGAATGTAATCTCACGGCCTAATTTGGATATCCATGCATTCATCTTATTCCGCATATGTTGTGATGGATTAATTGGAGTAAAATTTACGAGAGAAGGGAAATATTTATGGACAAAACATATAGTTAGCATATTGTATGAGAGAAGGAAAATATTTATGGACAAAATATATAACCACGGCCCACGGCCTCAAGCGGTGCTCGAATTGACCCAACCAGACAATGCTCGCGACATATACTTATACTTATTACTTGGCGAAATTAGAGTTGGTGGGGGGGGGGGGGGGGGGGGGGGGGATCTCGAGCTGGTTTTAGATTTTTTGAAAAAAAAATGGTTGCTTTGAAATATCCTGATTCTCCTGTGAACTCTTTTTTTTAGCACGTTATATATTCCAAGTGCCTAAGAAAAGAGGTGGGCTAGCACTTTTGAGGCAGAAGCAGAACCGTGGCGGTCTGGTTGAACAGGTCATGATTCCTTTTCGGCCTAGTGGGCTTCTAGGAATCTTTTTAGCCTAGTGGGCTTCTAAGGCCGCGTTTATTTTGTATCCAATTTAGGCCTATTGTTGACGGGCCTCAGTATATTTACCTTTTTTTTGTTTTTCGTTCGAGAAATACTAACGTGGGGAACTCCAGTGCGCTTGACATTTGACGAAAAATTGAACAGGCCTGCATTTGTCAAATTGGGTTCACGAGTGTTCCTGGGCCTCTAGCTAGCAGTGGATCAGGCTTTATTAGGAACAAAGTGGTATGTATGAGCACCGGGGCCGGAGCGATCTCGTCTCGTTCGTCGGGCCTGCCTTCGAAGATCGCTGAATACCACGATCTTTTAGATATCTAAACGAAAGCGACAGAGCATGGGCATGGGCGTGCGTGGCTCTAAAACCTAAACCATACCACCACATTGATATTTTGGACATGCATGCATGTGTTCTCCTAAGCTGTACCTGGACGACCACATGCAGTGCATTACGCATCGTTTCTCCTTTGGCCATGTTATGGAGCTCGGAAAAGATTGGCCGAAACACAGTCCGTAGAGACACCCGTTTCGTCTGTAACGTTGAACGGAGGAGCACAGAGCCGCCGATACCGACGTAACGGAGCAAAGCCGCCGAACCACGCCGGAACGGAGCTACCGAGAAGGCGTGGAGAGCGAGCGCACTGCAATGATGGCAGCTCGTTCACGCACCAGCGAGCCCGCCAAACGAACACGTACTTGTACTGGAAAAAGGAAGGAGGCGGGGACGGAGGGGGGAGTGGACGAGAGTCGAGGGAAGTGAACAGTCGCCCGGCCCAGCGTGCCGGAACGCAACGCACTACGCACCAGCAACAACCGGTAAAAGACGCGAGCGGGCCGGCAGTAGGCGAGCTCCGGCCAGCACCGCACGCCGTGCACGCGGATCGTCCGTGTCTCGTTCTTCGGCTGCGGCGGCTGTAGTGTTGGGGCCGCCCGGGCTGGGAAATGCGGAAGGGGTGATTGGGCGCGGGTACGTGTTGGGCGGCCATGCATGCCACCGCGCGGAGTGGGGCCGGGGTGCGTCCTGAGTGGGCGGCCGGTGGCCGACAGGAGCCCGGCGCGGGGAACGAGGCGAGGCGGGGCAGCGGAGGCAAACAGGTGCGGCGACGACGGACGGCCGGATGATGGGCTGCCCTGCTAGCCATGTGATAGGGTGGCGCCGCAATCGAGATGCCGGTGGGTCGCGGATATATAGGGTGTGACGCCGACGGGCTGGGGGAAGGACGAATGAGGACCGCGCTACCCAGGTCACGCTCAATGGAGCAGAGCAGTGCGCTCTCCGTCCGTCCTCAAATAGATCGGATCGGATCCAAAATCAAGATAGATAAAGACTAAAATGACGATGTTGCTCCTGTGATACGCTTCGACCCATACTTCCGAGTTTCGACTTTCGACACACACTGCGGCAGCAAAAACACAAGACATTGAGCTCGGATGAAAACGCTTGGAAGCGATAACGATGCAGCAACGCAGTACTACCAAACATTGCCCCGAGGAATATTCAGGGCACCCATTCCATCCATCCATCCATCCTCCGATCGATTTCGGTGCGGATGGTCCAGTAGGTCAGTGCCGCCTGGGCAGCCAGCCCGGCCAAAAGAAAAAAAGGCCTCGCCACGTCCCTGTTGCCTGCTGCCTTTTTTTCTCTCTCTTTTGGCGCAGGCAGCGTTCGTTGGTGTGGTGACCAGTGGTCCGTGGAGGCGTGGAGCCACTGTTGTGAGCAGGTCGTCGCACTGCGCTCGAAGACCGTGAGGCGTGAGCAGTCCAGTGCCCCCACTGCCCACGGCCAAACAAAACTCTGAAAATTCCCTAGTATGCCCACTTTTACGTCCGAGGCTGCCCCGTGCTGACAGGTGGTATCTTCTTGCCGTGGCATGTCTCTGCTATCGTATTCCTATGCCCCTGTATACCTGGTGGCAGCTGATCTTTATGGTACCTATCATTATACTATTATCTTATATGAGGTAATATGATATTTTATCTACTTATATTCTTTTATTTTTTTAAAAAAAAATATAGGAAGAATGTCCTCCAGATCCTAACAAAGTAAAATCCTAGCGTCCGAAGTCACTGGTGGCAGGTGCAAGGAGACATGGCCTCCACTGGCAGAACCATTCAGCTGGGCACTCTTGACCTCGAAAGGTTCAGCTGGGCCCTTCGTCTTCTTCGACGGTCGTGGTTACCATAGCATGGACAACTCCATGCCCATCTTCACTTGGAACAAAGCTTCCACAATTGATGTTTTCAGCTACGTCGTTTTCAGCTTCCACAATTGATCTCTTTGTTTAAAAAAAAAAACACCACTGGCTTCTGGCTACGTCGTTTTCAGCTAATCTCTACTCATCGTTTACCATGACGCCGTGTATGAAGCGGCAGCCCAATCCTAACGTCCACGACGAGCGAGAGATGTGCCCGCCCGAGCTGACTTCGCCAGCCAGAGGTCCGCGTCGTGCACTGGAAGTAGCCATCGATCGAACCTCCGCTCTCTCTCTCTCCCGGACTCTAGGTCTAGGCTGTAGACTAGTGCAATCCATACGCTATCGTCCAGCGCCAGCGGCGGTCCGCCGTCCGGATCAGCGAGCGCGGTCGTCTCGTCCGCCCCATCCTTCTCGCGGCCGCAGCTGGTCTCGGATGCAATCGACAGCCGACATGTTTGAGCCCAGCCCCAACTTGGTGCACTGCACGTATACACCCCCTCCCAACGCTGATTACCTCATCTCTAGGGCGCTGTCAGTGTGACTCCCGCACATGTCGCTCAATTTGCCGTGTGCGGTACGGCGGGTTGCTCGTGATGGACGGCGATGTGCCGGTTACGGTTGGAGGGAACTGCGGCGCGTTACGTCAGCTTGCGGTACTGTGATTACGCTATTGCTCTACAAACTGACTAAAGTGTATTCCTCGCTATAAGCTAAAAGCGACTAAGAGCCTGTTTAGAAGCTAAAATAAAAATGACTAAAATTTAGTCACTTCAAAACGAAAAAATCTAAATAGTAAGAACTAAAAACGCTTAAAACGATATAAAAAAGTATCTTTTAGTCACTTTTAACCAGCTTCTAAGGAAGATCTAAAATTTAGTTGACACTTGGATTTAAAAATAAGGCCTAAAATTGTACCTTTTGGCTGTTTTAATTAGTCGCTTTCAGCTCTTTTTGTTCCGATCTAAGCTTTGCTCCCTTTGATTTAGTTATTCTTGAGATGCAAACAGGTCCTTTAGCCAATCCGAGCCGTACTGGATCGAAGCGTTAATTAGGTTAAAGGAGTACAGCGGTCAATGCTTGCTGGAAAAAGAAGATTTGCATCGTCATGTACTGTACCCCCGATCCTTTCCCTCTTTGCCTTTACCAACCAACTAGCAGGACGATGATGGTACTGGAATGGTTAGGGTATGCGGAGGACAATCATGAAGTGGCAGGACGTCAAAATTAAGATGCGCGGGGAGGGAAGGGAAACCTAGAAATATTCTCTTGGTAGCCTCTGATAGCCTCGTAGGTGGCCAAACATATCATTGTGTCACTCAGGAGCAACAGTACGTGGAGTACTGTAAAACTTTGGTGGTCCACCTCTCTCTCATATGTAGACAAGGGAACAGAGAGACGATATATGATGATCATGAGCATGCATGTTGTTCGAACCAGAATTGAGCGGCGGACTGTCCGGCCCTGAGGCCGGACGGTCCGCGATCCGGACGGTCCGCGCGTGCGCAGAACAGATTAGGGTTCCGAGTTTTGTGCTACGGTTGTTAGCTATATTCGCGGGATTTGCTCGGAATCAGTTGTGTAAAGGGTCCAGCCCCCCTCTTCTATAAATAGAGAGGTCTACGGCCGATTTGTAATCATCAACAATCGAATCAATACAACTTTTATTCGCATTTTATCCTAGGAGTAGTTCTAGTCTAGTTTAGGTTTAGCCTCCCAATCCCCAAATTCTTCGTCTCTCTTCGGCTCTACGTCGATTAGAGGAATCTAGGTCGGCCGGCCCGAGCCTAGACACCACCTAGGATCTCTCCTCCCCGACGGGGTCCCTCCCGGGAGCGAGATCCAGGCGACGCCGGCGATCCTCCGCCGCCCCTGCGTACGCGCGGACCGTCCGGCCCTAGGGCGCGGACCGTCCGGCCGTCAGGCAGAAGTCCCAGCCGCGCACCAGGCCGCGGACCGTCCGGCCCTGCGCCGCGGACCGTCCGCCCCTGCGCAGAGAGTACCGTCGCGCCTCGCGCCAGGCCGCGGACCGTCCGCCCCTGTGCAGAGAGCACCGCCGCCGGTTCTTCTTGAGTATTTGGCGCTCCGAAAAGGCGTCAACATACTTTTTGGCGACTCCGCTGGGGAAGACATATCTAAGCTTATCAAATCGGCCCTCAATGGCCGGTTCAAGGGATAGCTCTGATATTTCTCCAAGCAACATCATAGAGCCGACTTGGGAAACCTTGCCGGCTGACGAGCAGCTCCAGTTTGAGGAGCACAAGGAGCGGATGATCCAGGAGGCGAAAGCAAAGTTCTTGGCCAACTTCAAAGTGGACAGGAACAACAAGGTCGTCCGACATCGGGCGACGGATCCGGCTTCGCTCCAACCCTCGCCAGATATCCCCAATGTAAGTAATGCCAACGATCTGCAATCTCTTAGAAATTATGTAGAAGATCAGCGTGAACAAATGCAGAACATCATAGGGGGTATGCAAAGCGATCTTAAGAGACTAGTACGTGCATTTGATAAATCTAGTACCACGAATTTTCCTTCGCACGAGGTTGAGTTAGGAGATAACACGTGTAACACATCGGCTACAGGTTGTCACGACCAGTCACAACCCCTTTATGGGATGCCGATGGACACATACCCTAAGCAACCGCAAATCGGCAGCAAACCAGCCGATCTGCACATGCCCGGACCGTCCGCACGTGAGCGCGGACCGTCCGGGCCAGCAACAGTCGGGCCTATTTTTAATGAGTTACCTAGATATGCGCCCGAGCCACCACACACGGCACAGAACCCAAACTACCCAGTCGGACGGTCCGCATACAACGACGGACGGTCCGCATATAACCACGGACGGTCCGGGTACGTATCCGGACAGTCCGCACATGAGTCTTTTGAGGAGGATTATTACATGAATCCTCGCCCGTCCCAGCAACACTTCCCATCACACTATGCGATGCACCAGCCCATTAATTCAGGATCCAAAGCCCAGGAAAGCTTTCCGGCCCCACATAGAAGGCCGGAAAGAAACGATCAAACCTATGACCCATATCGGGCAAATGAAAATGCACCACGTAACTCAAACCAATGGGGGGAAAGACAACATGCTAATGTCCAGCCAACCCCACCTATGTTTGACCAGAGAGCCGGTGGTCTCGCACCGGCTGCCATTGATATAGTAAGGGAAGAAATAGCCGGGGCGTTCCGAGATAAGCTCGGAGTAAGCATGGTCCCTGGGGGGCAATCATATCGGAAACCTTATGACAGCCGATTTGATCACCACCCATACCCACAGGAAACCAGGATACCCGAATTCGCAAAATTTTCGGGTGATCAAGGGAAAAACACACGAGAGCATATAGGCCAGTTCTTAGCACAATTGGGAGAATTGGCCGACACAGAGGCATTTCACATACGTTTATTTTCCTTATCGCTAACAGGAACCGCGTTTGCATGGTATGCCACTTTACCTCCTAATTCCATTTCATCATGGGGGGATCTAGAGCAAAAATTTCATGATCATTTTTTCTCCGGTGACTATGAATTGGATTTGGTAGATTTAGTGTCGTTACGGCAGACAAAAGATGAATCGGTTAATGATTACATCCGAAGATTCCGAGATACAAGAAACCGATGCTTTCAAATTCATTTAGCAGAAAAACAATTAGTAGGATTAGCCTTTAATGGTCTACGATATTATTTAAAAGAGAGATTAGAAGGCATCCAATTCTTTACACTAGCACAATTACACCAGAGAGCTGTGGCTTGTGAAAGCCGAAGCAAAGAAACTGCTAAAACAATTCGTCACAACGTACATGTAGTAGAATGCGACCAAAGTAGCTCAGAAGACGAATCAGCAGAGGTGTATGCTGCTGAAATGGTTTGGCCAAAGTAGGCCAAATCTTCGGCTTGTGCCTCCTTACAACCGGTTCAAAAGAAACGGCAAGAGGAGGTTAAGTTTACATTTAACGTTGGTAAGTGTGATAGAATATTTGATGAATTACTTAAGAATGGCAACATTAAAATAAATCACACTGTTCCATCCGCCGACGAGCTAAAACGTCGTGCATATTGCAAGTGGCATAACTCATTTTCTCATGCCACTAATGATTGTAATGTATTTCGGCGACAGATTCAATCGGCCATTAACGAAGGACGATTGAAATTTCAGGAAATGCAGGTGGATACAGAGCCCTTTCCAATGAACGTGATCGACTTTGAGGGCAAGAAAGTCCTGGTTCGGCCAAACACGGCCGATAAAAGCAAAGGCAAAGAGGCAATCATCGGTGATTCTAAAAAGGCCGATGAGGATCATAAAGTTTCTTACAGAAAAGTGGTAGCCGAGAAGACTCCCGATGGAGGGGAGACCCTAAAGGTGACCATCACAGCCTCCAGTACTGGGGGGCAAGCGCAGGCAGGGAGACAGATGCAGGAACCCGTGCTGCGTATCCCGGACGGTCCGACACGTAGGCGCGGACGATCCGGTACCCCACCGGACGGTCCGGAGAGCTCCGGCGGACGGTCCGGCCGTACTCAAGACTCGCAGCGACCACGTACCTTCAAACCACGACGACCAGAGATAGGTACGTGGAAAACAAATACATTTAAAGCAGCTGGTCGGCTGATCAAGCCTGGCCCAACTTTCGATCAATTGTTGTCTAAATATGTGAAAAAGAAGGCCGGCCCCAGTGACCGGCCACCAAAGCGACCCCGCTCACCCATTCATGAGCAACGTCAGGTCAGGCCGATTGGACCACCTCACCAATCGGAAGAAATGAAAGGTCCTATTGTACAATTGAGACCTAACATGCCGACATGGACCCCTCCACCTCCTTATCCATCTATGCCATATCCATACACATACTTACCTCCACCATATGTCCCAAATCAAATGTGGGGCATGCCACCATATCCATTTGGGATGCCACAGTACCCCGCCTGGGGGGCACCCCAAACGTCCGTTTTTGATAGGTTGGCGCCGCCAGTGCAAGACCGATTGAGCGCTGCTGAATCAGGTCACCAGGCACAGGCCCAACAAGATTGCCGGACTACTCGGCCTCCTAGGCCGACCAATCCGGCAGGGGGGCATATGCCTGCAGCAACTCAAAAAACAACAAAAAAGGACATCATCAAAATAGGCACCGCAGATGTTGTCATACAGGGAGACAATAAAGGGCCGATGATTTTCGGCGAATCGGCCAACACAACCGAAAAGGATACGGCTACCATCAAAACAACCGATCCAAAATACTCCATGCCTCGATGGTGCCCAGCGGGATTGACACGATCCCAAAAGAGAAAATTACAGCGCCTAAGAGCAAAGGAGAGCTAGGAGAAAGAGGCGGAAAAGACATTTAATGACACACATCCATTATACCCGCCACCGCAAAAGAAATGGAGACCGAAGGCTGTTGAGAAAAAACAAACGGCCACCGAAATAGAAAGTCAATCTGCACCAAGCGCGGACCGTCCGGTCTCTACGTGCGGACCGTCCGCCGTTCACCAGGAAGTCTCTGGACAACCTGCACCAGGCGCGGACCGTCCGGCCACCCCACGCGGACCGTCCGCCGTTCACCAGGAAACCTCCAACGACACGACAACATCAATGGAGGAGGACGACCTGCTGGGAGAAGACCTGGTCGACTACGAGGCTTCTCCAGAACGCCCAGGTATGGATGTAAATATTGTTACATTTTCTGCCGATTGTACTATTATCGGCGACGATGAACCTGTTGTTGCCCAGTTTGATTTTGGTCCGAAAGAAGCCGCCTTTACTAAACCAAAGGAATCGGTAAACCATTTAAAGCCGCTCTTCGTGCGCGGCCACATTGATGGGATACCGATTGCTAGGATGTTGGTAGATGGAGGGGCGGCTGTAAATCTAATGCCTTATTCATTGTACAGAAAGTTAGGTAAACAAGATGACGAACTTGTCAAGACCAACATGACCCTCAGCGGTGTTGGAACTGATAGTTCGATCAAAGCCAGGGGAGTCACGTCCGTTGAGTTAACCATCGGAACTAAGACCCTTGCTGCTGCATTCTTCGTCGCTGATGTAGAAGGAAATTACAGTTTAATCTTAGGCAGAGATTGGATTCACGCCAATCAATGTATACCGTCTACATTACATCAAATGCTGATACAATGGGTAGGCGATGACATAGAACAAGTACATGCTGATGTATCGGCCTGCATCGCTGTGGCCGATGCCCCTGTACTCTGGACTTATGAGACTGCTACATGTCTCACAGGAGTAGACTTTTCTGATTATCAGTTCATAAGTATAGATAAGAAAGGTTTCATTCCTGTAATGCTAGAGCCGATGGAGAATCGGCTAAATCCTAAATAAAGTTAAATGATGAATACACACAAAGTTCATGAGTCTTTGGTCACAGACAGTTCGGCCGCCAAGGCCGGATGGTCTGGTCTTTCACAAAAGAGTTCGGACCTTAAGACCGAACATCTACCACAGCGAAAAGACAGTATTACGGATGACCCGGTCCCTGAGACCGGAGAGCCCGCCATCACACAAAGATCATCTGATTCCTCTGTGGGGGACATGATAGAGGAATTCAGAGATCTTGATAAATTAGGACAGGGGTTTACATCGGCCGATCCTTTGGAGGAGATTGACATAGGAGATGGTAAAACTCCAAGGCCGACTTTTGTAAACAAGACCCTGGAGACCGATTCTAGAAATGAGATGATCGGTCTATTGAAGGAATATTCAGATTGCTTTGCTTGGAATTATACTGAGATGCCTGGGTTAAGCCGAGAGATCGTAGAGCATCGGCTGCCTATTAAATCTGGTTTCAGACCTTTCAAGCAAAGAGCTAGAACATTTCGTCCAGATCTTCTCCCACGCATCAAGGACGAAATCCACCGGCTGCTAGAAGCTGATTTTATCAGACCTTGCAGATATGCAGAGTGGGTCTCCAATATTGTGCCAGTGGAGAAGAAGGAGTCAGGTAAACTTAGAGTATGCATTGATTTTCGCAATTTGAATAGAGCAACTCCTAAAGATGAATATCCCATGCCCATAGCCGACACATTAATCAATAATGCATCAGGAAATAGAATTATTAGCTTCCTTGATGGTAATGCCGGATATAATCAGATTTTCATGGCCGAAGAAGATGCGTCTAAAACGGCCTTTATATGTCCAGGCTTCATTGGTTTATTTGAGTGGGTTGTCATGACATTTGGTCTTAAAAATGATGGTGCTACTTATCAGAGAGCTATGAATTTGATCTTCCATGAATTGTTAGGAAACACTGTGGAAGTTTACATTGATGATATTATAGTCAAATCGGCTGAGTTTAGTTCTCATATAGCTGATTTGCGCAAAGCCTTTGATAAAATGCGTCAGTATGGTTTGAAAATGAACCCGCGTAAATGTGCTTTTGGAGTGTCGGCCGGTAAGTTTTTAGGATTTGTCATACATGAACATGGTATAGAGATAGACCCTGACCGAATCAAGTCTATTCGGAATGTAGGACCTCCGACCTGTAAGGTCGAGGTACAGAGGTTTCTTGGCAAGGTGAATTATTTGCGAAGATTTATTTCTAACCTAGCCGGGAAGATTGATGCGTTCACCCCTATTCTTCGGCTTAAGAATGATGCCGAATTCGCTTGGGGGGCAGAGCAGCAGGAAGCATTTGATCTCATCAAAAAATACTTATCTTCGGCTCCCGTGTTAAAGGCACCACAAGCAGGAGTACCATTCCGATTATACATTGCAGCTGAGGATAAGGTCATTGGGGCTGTTCTGACACAAGAGACTGAGGGAAAGGAGCATGTGGTGACATATCTAAGCCGAAGGTTGGTGGATGCTGAAACAAGGTACACTTTTATTGAAAAGTTATGCTTATGCTTGTTTTATGCATGCACCAAATGTAGATGTTATTTACTGTCTAGTCATTGCACTGTTTCTGGTCAAGCCGATGTGATCAAATACATGTTGCATAACCCAATAATGAGTGGTAGAATTGGTAAGTGGGCTTATGCACTCTTAGAATATGACTTGGCCTATGAACCATTGAAATCTATGAAAGGCCAAGTCATAGCGGATTTCATTGTAGAGCATCGGGTTAATGATATTCATGAACTAGACATATCATACCTCACTATTACTCCTTGGATTTTATATTTTGATGGATCGGTTTGCAATGAAGGGCAAGGAATTGGCATTGTGCTTGTTTCACCAAGTAATGTCTCCTTTGACTTCTCTAGCCGATTGAAAACGTATTGCACTAATAATCAAGCTGAATATGAGGCCCTCCTATTCGGTTTAGAACTGTTAAATGGTATGGGAGTAAAACATGTGAAGGTATTTGGTGATTCTCAGCTGGTTGTCCAACAAGTGTTAGAAGAATATCAATGTCTTGATGGTACTCTAAATAGTTATCTTGAGAAATGTTGGAGCATAATCCATTCTTTTGATGAATTCAGTATTCAGCATATCTCTAGAGTTGAGAATCATAGAGCTAACAACTTGGCACAAGATGCATCGGGTTATCGAATAAAGAGAGGGAAATTTCACAAAACTGAAAATCTGATAACCAGTGCAGAGCCAAAATCCCAGGTCGCGGACCGTCCGCGTGTTGACGCCGGACCGTCCGAGGTTACCAGAAAGGTCCTCTTAATCGATTCGGCTGACAATGAAGCCGATACCAGTGATTGGAGGATACCTATACTTAATTATTTGCAAAATCCCAATATCAGGACAGATAAGAACATTCGGCGAACAGCTTTCAAGTATGTTTTGATGAATGATGAACTTTACCGCCGAACGGTTAATGATATCCTGCTTAAGTGCTTGGGCCCAGATGATGCTATATTAGCCATGGCCGAAGTACATGAAGGAATTTGTGGTACCCATCAATCAGCTCCAAAGATGAAGTGGTTGTTGCGAAGGTCTGGTTTTTATTGGCCTAGTATGACAGCTGATTGTTTCAAGTACTACAAGGGGTGCCAAGTGTGTCAAAAATTCGGTGACCTACAGTTGGTCCCTGCAGCCGAATTACATCCTATCATCAAGCCTTGGCCATTCAGAGGATGGGGGTTAGACTTTATTGGAGAAATTCATCCTTCATCATCAAAGGGGCATCGGTTTGTGTTAGTTGCCACTGACTATTTCACCAAATGGACTGAAGCCGTTGCTCTAAAGAACATGACGCATAAGGAGGTAATTGAGTTCATAACTGAGCATATTATTCATAGATTCGGCATTCCCCAGACCTTGACTACAGATCAAGGTACTTCTTTTATGTCAAAGGAGGTACGTGAATTTGCTGAATTATACAGAATTAAGCTGCTTAATTCGTCTCCATATTATGCTCAGGCCAATGGACAGGCCGAGTCTAGTAATAGGACGTTGATTAATTTGATAAAGAAAAAGGTATCTGATAATCCCAGACATTGGCATAAGATTTTGTCTGAAGCTTTATGGGCTCATAGAATATCTAAGCATAGTGCTACTAAAGTATCTCCTTTTGAGCTTGTCTATGGGCAGGAAGCAGTGTTACCTGTGGAAATAAGTTTGAATGCTGTCAGGTTTGCCAGACAAAATGATCTAACTGCTACTGATTATTATAATTCAATGATGGATAATATTGATGAGGTGACCGACAAGAGGATGATAGCTTTGGGAGCAATAGAAAAGGACAAGATCATGGTAGCCAGGGCCTACAACAAGAAGGTCAAAGCAAAATCATTCCAAGTAGGAGACTTGGTGTGGAAGACCATTTTACCTCTGAGGAATAAAGACCGAAAGTTCGGAAAATGGTCGCCAAGCTGGGAGGGTCCTTATAAAGTGAAACAGGTGATGTCTGGTAACGCTTATTTGCTACAAACATTACAAGGCAAGGATTTACCTAAGGCTTTGAATGGGCGTTTCCTCAAACAGTACCATCCTAGTATGTGGCAAGATGCCTAAGAAAACCGATGTAATCACATCGAGTTAGTTGCTTTTGGTTCGCCCAGCTCCACCAAAAGGCAGGGGGCATATGTTCGAACCAGAATTGAGCGGCGGACTGTCCGGCCCTGAGGCCGGACGGTCCGCGATCCGGACGGTCCGCGCCTGTGGGCCGGACGGTCCGCGCGTGCGCAGAACAGATTAGGGTTCCGAGTTTTGTGCTACGGTTGTTAGCTATATTCGCGGGATTTGCTCGGAATCAGTTGTGTAAAGGGTCCAGCCCCCCTCCTCTATAAATAGAGAGGTCTACGGCCGATTTGTAATCATCAACAATCGAATCAATACAACTTTTATTCACATTTTATCCTAGGAGTAGTTCTAGTCTAGTTTAGGTTTAGCCTCCCAATCCCCAAATTCTTCGTCTCTCTTCGGCTCTACGTCGATTAGAGGAGTCTAGGTCGGCCGGCCCGAGCCTAGACACCACCTAGGATCTCTCCTCCCCGACGGGGTCCCTCCCGGGAGCGAGATCCAGGCGCCGCCGGCGATCCTCCGCCGCCCCTGCGTACGCGCGGACCGTCCGGCCCTAGGGCGCGGACCGTCCGACCGTCAGGCAGAAGTCCCAGCCGCGCACCAGGCCGCGGACCGTCCGGCCCTGCGCCGCGGACCGTCCGCCCCTGCGCAGAGAGTACCGTCGCGCCTCGCGCCAGGCCGCGGACCGTCCGCCCCTGTGCAGAGAGCACCGCCGCCGGTTCTTCTTGAGTATTTGGCGCTCCGAAAAGGCGTCAACACATGTAATCTTTATATACCTGAACATTCTAGAAAAAAAAGAAATCTAGAAGGGACAAAAATAAATGACAATATATAGAGATTTTTAATAATATATTCTCTAAATTATTATTTAGAGAGTAATTTAATTAAATTTTGTATATGCAGCAACACTGCATGTCCAGACCATGTAAATCCCCGTCGTCGTCTACAATATATATATATACCTTTTCATGTCTACAATAATTGCAGCTACGTACTTAGACACAGGTAGATAAAAAGAACCAAATACTATTGAAAAATTGGAATTATAAACCCCACAAAGACTAAAAATATGGATATTAGGACTATCGATCTGGATTCTGGATCTTGGCAGAAAAGAGGCTGAAATGGACATAAGGTGGACTGTCGAAATCAACTTGGTATTCTTTTGAAAAAGTAGTCCACTACCGGTAGTACCGTAGTAGATAGGTTGTAAATAAACAAATACTGCTCACTTCGTTTATAAATATACGACACCGTCGACTTTAAATTTTTTTTATCACTCGTTTTATTAAAAAATAATGATTATCATTTACTTTCTTGTGATTTGTTTTAATATATAAGGTAGTTTGTGCTTTACTTAAAATTTTATATTTTTGAATAAATATTTTGAATATAACTAGTGGTCAAATTTTTTTTTTTAAAAAATCAACTGTGTTATATATTTATGAACAAATGTAGTACTGTACTAATCCTATAGCAGTACATCAGTGGTCTGTTTTTTTCAGAGAAAACATTTTCTATTTTAAGCATGGCTACGAATGCGTCGTTCAATCGCGAGAGTTCGGTCGAAACCTGAGCGCCCATGTCTACTAGTAGTATTTTGCTCACGCGGCTTATCTGGCGAGGGTCAACTGTCAAGAGGGAACCGGGGCAGTCGATCAGTCGTGGCCAGACAAACCGAAGAGCACAGCGCACTGGCCGGCACCGTCTCCTCACCCGGCTCGACCAGGCCTACCCGCCAGCTCCCTACCGGCCTACCCTCACCTCACCCGGCCGAGCGCCCGATATTCACGGGATCCTGCGACTCTGCCCCACGCCTCCACTAGCTGAGGGCCTCCGGAACGCCTCCGACTGTGAATGTGAGTCCCCCCACACGTCACCTCTCCCCGCCTCGTCCAGCACAGCAGCACTCCAGCCGCCCATCGCCCCCACTTATTTATCAAGCCGCGCGCTCCGCGCTTAAAACCCTTGCACTCCCCGCAGATTTTACTACACTAGCCGCTTGCTTCGATACGACCGGTGGTGTAGCGTGCTGACTGGCTCGATGGCGGAGGCGCTGGGAGCGCTGTGCCGCGCCGGGGGATGGTCCTACGGCGCGATCTGGCGCCCTGACCGGCGCGACCCACGGTGAGTGACAGTAGATCTGCACTGTACTGTGTACTCCCTAGTCCCTGGTCCTGTAAGCGCGCATGGCTACGAATACAGAACGTCCACGGTACCGCAATCTAGAGTGCTTCGTCAGTTTTAATTTTTTGGCTGTGCTTTAGAGCTCTTTTGTGGCCTTGTGGGTGGAGAACTGGAGACAGAGAAGGGAGGAGGGAGACAACAGGATAATATGTGGCCAGTTTCGTTTTGTTTTGAACTGGAACTGCTACAGCGTTTGTGTATGTTGCTAGCTCTTTGGTTCCCGCAGTTGTTTCGTGATACTTTGTGTTGTTGTAGCACTGTTGTTTTTTCTGTTTCCCTTTATGTTTGTCCAGAGAACGAGTACCCAACAACACAGCACATTGGGATCTCAAGCCTGCACGTACGCTGCAGTTTGGAGTGGTTTTGTAGAATGGATCCGTTTTTTCAGTTTACTTCAAGAGATGGAACGATGGAAAGCTTTCTGAACTCCACTGCTTGTCTGCTTCTTTACCCATTCTTGCTTTGGTTAGCAGAGATCATATGCATATCTTCCTCCCTTATTGGTTGGTACATTTGATCATCCGCCTGTCAGCTGCACACCTACCTCCTTGCTGCAGCTGTTCGCGCTGAATGCAGGTCCTTTGGGCTGTAAAATGTCACTCTTTCCCTCATTCCCTACAAGGACTCTGAACTCCATTAAAAATAATGACAGAAAAGGCGTCTCCTTTTTGTAAACATCTTTTTTTTGGGGGGGGGGGGGGGGGGGGGGAGGCATCGGTGAAAAGTTGTCCATCATCAATCGTTTTTCCTTTTTCTCATCAATTGTCTTGTTTCTTTTGCTCCTGTAATGTCTGTGCCGTAGCTCGAGCTACCTGTTGATTATACTGGTACCGTTCTACTAGTTGTTTACTGATGTTTGGTTTCGCATATTAGGTTGCTTACTGTAGGAGAATGCCACTGTGAAGATGAAGCGAGAAAAGTGGTCGACAAGATGGTCAATCAGGTCCATGTCGTCGGAGAAGGGTACGGCAAAATGATCTTTTTCATGTTTGATTCGACTGATGTTTTGCGAGTCTTCTTGGTTGATATATCTTGGTGCCTGCAAGTTTATATGCTTTTAAGCATATAATTTGAACAGTACAAGCTCAGGTTTGTTTGGATATATTTTTCCCCTGTCGCACCAGTCTATGCAATTATTGTGTACATTTTTTTATTGATATTAGAATGTTCTCTGCTCCATTGAGGATGTACTTCAAACAACATGTCGACAATGTCACGTCTTTTATTGCAGCCTTATAGGAAGGACTCTAATAAGTGGGGAGCACCAATGGATTTCTGATGACATCCCCTTCAGTTTCTCTCAGATAAGCGATGAAGATAACCTAGGTTTATGTCAGGTGCATATTTCCTTTCATGCTCCCCCTTGATTAGGTTTTCTCCAGACTGCAGTTTTATTAGATTATATTAACAACACCCTCACATGTGGGAACTTCAAAAATCAAGTGGAAAAAAGAACTATGGATAAGTAGAAAGGCTTACATTTGTCGTTAGATTTTGCATGTTGAAAACGCCTCGAGGCCACATGCATGGTTGTTGAGCAAATGAACACCTATGTTGCTAAAATAAATCACTACACATCCAGTTTGTCTACATTTTCTTTGTTTAATTTGTTGCAGAAAGTAAGAAGTTCCCTTGTTTTAACAAAGGACGATTACCTTCTTGTAGGGTTATACTTGGTGGCAACATCAGTTCCTAAGTGGAATAAAGGTTTTTGCTCTATTTCTTTTATATTTTAAGCATAAACAATTTGGTCTATACATACTTGCAGCAGAAACCAGTTCATTACTTAAAATATTACAAACTATTGAGTATTGACCAGCTACTGAAAAGTATACATCTTATACAGACTATTGCTGTAGTACCTATGCCGGCGTTTGGTGTGGCACAGTTCGGTTCCATGCAAAAGGTTAGCATTCTAGTTTTTTGGAAGCAATTTTCACACGATTCTAACAGAAAAGACTACCCATGATCATAAGTGTCTTCATTTTGGTTGTTCCAAGAACAATTTTGTATGTGTTTCCCTTAAGATTCTATCTTTAGATTCATAACAGATCTTGAGAAAATGCACTACGAAATCTGGCATGAAGAATAATCGAAATTTATGAGAATGCACATTGTGAGAAAAATCTGTATTTTCTGCACTATGAAATACTTAAGAAATTTGTGCAATGCTAATCTATATATTTTTGAAAAAAAAACTAGGGACTCAATGTGCATACATTCTCATGAATACTCAAAATTTCACATTAACAGGTTTCTGAAAGCTTGCAGTTTCTGGATCAAGTTAAAGGTGCAACATTTCTGATGGAAAGTCTTTCATGGTCTCCTTCAACAAAAGATGCTCAGAAAGACGCTTTCATGTACAATCCACAATTTCAACTCGATTCTTCAACCACTAGAGAGGGTCTTCCACGCACTAAGGCTGAACCAGAAAACTCAAGGTTGGAGAATGCAATATCCATAGATTCTCTGAAGAACTTTGCAATTACTTCAAATGGTCTGAATCCTCACGTAGTGGCCATGCCAGTGAACTCCAAATCGATAAGTACTGTTAAATTAATTCAAAGTGACAGCAATTTGCGGTACAATAATATTTCAGAGAATGCTCAACAATTCAAATCCGCCAAACAACCTGATTCTAGTTGGGCAAGTGCAGCTACATGTTTTTCAAATTTGACCAATCTTCAAAGAATAGAGCGCGGGCTGTCATGCACACCTAACAAACTACGACATTGCCTTCAAAGTGAAAAATCCTCAGGCTTCCTGGATTCGTACTCATCAATAGTTTCTACAGATGCTGAGCTGAAATGCACTTTGTTTGACAATGCCACTCCATTTGTTCAGAGTGATGTGATCCAAGAGGTTGGTACTAGTGGATCTACTCGTGCTTGTGGGCTACATGAATTGCCAAATGAAATATGGGCAGAAATTGCCTCAGGGGAAATGAAACCAGTCATAAAAGAAGTCAACGAAAATAATGGCTTTCTCGAAAGCACAGCATTTGATCCAGTCATGAATGATTGGTGGGGTGACACTGCCCTACTAGCAGGAAACACTTCACATCTGAGTGCTACTACCATGAACTCTGTTTCAGGACAGGCAAGTAGTGAACAATTATCAATTGAAGATAGAGGGCTGTTTTCGGAATCTGTCTTTGAGGAGCTGCTTGGCTTTGATGGTAATGTCGGCCCAGTTATGGATAGCACCGAACCATTAGCTGGTTTTGTCTCCGGTTGTCATTTGCCGAGGTACAACCTTCAAGGTTCACTTTCAGTGTGCAAGGCACAAGTACCGCCATTGATACTCCCTTCCGGTAGCTGTACATCCGAAAATGTTGTGATGGGATCATCAAAAGAAGCCCCCGTGTCACTGCAGAATTTATCTATGGATGATTGTGGCAGTTTGAACACCGCAAGTTCCAAGATCAGCCAGGTAAAGAAGCCTGAAGGAGAGAAGGTTGTTAAGAAAAGAGCTAGGCCAGGTGAAAGTACACGGCCAAGACCAAAGGACCGGCAGCAGATACAAGAGCGTGTAAAGGAGTTACGTGAGATAGTTCCAAATAGTGCAAAGGTAAAGAATTAACCATAATATATTTCTGTGTGTTTAAGCTGATGGTGTGTGGCTGAGTTTTTATATTTCCTTCTGCACAACAGTGTAGCATTGATGCTTTGTTGGATCGAACAATCAAGCATATGCTCTTTCTACAAAGTGTGACAAAGTATGCAGAAAAGATTAAGCAAGCCGATGAACCTAATGTACGTTGCACTGGTGAACGCATATAACTAAACCTTGTAGAGCCGAAACTTCCATCTTAGCATTCCCTGTGCTGACATTTGTATTCTATAGATGATAAGCAAGGACAATGGTTCTGTATTGAATGATAACTCACATGGAGTTGTCTTGAAAGACAATCCAAGTGGTGGAAGCAATGGAGGTGCGACATGGGCCTATGAGGTTGCAGGGCAGACTATGGTTTGTCCAATAATTGTTGAGGATCTTGCACCGCCTGGTCAGATGCTTGTTGAGGTAGAGTTCCCAAATCATGGGTGATGACCTAGTGCCATTTTCGCACATTGCAGAAGTTTGAAGTTATATATATTTGCTATTTAACAGATGCTATGTGAGGAACGCGGATTTTTTCTAGAGATAGCTGACACCATACGGGGATTTGGACTTACAATCTTGAAGGGATTGATGGAACTTCGTGATGGAAAAATAATGGCTCGATTTCTTGTTGAGGTAAAGAAACTCTTGTTTTGGGACGCCTTTTCTTTTATGGTGCGCTTCTCAAATGAAAGTCGTGTGTTGTGATTTTACAGGCAAACAAGAACGTGACGAGGATGGATATATTTCTATCACTTGTTCAGTTACTGCAGCAGAACAGCCGCAATCGATCTTCGGATCAGCTAGTTAAGGTCATGAACAATGGCATTCCATCTTTTGTGGATCACCAACAATCTCCTGCATCAATTCCGGTTTGGCCTTGCTGAGAGATAGTAATTGCCACAAACAATTCTTGTAGGCCATATTTTTCAACGAGCGTTAATGGGTACGGTTTGGAGTTCTGATTAGTACTTGGTGGTGCCCGCCAACTGTTGATAGAAACGACAGGTGTTAAGGATGTAGCAAACGCACATTGCGGTGTCCCGTGTCCGAAGAAAATTCAGTTAGAAGATGCACAGATTCTCATGTAACAGGTTTAGGAACATTGGTGTTGTCGTTTGTAATTTGGACACTGGTGTAGTGGTGTGAGGTAGCCTATGTTGTTGTGAAGTTGGTGTGCAGTCAGTAGCAAAATTGCCTGTGTTGCTACGGTAAATAACATTTGAAAATTAAGTGTCTGTGTTCTCTTTTTGATCTGCTCTATCTCCCGCTCTCCATGGGTAACCCTATAGTTGGATTGCCGGTCTGCCATCTGTGCTCAGCACAAACTGAATGTCCCTTGTCTCATCAACAAAAGTTTTATGATTGGAATCAATAACACGTCAGTGAATAACATCTAGTGGGTGTTGTATATAGTCATCAATCTTCCACCTCTCTGAGCGCCAACTCTCTAGTTGTGTATCCTTGAATGTTGCAAATAAATATTTTCAAGAAACTTTTTTTTGAAAGGAAGGGGCAAAAGACTTGCCGCTCCGATATATATTATATTAGAGAGAAAAGAAATGGATAATACAAAACCAAAGCGACTGGAGGGCAGAGGAAAAGAAAGAAAAATAAAAATAAAAAGAGAAGAAAAAGAACCCACTAGACCAGACAAACAAGACCTCAGCTACAAGCAATATCCGATGACTGTAAGGGCCACTTGATTAACGCTTCTATGCTGACTTTGGAAAATTCTGTTATTCCTTTCCAGCCATAAATTCCACCAAAAATGAATTAGCAGGCCGTCGAAGCGTCTTCTTGACTGACTGTTGCAAAGGCTACGCAGACCCGTCCACCAATCATACAAAGAAGTGTCGCTGAGAATCCCATTCGAGGGAGGAAGGTTGGCCCAGGACAACACTTTGTTCCACACCTCTCTACTAAAGGGGCAGTCCTTGCATAAGTGTAGAATTGTTTCTGGGGCTGAGTTACAGAGACAACATATTGGGTTGCAAGGCCAACCCCTTTTAAGAAGGTTATCGGCCGTTAGAATTTTCTTATGTAGTAATGTCCAGGCAAAAAAACGGCACCTCGGTTCCACCTTAGACTTCCAAATAGGGCAGAGATTCATTGTACTGTAATTAGATGAGAATTGGATGTTGTAAGCACTGCTTGCACTGTACTGCCCATCTGCCGACCATCTCCAAGTAATGGTGTCCTCCAAACCATTGAGCTCTTGCATGTTACCTATGGCTTGCCAAAGAGAGACGAACTCTCTAAGCTCAACCTCCCCCGAGCATGGGAAGCATAATCGTATCCATTTGTTGTTAGTGAGTGCTTTGTCAACCGTGATGTTCTTCCTCTTTGTCTTCCTGAAGAGTGAAGGTGCAATGCTCTTAGGGGCTTGACCTTGGATCCAGCTAGATTTCCAGAACTCAGCTATCTTTCCATTGCCAACCGTCACCATTGTGGATGCATTGAAGAGATCTTCATCAGTTCTGTCACAAGGAAGCTTCATGGCAGTCCACGCCCTGTCTTTGCTCTTCCATCGTAACCAAAGCCATCTTAGTCTTAACCCCCTCGCAAAACGATCAAGATCCAGAATTCCAAGACCCCCCTTGCTCTTTGGGAGGCAAGTTGTGGGCCAGTTGATAAGGCAGTGACCCCCGGAGCAAGCCTCTGGATTGTTCCCTTTCCACAGGAAGTTTCGTCTCATTTTGTCAATTGAATGCAGCAACCATTTCTGAGGCGGAAAAATCGTTAGGTGGTAGATTGGTTGTGCGGATAGCACCGATTTTACTAGAGTTTCCCTACCAGCCTTGGACAGCAGTTTACCTTTCCAACCAGCCAACCTGTTGTTAATTTTTTCGATTAGTGGTTGGAGATCAGTCCTTTTTACATTCCTGTAATGAAGGGGTAGCCCTAGATACTTTCCAGGAAGGCTAGAGTAATTTCCAGGGAACACGTCCATTAGCGTTGGCCATAATGATGCTGGATATCGATTTGGGAAAATTTCTGTTTTGTCATAGTTGATCTTTAGTCCTGAACACCCCTCGAACGCGTTGAGAATCCCTTTCAGCACCTCCAAGTCTGATTTGTCAGCTCTAACAAAAACACCCGCATCATCCGCATAGAGAGAGCACCAAAGCTTAGCTCCTCTAGGCAATACCTGTCCAAGCAGTCCATCCTCAGCGGCCTTCTCAATCATCCGATGCAGCGGGTCCATCGCTAAAATGAATAGGAAGGGAGATAGAGGGTCCCCTTGTCGAACCCCACGTCTGTGTTTGATTGCCTTTGAACGTTGCCCATTTAAAATTATTCTTGAGGAGGACGATCCCAGGATTTGAGCTACCCAATTGCGCCATTTCTGGGAGAACCCACAGGCCCTTAACACATCTAAGAGATATGCCCAATTCAGGGTGTCGAAAGCTTTAGAGATGTCAAGCTTGACAAATAGAGCTGGATTACCTTTTTTATGCAGCTTCATGATCACCCTCTGCACGTATAGAAAGTTGTCATGTATTGACCGGTTCTGGATGAAGGCGTTCTGAGCGTTGGATATAATTTCGTTCATTCTTGGCGCAAGCCTATTTGCCATGATTTTTGTTATAATTTTCATGAAGCTATTGATCAGGCTTATCGGCCTAAACCTATCAATTCTGTCAGCATTTCCCCCCTTGGGTATGAGGATGATGTTTGCTTCGTTGACCAGATGCAGGCTTTTGGATCTATGTTGGAAAAAATCATTTATTGCCATGGAGAGGTCGTTTTTGATCAACTCAAAGCAGCATTTGTAGAACTGTCCAATGAACCCATCCGGCCCGGGAGCCTTTTCAGATTGAAGCCTCATGATCACGTTCTTAATTTCACTATCATCAATCAAGTTGTCCAGCTCAGCTAGCTCAAAAGGAGCATACCCCAGATGGTCCCAACAAACAGCACCGCTCCTCCTTCCTGTCATGCCTAGAATCTGACCGAAGTGATGCTGAACCTCGTTCATTTTGTCTTCCTGGCTCGTTAACAGCGTGTCATCTCGAATTAGCGATCTGATTAAATTTTTCCTTCTTCTATTATTGGCCGCTAAGTGAAAGAACTTAGTGTTAGCATCGCCCAATCGCATCCAAGTAAGTCTGGAATGTTGTCTTGCTCGTGACCTCTGAGCGGAGGCAATATCCAGAATCTTGATTTTAAGGGTCCTCCTGAATTCCAATTCTTCGGAGGAGAGTTGTCTAATTTCTTGTGCTTTCTCCAGAAGAGTGAGGATGATCTGAATGATAGCCATCCGCACTTTGAAGTTGCCAACTGTATTGCGTCTCCAGGTCAAAAGAGCCTTGGCCGTGCGAGTCATCTTCACGTGAAGGCGGAGGATTGCATCATCAGTGTTAACTGTAGAATTCCATGCTTGATGGACTACATCATTGAACCCCCTCAATCTGTGGCCAGAACGATTCGAATCTGAACCCTCGGTAGAATTTAACCGTAGAGTGGTGTTGGGGACTTGTTCTCAAATGCTAAGAGTTAAGAACAAGGCAACATAAAAAGTGTTAAGTGTTAAAGTCCTTCGTCCTTCGAAGCATTATGTCCCTTCGGGAAATAATGAGTTTCGGACGAAGGTCATAAGAGACATACCTTCGTAAACATAACAAGTAATGACGAAGGATTCATATAAAGCATGAAATATAATATAAGCATCATCATAGAATCATTTCTATTTTATTAACATGGAAAAATAGAAATGATTTCAAATTACAGATGTACCTTCGGTCCTGAGAGAAGGTAAAAAGTACAAGCGTGACGCAAAAGCAAATGCCAAGTCAGCGTGAACAGTACGGGAGTACTGTTCATCTATTTATAGACGCGGGACGCAGCCCACGTAAAATTACATTTATGTCCATTACATTTGTCAATGACTTATGGAAATCTAACAAGGCCCACGTAGTCTTTTCATCTTTAAGTCGGTTCCCCTCTCTGCTATCGCGACGAAGCTTCCCTGCGCACAGCTTCGGCTGTGCACCATCCTTCGTGGAGCTTGGTAATCAGCCCGTCCTTCGTCTGGTTCAGGCTTCGTCCTGACCGCACTTCATGTTCGTAATTCTGAGTCCGAAGGTACCTGTTCACATAATCCACTTGGAAAACATTGTCAAATCATGTTTTTGAGGACCTTCGGAGGACGAAGGCCCCCAACAGTAGCCCCTCGCAATATTAATTTGTTAATGATAAATTCAGATTGCGAAATGGACGAAGGCCTTGAGCCGAAGGTCCGAAAAAACACCTTCCCTTTGCTAGAATAGCAACTTTCACTGACAAGTGGGGTCTTTCAATTTTCAACGCCCTGGGCGTATAAATAAGATCATACCACAAACTCATTTGGTACGCACACTTGCCATCTGCTTCGGCCCACTAAATTTTTAGCTCTTGTGCACTAAGATTTGCTGATCTTTTTGATTTTGAAGCTTCGGCCTTGAAAACAGTTTTTTAGTGTTTCCGAAGATGTCTGAAGCTGCTAAGAAGGCTGCTGCTGAGATGAAGCTGAGTCTTGATGAAGAGAAGAACTTAGGGTTTCTTATAGCAATGTCGAAGACCAACACAGAAAAGATCACCAGGGAAATTCTGGAAGGGCTGTCTGAAGATACTGGTGACAGTGAAAGTTATGATGTGGACAGCGGTGGCGAAGACTCCGAAGATCGCCCCTGGCGACCAAGCCATTCAGTTTATGGTAAATCAACTATCAAAGAGAATCATCTTGTTAATATGAGAGGAAGGTATTTCCGGGATCTGTCCATTGTGAGGGCGGACGAAGGGGAAAAAACTTGTCCACACCCTGAAGAAAATGAAGTTGTGGTGTACCGAAGCTTTTTGAAAGCCGGATTGCGATTCCCCTTGAGCAGCTTCGTCGTGGAGGTGTTGAAAATCTTCGAAGTCTATCTTCATCAACTTACTCCATAGGCTATTATAAGGCTAAATATCTTCGTGTGGGCCACGAGAAGCCAAGGTCTGAAGCCTGACGCAAGAAGCTTCTGTAATGTTCATGAATTATTATATGAAACAAAGCCTTGGGGCAAAGAACAGTACCATAACAACTTTGGCTGCTACAGCTTCGTCTCTCGGTCCGGGGCAAGCTGTCCCGTACCAACCTTTCGGAAGAGATGGCCCGGGGATTGGATGACAGAATGGTTTTATGTGAAGAATGACTTATCAGCACGAGAAGACATCAAAGGTATAATTATGCGTCCTATTTGGCAAAGCTTCGGCCTTCGGAGGCCGAAGGTTGAAATGAACGAAGCCGCCGAAGAGTGCCAAAGAGCCTTCGGCGTTGTCTGCTCTTTTATAGGAACAAGGGACTTAGTACAAGAGCATATTGCCTTCAGGGTGTGGCCGCTTGCGGAGAAATGGGAAATGCCACAAGAAATCGTTAAAGAGGCCGACGAAGGTGGACTTGTCAGGTTTAAGTACACTTTTAAATTTGAAGATAAATTTATTGAGCCAGACGATGAGTGGTTGAAAAGCATTGACAATTTAAGTGATGAGCTGCTTGGGACATACTCGAAGGCCGAAGATACTGCAATGTCAGCAGCCTTCGGAGGCCGAAAAAAGAAAAGGCTGAATCGGGTATTTGATGCCATCGGGTTTGTCTACCCTGACTATTGCTACCCCATTCGAAGGCAGAAGAGAAAAAATACAACCTCTGCAAAAGAAGAAACTGCAGCTGCTCCTAGCGAGCCAGAACCGAAAAGGAAGAAGATAAAGGTTCTTACTTATCGACCGCGTTATATTGAACCAGCTTCGGTGCCTGAGTTTACCGGAGAGACTTCTTCGGCCACCGAAGCTGAAAAACCAGCCGAGCCAACTTTGCTGCCAGAAGTCACAGAAACAGCCGAAATACCAACGAAGACAAAATTGGAGCAATCAAAAATTTTGTTATCAGAAACGAAAGAGAAGGCCGAAGCGCCATTCACAGAAAAAATGGAAGAGGTAAAGGAAGCAACCGAGGACTCCAAAACATCAGAAGTTTTGAGTCCTGTGGCAAACATTGAAACAGTAAGTAATCAAAAAGTGCCAGCAGTGACTCCGAAAAGAAGGAGAATGGCTAATGTGCTAGATGTGCTGGAAACGATCAAATCTTCAAGCACCCCTCCGAAGAAGGCTGCCGTCACTCCTGAAACAACAGTCGAAGCTTCGGGTTCTAAAGCTCCAGAGCAAGATACTGAAGCCGAAGCTGGGCCCTCGGAGCCCTCAAAGGCAAAAACCTTGGAAAGTGAGGCAGAAAAAATAACAAAGCCAACTTTTGCTGAAGGAACTGGTGTTGTTACCCCCGAAGCATCCAAAATTCGTGATTATATTTTTCGTCATGCTTCGGGGAAAAAATTAACAGAAAAAGAAGAACAAGAGGCCCAACACTATGCCCAAAAGTTGAAATATCCAAAGGGGGCGTTGATATTTAATGGCAGTGGAGAAGAAGATTTCTTGTATTGCCTCCCCGACAGCAAGGAAATTTCTGTCTGTCGGGAGATGAGCAGAAGCTTCGGATTTCCAACTTTAGAAGACGGACTTTCGGTGCTGTCAAAGAACGATCTGGCTGACAGCCTAGCTTACAACAGTTTAAAGGTGCGACAAATGGAATTCTTATATTTTTGTTGAATTCAAAATTTTTCGTTTGTTTAAAACTATTGACACAGACATATTCCTGTCTGCAGGGCCTGATACTCAGCAATGCCCTCAGAGCACAGAAAGATGCTGAGGACGAAGGATGTACTATAGCCCTGAGCAACCTTCGTTCCGAAGTAATTGAACTGAGGAACGAAGGTCTCGAAAAAGACAAAATATTATACTCATTGATAGATAAAATAAAGGAGGACGAAGCTGCTTTCAAAAGTCAAGCTGAAGCTCAGAAACGCGAAATTGAAGACCTTCGGAAACAACTGGCCAGAGCCAAAGAAGAACGTATACTTGAAGAAACAAAGCGTGAACTCAGCGATCAATGGGCAGATCATCTAGAAGTGACTGTTGAAGAGCTTCGTTCGTCCAAAAAGAAATGCTACAATAAATCTGTAGATTGTGTTAAAAAATTAAAGGCTAGCTTCGCCAAAGTCGGCGCATTCTCAAGTGAAGAAAATTTTTTGAGGGGCAATCCCGAAAGTGTCATTGAATGGATTGACCACGAAGCTGAAGCCTTCGAAGAAATTTTAAATAGCCGAGGAGATATATGTGCCTTCTCTGGCGCCAGAGGGATTGCCACCATTTTAGAGAAGAAGGGCTGTGAGCATGTGAAAATTTTAGCACAGTCCGAAGCTGCTTTGTCCTTTGAAGATACAAAAGATCCTTCGGCCGAAGCTAGCATAATTGGTGGAAAGTTTTTTACTGATATCTGGGATAACGGTGGCCGAGAAATGGCAAGAGAAATTATTCAGAGAAGTGAAAAGGGCATCCATGATGCTAGAGAAGTAGCCGAGGCTGCTGAGGAAAACGCAGAGCCCGAAGGGCAAATAGGTACTAACGAATAGTTTTCATTGCATTATAACTTTTAATTTTATAGTTCGTTCGCGATCTGTAATAATGATGTAATAGTATCCCGTCCTCACTCAGATCCTACTAAAGCATCTTCGGGCCCTCAGCCTAAAGATGACGACGAAATTAAAAAGATGGCCGAAGCTATCATGGATCAGGTTGTCGATCAACTGCTGAACGAAGCTGCAGAGATAGTACTTAGGGAAGACTAAGTGCTATTGCAAAAAACATTTGATATATGATTTGTGTAATATTCTGTAATCCTGTATGTAATATACTTGTTTTATGATTCAATTCTTTACGATGCATGAAACTTTAAACACGTACCATTTTTGAGTCTTCGACGAAAAAACACCTTCCCTTCTTTTCATGCTTCGTGAAGAAGAATTTATCATTTATCACGACAATATCCATAGTGTTCTGATAAGAAATATCCAAGCTTCGTAAAAATAATCTTCGAAGCTATACCTCGAAAATCAATATTGTTTCTCCCTGTAACTTGGCATGATTTGCCCTTTTTCAAAGCATTTTCCGAAGATCGATAACATGCCCCCTTCTTGTGCCACATGCAGCATGATGTATGATGATTATGCTATGCAAAATGATGTGATGATGTTATGTTATGCAAAATGATATTTTGTGCCGAAGATACGCACATTCCTGCAATGGGGCACAATCTTTTGTATCAATACTGACTTTTTCATTATAAGCCTCCCTTAGGAGCTTCTTCGCCTTTTACTTCAGCAGAATCAGCGTTTATTTTTCGCTGTAAGTTCTGCATCCCCTTAGGAACGTCTTTGGAACTTCTTCGCCTTTTACTTAGGCGGTATAAGCTCTGCATTCCCTTAGGAACGTCTTTGGAGCTTCTTCGCCTTTTACTTAGGCGGTATCAGCGTTGACTTTTCGCTGTATGCTCTGCATTCCTTTTGGAACGACTTTGGAGCAGAAAACTTACACTGCGCTCCCTTCGGAACGACTTTTTGTGACTTCGTCAGACTTACTCTGCGTTCCTTAGAACGACTTTTTGTGACTTCGTCAGACTTAGTCTGCGTTCCTTAGAACGACTTTTTGTTGCTTCGAAGGATTTTCGATAGTCCGAAGGTCCTTTTTATTATCACAAACCTGTGAAGAAAACATATTTTTCTTGTAAGAATCAACGAAACTAATTACATGAAACCTAAACAATGTCCTTTATTACAAAAAATAAAACTGAATGAAAAAGATTGCTATTAAGGTAGGATATTTGTCAATAGATGTGTTTTGACTCTGGCACGGTGCTGTTGACCGTGCGAGCTTCGGACTGTTCTCTGAAGTCCCTTTGATGTGGAGCATATTGGCTCCCTTCTGGCTGCTGGCCTTGTTGCAACGGAGGTGGAGGCGGGGGCTGTTGCCAGGAAGCTGAAGGCTGACTTGCCGAAGCAGCAGAGACTGCAGGATGGTTGCCCACATATTCTGGGATGTAGGGCGAATGATACGAAGCAGTGTGCATGACCTGCTTCGGCTGAGCCTGTTGCGCGGCAGCTTCGGCTATCTCTTTTTGCTTCTGAATGGTAACATGACACATCCTGGTAGTATGACCTTTGTTTTCACCACAGAATAAGCAAAATATTCTTCTGGGTTGATCCCCGAATCTTCCGCCGAAGCCCCTGGCGCCTCTGCCTCTTGGAGCTGGTGGTCGGAAGGAGCTTTGCTGTTGCCCCGAAGCCTGTGAGGAGTACTGTGGCCTTTGCTGCTGGCTCCCCTTATCATCATTTTGATTGGAATTATGAATTGATCTGACATGCCTCGGATAGAATCTTCCTCCGAAGCCCCTGGTCATCTCAGAAAATCTGAAGGCCTCCTCCCTTCTTTGGCGAAAATCATTGTCAGCTCGAATATATTCATCCATCTTCTGGAGCAGCTTCTCCAGCGTTTGTGGTGGCTTCCTGGCAAAATACTGCGCTGATGGCCCTGGCCGAAGCCCCTTGATCATGGCCTCAATGACAATCTCATTGGGCACTGTCGGCGCCTGTGCCCTTAGACGCAGAAACCTTCGGACATATGCCTGAAGGTATTCTTCGTGGTCCTGGGTGCACTGGAAAAGGGCCTGAGCAGTGACCGGCTTTGTTTGAAACCCTTGGAAACTAGTTATGAGCATATCCTTCAGTTTCTGCCAAGAAGTGATTGTCCCTGGCCGAAGAGAAGAGTACCAGGTCTGAGCAACACTTCTGACGGCCATGACGAAGGATTTTGCCATGACTGCCGTATTGCCACCGTATGAAGATATTGTTGCCTCGTAGCTCATTAGGAATTGCTTCGGGTCTGAATGGCCATCAAATACGGGGAGCTGAGGCGGCTTGTAGGACGGAGGCCAAGGTGTAGCCTGTAACTCAGCGGACAGGGGAGAAGCATCATCAAAAACAAAATTCCCACGATGGAAATTGTCATACCAGTCGCCTTCGTTGTGAAAGCCCTCCTGATGAAGGTCTTGATGCTGAGGCCTTCGGTGTTGCTCATCCTGAGCAAGATGACGAACTTCTTCAGAGGCTTCATCTATCTGCCTCTGCAGTTCAGCTAGCCTGGCCATCTTCTCCTTCCTGCGTTGAACCTGCTGCTGAAGGATTTCCAGATTCTGAATCTCCTGATCTAGATCATCCTCCGGATGTGTTGGACTGGTAGCCTTCCTCTTCTGGCTTCGTGCCTCTCTGAGAGAAAGGACGTCTTGATTGGGGTCCAGCGGCTGCAGCGTGCCAGCCCCTGGTGCTGAAGCCTTCTTCGGCGGCATGACGAAGCTGATGCTTGCCGAAGGTGTCGAAAAGCTCAGGAAATGGAAGTGAGTTCACCGGAGGTGGGCGCCAATGTTGGGGACTTGTTCTCAAATGCTAAGAGTTAAGAACAAGGCAACATAAAAAGTGTTAAGTGTTAAAGTCCTTCGTCCTTCGAAGCATTATGTCCCTTCGGGAAATAATGAGTTTCGGACGAAGGTCATAAGAGACATACCTTCGTAAACATAACAAGTAATGACGAAGGATTCATATAAAGCATGAAATATAATATAAGCATCATCATAGAATCATTTCTATTTTATTAACATGGAAAAATAGAAATGATTTCAAATTACAGATGTACCTTCGGTCCTGAGAGAAGGTAAAAAGTACAAGCGTGACGCAAAAGCAAATGCCAAGTCAGCGTGAACAGTACGGGAGTACTGTTCATCTATTTATAGACGCGGGACGCAGCCCACGTAAAATTACATTTATGTCCATTACATTTGTCAATGACTTATGGAAATCTGACAAGGCCCACGTAGTCTTTTCATCTTTAAGTCGGTTCCCCTCTCTGCTATCGCGACGAAGCTTCCCTGCGCACAGCTTCGGCTGTGCACCATCCTTCGTGGAGCTTGGTAATCAGCCCGTCCTTCGTCTGGTTCAGGCTTCGTCCTGACCGCACTTCATGTTCGTAATTCTGAGTCCGAAGGTACCTGTTCACATAATCCACTTGGAAAACATTGTCAAATCATGTTTTTGAGGACCTTCGGAGGACGAAGGCCCCCAACAAGTGGCCTTGCATTAACAGTGGGCAATGGTCCGACGTCATGGTGCACATGGAGAGTAGATCAGCTGCGGGGTACAGATCATGCCATTCTGTTGTCGCGAAGAATATGTCAATCCTAGTCATGGTAGGGTTGGCTTGTTCATTTGACCAGGTAAATGCTCTATCGGTGAGATCTAGCTCTAAGAGGTGCAGATCATCAATTGTGCTATTGAACTGCCTCATCACCCTTCTGTTGATTGACCCTTTGTTTTTTTTCTCTTGCTCTCCTGATCATGTTGAAGTCACCTAAAATTACCCATTCTGGCCTCACCATGGTTTGAATATTTCTGAGCTCAGAGAGGAATATCATTTTTTCATCGTCCGGTTGGGGGCCGTAAACACCCGTGAGATCCCAAACTTCATCCACCAATTTGGAAAAGATCCGGACAGACAGCGAATAGGCTGCAGAGCCTGGTAAGAGGACCAAGTCAAAGTAGTCCGAATCGGCAGCGATTAGGATGCCGCCCGAGGCACCCTGAGAAGGCACATGAAAAGTTTGATTTGCAAGCTTGGCACCAACAATTTCCTTTAATAATATATTTGACCAGCTCGAGATCTTTGTCTCTTGAAGGCAAACAATGGATGCGCCAATGGATAGAATTGTATGCCTTACGCTTTCTCTCTTAGCATGGTCATTTAACCCCCGCACATTCCAAGAGAAAATAGTGCATTTCGGATTCATAAAGTAATAAAAACCACTCTAGTTGAGACAGAACGAAGCCGCCAATCAAATCCCAGCCAGGAACCCTGCTGCAGCAAACCAACAACGAATAATAAATTCGAACAAGGATTCGCCGAACTAGTACAAAGCCCAGAACCAAAGGACAATCTGAGAGTACAGGGATACAAAGGCATGCTAGGGACCCTATAGCACTGCCCAGACGCGCTAAAACGAGCATAATTTAAAAAGAGAAAAAAGGGTGGGGTGGACCCAGAACCGCGCCAAAAGCGCCTAGCCATCTGAGGAAACATTGATCAGCAACAGAACCACCAACGGACCCAGTCGCAGCAGCTCAGAACCCCTTAGCCTTCACGGCTTCGGAGGTTGGCATCACCTTTCGACCCTTCTTTTTAGTCTTCCCTGCCTTCACGTTGTCTTGATTTATCAACTCCATGATGGCCTCCATTTGGTTCTTGGTAAGAGGCCTTGTGAATAGACTTGCGATCTGCTCAAATGAATCATCAAAATCAGTAAAGTCTGAAGAACTAGAGCAGCCTGGAATTTTAACTGCAGAATTGTTAAGTTTGGCGCGAATGATTTCCTGAGCTTTGGATATTGCATCTCGGTTAGTACCAGTATTAAAGTTTTTCTTCGCAGCCAACCTAACACTTGATCTTCTAGTGATGGGTTGCTTCTGAAATTTTAATGTATGTGATGAATTGGTCGTGTTACTTTCCGGCAGAGATGGGATCAGTGGTGGTTCTGGTGGCGTTGTTATTGCCGCGATGAAGTTGGTCAACTAAGTATTGTCGGTTAAGCTGTTCCCTGTCCTCAGAGCAAGAGGAGCTCTCAAGGTTTTATGATTATTGCTGTCAACTGGTTGACACTGGATGGTTATCGCCAACGCCCGGCTGAAAAACTGGGCAGGACAAATTGTGGAAAGTTGGGGCACCCATTAGGCCGACCCGTTCAGCAGCTGGCAAGTTGTGATGTACAGCTTGATTAGCATTCACGAGTTGGGAGCCAAGCAACACAACCGATTGGGCAGCTATGGACTTGGCTGGACTAGAATTGTCCAGGGTCAGAACATTGTCTAAACTGTCGAAGACAGCAGCTGGCAAGTTGTGATCTACAGCTTGATTGTCGTTTACCAGTTGGGGGCCTAAAAACTCAGTCGGTTGGACAGCTGGGGCCTTGGCTGGAATAGAATTGTTCAGGGCCAGAACACTGTCTAAGCTATTTAGAATTGAGGCGAAAACATTATTAAGATCCACAGAATTGGTTACCTTGCACTTGGAGGCATCAGGGTCATGTGAGGTTTCCTGGTTGACACCGCCAACAGACCCTGGCGTGCTTCCAACACCAGCAGCAAGCTCCAGGCCACCTACCTGCGGCCATACAGCAGAAACAACAGGGTCTGCAAATGAAACAGTTTTGCCCTTTCTCTTGGGCACCCAGCAGCGAGTTGATGGTGTCATCCCCAAACCATGACGGCGGAAAGGAGTTGAATGCCTATGCTTGTCGTTGGAGCTATAGCAGTCATCCATCCCTCCCCGGCATCGCGATGAACGCGCCCAACCGGAAAGACTTCGGTGCCTACGGTTTCCACTGCGTCTGTCACGCTGAAAGTCCCCCTCATCATCATCGTGGCCCCAGTCACGACGCCCAGTCTCTCTACCTCTGAAAGTTTCTATACGTTCTCTTTTTTCACCCATTGAGTCCGGGGCGCCATAGCTCCAGACAAATTCTCTTCGCTGCTTGCGATTAGGAGGGCCCCCCTGGATCCCCTCCCACGGAGGAAGGAGAGGTCTTCCACTACCTCGATGTGATTGCGAAGAGTGTATACATGACCAGCTTTCAGATCAGAAGGTTCATCATGATGAGCACCAGCAAGCGGTAATGGGGTGCTAACCGGTGGGAGCTCCCTGTCCGGTTCTAAAACCGTTAGCTGGACCTCTTTGGGTATGTCACAAGGGTCAGAGCACCATGCCCATAGGTCGAAGGACCTAGTGCGCTCTCTACGCCTTGTGCCCTCTTGCACATAGTGAATTGCACAGCTCTTGCCTAAGGCCTTCGAAGCCACTTCTTCCCCCCAACAGTGAACCGGAATACCTTCAACCCGGACTTTAACTCTAAACTCCAGGTTCATTTTCCTAGCATAGCTGTCCTCTGACCAATCTCCAAAATGGAAAGTCCGACCACGATACAAGACCGAACCCCTATCAAGCGCCCACAGCTTCGACCTTTGATCCGAGAATATGATAAAAAACTGCTCAGGAAAGTGCTTGACTAGCTGATACTGACCGTGGTGAAGGTTGAACTTCTCCCTTAGCATGTCTCCTGCAGCTAAAGTGTCAACCTCATGGCTGTTGCCGTCGAAGGAGAAAACCACAGCCTTGTCAATCAGCTCGTCTCTACGGCGAAGGAAGGAGCCGGTCGCCGAGACCGTGCAGAAGGCACGCGATGGTCTTCCCCGGGGGTCTCCAGGGTAGCGAGCCTCCATTCCTCGGTCTCCCTGAACAACATGGAGGTAGGATTTCTTGTGTGTGGGTTGCGGTTGACTGAGTGGTGCCTTACAGCGTTGCTCATGGTTCCTACAACGTTGCTCATGGTTCTTATGTAGATCGTCAGTCCATAGTCGTGCCTCATGGTAGGTAGGGGTCCTTGATGGTTGCTCGGCTGGCTTAGGAATATAGCTAGCAGCAGTGAATGTCTCCTGAGAGCTTTTCCAGTTGCAGGACCTCGCACGATGTCCGGATTGGAGGCAAAGCCAGCAGCGCGAAGGAGCCTGGCAGCAAAAAGCTAGATGTTCTGGTGAGAAACAGTTGTAACATTTGCCCTTTAGCTTCAATTTGAAAAGACCAGTGCCCTTCACGTCGAATTGATGATATTGTCGTGTTCGCTCAGGAGACGTCCAGCTCTTGCGCCACCAGTACCGCGGTCTGACCACCGACCAACCCCCTTCAATGACATCCGGCGCAGCAGGGTATGGCTTCTGTCCATTCAAACGCGACGCGGCATCACGACCAGCAGCACGCCGATGTGACCAAACGTTGCCCGAATTCAAATCCCCTTCCGGCTTGCAGGAGAGCTAGAAATCCGGCGAGCGATCTGCAACCTCTTTGGCCTTTCCAGTCGCCAGGATACGCGGCATTGAAGTCTGCCGAAGAGGATCACCAAGTACTGCCTGCACTGGACGCGAATCTGCTTTGGATTTTGATCTTGGATCCATCCGGGTCGTCGAAACAGAGCCATCGCCAGCCGCGACGGACCATTGAAGCTTCGATTGAGGAAATGGGTCGCCCTTGCCTTGGGAATCTTGAGCTTGCTTGCAGAAATCATCTCTGATCTGAGCCTGAGAATGAGGGAGTTCCTTCGCGTACTTACTGGGTCGCCGAGAGGGGAGTCCGTCGCGCGCGGGGCCGATCCGCGCCCGCCGAGAAGGGAGGCGCGAGCCCAGCCCGCGGCGGTCGGAGGATCCCCCGGCGTCTGGAAAGGAGGACCAAGGGAAGCGGCGACGCCATTCGCCATTCCCCCTCTATTAGGAGTTGAAGCCCTCATCTCCTACACATGCCGCCAAACAATTCAATAAGGAAAACCATACAACCTTCTACCCGTCTCATCGTCATCACCTTATTAGTTCTTAATTTGTATCAAGAGGTTCCACATTTTGGGTATTCAGAACTTCATTGTCAGTTTGTCACCACGGAATAGGATGCGGCCATTCTTGAAAACATGAATTTTCTTGTCCTGCAAAAAACTCGGTCGGGAGGAAAAGACTGCCCTCCCGGTATTATATTAAGAAGAGACCGAAACATGGTCCCAGCCAAGAAAACCCCTGAACTCTGTCTCCATCACTAGCGGGCCGTCACCGTCTACTCTGCAACGGTCGATGCGGCCATTCTTGAAAACATGAATTTTCTTGACCTGCAAAAAACTCGGTCGGGAGGGAAAGACTGCCCTCCCGGTATTATATTAAGAAGAGATCGAAACATGGTCCCGGCCAAGAAAATCCCCGAACTCTGCCCCCATCACTAGCGGGCCGTCACCGTCTACTCTGCAACGGTCCAACCGGAGGGTGGCGCACAGGACGTAACCCGAGAGCGGGCGGGACACAACGAGGGGATTTTTTTAACCAAGCCTAAAATTCGCCCCCGAGGGGTATCGAACCTAGGACCTAAAGGTGCTACTCGAAAGCCTTAAGCATTATGCTAGAGGCCCTTTTGCATTTTCTTTTCTTGACCTGCAATCCCATTGTTTATCTTCTTTGGCCTCATATGTAGTCCTTGGTATCTAATATTCTAATTCACCTCCAGAAGCATATCCCTAAACAGTTCTAGCAATTTTCTGAAGTTTCTGTTAGTTCAATGATGTGTTGTCTTCAATTAGAGAAACTTACTGAAGCAGACAGCTTAGTATACCTTTGATTGCGAGTGCAAATATGTCATCATCACTGGAATGAAGTCCTCATATCTTTCACGCTTATTTCAACTTCTTGAACTTTTAAAGTGTGTACTCCTCAAAGCCCAAGGCATCATGCACCATATCTTCCATATTCTTAGCTACATGGACATAACTGGCACCAATATATACTAGATCATCATCGTTCAGATCCTATTTTTTAAAGAGTCCTTCTTTGGCACCGGCATTAGTTTCAGGAGTCCCTCAACATCTTGTCTAGCATGAGTTCATGAGGTCCTTCGTCACCATCCTGACCAATAGTCAACAATGGGTCCTGATCATCGACACCTTCTTTTGCATGCTTGTTCCAACATATATAGTCATCCACTAATACTCAAATGCTTATATTGGCATGGACTGTCAACATGAATTCGAGTGTTGCTTTTCATTTTCACAATCAATGCGTGGACACATAGGTGTCTTTTGTGTCCATTCAATATATCTGCCTCTGCAACACTTGTGAAAGATTTAAGAACATCTAAGTAGTCATCACAACTATGGCTCCAAAGATATATCCAATTGCTTGATCCTCCACAGTGTACATAATGAAATTGAAAAATGGAATAATAAGGAAGTAGTTCAACAAAATGGTGTGTCGCAACAATTCTGCCACAATTTAGCACACCACAATAAGACATGCTATTTGTAGAGGGCATGTTTAGTAATCAAAATTATATATTCAAACTTGCACTGAGGTCACAATTCACAAATTCACCATAACTTAATCAAATACAAGTTCATCACAGATTCACAGTTCACAAGTTCGGGAGTTTATTATAGAGGTCACGAGCTCATAAATTCATCGTAGTTTCATCAAACATAAGTTCAGTCTGCATTATATTTTACGAACTGATGAGGTGCTTCAGGATGCATTATGCACGATCGTGACTCAACTTTGAAAGGATCCAAATGGCTGAAAATTGACGATGGTAGAATAGAATCAGCTGTAAACAATCGTATTTCTAGAGCTGTCTGCAAGCACAATCCATGCCATCTGTAGATTTGTCTGAATCATGGTGGAAGTCAGAGTCCAGGAACCAGTCCAGAGATTGACCCCGACTAGTCTCCTTAATCCGTTGCAGGCCCTTTTTGACTGTATCAACCCGGATACAGTTGACAACTTTGGCTGGTAGAAGAAGAGACGGAGCAGCCTCAAGTTGTTCTTCTTGAGGACACTAGCCTGCGTGCCGGTTAAACACAAGATCTGCTTGTTGCGCAGTGCCCGTCGCACTATAATAACCTCCCGCCGAGCGCAACAAGCGCTATACTTGTTCGGGCTTCGGTTCGAAAGAGCCAGGACCAAGCGACATATGATGAATTTTGTTTCGAGTTTTCCATCAGTAAGCAACTTTAAGAGGTTCTATATATCCTTTCTAAACTATATAAAAAGGTATCTTCCAACAGCTTATCTAAATCTTATCTAAATGACTATTTAAATATAACCATTTTCTATTATGAGTTTCTAGCTAGCTAAGTCAAATATAAAAAAACGTGAATGGATCTATAGAGTGCAAATAAGATATATAAATGCAGTTAGAGCTTGAAAAGATATATAAAGTGATTTTATATAAATGACTCTCCAAATGATAATTTAGAGAGTGAAATTTAGAAAGACTATATATGATGGTTTTAATAAGGAAAGTTGTAACATAAAAGGTTAGTAGATGTCATGATCCCTATAATATTCATTCCACATATATGAATTTGTTAAAACTGCTCTTTGACAGAAGTGGACATGACTTTCCTATAGTACAATATGCCGATGACACCCTACTAATTATGGAGTCATGTCCAAGACAACTTTTCTTCTTAAAAGCAATTCTAAATTATTTTTTCTGAATCAACTGGCCTAAGAGTAAACTACAATAAGTCAAGTATCTACCCCATAAATGTTAGTGAGCAAAAAATGGAGGTCCTCTCAAGAACATTCAACTGTCAAACTGGGAAAATGCCATTCACTTACCCTAGGATTGCCTGTGGGAGTCACTAAACCAAAAATAGAGCACTTCTTACCTCTAATTCACAGGATTGAAAGAAGGTTAACCTGCACATCCTTGGTCCTATCACAAGCTGGAAAGCTGGAATTAGTGAATTTTGTGTTCTCTGCCTTGCCAACCTTCTACATGTGCATTATGAAAATCCCAACAACTGTGGTGAAACAAATTGATATCTACAAAAGGCATTGCTTATAGAGAGGAAGTGACATCAATACAAAAAGCCACCTTTAGCTGAAGGTGGGCTGGGTGTGATGAAGCTAGAAGCTCGGAATGACGCCTTACTCATGAAATTCCTTCATAAGTTCTTTAATAAATCTAAGCAGCCAAGGGTCTCTCTGGTATGGAACAACTACTACAGTAGTGGTTGTCTACCTGGTCAGCAAAGAAAAAGCTCTTACTGGTGGAGAAGTATAATAAATCTACTGAACACTTATAAGGGTATAACATCCCCTCGATGAGAAATTGAAAGATAATCCTCTTCTGACAACTAGCATGATCTGTGGAACAATGGAGTCCCTAGCCAGCAATTTCCGGAGCTATATTCTTTCACCACTGTTGTAGATAAATCTCTAACTAAGGCTATGCACAAAACACAATCCCATCAAATGTTTTAGCTACCTCTCTCAGAGCAAGCTGATCAACAATACATGGAGTTAAATATTGTAAGAGAGAACACCATGTTGCAGGATAGTAAATATGTTTGGAAATATATTTGGGGCTCTGGAGCATACTCAGCACAGAAGACATACATAGGTCTAATTGGTCATTTTAATTTTCACCCAGTGTACAAATGGCTTTGGAAGAACAAGTGGCAGCCTAGACACAATATGTTTTATTGGTTATTGTTGAAGAACAAACTAAAAACGAGAAGTATGTTGCGTATAATAGGCATGAATTTGGAGTCATATACTTGTGACAACTGCATTGGGTAGAGGGAGGAAACTCTATACCACCTATTCCTCAGATGCAACTTTACAGATGCCTGCTGGAGCTCAATTGGGTTAACTGCCCCACGAATCTTGAATCCAGAGAGAGCCTCAGCTAATCTAAAGCAGCAACTCAACACACCTTTCTTCATGGAAGTGATCATCTTAATGGCATGGAGTATCTGGAAATGTAGAAATGGATAGAATTTTGAAAATATAGCGCCAACAGTGGAGACATGCAAAGCAAAATTCAAGAAAGAATTTCTCTTGGTTATCTAGAGAGCAAGAGAAAAATATGATAGCGCAATCCTAGAATGGCTACCTCATATTCCTCATTAGATTTGTTTTCTCCTCTCTACCTAAAAGGGAAATATGGTTAACCTTTTACTACAATTAATTTTGGTGGTTGAATGTCCAACACAAACATATGGACTAACTAGTTTGCCCTAGAATTCATATATTACAGGTGCATAAAGTTCAACACAAAACAATAAATATTCAAGTTAGGGACACAAATTTAAAGGAGCAAAATGACATAAGTATGTTGTGGTCTGGCGCACCGGACTGTCCGGTGTGCCACCAGACAGTGTCCGGTGCACCAGGCCCGTACAGGGTTGAACCAGCCACTCTTGGAAAAACGCAGGCGCGCTCAGCTGTAATTCACTGGACTGTCCGATGTGCCACCGGACTGTCTGCTGAGCCAGCGGAGCAATGACTAAATCGCGCCAACGGTCGACTCTGACGGGTGAACAATGCAGCACAGTATCGCGACAGAAGTCAGAGGGGCACCGGACTATCCGGCGCACCACCAGACTGTCCGGTGCCACAAGAAAACAAAGGCGCCAACGGTCAACTGCTCCAGAACCCTAACGGTTGGGTGACGTGGCGGCGCACCGGACAGCCTACAGTGCATGTCCGGTGGCGCACCGGACTGTCCGGTGCGCCCATCGACATCAGCCTCCCCAACGACTACTTTAGTGGTTGAGGGCTATAAATACCCCCAACCACCACAACTCCAAGCATCCAAGATTTCTGAACATCACATTCAATACAAGAGCTCTAGCATTCACTCCTAGACACAATTCAAAAGGTCAAAGCCTCTCCAAGTCCCAAATTCACCTCAAATACTTAGTGACTTGTGAGAGAGTGATTTTTTGTTCTTTTGAGCTCTTGCCTTTTGGATTGCCTTTCTTCTTTCTCATTCTTGTTCTCAAGTGACTTGTAATCAAAGCAAGAGACACCTAAGAGTGTGGTGGTCCTTGCGGGGTCTTAGTGACCCGATTGATTAAAGGAAAGGCTCACTCGTTCTAAGTGACCGTTTGAGAGAGGGAAAGGGTTGGAATAGACTCGGTCTTTGTGACCTCCTCAACGGGGACTAGGTTCTTTGGAACCGAACCTCGGTAAAACAAATCACCGTGTTCATTCGCTTGATTTCCTTTTGATTTGTTTTCCCCTCTCTCCCGGACTTGATTTTAGTTCTAACGCTAACCCCGGCTTGTATTGTGTGTTTAAAGTTGTAAATTTCAGATTACGCCTATTTACCCCTCTGAAAGTCGCCTAGAGGGGGGTCAATAGGCGGAATCAGAAAATTACAACTTTAAACACGCACTACAGGCCGGGGTTAGCATTAGAAATGAATTCAAGTCCGAAAGAGAGGGGAAAACAAATCAACTAAGAAATAAAGCGGATGAACACGGTGATTTGTTTTACCGAGGTTCGGTTCTAAAGAACCTAGTCCTCATTGAGGTGGTCACAAAGACCGGGTCTCTTTCAACCCTTTTCCTCTCTCAAACGGTCACTTAGACTGAGTGAGCTTTCTTCCTTGATTTCTCGGGTCACTTAGACCCCGCAAGGACCACCACACGATTGGTGTCTCTTGCTTCGCTTACAAGGTTTTGAGAATAAGAATAAGAGAAAGAAGAAAGCCAACCAAGCAACAAGAGCAACAAAGAAACACAAGAACGATCCTCTCACAAGTCCTAAAACACTAGAATTGAATTGGGGACTTTGATTGGATCGGTGACTTTGATTTGTGTCTTGGAGTGTTGCACTTTGCTCTTGTATTGAATGAAGTGTGATGAATGCTTGGATGGTTGGAGTGAAGGTGGTTGAGGGGTATTTATAGCCCTCAACCACCAAACAACCGTTAGGGAGGGGCTGCTGTCGATGGGCGCACCGGACAGTCATGTGCGCCACCGGACACTGTCCGGTGCGCCAGCCACGTCACCCAACCGTTAGGGTTCGGGCGCTATCGACCGTTGGAGCTTTGTCTTCTAGTGGCACCAGACAGTTCGGTGCCGCACCGGACATGTACTGTTCACTGTCCGGTGCGCCTCTGACGGCTGCTCTGACTTCTACGCGCACTGTCCACGCACTGTAGCATTTGCAGGGGTCCGTTGCAGTCGACCATTGCGCGAGTAGCCGTTGCTCTGCTGGTTCACCGGATAGTCCGGTGGCCCACCGGACAGTCCGGTAAATTATAGCGGAGCACGCCCAGACAAACCCGAGGGTGGCGAGTTTGGAGTTGTACGGTCCTGGTGCACCGGACACTGTCCGGTGTTCTAAACCAGGGCACCCTTGGCTTCTTTGCTCCTTTCTTTTTGAACCCTAACTTTGATCTTTTATTGGTTTGTGTTGAACCTTTATGCACCTGTAGAATTTATAATCTAGAGCAAACTAGTTAGTCCAATATTTGTGTTGGGCATTCAACCACCAAAATTATTAATAGGAAAAGGTTAAACCATATTTCCCTTTCAATCTCCCCCTTTTTGGTGACTGATGCCAACTGTTGGGGACCTTCGGCATCCGAAGGTCCTCAAAAACAGGATTTAATAGTGTTTCTGGAGTATAATGTGTGAACAGGTATCTTCGGACTCAAGGCAGGCATCACAGTAGACCAGAATAATACGAAGGTTGGTGAAGCGCCGAAGGTGAAAGCAGGAAAGCTTCGGCGAGACAGCAGCAGTTGAAACCGACTTAAAGATGAAAAGGCTATCTAGACCTCGACAGATTATTATAGGATTATTATCAAGTGTAAAGGGCATTAATGTAATTTTGTACGGGCTGCGTCCCGTGCCTATAAATAGGTGAACAGTACTCCCGTACTGTTCACGCTGACTTGGCATTCGCTTTTTGCGTCACACTTGTACTTTCATCTCATTCCGATTAAAGGTACACTTGTAGCTCAACAATATTTCTGTTTATACCTAATAATAATATATAATTGTCCATGTTGTCTTTTATATTCTTTATATTTCATTCTTCGTCATTGTCTAATGAATCTAAGACGGTACGTCCTTCATAACCTTCGTCCGTAAACCATTATATCCTAAGGGAAATAATGCTTCGGAGGACGAAGGACCTTAACGATTAACATTTTCTATGTTGCCTTGTTCTTAACTCATAGCACTTGAGAACAAGTCCCCAACATTGGCGCCCACCTCCGGTGAACTCACTTCCACTCTGAGTTTTTTGAACACCTTCGGCGATCATAAACCTTCGTTATGGCGCCGAAGAAGGCTTCAGCGACTGGGGCTGCAGCTCTGCAACCACTGGACCACAATCAGGAGACAGTCTCCTTGCGGGAGGCCCGAAGCCAGAAAAGGAAGGCTGTCAGCCCAACACCACCAGAGGACGAGATAGATCAAGAAATCAGAGATATGGAAATGCTTCATCAACAAGTACAGAGGAAAAAGGAAAAGATGGCCAGGCTAGCTGAACTGCAGAGGCAGATAGACGAAGCCTCTGAAGAAGTTCGTCATCTTGTCCAGGACGAGCAGCACCAAAGGCCTCAACATCAAGATCTTCATCAGGAGGGTTTCCCCAACGAAGATGACTGGTATGACAATTTCCGTCATGGGAATTTTGTTTTTGATGACGCTTCTCCTCTGTCCGCTGAGCTGCAGGCTACACCGTGGCCTCCGTCTTACAAGCCGCCCCAGCTTCCTGTATTCGATGGCCACTCAGACCCAAAGCAGTTTTTGATGAGCTACGAAGCAACAGTATCTTCGTATGGTGGCAATGCTTCAGTCATGGCCAAATCTTTCGTTATGGCTGTCAGGAGTGTGGCTCAAACCTGGTATTCCTCCCTTCGACCAGGAACGATCACTTCATGGCAGAAGCTGAAGGACTTGTTGTTAACTAGCTTCCAAGGATTTCAAACGAAGCCGGTCACTGCTCAGGCTCTGTTCCAGTGCACCCAAGATCACGAAGAATACCTTCAGGCATATGTTCGAAGGTTCTTGCGTTTGAGGGCACAGGCACCAACGGTGCCCAATGAAATTGTCATTGAGGCCATGATCAAGGGGCTTCGGCCAGGACCGTCAGCTCAGTACTTCGCTCGGAAGCCTCCTCAAACTTTGGAGAAGCTGCTCCAGAAGATGGACGAGTACATTCGGGCCGATAATGATTTTCGCCAAAGAAGGGAGGAGGCTTTCAGGTTTTCTGAAATGACCAGGGGCTTCGGAGGGAGGTTCTACCCGAGGCACGTGAGATCAATTCATAACTCTACACAAAATGATGATAGAGGAAGCCAACAGCAAAGGCCACAATGTTCCTCACAGGCTTCGGGGCAACAGCAAAGCTCCTTCCGACCACCAGCTCCAAGAGGCAGAGGCGCCAGGGGCTTTGGAGGAAGATTTGGCGATCAACCAAGAATAATCTTTTGCTTATTCTGCGGTGAGAACAAAGGACATACTACCAGGATGTGCCATGTTACTATTCAGAAGCAAAAGGAAATAGCTGAAGCAGCAGCACAACAAGCTCAGCCGAAGCAGGTCATGCATACAGCTTCGTATCATTCGCCCTACATCCCAGAATATGTGGGCAATCATCCTGCAGTTTCTGTTGCTTCGGCAAGTCAGCCCCAAGCTTCCTGGCAACAGCCTCCGCCTCCACCTCCGTTGCAACAAGGCCAGCAGCCAGAAGGGAGCCAGTATGCTCCACACCTGTCACACTCGGTTCCAGGGGGTAGAACCGAGCGCATACCATATGTGTGCCAGGATCCATTTCCACACATATGTTGACGTCACAAGTGTAGTATATCAAAAGACAATGCAATAAAGGCGTAAAGAGAGTAGAGTACTTTATTACATCATCTGAAACATTGTATCTTTAACAAGTATCACATCAAAGTAAAGCGGAAATAAACAACTAGGCAATCTCCCACAGGAAGATGACCGGCGCATCGTTAGACTTAGAATTCATCGTCGTCGATAAAATCTCCATCAAAGTCTCCAGCATCACCCTCTGATCAAAATATTAGCAAGGGTGAGCTCACTTATGGTCGGGGCTCAGCAAGTGGGGGAAAAACTAATGCAGGTATAACAAGGTGAGGCTAAGGTTGAGCAGTAAGCATTTTAGTTGGTCAATATTTTATTAACAACACCTGTCTTACTAATAAGTGTGAATCCCAAATATCCCACTTAAACAAAGGAATATGAATATAACAAAAACACTTAAGTGAAACCACTTAAGCAAATTATTGGCAGATCATCGGATCTCAATTTAATTCCATCTTCAAGTTCAATTATCATGTGAGGAGTCCAGGTCGCTCATAACCGGGAGCACGGCTGATATATCAGTTTTACACTCTGCAGAGGTGGTACAACTTTACCCACAAGCCATGTATCCCATCTAGCCCGGGTTGATCAGACCCTTAAACACTGCCGAGGTGAATGGCTAGGGATCCATTATGAGGCTTTCACAAAATACCTTAATACGAAGCAACCCACTAAGGTTTCTAAAGACGATGGTGGTGGCCCCCTGGGTGAAGTACCTTAGCCAAGAATACGACCCCATGTTAACGTGGGCTGCCAGCACCTACCGCTCCCCCTCTTGCCCATATTTCAGGTAAGGTTGCTAGGCACTAAGCATATAGAGCTAATTACCAAAGCCAGAGCCATGATAGCACTCGTGGTTGTACTGTTATCCTGGGTGGTCACTCCATGTTCCAATTAATTTGTAATAAAGTTATCTTAACCATCGGGTTAATGTCATAATTGCCAATTAAATTCTTGGAACATTAATACCAATTAATGAGTGACATTAAAATCGTTAAGTTGAGCGGTAGCACAAATTTTGCACAGCTTAATAATTTTCCCAGGTTAAACAAGGAATACAGGTAGTAAATCTAGAAAATCCTTAATTAGGTAAACCCATCAAATTATGCAATATATCAAAAAGTAAACATTATTATATGCAATGAGTGGGTACAAACAGAATATGCAGAGGGAGAATCCACTTGCCTTGCTCAAAAGTATCATGTGGTTCGTCTTCGAACGTATTCGGTTCTTCTACCACACAATCGGCTTCTAATAACGTCATACGTTGTCATACAAAGAGAAAACATACATCAATAAATAAACACGCACCATTCAACAAACAATGAAACATACATTTTACAAAGCGTACATATAAAAGGAAAACATTCAAAAACAAAACTTGATTTGTAACTATAGTAAAAATTTAATCCTAACTTAAGGTTCGTCATTAGAATTATTGATTTGCTTCATCTTTTACGAAAATCTAAGTGATATTTATATAACCTATTATTACTATTTATTTAAAACAAACTAAGTATAGGTCTAAGGATATGTTCATAAAAAAGAACTAAAATAGATAATATTACCTTCAATTTTATGCAAGATATATATTTCATGGGTGAACTACTTTTAATTTGAAAACAATATATACTCTGAAATTTTACTTACAAATTATATTAGTTAACTATTTTTTTGGTTTTTAAAATACCAAGGCGTATAAAACATACTACACTCATATGTATGCATAGCTTGAATAATAAACTAGTCTATATTCTATGAGTAAATATACTAAACCGATAACCATTCTTTCAATATAGGAGTTAAGTTCCGTTTTAATTTATTACTTGAAAGCTACACATTATTACAATGTAATTCAAGTAAGAATATGACAATACTAAACATTGCTGCAAATCAATGAATTAGAATACATAGCGCACTAATATGATGTTAATAAAACAATAATAAACTTATTTGGATTAGACTTTATTGTGAAAGAATGCAGCAACGATTAACACATATTTAACCGTAGTTTCTAGTGGGTAGCAAAACAGGGTTTTATTTAAATACTTTTTGCACTGTATGAAATGTAGACGCAATTTAACAAGAAACCAGAGACCTAAATACGAGTCTGTCTTCTTCTACCTTGCTGCAACATGACGAGCTGCAACGTGACGACTGCAACGTGACGAACTGTAGGGGAAAAATGAAGGGCGTTGATCGTTCGGGGCACCGGCTACGGCGGCGGAGAAGAACGTCAGCAGGACAATCGACAGAGGCGCGGCCGAGGGGCTTGTTGGGGCAGTCACCAACGGCGGCAGTCGACCGGGGCGTCCTAGCGTCGGCGAACAGCAGCGTCGGCGGTGGCTTCGCGCGGCCAGCGAACAGGGGCACGAGGCGTATGCGGAGCAGCAGGTGAAGCAAGGAGCTCGGTGGCAGTATTTATAGGTAGAAGAAGGGAGGAATATAAAGACGAATTAGTGCTCCTTGATGGTTAATTGATGCGCTGAATTGAATCTGTGAAGAATCAGGAACCGAAATTGCCATCAATGGCGAGCGTTATCTGCACGAAGAGAAATTGCCGCGCGGGAGTGGGAGAAGGGAAAGACGCGACAGTTTTCGGATGCGAGAGGGCGGGGAGGCGAGGAGGCCAGGCGTCGGGGCGAGCTGTGCAAGCCGAGGTGGCGACAAGAGAAAATCGCGACCTCGATGGCATCCTGCGGCGGCTGCTGCAAACGATTCGCTTGTGAGCAGACCATGGCAAAAGTTGAAGATGGAATATGACATGGAGGGCCCACGTGTAAGTGATAAAGAAAGAGAGAGAAGAAACGGTGCGGCTGCACCATAGGCAGAGAGAAAGATGCATTCGTTAGTTGTTTTTGTTTTCAAATTCCATATTGTTTTTATTTTTCTTCCCTTTTTTGATTAAGTATATGAATATATAAATATATATTTAAATATTCAGAAAATTATAATAAATACAGAAATAATACTTACATAAATAAAATACTAATTTTTGAAAAAAAATAATTTTAGGACAAGCACTATTTATTTAATAAATTGGGCTACACAAAAATTAGACCGAATACAAAAATAAACCTTTGAAATAAATTAACCACAAAAGCCATGCTTCAAAAATAAATGCAACAACCAATTGAACTTCAATTTTTATTATTATTATTTTTGAAATACATAAATAAATATCCTTTCTCTAATGAGTTTAACTACTAAAACTGAATCACTATTAACTGATGGATTTGAGGTGTTACAAAACCTACCCCTCATAAAAGAATCTCGTCCTCGAGATTAAGAAACTTCCGAGAATAACTGGGGGAATTCTGCTCTGAGTTCATCTTCTCTTTCCCAAGTGGCCTCATCTTCCGAATGATGACTCCACTGAACCTTGCACATGTTAATAACTTTACTCCGTGTAATTCTGCAAGATGTTTCCAGAATTCTGACCGGGTACTCTGAATCAGTCAAATCTTCATTGACATTCAGTTCTTTCATGGGTACTGTTCTTCTGGTACTCTTAAGCACTTCTTGAGTTGTGATACGTGAAAGACGTTATGCACATCCGACAAACTATCGGGTAGCTCTAACTGGTACGCTACTTCACCTTTTCTTTCCAAGATCTTGAATGGGCCGATATAGCGAGGAGATAATTTTCCCTTAACTTTAAACCTTTTCATGCCTCTCATCGGTGAAACTTTAAGGTATACAAAGTCTCCTACTTCGAACATCAACTCTCTTCTTCTGTTATCAGCATAGCGTTTCTGTCTTGACTGTGCTGTCTTCAAATTTTCTCTAATAATATGTACTTGCTTTTCGGCTTCTTAGAGAATTTCTGGACCGAATACTTGACTTTCTCCAGTCTGATTCCAATAAAGCGGTGTTCTACACTTTCGTCCGTAAAGTGCTTCAAATGGTGCCATTTTTTAGACTTGCCTGATAACTGTTGTTATACGAGAATTCTGCATAAGGCAAACTTTTATCCCAGCTTCTACCATGCTTTAGAGCACAAGCTCTTAGCATATCTTCCAACACTTGGTTTGTCCTTTCTGTTTGCCCATCCGTTTGAGGATGATAAGCTGAACTAAAGTTTAGCTTGGTATCCATGGACTCATGAAGTCTTTTCCAAAAGCGCGAGGTAAACTGAGTTCCTCGATCCGATACGATCTTCTTCGGTACTCCATGCAGACAAACAATCCTCGACATGTACAACTCTGCTAACTGGGCTCCTGAGTAGGTTGTCTTCACAGGTATAAAGTGTGCTACTTTAGTTAACCTGTCTACTATGACCCATATTGAATCATAGCCATCTCGAGTACGGGGTAGTCCAACTATGAAATCCATACTGATTTCTTCCCATTTCCATTCCGGTACCTTGAGAGGTTGTAGCAATCCTGCTGGTCTTTGGTGTTCAGCTTTAACTCGCTGACACACGTCACATAATGCAACATGAGTAGCAACATCTCTTTTCAAACCGTACCACCAATACTTTTCCTTAAGGTCCTGGTACATCTTGGTACTTCCAGGGTGAATAGAGTAAGCTGAATCATGAGCTTCTCTCAAAATAAGTTGGCGCAAGTGCTCAATTTCGGGTACGCAGATTCTCTTCTTAAACCATATTGTGCCTTGTTCATCTTCCATGAAATCCGGGGCTTTACCCAAACCTATCAAAGCTTTAATTTCCTTAATTTTCTCATCAGATTCTTGTCCTTTACGAATCTCTTCTTCCAAAGTAGATTCAACTTCCATCACCGTTGCTTCTACATTATTGAGCAATCCAAGGTTGAGTCGTTCCATTTCCCAGCACAATTCTTGTGACATCAAATGAGTAGTGATGTTGTTCACTTGACCCTTACGGCTCAAAGCATCAGCTACTACATTTGCCTTTCCGGGGTGATATTGTATTTCCAAATCATAGTCCTTAATCAATTCAAGCCATCTTCTCTGTCTTAGGTTGAGTTCTTTCTGAGTGAATATATATTTCAAGCTTTTATGATCCGTGAAGATTTTGCACTTGTTTCCAATCATATAGTGCCTCCAAATCTTCAAAGCATGCACTACGGCAGCTAGTTCCAAATCATGCGTAGGATAATTCTTCTCATGTTTCCTCAACTGTCTTGAAGCATAAGCAATCACCTTTCCTTCTTGCATTAGCACACATCCAAGTCCAAGGTGTGATGCATCGCAATACACATCAAATCCCTTGTGGATGTCTGGCATTACCAGTATTGGTGCAGTAGTTAACCTTTTCTTGAGTTCTTCAAAACAATTCTGGCAAGCTTCATCCCATTTGAACTCTTTGCCTTTCTCCAGTAGAGAAGTAAGTGGTTTTACTAACTTGGAAAAACCTTCAATAAATCTTCTATAGTATCCCGCCAATCCAAGAAAACTTCTGATCTTGGACGCATCCTTTGGTTGCTTCCAATCCAGTATCTCACTTATCTTTCCTGGGTCCACTTTAATTCCACCATCGGTAACAATATGCCCTAAGAAAGCAACTTCCTTCAACCAAAAATCACACTTCGAGAATTTTGCGTACAGTTGGTTGTCACGAAGCTTTTGTAGGACTAGCCTTAGATGATCTTCATGTGTTTCTTCATTCGGAGAATATATCAGTATGTCATCAATGAATACGACCACAAACTGATCCAGATATTCCATGAATACTTTATTCATCAAGTTCATGAAGTATGCTGGTGCATTAGTCAGTCCGAACGACATGACCAAAAACTCGTATAATCCATATCTCGTCGTGAAGGCTGTCTTCGGTACATCTTCTGCTCGAATCTTTAACTGATGATATCCCAATCTCAGATCTATCTTCGAGAATATCTTAGCTCCCTTCATTTGATCGAATAAATCTTCAATCCGAGGTAACGGGTATTTATTCTTGATGGTTACTTCATTCAAACTTCTATAATCAACGCACATTCTCCTTGAACCATCCTTCTTGTTCACAAATAGCACTGGGGCTCCCCAAGGGGATGAACTTGGGCGAATGAAACCTTTTTCTAGTAATTCTTCTATTTGTTTCTTCAGTTCTACTAAATCTTTGACATCCATTCTATAAGGTCTTTTCGAGATAGGTGCGGTTCCGGGTACTAATTCAATAGAAAACTCTATATCACGGTCAGGTGGCATACCTGGTAATTCCTCCGGAAATACGTCTGGGTATTCACACACCACTTTGATATTTTCCAAGGGCTTTTCTTCCAAGTGATTGATCACTGTCTTCCCTTTTTCATCTGTTGACTTGTCTATGTTAACTTGGATTCTTTCACCTTGAGGACTTGTCAACATAATTGTTCCATTAGCACACCGTATCACTCCATCACAACTTTTCAACCAGTTGCATCCAAGAATCACATCAATCCCATTGGATCCTAGGACCACTGGGTCGACTGTAAAATCTATTCCTTGAATCTTGATATTAACATGAGGGCATAAGTGTGTGGCCTTCATGTCACCTCCCGGTGAACTAATGTGTAATATCCTCTTTAGAGGGTACTTAGGTATGTTATGTTTTTCCACAAATGACTCAGTTATAAATGAATGTGATGCTCCAGAGTCAAATAAAACTGATGCAGGTATGGAGTTAACAAGGAACATACCATACACTATGTCGACATCCTCAGGCACTGATTCCGCAGTGACGTGATTGACCCTTCCTCTGCTCTGGTTCTGTGGTGTCTTGTTTTGAGCAGATCCACGAGCGGGGGTGTTCTGGTCATTCCTCTGATTATTGCCTTTCAGGGGTGTCTGCTGGTTGCGCCTTGGGCAGTTGTTAGCATAGTGGCCTAGCTCATCGCATTTGAAACATCCATTAGGTTGGACAGGTGCGTTGTTTCTGGCCTGCGTGTTACTGGCGCCACCATGACGGTTTTGTGAACTCCCACCAGACCTCTGGTTGGTCTGGGAGTTGCTCCTTTGATGGTTCTGACTCTGATTATTTCTCTGGCTTTGCTGTCCAGAGCATTGCACTTAATAATTGTTTCCGCCTTGATTTCCAGAGCGGAACTGCGAACCTTGAGCGTTATTAGGGCGGGTGTTCCTGCTTGACTGACCTTGAAACTTCCTTTTATGGTCAGATAATTCCTTCCTTTTGCTTTCAAGGCCAATTGCCTTGTTCAACAGGGTCTGGAAATTGGGGAATGTATGGCTCTGAAGTTGATAATTCAGTGGTCCAATTAGTCCTTCCAAGAAACGCTCTTGGCGCTTCTCAACCGTGTCCACTTCTTCCGGTGCGTAGCATGAAAGCTGAGTGAAGTGAACACGATACTCACTGACAGACATATTCCCTTGAGTAAGGGAAAGAAATTCCTTCTTCTTTAGCTTCATAATTCCCGAGGGAATATGATGAGCGCGAAAGTTCTCTTGAAATTCCTGCCAGGTTATTATATCCGCGTTGGGGTGTGCCGCTGTGAAGGCATCCCACCAGTCGGACGCAGAACCCTCGAGTCTTCCCAAGGCGTACAAGACCTTCTCCCGGTCGTTGCACTGAGTGATGTCCAGCTTCTTCCCAATGACTTTGAGCCAGTCATCGGCATCCAAAGGATCAACCGCATGAGAAAATGTCGGCGGGTGATGACTCATGAAGTCCCGGTGCTTATCTCTGGCCGGGGGTGCATACTGCTGTTGTTGTTGATGTTGCTGATTCTGCTGGTTCTGCTGAATTTGTTGAACAGCCGCAGTGATTCCTTGCAGAATCTGCATCTGGGCGGCAATGAACTGCTCCATATTGGGATTCAGTGGTGGTGGTGGTACTTGTTGACCACGCTGGTTTCGGTTATTGTTGGGTCCTTGACGAGCGTTCACCATCTGATTGGTTAGGAGGTGAAGTCCTTAGAGAAGTGGGGAGTAGAAAAGATTCTAGAGGGAAATTTCTTAAGTTTATGTTTTTTAATGCTCTTATGGCCATCAGACCATTGCACTCAAACAAAAATCCAACTCAAACATATCAAACATCACCATCACATTGTTGTTATTATTATAGTATAACACTGTTTTATCGTCTATCGCGTCTAGCTTATTTCAATAAACTATCTTATCAACCTGAAGGAGTATGGTGATAGACTCAGGGGTTTCATAACATAGCCTTCCAAAAAGAATGAGGATAAGGAAGAGAAAGACGCTTCTTCTTCATCATCCAAAGGTGGGGTAGAGGGTGCTGGCCGATCTTGAGCAACATAGTCGATGCTTTTGTAAGCAGTTCTTCTGATAGCAACCTTCTAATATATGAGAGAAAATTAGACTAGAAGAGTTGAATATAAAGGAGTTGAGTTTTGAGATAAAATAAGTTTTTTATGGAGGACAATAACTCAAGTTTTGAAAGACTAACTAGGCTTTCCATTTCTAACTAATCTAACGGCCTAAGGTCAGCATAGCTTTGATACCACTTCTGTCACACCCGGTTCCAGGGGGTAGAACCGAGCGCATACCATATGTGTGCCAGGATCCATTTCCACACATATGTTGACGTCACAAGTGTAGTATATCAAAAGACAATGCAATAAAGGCATAAAGAGAGTAGAGTACTTTATTACATCATCTGAAACATTGTATCTTTAACAAGTATCACATCAAAGTAAAGCGGAAATAAACAACTAGGCAATCTCCCACAGGAAGATGACCGGCGCATCGTTAGACTTAGAATTCATCGTCGTCGATAAAATCTCCATCAAAGTCTCCAGCATCACCCTCTGATCAAAATATTAGCAAGGGTGAGCTCACTTATGGTCGGGGCTCAGCAAGTGGGGGAAAAACTAATGCAGGTATAACAAGGTGAGGCTAAGGTTGAGCAGTAAGCATTTTAGTTGGTCAATATTTTATTAACAACACCTGTCTTACTAATAAGTGTGAATCCCAAATATCCCACTTAAACAAAGGAATATGAATATAACAAAAACACTTAAGTGAAACCACTTAAGCAAATTATTGGCAGATCATCGGATCTCAATTTAATTCCATCTTCAAGTTCAATTATCATGTGAGGAGTCCAGGTCGCTCATAACCGGGAGCACGGCTGATATATCAGTTTTACACTCTGCAGAGGTGGTACAACTTTACCCACAAGCCATGTATCCCATCTAGCCCGGGTTGATCAGACCCTTAAACACTGCCGAGGTGAATGGCTAGGGATCCATTATGAGGCTTTCACAAAATACCTTAATACGAAGCAACCCACTAAGGTTTCTAAAGACGATGGTGGTGGCCCCCTGGGTGAAGTACCTTAGCCAAGAATACGACCCCATGTTAACGTGGGCTGCCAGCACCTACCGCTCCCCCTCTTGCCCATATTTCAGGTAAGGTTGCTAGGCACTAAGCATATAGAGCTAATTACCAAAGCCAGAGCCATGATAGCACTCGTGGTTGTACTGTTATCCTGGGTGGTCACTCCATGTTCCAATTAATTTGTAATAAAGTTATCTTAACCATCGGGTTAATGTCATAATTGCCAATTAAATTCTTGGAACATTAATACCAATTAATGAGTGACATTAAAATCGTTAAGTTGAGCGGTAGCACAAATTTTGCACAGCTTAATAATTTTCCCAGGTTAAACAAGGAATACAGGTAGTAAATCTAGAAAATCCTTAATTAGGTAAACCCATCAAATTATGCAATATATCGAAAAGTAAACATTATTATATGCAATGAGTGGGTACAAACAGAATATGCAGAGGGAGAATCCACTTGCCTTGCTCAAAAGTATCATGTGGTTCGTCTTCGAACGTATTCGGTTCTTCTACCACACAATCGGCTTCTAATAACGTCATACATTGTCATACAAAGAGAAAACATACATCAATAAATAAACACGCACCATTCAACAAACAATGAAACATACATTTTACAAAGCGTACGTATAAAAGGAAAACATTCAAAAACAAAACTTGATTTGTAACTATAGTAAAAATTTAATCCTAACTTAAGGTTCGTCATTAGAATTATTGATTTGCTTCATCTTTTACGAAAATCTAAGTGATATTTATATAACCTATTATTACTATTTATTTAAAACAAACTAAGTATAGGTCTAAGGATATGTTCATAAAAAAGAACTAAAATAGATAATATTACCTTCAATTTTATGCAAGATATATATTTCATGGGTGAACTACTTTTAATTTGAAAACAATATATACTCTGAAATTTTACTTACAAATTATATTAGTTAACTATTTTTTTGGTTTTTAAAATACCAAGGCGTATAAAACATACTACACTCATATGTATGCATAGCTTGAATAATAAACTAGTCTATATTCTATGAGTAAATATACTAAACCGATAACCATTCTTTCAATATAGGAGTTAAGTTCCGTTTTAATTTATTACTTGAAAGCTACACATTATTACAATGTAATTCAAGTAAGAATATGACAATACTAAACATTGCTGCAAATCAATGAATTAGAATACATAGCGCACTAATATGATGTTAATAAAACAATAATAAACTTATTTGGATTAGACTTTATTGTGAAAGAATGCAGCAACGATTAACACATATTTAACCGTAGTTTCTAGTGGGTAGCAAAACAGGGTTTTATTTAAATACTTTTTGCACTGTATGAAATGTAGACGCAATTTAACAAGAAACCAGAGACCTAAATACGAGTCTGTCTTCTTCTACCTTGCTGCAACGTGACGAGCTGCAACGTGACGACTGCAACGTGACGAACTGTAGGGGAAAAATGAAGGGCGTTGATCGTTCGGGGCACCGGCTACGGCGGCGGAGAAGAACGTCAGCAGGACAATCGACAGAGGCGCGGCCGAGGGGCTTGTTGGGGCAGTCACCAACGGCGGCAGTCGACCGGGGCGTCCTAGCGTCGGCGAACAGCAGCGTCGGCGGTGGCTTCGCGCGGCCAGCGAACAGGGGCACGAGGCGTATGCGGAGCAGCAGGTGAAGCAAGGAGCTCGGTGGCAGTATTTATAGGTAGAAGAAGGGAGGAATATAAAGACGAATTAGTGCTCCTTGATGGTTAATTGATGCGCTGAATTGAATCTGTGAAGAATCAGGAACCGAAATTGCCATCAATGGCGAGCGTTATCTGCACGAAGAGAAATTGCCGCGCGGGAGTGGGAGAAGGGAAAGACGCGACAGTTTTCGGATGCGAGAGGGCGGGGAGGCGAGGAGGCCAGGCGTCGGGGCGAGCTGTGCAAGCCGAGGTGGCGACAAGAGAAAATCGCGACCTCGATGGCATCCTGCGGCGGCTGCTGCAAACGATTCGCTTGTGAGCAGACCATGGCAAAAGTTGAAGATGGAATATGACATGGAGGGCCCACGTGTAAGTGATAAAGAAAGAGAGAGAAGAAACGGTGCGGCTGCACCATAGGCAGAGAGAAAGATGCATTCGTTAGTTGTTTTTGTTTTCAAATTCCATATTGTTTTTATTTTTCTTCCCTTTTTTGATTAAGTATATGAATATATAAATATATATTTAAATATTCAGAAAATTATAATAAATACAGAAATAATACTTACATAAATAAAATACTAATTTTTGAAAAAAAATAATTTTAGGACAAGCACTATTTATTTAATAAATTGGGCTACACAAAAATTAGACCGAATACAAAAATAAACCTTTGAAATAAATTAACCACAAAAGCCATGCTTCAAAAATAAATGCAACAACCAATTGAACTTCAATTTTTATTATTATTATTTTTGAAATACATAAATAAATATCCTTTCTCTAATGAGTTTAACTACTAAAACTGAATCACTATTAACTGATGGATTTGAGGTGTTACAAAACCTACCCCTCATAAAAGAATCTCGTCCTCGAGATTAAGAAACTTCCGAGAATAACTGGGGGAATTCTGCTCTGAGTTCATCTTCTCTTTCCCAAGTGGCCTCATCTTCCGAATGATGACTCCACTGAACCTTGCACATGTTAATAACTTTACTCCGTGTAATTCTGCAAGATGTTTCCAGAATTCTGACCGGGTACTCTGAATCAGTCAAATCTTCATTGACATTCAGTTCTTTCATGGGTACTGTTCTTCTGGTACTCTTAAGCACTTCTTGAGTTGTGATACGTGAAAGACGTTATGCACATCCGACAAACTATCGGGTAGCTCTAACTGGTACGCTACTTCACCTTTTCTTTCCAAGATCTTGAATGGGCTGATATAGCGAGGAGATAATTTTCCCTTAACTTTAAACCTTTTCATGCCTCTCATCGGTGAAACTTTAAGGTATACAAAGTCTCCTACTTCGAACATCAACTCTCTTCTTCTGTTATCAGCATAGCGTTTCTGTCTTGACTGTGCTGTCTTCAAATTTTCTCTAATAATATGTACTTGCTTTTCGGCTTCTTAGAGAATTTCTGGACCGAATACTTGACTTTCTCCAGTCTGATTCCAATAAAGCGGTGTTCTACACTTTCGTCCGTAAAGTGCTTCAAATGGTGCCATTTTTTAGACTTGCCTGATAACTGTTGTTATACGAGAATTCTGCATAAGGCAAACTTTTATCCCAGCTTCTACCATGCTTTAGAGCACAAGCTCTTAGCATATCTTCCAACACTTGGTTTGTCCTTTCTGTTTGCCCATCCGTTTGAGGATGATAAGCTGAACTAAAGTTTAGCTTGGTATCCATGGACTCATGAAGTCTTTTCCAAAAGCGCGAGGTAAACTGAGTTCCTCGATCCGATTGACATTTCAGAAGTTTTCACAAAAATATTTAATCTTCTCTCAAAACGACTTCTGCAGCCTCATTCAGGAGCCGATTGACGACTTCGTCCATAATATCTTCAGCCATCTTTTTAATTTCGTCGTCTCCTTTCGGCTGAGGACCCGAAGACGTTTTAGCAGGATCTGAAGTAAGACAGGATACGGCTACATTGCTATTACAAATCGCAAACAAATTTTAAAGGCTAAAGATCACAACACAATAAAAACTATTAGTTAATACCTAATTGACCTTCGGCCTCTGCGCTCTTTTCAGCAGCCTCAGCTACTTCTCTAGCATCGTGAATGCCCTTTTCACTTCTTCGAATAATTTCTCCGGCCATTTCTCGGCCACCATTATCCCAGATATCGGTAAAAAATTTTCCACCAATTATACTAGCTTCGGCCGAAGGATCTCTTGCATCTTCAAAGGACAAAGCAGCTTCGGACTGTGCTAAAATTTTTACATGTTCGCAGCCCTTCTTCTCTAAGATGGTGGCAATCCCTCTGGCACCAGAGAAGGCACATATATCTCCTCGGCTATTTAAAATTTCTTCGAAGGCCTCAGCTTCGTGGTCGATCCACTCGATGGGACCTTCGGGATTGCTTCTCGTAAAGTTTTCTTCGCTTGAAAAGGCGCCAACCCTGGCGAAGCTAGCTTTTAACTTCTTAACACACTCTATAGACTTGTTATAGCATCTCTTTCTGGACGAACGAAGCTCTTCAACAGTTATTTCTAGGTGATCGGCCCATTGATCGCTGAGTTCTCGCTTTGTTTCTTCAAGTATGCGTTCTTCCTTGGCTCTGGCCAGTTGTTTCCGAAGATCTTCAATTTCCCGCTTCCGAGCTTCAGCTTGACCTTTAAAAGCAGCTTCGTCTTCCTTTATTTTATTTATCAATGAGTGTAATATTTTATCTTTTTCAAGACCTTCGTTCCTCAGTTCAATAACTTCGGAACGAAGGTTGCTCAGGGCTATGGAACACCCTTCGCCTTCAGCATCTTTCTGTGCCCTAAGGGCATTGCTAAGTATCAGGCCCTGCAAAGAGAAATATGTGTGCGTCAATAGGTTTAAACAAACGAAAAATTTTGGACTCAACAAAAAATACAAGGATTTCATTTGTCGCACCTTTAAGCTATTGTAAGCTAGGCTGTCGGCCAGATCGTTCTTCGACAGCACCGAGATCCCGTCTTCTAAAGTTGGGAATCCGAAGCTCCTGCTCATCTCCCGGCAGACAGAAATTTCCTTGCTGTCGGGGAGACAATACAAGAAGTCTTCTTCTCCACTGCCATTGAATATTAACGCCCCCTTTGGATATTTCAATTTTTGGGCGTAGTGCTGGGCCTCTTGCTCTTCTTTTTCTGATAGTTTTTTCCCCGAAGCATGACGAACAATATAATCACGAACTTTGGGGGATGCTTCGGGGGCAATGACACCGGTTTCTTCAACAAAAGTTGGCTTTGTTATTTTTTCTGCCTCACTTTCCAAAGATTTTATCTTTGCAGGCTCTGAGGGCCCAGCTTCGGCTTCAGTCTCTTGCCCGGGAGCTCTCGAACCAGAAATTTCAGTTGTTGTTTCAGAAATGACAGCAACCTTCTTCGGAGGTGTGCTTGAAGATTTGATCGTTTCCAGTACATCTAGCACATTAGCCATTCTCTTTCTTTTTGGAGTCACTGCTGGCACTTTTTGATTTTTTACTGTCTCAATGTTTGCTGCAGGACTCAAAACTTCTGATGTTTTGGATCCCTCAGTTGCTTCTTTTACCTCTTCCATTTTTTCTGTGGACGGCGCTTCGGCCTTCTCTTTCGTTTCTGATAACAAAATCTTTGTTTGTTCCAATTCTATCTTTGTTGGCACTTCGGCCGTTTCTGCGACTTCTGGCAGCATGGTTGGCTCGGCTGGTTTTTCGGCTTCGGTGGCCGAAGAAGTTTCTCCGGTAAACTCAGGCACCGAAGCTGGTTCAATATAGCGCGGCCGATGTGTAAGGACCTTTAACTTCTTTCTTTTTGGTTCTGGCTCGCTAGGAGCAGTTGCAGCTTCTTCTTTTGCAGAGGTTGTGTTTTTTCTTTTCTGTCTTCGAATGAGATAGCAATAGTCAGGGTAGACAAACCCGATTGCATCAAATACCCGATTCAGCCTCTTCTTTTTTCGGCCTCCGAAGGCTGCTGACATTGCAGTGTCTTCGGCCTTCGAATAAGCCCCAAGCAGTTCATCACTTAAATTTTCAATACTTTTTAACCAGTCGTCATCTGGCTCAACAAACTTATCTCCAAATTTAAAAGTGTACTTCAACCTGATAAGACCACCTTCGTCGGCCTCTTTTACGGTTTCTTGTGGCATTTCCCATTTCTCCGCGAGAGGCCATACCCTGAAGGCAATATGCTCTTGTACTAAGTCTCTCGTTCCAATGAAAGAGCAGACTGCGCCGAAGGCTCTCTGGCATTCTTCGGCAGCTTCATTCATTTCAACCTTCGGCCTCCGAAGGCCGAAGCTTTGCCAGATAGGGCGCATAATTATACCTTTGATATCTTCTCGTATTGTCAGATCATTCTTCACATAAAACCATTCTGTCATCCAATCTCCGGGCCATCTCTTCCGAAAGGTTGGCACGGGGCAGCTTGACCCGGACCGGGAAACAAAACTGTAGCAACCAAAATTATTGTGATACTGTTCCTTACCCCAAGGTTTTGTCTCATATGATAATTCGTGTATATTACAGAAGCTTTTTGCATCAGGCTTCAGACCTTGGCTTCTCACGGCCCACACGAAGATATTCAGCTTTATAATTGCCTCGGGGGTAAGTTGATGGAGATAGATTTCGAATATTTTCAGCACCTCCACAACGAAGCTGCTCAAGGGAAATCGTAGTCCAGCTTTCAAAAAGCTTCGGTACACTACAACTTCATTCTCTTCGGGATGTGGGCAGGTTTTTTCCCCTTCGTCCGCCCTCACAATGGACAAATCCCGGAAATACCTTCCTCTCATATTAACAAGATGATTTTCTTTGATAGTTGATTTACCATAAACTGAATGGCTTGGTCGCCAGGGACGATCTTCGGAGTCTTCCCCACCACTGTCCACATCATAGCTGTCACTGTCACCAGTATCCTCAGACAAACCTTCCAGAATCTCCTTGGTGATTTTTTCTGTATTGGTCTTTGACATCGCTATAAGAAACCCCAAATTTTTCTCTTCGTCGAGACTCAGTTTCGTCTCAGCAGCAGTCTTCTTATCTTCGGACATCTTCGGAGACACTAAAAAACTATTTTCAAAGCCGAAGCTTCAAAACTAAAAGCTTAGCAAATCGCAGTGCACAAGAGCTAAAATTTGAGTGAGCGGAAGCAGTTGGCCAGAGAGCGTGTCGAATGCGTTTGCGGTATGACCGTATTTATACGCCAAGTGCGTTGAAAATTGAAAGACCCCGCTTGTCAGTGAATGTTGCTATTCTAGCAAAGGGAAGGTGTTTTTTCGGACCTTCGGCGTAAAGCCTTCGTCCAGATCGCAATCTAAATTTATTATTTTGAACAAATTAATATTGCGAGGGGCTACTGTTGGGGACCTTCGGCATCCGAAGGTCCTCAAAAACAGGATTTAATAGTGTTTCTGGAGTATAATGTGTGAACAGGTATCTTCGGACTCAAGGCAGGCATCACAGTAGACCAGAATAATACGAAGGTTGGTGAAGCGCCGAAGGTGAAAGCAGGAAAGCTTCGGCGAGACAGCAGCAGTTGAAACCGACTTAAAGATGAAAAGGCTATCTAGACCTCGACAGATTATTATAGGATTATTATCAAGTGTAAAGGGCATTAATGTAATTTCGTACGGGCTGCGTCCCGTGCCTATAAATAGGTGAACAGTACTCCCGTGCTGTTCACGCTGACTTGGCATTCGCTTTTTGCGTCACACTTGTACTTTCATCTCATTCCGATTAAAGGTACACTTGTAGCTCAACAATATTTCTGTTTATACCTAATAATAATATATAATTGTCCATGTTGTCTTTTATATTCTTTATATTTCATTCTTCGTCATTGTCTAATGAATCTAAGACGGTACGTCCTTCATAACCTTCGTCCGTAAACCATTATATCCTAAGGGAAATAATGCTTCGGAGGACGAAGGACCTTAACGATTAACATTTTCTATGTTGCCTTGTTCTTAACTCATAGCACTTGAGAACAAGTCCCCAACACCAACACAAACCAAAGCAAATATATAAGTGCAAAATTGAACTAGTTTGCATAAGGTAAGTGCATAGGTTACTTAGAATTAAACTAATTTATACTTTCACTAGATATGCATGGATTGTGTCGGAGAGGAAATTCTCCGGCCGGGTGGCGGAGTGCACCCGCCCTAAATCCTAAGATGAGGAGGGGCCTAAGCGTTTTGCTTGTTACGAGATGAAGGAATGAACACAAGAACACGCAAGAGTTTAGAGTGGTTCGGGCCGCCGAAGCGTAATACCCTACTCCACTGTGAGTTGTATTGCTCGAGAGCTTGAGTTGTCTTGAATGACTCGGGTCTAAGCCTAAAGATTGAGCTTGTCTTTGTAACGTCGCATGCCTCCCCTTTTATAGCTAAAGGGGGACATGTACAAGAGTACTGAGCCCCGTCATGTGGGCCTAGGAACATAGCGGATGTAGCTACTAATACTTGCTGCTGGAGCGATCTTCTTGCGCCCTGACACCCAAGATCTGTATATCCTCGGCGTGCAGGGGAAGCTTCTCGTATAAGGGATGAGTACAGTGCACCGTGCTGCACGGGCGCACTGTTTTGGCAACGGACTAGACAGGTGCGCCATTTGCAGGGTGGCTCTAGCGCCGCCTACCAGCGGAATGGACAGGACACAATAAATGTCGTGAGGGCACATCGCCTGTCAGAAGGGTGGACAGACGGTGTGTTCTTTCCGCAATAAATACGGAGGCTGCGCGGCCCAGAACCCTTGCGTCATGCCCCGCCCGCTGGCCTACGTCATGGACAGTAAGCCATGTGACGGCGTTAGTCCCTTGGCCGAGTGGGAGCGGAGGCGCTCCGGATAGAGCCTGGACACGCGTCAACACCGGACCTCTGCCTAGGTCACGTCACTTCCTTTCCCGGGACCTTGTTATGGGTGGTCCGGAGCTCACTTGGTGGGGTCCAAACCCTATCCAATGGCTCTGGGCTGCTTCACTTCGGGGGTCCGGGTTGTGCACACAGGGGTCCTGCGCCTTCTGGGCCTGATGGCGTTGTCTCCGAGAACGCCATCTTAACTGCCCACGAGATACCCCTGGGGCTGTTCTCCATGCGGCTAAGGGTAGCCGCACAGGCATCGAGCCTTCATACCGTAGTAAGGGGTACCCCTAATCCAGGGTACCGATAGTGGCCCCCGGGCCCGCCTCAGGGGAGGGTGCGAGCCTGCAGGTGGGGCTACAGTTTGACTGTCGATCGGCTCGCTGCTCCTGAGCACCCGTTGATGCAGTTACTGTCGGCCCGCCTATGGTCACGCCGACTGCTTCGCCTGCCCCCGCGGCTGACTGGCCCGTGACCTCCGTACTTAATGTCTCTGTTGGGCCATGCGCGGGGTTCCTCGAGTCGCTGCATCGGTTTTGAAAATTTATCTTCTTAGTCTTCTGCGACAGACTTGAGGAGGCGCGGTATTGGCGCGAGCGGCGGTGCGACTTTCCTGCACCCAGAAACTGGCGCGCCGGGTGTATGACATGTGGCCCTGGGCCCCCATGCCAGAGGTTGGGCCACCAGTTGCAGCGAAGCTGAGGGGGCACGCAACCACGGGGCAGTTGCATGCTCCTTATGCGGCGGTTCGCCTTCTTGACCGCTGGTTGCGGTGAAGGGGGAAGGGCGTGTAACCACAGGGCGGTTGCATGCTCCCTGTGCGACGATTCACCTTCTTCGTGCTCCGGGCCAGCTTGAACGACGTGTGAGGCCTGGCCCCCATGTCATAGAATGGGAACCCTGGTGCGCATCGGGGGAGACCTTGCCCGTGACGCTTCGGGGCACGAGTGGGGAAATCTGCCTTTAAAAAGGAGTTCATCCCTCGGGCAGTAGCCATGCCTCGCTCCTCTTGCATTCACCGCGCCCTTCCGCCTTCCGGGCTTCTGGATGGGGCGCGCCGGTGTTTGCTGGAGGGATCCGCATCAAGGCCACCCCCAGCGGTCTCACCGCCGGGGAGCTCGCGCTCTTCATTTCCTGCGCGGTGGTGCTGCCGATCTTGTCTTCTTGCTGCTGCTAGAGGAGCGCAACCTCGTGGGGGTTGGCGCTCTTCTGCCATCGCTCAGCTTCAAGGATTTTCATCATGCAGCCCGGCTGCAGTCTCCTGCCAGTGGTCACCTACAAGGATGACCACCAGCCTCGTGGTGGAGAGAAGCGAGCCGGGCTGCGGCCTCCCCCTGCCCTCAGCTTCAAGGATGTTCATCATCCTCGCTGGGGTGGAAGGCGAGCCGAGTTGGGGTCCTGCCTTCCGCATGGGCTGGTGACCAGCTTCTTCCTCCAGCATTTGGAGGAGAAGGATGTTCACCAGCCTTGCGAAGGAGGCGAACTTCGGCTACGCGGGGTCGGCCAGCTGCAGGTGCCGTCAGCTGCCGCGTGCCTGGCTCCTTGGCTTGGATGGCTTTGGCACCGCCTCCCGCCGCCAAGCGGGGCGCGGCTGTTCGTCCACCGCTCGGGCGACGGTCGCGTCGTGCGCAGGTCTGCCGCATCTGTGGCGTTCCCTGCGCAACCGGCCACCCTGCCCTGGTGCCGCCCAGGGGGTCGTACAAGACGTCGTACGCCGCAGAGGTGGCGGTTGCGTTCTTGGATGGTCTTGTCCTCACCCCCGTATGGGGACGGGGGCGAGGACCTTTCTGCACGCGGTGAGGTGGCCGCCGTCGCCGGTAAACCACTGGTGTAGAGGTGGCCGCTGTCGTCGGTGCTGAGGTGGTCGTGCAGAGGTGGTTGCTTCCGTTGGCGAGACCACCAGTGCCACCTCCCGCCGAGCCTCCCACTCTTTGGCTTTAACGGCCTCGTTGTCACCCCCCCGTAGGAGGACAGGGGCGAGGACCTCTTCGGAATGGCACATGCATTGAGGCGGCCATCACCGCTGTCACACCGTCTTGGAGGGTTCCACAAGGACAGAGGCCATGAGCTTCCAGCCGGACTTCGCTGGCATCTGGTAGTTTATACCTGCAGAGTAGAGATGGAACTAGGATTCCACTTGAAAGCGGATGTAATACTTTTGCTTTTTGTAAGGTACTTTTGAGTACTATTTATCAAGCAGTATTCGCAGCTCTAGATACTAGGATTCCCGTCGCAGGGTGGTGGAGTATGTAGGCTTATGGTACTGGACCAGGCTAAGCGGCTACACGGCTCCGGACCACCCCAGGAGACAACTGCCCATTCTCCTGAGCCAGACCCAGGTTGTCGGACCCACAGAACTATAGCTCCAAATACTAAGGGACCCGTCATAGTATGGTGGGCTGTGTAGGCTTACGGTACGGGACCAGGCTAAGCGGCTACACTGCGCTGGACCACTCCATGGAACGAGCTCCCGTTCTTTGGAACCGGTCCCCGGGCTGTCGGACCTCCCTACTTTCATAAAGGAGGTCATAAACTGCAAGCCTGGCTGCTCAATTCAGATGTCGTCATGTCAGGATAGATGGGAACCGTGTGGGTGGGTTAGATAAAAGGTATTATATGAAAACTGTAGGCCAAATCCATGGAGCAGGAAGATAAAGCTGTCATAGAAACGCGTCCGAGGTGGTGAATTTCCTCTTTATAACTTGATATGCATGGGTGTAAACCAACATGCCGGGTTTATGTGGGCAGACCTCACCGGGCTGGTGTATACATATGCGAAATTTAATTATGAAAGAAGAAAAATTTAACCCCTCAGAGTTGCTTCTATGGACTAAACTTACTGAGATAGGAAGGGGTACTTCCTCAGCTATAGCAAAGTTGGCGTCCCTCGGGTTGGCATATTTCCATCGCCTTGAGGGGTTCCTCCCTGCTGGGGGAGAGGTTGCGGATCCCCTCTTGGTTCAGTACTTTGCCGCAGGATTAGGTCCCGACCCTGGGTTCCCTACTATGCACGAACCGTTGGCCATAGTACTTGGGCGCCTGGTTACGATGTGCATTTCGGGTTGCAACTTGACACCTGAGTCCGCCGCCTGAGTCCACGTCCTCGCGTAGTAGTGGGCCCTACACAATCCCATCGAAAGGTTGGACCCGTGGGGAGTCCAGAAGGGTTTCCGGGGGAAGGCAGGCTTCGGCCCCGTAGGCCAGGTAGCACGGGGCCCCCTGGTGGTCCGTCTAGTTGCTTTCACCGGAATTGGAGTCTCCAGTGAAGACATCCTTCAGGACCCCCTCGGGTGACTGATACCCGAGGTCCGGTTCGGCCGCGACCACCTCTTCGTCGTCGGCCTTTTTCTTGCCGGGTTGGTGACGAGGTGGGGAGCCATCCCCAGAAGACTGCTCGCGCCGCGCGCTGACGCGTTTCGCGAGGTCGATGATCTCACGACATTCTACGGCGCTGTGGCGACCGTTGGGGTGCACGAGGCATGTGCCGCTATTACCCCTCGGTGGCCGTGGGCGTTTGCTGCGGTCGCCCCGGCCCCCAGTCGCAGCTGCCACGACCAGAGCGGCGGAGTGCGGCTTCTCGTTGCCACAATTCTTTTTCTTCTTTTTCTTACCGTCCTGAGCGACGACACTTGAGCCGCCTGCTTGGGCAGCCCCGGTCTGTGGCGTTGAGTGCCACGCACGGCCCTCAGCAGCCCTAGCGCACTTGTCGGCCAGAGCAAAGAGGGTGGGGACCGTTTCCACATCATGCGTGGCCAACTTCTCCAACATCTTTTTATCACGTACCCCCCGACAGAAGGCCGTGATGATAGAAGCATCAGAGATACGAGGTATAGTACCTCGCACCTTGGTGAAGCGGGAAATAAATGTCTGGAGAGTTTCTCCGGGCTCTTGCCTCACCGCATGGAGGTGGGCCTCCACACCATGCTGCTGGTAAGCACTGGCGAAGTTCGCTATGAACCGTGCGTAGAGCTCTTCCCAGGAGTAAATTGATCCTGGGGCTAGGTTCATGAGCCAAGTCCGGGCAGGTCCAGACAAGGCGACATGAAAATATGTCGCCATCACAGCGGTGTTCCCTGCAGGAATTCTGACGGGTTTGACGTACCGTCGTATTTTTCCGGCAGGTGCGACCGGAACTTGGATGGCCATGACGCTGCGCGGAGATGATCCGCGAGAGCGGCGCAGCCCACGCCGGCCAAGGGGACACCCGCTTGGGACCGGGTGCCCATTGGTGTCTGCGGTGCTACCGCAGTGAATTCTTGATTGAGGTCACGGCCCTTGATGTTTTGGCAGCGCTCACGCACCCTCTCCAAAGAGACCCGTGCGTCCTCTCCTGCACGTCTGCGGTTGAGTTCTGCCCGGAGGTCGTTGGTTTGTGCGCCCCTTACTGAGGGTGAACGCACAGACGTCGACGCCTCATGCTGGCGCCGGGATGACCGCGGCCTCGACCTGGTCGAGGTAGAATGTGCCATGCCGAGCAGTCGGTCGACGTCGTCCCGCCATTGCTTCATGGCCCCTGGTGAGGCCGTGGAGCTTGGTGGGTGTCGCAGCAACTCCCTGGCTGCTGACAACGCTCCCGGGGTCGCCCTCGACGGAGTCCGGGATGTCTGCGCAGCTGTATGCTGCCGTGCAACGTGCACAGTAGCAGTGCCCGACACAGGACGGTTGGGAACCTGTGGCGTGGAAGAAACAACTTCTTCCTCCACCAGGAAGTCCGTGGAAGTCTCGGCGCGGTGCTCAACGATTTGCACCATCATGCTGAGTGAGAAAGCAAGCAAAAACCTAAAGCCTAGCCCCCTACCTGGCGCGCCAAATGTCGAAGAGGAAATTCTCCGGCCGGGTGGCGGAGTGCACCCGCCCTAAATCCTAAGATGAGGAGGGGCCTAAGCATTTTGCTTGTTACGAGATGAAGGAATGAACACAAGAACACGCAAGAGTTTAGAGTGGTTCGGGCCGCCAGAGCGTAATACCCTACTCCACTGTGAGTTGTATTGCTCGAGAGCTTGAGTTGTCTTGAATGACCCGGGTCTAAGCCTAAAGATTGAGCTTGTCTTTGTAACATTGCATGCCTCCCCTTTTATAGCTAAAGGGGACATGTACAAGAGTACTGAGCCCCGTCATGTGGGCCCAGGATCATTGCGGATGTAGCTACTAATACTTGCTGCTGGAGCGATCTTCTTGCGCCCTGACACCCAAGATCTGTATATCCTCGGCGTGCAGGGGAAGCTTCTCGTATAAGGGATGAGTACAGTGCACCGCGCTGCACGGGCGCACTGTTTTGGCAATGGACTAGATAGGTGCGCCGTTTGCAGGGTGCCTCTGGCGCCGCCTGCCAGTGGAATGGACAGGACGCAATAAATGTCGCGAGGGCACATCGCCTGTCAGAAGGGTGGACATGCGGCGTGTTCTTTTCCGCAATAAATACGGAGGTTGCGCGGCCCAGAACCCTTGCGTCATGCCCCGCTCGCTGGCCTACGTCACGGACAGTAAGCCATGTGGCGGCTTTAGTCCCTTGGCCGAGTGGGAGCGGAGGCGCTCCGGATAGAGCCTGGACACGCGTCAACACCGGACCTCTGCCTAGGTCACGTCACTTCCTTTCCTGGGACCTTGTTATGGGTGGTCTAGAGCTCACTTGGTGGGGTCCGAACCCTATCCAATGGCTCTGGGATGCTTCACTTCGGGGGTCCGGGTTGTGCACTCAGGGGTCCTGCGCCTTCTGGGCCTGATGGCGTTGTCTCCGAGAACGCCATCTTAACTGCCCACGAGATACCCCTGGGGTTGTTCTCTGTGCGGCTAAGGGTAGCCGCACAGGCATCGTGCCTTCATACTGTAGTAAGGGGTACCCCTAATCCAGGGTATCGACAGATTGCTTTCTTTCTTTTAACATTTTGGACCACATTTGCATCACTTGTTTTGTTTTTGCAAATTCTTTTGGAAAGTCTTTTCAAAATCTTTTTGCAAATAGTCAAAGGTATATGAATAAGATTTCGAGAAGCATTTTCAAGATTTGAAATTTTCTCCCCCTATTTCAAATGCTTTTCCTTTGACTAAACAAAACTCCCCCTTAATGAAATTCTCCTCTTAGCTTTCAAGAAGGTTTTAATAGATATCAATTGGAAAAGTTTTTAGATGCTAGTTTTGAAAATATATCAATTGAAAATCAACATACCAATTTGAAATATATTAATTTTAAAAGGTGGTGGTGTGGTCCTTTTGCTTTGGGCTAATACTTTCTCCCCCTTTGGCATTAATCGCCAAAACAGCGTGAGCCCTTTAAACTTTCTCCCCATTGGTACAAATAAATAAGAGTGAAGGATTATACCAATTTGGAGTGCGGAGTAACGACGAAGGATAAAAGATACCGATAGAGTGGAGTGGAAGCCTCGTCTTCGTCGAGTACTCCATTTCCCTTTCAATCTACGACTTAGCATAGAATTACACTTGAAAACACATTAGTCGTAGACCTAAAAGAGATATGATCAAGGTATATAAATGAGCTATGTGTGCAATGTTTCAATCAAAATTCCGAGAATCAAGTATATTTAGCTCATTCCTAAGTTTGCTAAAGGTTTTCTCATCTAATAGCTTGGTAAAGATATCGGCTAATTGTTCTTTGGTGCTAACATAAGCTATCCCGATATCCCCCTTTGTTGGTGATCCCTCAAAAAGTGATGCCGAATGTCTATGTGCTTAGTGTGGCTGTGTTCAACGGGATTATCCGCCATGCGGATTGCACTCTCATTGTCACATAGGAGAGGGACTTCGCTCAATTTGTAGCCATAGTCCCTGAGGGTTTGCCTCATCAAAAGTAATTGCGCACAGCAATGGCCTATGGCAATGTACTCGGCTTCGGCGGTAGAAAGAGCTACTGATTTTTGTTTCTTTGAAGCCCAAGACACCAGGGATCTTCCCAGAAACTGACAAGTCCCTGATGTGCTCTTCCTATCAATTTTACACCCTGCCCAATCAGCATCTGAATATCCTATTAAATCAAAAGTGGATCCCTTGGGGTACCAAAGACCAAACTTAGGAGTGTAAACTAAATATCTCATGATTATTTTCACGGCCCTAAGGTGAACTTCCTTAGGATCGGCTTGGAACCTTGCACACATGCATACGGAAAGCATAATATCCGGTCGAGATGCACATAAATAGAGTAAAGATCCTATCATCGATCAGTATACCTTTTGATCTACGGATTTACCTCCCGTGTTGAGGTCGAGATGCCCATTAGTTCCCATGGGTGTCTTGATGAGTTTGGCATCCTTCATTCCAAACTTTTTAAGTATGTCTTGAATGTACTTTTGTTTGGCTAATGAAGGTGCCCTCTTGGAGTTGCTTGACTTGAAATCCTAGGAATTACTTCAACTCCCCCATCATAGACATCTCGAATTTTTGAATCATGATCCTACTAAACTCTTCACATGTAGATTTGTTAGTAGACCCAAATATGATATCATCAACATAAATTTGGCATACAAACAAATCTTTTGCAATGGTTTTAGTAAAGAGAGTAGGATCGGCTTTACCGACTTTGAAGTCATTAGTGATAAGAAAATCTCTTAGGCATTCATACCATGCTCTTGGGGCTTGCTTGAGCCCATAAAGCGCCTTTGAGAGTTTGTAAACATGGTTAGGGTACTCACTATCTTCAAAGCCGGGAGGTTGCTCAACATAGACCTCTTCCTTGATTGGTCCATTGAGGAAGGCACTTTTCACGTCCATTTGATAAAGCTTAAAGCCATGGTAAGTAGCATAGGCAAGTAATATGCGAATTGACTCAAGCCTAGCTACGGGTGCATAAGTTTCATCGAAATCCAAACCTTCGACTTGTGAATAATCTTTGGCCACAACTCGGGCTTTGTTCCTTGTCACCACACCATGCTCATCTTGCTTGTTGTGGAATACCCACTTGGTACCTACAACATTTTGATTAGGACATGGAACTAAATGCCATACCTCATTCCTTGTGAAGTTATTGAGCTCCTCTTGCATTACCAACACCCAATCCGAGTCTCTTAGTTCATCCTCCACCCTGTATGGCTCAATAGAGGACACAAAAGAGTAATGTTCACAAAAATGAGCGACTCGAGATCGAGTGGTTACTCCCTTATGAATATCACCAAGAATGGAGTTGACGGGGTGATCTCTTTGAATCGCTTGGTGGACTCTTGGGTGTGGCGGTCTTTGACCCTGTTCTTCTTGATCATCTTCCTTGTCTTGATCATTGTCATCTCCCCCTTGATCATTGTCCTCCTCTTGAGGTGGCTCATCCTCTTGATCTTCATTGTCATCATCTTGAGCCTGTGCTTCATCTTGAGTTAGTGGAGATGCTTGTTTGAAAGATGACAGTTGATCTTGTGCATGAGTAGGCTCTTCGGATTCCTTAGTACACACATCCCTAATGGACATGTTCCTTAGCGTGACGCATGGAGCCTCTTCATCATCTAGCTCATCAAGATCAACTTGCTCCACTTGGGAGCCATTAGTCTCATCAAACACAATGTCACAAGAAACCTCAACTAATCCAGTGGATTTGTTGAAGACTGTATATGCCCTTGTGTTTGAGTCATAACCAAGTAAAAAGCCTTCTACAGCCTTAGGAGCAAATTTAGATTTTCTACCTCTTTTAATAAGAATAAAACATCTGCTACCAAAGACTATAAAATATGAAACATTGGGCTTTTTACCGGTAAGGAGTTCATATGATGTCTTCTTGAGGATTCGGTGAAGATAGAGTCGGTTGATGGAGTAGCAGGCGGTGTTAATCGCCTCAGCCCAAAACCGGTCCGGAGTCTTGTACTCATCAAGCATGGTCCTTGCCATGTCCAGTAGAGTTCTATTCTTCCTCTCCACTACACCATTTTGTTGAGGTGTGTAGGGAGAAGAGAACTCATGCTTGATGCCCTCATCCTCAACAAAGCATTCTATTTGTGAGTTCTTGAACTCCGTCCCATTATCGCTTCTTATTTTCTTGATCCTTAATCTGAACTCATTTTGAGCCCGTCTCAAGAATCCCTTTAAAGTCTCTTGGGTTTGTGATTTTTCCTACAAAAAGAATACCCAAGTGAAGCGAGAATAATCATCCACAATAACAATACAGTACTTACTCCCGCCGATGCTTATGTAAGCGATCGGGCCGAATAAATCCATGTGGAGTAACTCGAGCGGCCTGTCAGTTGTCATTATGTTCTTGTGTTGATGATGAGCACCAACTTGCTTTCCTGCTTGACATGCGCTACAACCATGTCTTTCTCAAAATGAACATTTGTTAGTCCTAAAATGTGCTCTCCCTTTAGAAGCTTGTGAAGATTCTTCATCCCAACATGGGCTAGTCGGCGATGCCAGAGCCAACCCATATTAGTCTTAGCTATTAAGCAAGTATCGAGTTTAGCTTTGTTAAAATCAACTAAGTATAGCTGACCCTCTAACACTCCTTTAAATGCTACTGAATCATCACTTCTTCTAAAGACAGTAACACCTATATCCATAAAAAGACAGTTGTAGCCATTTTACATAATTGAGAAACTGAAAGCAAATTGTAATCTAAAGAATCTACGAGAAAAACATTGGAAATGGAATGGTCAGGTGATATAGCAATTTTACCAAGTCCTTTGACCAAACCTTGATTTCCATCCTCGAATGTGATAGCTCTTTGGGGATCTTCGTTTTTCTCATAGGAGGAGAACATTCTTTTCTCCTCTATCATGTGGTTCGTGCATCCGCTATCAATAATCCAACTTGAGCCCCCAGATGCATAAACCTACAAAACAATTTAGGCCTTGTTCTTAGGTACCCAAATAGTCTTGGGTCCTTTGATGTTAGTGAGAGCACCTAGAGGGGGTGAATAGGTGATACTGTAAAATCAAACACTAAATAGACACAAACTTGATTATCAAGGTGTTAGTGAAATCAAGTGGCTATGGAACACGCTTGTGCAGTCAAAACAATCACAAGAAGCAACACACGAGACACGTGATTTTTATCCCGTGGTTCGGCCAAGTAACACTTGCCTACTTCCACGTTGTGGCGTCCCAATGGACGAGGGTTGCACTCAACCCCTTTCAAGCGATCCAATGATGAACTTGAATACCACGACTTTCTTCCTTATAGTCTTTCTCCCGTTTGCGAGGAATCTCCACAATTTGGAGTCTCTCGCCCTTACAATGATGATCACAAAAGAAACACAGAATTAAGGGAGGAGAGCAACACACACAAGACTCAAATACGTAGCACAATCACGCACACCAGTGAAGACTTGAGCTCAAACGACAACACATGGAGTTCACAACTCAAATGGAGCTCAAATCACTAACACAGCGAATCAAATGTGTGGGAGCAGAGTCTAGATGTCTTAGTATGCTTAGAGAATGCTTGGTGTACTCCTCCATGCGCCAAGGGTCTCTTTTATAGCCCCAAGGCAGCTAGGAGCTGTTAGAGACCAACTTGGAAGGCAATTCCTGCCTTCTGTCGAGTGGTGCATCGGACAGTCCGGTGCACCACCGGACAACCACTGTTCATGTCCGGTGCACGATTTCCTTCCATATAGAGCGCATCCGACCGTTGCTCCTCGAGGCTAGTTGGCGCACCAACAGTCCGGTGCACCCAGCCGACCGTTGGAGCTGGCTACGTGTCGCGCGATGATCGCGTAGACGACCGTTGGCCGCAGGCGTAGTTGGCTCACCGGACAGTACAGTGCACCACCAGACAGTCCGGTGATTTATAGCCGTACAACTCCATCGATTCCCGAGAGCAGCCGGTTCAACGCCGGCCAGCCTGGGGCACTGGACACTGTCCGGTGTGCTAGGCCGAGCTGGAGTTGGCTATACACAGTCAACTCTTTCCTATTTCTTTTCTCCTTCTTTTGTCACTGTTTCTAGCACTTATACAAACACATTAGTATTCAAAAACAATGTACTAAGTCTAAAACCATACCTGTATTGTGATTTGTATTTCTCTCTTTGTTTAGCACATAAGAACTTAATCAATCGTGTTGTGCATTTAATCACCAAAACATTATAGAAATGGCCCAAGGGCACATTTCTCTTTCAATCTCCCCCTTTTTGGTGATTCATGCCAACACATCAAAAAACAACAAAAGAAGTGCAACATCAATGCAAATGAGGACCAAATTCTCTTTACTTAGGATTTGGCATATTTGGATCATTCTTTGCCACCACTTGGTTTGTTTTAAATCAAATTCATTTTCCTATCTCTAAGTTAAACACGGGTGTTTGAGCACATAGAGAGATATTCCAAGAGTAAAATTAATCAATTGCCAAAACTCCCCCCTTTGTCCCATAATCAAAATTCTCCCCCACAAGAGACCAAAATTTGCAATAAGAGTATTTTGAGCAAATCACAAATTCTTACTCTATTATTTTCAAAAATTCACAAGTGGTTGGCTGATCCATTTTGCTTTGGCCTTAATTTCTCCCCCTTTGGCATTAAGCACCAAAACGGGATCATTCTTGGCCCTTTAACCCCATTGCCTCACCAAAAATTTCAAGTAAGAGCAAAAAAGGCATTGGGAGCATAAGTATGAACTCGGAATTAAATACATTAATACTGGAGTGCAGTGGAAGTCTTTGTGTCGTCCAAGTTCAGTTTTCCTTTCAATGTACCTTTGAGACTACATCAGGTGTACTTAAACAAACATGTTAGTCTCAAAGGGTCAAGTTGTAGCACATCTCCTCCTAAATATGTGCACCATTTGCATATGGACTTGTGAGGTCCGGGGAGGACTTGTACAACTTGAGCACCATAAATATACAACGAATAATGTAAATGCTCAAAGTAACATGATCAAAGGCATATAACACATGTATGCTATAGATCAATCCAAGTTACGTGAATCTAAGACATTTAGCTCACTACGCAACCTGCAAAATGTTTTCTCATCCAACGGCTTGGTGAAGATATCGGCTAGCTGGTTCTCGGTGCTGATATGATAAATATCGATATCTCCCTTTTGCTGGTGATCCCTTAGGAAGTGATGCCGGATGTCTATGTGCTTAGTGTGTCTGTGTTCAACAGGATTATCCGCCAAGCGGATTGCACTCTCATTGTCACATAGGAGTGAGACTTTGCTCAGATTGTAGCCAAAGTCCCGGAGGGTTTGCCTCATCCAAAGTAGTTGCGCGCAACACTGTCCTGCGGCAACATTCTCGGCCTCAGCGGTGGATAGGGCAACAGATGTCTGTTTTTTGGAACTCCAGGACACCAGGGACCTTCCTAGAAATTGTCACGTCCCTGATGTACTCTTCCTATCAACCTTGCACCCGGCATAATCGGAGTCTGCGTATCAAATTAAGTCAAAGGTAGACCCCTTTGGATACCAGATCCTGAAGCAAGGCGTAGCAACTAGATACCTAAGAATTTGCTTAACAGCCACAAGATGACACTCCTTGGGGTCGGATTGATATCTAGCACACATGCATACACTAAGCATAATGTCCGGTCTACTAGCACAAAGATAAAGTAGTGAACCTATCATTGACCTGTATGCCTTTTGATCAACAGACTTACCTCCTTTGTTGAGGTCAACATGCCCGTCAGTTCCCATTGGTGTCTTCACGGGCTTGGCGTCCTTCATCCCAAACCTCTTGAGAAGATCTTGAGTGTACTTCGTTTGGGAGATGAAAGTACCGTCCTTGAGTTGCTTCACTTGGAATCCAAGGAAGTAGGTCAACTCGCCCATCATCGACATCTCGAACTTTTGCATCATCACCCTGCTAAACTCCTCACAAGACTTTTGATTAGTAGAACTAAATATTATGTCATCGACATAAATTTGGCAAACAAAAAGATCATTGTTGCAAGTCTTTATGAAAAGAGTGGGATCGGCTTTCCCAACCTTGAAAGCATTAGAAATAAGGAAATCTCTATGGCATTCATACCATGCTCTTGGGGCTTGCTTAAGTCCATAGAGCGCCTTAGAGAGCTTGTACACATGGTCGGGATACCTGTCATCCTCAAAGCCAGGGGGTTGTTCCACATATACCTCCTCCTTGATTGGCCCGTTGAGGAAAGCGCTCTTCACGTCCATTTGAAACAACCTAAAAGAGTGGTGAGCGACATAGGCTAGCAAAATTCGAACTGACTCTAGCCTAGCCACAGGAGCAAAAGTCTCCTCGAAATCCAAACCTGCGACTTGGGCATAACCTTTTGCCACAAGTCGAGCCTTGTTTCTTGTCACCACCCCATGCTCGTCTTGCTTGTTGCGGAACACCCACTTGGTTCCCACAACGTTTTGCTTTGGATGCGGCACCAGGCTCGAGACTTCATTCCTTTTGAAGTTATTGAGCTCTTCCTGCATGGCCAACAACCAGTTCGGATCTTGCAAGGCCTCTTCTACCCTGAAAGGCTCAATAGAAGAGACAAACGAGTAATGCTCACAAAAAGTAGCTAATCGTGAGCGAGTGGTTACTCCCTTGCTGATGTCACCCAAAATCAGATCGACGGGGTGATGTCTTTGGATCGACGCTCGGACTTGAGTTGGAGGGGCCCGTGGTGTTTCTTCCTCCATAACCTGTTCTTCTTGTGCTCCCCCTTGATCATGCTCCTTTTCTTGAGGTACCTGTCCATTATCTTGAGTTGGGGGATGCACCAGTGTCGAGGAAGAAGGCTGATCTTGTTCCTGTAGTTCCTGTGGTCGCACATCACCTATTGCCATCGTAGGCATTGCAGCCGTCGGAACTTCATTTTCATCTATGTCATCAAGATCAACTTGCTCTCTCGGAGAGCTATTAGTCTCATCAAATACAACGTCGCTAAGACTTCAACTAATCCTAATGATTTGTTGAAGACACTATACGCCTTTGTATTTGAGTCATATCCTAATAAAAACCTTCTACAACCTTGGGAGCAAATTTAGAATGTCTACCTTTCTTCACCAGAATGTAGCATTTGCTCCCAAATACACGAAAGTAAGAAACATTGGGTTTGTTACCAGTAAGAAGTTCATAGGAGGTCTTCTTGAGAAGGCAATGCAGATAGAGCCGGTTTATTGCGTGGCAGGCTGTGTTCACAGCTTCCGACCAAAACCGCTCGGGCGTCTTGAATTCTCCAAGCATCGTTCTCGTCATGTCGTAAGCGTCATGTTCTTCCTCTCTACCACACCGTTTTGTTGTGGTGTGTAGGGAGCAGAGAACTCATGCTTGACGCCTTCCTCCTCAAGAAATTCTTCAACTTGTAGATTTTTGAACTCTGACCCATTGTCGCTTCTTATCTTTTTCACTTTAAGCTCAAACTCATTTTGAGCTCTCCTTAAGAAGCGCTTTAGGGTCCCTTGGGTTTCTGACTTATCCTGTAGAAAGAACACCCAAGTGAAGCGGGAAAAATCATCAACAATTACAAGACCATACTTACTTCCCCCGATGCTTAGATAGGCAACGGGTCCGAAAATATCCATGTGAAGGAGCTCCATTGGTCTTGAAGTAGTCATCACATTCTTGTCGTGATGTGTGCTTCCCACCTGTTTCCCTGCCTGACATGCTGCACAGGGTCTGTCTTTCTCAAAACAGACATCGGTTAGTCCTAACACATGATCTCCCTTTAGAAGCTTATGAAGGTTCTTCATCCCAACATGTGCTAGACGGCGATGCCAGGGCCAACCCATATTAGTCTTAGCTATTAAGCATGCATCTAGACCAACATTCTCTTTTGAAAAGTCTACTAAATAGAGCTTGTCGTCTAATACACCCTCAAACGCTAATGAACCATCACCCCTTCTAAAGACAGATGCATCAACATTTGTAAACAGACAATTGTAACCCATGTGGCACAATTGACTTACAGACAGAAGATTGTACCCGAGTGACTCTACTAAAAATACATTTGATATTGAGTGCTCGTTAGAGATGGCTATCTTGCACAAGCCTTTCACCTTGCCTTGGTTCCCATCTCCAAAGATGATCGTATCCTAGGAATCCTTGTTCTTGATGTAGGAGGTGAACATCTTCTTCTCCCCCGTCATGTGGTTCGTGCATCCGCTGTCGATAATCCAGCTTGAGCCCCCGAATGCATAAACCTACAAGGAATTTAAACTTGGCTTTTAGGTACCCAACTCTTGTTGGGTCCTACGAGGTTAGTCACAATAACTTTTGAACCCAAATACAAGTCTTGTCTCTCTTGCATTTGGATCCCAATTTTCTAGCAACTACTTTTGTGTTCTTACATGAAAGTACAAAAGAAGTATTGAAAGCATGATAAATAGTAGAAGGTCCATTGCACATTCTCCTAGGCGGATAAGACACAACATGATTTCTCCTAGGCCTACTTCTACCATGATCAAACGTGGAGCTAGAGGCAAACATAGCATGTGAATCATTATAAGCAGCATGAACATAACTCTTATTATAATCAGGACAGCTAGCAATTTTCCTGTCATAAATAAAAGCACGGTTCCTTTGAGGGCTACTTGCCATAGGGGCCTTCCCTTTCTCCTTGTTGAGAACGGGAGTCCTTTGGCTTGTTAAGTTCTTGGTTTCCTTTCGAAAACCAAGTCCATCCTTAATTGAAGGGTGTCTACCAACAGTGTAGGCATCCCTAGCAAATTTCAATTTATCAAAATCAACCTTGCAAGTCTTAAGTTGAGCATTAAGACTTGCCACCTCATTATTTAATTTAGTAATAGAAGCAAGATGTTCATCACAGGCATCAACATCAAAATCCTTACATCTATTACAAATAACAACATGCTCTACACATGAACTAGCTTTATTAACTTCCTCTAGTATAGCATTTAATTCATCATTTAAATTCTTTAAACTAGAGACAGATTCATGGCAAGCAGACAACTCAGAGGATATCATTTTATTTCTTTTAATTTCTAAAGCAAGATATTTTTGAACATTTACAAACTTGTCATGTTCCTCATACAAAATGTCCTCTTGCTTTTCTAGCAATCTATCCTTTTCATTTAAAACATCAATTAATTCATTAATTTTGTCTACCTTTGCTCTATCTAGTCCTTTAAACAAGTCAGTGTAATCTACTTCATCATCGGAAGAATCCTCATCACTAGAAGAAGAGTACTTTGGGGAATCTTGAATACGTACCTTCTTCTCCTTAGCCATGAGGCAAGTATGTCGTTCGTTGGGGAAGAGCGAAGACTTGTCAAAGGCCGAGGCAGCCAATCCTTCATCGTCGGAGTCGGATGAAGAGCAGTCAGAATCCCATTCCTTTCCAAGGTGTGCCTCGCCCTTCGCCTTCTTGTAGTTTTTTCTTCTTCTCCCTCTTCCCGTACTTTTCTTGTCCCTGGTCATTATCATTATCGGGGCACTATGCTATGAAATGACCAGTCCTACCACATTTGAAGCAGGAGCGCTTCCCCTTGTTTTATTCTTGTTGGGGTATTCCTTGTGTCCTTTCAAGGCGGTTTTGAAGCGCTTGATGATGAGCGCCATTTCGTCCTGGTTGAGCGCGACAGCCTCCACTTGTGCTACCTTGCTCGGTAGTGTCTCCCTGCTGCTCGTTGCTTTGAGGGCAATGGGCTGTGGCTCATAGATGGGCAGTGGACCATTTAGCGCCTCATCCACGTACCGCGCCTCCTTCACCATCATGCGCCCGCTCACAAATTTTCCGAGGATCTCCTCGGGCGTCATCTTGGTGTACCTGGGGTTTTCACGAATAAGATTGACAAGATGGGGGTCAATTATAGTAAATGACCTTAGCATGAGTCGAACAACATCATGATCTGTCCATCTTGTGCTTCCATAGCTTCAGATCTTGTTGACCAGGATCTTGAGCTTGTTGTAGGTCTGAGTTGGCTCCTCTCCCCTGATCATTGCGAACCTCCCCAGCTCGCCTTCCACTAGTTTCATCTTTGTGATCATAGTTGTGTCGTTTCCCTCATGAGATATCTTGAGGGTGTCCCAGATTTGCTTAGCGTTGTACAAGCCACTCACTTTATTATATTCATCCCTGCAAAGTGAAGCTAGCAAGATAGTAGTGGTTTGGGCATTCTTATGAATTTGTTCATTAATGATCACATGATTATCAGTGCTATCGAAATGCATCCCATTTTCTACAGTTTCCCATATGCTAGGATGGAGAGAAAATAAATGACTACGCATTTTATGACTCCAAAATGAGTAGTCCTCTCCATCAAAGTGTGGAGGGTTTCCGAGGGGAATTGAAAGTAGATGCGCATTTGAGTTATAGGGAATGCGAGAGTAATCAAAGGAATAGTTTTGATTAACCATCTTTTTCTTGGACGAGGAGTCGTCGTCGTCGTCCCTTGGTGAAGAAGATGAGGCATCGCTGTCGTAGTAGATAATCTTCTTGATGCGCCTCTTCTTCTTCCCGTCCCTCTTCTTGTGACTCGAGCCTGAGTCGGTAGGCTTGTCGTCTCTTGGATCGTTGAAGATGGACTCCTTTTCCTCGTCGTTGACCACCATCCCCTTTCCCTTAGGATCCATCTCTTTTGGGCGGTTAGTCCCTTAAATGAAGAGTACGACTCTGATACCAATTGAGAGCACCTAGAGGGGGGTGAATAGGTGATCCTATAAAATCCAACACTAAATAGCCACAAACTTGATTATCAAGGTGTTAGTGAAATCAAGTGGCTATGGAACACGCTCGTGCAGTCAAAACAATCACAAGAAGCAACACACGAGACACGCGATTTTTATCCCGTGGTTCGGCCAAGTAACACTTGCCTACTTCCACGTTGTGGCGTCCCAATGGACAAGGGTTGCACTCAACCCCTTTCAAGTCATCCAATGATCAACTTGAATACCATGGCTTTCTTCCTTATAGTCTTTCTCCCGTTTGCGAGGAATCTCCACATTTTGGAGTCTCTCGCCCTTACAATGGTGATCACAAAAGAAACACAGAATTGAGGGAGGAGAGCAGCACACACAAGGCTTAAATACGTAGCACAACCACACACACAAGTGAAGACTTGAGCTCAAACGACAACACAGGGAGTTCACAACTCGAATGGAGCTCAAATCACTAACACAACGAATCAAATGTGTGGGAGCGGAGTCTGGATGTCTTAGTATGCTTAGAGAATGCTTGGTGTACTCCTCCGTGCGCCTAGGGGTCTCTTTTATAGCCCCAAGGCAGCTATGAGCCATTGGAGACCAACTTGGAAGGCAATTCCTGCCTTCTGTCGAGTGGTGCACCGGACAGTCCGGTGCACCACCGGATAGCCACTGTTCATGTCCGGTGCGCGATCTCCTTCCATATTGGGCACATCCGACCGTTGCTCCTCGGGGCTGGTTGGCGCACCGTACACTGTCCGGTGCACACTGGACAGTCCGGTGCACCCAGCCGACCGTTGGAGCTGACTACGTGTCGCGCGTTGATCGTGCGGACGACCACTGGCCACAGGCGCAGTTGGCTCACCGGACAGTCCGGTGTTTTTTAGTCGTACAACTCCGTCGATTCCCGAGAGCAGCCGGTTCAACGCCGGCCAACCTGGGGCACCGGACACTGTCTAGTGCGCCACCGGACAGTCCGGTGTGCCAGGCCGAGCTGGAGTTGGCTATACACAGTCAACTCTTTCCTATTTCTTTTCTCCTTCTTTTGTCACTGTTTCTAGCACTTATACAAACACATTAGTATTCAAAAACAATGTACTAAGTCTAAAACCATACCTGTAATGTGATTTGTATTTCTCTCTTTGTTTAGCACATAAGAACTTAATCAATCGTGTTGGGCATTTAATCACCAAAACATTATAGACATGGCCCAAGGGCACATTTCTCTTTTAGTTAGAAATAAGCACCTTGGGTACCCAATTACAAGTCTTTGACCCGTAGTGTTTTCCCCCAACATATTTGGCAACTACTTTGCCTGATTTGTTAGTAAGCACATAAGAAGCATCAAAAGTCTTAAATGAAATGTTAGGCTCATTTGATGCAGTAGGAGTTTTCTTTTTAGGCAATTTAACATGGGTTGATTGCCTAGAGCTAGAAGCCTCATTCTTATACATAAAAGCACGGTGAGAAACAGAATGAGATTTCTTAGCATTAATTCTCCTAATTTTGTGTTCGGGATAACCAGTAGGATATAAAATATAGCCCTCGTTATCCTGAACCATGGGAGCCTTGCCCTTAACAAAAGTAGATAATCTTTTAGGGGCATTAAGCTTGACATTGCTTCCCTGTTGGAAACCAATGCCATCCTTAATGCCAGGGCGTCTCCCACTATAGAGCATGCTTCTAGCAAATTTAAATTTTTTATTTTCAATTTCATGCTCATTGATTTTAGCAGTTAATTGAGCTATATTATCATTTTGTTGTTTAATTAAAGCAAGGTGATCATTTATAGCATCAACATTAACATCTCTACATCTAGTACAAATAGTAACATGATCAATAGTACTTGTAGAGGGTTTGCAAACATTTAATTCATCTATCTTAGATTTTAGCATGGCATTTTCATCTCTAAGATAGGAAATAGAATCATTGCAAACATTAAAATCTTTAGCCTTTGAAATTAAACTAGGATTTTCAGTTTTAAGGCTAGAAATTGATTCATTCAATTTATCAATCTTAGCAGTTAAACTAGTAGTTTCATTTCTAAGATTGGTAATTGAAAGGGAATTAGGCTTACACCTAGTTCCTAAATAATTTTGGTGGTTGAATTGCCCAACACAAATAATTGGACTAACTAGTTTGCTCGAGTGTATAAGTTATACAGGTGTCAAATGTTCACAACAAGCCAATTAAAAAGACCAAAGTTGGGATTCAAAATAGAGAGCTAAAGGCATCCCGAAAGGCTCCCTGGTCTGGCGCACCGGACTGTCCGGTGCACCAGGGGACCTCGCGCAGAACTCCTCAGCCTCGGGAATTTTCAGAAGCCGACGCGCTATAATTCACCGGACTGTCCGGTGTACACCGGACAGTGTCCGATGCTCCAAGAAGACGCGGCTCTGGAACTTGGCAGCCTCGGGAAATCTTAACGGCTGCTCCGCTATAATTCACCGGACATGTCCGGTGTACACCGGACTGTCCGGTGCATCTGCGGAGCAACGGCTACTTCGCGCCAACGGTCACCTGCAGGCGCATTTAATGCGCGCCAGAAGCGCGCAGAAGTCAGGCACGCGCGCGCTGGCACACCGGACATTGAACAGTACATGTCCGGTGTGCACCGGACACCCAGGCGGGCCCAGAAGTCAGAACTCCAACGGTCGAATCGCAACGGCTTTGGTGACGTGGCTGGCGCACCGGACATGTCCGGTGTGCACCGGACTGTCCGGTGCACCATCGAACAGACAGCCTTCACCAACGGCTAGATTTTGGTTGGTGGCTATAAGTACCACCCCAACCGGCCACTTCAAACAGGGGGAGCCCAAGCAACATTCCAAGTCATCTAGTTGACATACTCAAGCCCTACCAACCACATATATTCATTGATCCATCCTATACACAAGATTTAGACCACTACAACCAACACAAGTGCCACAAAAGAGAGAGCAAGCAAAAGAGAGCTACTCAATTGAGTTTAGCACTAGTGCCTTGTGAGATCCTTCGAGAGATAGTGTGTGCTTCATCTTTGTGTTCATTTGCGCGTGGAGTTTTGTCTCCCATTAAACTTCCTCCAAAGTTTTGGAGGCTTGTAAAAGCTAGCAAGAGACACCAAAGTGTGTGGTGGTCCTTGCGGGATCGAGAGTGATCCTTGAGAAGAAGAAGGGCTCACCGATCCTTGTGTGATCGGGGGAGAGAGGGAAAGGGTTGAAAAAGACCCGTCCTTAAGTGGACTCCTCAACGGGGACTAGGCCTTCGAGGGCCGAACCTCGGTAAAACAAATCACCCGTGTCCATTGTGTTTATTGCTTGTGATTTGTTTGTTTTCCCTTGCTCTAAGTTTTCTTGCACCATTATTTGCTAATATCATTTGGTGTTGCTTCGAGTTAAATTCCCATTTAGTGAAAGCAACATGTTGCAAGAAAGAACTCGTCCTAGTGCTCTTCTCATCTGAGGGTTCTTGCTTTGTTATTCCATAACTTATTAGTTGTATTGATTTATCTCTCCCGTATTATTTAGCAATACTCTTGTCAAGCAAGAACTTAGTTTCTATTCTCCGATATTTATATATCTTGTTCTAACCACTAATCAAGGGATCTAGTTGGGGGATAAAGTTTTAATTTACAGGTGTCGCCTATCCACCCCCCTCTAGGCGACTTTCAATTGGTATCAGAGCTAGGCACTTCATCTTGAGTCTAACAACTCGAAGTGATGGCTCGTAGAAGATCCCAAAAGAACAAGAAGACCCAGGAGAACAAGGAGGTAACTCTTGAGATATTACTTTCCGATTGTTCTAATTATGATTCATGGTCTACTAGAGTAATAAATGCTTTTAGAACGGTAGATCCTCAATTAGAACAAATTTTAGACAAGAGTATCTTCCCTCCTAGTTATAACAGAAAAATTGTCTCCGAGGAGGATCAAAGATGTTTTCGCTTAAACTACCTAGTTTTTGACATCTTAAGCAATTCTCTTACAAAGAAGATTATCATGCCTTCATATCGAATTATGACGAATCAATCCATGATGCGCATGATATTTGGACTAGAATTGAAAGCAAATTTAATGAGTCCAAACATGATAGTTCATTTTGTGCTTCTACTTCCTTTGGTATTTGTGATACTAACCCTTGCAAGGAAGAAGAAGAAAATGAACGGTGGAGACCAAACGATGAATCCACCTCTCCAAAAGGTTTGTCTTCCCATTTTGATTCCCACATGTGTTGTGTGGCTAATGCAAATGATAGCGGAAGCGCAAATGAGGATGAGGAGGAAGAAAGAAGCTTTGTGCAACTCTACGCTCGCCTAAGCCAAGAAGATAAGGCGGTCATGCTCAAACTTCTAGAAAGAGCAAGAGAGCAAAGCGAAGCTCGTCAAAGGCTAGAAAGTATTCTCTCCATGAAGATGCAATGCTTTGACGAGTTGACTAAAGAACATGAGGAGCTAAAGTGCTCTCATGTTGATTTGGTCCAAAGGTATGAAACTATTTCAATTGAGCAAGATAACACTTTACATTGTATCACTCAATTAGTAAATAAGAATACCTTGCTTAAGGACCAAGTAGAAAAGCTAAAAATTGAAAATCTAGCTTTTCAAGAAAAATATGATATGCTCCTATGCTCTCATGAAAATCTTAGAGATGATCATATCATATTAAACATTGCTCATGAGGTTGTGATAGAAAACTTAAAATCCCAACAACCTCACTCATGCACATGTATTCAAATTGATACTATATTACCATGTGCTAATGCTTGTTGTCCGTCGACAAGCAAATCTTCCTTTGAGCTAGAATTTGCAGGAACAAACGATGATTCATATCAAATGCTCAAGGAAGAAAATGAGAGGCTAAAGATGAGCTTGACACAACTAAAAGGGAAATGCATTGCCCAACCTTCTCAAGATAACCGTGATCACATGGTGAAGAAGCTTGAGACGGGAACAACCGTGGCATGCACTACATCCCTTAAAGAAAATGTCAAGGATTTGAGGATTACCAAGAGGAAGAAACAAAAGATGAAATTCAACGCCTCCTCCAAAAGCCTCAACCACGCCTCCCCAAAAGGTAACATCCAAGGTAATGATCAAGCCACACTTCACATTAAGAGGTGTAGTGAATGCTTTGAAGAGGGGCACTTGATTAGGTCATGTCCCTACATTAAAAATGGCTTGATTATTAACAAGGATGATAGACTTTGTTTTAAATGCTCCAAGAAGGGACACTTGCTTAGATCTTGTCCCCATTTAAAACAAAAAGGCATAGGGTTAGAAAGGAAAGTTTTCACTAACCATGTAGCAGGCAACAAACAAGGAAAGAAGAAAAATTCAAAACTTGAAAAACGCATATGCTACACATGCCGAAGAAAGGGACATCAATACAAGGATTGTCCCACTGGTAACAATTCCACTCCTAGCTTGTCAATTAATTCTCATATAACTAGACAACCCAAAATTGCAACTTGTGCTAGAAAGGTAATGAGTTTACCTAGTGCTAACACAAAGGACTTTTGGGTTCCTAGATCTTTGTTGACTAACCGTGATGGACCCATCAAGCGATGGGTACCAAAATATGCTTGACAAGCTTTGTAGGAGAAGGAGATGATATGAAGTCTTTGGGGTGCTTGAGAGAGTTCATTCAATTCTTATCAACTCAAGCTATCAATCTTCAATGATCTATATACATGATTGACCCAAGATATCATATGCAAAAATCAAGGCCTACAACATGGAGGAAAGCCAAAGGATGGTAGCACTTATCTTTTAAGTGCAAGTATTTTAGAATATCATTTCTTATGTGTCTTGTGTAGTAACATAGAAAGATTGAAGCACTTCAAATGCCTTTAAATTTATATTACCATTCTTTGGAGAATTTTCTATCATATGGTAGATTGCATACTCATCATTTCCATCCTATGGCAATCTACATGCTTTAAATTGTTGGAAGTACCATCATGGCATGTTCTTCCCCTAATTATCTTGTTATTGCCATGATTCTAGATATAGAGAGATATTTCATGTTCTTAAAAGAATAAGGTGTCATGTAAGAAATTCAAATTCTTAGGACACTTGTAAAAGGAAAACTCTCTCTATAACTAGAATAGTGAGACTATTGATTTTATTTAAGTAACCCAAGTAGTCTCACTTGTAGAGAATAAGTTTCTCTTTGGAAGCGTGTAATCTAACATAAAAAGAAAAATCAATCCAGTGTTTTATGATGTATTTCTACTTGCTCAAATTGGATATGATTCTTTTACATTTATCGCTTTCCAAATCATGAATTAGATTTATTCCTAATCTCAAAGGATTATTTATGCTTGTTTTATGAGTTAAAATTGAGCATAACATCATCTATGGATAATCTAGTTCATGCTATGGAGTTTCCCTGTTTTGGTAATCTAGCTTCCCATTCCTTATCAAAATGATTACAAAAATGGAAACTAGTGCTTGTGTTGCTACTAACATTTCTCTTGAGCTTACTTTTGAATATCTACAAAAGAAAGTGCACAAGCCTCATGGGTTGCTCTTCACCCAAAAGAAGAAAGGTAAAAAGCAAAGGTATGGGAACTCATCTCTTTAGTATAGTTCCCATCAATGATTGTTTACTCTAAATTATGTCTTTGTGAAGAAATAGATTCTTTATTAAATTTAATTTGGCTAAGTTGTGCATTCAATCTCATTCTCATTAATGCACTTATTCATTAGAATCTATTCATACCTTTGCAATAAATGTTCTCATATTGACTTGTTTATGTAATAATTATTAAAGATCAATATGAAGAAGTAAATTCCTATGATTGATCAAATTTCAAAAATAGTGCATGTTCCTCTTTTCAAGTAAAAGTGCACTAATGTTAAGGATTTTACTTCATGTCTGTGTGACTTATGGATGATGAATTGTGCTTATTTCCTATCTAAAAGAAATCATCCTTCATTATATACTCCCTTGTGCTATTAACATCTTTCTTGAGTATTTTCAATAAGTTTGAAAGGAAAAGGAAAACAACTACAAAGGGGGGACTCTCAAATGAAAGAGGAGGACATCAAGAACGACAACACCTACTTGGACAATAAGGTCTACAAAACAATCAATGGTGTGGTTGTGAGTATTCTAAATACTTTCATTATGAGAATGCTAGGCTTAAGTTGTTATTGCAAAATTTATGAGCCTTGATCAAGATGTACAATGCTTCTCCATATTTGTCTTTAAAGTAAATGCATCCATTCAACTCATATACTTGATGCATATCTCTAGGGGGAGCCTCTATCTACATCTTGATTGCGTTGAGACTATTGCTTTATTTCAGTTATTTCATATAGTCTCTTGCATGAGAATGAGTTTCTCATGAAGTATGCTACTATTTTTAAATTCTTGTCTTTAACTCTAAAAGTAGCATATTTACTGGATTCTCCTACTCTAAGCTTAATTGATAATAAAATGCGTATGTTGTTCTTTTGATCACATCTGTTATTTGATCATTGAATGACTTCAATCAACAATCATGCTTCTTAGTGCCATATATACTATCTCTCTTGATATGCTCTAAAAGGAGAATTCATGATACATTTATGCAACTTGTGATCTTTTTGATATATGCTAACAATAACTTGAAAAGATCACTAGTTGTAGAACTCTCTCTTGTGCAAAATATTTCCCTATATTGTCATTAAGAATAGGTCTTAAGCATCTAAGACTAAGGACAAAGCACAATGAAGAGAGCATTCCTATGTAAAGGTACAAAAAGGTAAAACTATCTCCTTTCATTTAGACTTGTACCTAAATCTTCCTTTCCTATACTCTCTTTACATATCTTGTTTAAAAGGAAGAGAAAGCATGTCCATGCATATCCCTGCTTCATATCTAGTTTAACTTCTCAAAAATTCATTCATGCTTTAATGCATCTTTGTTGAAACTAGATGAAGTGATTTAATTGTCAAAGAGCTTAAAGCTTAACCTTGTAACGAGGATAAGCTGCCTTTGTTCCAAAGGTGGATGGTCCTTAAGCCTCTTTGAAATCCTTAAGGGAAAATGCTTGAAATGTTTACAACATGCTTTCATAAGTGCATAAACTATCATGAGCATCACACTTATAATATGACACAATGCACTTCACATTCGGTATGACATAGATATGTTCTCATTAACCTAATTATGTGCAATTGGCATTTAAGGCCATAATATGTGTTCCTCTCCATGCACATACTTAGGGGGAGCAATCTATGTTATATAGAATTATGATCATGCTTAATTTGACATATCCTTTTGATCATATCTCTTTTATGTCTATGACTAATGTGTTTTCAAGTATATTCTCATGCTTAGTCATAGGATTGAAAGGGAAATAGAGTATTCGGCAAAGACGACGCTTCCACTCAACTCCATCGGGGGAGAGAAAGAAAAAGGGCTTATATCTCACTCAAGTATCCGTTTTTGGCGATTCATGCCAAAGGGGGAGAAAGTATTGGCCCAAAGCAAAAGGACTGCACCACCACCCTATTTTTAAAATTAATGATTTTCAATTAGTAAATTTCAAATTGGTATCTCTTTGTGTTCTCAAGGGGGAGAAAGTAGCACCTTTCAAAATTGATATCTTAAAAACCCTCTTGAACACTAAGAGGAGAATTTATTTGAGGGGGAGTTTTGTTTAGTCAAAGGAAAAGCATTTGAAACAAGGGGAGAAAATTTCAAATCTTGAAAATGCTTCACAAAAATCTTATTCATTTACCTTTGACTATTTGCAAAAGGACTTTGAAAAGGATTTACAAAATAGTTTGCAAAAACAAAACATGTGGTGCAAGCGTGGTCCAAAATGTTAAAAACAAAGGAACGATCCATGCATATCTTGTAAGTATTTATATTGGCCCAATTCCAAGCAACCTTTGCACTTACATTATGCAAACTAGTACGATTATGCATTTCTATACTTGCTTTGGTTTGTGTTGGCATCAATCACCAAAAAGGGGGAGATTGAAAGGGAATTAGGCTTACACCTAGTTCCTAAATAATTTTGGTGGTTGAATTGCCCAACACAAATAATTGGACTAACTAGTTTGCTCGAGTGTATAAGTTATACAGGTGTCAAATGTTCACAACAAGCCAATTAAAAAGACCAAAGTTGGGATTCAAAATAGAGAGCTAAAGGCATCCCGAAAGGCTCCCTGGTCTGGCGCACCGGACTGTCCGGTGGTGCACCGGACAGTGTCCGGTGCACCAGGGGACCTCGCGCAGAACTCCTCAGCCTCGGGAATTTTCAGAAGCCGGCGCGCTATAATTTACCGGACTGTCCGGTGTACACCGGACAGTGTCCGGTGCTCCAAGAAGACGCGGCTCTGGAACTTGGCAGCCTCGGGAAATCTTAACGGCTGCTCCGCTATAATTCACCGGACATGTCCGGTGTACACCGGACTGTCCGGTGCATCTGCGGAGCAACGACTACTTCGCGCCAACGGTCACCTGCAGGCGCATTTAATGCGCGCCAGAAGCGCGCAGAAGTCAGGCACGCGCGCGCTGGCACACCGGACATTGAACAGTACATGTCCGGTGTGCACCGGACACCCAGGCGGGCCCAGAAGTCAGAACTCCAACGGTCGAATCGCAACGGCTTTGGTGACGTGGCTGGCGCACCGGACATGTCCGGTGTGCACCAGACTGTCCGGTGCACCATCGAACAGACAGCCTTCACCAACGGCTAGATTTTGGTTGGTGGCTATAAATACCACCCCAACCGGCCACTTCAAACAGGGGGAGCCCAAGCAACATTCCAAGTCATCTAGTTGACATACTCAAGCCCTCCCAACCACATATATTCATTGATCCATCCTATACACAAGATTTATACCACTACAACCAACACAAGTGCCACAAAAGAGAGAGCAAGCAAAAGAGAGCTACTCAATTGAGTTTAGCACTAGTGCCTTGTGAGATCCTTCGAGAGATAGTGTGTGCTTCATCTTTGTGTTCATTTGCGCGTGGAGTTTTGTCTCCCATTAAACTTCCTCCAAAGTTTTGGAGGCTTGTAAAAGCTAGCAAGAGACACCAAAGTGTGTGGTGGTCCTTGCGGGATCGAGAGTGATCCTTGAGAAGAAGAAGAGCTCACCGATCCTTGTGTGATTGGGGGAGAGAGGGAAAGGGTTGAAAAAGACCCGTCCTTAAGTGGACTCCTCAACGGGGACTAGGCCTTCGAGGGCCGAACCTCGGTAAAACAAATCACCCGTGTCCATTGTGTTTATTGCTTGTGATTTGTTTGTTTTCCCTTGCTCTAAGTTTTCTTGCACCATTATTTGCTAATATCATTTGGTGTTGCTTCAAGTTAAATTCCCATTTAGTGAAAGCAACACGTTGCAAGAAAGAACTCGTCCTAGTGCTCTTCTCATCTGAGGGTTCTTGCTTTGTTATTCCATAACTTATTAGTTGTATTGATTTATCTCTCCCGCATTATTTAGCAATACTCTTTTCAAGCAAGAACTTAGTTTCTATTCTCCGATATTTGTATATCTTGTTCTAACCACTAATCAAGGGATCTAGTTGGGGGATAAAGTTTTAATTTACAGGTGTCGCCTATCCACCCCCCTCTAGGCGACTTTCAGTAATGGAATCATGGCAAATGCTAAGCTCCTTATGAAAGGGAAATGTGCCATTGGGCCATTTCTATAATTGTTTTGGTGATTAGATGCCCAACACAAATGTTTTGAACTTGTATGTGCTAAGTGAGCAAGAAGTGTAAATCAAAGACAAGGTATGTTTCTAGACTTAGTGAATTGTTTTTTAAGTACTAATATGTTTGTCCAAGTGCTAGAAACAATGCAGAGAAAAGAGAAACAAATTTGGAAAAGGATTGGCTGTGAGCAACCAACATCAGCTCGGGCCTGGCACACCGGACTGTCCGGTGCGCCAGGCTGGCCGACGGTGAACCGGCTGCTCTCGAGAAAACGACAGAGGTGTATGGCTAAAATTCACCGGACTGTCCGGTGGTGCACCAGACTGTCCGGTGAGCCAACTGCGCCAGTAGCCAACGGTCGTCCGCGCGATCAACGCGCGACACGTGGCCAGCTCTAACGGTCGGCTGGATGCACCGGACTGTCTGGTGTGCACCAACCAGCCCCGAGGAGCAACGGTCGACTGCGCCCGATATGGAAGGAGATCATGCACTGGACATGAACAGTGGCTGTCCGGTGGTGCACCGGACTGTCCGGTGCACCACTCGACAGAAGGCAAGAAATGCCTTCCAAGTTGATCTCCAACGGCTCCTAGCTGCCTTGGGTCTATAAAAGGGACCCCTAGGCGCATGGAGGAGAACACCAAGCTTGCAAGAAACATCCTAAGACTCCCAGACTCCGTCTCCATGCATTTGATTCGACGTGTTAGTGATTTGAGCTTCGTTTGAGTTGCGAACTCCCTGTGCTGTGTTTCGAGCTCAAGTCTTGGCTTGTGTGCGTGGTTGTGCTGCGGATTTGAGTCTTGTGTGTGTTGCTCTCCCATCCTTACTCTTGTGCTTTCTTTGTGATCTCTATTGTAAGGGCGAGAGACTCCAAATTGTGGAGATTCCTCGCAAACGGGAAAATACTCTAAAGGAAAGGACCGTGGTATTCAAGTTGATCGTCGGATCACTTGAAAGGGGTTGAGTGCAACCATTGTCCATTGAGATGCCACAACATGGAAGTAGGCAAGTGTTACTTGGCCGAACCACGAGATAAATCACGTGTCTCTTGTGATTGCTTTTCTTGGTGATTGTTGTGTTCACAAGAAGATCGCTTCATAGCAACTTGATTAACTCACACTAACATTTCTATAATCAAGTTTGTGGCCATTTAGTCTTTGATTTTACAGAGTCACCTATTCACCCCCCTCTAGGTGCTCTCAATTGGTATCAGAGCCGTACTCTTCATTTAAGGGACTAACCGCCCGAAGAGATGGATCCTAAGGGCAAGGGGATGGTGATTAACGACAAGGAGAAGGAATCCCTCTTCAACGAGCCAAGAGATGACAAGCCTACCGAATCAGGCTCGAGTCACAAGAAGAGGGACGAGAAGAAGAAGAGGTGCATCAAGAAGATTATCTACTACGACAACGATGCCTCATCGTCTTCACCAAGGGACGACGACGACTCCTCGTCAAAGAAAAAGACGGTCAATCAAAATTATTCGTTTGATTACTCTCGCATTCCCTATAATTCAAATGCACATTTACTATCAATTCCCCTCGAAAAACCTCCACACTTTGATGGAGAGGACTATTCGTTTTGGAGTCATAAAATGCGTAGTCATTTATTTTCTCTCCATCCTAGCATATGGGAAATTGTAGAAAATGGGATGCATTTCGATAGCACTGATAATCATGTTGTTATAAATGAACAAATTCATAAAAATGCCCAAGCTACTACTGTTTTGCTAGCATCTATTTACAGGGATGAGTACAATAAAGTAAGTGGCTTGGACAACGCCAAGCAGATCTAGGAAACCCTTAAGATATCTCATGAGGGAAACGACGCCACCATGATCACTAAGATGGAACTGGTGGAAGGCGAGTTGGGAAGGTTCGCGATGATCAGGGGAGAGGAGCCACACAAACCTACAACAGGCTCAAGACCCTGGTCAACAAGATCTGAAGCACAAGATGAACGGATTGTGATGTCATCCGACTCATGCTAAGGTCATTTACTGTAATTGACCCCATCTTGTCAACCTTATTCGTGAAAATCCCAGGTACACCAATATGACACCCGAGGAGATCCTTGAAAAATTCGTGAGCGGGCGCATGATGGTGAAGGAGGCGCGATACGTGGATGATGCGCTAAATGGTCCACTGCCCATCTACGAGCCACAACCTGTTGCTCTCAAAGCAACAAGCAGCAAGGAGGCGCTACCAAGCAAGGTAGCACAAGTGGAGGCTACCGGGCTCAACGAGGACGAAATGGCGCTTATCATCAAGCGCTTCAAGACCGCGCTAAAAGGACGTAAGGAGTACCCCCAACAAGAACAAAACAAGGGGAAAGCGCTCCTGCTTCAAATGCGGTAAGACTGGTCATTTCATAGCACAATGCCCCGATAATGATAATGACCAGGGACAAGAAAAGAACAGGAAGAGGGAAAAGAAGAAGAACTACAGGAAGGCGAAGGGCGAGGCACACCTTGGAAAGGAATAGGATTCTGACTGCTCTTCATCCGACTCCGATGATGAAGGATTGGCGGCCTCGACCTTCGACAAGTCTTCGCTCTTCCCCAACGAACGCCATACTTGCCTCATGGCTAAGGAGAAGAAGGTACGTATTCGAGATTCCCCTAAGTACTCTTCTTCTAGTGATGAAGATTCTTCCGATGATGGAGTAGATTACACTGACTTGTTTAAAGGACTAGATAGAGCTAAGGTAGACAAAATTAATGAATTAATTGATGCTCTAAATGAAAAGGATAGATTGCTAGAAAAGCAAGAGGACATCTTGTATGAGGAACATGACGAGTTTGTTAATGTTCAAAAATCTCTTGCTTTAGAATTTAAAAGAAATGAAATGCTATCCTCTGAGTTGTCCTCTTGTCATGAATCTGTCTCTAGTCTAAAAGATTTAAATGTTAAATTAAATGCTAAACTAGAGGAAGCAAATGCAACTAGATCATGTGTAGAACATGTAGTTATTTGAAATAGATGTAAGGACTTTGATCTTAACGCCTGTAATGAACATCTTATTTCTATTGCTAAATTAATCGATGAGGTGGATAAATTAAAATTTGCTAGGGAAGCCTACACTGTTGGTAGACACCCCTCGATTAAGGATGGACTTGGTTTTCGAAAGAAAACCAAGAACTTAACAAGCCAAAGGGCTCCCGTTCTCAACAAGGAGAAAGGGAAGGCCCCTATGGCTAGTAGTTCCCAAAAGAATCATGCCTATATTTATGATAGGAAATATGCTAGGAATGCTTATAATGATAGATGTTATGATCATGCTGCTTATAATGATTCACATGCTATGTTTGCATCTAGCTCCACTTTTGTTCATGGTAGAAGTAGGCCTAGCAGAAATCATGTTATGCTTCATGCGCCTAGGAGAATGTGCAATGGACCTTCTACTATTTATCATGCTTGCAATACTTCTTTTGTACTTTCATGTAAGAACACAAAAGTAGTTGCTAGGAAGTTGGGATCCAAATGCAAGGGAGACAAGACTTGCATTTGGGTTCCAAAAGTTATTATGACTAACCTTGTAGGACCCAACAAGAGTTGGGTACCTAAAACCCAAGCTTAAATTCCTTGCAGGTTTATGCATCCGGGGGTTCAAGCTGGATTATCGATAGCGGATGCACAAACCACATGACGAGGGAGAAGAAGATGTTCACCTCCTACGTCAAGAGTAAGAATTCCCAGGATACGATCATCTTTGGAGATGGGAACCAAGGCAAGGTGAAAGGCTTGGGCAAGATAGCCATCACTAACGAGCACTCAATATCAAATGTATTTTTAGTAGAGTCGCTCGGGTGCAATCTTCTGTCTGTAAGTCAATTGTGTCACATGGGTTACAATTGCTTGTTACAAATGTTGATGTATCTGTCTTTAGAAGAAGTGATGGTTCATTAGCTTTTAAGGGTGTATTAGATGACAAGCTCTACTTAGTTGATTTTTCAAAAGAGAATGTCGGTCTAGATGCATGCTTAATAGCTAAGACAAATATGGGCTAGCTGTGCCATTTAGTCTTTGACTTTACAGGGTCATCTATTCACCCCCCCTCTAGGTGCTCTCACATTAGTCAAGTTTTCATTCTTCTCTACTTCCTGAGCATAAGCATTTTTTACTTTAACATGCTTTTTGTTTTCCTTAATAAGGAATTCTTCTTGGCTATCCAAAAGTTCATCCTTCTCATGAATAGCACCTATCAATTCATTTAAATTTTCCTTTTGTTGCATGTTAAGGTTGGCAAAAAGTGTAAGCAAATCATCTTCATCATCACTAGAACTACCCGCATCACTAGATGTAGTATATTTGGGTGAGGTTCTAGATTGTACCTTCTTCTTTTTGCTGTCCTTTGCCATGAGGCACTTGTGGCCGATGTTGGGGAAGAGAAGACCCTTGTTGACGGCGATGTTGGCGGCATCCTCGTCGGAGGAGTCAGTGGAGCTCTCGTCGGAGTCCCATTCCGAACATACATGGGCTTCGCCACCCTTCTTCTTGTAGTACCTCTTCTTCTCCTTCTTCTTCCCCCTCTTGTCGTTGTCCTTGTCACTATCACTAGACATAGGGCATTTAGCGATAAAATGACCGGGCTTACCACATTTGTAGCACACCCTCCTAGAGCGGGGTTTGTAGTCCTTCCCCTTCTTTGCTTGAGGATTTGGTGAAAGCTCTTGATGATGAGCGCCATCTCCTCATTGTCGAGCTTGGAGGCGTCAATGGGGAGCCTACTTGATGTAGACTCTTCTTTCTTTTCTTCCGTCGCTTTGAATGCGACGGGTTGCACATCGGGTGTGGAGGTGCCGCCTTGCTCCAAGTCGATGATTTGTTTGGAGCCTTTGATCATTAGTTCAAAGCTCACAAACTTTCCTATCACTTCCTTGGAATACATTAGCTTGTATCTAGGATCACCACGTATTAATTGAACTTGAGTAGGATTACAAAATACGAGGGATCTTAGAATAACCTTGACCATTTCATGGTCATCCCATTTGGTGCTTCCGAGGTTGCGCACTTGATTCACCAAGGTTTTGATCCGGTTGTACATTGCTTGTGGCTCCTCTCCTTGGTGGAGGATGAATCGACCGAGCTCCCCCTCGATCGTCTCCCGCTTGGGGATCTTGGTCACCTCATCTCCTTCGTGCGCAGTCTTTAGGACATCCCAAATCTCTTTGGCGCTCTTTAACCCTTGCACTTTATTATACTCCTCTCGACATAGAGAGGCGAGGAGTATAGTAGTGGCTTGGGAGCTAAAGTGCCGGATTTGGGCGACTTCGTCCAAGTCGTAGCCCTCGTCCCCTATGGTAGGTACCTGCGCTCCAAACTCAACAATGTCCCATATGCTTGCGTGGAGTGAGGTTAGGTGATGCCTCATCTTATCACTCCACATACAATAATCCTCACCATCAAAATATGGTGGTTTGCTTAATGGAACGGAAAGTAAAGGAGCGCGTTTTCAAATGCGGGGATAGCGTAGGGGATCTTACTAAACTTCTTGCGCTCATGGCGCTTAGAAGTGACGGACGCGGCGTCGGAGCCGGATGTGGAGGGCGAGGAAGAGTCGGTCTCGTAGTATACCACTTTCTTCATCTTCTTCTTCTTGTCGCCACTCCGATGCGACTTAACGCGGGGAGGTAATTCCTCCCTTCCTTTGGCGCTGGACTCTCTTGATGGAGCCTTACCGTGGCTTGTGGCCTTCTCGCCGATTTCCATCTCCCTCTTGGCGGATCCTCCCGACATCACTTCGAGTGGTTAGACTCTAAATGAAGTACCGGGCTCTGATACCAATTGAAAGTCGCCTAGAGGGGGGTGAATAGGCGGAATCTGAAAATTACAACTTTAAACACACACTACAAGTCGGGGTTAGCGTTATAAATGAATTCGAGTCCGAAAGAGAGGGGAAAACAAATCAACAAAGAAATAAAGCAGATGAACTTGGTGATTTAATTTACCGAGGTTCGGTTCTAAAGAACCTAGTCCCCGTTGAGGTGGTCACAAAGACCGGGTCTCTTTCAACCCTTTCCCTCTCTCAAACGGCCACTTAGACCGAGTGAGCTTTCTTACTTGATTTCTCGGGTCACTTAGACCCCGCAAGGACCACCACACGATTGGTGTCTCTTGCTTCGCTTACAAGGTTTTGATAGTAAGAATGAGAGAAAGAAGAAAGCCAACCAAGCAACAAGAGCAACAAAGAAACACAAGAACGATCCTCTCACAAGTCCTAAAACACTAGAATTGAATTGGGGACTTTGATTGGATCGGTGGCTTTGATTTGTGTCTTGGAGTGTTGCACTTTGCTCTTGTATTGAATGAAGTGTGATGAATGCTTGGATGGTTGGAGTGGAGGTGGTTGAGGGGTATTTATAGCCCTCAACCACCAAACAACCATTGGGGAGGGGCTGCTGTCTATGGGCGCACCGGATAGTCCGGTGCGCCAGCCACGTCACCCAACCGTTAGGGTTTGGGCGCTGTCGACCGTTGGAGCTTTGTCTTCTAGTGGCACCGGACATGTACTGTTCACTGTCCGGTGCGCCTCTGACGGTTGCTCTGACTTCTGCGCGCACTGTCCGTGCACTATAGCGTTTGCAGGGGTCCGTTGCAGTCGACCGTTGCGCGAGTAGCCGTTGCTCCGCTGGTGCACCGGACAGTCTGGTGGCCCACCGGACAGTCCGATAAATTATAGCGGAGCATGCCCAGACAAACCCGAGGGTGGCGAGTTTGGAGCTATACGGTCCTGGTGCACCGGACACGGTCCGGTGGCACACCAGACAGTCCGGTGCGCCAGACCAGGGCACCTTGGCTTCTTTGCTAATTTCTTTTTGAATCCTAACTTTGATCTTTTATTGGTTTGTGTTGAACCTTTATGCACCTGTAGAATTTATAATCTAGAGCAAACTAGTTAGTCCAATATTTGTGTTGGGCATTTAACCACCAAAATTATTAAAAGAAAAAAGTTAAACCATATTTCTATTTCACCCCCTCTAGGCGACTTTCACTAGCTCTCTGCCTTCTTCCTCTGTAACATCCCTCTCCATTCAATCCATACACTTATGTATTTATAAACGTCCATTCAATCCGTACACTTATGTATTTATAAACGTAAAAGAAAAAAATCACTAGGGGTTCTCCCCCTCCTGTTCCATTAAAAATTTCTTTATTCTACGAAAATGTTTTTTTCAAAGCACGCATATCCAGAATCAGAAAATTCTGACGCCAAAATCGACGAGAAGGGAAATCTCATCGTTCTGGAGATAGAAATTAGCATGGGAGTACTAATTCTGCATTTTTTTGGCTGGGACCAATTCTTTTTGAAAAAACAATTTAGTATTAAAATATAATAAAAAATTCTATTACCAATGGACCGTTGTTTTTTAGAAACTTCAGATTAAGGGAATGTTTGGTACGGTTCCAGAGCAAAAATATGAGAAGTTGGCCATAGCCCTAGTGCCCTACCAAACACCCTAACTCTGGAGTTGCAAACTCTATGGAGTTTTCAGAGCTACAGTACAAAATTTTAAAGTACCTTTTTGCTGCTCCGAAATCTATAGAAAACAACCTAGACATATGGAGTTATTTACCTATCAGTGCCTCTGGTTATGTGAAAACAATCTTAACTCTGGAGCAGAGCTGCTCCACCGAAATTTTAGAATAGAGTTGCTCTGCAGTGGAGTAGAGCCGTGCCAAACACGCCGTAAATTAAAGAGAACTGTTTATGGGATGCAAAAGCCTTCCAGCTGTATAAACACTAAACAATCACACATACATCATTAGTTAGTTGCCGTGCATCGCTACAGTTCCTATATATATCATATAGGCATATATTGCTTAGATAAGGTAGTTATTCAAATACAATTCAAACATATACATAAGGTGAGTGCGAATAAGGAGATATGTGGTGTGGTGTCATATAAGATGGAAGTTTTTTTTTCTTAAATCAGGGCGATAGAGAAGGAGATATCAGATACTAGACTATAGATAACCAAATAGACTATGCCTACCTAAGGCTTAATCTATTTAATAGTGCCACGACTCGACCCGATATAATTTAAAGTGGCTCGTGATGTGCCTGGCTATCTTCTCGGCTTGCAATGTCGACCCGATCTAACATGTTTTTATTTTAAAACTATTAGTCTATATATTTATAATACATAATAAACCAACAAGTGGAAAAGTGATTAGGGTAATATTTGTTTCCCTTCTAAATTATATAAGCTAGATTAAGGTGAAAGTGTAGAGGTAAAATATGACTTTTGAAACATAAATAAGCTGGAATAAGTTAGTATTGGATAGCTTATTTCAGCTTATTTGTAACCCCAAAATGATAATTTATTCTTCTATCTTTGTATCATAATCCAACTTATATAATCTTGGAGGGAAGTAAACATACCCTAATTGGCGGACGTGGGTTCAAACCCGAGCCCTTCGAATAAGATTAATGTTTATCCATAAGCTCTCAGTAATTCTTCATCCAAGCTTTTCATGTTGGTAAAGGTACTAATCCTCTGCATCTAAGACTTGCACAGCTCTAAACCTGTTCAAACGTTAAGTCAGATTAGGTTGTCCCATACTTTCCCGTTGTTGGGTCAGATTTTTTCAGGCAGATTTTTTGTCTTTAGGTTGAGTTTTATTTAGGTCAACAATCATAGCCTGTATCCGTGAATTGTCCGACCGTCTCCTCCGGGCTCGTCTTGCTCCTGAGCCCGCACATGCCCGCCTCGGCACCAATCAAACAGGCCGAAACCGAGCCCGGCCCACTGAAGCCCATAATCACTCGCCTCCCTCCATCTTTGACCCAGTCCTCCGTGACGACGTCGTGTTTTCTTCCTTCCCCAGTCGCATCCCACGCGCCCGCTCCTCGTCGCCGTCCTCTTCCTCCATCTCACCCGTCCCTCAGCCTCGTTAATTTTTCGCCCCCATCTTTGAACGCAGCGGCTCAACCTCCATCGTTCTCTCCCTCCTCCTCCCCCCGATCCCGTCCCTATAAATTGCGCCCCCGCCGCCACAGCGGACCGCAAGCACGCAATCACACAGCTCGCTGCTGCTGCCGTCTCCCCGTGTCCTGTCGTTCTCCCGTCGCCGGGGGCGGAAGAGTTCGGCGGGCGGTTGGGGATTGCTCGGGAGCCCCGTGATGGCGAAGCTGTACGTGCAAGCGTTCCCGCCCGCGGATCTGAACAAGAACACCGAGTGGTTTATGTACCCGGGCGTCTGGACGACCTACATCATCATCGTCTTCTTCTCCTGGCTCCTCGTCCTCTCCGTCTTTGGCTGCACCCCTGGCACCGCGTGGACCGTCGTCAACCTCTTCCACTTCGCGGTAACTGCCTCTTTCGATTTCTCTCAAGTCCCAAGCCTCCCCTCCGGCCTCGTAAATTCGTGCGGGGTTCCCATTTGCTGTTGAAATTTTGACCCGGAGTGATTTCATGGATCTGAACTCCTGGAGAGGCTGCACAAGCGTTAATGCGGCGGTGCTATCTGCCTATGAAGTGGCGATGCTATCTGCGTATGAAGCTTGCTTCGTGCTCACTCAATCGGACTAACAGGACAGTCAAAATATAGGAGTTAGTTTAGGTGCGTCCACCTGGCAGAATTGCATCACCAAATTGTGTGCGTAAAGATGAACATTGGCAGGTAGCTTATGTGAATGTCAGGTACTTCAGTATTTGAGTTTAGTTAGTTCCGTTCAGAGTGTGACCACGTAGTTAAGAACAGAACCAAATGTTTTTGTGTACATCAGTTGAGTAAAAATGCTCTTCATGTGTACATGATCAAAGTTGGTCGAAGCATATCGTTTGCAAGCAAAGTTGGTAAATTCGTAATGTCTGGACGCCAAATAACACAAATATCAGCATTGATGATGTTGCTACATATTTTGTCAGCTTGCCTAATAGTCTGCCTTGTTTAGGAACTTCCAAATATGTACAAATGGTACTCTGGAATATCACTTTTAGTATTTTTTTTGTCTTAGATGATGAATTCCACATTATAATATGAATAATAACATTGCAAATTAATCTCATTGTGACTGTCACTTTCTTAGCCTATAGGTGTTTTAAATGTTCCTATCCTCATTCAGGTTAAAGCAAAGGGAACATATTAGGTACTGTTTGTACATGATTAGGTCCTGTGCTATCTGTTAAACATTTGTCTATGGAACATTGTCCAAATAACACTTGCGATCTGGAATGTGAATCCTATTTTTCAGATCACATACCACTTTTTCCATTGGAAGAAAGGAACACCTTTTGCTGATGACCAGGGAATGTACAACACATTGACTTGGTGGGAACAAATGGACAATGGCAAACAGCTTACTCGTAATAGGAAGTTCCTCATTGTTGTTCCTGTTGTCCTGTAAGTGCTGGCCGTTATATTTCTCCGTCCAATTTCATTTTAATTCTCTATGGCTATGTTTAGGAAAAATATTATATGATAGAAGCACTCAAAATGTTTGGTTGACCCACAACACAATATCATGAGAGATATTTGAAATTGCTAAACGTTTATTTTTACAGGATATGGTTAAGTTCCGTTAATATTGAATGACTGGTATAATTTCTTTGAATTGTATTAGATCCTGCATATATGTATTCTCTTTTTCACAGCATAATCTGGGTTCATTTTTCTTTTTCTCAACTATTAAATTGTTTGTACACATCCCTGTTGTAATTGTTTATTTTTGTGATGGTTGACTTAATAGGAGTATTTCCATAATTCTCCAAAGCTTCTTGATCTGTATATTAATCCACTACATGTCCTTTTTTCCTAAAAAAGGATTCTGCAGTTGCTGTAGCTATATGCTATTTTTCAATCCATTCAGAATAATTCAATTGCTCGTATTTTTCATGGAAACCGTAACCTGTATGAACCCAGGCTTATTAATGATTCTTATGTTTCAGTTCATTTTAGACCCACCATCGTGGGAAAATCTCACTGTTTACCACCCTGTTTGGTCAATGACCATTACTATAACTGAAACCAGAATCTGTAAACGAAAATGAATCCACTATCTTGTGAGATCTCACTATTTATCCTCATCAACTATGTTTTTTGAGGTTAGACATATGGACCATAACCCCTATCCTTTCTTTGTAGAAAATAAAAAACTTTTGTGTGTAATCTTTGACTCCTTTCGTGTGCAATTTCTCTGTACACATTAGTTTCTTATTTGCATATCCTTATCTCTTTATTAAATGAAATCTGCTACTAAGACATGCACAAGGTCGACGAAGCGAGTCAAGGTATGAGAGGGCACACGTGGCTCAACCGGGGTTGGCTGGCATACGTGTGGAGCGGTCGAGGGCATGGCCGGGGAAGCGTGACCGGGCGTGGCACAACTATTGATGTCGGGCCGCGTGTGGCGTCGTTAGTGGCACCAGGGCCGCATGCGACAACAATGGGGTTAAACTACATGAGGAAAAAGAAGGGGCGTTTGTCCGAGAGACGCTACATGTTAGTCTCAAGCAGGAAATACAACTTTGTGATAGAGCCATAGGGAGGGGTGGAAATGGGGAAGTTCGACATGTCGAAGATGACGTGTTGTGAGATCAAGCGGTGATGAGTGGTAAGATCAAGACATCGGTATCCTAATTAGGGGAGTGCCCAAGGAAAACACAACAGGAAGAGCGAGGCACAAGCTTATGGGGTAGCACAATGAATATGCGAAGGAGGGAGTGATACCGAAAAGGTCAAAGGACGAAGAAATCAGATGAATAGATATCGAACTCTTGCCTGTTGTCACACTAGACTACCTTAATGGTGCGATCAAACTGAGTGAAAACTTAAGCGAAGAAGTGAGAGGATAAAAAGCATTAGACTCCAAGCGCAAGTTTAAAGTCCACGAGTAATGAGAGCAATAATCAAGAACCACCAAGTAATACTTGTAGCCCAAAACATTGTTAATAGGTGAGATCCACAAATCACAGTAAATGAGATAAAAAAGATGCACAACTTGAGAGTAGGAGCTAGGGAAGGAAATTCTAACATGACAACCTAGCTGGCAGGCGTGGCGCAGACGCCCATGAGTGGCCCTAGCACAAGAAATGGTCGAACTACTAGACAACTTGGACAACACGTCCGTATTAGGTTGACCAAGTTGACGATGCCAAGTGTTGGAAGGAGCTGTAGTAGTCAATGTATGCGTCTAAGACAAAGATGCTGAAGTAGCGGAAGCAGTGGGTCGAGTAGCAAAATCAGTGAAAGTTTGAAGCCGCAGAGTGTACATGGCCTAGAGCTATCACAACGGGCAAGGAGGCTCTGGGTGGCAAGATCCTTCATGTGCAAGTCAAAAGGGTAAAAGTCCATAGAACAAGGATCATCAGTAGCAAATTGACGAACAGATAAAAGATTTTGAATAATGTTGGGGCGACAAGAAAGTTTCAGAGGCGGAAAGAACCATAAAGAACAAAATCATCTCCTGAGGTGACCAGGAGAATGTTCCTTTTGCCAACAATGATAGAGGAAGGATGTGATGGGTGAGAGGATGGGATGAGAAGAGTATACCAACATCTAGAGTGGTGTGGTAGGAGGTACCGGAGTTGGCCACCTAGTCAGTGATGGCAGGCAGAGTTAGAGTAATCCTGCTAGACGAGTTAGCAAGTAACTGTTGGTTCTAGCCCTCGGTCCATGGGGTCCACAACTGAACCAGGTGGGGGGTAGAGGTAGAAGCGGCGACTAGTGTGGTGTTAAAGGTGCCGTGTGGGGTGGTCCAAGGGGACACCCAGAGCTACTAAAGGTCGGCATCACTAAGAGAGCCCGTTTTGGCGGGTGCGGCGATGGACATCATGTGGTTGGGGCGGGCCACATGGAGATGTGGTCCGTCCACGGATTGTAGAGTGACAGCCAGAGAGTGTCATCCTTCCCGTCACCACCACCCTGGCTGCCCCTCTACCGACGACTGTCACCAATGCTTTTGGAACTAGAGCCGGTAGGAGGGCACACCGCTTCTGATACCAATGGAGTAGGCGAGCGTGAGGATGAAATCCTGAAGCTGGATTGGAAATAGTTGTGTGCATAGGTGCCCCTAGAGCTGGAGTTGTAGAGGGCCTTGGCGGTGTTGGAGCGGACCTAAGCCCCCTTGGTGATCTCCTCGAGGACATATAATGTAATGGATCACATATTTTAGGTCCGCAAGTGATTGTTGCGCTTGTTGAGGCCTCATAGAAGGTTGTGGACAAGCATGCGATCGGAAACGAGCTTGTTGAGATCACAAAGAGAATCTTCCATGCCCTTCATTTGGCGGACAATACTTAGTGATGGAGAGGTCACCGTAGATGAAGGTCCGAAGGCAACGTCAAGGTAGAGGGCAGGACCGCACGAGCCTCATAGTTGCCAAGGAACTACTCAATAGCCACCACGCTCGTGGACGACATTCTGGAGCTCGACGATGACTGTGTCGAGTACCAAGAGAGGACCACATGTCCACATTGTCCATTCGACACTAGGATGGTATAGTGGGGCACACAGTCGTAGTGAGGACGTGGTCGTCGAGAACGTAGCATTGCAGGGTGAGAAAGACGAGGTCGCGCTAACGGACTTATGCGAAGGAGTCTGGGTCTAGGAGGATGGGGACCAGAGACAGGATGTTCTAAACACGAGTCCCATGAGCGTGGAGGTTGGCGATAACAACAACCTCGTACACCGATGGGGTCTCAACCTCCTGGTGCCCTATGGAGGGCCTATGGTGGTAGGTCCCTCGAGGTGGCACTCAACCTCCGCAAGTTGGCGAGTGAGTGCGTTGACGGTGGTGTGCTCTTGCTCCCAGACGAGAGCAGTTGTCTGTTCGCGCTCTCTGGCAGCAGAGATTGCAGGCTAAGCAGTTGCAAGGGCTGTGGGAGTGTGGAGACCTCATGTGGAGGAGGGGAGCCTGCAGTGCCAAAGCTAGAGGGGAGGCCCGTGACTAGGCGCTCGCCCCACTGGGCGGTGGGACGATGACACCAGGCTGTTGCTGCTGCGTGGAATCAGGCTTTGGCGGATCCGCGACATTGACGAACACATGGACGACGCTGACGTTGGAAGCCCACAAACAGCCAGGGAGAGGAGATGCAAGGGGAAAAGGTCTCCCAGGGGAGGAGACGGCCGCATCGGCCATGGGAGGGAGGACAGGCGATAGGGGTTAGGGAGTGGCCAAGAAGAGAGAAGATGATGGGGGAGGTCTCCTTAGGGTAGGCGACGGTCGAGCCGACTAGGGAGCGAAGGTTGTCGGTGGCGATGGACAGGGAGGAGCCAACGACCAGGGGAACGAGGGAGGACCGGCGGCGACAACAATCAAGAGGCTGACGACTAGGGGAAGGAGGTGAGGAGGTGATAGGGGTGTGTGTATGCCATGGGAGGGCAGGAGGTGGTGGCTAGGAAGGGCTGGCGGCGATAGTGGCAAGGAGGGGACGGGGACCAGGGGAAGGCGATGTTAGGGTTGGTGGTTATCTGATACCATACTAGAAGAGGATAGTTGGATTAGAGAATACATTATTTATGCTACACATGGGCTGGGCTCTAGGCCCATATACACAACACGGTCTAACACAAAAGATGGGTTGTCAGACACTCCATAGTAGTGACTTGGCTAGTTATAAGGGAATAGGAAACCTTCTGTTCATTTAGGTAGCCTACTTGGCTTGTTTGGTTATATGGGAACTAGGAAACCTTTTATTTATTAGGTAGCCTACTTGGCTTGTTTAAAAACATTACCATATAAACAAATCGTCGAGAAAATTGGAATGTAAGGTATTACCTTTTTATGCATGTCGGAGGTAAACTCCAGCTGGGTGGCGGATAGCACACACCCTAATCCTAAGATGAGGAGGGGGCTTGAGGTTAGCCTGTAGAGAAGGATGAACACAAGAACGCACAAGGATTTAGAGTGGTTCGGGCTGTCAGAGCGTAATACCCTACATCCATTGTGAGTTGTACTACTTGAGTCTGAGTTCGAGAGGACTTGTCCCTTTCCATCGCATGTGTCCTTCCTTTTATAGCCCAAGGGAGGTACGTACATAGTGATCGAGCCCCGACAAGTGGGCCCGATAATCTAATACTAAATACATAGAATACAGAGTGATGATTCCTAGCATACCAAGATCTCCTCTGCGGTCAGATGTCTTCTCTTGGTCTTCGTGCGGATCTCCTGGCTTGATACGCTCTTACCCCATCTAGTCGGAGCACGGGCATAGGCTTTGGCGTAGCCTGATACGTTGTCGTGTGTAGGGGTGTATGGAGGGTGCCATCCTGTCCCCTCCACTTGTTCCACCTCGCCTCGGTAACACGCGGGGAACAATAGGAGTCATAATGACAGGCACCCATGCGGCATATCGAGTCAATGGCCTTGCCTCGGTAACACGTGGATAACAGTGTAACCCGCGCGTTGCATACTGGGCGCGCCGCCTGCCACCGGAGTGGACAGGTGCACGTCTTATCCGTATTTAATACAGGGACGCCTCATGCCAGAGTCTTGTGTCAAGGTCCGCCTGTTGGCTTACGTAACGAGCCATAGGCCACGTGGCGACATTGGGACTCCGCCTGAGCGGGGAGCAAGGGCTAGTAGCTACTGGACACATGGCAACCCCGGACCGCCCCGACTCGAGGATTCAGAAATCACTCGTGGGGATCCGTGCCTTATTCGCAATAGCTTGGATACGTGGCAGCATCGGATTGCCCTTGATCGGGGTCTCGATGGCACACAGGGGTCCAGGACCGCGACCCCATTTGGGCCCGGCCCCCAACTGTAACCTGCAAAGTGCTTCATTTATGGGGACTCGTGGTGCCTCCGGACCTCCCCTCGCCGGGGATCTGGAGGGCTTACGTGGGGCCCGGGAGCCTCCTGCGGGGGCTCGGACCTATGGCTGAAGTTGTCGGACAACTTTGGATCTTGGATACACGATGTCACTGCGCCAGTCCAGCAAGGCGGAGACTTGGTAATAGGCCTGACAGCCGGTAGCCCTGTTGGTCGGGCCCATGCTCTGAGTCGGGTTACTTAGCTCCTTCCCACGTGGCTACAGATCGCCACACAGGTCCTCGTCTGGACCCAACAGTAGTGGGTACCCTAGTTCCAAGGTACCGACCATGCATATGATTTTTTATCGTGGTTCTCAAGGAATGAAATCAAAGCATGTCAGAAAAACAAATACAAATTTTACCTTTGGAAACTAAATACTCTTAGTATAGCTTTCGTGCAGATATTCAGGGCAGTGTCCTGTGCAAATATGAGCTTGCCTTTCTTTTGTGCTTGGTAGCTGCGATCTTGTTGATTCTGTTACAACATTAATCGGTCATCACGAAAGACTTATGGTGCAGTCTGACTTTTTAATGGCTTCAGTAGTTCAATATGAATACCTTATGGAAAGCTGGAATAGCATTGTCTTTTGATCCTTGAAGACATTATCATGCCATTTGATGGCACCATGCACTTAGATTTCAGGAATATTGACCCTGCTTGCTGCTAAGATGAAAAGAGCCTTTTTAATTAGTTAGGAAGTTATCATTAAATGGTACTCCCTCCGTCCAAAAGTCATCATCGTTTAAGTGTCCCGCACCAAGACCAAGGACGCCCCTCCGTCCGCATGGCCGCCACTGTGAAGTTAATTATCTGGCGCTGTTTTGTATTTTCAATATACGCATATGTAACGTCGCGAAAACCTTCCGTTAAACTGCCATTCATCACCCGCGAAACTGAAAATCTGGGCGCGCCACGGACATGCATGCTTCGGATGGAGTTTACGGCAGGGAACGGAGACGTATTTGAAGCAACTGGACAATGAAGACGCATCAAATGAAGCAAAGCAAACGAGGAGCCGTGAACGTCTGGGATGAGGTGCAAACTGTGGTCCCTAGCTTAAACGATGTGGATTCCTCGAAGATTTTATATTGCTTGGACGATCAGGACTTTTTGGACGGAGGGAGTATATGATAGTGTAAGCAATCAAATGTTTACTACTTCTCTTTGTGTAGCAGCCACGCTTGTTGAATGTTGAAGGCCTAGTGTCCAATTTCATGTTGTTTACTCTGCTCTGAATTTGGTTGTCCATAGCCACAGTTCACTGTGTTGTTCCTGGCCATAGTTCACTGGAGAAATTTGCTGTCTCTCTTCTGAGTAATGTTCAATTTGTGGAAACTTGCTTTTTTGCTTCTTGTAATGTCTCATGTCTCTATAGTAGGCTATGTAAGTTGTTTATGTCATTCTAGGACCTGTTAGTATTCTGGGACCACTCACTGGATCTGTTACAAGGATGAACACATCCGACCTTTCTTTCTTTCACTGTCAAGAAAACAACAAGATGAACTGAGAAAAAACACTTCATGTGTAGCATTAACAATAAGCTATAGTTAGCTTAGGCTGTTTGCTGCAGATCGTGTAAAATAGAGGATTTGCACTGTAAATTACACTGTTTGCAGAGTGAAGTTTGAAATAGGGGATGGGATACGATAGCTGCTGGAGACAGCCTTAGCTGTCTTAGAATAAGCGTTATTATAAAAGACATTTTTAGTGGGAATGTGGGATAAATCTTGAATGTTGCCATGTAGGTGGTAGAGCACCTTTTCTAGTTGTGTAGCAACGGACATTGGAGTTTGTCTAGGGTATAATGTGTACAATTGAATGCTTTACCTGCATTTGCATAGCATAATGGTGTTCACAATAGTTCAATGCTGCTGTAGTTTTGACAGATATTTGTCAGCTTGTACACGTTGCTGACTGTTCATTATGCTGATTCTGTTATAGTTGTAGAGCTGTGGTGCCATTAATATAGACTGATCTTTCATGTGACTTGTGCATTCTCCTGTCGCTAATCTTTTCAAGCACTCCATCAGGTTCACATGATATATAGTGAACATGCATGATAGACTATAGCTAATCCTAACAAAAAGTTAACTACTCTTCATGCTTGATTCGTTACTACTATTATATGCTAATGCAATGAGTAATGTAACGCAGAATCACACTATTTTTATCCATTATTCGCAGAAAGATACTATCAGCCATGTGTTTCTTTTTTTTTTTATCTAGTGTTTTTGTTACTAACTGTAGCTTGCATTCCCCCCATATTTCCTTACCAGGTATCTGATAGCTTTGCACACCACAGACTACCAACAACCTATGCTCTTCCTCAATACCCTTGCCGTCAGCGTGCTTGTGGTCGCCAAACTACCGAATATGCACAAGGTCAGGATTTTTGGAATAAATGCTGAGAGCTAAACAGCGTCATCCTTCACCAGACATTTTACCTATATGCTTTTTCAGAACGGTCTGTATGTTCCCCTTCTAGTGCTTTAGTTGGGCTCATTCATCAGAGTACCATAGTTTAAAAGTTGTTAGCAGATGGGCCTTGGTCGTTGTATAGAGAGATGCTCAGAGGCTGGACTGGACATGTCGCTGCTGTACATCTGATGTGCACAGATTCTGTACACCCTTAATGTTGCTATATGGTTTGTTGCGAGCATCTGTCAGTTGCTATATATGTATGTATAGTATCATTCTTGCAGAGCAATGTTTCCTCAGCTACCATAATACTAGTACCAAAATAGCTCCACAGTACTGGCTGCGCGTATGGCAGGGGCAGGTGGTGATGGATTGAGGGGCAAAATTATTACAAACAGTTTCTGCACTGGCCGTCAGGTATACGTTGGTTTCTTGGTGGGAAAACTGTTTGCTTTCCTCACATTGACAACCGATCGTCTGAAAATGAGCTAGGTTCGTAATCGTGTGTCACGAGGATCTACTCGGAATTGTTTGTGACACTACAATTCCTTGGGGCTAGTCTGTCAATTGTGGCATTGTGATTATCGTCTTTTACTCGTGCTGAAGGATAACAAGTTCACGCCTTCGCGGTAAAAGTAAAACTCTTTTGCTGAGGGTAAAGGTTACCAAATATTACATCTACCTGCAAGTCACCAGTTAGTCAGTTACCATCAGAAGGCAGCTTCCTCCCAGTTGAAAAGTCGAGCAGAGTGACGCACGCCACGCGGTAACAGCAACACCCACTGCGCAGCATCCAAGTCGCACGCAGACACCCGGCCGGCACCTGCAACAGGTGGTGCGCCGCGGACCTTGGTCGTCCGCTGTACGGACTGCTGTTTCGGCGGCCTCCACCACGGTGTCTGTCTGCCAAGCGACGGCCATCGGGACATGACACCAAGACGGAATCGAAATAACATGGCTTGGCTATCCATCTCATACTCGTGTGGAAGGAACTGAACATACATACGGTGAGCCCCAGACAGTTTCGCTGTCGTGTACAGTACCGTCTTTGAGCCCGGCCGGCTGCTGGTTCACGCTTCTCAGCCGTGTCAGCCGGTCAGCCCGTCGCTACCAAAATCTATTCGTTTTTGCTTCACCGATCACCCATGGCCATGCTATGACATTGCCCGGCCGGCTGCTGGTTCACGCTTCTCAGCCGTGTCAGCCGGTCAGCCCGTCGCTACCAAAATCTATTCGTTTTTGCTTCACCGATCACCCATGGCCATGCTATGACATTGCCCGGCCGGCAGAGCTAGGTGAATGGAAGAGCTTTTCCGCTTGCCGGCCGGGGTCCGCCGGGATTGCGTTGTCTCCGCGAGTGCGGATGACGGTGAAAACATTGCCATCCCCCGCGATTCCCTGCACCCGCACCCCCACCCCTTCTGACACGCGTTTCACCGAGACTGGGATATATACTTGCCTCGACCGTTCTTTTCCCCCCTAGCACAGTAAACTACTGTACATGGCATGCTCCCCATCAGCTGCCGAGTTGGTCTGATCTGATCCTGTAATTACAGTCTAACAACGCACATGAATCTTTTTTGGCAAAGAGTGTGCCTCACTGCATTTGCCGTTTTTTCTCCGAAGCCAGACACGAACGCGCCGGATCGTTTGCAGCGTGACCGAAGCATCGATTCTAGACCAAGCGAACGAGTTAGCGTGTTTGGTTCGAGAAATAAGGTATTTCATCGTCTTATCAGTTCTCACATTCTTGTTTGGGTTGTTAAATGTAATAAGTTGATCTATCACTATTTCATTTCTCGTAGTCTACTAATTAGTAATAATATGATAAATAAGTTTATTCTACTAAATTTATGAAATTGACTTGTAATGCACCATCTCCTCTATAAAATAGATTAACTCTTCATACCAAACGCCCCCTATATGTTCGAGAATTTAGCTAGTGGAACTTTCCAGCACAAACTGCGCAGCGAGTAATGGCGTTCAGCTGCACAATAGCAGCTGGCTCTCGAGGTTCCATGATTGTACTGTTCCGGTTATCTGTTACCACGACGGCGAACATGCTTACATGGAGAGCAGTGCCAAGCACCGGCACATGTTCATGCACGCCAGTCCTTAGTCCTTACTAACAGGAACATTAGCTGTTGTGCATCAGATTAGGGGAAAATTCCCTACATACCGGATGCAAAACTATTCTGCTCTAGCTCCTTACATTTATGAGCTATAGACTCATATGGACAGATTACAGAAGTTATGTTTTCAGTCCATATGAGTCTGCAACTTATAAATGTGTGAGGGACTGCAATGGTATACCATTGTCCTGTTTATGCTTGCAACCTATTACAAGTTAACCGGGTATGGTCTGGTTTGGGTTCTGCCATTTGTGTGTTCTGGGTGTTTGCTCAATTTGTTTTTTCAATGGAAAGGCTCCTGCCAATTTATCAACATCATAGAACCTCTTATATGTGTTTCCTAAGTTTCTGGTGGTCTATCTGATTTTAAGAACTGGGTAACAAACTTAACAATTGCCAACAATTGAATCACAAAGTCAGATGCATCTCATACGTATATCAAAATCAATTCACACACATATAATGATCAATGTATAACTTTATTACATAAATTAAATGACTAAACAAAAAACTAAACAAGGACCACGAACATGACGACGATCCACAAGTAATCATGGAGCAATGATAGCATGTAATTCTTCGTAGTAGTCCTCCTGATGATCTTGGTCTGAGCAGCAAATTCAGTAAAAATAAGTACACTTATGGTTGATACTCAGTAAGTGGGCAAGAACAGTATAGTGTAAGGCTAACCAAGAATAAGACTAGGCATAACAATCCATATTTTAATTAAGTTGGTAAAATTTTTATTAACAGTTACTTATATATAAGTTGATACCATCCCATTTAAATAAAAGATCATAACTAGAATACCAACAATAAACCACATGCAAAATCCATTTAATTTACTTCCAATATTAGTCATGTGAGGATCTAAGCCGCTCTTGACCGTGAGCACGACTGATATAATAATTTTACACTCTACAGAAGTTGTATATCTTTTTACCTACAGGTCATGTTACCCATTTGTCAAGGGTCATGACTCACATGCACCTCTTCTAAGGAAGTGTGGTAGGGTTCACTACGAGACCTTTACAAAGATCCATTAGTATGGAGGTAACGTGCTAAGGTTTCAACATGAGGTGTAGTACACACCTTCCTCGACTAACCACAAAGAAGATCAGTGCGAGAACCGATCCATACTCCAGCAACGCCTCCCATCTTGCCCTTCTTGTAAGGTTAACCTATAACTGGCTTCCCTAATTAATTAGCCAAAACCAGAGACATAATAGTCCTTGTGGTTGTACCGTTTTCTTGGATTGAGATATTGGCCTGGGTGGATTGTGATATCTTGGTTCAAGACTTAAAAGGGCTCGCAGGAGTAAGTACCGTGTGTTCGAGAGTAGACAGGGTGTTACAAATGGTATTAGAGCTGACCCTCTCGGTTTCACAGGAGTGTGTGGGCTAGGGTTTTGGACATATGGTGCATGCCGAATGTGGGCCTGAAGTGGTCACATGGTAATGGCATATGACTGCACTAGACACATAGACATGGCTAAGAGGGGAGGTTTCTAGCTTGGGATTGACCGACGAGGACATCGATCTTCTAAGGGAAAGGAATGAGATATCCTGGCCCGGGTAGTCCAAGACTTAATATGATTGATATAATACTCATACCAACAAGATGTATCTTCTTTTTTGGAAGCCTAAAAGAACCTATAGGTTAAGCGTACTTGGTCTAGAGCAATATTAGGATGGGTGACCGAACGGAAAGTCTTCTCGGGTGTGTATGAGTGAGGACAATGTGCGCATAAAAGACTCGTGTTGTTTTGTGGAGATGAACTATTGAAAGGGAAATAGGGTCAAACCTTTTCCTAAATGATTTTGGTGGTTGAATTGCCCAACACAAATAATTGAACTAACTAGTTTGCTCTAGATTATATGTTCTACAGGTGCCAAAGATTCAACACAAACCAATAAAAAGATCTAAGTTAGGGTTCAAAAGAAAGGAGCAAAAGAAACCGAAGAGAACCCTGGTCTGGCGCACCGGACTGTCCGGTGCACCAGGGGCCGTACAGGCTGAACTCCTCACCTTCGGGTTTCTGAGGCGGCTCTCCGCTATAATTTACCGGACTGTTCGGTGTGACACCGGACTGTCCGGTGTGCCAAGCAGAGCAACGGTCGTCAGCGCAACGGTCGACTTCAACGGTCGGCTGACAACGTGAACAGTGCGCGGACAGTTCGCGCAGAGTCAGAGCAGTGCCAGAAGGTGCACCGGACAATGAACAGTGCATGTCCGGTGCACCAAGAAGTCAGAGCTCCAACGGTCGAAACCGTTAGAACCCTAACGGTTGGGTGACGTGGCTGGCGCACCGGACTGTCCGGTGCGCCCATCGACAGCAGCCCTCCCCAACGGCTGTTTTGGTGGTTGGGGCTATAAATACCTCCAACCACCACCACCTCAAGACATCCAAGCATTCACTACTCCTCATTCAATACAAGAGCAATACACAAACACTCCAAGACACAAATCAAAGCCTCCGATCAAATTAAAGTCCACAATTCAACTCTAGTTTTTAGGACTTGTGAGAAGATCGACTTGTGTTCTTTTGTTGCTCTTGTTGCTTGGTTGGCTTTCTTTTTTCTCTCATTCTTACTCTCAAAGCCTTGTAAGCGAAGCAAGAGACACCAATTGTGTGGTGGTCCTTGCAGGGTCTAAGTGACCCGGGAAATCAAGGAAGGAAGCTCACTCGATCTAGGTGACCGTTTGAGAGAGGGAAAGGGTTGAAAGAGATCCGGTCTTTGTGACCACCTCAACGGGGAGTAGGTTTGCAAGAACCGAACCTCGGTAAAACAAATCACCGTGTCATCCGCGTCTTTTGCTTGTGATTTGTTTTCACCCTCTCTTTCGGATTCGAATTTATTTCTAACGCTAACTCTGGCTTATAGTTGTGCTTAAAGTTTGTAAATTTTAGTTTCCGCTTATTCACCCCCCTCTAGGCGACTTTCAACTATGATCTTAAATTGCCGCCATGAGTAAATATCGTTGGTTCGGCAGTGGGCGGGGTGTTACAAGTTGTTGATCCATGTCCCACAACCACCAATATCACAATAAAACCAACAAATAACATATCACAATAATAAAGCATTATCCATGTTTCCTGAGAAACAACATCCCAATAAACCATGTAAAGCAACTAGTAGGTCTACCTATACCAGGTGTAAACAATGTATAGAGAAAATAAGACTAGTCATCACTTAATAGGTCTCATTAATTTAACCTAATTGTGCATAGTATTAGTGAGAACATAATAGGACCAAAGAAACGTGATCAATAACTTGCCCTTTAAAGCAAGATCTTGCTGCCCAGAGTCTTCAACTCGGTGACAGAGGCTACGCGCGACTTCGATGAACCGAGAGTACACCATGGCCAGTAATATAGGACAAGAAAATGCTATGGGCGTGCGGTTCTCGCTAGGACTGGCTCGCTCGGACAAGGAATAGAGTTTTAATTGAAGTTGACAAGACAGTTCTGGCGTCCAGGTCCCACAAGCAGAGGCAGAGAGCTCACGCGCACGCCCAGGGCACCACTCTGAATTGAGAACGACTTAGGTCTTGTTCGTTTGTGTCGGATTGCACCCAGAATCGTTCCAACTAATCAAAGTTTATATAAATTAGAGAAACAATCTGATTAGGAATCGTTCCGACCCATCAATCCGGCACAAACGAACAAGGCCTTAGGATTTACGCTTTCGACGTCGGGTGGGCAGCCGAGACGAGCAGGGATGAGGCCGAGTTAGCACAGACCAAGGAAAAGAGCAAGGGGACTGGTCCGAGCAAATAATCATCCCACCAAACTAGAGAAAATAGGAAAAAAACCTTTTTAAACTTTCTAAAAAAGAGTTTAAATTCAAATTCAAAAAATTTAGATACATATTTGAATTCACACAGGCAATGCTCTAGCATGTAGTGCACAAATATGATTTTACATTTACCCATACATTTATTTTTGGAAATAATTTAAATACACAAACCATATTAAAAGCACTTTTAATTTAAATAAATCTTGTGAAATTTATTTTGATTTCAAAAATATATATTTTGGTGTTACGGAATGATATCACCTGATTCATTCTATATAAGAATATAAGAATTAGTAATAGTAATTTCCATTATTTTCATGCATTATACATGCACAAATAGAGAATAAACAATTAATCTTAGCTAAGAGCAACTCCAAGTGATTAGCTAAAAAGACTAGCCAAATTTATCGATTTAGCTATTCTTTAAAATAGATTTTAGAGAAAAAGTGTAGGCTAATCCAAAAGACTCGGTAAACCTACGGACTGAATAGAGAGTGAAGCAGGCTATCCAAAATTGGAGAGCGAAGATGGAGAAATAGAGAGCTACTAAATTTGAAGAGTCATTTACAGAGTCTATTGGATACAATTTTCTTTTAATATTAGCTAAATTTACCTTTACAAAACCATATACCTAGTCTCTTGGAGTTGCTCTAACAGATAGTTAGTATTGTCGATGCTACTGCGCTCAATTACTGGACAACAACACCTTTCTTGAGAGGGAGAATGGCGTGACGGGTATGAGAGACTATATTGAGGACACACTCCACATGTTCGATCACAAACAATATTCACAACTTTAAGTTAAATGAACCTTTAGGAAGTTTGTATTAAATTTCAAATAGGAATTTAGATGTTACAATTATGTAATGTGTGCTTCTAAATAGTTATGTGGTGTGCTTCTAAATAATCATATGTGTTCTCCTTCCTATTTGTGGTGCTTTTATTTTAGTATTTGCAATTGTCAATCACCGGTGCGGACGTAAGAATACACCTGTTAGTATCGGTTGGTGTCTTTAACCGATATTGATAAACATTGGTATCGATTGGAGACACGAACCTAGGCTAATGGCCTCTATATAGGCACGATAGTTAAAATTGGTACTGATGCTTGTATCAATATTTGTTGTAAAGTAACCGGTGCTGATTTCATCTTATGGTGGAAGCATCTTTCTCCAATAGTACTTGTAAACAAGTCCTTATGTGTTCCACATGTTTGATGTACATCGTTAAATGATCAAAAAAAATATAAAATATAAGAGCATGGAATCATTTTATTAATCATGTAATTTCTAGAACTTTGACCAATATGAGATTTTCTTTTAACATTGTTGTCCATTCTACTGTATAGATAGAATTTGTTAATCATGTAATTTCTAGACCTTTGACGAATATGAGGTTTTCCTTTAACATTGTTGTATTGTATAGATAGAATATATTATACATATAACAGGCCATCCGTCCACTCAGGCCATGCTACCATCTACGTGAAAATGGTAAAGTGAGTGAGAGAATAATTTGATGGCAACTTTCTGGTGCGGCCAGTCAGTTGAACTTTTCTTGTGAATGACCAACTAGCTAAAAAAACAATAGGGCAGTATTCGTCTCATGTACTACTATACCTTGGCATGAGACATGGGCGGACGTATTGCCGTATATGTCACGGTATACCCTGTGATATCTTGTCGTACGTAGTAGGAGAGCACATCGGCTGCCGCTTGTACAAGTGAGATTTACTTGCTGCCTGGTTCATCATGGAGTGTAGTCACAGACGTCTCGATATAGAAGGAAGTCAGGGGCTCAGGAACACAGCGCAGGACGAACCAACAAGTGTTTCCTAGTGTTTCTCAAAAGAAGCCTTTTCTGGTGTTTCTTCCACAGATTAGCTAGATCAATAGATCAACTTCTCAGATCATGTGAATGTGAATTTTGTATTTGTAGTTCATGCCTTTTTACAATTTAATATTTGAATTAAAAAGACTCATCATATTTTTTATTGCTTATTCATCGAATTGGGTTATGTATGTATTGTATAGTTTTTTTTACTGAGTTTAAAAATGGATTTTAAATTTTTATATAGGCGTGCCCTTTGATAAAATCCGAGTCAGGACTCAGGAGAGACCGAGAGAGATCAGAGCTGAGCAAGGAGCATAACACTGTGATGATAGAGGAGGGGCACCCTTTTGGTTTAGAAAAATAGTGGGTTGCAGTAGTAGTATCAAACCCCTTGCGGATGGCTTAACATATGATAATAGTACCATGTGGACAGCTGACTGCAGGTGCAAAAGCATGGTGTTTATTGTCATACATACATTTTCCTTCTCACTTTCTCCACACGACGGCCTCGATCGGCCTCGGCCTCGGCCTCTCCCTGCTCCTCGTAGTGCTTTTCATGGCTGGAAGATTCTTGGTCTGGTGACGATGATGGCGGAGAGCTACAAGAGCCCTAGCTATAGCTAGCATAAAAAAAGGAAATGGCGATCGGTCTACGGTCTACCCTACCCAGGCGACGGATATCACGAATAAAACAAAATATGGACACAATGTATTATCTCCGCCAAACTATGTCTAGTTTTTTTTTTAACTTTTACTCTGAATAAAATTCCTCTATCTTTAAATAAATCTACTAAAGAAAAAAATATGCCATCTACTGTTTGTTTCAGTGAATTCTTCATTAAATATGTATTGATACGGCATTTGTTTAAATATGTAGTGACAATGTATTTATAGACTTCATATATTTAATAAAAATAGCGGGTTAAAATTAGAAATTTGGCCGGGCGTGATATACAACATAAGACTGTCTTCAACATCATACTCATCCTATCTTTTATCTCATCTTTTATTTAAAACTTCACTCTGTAAACAATGTAGTCTATAATATAAAATAATATGTTGTGCGACCACAACCTAAACGAGCCAACCAAAAACCAGGTACCCTCAGCATTGTATGCTTCCTCAAGGCCTCAACATTAAACAACATAATACATTTATGTGACTAATGAACTTGTGTGTTGTTGGGGACTTGTTCTCAAATGCTAAGAGTTAAGAACAAGGCAACATAAAAAGTGTTAAGTGTTAAAGTCCTTCGTCCTTCGAAGCATTATGTCCCTTCGGGAAATAATGAGTTTCGGACGAAGGTCATAAGAGACATACTTTCGTGAACATAACAAGTAATGACGAAGGATTCATATAAAGCATGAAATATAATATAAGCATCATCATAGAATCATTTCTATTTTATTAATCATGGAAAAATAGAAATGATTTCAAATTACAAATGTACCTTCGGTCCTGAGAGAAGATAAAAAGTACAAGCGTGACGCAAAAGCAAATGCCAAGTCAGCGTGAACAGTACGGGGGTACTGTTCACCTATTTATAGGCACGGGATACAACCCATACAAAATTACATACATGCCCTTTACATTTGGTGATAATTCCATAGCAATCTATCGAGGTCTAAATGGCCTTTTCATCTTTAAGTCGGTTCCCTTTTCTGCGAACATGCCGAAGCTTTCCTGCTTCACAGCTTCGGCACTGCCAACCTTCGTATCTTTTGAGGTTCTCCCTCTTTGACATAAGTCCGAAGGTACCTGTTCACACATTACACTCTAGAAACACTGTTAAATCATGTTTTTGAGGACCTTCGGAAGCCGAAGGCCCCCAACAGTAGCCCCTCGCAATATTAATTTGTTTGAAATAATAAATTCAGATTGCGATATGAACGAAGGCTTTATGCCGAAGGTCCGAAAAAACACCTTCCCTTTGCTAGAATAGCAACATTCAATGACAAGTGGGGTCTTTCAACTTTCAACGCATCAAGCGTATAAATACGGCCATACCGCAAACTTATTTTGCACGCTTTCTGGCCAACCACTCCTGCTCACTCATTTTTTAGCTCTTGTGCACTGTGATCTGCTAAGTTTTTAGCTTTGAAGCTTCGGCTTTTAAAAACAGTTTTTTAGTGTTTCCGAAGATGTCTGAAGCTGCTAAGAAGGCTGCTGATGAGATGAAGCTGAGTCTTGATGAAGAGAAGAACTTAGGGTTTCTTATAGCAATGTCGAAGACCAACACAGAAAAGATCACCAGGGAAATTCTGGAAGGGCTGTCTGAAGATACTGGTGACAGTGAAAGTTATGATGTGGACAGCGGTGGCGAAGACTCCGAAGATCGCCCCTGGCGACCAAGCCATTCAGTTTATGGTAAATCAACTATCAAAGAGAATCATCTTGTTAATATGAGAGGAAGGTATTTCCGGGATCTGTCCATTGTGAGGGCGGACGAAGGGGAAAAAACTTGTCCACACCCTGAAGAAAATGAAGTTGTGGTGTATCGAAGCTTTTTGAAAGCTGGATTGCGATTCCCCTTGAGCAGCTTCGTCGTGGAGGTGTTGAAAATCTTCGAAGTCTATCTTCATCAACTTACTCCCGAGGCAATTATAAGGCTAAATATCTTCGTGTGGGCCGCGAGAAGCCAAGGTCTGAAGCCTGACGCAAGAAGCTTCTGTAATGTTCATGAATTATTATATGAAACAAAGCCTTGGGGCAAAGAACAGTACCATAACAACTTTGGCTGCTACAGCTTCGTCTCTCGGTCCGGGGCAAGCTGTCCCGTACCAACCTTTCGGAAGAGATGGCCCGGGGATTGGATGACAGAATGGTTTTATGTGAAGAATGACTTATCAGCACGAGAAGACATCAAAGGTATAATTATGCGTCCTATTTGGCAAAGCTTCGGCCTTCGGAGGCCGAAGGTTGAAATGAACGAAGCCGCCGAAGAGTGCCAAAGAGCCTTCGGCGTTGTCTGCTCTTTTATAGGAACAAGGGACTTAGTACAAGAGCATATTGCCTTCAGGGTGTGGCCGCTTGCGGAGAAATGGGAAATGCCACAAGAAACTGTTAAAGAGGCCGACGAAGGTGGACTTGTCAGGTTTAAGTACACTTTTAAATTTGAAGATAAATTTATTGAGCCAGACGATGAGTGGTTGAAAAGCATTGACAATTTAAGTGATGAGCTGCTTGGGACATACTCGAAGGCCGAAGATACTGCAATGTCAGCAGCCTTCGGAGGCCGAAAAAAGAAAAGGCTGAATCGGGTATTTGATGCCATCGGGTTTGTCTACCCTGACTATTGCTACCCCATTCGAAGGCAGAAGAGAAAAAATACAACCTCTGCAAAAGAAGAAACTGCAGCTGCTCCTAGCGAGCCAGAACCGAAAAGGAAGAAGATAAAGGTTCTTACTTATCGACCGCGTTATATTGAACCAGCTTCGGTGCCTGAGTTTACCGGAGAGACTTCTTCGGCCACCGAAGCTGAAAAACCAGCCGAGCCAACTTTGCTGCCAGAAGTCACAGAAACAGCCGAAATACCAACGAAGACAAAATTGGAGCAATCAAAAATTTTGTTACCAGAAACGAAAGAGAAGGCCGAAGCGCCATTCACAGAAAAAATGGAAGAGGTAAAGGAAGCAACCGAGGACTCCAAAACATCAGAAGTTTTGAGTCCTGTGGCAAACATTGAAACAGTAAGTAATCAAAAAGTGCCAGCAGTGACTCCGAAAAGAAGGAGAATGGCTAATGTGCTAGATGTGCTGGAAACGATCAAATCTTCAAGCACCTCTCCGAAGAAGGCTGCCGTCACTCCTGAAACAACAGTCGAAGCTTCGGGTTCTAAAGCTCCAGAGCAAGATACTGAAGCCGAAGCTGGGCCCTCAGAGCCCTCAAAGGCAAAAACCTTGGAAAGTGAGGCAGAAAAAATAACAAAGCCAACTTTTGCTGAAGGAACTGGTGTTGTTACCCCCGAAGCATCCAAAATTCGTGATTATATTTTTCGTCATGCTTCGGGGAAAAAATTAACAGAAAAAGAAGAACAAGAGGCCCAACACTATGCCCAAAAGTTGAAATATCCAAAGGGGGCGTTGATATTTAATGGCAGTGGAGAAGAAGATTTCTTGTATTGCCTCCCCGACAGCAAGGAAATTTCTGTCTGTCGGGAGATGAGCAGAAGCTTCGGATTTCCAACTTTAGAAGACGGACTTTCGGTGCTGTCAAAGAACGATCTGGCTGACAGCCTAGCTTACAACAGTTTAAAGGTGCGACAAATGGAATTCTTATATTTTTGTTGAATTCAAAATTTTCCGTTTGTTTAAAACTATTGACACAGACATATTCCTGTCTGCAGGGCCTGATACTCAGCAATGCCCTCAGAGCACAGAAAGATGCTGAGGACGAAGGATGTACTATAGCCCTGAGCAACCTTCGTTCCGAAGTAATTGAACTGAGGAACGAAGGTCTCGAAAAAGACAAAATATTATACTCATTGATAGATAAAATAAAGGAGGACGAAGCTGTTTTCAAAAGTCAAGCTGAAGCTCAGAAACGCGAAATTGAAGACCTTCGGAAACAACTGACCAGAGCCAAAGAAGAACGTATACTTGAAGAAACAAAGCGTGAACTCAGCGATCAATGGGCAGATCATCTAGAAGTGACTGTTGAAGAGCTTCGTTCGTCCAAAAAGAAATGCTACAATAAATCTATAGATTGTGTTAAAAAATTAAAGGCTAGCTTCGCCAAAGTCGGCGCATTCTCAAGTGAAGAAAATTTTTTGAGGGGCAATCCCGAAAGTGTCATTGAATGGATTGACCACGAAGCTGAAGCCTTCGAAGAAATTTTAAATAGTCGAGGAGATATATGTGCCTTCTCTGGCGCCAGAGGGATTGCCACCATTTTAGAGAAGAAGGGCTGTGAGCATGTGAAAATTTTAGCACAGTCCGAAGCTGCTTTGTCCTTTGAAGATACAAAAGATCCTTCGGCCGAAGCTAGCATAATTGGTGGAAAGTTTTTTACTGATATCTGGGATAACGGTGGCCGAGAAATGGCAAGAGAAATTATTCAGAGAAGTGAAAAGGGCATCCATGATGCTAGAGAAGTGGCTAAGGCTGCTAAAAAGAGCACAGAGCCCGAAGGTCAATTAGGTACTAAATAATAGTTTTTACCGTGTTGTAATCTTTAGGCTTTTAAGATCTGTTTGCGATTTGTAATAGTAATGTAGTCGTGTCCCGTCCTCACTCAGATCCTACTCAAGCATCTTCGGGCCCTCAGCCTAAAGATGACGACGAAATTAAAAAGATGGCCGAAGCTATCATGGATCAGGTTGTCGATCGACTGCTGAACGAAGCTGCAGAGATAGTACTTAGGGAAGACTAAGTGCTATTGCAAAAAACATTTGATATATGATTTGTGTAATATTCTGTAATCCTGTATGTAATATACTTGTTTTATGATTCAATTCTTTACGATGCATGAAACTTTAAACACGTACCATTTTTGAGTCTTCGACGAAAAAACACCTTCCCTTCTTTTCATGCTTCGTGAAGAAGAATTTATCATTTATCACGACAGTATCCATAGTGTTCTGATAAGAAATATCCAAGCTTCGTAAAAATAATCTCCGAAGCTATACCTCGAAAATCAATATTGTTTCTCCCTGTAACTTGGCATGATTTGCCCCTTTTCAAATCATTTTCCAAAGATCGATAACATGCCCCCTTCTTGTGCCACATGCAGCATGATGTATGATGATTATGCTATGCAAAATGATGTGATGATGTTATGTTATGCAAAATGATATTTTGTGCCGAAGATACACACATTCCTGCAATGGGGCACAATCTTTTGTATCAATACTGACTTTTTCATTATAAGCCTCCCTTAGGAGCTTCTTCGCCTTTTACTTCAGCGGAATCAGCGTTTATTTTTCGCTGTAAGTTCTGCATCCCCTTAGGAACGTCTTTGGAACTTCTTCGCCTTTTACTTAGGCGGTATAAGCTCTGCATTCCCTTAGGAACGTCTTTGGAGCTTCTTCGCCTTTTACTTAGGCGGTATCAGCGTTGACTTTTCGCTGTATGCTCTGCATTCCTTTTGGAACGACTTTGGAGCAGAAAACTTACACTGCGCTCCCTTCGGAACGACTTTTTGTGACTTCGTCAGACTTACTCTGCGTTCCTTAGAACGACTTTTTGTTGCTTCGAAGGATTTTCGATAGTCCGAAGGTCCTTTTTATTATCACAAACCTGTGAAGAAAACATATTTTTCTTGTAGGAATCAACGAAACTAATTACATGAAACCTAAACAATGTCCTTTATTAGAAAAAATAAAACTGAATGAAAAAGATTGCTATTAAGGTAGGATATTTGTCAATAGATGTGTTTTGACTCTGGCACGGTGCTGTTGACCGTGCGAGCTTCGGACTGTTCTCTGAAGTCCCTTTGATGTGGAGTATATTGGCTCCCTTCTGGCTGCTGGCCTTGTTGCAACGGAGGTGGAGGCGGGGGCTGTTGCCAGGAAGCTGAAGGTTGACTTGCCAAAGCAGCAGAGACTGCAGGATGGTTGCCCACATATTCTGGGATGTAGGGCGAATGATACGAAGCAGTGTGCATGACCTGCTTCGGCTGAGCCTGTTGCGCGGCAGCTTCGGCTATCTCTTTTTGCTTCTGAATGGTAACATGACACATCCTGGTAGTATGACCTTTGTTTTCACCACAGAATAAGCAAAATATTCTTCTGGGTTGATCCCCGAATCTTCCGCCGAAGCCCCTGGCGCCTCTGCCTCTTGGAGCTGGTGGTCGAAAGGAGCTTTGCTGTTGCCCCGAAGTCTGTGAGGAGTACTGTGGCCTTTGCTGCTGGCTCCCCTTATCATCATTTTGATTGGAATTATGAATTGATCTGACATGCTTCGGATAGAATCTTCCTCCGAAGCCCCTGGTCATCTCAGAAAATCTGAAGGCCTCCTCCCTTCTTTGGCGAAAATCATTGTCAGCTCGAATATATTCATCCATCTTCTGGAGCAGCTTCTCCAGCGTTTGTGGTGGCTTCCTGGCAAAATACTGCGCTGATGGCCCTGGCCGAAGCCCCTTGATCATGGCCTCAATGACAATCTCATTGGGCACTGTCGGCGCCTGTGCCCTTAGACGCAGAAACCTTCGGACATATGCCTGAAGGTATTCTTCGTGGTCCTGAGTGCACTGGAACAGAGCCTGAGCAGTGACCGGCTTCGTCTGAAATCCTTGAAAACTGGTTAACAACAAATCCTTCAGCTTCTGCCATGAAGTGATCGTTCCTGGTCGAAGGGAGGAATACCAGGTTTGAGCAACACTTCTGACAGCCATAACGAAAGATTTGGCCATGACTGAAGCATTGCCACCGTACGAAGACACTGTTGCTTCGTAGCTCATCAAGAACTGCTTCGGGTCTGAATGGCCATCAAATACGGGGAGCTGAGGCGGCTTGTAGGACGGAGGCCAAGGTGTAGCCTGTAACTCAGCGGACAGGGGAGAAGTATCATCAAAAACAAAATTCCCACGATGGAAATTGTCATACCAGTCGTCTTCGTTGTGAAAGCCCTCCTGATGAAGGTCTTGATGCTGAGGCCTTCGGTGTTGCTCATCCTGAGCAAGATGACGAACTTCTTCAGAGGCTTCATCTATCTGCCTCTGCAGTTCAGCTAGCCTGGCCATCTTCTCCTTCCTGCGTTGAACCTGCTGCTGAAGGATTTCCAGATTCTGAATCTCCTGATCTAGATCATCCTCCGGATGTGTTGGACTGGTAGCCTTCCTCTTCTGGCTTCGTGCCTCTCTGAGAGAAAGGACGTCTTGATTGGGGTCCAGCGGCTGCAGCGTGCCAGCCCCTGGTGCTGAAGCCTTCTTCGGCGGCATGACGAAGCTGATGCTTGCCGAAGGTGTCGAAAAGCTCAGGAAATGGAAGTGAGTTCACCGGAGGTGGGCGCCAATGTTGGGGACTTGTTCTCAAATGCTAAGAGTTAAGAACAAGGCAACATAAAAAGTGTTAAGTGTTAAAGTCCTTCGTCCTTCGAAGCATTATGTCCCTTCGGGAAATAATGAGTTTCGGACGAAGGTCATAAGAGACATACTTTCGTGAACATAACAAGTAATGACGAAGGATTCATATAAAGCATGAAATATAATATAAGCATCATCATAGAATCATTTCTATTTTATTAATCATGGAAAAATAGAAATGATTTCAAATTACAAATGTACCTTCGGTCCTGAGAGAAGATAAAAAGTACAAGCGTGACGCAAAAGCAAATGTCAAGTCAGCGTGAACAGTACGGGGGTACTGTTCACCTATTTATAGGCACGGGATACAACCCATACAAAATTACATACATGCCCTTTACATTTGGTGATAATTCCATAGCAATCTATCGAGGTCTAAATGGCCTTTTCATCTTTAAGTCGGTTCCCTTTTCTGCGAACATGCCGAAGCTTTCCTGCTTCACAGCTTCGGCACTGCCAACCTTCGTATCTTTTGAGGTTCTCCCTCTTTGACATAAGTCCGAAGGTACCTGTTCACACATTACACTCTAGAAACACTGTTAAATCATGTTTTTGAGGACCTTCGGAAGCCGAATGCCCCCAACATGTGTTATCAAGACTTAAAAGCACGTCACAAAAGTACGTAAGTGAAGCATGATACGTACGGTGTGATTTAACTTGTAACACTAACATAGCTAGAGCTGCTCAATTAATACATACTCTACATAATGCGCATGCAATGCACAACGTGATTGACAGCTTGTTCCTTGGATTACAGAATCAGAAAACGAGAGATGGATTGGCTAAGAGAAGCTGTAAATAATCGGTTCACCGCCTTAACAATCTGTATATCCTGCTGTGTTAGCCCCCAAGTCGATTGACACACACGAACACCAAGAACCGAAAATAAAAAGAGAAGGCAAACAACCAGAGAGATCAAACGCCATATGTGAACACTAATCACCTCCACCCTCTTATTAACTCCGATCCTTGTCTCTACCCCCCTATCTCCGCATGCTGACAACGGCGCGTGCATGAGCCATGCATGGCGCGCCGCCTTACCATTTACCAAGAGCCTCCGCCACCATTGCTGCTGCCATTCCCGATCATGCTATTGCTCCAGAATCCTGCTGGAGCCTCGTGGCCGCCGGTGACGCCGCTGGCTCCGCCGCCGTCGCCTGCTGCTTGATCTTTGCTGTGCTCGTAGTGATGATGATCAGCTCCGTTGCTCGCGCCGCCGCCAGCAGCGCTCACTGCCGGCTTCAAGTCCTCGAAGGGGAAGAGCATCCTGCCAGCCGCGCTCTCCTGCAGCCCGGCACTGTAACCCCCGGCGCCGCCAACTCCCCCCGTGCCGTGCGTGTCCAGGGAGAACCCGAACACACTCTGAGACTGCGGCGGCGGCGGAACGCGGAACTCGCCCAGCGAGAATCCCGCGGCTGCGTACTCCGCGGGCATCCCTAGCTGAAAGTGCTGCAGTGGGACGTAGCAGCCCGTGCTCCTCAGCAGCTCCAAACCCGAGAGCGCGCCCATGCCCCTGCCGGCGGCGCCGTTGCCCAGCATGGCAGCTCCGGGGTTGCACACGCTGCTGCTCTCCAGGCTCGGGAACGCCGGGAACTCCGGTGGCTGCAGAGCGCGGCCGTTGTGGTGAGGGAACGCCAGGTTGAGGTCGTGCGCGCCCTCGTGCATCAACTTGGGGTTCTTGGCCGCGAGCCCCACGGGGACCGTGCCAGACATAGCCGCGGAGGTGGAGGCGGCGGCGGCCGCAGCCGCCGACGACACGGCCGAGGACGAGCGCTTGTTCTTCCTGGAGCCGCCGCCCACCGGAACGTTGCGGAGCGAGCCGCCCTCGGTCCAGTAGCGACGGCACGTCTTGCAGAAGTAGCGCGGCTGCTGGAGGCTATAGTTGTTGTAATAGCAGAACTTGGTATTGGTGGAGTTGCACCGCGGGCAGTTGAGCGCCTTCTCCTTCTGCGGCCGCGCCCGCCGCTCCGGCCCCGCTCCTCCGGTCGCGCCAGCGCTAGGCGGCGCTGCCGCAACCGCGGCGGGAGCGCCTGCCCTCTGGGCGCCGGGAGCCGAGGGCGCAGCCGGCGGTGGGTTTGGATTCTGGTTTAGATTTGCGTTTCCAGCCATGAGCATCTCCTCCATGGGCTTCCCTAGCCCTAGCCCCTGGTGATGGACACATATTGCTCATCGTTAGATGATACCACTGCAAACCTGAATGATGATTGTTAAGGTAACTGACAACTACTACGAAGCAAGAACATGTAGTATGTATGGGAGATTGAAGAGATGGATATAGCAAGCACATATCAGAGGGGGTATGAGCGTGGAGGACTTTGGATTCTTATGGTGCAACAACTGCAGTGCAGTGCAACAAAGAACCAAGCACATGGATACAAAGGCGAGATTAAAGAGAATGGGAAAAGGCAAATAAAAAGGTGAAAAAAAACAAGGAAAAGATGAGAGAGAAACATCGCAGCGCACCACATAAACTCAACTTTGCTTGTGCTCTTGTAGGGTTGCATCTGTGGCGTAGCACTTCTACTCACTCCATCACCCAAGACATGGCTGCTCTTTTGATGCAAGGTGTGGGAGAGGGAGGGTAAAGCTCCTCTCCATACGAGAAAGAAAAGGAGGGATAAAGGAGATGAGAGCTTGGAAAGGGGGGATAAGATAGAAAGAAAGGCAGGAACACAAAGGAAGATAAAGGCGGCCGTGTGCTCCTTTCAAGGATTAAAAGGAGGAGACAAGGGGGAATTAAAGGCCCCGGAGTCCCCCCAGCTCAAAGCCAATGGAGAAGAGACGGCACGCACACAGAGAGGAGGTGACGATACTCGCCTAGATCTACGCAAAGAATAAAAGGTTCGCCATGGCGGTATCCAAGAACAAGAAAGCCTGCCGCGGCGAGGCAGATAGATCATCGTGCTCACACCCACATACATACTCCTATAAGAAAGCAAGAGCTCCAGGACCAAGGCGCAGGCCAGGGAGAGGCGGAGAACAAGACCACCAAGATCCAAGCCGGCAGGTGAGAGATCTCGTACGCATAGCCCCCGATGTGCACGGTTGCAGCTATATAGCGCCTGGTTCGATCGAGACGGCTGTGCTGTGCAGATTATAGCTTACCTGATGCCACTGCGCCGCATCCATGCATGCAAGGATCCCAATTCCGCTCCTCGCCAGCGGTTCTCCCGTGTGGTGGTTGTTGCCTCCGAGGGGCGAGGAAGAAGACGTACGAGCTGAGGACGACTACGACGACGAGGACGAGGACGAGGCGCAGGAGGAAGGAGGAGGAGGAGCGTACTGGAGCTGGATGGGACGGGCGAGGGAGGAGGAATGTCCTGTGTAGTGGAATTGCTCCCCGGCCCCCTTCTCTAGTCTTCTCCTTCATATGTCATGAGACGAGATAGTGCGATTCTTTTTCTCGCAATATTTTTATGCGTCTAGCTAGGCTCGCTCGCTGGAGGCTGCTGCTGCTGCTGGTGCTGGAGCGAAGCGAAGCGAGGAGGAAGAGCAACCGAAATCGGTGCCCCGGCAGTTTTCGGAAACGCGTCAAAAAATTTCGTCCATGTAACGCTTTTCCAAGCGTGCTAGCTTTGTCCGTGTACGTAGCGATTTTTTTTTGGGCCGGGTCCGGAGGGAGCTACAGAAAAAACCAGTCGGTGACAGCAGCCAGCCGCGCGCGCAGCCCTTGGCATGATGGGGCCTCGCACGTGCGTAGGGAACCGTGCCACGTGCGAGCAACTAACCGGGGGTGTGGTTTTAGTGCTTTAATTAAACACATCCTGGTTTCTGAATTCAAGAACGATGGACTCATGATCGATCGAACGACGCCCGCGGTCACTTGAGCCTTGAATATATCTATAAAACCTACCTAATACAGCCTATCATTCTTGTCCTCGTCGCGATGTTTGTGTAGATCTATATATATGTGTACACGTATTTACTTCTAGTTTTTTTTTCGGTCCGTCCAGAAATAACTGCACACTTTGGCCTCGCTTGGTTGTACTTATGAGGCAACAAGGCTGATACCGCACAAATCTAAACTAAAAGGCACTGTAGTAGCTGTAGATTAATAGTGTTTACATGGAACCACACAGCAGCTGCTGCATTCTGCCAAATGAATGCAGCCGATCAATCAAGCTGCTTATTTTTTTTTTCAGTAACTTGAAATATTGTATGTGCGAAGTTAACATATACACAGTCGGCAGTCGCACTTCTCCAATGACCAGTGAACTTCAAATTTGTTTGCTCAAACACGATGTGTGTCCGGGCTATCCGAGTGACACAGCAGGCCGGGAGCTAGCTAGAGGGTGGCTTATTGCATGTTACAGCAGAGACGCCACGTACAATGCCTACTACCATCGGTCGATCAGTCGGTGAAGGCGCAAATGCCTAGCAGCCAGTCTAGGGGTGTTGCCGGTCGGGCACGTACGAGAGCCCGCAGTGGAAGTGTGCGGGAGGACATGCCAGGTGACGGGTGTCGCGGCAGTGCAGGATAGACGTACGCAACGCAAGGGCATAGCAGAGCGAGCATGTGATTCAACAGAGGTCAGAGGCGAGGATTTAGAATGATGTGGAGGGTCAGCATGACAGCATTGCAAGTCTCTCTCTCTACTGACTAGTATAACTCAATCGAATTCTGTGTAGCTTTGATTCACCGTTAAGAAATGATCGAACTACTATACGGCTAAGTACGATCCGGAGTACGGATCCTTTACACAGAGCGAGCATGTGAACGAGGTCGGTGCTGCAATGCAACAAGAGGCCAGAGGCGAGGATTTAGAATGATGTGTGGAGGGTCAGCATGACAGCATTGCAAGTCTCTCTCTCTCTCTCTACTGTAGAGATGTCAATGGGTAATTCCTCACCGGGTTAGAGCATCCCAGACCCATCCCCATCATGTTTGATACATCCCCATACCCATACCCATACCCATCATGGGTACAAAACTCATCTCATACCCATCCCCATTCGGGTTTCGGGTCCCCAATGGGTCCCCATCCCCAATTAAGGGATAACTAGATACTAACATCTAGCACAAACTATCCAAATTGCATACATCACCACATCAGCAAGCACTCATCCATGAACCATGATCCATTCATCCATCCATTAGAAAAGAAATCAGTACTTGGGACCAATATAAGAAATGAAGTCTGCCGGGTTTGATGGCCGACTCGACCTCAACTCATTCATACAAATAGGACAGATGTACACGTCTGAAATACCCATGGGTAATCGGGTTCGGATTATTGCTTTCCAAACCCATACCCATTTACCCAATGGGTGGAGATTTTGTCCCATATCCATACCCATGGGGATAATTTTTGTCCCATACCCGTACCCTAATAGGGGAATTCCCCATGTGTTATCGGGTATCGGGTCCCCATTGACATCTCTACTCTACTGACTACTATAGCCCAATCGAATTCTGTGTAGCTTTGATTCACCGTTAAGAACGATCGAACTACGGCTAAGTACGATACGGAGTACGGATCCTTTACACATGCCTTCGCACGCGCTAGCCGAGCGACCCGTGTTCACATGACAACCATCGGCCACTCTCTTGACGTTCCGTTCCGTCCTCCATCGTCGTCAAAAAGGCCTCGCGAAAACCCGCGGCTACTGGTGCGCGCGGTGCCGGGGGTGGTGAGGAAGGAAGGCGCAGGGCGTGGAACGGAAGAAGGCCCACAGCGGCAGCTCCCTCCCAAGCCAAACCCCCAACCACGGCCACGGGGCCGGTGGCTGGCCTGGCCTGGCCGCACGGAGGGAGATCGCACTCACCACACCACCCATCGGGCCATCATCGCCGAACGCCTGGGTCCCTCCGCCCCGACAAGCGCAAAAGTGGCCGCGCACACCTGCGGTCTGCGTGGCCGCCCACCCGGGCCCCGCCCCATTCGCTAGTGCGGGGGTGGGGTCGGTCGGGGGTGCGGTGCGGTGCGGGTGGGAGGGAGGGACTGACTGGCAACTGCTCCTGCTCCGTCAGGCTGCTGCTGCTCCCCTCGCCCGCTCGGCCGCGCGCGAGGCCCTGGGCCCTGGTGTGGTGGGGGCGCCTGGCCGCGGCCGCCGAACGAACGCGCCAACGCCCTGAGTGGTGGTGGTGGTGGGGCGCATGATGGCCACGTACCATTATTGTCGGGGCGGGCGGCTGCCAACGGCGATCCATCGAAATTCCTTCGCCGTGTCCCCATTCACCTACAACTGCGTCTGGGCATCTGCGTGCATCATCAGGAGAGCCCACCTTTGGTAATGCTTTTGCAGGCTTCCGCCGGCGTCCGTTCGTTGATCTACCATCCATCCGCATGATCTGCCCGCTCGCTGCGAAAAGCACGGCCTTGTGCGCTTCTACTGTAGCAGGCCACCACCGGGGGCCTCAGGCCTCAGCGCTGCGAGAAGAAAAGAAGGCAGTATGGGTAGGTAGGTTTGGAAAAGGGACGATATGACACTCCTGGGGTAAAAGACACCAAAATAATTAAACCTAGCTTTGCCCTAGATCATCATCCGAGCTCATCAGTTCTGCTGCGCCCCTTTCGTCTCTCTCCCTCTTTTCGCTGTCTTTTCTGCGAGCTAGCTCCATCCATCACGATCGCTGATCATCGTCCGCTTTGTCAGCCGCGCACGTCGTCGATAAGGCGCCGACGACCGGAACAAACGCCGCGCAAAGCCAGCTGTCGTCGTAATAATCAACTGCGCCTGCGCGCGCTTCTCGGCCGGGCAAGTACGAGGGTGGGTGATCGAGGTCGCGCTCGACCATTAACCTAGTCGTAGCTTTTGTCAAAAGCTTGAGATGGCGAGCAGAAACCGCGCGCGCGCTAGCTTTTGGAGAAGTAGCCGTCGACGATCGCAGGTTATCCTCGCTCGCTTTGAGACGGAACACGGATGGCCTGCAATGCATGCGCTCAGCCAGTGCCGCTGCCGCATAGATAGAGTAACATAAACTAAAGCTCCGTTTAAAACTCCTAGACAACTAATAGTTAACCAGCTAATAATTTATCATTAGCTGGTCTAATGAACTAATTGTTTGTTTTGAGGTAGATAGTAATTAGCTGTGGTATTAACTGAGGGTGTTTGGAATCAACAACTAATATATTTAGTAGCTAACTACTATTAGTTATAGACGTTGTAAAAGTGTAGCAGTATTTAAATGGGATGCATGCGTGAGTTTAGTCGCAAAGGCGGTGACTGGTCTGAAGGGAATAAAGCTGCCGCCGATTACGCGGTTGCTTTATTTGGGTGACTTGAGACCCCCGGCCCCTCTTCTGTTGAGAGGATAAGCTACATTTAAGTATTTAACCGCATCGGCCGGCCGGCTCTCGTTCATTTCCATCATGACTCTTGATTGTGCTGTGCCGTCGTCTATTTGGCGCAGGACGGTTCTCTTTTTGGAGTAGCTTGAGCCTAGCCTAGGGCACTAGGATATCTGTTAGGTCATCGATTAGTTAATACGTACAGTAGCTTTTGCCGCCTTGAAAATTTCTCTACGTACGTACTTGTACATACGTGGCCCAAACAGGTTCTGTTTTTTATCTCTATAAATTACAACCGGAACAATTCAATGGCTTTAATCCAGCCGCAGCGAACATGCTTTGAGTCCGCTCGGGTCCCAACAACTCTGTTGAGCTCCCAACTGAGTAGTAATACTTTACCTGGTTCTCGTTTCGCGTCTGCAGAAGTCGCACCGTACAGATTGCGCGGCGATCTTTGTTGTGCTCGCGAGTCACTCATGCGCTTGTTGCGCTGTTGCATTGGGATTGGATTAAGTGGTGTGGTGGGTTGAGCGGGGTGGTGAACGCGCACCACGTTCGTTCCATGCCGCCGTTCGTACGCCTTATTACAAGTGACGTACGCCCATGCGCTCCCTCCTGATCGCGCGTGGACGGACGGCGCAGCGCAAACCAAAAAAAAAAAAGGCGAATCGCAGTGTGCTCCGCCCTGGAGCGAGCGGCAACGAGGTCCACACAGCAACCGACAAGGCTGGCGAACTTTCCTGCCTACCCACGAGACAAACTACTACTACTATACGCTAACGCTACGCGAGAGAGTCGTTGATGCCGTATATATATGATCTCTTGCCCCCTTCTCCCCCTGCTTGGCAGCACATGCAGCAACGACGTACTCGATCGATATTGTACTGTAGACTGCTGGCCGCCGGTTTGCTTTCTGCTGCTGCTACTAATTTATGACCGCGGCATGGCGGGGAAGGCAGCACACAGCGCGGCTGGCCGGCAGCCAGCTGTGTCCCGGACACACTGCGGCCGGCAGGAAAGCCATGGCAGGACAGGAGGGAAATGGATCATGCATGCATAGCTCGGTGGCGCTGGCGCTGGCGCCGCGCAAAGGTCCGGCGGCAGGGCGCGTGCACTGATTTCCACTATGCCGGGGCAGAGGGGGATCGGACGGACCATCGTCGGAACGGAGAGAGCCCAAGCGCCGCTGACATCTTTACGAATTGAATGAAGCCTGCTGCCACGCGAGCCAAAAGCTTCTCTTCCTTTTTATTGTTGTTGTGTGGTGGTAGAACAAGTAGCCAACCCTAGGGCGGCTTTCTACTGCAGGCTATCATCGCGCCACGACCGACCGAACCGCCCGCCGATAGTGGCCTACCGGGCTACTTACTACTGCTGTGGCGGCTACGCGGGCGGGCGCGCGCAACTCTAGTGTAGGCGTGTCTCTGTGCGCCTGTGTCTGCGGAGTGCGGACCTGTCGCAGCTCCGGCCGATCCTCGCCGCGCCCACGGCCCACCCGGCAGCGTGCATGCGTGCACGTGATGCTCATGCGCCACCGAGGCTCAGGTCGGTATCGTTCATTTTATGCTGCCGAAGGCTACACGACAACAGTCTTCTACGTGCAGCAGCTTTGGCCTGCTAGGTTAGGACCGCTGTCGCTAGCTAGAGAGGCGTCGGCTGGTCCAACTCGTGCACCATACCAAGAGTGTACCCAGGTTACCATGGATTGATGTGCCGCCTGGCATGATTATTCTGATCAAATGAACCAGATCATAATTTTTTTTTCATAAATTATATAGTATTCTATTTGAAGCGTTGCAGCTGATGCGCTTGCTGTTTTCATCCACTGTTGTTCGTCTCCCACACTTGCAGTTATATATAGATGAGTGCAGCTACACAAAGCTCATAGAGGGTTGTTCATTTATTCACATTCACCAAAGATGAATCTATCGGTTCTCTCATGTCCTCTCCCCTGCAAATTAAATCCACGGTTTCAGGGTGCCCACTGTATAGCTATTGCAAACACACTGTCATGTCTACACTCGATATTCCCTCGCTCGATAGCTATTACAATGAGTTAAATAACTATTACACTTCATAATTCATGTAGATTAATAAAGAAATACAAAGAATAATGGAACTCACACCTGATACCAAATATTTAGACATAAATTCCATTTTACCAGCGGTGGACGCAGAACAAAATTTTAGGTGGGGTGATACCATAAGAGACAAATCATGATACTAGACCACTAGATAAAAATAGCTTCATGATAATAACGAGGTTAGGTGATAATACTAGGAGCGTTCTAACATGATATGAATATCAGAAAACCTCTTGGCCACCCTAGGGGAAAGGGAGGGAGAGAGAAAGGGGTGGGCCAACAATGGGCGAGGGGAGAGCGTCGGGGTGAAGCTGCCGCATCGGCGCGTCGCTGTGGCGAGTTTGCCTCGAGATGGTGACGATGAGGCAGCAAAATGTGAGGGGTAGCGAGGGCAAGCGGCGGTAGGCGGTGGCAAGCAATAACAATTGTTGCATTGCGACGGTGTGGTGGGACCCTGGTGACATAGTGAGGGGCAGATAGTGGTGACACTGTGGTGCGGATCCCACCAAAACTAGATTTCATTATATTTGGTTGTACCTACTATATAAAAGTTTTTTTGATGTATATCTAAATCTAGGCATAATAGGATATAAAAATTAAGGTGGGGCTATGAACCCCCTTGCCCACCCCTTGGATCTGCCTCTGCATATATTTGTATCAACAAATATAGCTTGGTAAGTATGAAATAAATGTTCCTTTGATGCTAAACATCTATAAAGTGAGCACTTCTTTGCACGACGTTTTTGGTAAGACAAAATATCTTAAACGTCATAAAACTTTTTCGTGACTAGTTCTTTCACTACAGTAAACGGAACAACGTCTGACGGCCAAAACCGTCGGACATAAGGTTCAAACCGTCGGAAATAGGTAATCTCCGACGGCAGTACCCTATCTCCGACGGTTTTAAGCCGTCGGAGATAATTCGTCGGAAATAGTGCAATGTCCGACGGCAGCCGTCGGACATAAGCTATCTCCGACGACCGCTTCTACCCGTCGGAAATAATAAATCCCAACCGTTTTACCGGTCAGCCTATGGGCCCCACAGGCTTATGTCCGACGGCCCGGCGCTAGGCCGCCGGACATAACTAGGACTTATGTCCGACGGTATATAATGCCGTCGGACATAAGGCATGGTTATGTCCGACGGCTACCACTAGGCCCTCGGACATAACAAATTACAAAATTTACACAAAATTCTGTTTTTAAAAAATCTGACATTTACAAAACAAAAACAGATTTCATGCACATATACACATTCACATTAACAATCACAAATATACACATTCTAATAAGTATTCACAATCACAAATATTCTCACATAAATATTAACATTCACAAATTTAACATCAACATATAGGTCTGACGGTTGTTGCAAACTGAAATTGTGTCTCACAAACAAGTGTTGCAAAGTGTTTCATAAATAAACATCACGACACATCAATCATATCCATCGTCTGGATGGTTCGAGTAGTCACCTCCTCCGGCTGGACTCTGCGTGTTGAAAAGGTTGTTCACCCACGAATGTGTTGTGTCGTCTTGACCAGACCCATCTCCAGGTGCGGCAACTGAAGCGGGTGGTGTCTGAAATCCCTATAACACAAGCACATGAAATAGTAACCACTCAGTTGTTCATTTAAACACATAAGACATCTATGAACATGTCACACACGCATATGTGTACATACCATAGGGAATTGTGACGGAGGCGGAGGCGGAGGTGGAGGCGCCAACATTGGCATTGGCAGTGCAAAGTCCGGAGGCGGCATCCCATATGTCGGCATCGGGACGCCCGCTTGTTGGGCTAGTTGCTACAAATTATATACAAGTCATTGTTGAGCAAATAAGATACACATCAAGTGTTTTGCAAAATAAGCTACAAAATGTTACTTCAACTTACCGAGAGAAGAGCTTGATTTTGGGCCTGGAGGCTTGCATAATACTCGTCTCTCTTCTTCTCGTACTCGGCTTGTTGTCTCTGGTATTCAGATTATTGCCTCTGGTACTCCAATTGTTCCCTCAAGACTGATTGATGGTACTCTGCCTATTGACGCAACACTGCAAGCTCTATCTCATGGGCTGTTGATCGTGAACGGGACGACTGTGAAGACGACGATGTGGATTGTCGTCCACGACGTCTCAGCTCTCTGGAATCAATCGTAGAATCAAAAATACCCAACCTACAAGAGTGAACCATACACTTAGTATAGTAACTCATGGCTCAGTTGAATCGCAAGCATATGATGACAATTTTGAAAATCAAATCAAATAATCTCACCGTCCATGGGCTTGTCCTCCTGCGCTAGCATATGCTGCCTGAGGGTCGATTGGCTAGCTCCTCCAATCGTACTCCTCCCCATGGTGTTGAACCATCTCCTGTCCATACGAAGCCTGGAGGCAAACAATATCAAATATAAGTGCATAACCCCTATGCCCTTGCAAACAATATCAAACACATAATAGAGTATCAAAAACTCACTAGACGGTCGGTGGCCGTCTGAGTGCATAACATATCAGGATTCTGAGGATCAGAACCCCTATGCCCTTGCATATACACCTCCACATCCGTGGGCGTACGGCCGGATTTGACTTCCTGTACATAAAAGTTATAAAGACACATTTCTATGTGATTCAAAGTTACGACAAACTGTGACTTACCATTCGCTTAGCCAAGCACACATGACCATCACCGCCGTAGTTGTGGAACGACTCAGTCCCACGGTTTCCCCTGTTCCTTTCGGAAATGGCACGAAACTCAGGGGAAGCCCACCATCTGCACAATGCCCGATAACCATCTGATCGGGTGGCCATCCACGGCACCGACACCTACATAAAATTTTTTAAATAAAGCAAGCAAATACATGGCTTCGTGCGATATGAGAGGCAACAACCTGTTTACCTCTAGGTATTGCTCCTCCGTCAAGTAAATTGATGACCACTCGGCCTTGGTATTTGGCATCAATCGATCATCAGCATTTGCTCTGTACCATGCCTTTATAGCCTGAATTCGTGCATAGTACATTGCATCTGCAACGACATCGTTCGCGTTATACTCAAACACGTAACGAGCGTTCATATCATATGATCCATCGTCCGGCAACTTGTACCATTTCTGCAAAAAACATAGTGTTATCATAAAAGCAAACATATATGGAATAACTAAAATAGTATAAACAAGTCATACCCAGAATGCATCCCAAACTAGTGCATGTGTGTTGCCAAACGTTCTACAGACACCATAGCGATAATGCTCTCAAGTGGTGGCGGGGACAGACTCGCCAGTAGGCAAAGTCACAAGACCAGGCCAGTGCAGACGAACAAGATTACCAAGGACCATGTTCACCTGCCTGTAGTGTCCTGTGCCTGTGAACGAGTCGTCGATCCAAGTCCTGCAAACAGAAAACAATGTAGAAATTAAAACATAACTTTCAATAACATTTAAGCAAAGATATGTCACTCACTTTCCACTAGGCTTTATCAAAACCCGAGATTCGGGTGGAAGCTCTGGAGGTGGTCCAACAAAATGCAACTTCCTCGTTCTCTTAACTCGAGAAGTTCCAGACCCAGCTGCGGAATCTCCACCAGCCCCAGAATCCCCAGCCTCAGAATCCCCACCAGCGTCGTCTCCAGCATCATCTCCCACATTATCTCCACTATCATCTTCAACATCATCTCTTGCATGATCCTCTACCACTGGTTCCTCAATTTCAGCATCCTATGAAACAAATAACTTACATCATACAATATTAAGTAACTCAAATAATGTAATTTAACAACTAACTTACATCATACAATATTAAGTAACTCAAATAATGTAATTTAACAACTAACTTACATCTTGTGGAGGCAAATGTTCTGCCAGCGCTCTCCGTCTGCTCATGGTAGAACCTGTGCCCTGAAAAACTGAATCCTCACCCCTCGAGCTGCTCCTCGAGCTACTCCTCGACCCAAGCAAACTACGAGCAAAAGACTTCATTTTCTTTGACATCCTATTTTAACAAAAACAAGTTAGTACATAAAACTACAATAAAATAATAAAATATGCAATAAAATCATGATCCATACTCGTCAATCGTAATCGTAATCAAAATCAGGATCTAGTTGCTTTCGTCGATTTAATGGACGCCAAGTAGCTTTCTTCTTTCTCGTCACTCGTTTTCTTTTTGGAGGAACCTCTACATCATTTTTATCGCCTAATAAAGATTCTTCCAACATTTCAGTTTGTACATTAAACGTGCTTGTAAGTTCTTCGTCTTGGAAAATCTCAGCAGCCCCCACTTCCTGCTCGATTTGACTTTCAACATAACCAGCATCACCAGGAGCATATAGTCGTTCACGAGGATTAACTTTGTACACTACCCTCCAATCAACCAAACCGTTTTTCTTAGATGGATATGTCATATAATACACCTGCTCGCATTGGTGGGCAAGGATTATAGTGTCATGACCTTTTAATCTATCGTTGTGTTTGACTTCCACCATGCCATATTGATTTTCTCGCGTTGTATTTGGAGAAAACCAATCACAATCGAAGAACACCACTTTGAGTTGTTTATCTCCAAAAAACTTGTACTCGATTATATCATTAATGACTCCATAATAATTAGTCACCTTCCCTTCATCATCGACAGCTCTAGTTACAACTCCGGAGTTTGTCGTGGCTGCTAGAGGATGATCATCTTCAAACCTTGTGGAACGGAATCTAAAACCATTGACATCATACCGACCATAACGTCTGCCAGTTACTGCTCCTAGGGATAATTGTCGAAGGTCCGGGTGTATATTGTCATTTTTATCTACATAATCTCGAAACCAACACAAGAAATTAAGTCCCCCATCTTTTCCCTCTCGACGAATCTGGTCACGTTCACAGCCAGAGATGCAATTTTGAGAATCAAATTCCCTGTTAGTACAAGGAAACAAACCTTTTAGTATCACAACAAAAATTCTAGCGGCAATGACTAAAATAAAGTTTACACTTACAGGAGAAACTGACTCATCTCTTCCATGTTGTTATACATGTAGAGTAAAGCAGTCTTCCATTCGTCGTTGGTGAAACAGTATGTTGTGCTGGGTCCTACAGTTTTGCCCCTCCATTGAAAAATTTCAATATCACTAATAGGGGGCTCGTCGACATGATACCGCAACGTATCGGCATTGACATTGTGTTCCTCTGCAAAGTACAGGCCCGTGAACGATGCTATCTCTTTGTATTTGAATTCTTCAGCGATGCACCCTTCAACTCGTCTCTTATTACCAACCATTGCACGTAGCTTCTTTAGTGTCCTTTCGATGTGATATATCCATCTATATTGCACAGGACCTCCTACCTTAGCTTCGTATGGTAGGTGAACAAGTAGATGTTGCATCAGATTGAAGAAACCTGGTGGAAATATTTTTTCAAGTTTGCATACCAAAATCGGTATTTCTTGCTCAAGCTTCTCCATCATCTCTTTCTTTATTTCTTTGGCACAAAGATGTCTATAAAAGTAGTTTAGCTCCGCTAATGCTTTCCAGACATCATTTTTTTACAAAACCACGAAACATAACAGGAAGGAGTCTTTCCATTATTATGTGGTAGTCATGACTCTTCAACCCAGAAAACTTGCCCGTCTTCAAATTCACAGACCTTCTAAAGCCCGCGGCGTAACCATCTGGGAACTTTAAGTTTTTCAACCATTTCATCAATTGTTTCTTCCTTTTAGGTTTAATACTGAAAGGAGCACGTGGCTTCTTCTGATTCTCTCCTATCTCCATAGTTAGTCTTCTACAGATTAAGGCCAAGTCTTTCCTTGCCTTAGGGTTGTCTTTTGTTTTGTCAGTGATATTCATGCAAGTGCTGATAATGCTTTCACCCATATTTCGTTCTTGGTGCATCACTACACGACGGTTGATCTTTAGCGACCCTTATTTGGGACCGACGGTTGGTCGCTAAAAGGTATGGACCGACGGTTGGTCGCTAAATGTGTTTATAGCGACGGTCTGTGGGTCGCTAAAAGTCTAGAAATTTAACGACTTATGGTCGGTCGCTATAGAGGTAACTGTGTGACTGATGGTGGGTCGCTATAGGGGTATGTGATTTTTATGCTTCTTATTTACTCATCAAAGCCCATCTAAAGGCCTACTAAACAAACAAACGAACCCTATTCCACGCGCGCAGCCGCCGTCACTTCTCCCATGGCCGCCCCCTCCCTCAGCCGTGGAGGGTGCCGCTGCCACCTCACCCTTGGTGCTCGCCGAGCTCGCCCTTAGCCCTGTCGTGCCCCTGCGCTCGGTCCTCATTGGTTCCGGGGGAGGTGACGGAGCGGCGACGGAAGAATTATGCCCGTCACCGTCTATCTCCTCTCGGCTCTCGCCGTCTCGCGCCATCGAACACCCGCCTTCCAGGGCGAGCAGACGTTGTCGGGCTCGTCTCCGGTGTTCGGCGTTGGAGTGGTACCGATCTTGATTCCCACTAGAAATTTTCTCTTACCCACCGCTCAAGCTACTCTCAGCCTTATCCCCACTAAAAATAATTTTGGTTTAATTATTATGAATTTTAGGGTTATTTAAAATATGATTTTGAATTTAGAAAAAAAGAAATAGAAAAAAAGAAAAAAAAACTAACCTAACTAACCCTTGGCCCATTAGGCCCATGAGCCAGCCGCCCCCTGCCTCTTCCCTAACCCTAAGCCGCCGCCCCTGGCTCCTAGCAGCCGCCGCCATCCCTTCTCCCTCTCCCTCCGAGCTCCATTGCCTGGACCATAGGCAACGAGCAACCGTGCCTAGTGCCCCTGTCCACCTCCGAGCCCCCTGTTCTGACCAGTGATCAGACCAACCTGCGGCTCCGCGCCTAGGCCAAGGTGATGCTGCCTGCTAACCCGAGCTCGAAGCTCCTCCTCGCGGGCACTAAGCAGCCGCAGCCAATCTCCTCCCCGTGAGCGTCGAACAGTTGCAGTCGAACTTCTACATGTGGAGGCTCCTAGTGTCGAGCTCGACCCCACGTGCCTTGCCACTGCCTAGGCCTATTCCCTCTTGCCCCGACTCCGGTTCCGACCAGGGCGCTGGTTCCGTCGATGCTCAGACCCAGGCGGCCAGCTCTGCCCGTGTTTTGGCCTCTAGACAACATCCCAGGCTTCAACATGTGTGGAATCTGTCGTGCCTTCAAAGGTAAGGTGTTTCCCATTATTTTTTGCATTTTTGTTGCTAGTGTTGTAGTGTCATGTGAAGTGCAAGAGATAACATCTCTTCTCCCTGTGTTATCTTCTATCCTATCTGATAGGAACATAAGCTTGAGGATTCAACCTGAAGATAAGCTTAATGTGCAATTCATTGCCAAGTCGATATCCAATTTGATAGTAAATCTTTCTGTTGATGAGGTATTCTGCATCTGTTTGCATTACATATTTGTTTTTTAGTGCTTTGAGTTAGAATTCAGCTATTACGTTTTTCTATATTATCTTTTGTGGTAGCTTGTTCTTTTGATTTTTTTAGAAGGAAAATGGTAAGCCAGTTTTCAGCGTAATGGCATTATGATTTTGGGACTTTAGCAACACCTTAATTTCAGCTGCCCTGTAAATCGTTGCTAGCAATTGGATACTTTGCTCTGCATTATGCAGTTCTTTGATCGCTCAAAGCATGATTATTCAGATTTCTGCTTTTATCTTGCTGCAAATATCAGATGATGTAATGCCACTTCTTTTCAATAATGTCCATGTGCAGTTACTCAAATCGAAATGTGCATGCAACTAGATGTTGCTACTGAGGTCTATTCAATGCGTGTTGGTGACACGTTCAACATGGTTCTAGCTCTCACTCTGAACCTGGATGGATCATCAGACACTGGCTACTACACACAGGTGACACACCTAATTAGTCTCATATTCCCTCTGTTTTTTTACATGTTGCAATGGTTTTGTCCTAAGTCAAATATTTATATCTTCGATCATCATTTTTTTTAAAAAAAATGTATATGCGGTATATGTTTTTAGATTCACTATTATGAGAAGTATTTCAATAGTATATATAGTTCACATGTTGTGAAACTACATGGATTTTTTTTGAAATTGCTGATCAAAGATAGGAATGCTTGACTTAGGACAAAACCTAATACGACATGTAAAAAAACAGAGGGAGTAGCTTGATCTCGACAATATGGAACTTTAGTGATGGGAATACAGATCCGATCGAATGTGTTTGAGGTGCCATATACTATTTTTCAATGTTGCCTTGGACTTGTCTTCCACGAGGCATAGTTTTATTGGGTAAACAACATGATGCCATTCTTTTTCATGCAGGCTTGGAAGAAAAAACTCTTGCTGACGATTATGAATACATTCATGCATGGTAAGAGGAGAACCACAAATATTTATCACTTCAATTTCCATTCTTATGTTCTCCCATCACTGACCACAAATATTTACTACTGCAATTTCCATGTTCTTGTTCTCTCATTGCTATAGACGTCATCATTTGTAAGAGAGGTTGTCTCAGATCACTGGAGTTAACATGGGAAACCTGCTATGCAGAATGTTTTCGTGCCTTTTTCATACTACTTTCTTTTATTTCCAATTTCACTGGAGTTAACATGGGAAAGCTGATGGATGTACTTGCTTTTTTGTACTTGCTTTTTTGTACTAGCTGTAACACATTTACCTTGTTCTCTCAAACACTAATGGATGTACTTGCTTTTTTGTATAAAGGATTGAGGGAGAGGAAGCAAAAATGACTGTATGGGAGAATATGCAGAAAGCTGAAGCAGCCATACAAAAGCTTGTGGTGCGCTTGTTTCTCAGTTCTGAATTTATAACTCTTTTTTCCACTCTTCATTCCAGTTTCCTGGTTGGTAGGAGGTTTCATATCATCTCATACTTGTGATTCATCAGATAAAACTTGAAAAGAAAAGGCCATACTCGCTGGAGAGGATTTTCAACACCCTTAGGTCTGGCTCTCGGAAGACACAGGTGGTACGCAGTACATCAACCGCAAATCAGAATCAGCATATTTCCAGAACTATCAAAACGGCGCCAAACCTCAGCAAGAACGGTCAAATGAGTTCATTGAGTGGATGCTTCAGACAGGATCTATAGCATGGATCATAATCTGGATTGTCCTTAAGTTTTTATTGTGCTAGGGGAACATAAGAAAGTATGTAGAGCAAAATGAGAGGAGCTGTTGTTACCCTCAATTCTTTGTGATTATTGTGCTAGAGTGATGTAGTTGTTGGCTTTTGAACAATAGCTGGAGTGATATGAAACATTAGTGATCTAGTTGTGAATGATATTATAATTGTGATGCTTTTGTGAATATATAATTGTGGTGCTTTTGTGTTTATGTGATGGATCTATGAATGTGGTATACTGATTAACTGTGTATGTCTTTATGATTTGTGTATAAAAATCTGTGATTTATGGTGCTTAATTAAATGTATATTATTAATAAAAACCTGTAAAAAGGGTGACTTTCTGTTGGTTGCTAAATGTATAGTATGACAACTTACGGTTGGTTGCTAAATCTATAATACAACAACCCACCATTGGTCGCTAAATATACAATATTAGCAACGGACGGTCGGTCGCTAAAAAGATGTCGGTCGCTAAAGCCTTTAGCGACGGCACTTACAGCGACCATCCTTATGGGTCGCTAAAGGTTTTTAGCGACCAACCGTAGGTCGCTGAAGGCCGTTTTAGCAACCAACCGTAGGTCGCTGTAGGTGAACCGTCGTGTAGTGCATGACATCAATGTTATGCATTAGAATCAAGGCTTTCATATAAGGGAGTTCCTATAGACCACATTTGTGAGTCCAATTATGCTCGGTTCCATAACCTTCAAAACGATTTCCATGTTCGTTTAGTTTCAAATCATTAAGTCTCGCGAGAATCTCTGGACCACTTAGACGCTTGGGTGGTCCCCTCGTCACAATCGTGTCCTTTTTAAAAGCGTTCCTATCGAACCTGAACGGGTGATCCTCTGGCAAAAAACATCTATGGCAATCGAAGTAACATATCTTTCCACCAAACTTTAGTCGAAAGCATAAAGTGTCTTCAACGCATATCGGACATGTCAAAATCCCATGACAACTCCATCCAGCAAAGATACCATAAGCCATAAAATCATGAATAGACCATAAAAACGCGGCTCTCAGGTTGAACTTCTGTTTCTTGTAACAATCGTACGCCTCGACTCCTTCCCACAAAATTTTCAATTCTTCAATCAGGGGTCTCATCATCACATCGATCTTTGTTCCAGGATGATCCGGACCAGGTATTACAAGACACAAGAAAATAAATTCATATTTCATGCAAAGAGCTGGTGGAAGGTTGTATGGAACAGCAAAGACGGGCCAACATGAGTAGGACGTTGCAGTTAGATTGAATGGCGAGAAACCATCTGTTGCCAAACCGAAGCGAACATTCCGCACTTCATCAGCAAAGCTGGAATCAAAAGCATCTAGTGCCTTCCATGCATCTATATCAGCTGGGTGCACCATGACATTTGGATTCTCACGTACCCCTTCTTTGTGCCACCTCATGTGTCTGGCTGTATTCTTGGAGATGAACATACGTTTCAACCGAGGTATAAGAGGCATGTAACGAAGCTGCTTACGTGCAATCTTCGTAGTCACGGTCAAACCATCGTCGTTTTCAACCTCAACGAATCTACGCTCACCACATACATTACACTTCTTTTCACCCGCGGTCTCCTTCCAGAAAAGCATACAATTATTTTCACAGACATCGATTTTTTCGTAGTCCATACCGAGCCCAGATAACAACTTTTTAGACTGATACATGTCCTTTGGCATCTTGTGATTCTCCGGAAGTACATCACTGATCAAGTTCAAAAGCTCCTTGTAACAGTTGTTTGAGAATGCAAACTTAGACTTAATAGCCATAAGTCGAGTCACAAATACAAGGACAGTCACTTTTGTGTGCTCATGCAACGGCTCTTCGGTAGCTTTAAGGAGCTCGAAGAACTTCTGAACCTCAGGTGTAGCTGGATCCTCAAACTCGGTAGGTTGACCGGGGTTCTCCGAATCGACGGTTAGAAGCTCATGGCGTACATCGTCAAGCATCTCTTCCATCCTATCGTAGTCCTCCTCTTCATGTGATTGAACTTCCGATACAATACGAGGAGGTGGATCCTCACCGTGGTTCACCCACACCTCATAGCCTGGCATATAACCGTTCTTGCAAATATGTATCGACATAGTCCTCCTGTCAAGGAAATTAATGTTCTGACACTTGCTACAAGGGCACCTAACATCGGTTCCAGTCTCTGACCGAGCAAAAGCATGGTCGAGAAAAGCATCAGTCTTGGCAACTCACTCACTTGATAGAGCACCTCTTTTCTTCCAACCTTCATACATCCATCGACGATTCTCCTCCATACTAGATACGAGACGTTAACTTAATTAGATAAGTAATGCACGGACCATCCGTTTTTACGAAGAAATCACGCCCCTACATCTGTAGGAAAGGATAGGTCCTAAACCCACCCAGGCGTGACCGACGAGCCCGTGTTTATGACAAGGCATGTGGTCGTGCGAAATTTCGACAGCATAACCCCGCTGTTCTCCAATCGCACGCCTAAAAATGGTGCAATTGGAGAACATAGGGGTTATGCTGCCAAAACTAAGCATGAGCAAATGCCTTTGTCATAAACACGGACTCTGTCGGTCACCCCGAGGTTGTCCAATAAAGGGACAATTTCGGCCCAACATACCTCACATGCGTCGCATGTAAGGTGTATTGGGCCGAAACGGGTGACGCCTAGGTTTCGTTAACATAATTAGTTATGATTACTAATTAACCACACTAATACAATAGCCACTAATTAACCAAACTAATACAATAGCACTACAAAAAATCATTTCACGGGACCCTAAATCAAATAAAACAACCTTATTTCCGAGGGCTTAATAATTACCCTCGGAAATTAAAAGTTTAAATTATATAGCCACTAATAAATAAATTAAAACAAGCTAATTTAATTGCATAATTAAATTAAGCCGTTGGACATAACAAAACTAAACATTGCTACTAGCAAACAATATATGCATATACAAAATTATACTAAACATTATAAAATTCCTTACTTTGTCGGACGATTAGCGGACGTCGGTGGCGTCGGGGACGGGGGCAGAGGCTCCGGCGGCCGCGGGCGGCGTCGGGGCGGCTCCGGTGTCGCTTGGGCGGCGGTGGAGTTGCCGGTCGACGTGGACAGAGGATCGGGTGCGGGCTGGGCGTCGGGACGGGGATGGAGGTCCCCGGGAGAGGCTTGGGCGGTGCTGGTCAACGGCGGCGGCTCCTCGGCGATGGTGGCGGCGGCGTGGGCTAGGCGGCAGCGGTGGCTACGCATGCGAGCGGGAGAGACAGAGAGAAATGAAACCGACGCGGGCGCGGGGGTCGGTTAAAATCCATTAGTTCTGACGGCCACCTAGGAAACCGTCGGACATAAGCTTATGTCCGACGGCTTGTCGGACAGCCGTCAGACATAAGCTTATGTCCGACGGTCCGCCTGCCAGCCCTCAGATATTCTCCCTTATATCCGACGGCTGCTAGCGGCCGTCGAACATAAGCTTATGTCCGACGGTCTCCTAGGCAGCCGTCGGACATAAGGCAGCCGTCAGACTTGTATCGTTTTACTGTAGTGTTTATCAGGCCCCTCTATAGTTATTTTAATTTTATCCGACTATTTGGCTCCTTTATTGGAGTCAACCTTAAGGGTCTAGTTGGGATAACTTTTTTAAGAGCTTATATGAAATTATGGATTCTTAGATAGTTTAGCTGTCACGAGAATCTAGTATCGGGGGCTTACATTGCGTGCAGAGAAATATGAAAGAATCTACACGGTTTAGGATTTAGAAAGCAGTGAATTTTCCTTACGTCACAACAAGAGATTATCACTACAACAGCTTCAGTCATTTTTTGCGGCCAGGAGCCGCCGAAAATAAGCTATTTTCGACGGTTTCTAGTCAAAAAATTAACCAAAAATAAACATTAATTTTCGGTGGCTAGAGCTCGCCTGCCGAAAATAGCTTATTTTCGGCGACTTGTGAGCCGGCCGCCGGAAATAAGCTATTTCCGGTGGCTTGTGAGCTGACCGTCGAATTTTTCCCAAGCTTATTTTCGGTGGCTTCTGGTAAAAAAATTAACCGAAAATAAACATTAATTTTCGCCGAAAATAAGTAGCAGTGCTGGTGTGTCTACATTCATATTGATTTAGGATGTGTTTGGTTTCTAGGGACTAATTTTAGTCCCTCCATTTTACTCCATTTTAGTCACTAAATTACCAAATATAGAACATATTTAATAATTTAGGGACTAAAATAGAATTAAATGGAGAGACTAAAAATTAGTCCCTAGAAACCAAACACCCCTTATTTGATTTTCACATAAGCGATTCTAAAAAAAATGAGAAGCGAATTGTTTGTCTATCAAAAGCCGACTTTGGTGGCCAGAATCTTCCAGAAGCTAAAACAAACGGAGCCTTAGTTCGTCGAAGGCGTCCCTCTAAAGCCGGTTCTCTCACTCGTGGCCGTGGGTGCACATGCTCTCGTTGTGATAATTTACTTATGCCCCTCTTAGCTACCTAGCTAGATGGACGTCGCCAGAAATAATGGAAAAAAATCAACCGCGCCTAGAATATTGCCTAGTCGACGGCTGTGTGTGTGGGGTCTTGTTGATGAATCGGCAGCGCCTGCTCTTGGGTTTCCCTTCACTTTCACCACGACACCACCACCCCGTCGTTCACGCGCGGTGACAAGAATTTCACCGCGGCAGACGGGCGGCACCGATCCGGCCGGCGACGACAACCGAGGGGAGGGGGCCCAGGTGTTGTCTAATCCCGCGGCACCACCACCTCGACGTGAGGTGCACGCTTCCACCTCCCCTGCGCCTGCCGTAGTGGATTCTCGCATCACCCCGGCGCGCGACTACCCCTTTCACCTCAGCTGGCTTGGCTGTCCAGGCAGGCCAACTGCCACTTTCACCTCGGTTTTGTTTTAAACACTTGCATAATTCGACCGCGTCACTGTTGTCAGCTAGCTGTTCGTTTTTTCTTCCGTGCTCTCTGGAGTTGTCGATTGCTGTCGCAAGGCCCTGATCATGCCATGCCACGCGAAACTAGAAAACTACTATGATGCTGGTTGGAGGATGAGAGGAACAGCGAAAGGACAAGGGTGGTTGCTTTTGGCAATAGCTGCTGCTGGGAAAATAGTAGTAGCGTAGTAGTGGTTGGTCAAACGTGACCCTCGGGCCAGAGGTCAAGCAGGTGTACGTCTAAACAAGGTCAATCAACTTCAGCCAAGTTGTCCGAATGAACTTTCGTAGTAGTTACAGAGAGAGACAAATGGAACGACGGGAAGTTTGTGCACAAGCACGAGCAAATTAAACCAGCCAGAGGCGGATCGAATCCTAACTCTCCCATCGTCTGCCTCTGACTGACTGACTGACTGACTACTAGAACAACAAGGATGTCCAAAGGTCAAAAGCGTGCTCCTGCAGAGAGAGACAACCCGAGGTGGGCGATCCAATCCTCGACGGCTGAAAATATCCAGCGAATCGCTTCGAACACTGACAGCACAAACAAAAGCGCTACACTGTGTTCTTTCCCTGTGCATGCATGCGGAGCGGTGGCTTGGCTCGTCGTCAACGTCAAGCATGAGGAGAAAACCACCAGTCCAGAGCCGAGCGCAACAAAGCAGACACCTGCAGCTAGCTTCCTCCGAATCCGATCGAGCTTCTGAAAAGATGGCCAAGACAGTGTCGATCGCGTAACCCTTCTGCTCCAAAAAGCTTTCGGCTGTCCAATCAGGAAGAACGAACATACTCTCGTTCCGTCCCAAAACAAAGTGTTTGAACATACTTTAGACCCCAAAATAATGGTTCTCCTTAATTAATTACCGTTCTACGTACTTGAAAGACACTCCGTGTTTGAAATACCCAAGCATCATATCCGTCCATCCTTTTTCGTTCATCTTTGTCCAGACCTGACCACATGTCCCCTTTGAGCCGCTCTGAAAGCATGCCATGCCAAAATATATATGCCATAGCTAGCTGAAGCGATTTTAATCTTCTCCATATATATAAAGCGCAACGCGACACCGAAAAATCCTGCGATCGGTCGAATGCGGTACGGAAACGAGTACTCTGCCAAAATCTACTGGACTTTCTTAGCGCACAAAGATGACTTCGAAAAGCTAGCTTTCCTGTGGTGTGGTTGCTGGGGAAGTTATTTGCTAGTTAGTTTGAGCAAAAGATGTGTGCTGTATCATCCATCATTTACTTGCTTTATATGCTGTGATCCTCCTTTTGGGACGAGGGTGGGCGACTAACGCAATCTCGCATGTCACGCGTTCCACTTGCAAAGCTAGCCAGAGAGAGAGAGAGAGAGAGAGAGAACCGACGAGAGGGAGTTACGTTGATGCATGACCAAGCTTCGTGGGTACGTATTAATTGCCTCCTTTTGGCCGGGACAAATAGATGTACACAGAGCAGACCTGCGCTGCCAAAAAGCCATTGTGCATTTGTGCGTGTGCTCCCATCTGTACACAAAAAAAAAATCCTTCGACGCGTTCAGAGACGCAAACGGTTCAGATATTACCTTTTTTTCTATTTAATTCTTTATAAAAAAATTCCACGCTTCATCAGCTTTTGAAGAACTAATCCTATCTTTGATCGATGTTGTAGGCCATTGCGTCGAAGCAACACGTCTCGATATCATGACTCACGTTGCCGATATATTTAGTGTATCATCTGAGCTAACGTAGACGTAGACCTTAGCGTCGAACTTAGCACCGTAGATCTTGACTGACATCGATGTGCTATTCGATCTTGGCTTATAGAAGACAATAAGAACTATTGTTGAGGAAAAAAATACAGCTTTATCATAGTTTAGTTGGTTAGGATACGTATATATTTTTATAGTTCTACAACAATTTTTATAACTACTGTATTCTATTTTTTCTCATTCGTTTGAAGCCCTATTAAAAATACAGCATGTGTCAAAAAAATTTCTAACTCATAAGAACCGGTGTTATTAGTTATTGATTGTGACTCCATTATCGTTACTGCTTTCATTCGAATAATATGCAGGTCAAACTGCTGGATTGTGACAATTCAGTAATTATTATGTTCAATATAAATTTGAATCTTAGCAGACACTTAAAAAAATAGAAAGCGTGCATGTTTTTAATGAATAATTGTTGTCGCAAGACACCGTACTACCAAAAGTACCGTACCAGAGGAACCATTGCTAAAGGAGTAGAGAGTGATACATGCATGTCACCTTAGAGTATGTCTACGAGTTCATGACTTCATGACATCAAGAGTCTAATACTTATGGATTTTTATAGAAGTTAAGGATGTTGTGCATAACAACCTCTATATATATATATATATATATATATATATATATATATATATATATATATATATATATATATATATATATATATATATATATATATATATATGCCCCTCTTGTCTATCATGAGTTATAATATGTAATAGATCGAGCGGACGCGGCTTGGCGCAGCCAAGGGCAGTGCGGCGACAAGCAGCATGGTGGACTGCGCGCGGTAGCGGAAAGACTAGATAGTGGCACAACGTGTATGGGCGAGTGAAGCAGAGGCCAGACACGGGCGTCGCCATGGCGTGACTTATATCACACCAATTTTTGGCGGCCTTTGAGCCAGTTACCGAAATAACTTTCGGGATGTCAGCCGCTGAAAATAAAATGTTTTTAGTGGTCTGTTAAAAGCCATCAAAATAATTACGGCCACGAAAAGTATATCGACACCTAGACATATGATTCATGGCACCAAGGCACATCAAAACGTGTTACCTCGATGTATCGTGATCTACAACGCTCCTCCCTGCTGGGTCCAAAGTTGGAATTAGTTCCTTGGGTCGAAATGTCAAATTTTCAGGAAAAAAAAAGGCCAATAAAAAATCGGAGATATTACTGCGGCTGCAAGGACGACACGGTGAAATCCCAACAAACTTTCTTTAATTTCTAACCGCATTTATCAGGCATATTCGCTGAAAGTACTCCCCAGAAATATAGAAATAGGTAAATGTCCAAGAAGAAATGTTTTTTTTCGACATTGCGAGCATAAGCAGCTTTCTTTCTTTTTTATCCCGTAAAGTATCAAATCAAAGGGCGCTCCCCGTATTTTAACCCTACACCGTTGGTGGAACCGCAGGAAATTTTGGTCCAAAAGTCCAAACCGATCGAGGCAGGCGCGGCATCCCAAGCGAGTCCCAACACGAGTCTCCGACTGTCACCTTCATCTCCTCCACATTCCTCACCATCCCCACTCACACGTTATTTTATAGTTAAACTTGGTCCTGAGGAGCATCAGAAAAGAATGACACGGCCGGCCGGCCGCCGGCGTGTGCCGGAGCTAGGTCAAATCAAATCGCCGTCGCGTATCTCTGGCTCACCTAACACGCATACCCAGTGGCATAATCCATCATTACAAGCACTCATAACCTCTTGTAACAAGGTATCATGCAAGCATATGAACAGGCATGCAGCTGCTCCTAGCTGATCGATGATCCTATCTGTGTGGATGCAGTTACACCAACTTGTGATTTGATCCACTGCACCATCAGGTGCGCGCGGCAGACAACATCTAACTAACTACCATGCATTATATGTACTACACTACACATGCATGTGACCATTGATCTTACAACTAGCAAAGCTTGTTAATTACTCCGTATCAAGTTATTGGAAAGTTTTAGTTGTCCAAAACCAAAAGAGAGCATGTGGACGCGCAGCAGATGTTGCATTAGTTTATCGTTCATCAGGGTTGTTTTTTCCTATCTTCTAAATAAAGGCTAAAAAGCTGCTGCTGATGCATGGACAAAAAAATTCCAACTTCTCGTGTTTGCTAAGGCGCAGCCAAACGAGAAAAAAACAAACTAAACGAGCCATGACTGTGACCAGGTGTACACGTCAAGGACAGATCTCAGTGGAGGGTGGGGCACCGTCATCAAATAGGCAGGGGATGGATCATCATACTGCTGCTTTCCAATGTGAGTTAATGATAGATCATACTGCTAGCTAACAAAAATAAAATTAAAAACTCATTGAAAAATACATGCACGCCAAACATGCGCACACTACTACAGTAAACCACTGTACAGGCAATCATTGGAACCTTGCTGGGCATGCCGAGTAAGACAAAGGACGGACTTAAATCACGCAATGATCTAGTAGATCTTCAAATCAGACCGGAACTTCATCCGGTGGATAGTGGTAAAGGGAAGCCTTACCTCCCCCCAGCTAGCTACAACTTGTCAGTTGAGGAGAGAACAAAGATTTACAAATGTTTGCGTGGGGTCAAAGTGCCCATAGGTTTCTCATCCAATATCAGCAAACTAGTTAGCATGAAGGACTTGTCTCTATTTGGCTACAACTCTCATGACTGCCATGTGATGATGACGGTGTTCCTCCCAATTGCGGTAAGAGCCCTCGAAACAGAGCATGTCAAAGTTGTCATCACACGCCTGTGTTACTTTTTCAATGCGGTTTCACAAAAAGTAATAGCTTTAGAAGACTTGGACTATCTAAAGGCATACATCATCGAGACTATGTGCAAGCTTGAAATGTGTTTTCCTCCATCATTTTTTGATATGCAAGTACACCTAATCATACATCTCGTGGATCAGATAAAAATATTAGGGCCACTATATTTACATCATATGTTTCAGTTAGAGCGATACCTGGGAGTATTAAAAGGTTATGTGTGAAATCGCGCTCACCCAGAGGGTTCAATCATGGAGGGATACACTACAGAAGAAGTGATTGAGAGCTGTATAGATTACATCAGTGACGGAACAATGATAGGTGTGCCTGTACCTAAACATGAGGGTAAACTATGTGGGAGAGGAAGAATGGGCAGGAAAACTTTTCGCGTTGAGGATTACAAGCTAGTACATTGTGCTCATGGTAGTGTACTACAACATTTCACGATAGCCGAGCCTTACATAGAGGAACACCTGGATGAGCTTCGTAAAGAAAATCAGAACCGCACAGAGGACTGGATCATGAGGGAGCACAAACATCGTTTCAGCGAATGGTCAATGGACAAAAACATCTCATTCGGAGACTCTTTGGAAGAGAAAACAATGAAGAATTTGGCTTCTGAGCCATCGTGTTTTGTGACATCATGACAAGCATATGACATCAATGGGTACACATTCTACACTAAATCAAAAGACATGAAAAGTGTTGCACAAAATAGCGGTGTTCGTATCGATGCTTTTGACCTACATGGACAGAATACCACATATTTTAGATTCATAGAGGAAATATGGTAACTTGATTATGGCCCAAGCATGAAAATAACCTTATTTAAGTGCCAATGGGTATAACATCCCGTGGGGGTGATAGTGGATAACTACGGACTCACACTGGTAGACTTAAAGAAAGTAGGATATAAAGATGACCCGTGGGTTCTCGCCGAATGTGTTGCACAAGTGTTCTATGTACTCGATCCAGCAGATGAGAAAATGCATGTAGTTATTTCTGGAAAGCAAAAAATGTTGGAGTTGAGAATGTGGAAGACCAAGATGAGGAATACAATAAGTATGAAGAGATGTTCGTCTTTAACGGTCCAGAGAGAATCAAGCGCGTGGAAAAGAAAATTGATAAGAACTTAAAGCCATATATGCAGAAAAATGGTAGTTCATGAAAAATTGTATGAATCAAATTGTATTTGTTATCATGTATGATCGACTATGCATTGTGGTTGCCAATTAATTTAAAATATCTCTAGTTATCTATGTGTGCTATTAAAATTCATTTAAATTGTATTTGCATATTTCTGTTAAAAATTAAATATTAATTCATTTAAAATGTATTTGCATATTTCTGTTAAAAATTAAAATATTAATTCATTTAAATTGTATTTTCATATTTCTGTTAAAAATTAAAATATTAATTCATTTAAATTGTATTTTCATATTTCTGTTAAAAATTAAAATATTAATATGGTAATTAAATCACAATCACAGACGATTTTTCATTAGGGTCCGTTTGTGAAAAGAATAGAGCACCACAGGCGGTCCTAAAAAAACCCGCCTGTGATACTAATACATCACAGGCGGCTCGAATAGCCTGTGACATCTCAGGCGGTTTTCTAACCGAACCGTCTGTGATGTAAAAAGCCTACCGCTTTTATAGAGCTAAATTGTACCAGTGACAATGGCAGAGAGACGTACGTTAAAAGCATGTGTAGTAGCACCATGCATATATATATATATATATATATATATATATATATATATATATATATATATATATATATATATATATATATATATATATATATATATATATATATATATATATATATATATATATATATATATATATATATATATATATATATATATATATATATATATATATATATATATATATATATATATATATATATATATATATATATATATACACAACTGGTACACGGTGTGCGGCTATCATATCTATTGTACGGATAAAAATGTAGTAGGTTTTGGACTAGATGAGGATGGCTAAAATCGGATGTGATGTAGTTTTCTTCCTTGCACACATAGTGCAAAGTGAAGCATGACCTAAAGAGGCCCAGAACGACGTTGACATGGTTGCCGTAGGTCCAAGACTCACATGCATGCACAGCTCGAAACCTCCAACTCCACAAGCGGCCGGTGACCAGGGGGCCATGCAAGTCACTGTCCACAGGCCCCCGTCTCGAAGTCAAGGGCCCTGAATGAGTGCGTAATAACCACATGCCATCCGCTCCGCAAACCAATCCATCCTGATCCTGGAGAGTTGCATCAAGAAAAACATAACCGAGGGCCCTGTTTTAACAATGGCTGTCAGTCTTCGTCTACAGTGAAATGGAGGGCTTATACTTTCAAAGTTACAGAGCACGTAAAGAAAATTCCACATGACCTGGATCGAATGCGAACATACACTAATAATTAACCAGAGCACATAAAGAGTACGACAAAAGATCAAGGTTTGGGAGTTGATTGGATGGAGGACCATAATGTGTCTGCGGTTGACTTAGGGGCAGATTATTGGGATGCGTGGACAAGAGAGGAAAACGACTAGTCGCTGGGGGTGTCCAAGAAGTCATGCATTATTAGAGGGTGGTCTCTATATAGAGATGGCAATGGGTACCCGCGACCCGATACCCGATGGGTATTTACTCCATTAGGGTATGTATATGGACTAAATATTCTACACGTGGGTCTGTTATTGGACAAAAATCTTCACCCAATTGGTAAATGGGTATTAGAACGTTCCACCTTCACCCATACCCGTTAACCCGTGGGTATAAAATACTCAATATAAACTTAGCCTAAGCATGAACTTAGAATTTAGTCATCCATCTTTTTTACTATTTAATAACCTTTTAGGTCATTATGTCATAGAAGGCTTAACGTCAATTTAATGACCATGTAATGGAACATGTAATTCACCCAATGTGTGTTGAATGGATAGTTAAATGATGCTAGAAATTTTGTAATAATATTTAGATGGATATACTTGATATTTGTATAATATAATATTTTGATAGATGTTTAATTTTTGTGGGTACGGGTGACCCGATGGGTGACCCATACCCACGTGGGTATGGGTATGGGGGTAAATCTATACCCACCAGTGTATATGGGTGACCCGGTGAGGTTATTTTTTGTCGTGGGTATGGGTATGTGGTACTAATACCCGGTGGGTATTTACCCATTGCCATCTCTATCTCTATACCCTCCTTCCCTGTTGAAATGAGGGTCAGTAGCCTAACCGAGAGTCAAGAGCCCTGTCAGCGTGAGAAGAAAGCTGTCCTCCAGATGGTGGCAATATACTGTTCATTACTTCATTAGCACAAGATAGATCTACCGAGAGCCCAGCTAGATGTAAGTATAGGTGTACAATTGGGCTGGGCCTGATGGGCCGACCCGAAGCACGGAAAAAAAAGCACGGTTCAGGCACGGCACGGCCCGATATATCGGGCCGGGTTTGGGCCGAGGTCGCGACCCATGGGCGGGCACGAGCACGACCCGTTTAATGCAGACACGAAATGACCCATATAGAGGCACGAAAATGCGCATATATTTATTAAAATCACACTTCATTTCATATTTTCATGTACTTGATAAAGAACACAAAGCTAGAAATAATGTTAGTTAGATGTTTTTTGTAGCTTTAAATTAGAGTATGTGATGTAATTTTATTTTTGTTATGAACATTCACTACCGGAATAGATGACTTTGCCGAGTGCCTGAAGCACTCGATAAAGCCTTGAAAACACTCGGCAAAGGCTTTGCCGAGTGTCGCACTCGGCAAAGAGGGCTCGGCACACAGTGCATCGACAAACCTTCTTTGCCGAGTACTTTTTCTCGGGCACTCGGCAAAGAAAAGCAGCCGTTACGGCGCCGGGTGATGGAGTCGGCGTCTTTGCCGAGTGCCCCAGGTGACACTCTGCAAAGGAGTTACCTTTGCCGAGTGTCTGCCCGACAGCACTCGGCAAAGAATCCACCTTTGCCGAGTGCCACCTGGGATACTCGACAAAGGATCCGCCAGAGAGGGTCCCCATGTCAGGTCCTTTGCCGAGTACTTGGTATGGCACTCGACAAAGCGTGCTTCTTTGCCGAGTGCCAGAGCCATTACACTCGGCAAAGAACCTACACTGGTGCCCAGGTCTTGGTTCTTTGCCGAGTGCTACGACTCTTACACTCGGCAAAGCACCTCTTTGCCGAGTGTCACACTCGGCAAAGTGACCAGTAGGCACCTTTTTTATTTGTTTTCCCTATTACATCCAAACAAACAAAAGATATTTCACAGATATCACATATATACATCACAGATCATCACAGACATATATAGCAACACAAATAGTATTAACACAAATTCTGACATAAGTATTCAACATAAGTTGAGAGGTTCTCAACACAAACAGTATTAACAGAAGTTTAGAAGTATCAACACAAGTTCACAAGCTCTGACAAGTATTCAACATAAGTTTTGTGTTCGAAACACTAAAAACATAACTCGGCACTCATGGAGGTGGGCGGTTGGTCTGGTGCTGCGTTGGGCTGAACCCTTCATGAGGGTTGTTGGATGCCGCCCCAGATTGGCCCTGCACAGAGAAGAGATTGCATGTGTTATACCAGATGCATTACCAACATCTAACTACAATTTTGATACTCACAGGAGTATGGAACACAGCAGGGTCAACTGCAGGGAACAATGGAGGTGGCGGAGCGAAACCCTGTGCGGCGCCAAGGCTTTGCATGTACTGGAACATCTCCGTCATCCTCTTATCAGCCGCCAAGCAAGCCTCCCGCTCCGCCATTATCCTCGCCTCCATCTCTTGGCGTTCCCTCCTCTCTTCTTCTAGTTGGGTCTGTAATATTACAAGCCAACGTTATAGTAACTCAAAGAGAAGGTATATAACTCAAGGAAGGACGAGTTACAGAAGCACTAACCTCGAGTTGCTGTATGCGATGCTGTGAGCTGTCGTGCCGATGTCGTATGGCTGGACTCGAGCTCGTGCTCCTTGCTCGCACCTGAGACAAAGTGGGAGTGGAGGACGAGTCGATTGCCCCGTCGGCAATCCAGTACCGCCCATGTCTCTTGCCTCCTTCGACCCTCATGAGCACATCGGGGTCGATCGGCTCGGTGCTCGGATCATATTCTGGGCCATGGACCTCCTGCGCCATGGCGGTGTAGTCATGAAGGCGGCTGTAGACGGCGAGGTTGGTGTAGGCCTTGGGCCCGTCATCCGGGTTGTAGGTGACGTCGGACGTCGCCTTGCCCTTATAGGCCATAGCATAGGCCGAGAAGGTGGAGCAAGGCCGACCACCATGTGACGCCGACTGCAAGAAAACCAACGAGATAGTTAGAAATAATATCTAATCTAGTGCTATATACCTAAATAAAAAAGAGGGCGTACCCATGCTTCTTCATATTGGCCCAGGCTCCGGCTGCCTTGGTGGTGGGAGGGACCTTGCATCATCATACGCCGTTCCCGGCTAGCGTTGTGCGCCTCGTCCCACTCAACCGAACACCACATATCCACCATCTGCTCCCAGCACAGAGGATGTGCGACACACCAATGTGGAATCATCTACAAAGTAAACACGTAAAGTGCATATCAGAAGATAAAATAAAATTCATGCATGGAGTACTGGTACCAAACATGCATGACTTTACATGCAGGTACTGGTCCCTAGTCAACGACATGGTTCGGGCTTGCTACTTGGTCACCCTCTCCCCAAGGACGGAGCCGTGGTAGCTGACGATGGCTTGGATTCGGGCCTCATAGTGCATGTCCACGACGAGCTTCTTACAGCTCGTGGTGGCCACCTCATCCGCCCTAGCCTCATATCCAGCCTCGCATATGAAGAAATCCTTCATACAAAAACGATGTATCCATACATTATTTCAAGAATTTGCAATGAATGCGACATATTTTACATTATACTAAGACTTACCCACAGCTCTTTCTTCACCCGCTCCACCTTGTTATTGAATTCCCGGTCGTCCCAGTCTACTGCATCTGGGGCGACGGCGTAGTGGTCGAAGGTGTAGGCTGGGCCCGTCACTCCGGCGTACTCAACTAGTCCAGGGAAGTGTTCCCTGCACATCAGGCTAAGGATGCCATTGGGGGCGCGACGATGACCCCCAGCATAATCCACAACCGTCTAAGACCTATCCAAGTGATAAATAAAAAGTATTAGTTTATATTATGATTTTGAACACATAATATAAACAAGAATGAAGAACATAAAGTTACATACCTCTCCCCATCCGGCCAAATCAGTGGTCGTCTGTCTCGAAGTATGGGACGCTGAGGGAGACTCGCGGGACCTCGCAGGTAGATGCTCCTCGAACTTGAGGCGCCAGAACCTGAGGCGTCCTGCTGCTGGTCGTCGTCGTCCTGAGGCGCCGCCTGCTACTGGACAAGGTCGTCCTGCTACGCCGCCTGCTCTGCCTCATCCGTCGTCCTACTTCTCCTCCCTCTCCTCCTCCTCAGCTAATTACCGCCGACCATATTTGTCCAAAAACCTGCAATTAAGAGTAAACAAATAAGCACATATAAAAAGATGTATTTAAAAACAGGTGCGAAATAAAATGTCATATAACATTACATCGATTAAAAATAATCTTCATATGTGTCGGGGTTAGCCGGATCATAACTCTCATCATCACTATCAACCATTTCAATCTCAACACCATCGGAAGACGCAAGTTCGTCATTAATGTCATTGCCTTCAAGGATTACTAAGTCATTATCATTTTGCACCTCATCATCCTCCTCATCAACAACCATTTCAATATCTACGTCCATTCCAATAGCTTCGGTTAAGTCTATCTCAAATCGCCCTTCTAACCTATCTTCTTGGAAGAACTCTCCATCGTATGTGTCCGGGTCTAAGTTGTAATCTTTATAGTTAGGAACAGGTAACCTCCCGTGCGGCAATACCTTATACACAACATCCCAACCCTTAAGATGTTCTTTCGTTTGGCACGCATATGGGAGATAATACACTTGTGTGGCCTGTTGGGCCACGATATAGACATCGTCTCCTGGTAAGGTGGAATCTTGTCGAATTTCGACTATCCTAAGATTAGAATGTGTCCGTCTCTTCACTTGAGGGTCAAACCAATGACATTTTAATATCACTGGAGTAAGAGGTTTGGAACCATAAAAATTGAGCTCATATATTTCTTCGATTCGTCCAAAATAATCGACATCGTCAAGGCCGGGCGTAAAGACTCCAGAACACGTTGTTTTCCGATTGGGCCGACTTTTGTCGTAGTTTGTTGTGCGAAAACGGTATCCATTGACGTCATACCCAGAATATTTCTTGAACCTATAAGCAAAGTCGTTGGCTACTTGTCTCAACTCGGCACTCATAGACGGATCTCTTTGGCCCTGCAAGTATTCGCAAGTTAAAAGACGCTAAATTGAGTTCAAAGACGTATCTCTTTTACAAACTAAGCATGTACCTTACGTTTGAACCAGGAAATGAAATCGGGCAACCCATTTCTCGCACCCTTTCTAAGAAGAGTGTCATATTCTTATGGAGTGGGGTCCCTTGATCGACGCCAGAATTCATGAAGAAATTGTTCCATGTATGGTGTCACCTCTTCAAGGTTGGTCAATACATATAGCATGATATGCCGCCACTCTTCATGTGTCAGGGTCTTGGTGGTCGAGCCACTTGCGCTTCCGAGTTGGCCTCGAAATATGCTAAGGCTCGATTCATTATCACCATCATTGTAACGAGGGGGTGGATTATGCACGCTCGACAGTTTGTCACCATAATAAGTTGTTGTGAAGTTTGACACCTCCTCTAGAATGTATGCCTCTGCAATGGAAGCCTCGATTTTGTATTTATTTCTACATTTTTTCGAATAGTCTTGTCGGCGTTTCGACCCCGGGGGGTCCTTGGACCGACGAGTAAAATTGTCGCTGCGTGTCCCAGCCTAGATGGGTTGGCACAAGATGGAACACAAGGGGGGGAAAATGCGGCTCGTGTTATCCTGCGCCAGGGGGATGCGCTTGCAGTAGGGGTTACAAGCGTTCGCGAGGGGGAGAGACAGAGAGAGAGAGAGAGAGAGAGAGAGAGTGCGAGCCTGTTCGTCAGCCCATCCTCCCGCGCGACCATCCTCCCGCATGAGGGCCCTGGACCTTCCTTTTATAGATGCAAGGAGAGGGTCCAGGTGTACAATGGGGGCGTAGCTATGCGCTAACGTGTCCGGCAGAGAGGTGCCTGAGCCCTGTGTACATGCCAACGTGGCTGTCGGAGAGGTGCTATAGCCCTGTGTGCGCGGTGTCATGGCCGTCGGAGGAGCGCTTGAGCCCTGTAGAAGCACAGCTCTCGGGGCTGCTGGGACCTTGCTGACGTCTCCTTGCTTCCGTAGGGAACTGAGAACCGTTGTCGTCATGGACGCACACGAGGAGCCATCATTACTTGTTACCGTGACGAGCTTGGATGGGACGCCAGTCTCGTTCCTCCGTAGCCTAAGCTAGCTAGGGGTAGGGTAATGATGTATCCCCTGTGGCGCGGTCGGTCCGAGCCTAAGGTCGGACGAGGCGGAGTCCTCCTCCTGAGGCCGAGGTCGGACGAGGACGCGATTCCTCCCGAGGTCGAGGTTGAGGCCGAGCCCTGGGGTCAGGCGAGGCGGAGACCACCCTCTGAGGCTGAGGTTGAGGCCGAGCCCTAGGGTTGGGCGAGGCGGAGACCACCTTCCGAGGCCGAGGCGGGGGACGAGCCCTGGGGTCGGGCGAGGCGGAGACCTCCTCCTGAGGCCGAGGCCCAGGGTCGGGCGAGGCGGAGCTTCCTGTTGTGCCTAAGGCTGGACTTAGTTATTGTCAGCCTCACCCTGGCGGGTGGCACAACAGTCGGAGAGGGGCGAGCGGCGCTGTTTTCCTGTCAGGTCGGTCAGTGGAAGGGCGAAGTGACTGCGGTCACTTCGACCTTGCCGACTGAGGCGCGTGTGTCAGGATAAGGTGTCAGGCGATCCTCGCATTGAATGCGCCTGCGATACAGTCGGTTGGTGAGGCGATTTGGCCAAGGTTGCTTCACAACGAAGTCTGCCCGAGCTGGGCTTCGGGCGAGTCGAGGGTGTGCCCGTTGCTTGAGGAGGCCCTCGGGCGAGGCGTGAATTCGCCTGGGACTAATGTTCCCGCCTGAGGCTGGGCTCGGGCGAGGCGAGATCGCGTCCCTTGAGTAGACGAAGCCTTGACCTGAATTGCGCCCACCAGTCTCTGCAGCTTGCGCTGATGGTGGTTACCAGCCGTGTTTAGGAGTGTTGGGGGTACCCCTAATTACGGTACCCGACAGTAGCCCCCGAGCCTCAAAGGGAGTGTTAGTACTCGCTTGGAGGCTTTGCCGCACTTTTTTGCGAGGGGACCGGCCTTTCTCGGTTACACTTTGTTCCGGTGGGTGCACGCGAGCGCACCCGCCGGGTGTAGCCCCCGAGGCCTCAGAGGAGTGGTTTGACTCCTCCGAGGTCTTAATACCTTTCGTGATGCCTCAGCCGGTCTGGTTTTTCCCTCATGCGATCTGATTGTAGCCCGGGTGCATGGTCAGGTTCCGAGTTTTCAGGCTGGTTTGTTGACGCTGTCAACGGTTTGGCCGTAGCCAGGTTTGCGAGAGCAGCCCCCGAGCCTCTGCACGGAGCGAGAGGACGATCAAGGACTGTCTCGACTTTTATCATACGCCCCTTCGTCGCCTTTCCGCAAGGAGGAAGGGGGGGGGGGGAAGCGCCATGTTGCCCTCGGAGGGTGCCGAACATGGTGTCTCTAGTGAGTTGCTAACGGGTGATCCGAGTGGACGTCCGTGCCCCGTTCGATAAGGGTCGGCTAGTGGCCTAGAGGCGCGCTCCAAAAGTACCTGCAGGTGATTTGCCGGACCCGGTCCCGTTCGATAGGGTCCGAGGGCTCGATGCCTCCCTCTGATGGGATTCCGTTACAAAATCGCTCCTGCTGGTCTCGGAAATGTCCTAGGGTACCTCGAGAGCGTAGCCCGAGCCTCGGCCATGTAACAGACGTACCCAGAGTCATCCCTCGCTCTGGGTGCTCTGGGGCGGCTGTCGAACCCTTCTGAGGGGCCAGCCTTCGAACCCCTGATCAGTAGTGGGCGCGGAGCCTGAGTGCTCTGAGGCAGCTGTCGAACCCTTTCGAGGGGCCAGCCTTCGAACCTCTGATCAGTAATGAGCCTGAAGCCCGAGTGCTCTGGGGCGGCTGTCGAACCCTTCTGAGGGGCCAGCCTTCGAACCCCTGATCAGTAGGAGGGCTCGGGGCCCGTTTCCTTCGCGCAGAAGGATCCCTTTGAGAGCACCTAGAGGGGAGGGGTGAATAGGTGATCCTGTAAAAACTTAAAACTTAACACCACAAACTTGATTAGGAGTTAGAACAATGAAATCAAGTGATTAGAGAGGAGAGCTCTTGTGAAGCACAATAGACACAGTACGAACAAGCACAAGAGACACGAGGATTTATCCCGTGGTTCGGCCAAGTACAAAACTTGCCTACTCCACGTTGTGGCGTCCCAACGGACGAGAGTTGCACTCAACTCCTCTCAAGTGATCCAATGATCAACTTGAATACCACGGTGTTCTTCTTTACTTTACTCTTTCCCGTTTGCGAGGAATCTCCACAACTTGGAGTCTCTCGCCCTTACAATAAGAATCAAAGTGAAGCACTAGAGTAAGGAAGGGAAGCAACACACTCAAATTCACAGCAAATACGCACACACAAGGCCAAGAATTGAGCTCAAAAGAATATCACAAGGTTCTCACTAGGACAGAGCTCAAATCACTAAGAATGTCGAACAAGTGCGCAAGAATGGAGTGTGAATGATCAACAATGCTCAAAGGATGCTTGGTGTTCTCCTCCATGCGCCTAGGGGTCTCTTTTATAGCCCAAGGCAGCTAGGAGCTGTTGAGAGCATTCCAGGAAGGCAATTCTTGCCTTCTGTCGCCTGGCGCACCGGACAGTCCGGTGCGGATTTCTTTCCTTCTTTGGCGAAGCCGACCGTTGGAGATTCAGAGCCGTTGGCGCACCGGACACTGTCCGGTGCAGACTGGACAGTCCGGTGCCCCCTTCTGACCGTTGGCTCTTCCACGCGTCGCACGTGGATTACGCGGCCGACCGTTGGCCCGACCGACTGTTGGCTCACCGGATAGTCCGGTGCATCACCGGACAGTCCGGTGATTTATAGCCGTACATCGCCGTCGAAGTCCCAAGAGCAGCCAGTTCGCCAGAGCCAGCCTGGCGCACCGGACACTGTCCGGTGCTCCCAGACTGCGCAGAGTCTTGGCTGCTCAGCCAAGTCTTTTCCAAATTGGTCTTTTCCTATTTCTAGCACTTAGACACAATACATTAGTCGCCAAAACAATGTACTAAGTCTTAGAAACATACCTTTACTCTTGATTTACATTTCTCAAGTCTTTGGCACAAATATTACTCAAAGCATTTGTGTGGAGCACTTAATCACCAAAATCTTATAGAAATGTCCCAAGGGTACATTTCCCTTTCAATCTCCCTTTTTTTGGTGATTAATGCCAACACAACAAAAAACAACTAAAATAAGTGCAACATCAATGCAAATAAGAGCACAGATTTGTTTTGAATCAAATTTGGCATATTTGGATCGTTCTTTGCCACCACTTGGTTTTGTTTTTGCAAATCAACCTCAATTTCCTATCTCTAAGTCGAACACACTTGTTGAGACATAAAGAGAGTTGTTCCAAGAGAAATTGATCAAAGATTTCAAAAACTCCCCCTTTTTCCCATAATCAACCATTCTCCCCACAAGAGGCCAACTTTTGACAAAAGAGACAATAAGAGATTTTTGACAAACCAGAAGCTATATTCTACTATTTTCAAAATTCTCAAGTGGTAGCTGATCCATTTATTGCTTTGGCCTTATTTTCTCCCCCTTTGGCATCAAGCACCAAAACAGGATCAATCTTGGCTCTAGAACCCCATTGCCTCACCAAAATCTTCAATTAAGAATAAAAAGGCAATAAGAGCATGGAGATGAACTTGGAATAAGTTACCCTCTCATCGGAGTGCAGTGGAAGTCTTGCATGGTCCAAGTCCACCTTTTACCTTTCAAACCTCCTTTGAGACTAAACTAAGAAAACTCAAGCACATGGTTAGTCTCAAAGGGTCAAGTTGTAGCACATCTCCCCCTAAATATCTGCATCATTCACACATGGACTTTTGAGGTCCAGGGAGTGCTTGTACAACTTGAGCACCATACATAAACAACAAAATGCATAAGGAACATGATCAAGGCATAAAACACATATATGCTATAAATTAATCCAAGTTCCGCGAGTCTAAGATATTTAGCTCACTACGCAGCCTGCAAAAGGTCTTCTCATCTAGAGGCTTGGTAAAGATATCGACTAGCTGGTTCTCGGTGCTAACATAAAACACTTCGATATCTCCCTTTTGCTGGTGGTCTCTCAAAAAGTGATGCCGGATGTCTATGTGCTTTGTGCGACTGTGTTCAACAGGATTATCCGCCATGCGGATAGCACTCTCATTATCACATAGGAGTGGGACTTTGCTCAGATTGTAGCCAAAGTCCCTGAGGGTTTGCCTCATCCAAAGTAGTTGCGCGCAACATTGTCCTGCGGCAACATACTCGGCCTCAGCGGTGGATAGGGCAACGGAAGTTTGTTTCTTAGAGCTCCATGACACCAGGGACCTTCCTAAGAATTGGCACGTCCCCGATGTACTTTTCCTATCGACCTTACATCCAGCATAATCAGAGTCTGAATATCCAATCAAGTGAAAGGTAGACCCCTTTGGATACTAGATCCCGAAGCAAGGCATAGCAACTAAATATCTAAGAATTCGCTTCACGGCCACTAAGTGACACTCCCTTGGATCGGATTGAAATCTAGCACACATGCATACACTAAGCATAATATCCGGTCTACTAGCACATAAATAAAGTAAAGACCCTATCATAGACCAGTATGCCTTTTGATCAACGGACTTACCTCCTTTGTTGAGGTTGACGTGTCCGTCGGTTCCCATTGGAGTCTTTGCGGGCTTGGCGTCCTTCATCCCAAACCTCTTGAGCAGGTCCTGCGTGTACTTCATTTGGGAGATGAAGGTGCCGTCCTTGAGTTGCTTCACTTGGAACCCAAGGAAGTAGTTCAACTCGCCCATCATCGACATTTCAAACTTCTGAGTCATCACCCTGCTAAACTCTTCACAAGACTTTTGGTTAGTAGAACCAAATATTATGTCATCGACATAAATTTGGCACACAAATAAATCGCCATCACATGTCTTAGTGAATAAAGTTGGATCGGCTTTCCCAACCTTGAAAGCATTAGCAATCAAAAAGTCTCTAAGGCATTCATACCATGCTCTTGGGGCTTGCTTAAGTCCATAGAGCGCCTTAGAGAGCTTACACACGTGGTCGGGGTACCATTCATCCTCGAAGCCAGGGGGTTGATCCACGTACACCTCTTCCTTGATTGGTCCGTTGAGAAAAGCGCTCTTCACATCCATTTGGAACAACCTGAAAGAATGGTGAGCAGCATAGGCTAACAATATGCGAATTTACTCTAGCCTAGCCACAGGAGCAAAAGTCTCCTCAAAGTCCAAACCTGCGACTTGGGCATAACCTTTTGCCACAAGTCGTGCCTTGTTCCTTGTCACCACCCCGTGCTCGTCTTGTTTGTTGCGGAACACCCACTTGGTTCCCACAACGTTTTGCTTGGGACGAGGCACCAGTGTCCAAACTTCATTTCTCTTGAAGTTGTTGAGCTCTTCCTGCATGGCCAACACCCAGTCCGGATCTAGCAAGGCCTCTTCTACCCTGAAAGGCTCAATAGAAGAGACAAAAGAGTAATGCTCACAAAAATTAACTAATCTAGAGCGAGTAGTTACTCCCTTGCTAATATCACCTAAAATTTGGTCGACGGGATGATTCCTTTGAATCGTCGCTCGAACTTGAGTTGGAGGTGCCGGTTGTGCTTCTTCCTCCATTACATGATCATCTTGTGCTCCCCCTTGATCACACACCTCCTCTTGATGAACTTGTTTATCATCTTGAGTTGGGGAATGCACCATTGTTGAGGAAGAAGGTTGATCTTGCTCCTTTTGTTCCTGTGGCTGCACTTCTCCAATCGCCATGGTGCGTATTGCGGCCGTTGGAATATCTTCTTCATCTACATCATCAAGATCAACAACTTGCTCCCTTGGAGAGCCATTAGTTTCATCAAATACAACGTCGCTAGAGACTTCAACCAAACCTGATGATTTGTTGAAGACCCTATACACCTTTGTATTTGAGTCATAACCTAACAAAAACCCTTCTACAACTTTGGGAGCAAACTTAGAATTTCTACCTTTCTTCACAAGAATATAACATTTGCTCCCAAATACACGAAAGTAGGACACATTGGGTTTGTTACCGGTTAGAAGCTCATATGAAGTCTTCTTGAGGAGGCGATGAAGGTAGACCCGGTTGATGGCGTGGCAAGCCGTGTTCACGGCTTCCGACCAAAACCGCTCGGGGGTCTTGAATTCTCCAAGCATCGTCCTTGCCATGTCAATGAGCGTCCTGTTCTTCCTCTCTACCACACCATTTTGCTGTGGTGTGTAGGGAGCAGAGAACTCGTGCTTGATTCCTTCCTCCTCAAGGTACTCCTCTACTTGAAGATTCTTGAACTCGGACCCATTGTCGCTCCTTATCTTCTTCACCTTGAGCTCAAACTCATTTTGAGCTCTCCTTAGGAAGCGCTTGAGGGTCTCTTGGGTTTCAGACTTATCCTGCAAAACGAATACCCAAGTGAAGCGGGAAAAATCATCAACTATAACAAGACCATACTTACTTCCTCCTAAGCTTAGGTAGGCGACGGGTCCGAAGAGGTCCATATGAAGTAACTCCAAAGGTCTTGTTGTAGTCATCACATTTTTGGTATGATGAGAGCTTCCCACCTGTTTACCTGTTTGACAAGCTGCACAAGGTCTATCTTTTTCGAAAGTAACGTTTGTTAGACCTATCACGTGTTCTCCCTTTAGAAGCTTGTGAAGGTTCTTCATCCCCACATGAGCTAGACAACGATGCCACAACCAGCCCATGCTAGTCTTAGCAATTAAGCATGCATCTAGACCGGCCTCCTCTTTTGCAAAATCAACTAAATAAAGTTTACCGTCTAGTACACCCTTAAAAGCTAATGAACCATCACTTCTTCTAAAGACAGACATATCTACATTTGTGAATAAGAAATTATATCCCATATTACAAAGTTGACTCACAAACAACAAGTTATATCCAAGCGACTCAACTAAGAACATATTAGAAATAGAGTGCTTGGATGAAATAGCAATCTTCCCTAACCCTTTAACCTTGCCTTGATTTCCGTCACCGAATATGATTGATTCTTGGGAGTCTTTGTTCTTGACGTAGGAAGAAAACATCTTCTTCTCCCCCGTCATGTGGTTTGTGCATCCGCTGTCGATAATCCAGCTTGAGCCCCCGGATGCATAAACCTGCAAGGCAATTTATGCTTGGGTCTTAGGTACCTAACTCATGTTGGGTCCTACAAGGTTAGTAACAATAGCCTTAGGGACCCAAATGCAAGGTTTATCTCCCTTGCATTTTGCCCCTAACTTTCTAGCAACCACTTTCTTGTCTTTTCTACAAATAGCAAAGGAAGCATTGCAAGCATGATAAATTGTAGAAGGTTCATTACTTGTTTTCCTAGGTACATGAGAATTTCTCCTAGGCACATGATGAATGACATTTCTCCTGGCCAAACTTCTATCATGCATAATAGAAGAACTTGAAGCAAACATTGCATTTGAATCATAAGCATGTGAAACAACATCATTGCAACTTCTATCATGATGAACATTCCTAGAATATCTCCTATCATGGTATAAGAAAGCATGGTTCTTTTGAATACTATTTGCCATAGGGGCCTTCCCTTTCTCCTTGGCGGAGATGGGAGCCTTATGACTTGTCAAGTTTTTGGCTTCCCTCTTGAAGCCAAGCCCATCCTTAATTGAGGGGTGTCTACCAACCGTGTAGGCGTCCCTTGCAAATTTTAGTTTATTAAAATCATTTTTGCTAGTCTTAAGTTGAGCATTAAGACTAGCCACTTCATCATTTAGTTTAGAAATGCAAACTAGGTGTTCACTACAAGCATCAACATTAAAATCTTTGCACCTATTGCAAATCGTAACATGTTCTTCACGAGAGGTTGATTTACTAGCTATTTCTAACTTAGCATTCAAATCATCATTAACACTTTTTAGGCTAGAGATAGATTCATGGCATGTAGACAATTCACATGAAAGCATTTCATTTCTTTTAACTTCTAAAGCAAGAGAATTTTGTGCTTCTACAAACTTATCATGTTCTTCATACAAAAGATCCTCTTGCTTTTCTAATAATCTATTCTTATCATTCAAGGCATCAATCAACTCATTGATCTTATCAATCTTAGTTCTATCTAAGCCCTTGAACAAACTAGCGTAGTCTATTTCATCATCGCTAGATTCATCATCACTAGAAGCATAAGTAGACTTTCGAGTGTTTACCTTCTTCTTCTTTGCCATTAGGCATGTGTGATGCTCGTTAGGGAAGAGGGACGACTTGTTGAAGGCCGAGGCGGCGAGTCCTTCGTTGTCGGAGTCGGACGACGAACAATCCGAGTCCCACTCCTTGCCAAGGTGTGCCTCGCCCTTAGCCTTCTTGTAAGCCTTCTTGATAGTCGCCTAGAGGGGGGGTGAATAGGGCGAAACTGAAATTTACAAATATAAACACAACTACAAGCCGGGTTAGCGTTAGAAATATAAACGAGTCCGCGAGAGAGGGCGCAAAACAAATCGCAAGCAAATAAAGAGTGTGACACGCGGATTTGTTTTACCGAGGTTCGGTTCTCGCAAACCTACTCCCCGTTGAGGAGGCCACAAAGGCCGGGTCTCTTTCAACCCTTCCCTCTCTCAAACGATCCCTCGGACCGAGTGAGCTTTCTCTTCTCAATCACTTGGAACACAAAGTTCCCACAAGGACCACCACAAGTTTGGTGTCTCTTGCCTCAATTACAAGTGAGTTTGATCGCAATGAAAGAATCAAGAAAGAGGAAATCAATCCAAGCGCAAGAGCTCGAAAGAACACAAACAAATCACTCTCTCTAGTCACTATGGCGTTGTGTGGAATTTGGAGAGGATTTGATCTCTTTGGTGTGTCTAGAATTGAATGCTAGAGCTCTTGTAGTAGTTGGGAAGTGGAAAACTTGGATGCAATGAATGGTGGGGTGGTTGGGGTATTTATAGCCCCAACCACCAAAAGTGGCCGTTGGGAGGCTGTCTGCTGGATGGCGCACCGGACAGTCCGGTGCACACCGGACATGTCCGGTGCCCCCGCCACGTCATCACTGCCGTTGGATTCTGACCGTTGGAGCTTCTGACTTATGGGCCCGCCTGGATGTCCGGTGCACACCGGACATCCGCTGTTCCTTGTCCGGTGCGCCAGTATGGGCGCGCCTGACTTCTGCGCGCGCAGAGCGTGCATTAAATGCGCCGCAGGTAGCCGTTGGCGCCGAATAGCCGTTGCTCCGGAGTTGCATCGGACAGTCCGGTGCACACCGGACATGTCCGGTGAATTATAGCGGACTAGCCGTTGGAGATTCCCGAAGCTGGCGAGTTCCTGAGGCCGTTCTTCCTTGGCGCACCGGACACCGTCCGGTGTACACCGGACAGTCCGGTGAATTATAGCGCGCCGGCCTGAGAAATTCCCGAAGGTGGCGAGTTTGAGTTGGAGTCCTCTGGTGCACCGGACACTGTCCGGTGGTGCACCGGACACTGTCCGGTGTACACCGGACAGTCCGGTGCCTCCAGACCAGAGGTGCCTTCGGTTGCCTTGTTGCTCCTTTGTTGAATCCAAAACTTGATCTTTTTATTGGCTGAGTGTGAACCTTTTACACCTGTATAATCTATACACTTGGGCAAACTAGTTAGTCCAATTATTTGTGTTGGGCAATTCAACCACCAAAATTAATTAGGGACTAGGTGTAAGCCTAATTCCCTTTCAATCTCCCCCTTTTTGGTGATTGATGCCAACACAAACCAAAGCAAATAGAGAAGTGCATAATTGAACTAGTTTCCATAATGTAAGTGTAAAGGTTGCTTGGATTTGAGCCAATATAAATACTTATAAGATATGCATGGATTGTTTCTTTCTTATTTAACATTTTGGACCACGCTTGCACCACATGTTTTGTTTTTGCAAATTATTTTCTAAATCCTTTTCAAAGTTCTTTTGCAAATAGTCAAAGGCAAGTGAATAAGATTTTGAGAAGCATTTTCAAGATTTGAAATTTTGTCCCCCTGTTTCAAATGCTTTTCCTTTGACTAAACAAAACTCCCCCTAAATGAGATCCTCCTCTTAGTGTTCAAGAGGGTTTTGACATATCATTTTTGAAATACTACTTTCTCCCCCTTTTGAACACAATAGGATACCAATTGAAAATATTCAACACTAAGTTTTTTGAAATTGGTGGTGGTGCGGTTTTTTTGAAATTGGTGGTGGTGCGGTCCTTTTGCTTTGGGCTCTTACTTTCTCCCCCTTTGGCATGAATCGCCAAAAACGGAATCATTAGAGCCCTCGAAGTACTATCTTCCCCTTTGGTCATAAATAAATGAGTTAAGATTATACCAAAGAAGAAGTCCTTTTGCTCTCTCCCCCAAAGATGGAGAGTCTCTTGGAGCGACGGCGAAGGATGAGTTACGGAGTGGAAGCCTTTGTCTTCGCCGAAGACTCCAATTCCCTTTCAATACACCTATGACTTGGTTTGAAATAGACTTGAAGAACACATTAGTCAAGGAATATGAAAGAGACATGATCAAAGGTATATAAGTGAGCTATGTGTGCAATCTAGCAAAAGAAATTGCGCGAATCAAGAATATTGAGCTCATGCCTAAGTTTGTTAAAAGATTGTTCATCAAGAGGCTTGGTAAAGATATCGGCTAATTGATCTTTAGTGTTAATATATGCAATCTCGATATCTCCCTTTTGTTGGTGATCCCTAAGAAAATGATACCGAATGGCTATGTGCTTAGTGCGGCTATGCTCGACGGGATTATCCGCCATCTTGATTGCACTCTCATTATCACATAGCAAAGGGACTTTGGTTAATTTGTAACCGTAGTCCCGCAGGGTTTGCCTCATCCAAAGCAATTGCGCGCAACAATGTCCTGCGGCAATGTACTCGGCTTCGGCGGTGGAAAGAGCAACCGAATTTTGCTTCTTTGAAGCCCAAGACACCAAGGATCTTCCCAAGAACTGGCAAGTCCCCGATGTGCTCTTCCTATTGATTTTACACCCCGCCCAATCGGCATCCGAATAACCAATCAAATCAAATGTGGATCCCCTAGGATACCAAAGCCCAAACTTAGGAGTGTAAGCCAAATATCTCAAGATTCGTTTCACGGCCGTAAGGTGAGCTTCCTTAGGGTCGGCTTGGAATCTTGCACACATGCATACGAAAAGCATAATATCCGGTCGAGATGCACATAAATATAGCAAAGAACCTATCATCGATCGGTATACCTTTTGATCCACGGACTTACCTCTCGTGTCGAGGTCGAGATGCCCATTAGTTCTCATGGGTGTCTTGATGGGCTTGGCATCCTTCATCCCAAACTTGTTTAGAATGTCTTGAGTGTATTTCGTTTGGCTAATGAAGGTGCCCTCTTGGAGTTGCTTTACTTGAAATCCTAGAAAATATTTCAACTCCCCCATCATAGACATCTCGAACTTTTGTGTCATGATCCTACTAAACTCTTCACATGTAGACTCGTTAGTAGACCCAAATATAATATCATCAACATAAATTTGGCATACAAACAAGTCATTTTCAAGAGTTTTAGTAAAGAGTGTAGGATCGGCCTTTCCGACTTTGAAGCCATTAGCAATAAGGAAATCTCTAAGGCATTCATACCATGCTCTTGGGGCTTGCTTGAGCCCATAAAGCGCCTTAGAGAGCTTATAGACATGGTTAGGATACTTACTGTCTTCAAAGCCGGGAGGTTGCTCAACATAGACCTCTTCTTTGATTGGTCCATTGAGGAAGGCACTTTTCACGTCCATTTGATAAAGCTTAAAGCCATGGTAAGTAGCATAGGCCAATAATATTTGAATTGACTCTAGCCTAGCTACGGGTGCATAGGTTTCACCGAAATCCAAACGTTCAACTTGGGAGTATCCCTTGGCCACAAGTCGAGCTTTGTTCCTTGTCACCACACCATGCTCGTCTTGCTTGTTGCGGAAGACCCATTTGGTTCCTACAACATTTTGATTAGGACGTGGAACTAAATGCCATACCTCATTCCTAGTGAAGTTGTTGAGCTCCTCTTGCATTGCCACCACCCAATCCGAATCTTGTAGTGCTTCCTCTACCCTGTGTGGCTCAATAGAGGAAACAAACGAGTAATGTTCACAAAAATGTGCAACACGAGATCTAGTGGTTACCCCCTTATGAATATCGCCGAGGATGGTGTCGACGGGGTGATCTCGTTGAATTGCTTGATGGACTCTTGGGTGTGGCGGCCTTTGTTCTTCATCCTCCTTGTCTTGATCATTTGCATCTCCCCCTTGATCTATGCCGTCATCTTGAGGTGGCTCATTTGATTGATCTTCTTCTTCATCAACTTGAGCCTCATCCTCATTTTGAGTTGGTGGAGATGCTTGCGTGGAGGAGGATGGTTGATCTTGTGCATTTGGAGGCTCTTCGGATTCCTTAGGACACACATCCCCAATGGACATGTTCCTTAGCGCGACGCATGGAGCCTCTTCATTACCTATCTCATCAAGATCAACTTGCTCTACTTGAGAGCCGTTAGTTTCATCAAACACAACGTCACATGAGACTTCAACTAGCCCAGTGGACTTGTTAAAGACCCTATATACCCTTGTGTTTGAGTCATAACCAAGTAAAAAGCCTTCTACAGTCTTAGGAGCAAATTTAGATTTTCTACCTCTTTTAACAAGAATGAAGCATTTGCTACCAAAGACTCTAAAATATGAAATGTTGGGCTTTTTACCGGTAAGGAGTTCATATGATGTCTTCTTGAGGATTCGGTGAAGATATAACCGGTTGATGGCGTAGCAGGCGGTGTTGACCGCCTCGGCCCAAAACCGATCCGAAGTCTTGTACTCATCAAGCATGGTCCTTGCTATGTCCAATAGAGTTCGATTCTTCCTCTCCACTACACCATTTTGTTGTGGCGTGTAGGGAGAAGAGAACTCATGCTTGATGCCCTCCTCCTCAAGGAAGCCTTCGATTTGAGAGTTCTTGAACTCCGTCCCGTTGTCGCTTCTTATTTTCTTGATCCTTAAGTCAAACTCATTTTGAGCCCGTCTCAAGAATCCCTTTAAGGTCTCTTGGGTTTGAGATTTTTCCTGTAAAAAGAATACCCAAGTGAAGCGAGAATAATCATCCACTATTACAAGACAATACTTACTCCCGCCGATGCTTATGTAAGCAATCGGGCCGAATAGATCCATGTGGAGTAGCTCAAGCGGCCTGTCGGTCGTCATGATGTTCTTGTGTGGATGATGGGCACCAACTGCTTTCCTGCCTGGCATGCGCTACAAACCCTGTCTTTCTCAAAATGAACATTTGTTAGTCCTAAAATGTGTTCTCCCTTTAGAAGCTTGTGAAGATTCTTCATCCCAACATGTGCTAGTCGGCGATGCCAGAGCCAGCCCATGTTAGTCTTAGCAATTAAGCATGTGTCGAGTTCAGCTCTATCAAAATCTACTAAGTATAGCTGACCCTCTAACACACCCTTAAATGCTATTGGATCATCACTTCTTCTAAAGACAGTGACACCTACATCAGTAAAGAGACAGTTGTAGCCCATTTTGCATAATTGAGATACAGAAAGCAAATTGTAATCTAAAGAATCTACAAGAAAAACATTGGAAATAGAATGGTCAGGAGATATAGCTATTTTACCAAGACCTTTGACCAAACCTTGATTTCCATCCCCGAATGTGATAGCTCGTTGGGGATCTTGGTTTTTCTCGTAGGAGGAGAACATCTTCTTCTCCCCTGTCATGTGGTTTGTGCACCCGCTGTCGAGTATCCAACTTGAGCCCCCGGATGCATAAACCTACAAAACAAGTTTAGTTCTTGACTTTAGGTACCCAAATGGTTTTGGGTCCTTTGGCATTAGACACAAGAACTTTGGGTACCCAAACACAAGTCTTTGACCCCTTGTGCTTGCCCCCAACATATTTGGCAACTACTTTGCCGGATTTGTTAGTCAACACATAAGATGCATCAAAAGTTTTAAATGAAAGACTATGTTCATTTGATGCAGTAGGAATTTTCTTCTTAGGCAACTTAGCACGGGTTGGTTGCCTAGAGCTAGATGTCTCACTCTTATACATAAAAGCATGATTAGGGCCAGAGTGAGACTTCCTAGAGTGAATTCTCCTAATTTTGCTCTCAGGATAACCGGCAGGGTATAAAATGTAACCCTCGTTATCCTGAGGCATGGGAGCCTTGCCCTTTACAAAATTAGACAATCTTTTAGGAGGGGCACTAAGTTTGACATTGTCTCCCCTTTGGAAGCCAATGCCATCCTTGATGCCCGGGCGTCTCCCATTATAGAGCATACTTCTAGCAAATTTAAATTTTTCATTTTCTAAGTTATGCTCGACAATTTTAGCATCTAATTTAGCTATATGATCATTTTGTTGTTTAATTAAAGCCATGTGATCATGTATAGCATCAATGTTAACATCTCTACATCTAGTACAAATAGAAGTGTGCTCAACGGTAGATGTAGAGGGTTTGCAAGATTTTAATTCTACAACCTTAGCATGCAAGATATCATTCTTAGTTCTAAGGTCGGAAATGGTAGCATTGCAAACATCAAAATCTTTAGCCTTAGCAAGCAATTTTTCATTCTCTACTCTAAGGCTAGCAAGAGAAATGTTTAATTCTTCAATCCTAGCAAGCAAATCATCATTATTATCTCTAGGATTGGGAATTGAAACATTACAAACATGTGAATCAACCTTAACATTTAAACTAGCATTTTCATTCCTAAGGTTGTCAATCATTTCACGGCAAGTGCTTAGCTCACTAGATAATTTTTGACATTTCTCAATTTCTAGAGCATAAGCATTTTTACCTTAACATGCTTCTTATTTTCTTTAATAAGGAAGTCCTCTTGGGTGTCCAAGAGATCATCCTTTTCATGGATGGCACTAATCAATTCATTAAGTTTTTCCTTTTGTTGCATGTTGAGGTTGGCAAAAAGGGTACGCAAATTATCCTCCTCATCACTAGCATTATCATCACTAGAAGATTCATATTTAGTGGAGGAGTTAGATTTAACCTTCTTCCATTTGCCGTCCTTTGCCATGAGGCACTTGTGGCCGACGTTGGGGAAGAGAAGCCCTTTGGTGACGGCGATGTTGGCGGCGTCCTCGTCGTCGGAGGAGTCGCTTGAGCTTTCGTCGGAATCCCACTCCCGACAAACATGGGCATCGCCGCCCTTCTTCTTGTAGTACCTCTTCTCCTTTCTTCTCCCCTTCTTGTCGTCGCCCCTATCACTGTCACTTGATGATGGACATTTAGCTATAAAGTGACCGGGCTTACCACACTTGTAGCAAACCTTTTTGGAGCGGGACTTGTAGTCTTTCCCTCTCCTTTGCTTGAGGATTTGGCGGAAGCTCTTGATGACGAGCGCCATTTCCTCATTGTCGAGCTTGGAGGCGTCGATTGGTTGTCTACTTGGTGTAGACTCCTCCTTCTTGTCCTCCGTCGCCTTGAATGCGACGGGTTGAGCTTCGGATGTGGAGGGATCATCAAGCTCGTTGATCTTCCTCGAGCCTTCGATCATGCACTCAAAACTTACAAAATTCCCGATAACTTCCTCGGGGGTCATTTTAGTATATCTAGGATTACCACGAATTAATTGAACTTGAGTGGGGTTAAGGAAAATGAGAGATCTTAGAATAACCTTAACCATTTCGTGGTCGTCCCACTTCTTGCTCCCGAGGTTGCGCACTTGGTTCACCAAGGTCTTGAGCCGGTTGTACATGTGTTGTGGCTCTTCCCCTTTCCGAAGCCGGAACCGACCGAGCTCCCCCTCGATCGTTTCCTGCTTGGTGATCTTTGTGAGCTCATCTCCCTCGTGCGCTGTTTTGAGCACATCCCAAACCTCCTTGGCGCTCTTCAACCCTTGAACTTTGTTATACTCCTCTCTACTTAAAGAGGCGAGGAGTATTGTTGTTGCTTGAGAGTTGAAGTGCTCGATTTGGGCCACCTCATCCTCATCATAATCCTTATCCCCTATGGATGGTACCTGTGCACCAAACTCAACAACATTCCATATACTTTTGTGGAGTGAGGTTAGATGAAATTTCATTAAATCACTCCACCTAGCATAATCTTCACCGTCAAAAGTTGGCGGTTTGCCTAATGGAACGGAAAGTAATGGAGTATGTCTAGATGTACGAGAGTAGTGTAAGGGGATCTTACTAAACTTCTTACGCTCTTGGCGTTTAGAAGTTACGGAGGGCGCATCGGAGTCGGAGGTTGATGTTGATGAAGTGTCGGTCTCGTAGTAGACCACTTTCCTCATCCTCTTTTGCTTGTCTCCACTTCGATGCGGCTTGTGGGAAGAAGATTTTTCCTTCTTCTCTTTGTGGTGAGAAGAAGATTTCTTCTCCTTCCCTTTGTTGGAGGAGCTCTTCTTCTTCTCCCTCCTCTTGGTGCGGGACTCTTCCGATGAAGTGCTCCCGTGGCTTGTAGTGGGCTTTTCGCCGGTCTCCATCTCCTTCTTGGCGTGATCTCCCGACATCACTTCGAGCGGTTAGGCTCTAATGAAGCACCGGGCTCTGATACCAATTGATAGTCGCCTAGAGGGGGGGTGAATAGGGCGAAACTGAAATTTACAAATATAAACACAACTACAAGCCGGGTTAGCGTTAGAAATATAAACGAGTCCGCGAGAGAGGGCGCAAAACAAATCGCAAGCAAATAAAGAGTGTGACACGCAGATTTGTTTTACCGAGGTTCGGTTCTCGCAAACCTACTCCCCGTTGAGGAGGCCACAAAGGCCGGGTCTCTTTCAACCCTTCCCTCTCTCAAACGATCCCTCGGACCGAGTGAGCTTTCTCTTCTGAATCACTTGGAACACAAAGTTCCCACAAGGACCACCACAAGTTTGGTGTCTCTTGCCTCAATTACAAGTGAGTTTGATCGCAATGAAAGAATCAAGAAAGAGGAAATCAATCCAAGCGCAAGAGCTCGAAAGAACACAAACAAATCACTCTCTCTAGTCACTATGGCGTTGTGTGGAATTTGGAGAGGATTTGATCTCTTTGGTGTGTCTAGAATTGAATGCTAGAGCTCTTGTAGTAGTTGGGAAGTGGAAAACTTGGATGCAATGAATGGTGGGGTGGTTGGGGTATTTATAGCCCCAACCACCAAAAGTGGCCGTTGGGAGGCTGTCTGCTCGATGGCGCACCGGACAGTCCGGTGCACACCGGACATGTCCGGTGCCCCCGCCACGTCATCACTGCCGTTGGATTCTGACCGTTGGAGCTTCTGACTTGTGGGCCCGCCTGGATGTCCTGTGCACACCGGACATCCGCTGTTCCTTGTCCGGTGCGCCAGTATGGGCGCGCCTGACTTCTGCGCGCGCAGAGCGTGCATTAAATGCGCCGCAGGTAGCCGTTGGCGCCGAATAGCCGTTGCTCCGGAGTTGCACCGGACAGTTCGGTGCACACCGGACATGTCCGGTGAATTATAGCGGACTAGCCGTTGGAGATTCCCGAAGCTGGCGAGTTCCTGAGGCCGTTCTTCCTTGGCGCACCGGACACTGTCCGGTGTACACCGGACAGTCCGGTGAATTATAGCGCGCCGGCCTGAGAAATTCCTGAAGGTGGCAAGTTCGAGTTGGAGTCCTCTGGTGCACCGGACACTGTCCGGTGGTGCACCGGACACTGTCCGGTGTATACCGGACAGTCCGGTGCCTCTAGACCAGAGGTGCCTTCGGTTGCCTTGTTGCTCCTTTGTTGAATCCAAAACTTGATCTTTTTATTGGCTGAGTGTGAACCTTTTACACCTGTATAATCTATACACTTGGGCAAACTAGTTAGCCCAATTATTTGTGTTGGGCAATTCAACCACCAAAATTAATTAGGGACTAGGTGTAAGCCTAATTCCCTTTCACTTCTTCTTTTCCCTCTTCTTCTTTTGTTCCTGGTCACTATCATTATCGGGACAATTAGCGATAAAATGACCAATCTTACCACATTTGAAGCATGAGCGCTTCCCCTTCGTCTTGTTCTTGTTTGGATGCTCCTTGCGACCCTTTAGTGCTATCTTGAAACGCTTGATGATGAGGGCCATTTCTTCTTCGTTAAGCCCGGCTGCCTCAACTTGCGCCACCTTGCTAGGTAGCGCCTCCTTGCTCCTTGTTGCTTTGAGAGCCACGGTTTGAGGCTCGTGGATTGGGCCATTCAATGCATCATCGACGTATCTTGCCTCCTTGATCATCATCCGCCCGCTTACGAACTTTCCAAGTATTTCTTCGGGCGACATCTTGGTGTACCTAGGATTTTCACGAATATTGTTTACAAGATGTGGATCAAGGACAGTGAAGGACCTTAGCATTAGGCGGACGACGTCGTGATCCGTCCATCGCATGCTTCCATAGCTTCTTATTTTGTTGACGAGGGTCTTGAGCCGGTTGTACGTTTGGGTTGGCTCCTCTCCCCTGATCATTGCAAATCTCCCAAGTTCGCCCTCCACCAACTCCATCTTGGTGAGCATGGTGACATCGTTCCCTTCATGTGAGATCTTGAGGGTGTCCCAAATTTGCTTGGCGTTATCCAAGCCGCTCACTTTATGATATTCATCCCTGCACAATGAGGCTAACAATACAGTAGTAGCTTGTGCATTTTTATGAATTTGTTCATTAATAAACAAAGGACTATCCGTGCTATCAAATTGCATTCCATTCTCTACTATCTCCCATATACTTGGATGGAGAGAGAACAAGTGACTACACATTTTGTGACTCCAAAATCCGTAGTCCTCTCCATCAAAGTGAGGAGGTTTACCAAGTGGAATGGAGAGTAAATGAGCATTTGTACTTTGCGGAATACGAGAATAATCAAAAGAAAAGTTTGAATTGACCGTTTTCTTTTTCTCGTAGTTATCGTCGTCCTTTTGGGAAGAAGAGGACTCGTCGCTGTCGTCGTAGTAGACGATCTCCTTGATGCGCCTTGTTTTCTTCTTCTTCTTCCCGTCTTTTCTTTTGTGGCTCGAGCCCGAGTCAGTAGGCTTGTCATCTTTTGGATCATTGACGAAGGACTCCTTCTCCTTATCATTGACCACCATCCCCTTGCCCTTAGGATCCATCTCTTCGGGCGATTAGTCCCTTACGTGAAGAGAACGACTCTGATACCAATTGAGAGCACCTAGAGGGGGGGGGGGGTGAATAGGTGATCCTGTAAAAACTTAAAACTTAACACCACAAACTTGATTAGGAGTTAGAACAATGAAATCAAGTGATTAGAGAGGAGAGCTCTTGTGAAGCACAATAGACACAGTACGAACAAGCACAAGAGACACGAGGATTTATCCCGTGGTTCGGCCAAGTACAAAACTTGCCTACTCCACGTTGTGGCGTCCCAACGGATGAGAGTTGCACTCAACTCCTCTCAAGTGATCCAATGATCAACTTGAATACCACGGTGTTCTTCTTTACTTTACTCTTTCCCGTTTGCGAGGAATCTCCACAACTTGGAGTCTCTCGCCCTTACAATAAGAATCAAAGTGAAGCACTAGAGTAAGGAAGGGAAGCAACACACTCAAATTCACAGCAAATACGCACACACAAGGCCAAGACTTGAGCTCAAAAGAATATCACGAGGTTCTCACTAGGACAGAGCTCAAATCACTAAGAATGTCGAACAAGTGCGCAAGAATAGAGTGTGAATGATCAACAATGCTCAAAGGATGCTTGGTGTTCTCCTCCATGCGCCTAGGGGTCTCTTTTATAGCCCCAAGGCAGCTAGGAGCCGTTGAGAGCAATCCAGGAAGGCAATTCTTGCCTTCTGTCGCCTGGCGCACCGGACAGTCCGGTGCACCACGGGACACTGTCCGGTGCGGATTTCTTTCCTTCTTTGGCGAAGCCGACCGTTGGAGATTCAGAGCCGTTGGCGCATCGGACACTGTCCGGTGCCCCCTTCTGACCGTTGGCTCTGCCACGCGTCGCGCGCGGATTACGCGGCCGACCGTTGGCCCGGCTGACTGTTGGCTCATCGGACAGTCTGGTGCATCACCGGACAGTCCGGTGATTTATAGCCGTACATCGCCGTCGAAGTCCCGAGAGCAGCCAGTTCTCTAGAGCCAGCCTGGCGCACCGAACACTATCCGGTGCACCACCGGACACTGTCCGGTGCACCACCGGACAGTCCGGTGCTCCTAGACTGCGCAGAGTCTTGGCTGCTCAGCCAAGTCTTTTCCAAATTGGTCTTTTCCTGTTTCTAGCACTTAGACACAATACATTAGTCTCCAAAACAATGTACTAAGTCTTAGAAACATACCTTTACTCTTGATTTGCACTTCTCAAGTCTTTGGCACAAATATTACTCAAAGCATTTGTGTGGAGCACTTAATCACCAAAATCTTATAGAAATGTCCCAAGGGTACATTTCCCTTTCACCCTTTCGAAATATCCCCTTTCCCGGTCCCTTTAGCAAGAGAGAGAAAGGGGAAGAGAAAAAGGATATGAATTTAAATGGTGTGGCGCACCTTTTCTGACGCGGTCATCATGGCGGAGGTGAAACGACGCCTGCTTCGCCTGCCAAAGGTGGCGCTTGCCCTGCCGAGGAGTTAATGCGACGGGACGGGCGGTTCGCCTTCGAGTTTGAATTTTGCGGCGGGTTCGGGTGAAGTGTTGAACGGATCTCTCCTGGGCCTTGATTTACCCAGAAGAGGGGCCAGTGGTGGTTCTTTACTCTGCTGCTCGCCTTCTGCTTTGGTTTCCGCAAGTTAAGAGAATAGCCAGAGGAAAGAAAACCGCGCACCTTGTCCCCTCCGCCTCCACCCCTTCGTTCGGCGATGGCCGACAGGGTGACCGTCGTTTCGCCGCGCGATCTATGGCCTCTCTCCACTGTCACGGTGGGCGATCTGGAGGCCCTCGTTGCCGATGGTTTGCTCCGTCCCCTCTCCGGTGACCTGCAACCAGAGTGGATGGTCCCTACAAGCGAGGCCGTCCCGACTCCGCCGCCGGGGTATGTGGTTAGTTTCGTCTCCTTTCACGAGCGGGGGTTCGGAGTGCCAGTGAGCCGTTTCATGCGGGCGCTCCTGCACTACTACGAGGTGGAGCTGCACAACTTCAACCCCAACTCCATTGCGCAAGCGGCCATCTTCGCGGCGGTTTGCAAGGGTTTTTTGGGGATTGACCCCCATTGGGATCTGTTTTTGCCTTGACGACGGGGGAAAAGAAGGTCCGCATGGCGGTGCGGGCCGGTGGCTGCACCCTCTAGTTGAGGCAGGGGCACGCGCAGTAGTACATCCCTGCCATCCTTGTGTCTTCGAACAAGGGGTGGCAGCGCCGGTGGTTTTACCTCCGGAACGACGATGGAAGGCTCCCGTCGTTTTCTCAACGAGTGGTGACTGCCGCCGGCAGCAACTGGCGCTGGGGGGCCACGCGCGAGAAACAGGAGAAACTCCAGCCCCTTCTAGAGGCCTTGCAGAAGTTACGAGATGGGGGGCTCACCACCGCGGGGGTGGTTGCCGCCATCCATCGCCGGAGGGTGCTTCCCTTGGCAGAGCGGCGGTTGCCGCTTTAGGAGATCAAGCCGGGGGTTGACTTGGAGGGTTCGCAGACGTCCTCGGCCTCCCTCTCTGTCGACGACCTCCGCAGGTGGGTAGTGGGCACGGTAGGGAGGCTGGATGCCGGCGCCCTTACCCAGCCCGTGATGCATCCCGAGCGTGGGTACGTGTCCCTCGTGAGTGTCCGCTCCTCCTATCTTGTGCCGGGTTGCCTTTGATTCTTACCGTCGAGATTTCCGTTTGTCTCCAGGAGTTGGGGTTTTACAAGCCCTCCCTGCCACCGGTCCCGGAGGACGCGGTGGACCGAGCCGTGTGGAGGGTCGCCGCGGAGAAGAAGAAGGAGAAGAAAGACGCGGAAAAGGCCCGGGCTCGCGAGCGGATGCGGGCTCGGGACGCCTTGGAGAGGCGCCGTCGGAGGCAGGAGAGGGACGGGCTCCCGAGGGAGCCATCGCCGGAGACGCTTGACGACGATGATGACGAGGACGACGACATGGCAACCCGCCTTGGCCTTAGCCCGGATCTGAGGCTGGGCCAGAAGTCGTGGAGCCAGCCTCCAAGTGGGCTGGCGCCATCAGTATCTGGGGCCGGGACATCAAGGTTCTGGTCCGAGGAGCGGGGGCAGGCTGAGGGGGTACTTGACCCCTCGGTCGAGGTAGTTGAGGTGACTCCGGGGAGTCAGGCCGACCCGCCTGTCCCCCAAGAGCAGTCGCCCGTGCCGGCTGTACAGGAGGTTGATCCTTGGGCCGTCGTGACGGCGCCTGGGCAGGCCGTCCCTTCGGCGCCCCGGGCGCCCGAGGCGGGAACGACGCCAAAGCCGGCAGCGGGGCGAACTTCGGCAGCGCCTGCGAGGACCGAGGCCCGAGGGGCCTCCCCGCAGGCACGATTGGCCTTGGTCCGGAGCGGGTAAGTATCTGAGGATACCTTTGTTTTGGCTCTTTCTCTGTGTGTCCTAATCCTGCAAACGGAGGCAAGGTTCGACCGGTCTGGCCCCCGAAAGGCCCTTAAGACGGTGCCGGCTTCTGCAGCCAGTGCCGCAGCGCGCCATGCCAGTTGGCTGGCCTCCGCACAAGACGCCCTCGAGCGGGGGGCCCAGGCGGCACAAGTTGCCCTGGGGCAAGCCTCCTAGGCTGACCCTTCCATCGGGGCGGCCATCGTGCCGGGGGAGGCTGCTGGCGTGGTCGCGGCCCCGATCCCACCTGTCGTGTTGCCTGTGCCGGCACCAGCTTCTGCCGAGGCCGTCGCTGTTTTGCCCGTGGAGCCACTCGTCGCCGCTGATGCTGGGATGGCTGAGGTGCCGCTGCTCGAGGTCGTCTCCGACCTTCCCAGTCTCGGCCGTAAGGAGAGGGCGACCGCCATTGCTGAGGTCGGTGATCGGAAGCCCGCCTCCTTAGCCGAGGGGAAGCCCAGTATACCGTCAGCGATGGTACCCGAATCATCGACTGCAGGGGGTCCCGACGCCTTGGAGGAGGGGCGCGCAGAATCGTGGCCCGTCTTGGGGAGCAACGACCTTATCCCCGCGCGGCGCGACCCCAATGAGTGGTGTGGGCAGGCGCTCCGGTTCTGGACCCGCGGCGCCTTGAAACCCCTCTTTGTCCTTGACGATGAGCGGGATGAGCAGTCTCGGGATGAGCTCTGTGAGTATGCCGAGGCGGCGATGGGGTCGCTTCGGTCGACCATGGAGATCCTTTCCAGGGACGTTCCCCAGGGTCCTCCAGGTAAGGATTTTAGGCATACCTTTCACGTGACTAGGGCATTCTTTGTAACACCCTACTTCCCTTCCTCAGGAACTGACGGATGTGAGCACCGCCAAGTCGCTGTTCATCCACCGCGAGACCGACATCTGGGGTTCGCTGCGGTTCCTGAGGGCCGCGCTTGCCGAGGCTAATGAACGCCTCGCCCAATGGAGCAACGAGGTGGCGGACCTTCGGCTGCTCTGTGATGAGCTGGAGGTGGAGGCAGCGGCGGCACGGGCAGAGGCGGCGTCGGCACGGACAGAGGCGCAGCAGCGGTAGCTGGAGCTTGGCCATGTTATTGGCGAGCGGGACCAATCTCGGAGCCAGGCTGCCAAGGCTTTAGACTGGGATGAGGCCCTTGGGGTCAGCTAGCCGAGGTGTCTGCTTGGGCCGGAGCCCTTGTGGAGGACCTGGCCGTGGCCGTCGGGTCTGCTCAGTCCGCCCAAGCCGCAGCCTCGGAGCAGCGTGCCCGGGCTGAAGGTATGTTTTGACCGCTTTGTGACTTCGATTCAGCTTCATTCTTCAACTCGTGTCTGAAGAATTCTGTTTGGCAGTCTACAGAGTTTGAGACAGCCCTCAACGAGTCCGTCAAGGCACTTGCCCAGGCGGCTGAGCAGAAGGAGGCCGACCGCGTGGCCATGTCTGAAGCTATCTCGGCCTCCAGCCAGGTCTTTGGCCTCGATGACATCCCCTCGGGTAGCTCCCCCCAGAGTCGCCTGTGGGCCTTGGGCGGCCATGTGCGCAGCAGACTCCGTGAGGCGCTGCATCACGGCGTTAGGCGGGCCTTCGCCGTGCTCGCTTCCCACTACGACGTGGATCTGGAGCGGGTCAGCGAGGGGTACTGTCTACCCGACGAAGACGAGGCTGCCTTAGCCGAGGTTCAGAGGCTTGACGCAGCCGTCGCGGGCCCAAGCGCGGTGCTGGCGTCCTCCTTCAAGGTGGAGATCCTTTCGCTCGCGACGCCGTCTGGGGCTGGGCCAGATCTCGCCGAGGGTGGAGACGGCGCCGAGGGTGCCGCTCCTCCCCCGGGTGATGCCTGATTCTACCAGAGCAGTCTGTTTGGAGCATGCATGTGTTTTTCGCGGCCGCCGAGGCCTAAACACTTTGTTGTCATGTTATAAAGCTACGTTTATTTTCCTCTCGTTTTGAGTATCCGGACTTGTTCGTCAGTAGCAGAATCGCTTATCTGAGTAAGAGTTACTTTTCGCGGAAGGTGACGAGTGAGGTATCCGTATCCCGGAGGCGTAGGAGTCCCTCGGCTCGGTCAGCCTTGCCGCTTACGTGCGCTCTTACTCATTCTGTAGGATTCTGTTATCGATATAGTCGGAAAGCATGAAAGTCGTTTTGGTAGAAAACTTTTCCGAGGAAAATTTTGACGTAGAGGGGGTTCCCCCTTCTAGCCCCCGAGGGAGGGTTGGGCTTTGCCGAGGCAAGGCTGACCCTTCCTTGACGGTTAGACTTTATTTGTGTATGTATAGGAAGCGAGGTATATGAACGACTTGAAAACATCTTAAGGGTGAAAGCGACGTAGCTGTTGGATGTTCCAAGCGTTGCCATAGACCTTGCCTTGATCGTTGGCCAGCTTGTATGTTCCGGGCTTCAAAATCTTGGCGATGATGAACGACCCTTCCTAGGGAGGAGTAAGCTTGTGGCGCCCTCGGGTGTCCTGCCGCAGCCGAAGTACCAAGTCCCCCACCTGGAAGTCTCGAGGCCGAACCCCTCGGGCGTGATAGCGTCACAGAGACTGCTGATACCGCGCCGAGTGTAGTAAGGCCATGTCCCGAGCCTCTTCCAGCTGGTCCAGTGAGTCTTCTCGGCTGGTCTGGTTGCTTTGGTCGTCGTACGCCTTTGTCCTCGGGGAACCGTATTCTAAGTCTGTGGGCAAGATAGCATCAGCCCCATAGACTAGAAAGAACGGTGAGAAACCCATAGCTCGGCTTGGCGTCGTCCTCAGACTCCAGACCACCGAGGGTAGTTCCTTCATCCACCGCTTGCCAAACTTGTTGAGGTCGTTGTAGATCCTCGGTTTAAGCCCCTGCAGAAGCATGCCGTTGGCACGCTCTACCTGCCCATTCGTCATGGGGTGAGCTTCGGCGGCCCAGTCCACACAGATGTGGTGGTCCTCGCAGAAGTCCAGGAACTTCTTCCCAGTGAACTGGGTGCCATTGTCGGTGATGATGGAGTTTGGGACCCCAAAGTGATGGATGATGTTGGTGAAGAACGCCACCGCCTGCTCGGACCTGATGCTTGTTAGGGGTCGGACCTCGATCCACTTGGAGAATTTGTCGATGGTGACCAGCAGGTGCGAGAAGTCCCCGGGTGCCTTCTGCAAGGGACCGACGAGGTCCAGACCCCACACAGCAAACGACTAGGTGATGGGTATTGTCTACAGGGCCTGAGCGGGCAGGTGTGTCTGTTTTGCGTAGAATTGACACCCTTGGCAGGAGCGTACAATCCTAGTGGCGTCGGCCACCGTGTTCGGCCAGTAGAAGCCCTGTTGGAAGGCGTTCCCAACGAGGGCTCGAGGTGCTGCATGGTGACCGCAAGCCCCCGAATGTATCTCTTACAATAGCTCCTGTCCTTCGGTGATGGATATGCATCGTTGGAGAATGCCTGAGGGGCTGCGGTGGTAGAGCTCCTTTTCATCACCCAGTAAGACGAACGACTTGCCGCGCCGCGCTAGTCACCGAGCTTCGGCCTTGTCGAGGGGTAGCTCTCCTCGGTGGAGATATTGCAGGTACGGGGTCTGCCAGTTTCGATTAGGCTTGACCCCATTCCGCTCTCCCTCCACGCGCAATGCCTCACCGTCGGCGGCCGAGGATACCTCGGGCTGGGCCGAGGCCTCCTCGGGCTCGGGCGTGTCGTCGGTCTTGACGGAAGGTTGATGTATGTCTCTAGAGAAGACGTCCGTGGGAACTGTTGTCCACCCCAAGGCTATTTTAGCCAGCTCATCCGCAGTCTCGTTGTACCACCGAGCGATGTGGTTAAGCTCGAGCTCGTAGAACTTGTCTTCTAGGCGCCGAACTTCGTCGCAGTAGGCCTCCATCTTCGGGTCGCGGCAGTGGGAGTTCTTCATGACTTGGTCAATGACGAGCTGCGAGTCGCCACGAGCGTCGAGGCGTCGAACCCCTAGCTCGATGGTGATGCGCAACCCATTAACCAGAGCCTCGTACTCGGCCACGTTGTTTGACGCTGGGAAATGGAGGCGCAACACGTAGCGGAGATGTTTCCCGAGGGGTGAGATGAAAAGCAGGCCCGCGCCGGCCCCTGTTTTCATCAGTGACCCATCGAAGTACATGGTCCCGAGTTCCGGTTTGATCGGAGCTGTTGGTAGCTGGGTGTCGACCCATTCAGCCACGAAGTCCGCCAAGACTTGGGACTTGATGGCCTTCCGAGGAGCGAACGAGATTGTCTCGCCCATGATCTCCACCGCCCACTTTGCTATCCTACCAAAGGCCTCTCGGCACTGGATGATCTCCCCCAGGGGGAAGGATGACACCACAGTCACCGGATGAGACTCGAAGTAGTGTCGCAACTTTCGCCGCGTCAGAATTACCGAGTACAGTAGCTTCTGAATTTGCGGGTAGCGGATCTTGGTCTCGGATAGCACTTCACTGATGAAGTAGATCGGCCTCTGGACGAGCAGTGCATGCCCTTCTTCTCATCTCTCGACTACGATCGCGACGCTGACCACCTGAGTGGTTGCGGCTATGTAGATCAAAAGGGCTTCTCCCGCAGCGGGGGCACCAAGATGGGCGCGTTTGTAAGGAGAGCCTTTTAGTTTCCGAGGGCTTCCTTGGCCTCGGGGGTCCAAGTGAAGCGCTCGGTCTTCCTTAAGAGGCGGTACAAGGGTAGGCCTTTTTCGCCAAGGCGCGAGATGAAGCGGCTCAGAGCCGCAAGGCATCCCATGACCCTTTGTACTCCATTCAAGTCTTTGATAGGCCCCATGTTGGTGATGGCTGCGATTTTCTCCGGGTTGGCCTCGATGCCTCGCTCGGAGACGATGAACCCCAGGAGCATGCCTCGGGGGACTCTGAAGACACACTTCTCGGGGTTGAGCTTCACGCCCTTCGCTCTCAGACACTTGAATGTCGTTTAAAGGTCAGAGAGAAGGTCGGGTGCTTTCCTCGTATCGACTACGATGTCATCGACGTAAGCCTCGACCGTTCGGCCGATGTGCTCTCCGAACACGTGGTTCATGCACCTTTGGTATGTCGCACCTGCATTCCTCAAGCCAAATGGCATAGTAGTATAGCAGTACATGCCAAAAGGTGTGATAAAAGAAGTCGCGAGCTGGTTGGACTCTTTCATCTTGAATTGGTGATAGCCTGAGTAGGCGTCGAGGAATGACAGGGTTTCGCACCCAGCAGTGGAATCCACAATTTGATCGATGCGAGGCAGAGGGTAGGGAACCTTCGGACATGCCTTGTTTAGACCAGTGTAGTCTACGCACATCCTCCATTTCCCTCCTTTCTTTTTCACAAGCACAGGGTTGGCTAACCATTCAGGATGGAATACCTCTTTGATGAACCCTGCAGCCATCAGCTTGTGGATCTCCTCGCCTATGGCTCTGCGCTTTTCTTCATCGAAACGGTGCAGAGGCTGCTTCACGGGTCGGGCTCCAGCTCGGATATCCAGCGAGTGCTCGGCGACATCCCTCGGTATGCCTGGCATGTCCGAGGGACTCCACGCAAAAACTTCCGCGTTTGCGCGGAGAAAGTCGACGAGCACTGCTTCCTATTTGGGGTCGAGCTCGGAGCCGATCCGGACTTGCTTGCAGGCGTCGTTGCTGGGGTCGAGAGGGACAGACTTAACTGCCTCAGCTGGTTCGAAGTTGCCGGCGTGGCGCTTCGCATCTGGCACCTCCTTGGAGAGGCACTCAAGGTCGGCGATGAGGGCCTCGGACTCGGCGAGGGCCTCAGCGTACTCCACGCACTCCACGTCGCATTCGTACGCGTGTCGGTACGTGGATCCGACGGTGATGACCCCGTTGGGGCCCGACATCTTGAGCTTGAGGTATGTGTAGTTGGGGACGGCCATGAACTTGGCGTAGCACGGTCTCCCCAGCACCGCGTGGTAGGTTCCTCGGAACCCAACCACTTCGAACATGAGGGTTTCCTTTCGGAAGTTGGAGGGAGTCCTGAAGCAGATGGGCAGATCGAGTTGTCCAAGGGGTAGGATGCGCTTCCCGGGGATGATCCCGTGAAAGGGCGCCGCACCGGCCCAGATCGTGGACAGATCGATCTCCAAGAGCCTGAGGGTCTCGGCGTAGATGATGTTGAGGCTGCTGCCTCTGTCCATGAGGACCTTGGTGAGCCTGGTGTTGCCGATGACGGGGTCGACAACGAGCGGGTACTTTCCTGGGCTCGGCATGCAGTCGAGGTGGTCGCCTTGGTCGAAGGTGATGGGCTTGTCGGACCAGTCTAGGTAGACTGGTGTCGTCACCTTTACGGAGCAGACCTCCCGGCGCTCCTGCTTGCGGTGCCGAGCCGAGGCATTCGCCACTTGCCCACCGTAGATCATGAAACAGCCGTGGACCTCGGGGAACTCCTCTGCCTTGTCGCCCTCCATCTTGTCGTTGTCTTGGCCTTTGCCACCTTCCGCCAGGGGCCCGACCTTGTGGAAGTAGCGCCGAAGCATGTTGCATTCCTCAAGGGTGTGCTTGACGGGACCCTGGTGGTAGGGGCACGACTCCTTGAGCATCTTGTCGAACAGGTTGGCCCCTCCAAGAGGCTTCTGAGGGTTCCTGTGCTCGGCGACAGCGATAAGATCTGCGTCGGCGGCGTCGCGCTTTGCTTGCGACTTCTTCTTGGCCTTCTTCTTCATGCCGCGCTGGGCGGACGCCTCGGGGACGTCTTCCTGCTAGCATCCCTGAGGCTGCTTGTCCTTCCGGAAGATGGCCTTGACCGCCTCCTGACCAGAGGCGAACTTAGTGGCGATGTCCATCAACTCGCTCGCCTTGGTGGGAGTCTTGTGACCCAGTTTGCTCACCAGGTCGCGGCAAGTGGTGCCGGCGAGGAACGCCCCGATTACATCCGAGTCGGTGATGTTGGGCAGCTCGGTGCGCTGCTTTGAAAACCGCCGGATGTACTCTCGCAGGGATTCCCCTGGCTGCTGGCGGCAGCTTCGGAGATCCCAGGAGTTCCCAGGGCGCACGTACGTGCCCTGGAAGTTTCCACCGAAGGCTTTGACCAGGTCGTCCCAGTTGGAGATCTGCGCACGAGGCAGATGCTCCAGCAAGGCTCGGGCGACGTCGGAGAGGAACAGGGGGAGGTTGCGGATGATGAGATTGTCATCGTCCGTTCCACCCAGCTGGCAGGCCAGCCGGTAGTCCGCAAGCCACATTTCCGGCCTTGTTTCCCCCGAGTACTTGGTGATAGTTGTCGGGGCCCGGAACCGGGTCGGGAACGGCGCCCGTCGTATGGCCCGACTGAAGGCTTGCAGACCAGGTGGTTCAGCCGAGGGGCTCCAATCCTGCTCGCTGTCGTAGCGTCCCCCACGCCTGGGGTGGTAGCCTTGGCGCACCTTCTCGTCGAGGCGGGCTCGACGGTCGTGGCGGTGGTGCTCGTTGCCGAGGTGACCCGGGGCTGCAGGCGTTGCGTCCCGCGTGCGCCCGGTGTGGACCGAGGCTTCCCGCATGAATCAGGAAGTTGCTGCGCGACGCTCCGGGGGCACCCTTGCCTTCGGGAGGCAGAGCTCTCGACCCATCGGACCGCGACGTCCTCCAGGAGATTCTTGAGTTCTCCCTGGATACGCCGCCCCTCGGTGGTGGATGGCTCCGGCATCGCTCGGAGCAGTATTGCCGCTGCAGCCAGATTCTGGCCGACCCCACTGGAAGCCGGGGGCAGCCTTGCCCTGGCATCATCGGCGATAAGGCGCTGGACGTCCCGGGCCTGATGACGCGCTTCTCCGGCGAGCACTCGGCCTACCCACTCCTGCTCGATGTTTTGTCGGAGCTGTACAAGTTGTCCTGCTTCCTCGTTGAGCTCGACCTGCATCTCGCAGATTTGCTCAAGCTGTGTGTCCTGACCCCCCGCAGGGACTGGGACCACATCTAGCTCCCGCGGGATGCCAACGCAAGGCGCAGGCCTAGGGGGATCGTCATCCTCCGGCATACCAAGGTGGTTGCCTTCGTCGTGACCCCCTAGATCGACGTGGAAACATTCGCGACTTGGGCCACAACCCTCGTTGCCAAGGCTGTGGCCATCATCGGAGCAATCGGAGAGGCAGTAGTCACATGCGGTCATGAAGTCTCGCATGGCACTGGGATTACCGAGCCTGGAGAAATCCCAACCAGAGTCGGGTTCGTCTTCTTCCTCGGAACCCGAGAGCCCGTAGGTCGAGATGGCCGTCAGTCGGTCCCAGGTTGACCACATATGGTACCCCGGAAGGTTAGGATATGCCTTTATGAAAGCGCTCACCGAAGCGGGGTCGCTTGGTGGATCGAAGCTGAATCTAAAAGACACATGGTGGAAAACGGATGGTACCTCTCGATCGACGGACAATGACGAAGTCGCGTCGAGGACGGACTGCATTGCTATCTCAGGTATGAGGCTAACGCCCAGGAAGTCCTTAGCGAGTGTGCTGGCGTCATCTGTCCGCTTGGGGCTGGCACGTTGCTGGGAAACGACACTCGCCGTCGTCTCAGGCGTGAGGTCAACACCCGACATGTCCCCCGCTGGGGTACCGGCGTCGTCGACTCGCTCGACAGCCAACAAGATGCCGCCTCCTGCCTGGCCACGATTGCCCCGTCTCCTCCTCCAGCGACGAGGAAGGTGACGAGACAAACCCGGGTGTTGCTCTTCCGCCACGGGGGGAAGATGTCGTCGAGTTCGCCGCCGCTGGGCGAGCTGATGGCCGTCGTTGTCGCTATCGCGCTGTGGAGGAAGGAGTACCATGTCGTAGCTGCCGTCGAGGGACATGAACTCGAGACTCCCGAAACGGAGCAGCGTCCCGGGCTAAAGAGGTTGCTGGAGACTACCCATCTGGAGCTCAACGGGAAGTTGTTCGTCAACACGCAGCAGGCCCCTACCTGGCGCGCCAACTGTCGGCGTTTTGACCCCGGGGGGGGGGGGGGGGGGGTCCCTGGACCGACGAGTAAAATTGTCGCTGCGTGTCCCAGCCCAGATGGGTTGGCGCGAGATGGAACACAAGGGGGGAAAACGCGGCTCGTGTTATCCTGCGCCAGGGGGATGCGCTTGAAGTAGGGGTTACAAGCGTTCGCAAGGGAGAGAGAGAGAGAGAGTGCGAGCCAGTCCGTCAGCCCGTCCTCCCGCGCGACCATCCTCCCGCATGAGGGCCCTGGACCTTCCTTTTATAGATGCAAGGAGAGGGTCCAGGTGTACAATGGGGGCGTCGCTATGCGCTAACGTGTCCGACAGAGAGGTGCCTGAGCCTTGTGTACATGCCAACGTGGCTGTCGGAGAGGTGCTAGAGCCCTGTGTGCGCGGTGTCGTGGCCGTCGCAGGAGCGCTTGAGACCTGTAGAAGCACAGCTGTCGGGGCTGCTGGGACCTTGCTGACGTCTCCTTGCTTCCGTAGGGCTCGGCACGCAGTGCATCGGCAAAGCCTTCTTTGCCGAGTACTTTTTCTCGGGCACTCGGCAAAGAAAAGCAGCCGTTACGGCGCCGGGTGATGGAGACGGTGTCTTTGCCGAGTGCCCCGGGTGACACTCTGCAAAGGAGTTACCTTTGCCGAGTGTCTGCCCGACAGCACTCGGCAAAGAATCCACCTTTGCCGAGTGCCACCTGGGATACTCAACAAAGAATCCGCAAGAGAGGGTCCCCATGTCAGGTCCTTTGCCGAGTACTTGGAATGGCACTCGACAAAGCGTGCTTCTTTGCCAAGTGCCAGAGCCATTACACTCAGCAAAGAACCTACACCGGTGCCCAGGTCTTGGTTCTTTGCCGAGTGCTACGACTCTTACACTCGGCAAAGCACCTCTTTGCCGAGTGTCACACTCAGCAAAGTGACCAGTAGGCACCTTTTTTATTTGTTTTCCCTATTCCATCCAAATAAACAAAAGATATTTCACAGATATCACATATATACATCACAAATCATCACAGACATATATAGCAACACAAACAGTATTAACACAAATTCTGACATAAGTATTCAACATGAGTTGAGAGGTTCTCAACACAAACTGTATTAACAGAAGTTTAGAAGTATCAACACAAGTTCACAAGCTCTGACAAGTATTCAACATAAGTTTTGTGTTCGAAACACTAAAAACATAACTCGGCACTCATGGAGGTGGGCGGTTGGTTTGGTGCTGCGTTGGGCAGAACCCTTCATGAGGGTTGTTGGATGCCGCCCCAGATTGGCCCTGCACAGAGAAGAGATTGCATGTGTTATACTAGATGCATTACCAACATCTAACTACAAATTTGATACTCACAGGAGTATGAAACACAGCAGGGTCAACTGCAGGGAACAATGGAGGTGGCGGAGCAAAACCCTGTGCGGCGCCAAGGCTTTGCATGTACTGGAACATCTCCGTCATCCTCTTATCAGCCGCCAAGCGAGCCTCCCACTCCGCCATTATCCTCGCCTCCATCTCTTGGCGTTCCCTCCTCTCTTCTTCTAGTTGGGTCTGTAATATTACAAGCCAACGTTATAGTAACTCAAAGAGAAGGTATATAACTCAAGGAAGGACGAGTTACAGAAGCACTAACCTCGAGTTGCTGTATGCGATGTTGTGAGCTGTCGTGCCGATGTCGTATGGCTGGACTCGAGCTCGTGCTCCTTGCTCGCACCTGAGACAGAGTGGGAGTGGAGGACGAGTCGATTGCCCCGTCGGCAATCCAGTACCGCCCATGTCTCTTGCCTCCTTCGACCCTCATGAGCACATCGGGGTCAATCGGCTCGGTGCTCGGATCATATTCTGGGCCATGGACCTCCTGCGCCATGGTGATGTAGTCATGAAGGCGGCTGTAGACGGCGGGGTTGGTGTAGGCCTTGGGCCCGTCATCCGGGTTGTAGGTGACGTCGGACGTCGCCTTGCCCTTATAGGCCATAGCATAGGCCGAGAAGGTGGAGCAAGGCCGACCACCATGTGACGCCGACCTCAAGAAAACCAACGAGATAGTTAGAAATAATATCTAATCTAGTGCTATATACCTAAATAAAAAAGAGGGCGTACCCATGCTTCTTCATATTGGCCCAGGCTCCGACTGCCTTGGTGGTGGGAGGGACCTTGCATCATCATACGCCGTTCCCGGCTAGCGTTGTGCGCCTCGTCCCACTCAACCGAACACCACCTATCCACCATCTGCTCCTAGCACAGAGAATGTGTGGCGCACCAATGTGGAATCATCTACAAAGTAAACACGTAAAGTGCATATCAGAAGATAAAATAAAATTCATGCATGGAGTACTGGTACCAAACATGCATGACTTTACATGCAGGTACTGGTCCCTAGTCAACGACATGGTTCGGGCTTGCTGCTTGGTCACCCTCTTCCCAAGGACGGAGCCGTGGTAGCTGACGATGGCCTGGATTTGGGCCTCATAGTGCATGTCCACGACGAGCTTCTTACAGCTCGTGGTGGCCACCACATCCGCCCTAGCCTCATATCCAGCCTCGCATCTGAAGAAATCCTTCATACAAAAACGATGTATCCATACATTATTTCAAGAATTTGCAACGAATGCGACATATTTTACATTATACTAAGACTTACCCACAGCTCTTGCTTCACCCGCTCCGCCTTGTTATTGAATTCCCGGTCGTCCCAGTCTACTGCATCGGGGGCGACGGCGTAGTGGTCGAAGGTGTAGGCTGGGCCCGTCACTCCGGCGTACTCAACCAGTCCAGGGAAGTGTTCCCTGCACAGCAGGCCGAGGATGCCATTGGGGGCGCGACGATGACCCCCAGCATAATCCACAACCGTCCAAGACCTATCCAAGTGATAATAAAAAGTATTAGTTTATATTATGATTTTGAACACATAATATAAACAAGAATGAAGAACATAAAGTTACATACCTCTCCCCATCCAGCCGAATCAGCGGTCGCCTGTCCCGAAGTATGGGATGCTGAGGGAGACTCGCGGAACCTTGCAGGTAGATGCTCCTCAAACCTGAGGCGCCAGAACCTAAGGCGTCCTGCTGCTGGTCGTCGTCGTCCTGCTGCTGGTCGTTGTCGTCCTGAGGCGCCGCCTGCTACTGGACAAGGTCGTCCTGCTGCGCCGCCTGCTCTGCCTCATCCGTCATCCTACTCCTCCTCCCCCTCCTCCTCCTCAGCCAATTACCGCCGACCATATTTGTCCAAAAACCCGCAATTAAGAGTAAACAAATAAGCACATATAAAAAGATGTATTTAAAAACAAGTGCGAAATAAAATGTCATATAGCATTACATCGATTAAAAATAATCTTCATATGTGTCGGGGTTAGCCGGATCATAACTCTCATCATCACTATCAACCATTTCAATCTCAACACCATCGGAAGACGCAAGTTCGTCATTAATGTCATTGCCTTCAAGGATTACTAAGTCATTATCATTTTGCACCTCATCCTCCTCCTCATCAACAACCATTTCAATATCTACGTCCATTCCGATAGCTTCGGTTAAGTCTATCTCAAATCGCCCTTCTAACCCATCTTCTTGGAAGAACTCTCCATCGTATATGTCCGGGTCTAAGTTGTAGTCTTTATCGTTAGGAACAGGTAACATCCCATGCGACAACACCTTATACACAACATCCCAACCCTTAAGATGTTCTTTCGTTTGGCACACATATGGGAGATAATACACTTGTGTGGCCTGTTGGGCCACGATATAGACATCGTCTCCTGGTAAGGTGGAATCTTGTCGAATTTCGACTATCCCAAGATTAGAATGTGTCTGTCTCGTCACTTGAGGGTCAAACCAATGACATTTGAATATCACTAGAGTAAGAGGTTTGGAACCATAAAAATTGAGCTCATACATTTCTTCGATTCGTCCAAAATAATCGACATCGTCAAGGCCGGGCGTAATGACTCCAGAACACGTTGTTTTCCGATTGGGCCGACTTTTGTCGTAGTTTGTTGTGCGAAAACGGTATCCATTGACGTCATACCCAGAATATTTCTTGAACCTATAAGCAAAGCTGTTGGCTACTTGTCTCAACTCGGCACTCATAGATGGATCTCTTTGGCCCTGCAAGTATTCGCAAGTTAAAAGACGCTAAATTGAGTTCAAAGACGTATCTCTTTTACAAACTAAGCATGTACCTTACGTTTGAACCAGGAAATGAAATCGGGCAACCCATTTCTCGCAACCTTTCTAAGAAGAGTGTCATATTCCTATGGAGTGGGGTCCCTTGATCGACGCCAGAATTCATGAAGAAATTGTTCCATGTATGGTGTCACCCCTTCAAGGTTGGTCAATACATATAGCATGATATGCCGCCACTCTTCATGTGTCAGGGTCTTGGTGGTCAAGCCACTTGCGCTTTCGAGTTGGCTTCGAAATATGCTAAGGTTCGATTCATTATCGCCATCATTGTAACGAGGGGGCGGATTATGCACGCTCGACAGTTTGTCACCATAATAAGTTGTTGTGAAGTTTGACACCTCCTCTAGAATGTATGCCTCTGCAATGGCAGCCTCGATTTTGCATTTATTTCTACATTTTTTCGAATAGTCTTGTCGGCGTTTCGACCCCGGGGGGTCCCTGGACCGACGAGTAAAATTGTCGTTGCGTGTCCCAGCCCAGATGGGTTGGCGCGAGATGGAACACAAGGGGGGAAAAACGCGGCTCGTGTTATCCTGCGCCAGGGGGATGCACTTGCAGTAGGGGTTACAAGCGTTCGCGAGGGAGAGAGACAGAGAGAGAGTGCGAGCCTATTCGTCAGCCCGTCCTCCTGCGCGACCATCCTCCCGCATGAGGGCCCTGGACCTTCCTTTTATAGATGCAAGGAGAGGGTCCAGGTGTACAATGGGGGCGTAGCTATGCGCTAACGTGTCCGGCAGAGAGGTGCATGAGCCCTGTGTACATGCCAACGTGGCTGTCGGAGAGGTGCTAGAGCCCTGTGTGCGCGGTGTCATGGCCGTCGGAGGAGCGCTTGACCTGTAGAAGCACAGCTGTCGGGGCTGTTGGGACCTTGCTGACGTCTCCTTGCTTCCGTAGGGGGCTGAGAACCGTCGTCGTCATGGACGCACGCGGGGAGCCATCATTACTTGTTATCGGGGCGAGCCTGGATGGGACGCCGGTCTCGTTCCTCCGTAGCCTGAGCTAGCTAGGGGTAGGGTAATGATGTATCCCCTGTGGCACGGTCGGTCCGAGCCCAAGGTCGGGCGAGGCAGAGTCCTCCTCCTGAGGCCGAGGTCGAGCGAGGACGCGATTCCTCCCGAGGTCGAGGTTGAGGCCGAGCCCTGGGGTCGAGCGAGGCGGAGACCACCCTCAGAGGCTGAGGTTGAGGCCGAGCCCTAGGGTCGGGCGAGGCGGAGACCATCTTCCGAGGCCGAGGCGGGGGACGAGCCCTGGGGTCAGGCGAGGCGGAGACCTCCTCCTGAGGCCGAGGCCCAGGGTCGGGCGAGGCGGAGCTTCCTGTTGTGCCTGAGGCTGGACTTAGCTGTTGTTAGCCTCACCCTGGCGGGTGACACAACAGTCGGAGAGGGGCGAGCGGCGCTGTTTTCCTGTCAGGTCGGTCAGTGGAAGGGAGAAGTGACTGCGGTCACTTCGACCTTGCCGACTGAGGCGCATGTGTCAGGATAAGGTGTCAGGCGATCCTCGCATTGAATGCGCCTGCGATACGGTCGGTTGGTGAGGCGATTTGGCCAAGGTTGCTTCACAATGAAGCCTGCCCGAGCTGGGCTTCGGGCGAGTCGAGGGTGCGCCCATTGCTTGAGGAGGCCCTCGGGCGAGGCGTGAATTCGCATGGGACTAATGTTCCCGCTCGAGGCTGGGCTCGGGCGAGGCGAGATCGCGTCCCTTGAGTAGACGAAGCCTTGACCTGAATTGCGCCCACCAGTCTCTGCAGCTTGCGCTGATGGTGGTTACCAGCTGTGTTTAGGAGTGTTGGGGGTACCCCTAATTATGGTACCCGACAAGTCTTTAAACATCTCTCGATTGGATAGCACCAACGTCCCTGCACGGGCCCCCCATTCGTGCCTCATATGGGAGATGAAGAATCAAATGCTGCATTGGATTGAAGAAGCCGGGTGGAAATATCTTCTCAAGCTTACACAGTAACACGAGTGCCAATCTTTCCAAGTCTGCAACCACGGTCTGAGATAACTCTTTTGCACAAAGCTGAGGGAAGAAATAGCTCAACTCTGAAAGCGCTAGCCAGACATGCTCAGGGACATAGCCTCGAACCATCGCATGAAGAATCCGTTCAATCCATATGTGGAAGTCATGACTCTTCATCCCTAAGACTCGCATAGTAGATAAGTTCACCCCCTACTCATCGGAGAAAGACGGGGTGACGAGTTTGGCGGCCGGGTGGAGAACGGGACGGCCCGACAGCGGTTGCCGAGGCGACGTGGTTGGCGGGACGGTGACGGGGGAGATGGCCGAGTAGGAGGACGCGGCGGCGACGTGCAAGGGCGCGGGGAGGTGGCGGCGCGCGAGGGAGACGGTGGCACGCGGGGGAGATGGCGGCGCGGGGAGGTGGCGGCGCGCTAGGGAGACGGCGGTGCGGGGAGGCAGCGGCGCGGTGAGCGGGCGGGCACGACCGCGGCGAGGGGCGTCCGGATGACGCGGCGAGGGGCCGACGCGGCGGCGGGCGGACGGCGCCGGCTTGGTGAGCGGCGGCGGGGTGACAGAGAGAGTGAGAGAAGAGAAAGAAGGAGAAAGGAGAAGGTGTGGCCGGTTTATTTCTCTTCTTTGCCGAGTGCCCGCGATCTCGCACTCGGCAAAGATTTTTTTAAAATTTTAAAATATTCTTTGCCGAGTGCCAGATCGCTGTCACTCGGCAAAGTCGTCTTTGCCGAGTGTCCCCTGGGCGGCACTCGGCAAAGATTCTTTTACTATTCTTTGCTGAGTGTCAACCAGCTGACACTCGGCAAAGGCTGCTTTGCCGAGTGTCATTTCTAGACACTCGGCAAATTACATTTTTTTTATTTTCCCAACCAAATTTTTGTGGTGTGTTCCTACACTATATAGACCTACATGTACCATTTTGAGACAATTAGAAAAGTGTTTTCTATAGCTAGTAGATTTAGTTCGTTTATTTGAATTTCTTCGAAAAAATCATATTTGAACTGCAAGTCACTCGAAACTTGGAAAACCGTGCATGCAAAAATCATATCCATGCTATTTAGCACAAGTTACGACCAATTTCAGGAGCGAACCGGAAACTTCGAGCACCATGCTCACTCAACATGGCCGTGAACTTGCCATCCAGCTGTTTAAATTTTTTATAAACCACAAACAAACTCAGAAAATCATGAAACTTGTCCACGTCTCATGATATCATATGTAGAGGCTGTGATAAAAATTTTAGAATATTTGGAGAAAGTTGTGAGATATTATGTGTAGAAACCTAAGAGAACTACATATGAAATCATAGAGTTTCAATGTGGATCTCTTAGGTTTGTACACATAGTGTGTCACAGCTTTCTCGATACTTTTTCAAATTTTTATCACAGCCTCTACATATGATATCATGACACGTGGACAGGTTTCATGATTTTCTGACTTTGTTTGTGTTTTATACAATTTTTAAACACGTGGATGGCAAGTTCACGGCCATGTGTAGTGAGCATGTTGCTCGAAGTTTCCGGTCTGCTCCTGAAATCGGTCGTAACTTGTGCTAAGTAGCATGGATATCATTTTTGCATGCACGGTTTTTCAAGTTTCGAGTGACCTGCAGTTCAAATCTGAATTTTCCGAAGAAATTCAAATAAACGAACTAAATCTACTAGCTATTGAAAACAATGTTATAATTGTCCCAAAATGGTACATGTAGGTCTACATAGTGTAGGAACATACCACAAAAAGTTTGGTTGCCAAAATAAAAAAAATAAAAATATGATTTGTCGAGTGTCCACAGAAGACACTCGGTAAAGACCCTCTTTGCCGAGTGCCAGATATTTGGCACTTGGCAAAGAATCTGCTTTGCCGAGTGCCGGCTTTCGGCCCTCGGCAAAGGCTGACAGCCGCTGACGGCCCTTTGCCGAGTGTTTGCCGCTCGGCAAAGCAGTCTTTGCCGAGTGTTTCTCTGTGCCGAGTGTCCTGCACTCGGTAAACAAGCTCTTTACCGAGCGCAGGACTTTGCCGAGTGCGGCGCTCGTCAAATTCTTCTTTGCCGAGTGCCCGATAAAAAGCACTCGGCAAAGCCGCCGGCACTCGACAAAGGCCCGGATTCCGGTAGTGATTAGATAATGAACTGAACTTACGAACTTTATATAGAGCTGATTATACTCTTTTTCTTTCTAACAAATGATTTGTAAACGAGGTTGTCATTGCATAGCTCTGGTAACTTAATACAAATATTAAGTTTGCTTTTGGTCAAATTTATTTGTCTTATCTTTTATTTGTTTTATTAAATTTGTTTTGAAATTCAGGCTCTCATGTGAATTTCGGGCCCTGATGTGAATTTTGGGCCCTAATATAAATTTCGGGCTTTTATATTTTCGGGCTGTCCGAAATGAGCCCGACACGTTTAAGCAATTACGGGCTGGGCCGTGGGCCGAGGGCTAGGCCCATGGGCCGGCCCGACACGGCCCGAAATTCAAACGGGTCAGGCCGATCCGAAATTCAAACAATACGGGCCTTTTCGGGCTTGGGCCGGACCAGGCGGCCTGAATGTACACCTATAGATGTAAGGCCAACATTTCTAAGGTCCCATGTCCAAGGGGTAAATAAAGCCCATTCTCGATTAGATCCCAAGCTAGTCCTAGGAGCCGCTTCTCATGACGTCTCCAGGGTAGGACCACCTCCGTACCACGTGTGCCCTCGACTAGATTTGCCCCATGTGGCACATGGCAATTGAGATAAGACTCACATCCTTCATATTTGTTGCAAGAGACGATGTTATGGTCAAAAGGCTTCACTGTAGTCATGCCTTAGACCGTAGGCATACCTATGAACACTATAGCGTGTGTTGCTATAATTAATAACTACCAACTACACTGTGCATGACGGCATGAGCTCATAGATGCTACTATGGCACATCACATTCGTCATTGTGGAACACCACATATGTGCACCATGTATGGCACAACAACTACAATAAGATAAGACTAGTTGTACCTCTGTTGGGTGGAGCTTGCTATGCAAGCAGGAACACAACTCTCACCCCCTATGCTATAAAAGGAAGGCATGGAGAAACTTAGAAAAGAATATACTCTCCCTAGCTCAGATAGCATCTATGTGTGTGAGCTCTATCCATATCTGCGTCTAATCATCACGACCCAAAGGATATAGGATATTATGCTCGATAGGCATGAACCTTTTTCCATCTAGTGTCTGCATATTGCCATAGTACCCTTGGTATAGTAGTTTCATGGTTGCACCCCTTTATCTTCTATTTCTGATTTTCTCTAGTACCCTTGGTATCATAGTGTCGTATCCCATGGAACACCAAGTAGGAGATGGTGTGTTTTTCTGTATTGCACTGACATATCTTCACTAGCACACCCAGTCTATGGAGTTGTAGCCTCTGACACCAACTCCTTGATTTCTGACCTTGTGCCACATCCCATATGGCATGGTGAACATGCTCAGTCCAACCCTTCGCTCCATCAAACAGGTCTGGGGTTGTATTGAGTTGATCCACCTCCTCTAGCATTGCCTAGACAACTCCCTCAGTGAGGCCACATGGCGTTGTTGTCGCTAGCCCCCACTCATGCGTGTGATCGTTTGGCGTGCATAATGCCTCGAGGGCCTCATGACGCACGCCTTTATGAATGCTTGGAGACCAACATCCTTAATCGTATGCCATTCCCCTAACCTCACTCTGAAGCCTTGAAGAGGTGGCCTCCAAGCTCGATGGCTCATCTTAGCAGTGAACATCATGATGAGCAAGATGATGATTTGACTTTATTGTTGTCTCTATTATAGCTCTCGACGTTGTGTAGGCCCTCCTTCAATTTACTCTAACGCTTAATGATAGAGAGGCAACAGTAGAATAATGGCAACAAGACATCTCCAAGTTTGTGGTCGTGGCCTAGGCTGAACCTAGGTTCTCTCAACAAACCATGTAGCCTCATTCTGCAAGTCTTGCAACTAGGCATGATGTGCCATCCATGTGCTCTCGTGCACCAATAATAAGTTCGTATCGCATGGTTTAGAGGCACAACATGTGTCTCTAGTTTCTCCTCAATTACAGCCTCAAGGCCTTTGCAATATCTACACTAGCAGCGTGGCCTATAAGATGTGTGGGTTGCTATTGAACCCACACGAATGCCATCACAAAAAAAGACGCAAGTATCATGTCGTTCCCTCAAGAAACATTTCCACTTGCAAGCCAAACTGATTAGCTAGTCCACCTTATCAGGGCCAAACGCATGGAGCTCACATCCTCACTTTGCCAGGCGACATGGCCACCCAGGTTTTGCCTCCACCTTCAAGAGAACTATAATGAGACCATCAACCCCGTTGTGTACAACTAAATCTACCTCTATCCTCATCATCGATGGGGACAAAGAACTAATTTCATGTGGCCTTGACTGGCTCTGGTCGGTCTTGGCTAATGAATCTCACAAATGCCCCATTCAGAGGCGTGTCTAAAAATTTGAGATTGGGTATTCAAAAATTCAGAAGATTAAAGAAATTGGTGGTCCAACCCTTTATGTGCCAAGCATTATTGACAAAATACCATAAATTAGCAAAGTCATGGGTATTAAAATGCATACCCCTAGGCCTGCCCCTATTTCCATTTGGTCTTGAGAGGAACTCTGTCGATAGTTCGCGTCCAACTTCTTGGGCACTTACTCCTGGCTCGACATCGAGTCTAACCTCCATGTCATCCAACAACAATCCGATGAAACAACGTGCACCTTCGTTCAACGTTTTTGTCGGGTTAGGAACACCATCTTGCACGTCTCTATGGCCTCCATCATTGCCTTCCACCTAGACCTGTGCATGAGCTGCCCGACCCGACCCGCCCAAAAAAAATCAACCCGGCCCGACTCAATCAATACAACAGGTGGGTATGGGCCATATTTTTGACACATAAATATTCATGAGCTGGGTATGGGCCATGATTTTTACCCAAAACATGGCCCAGCCCAAAAAACCCCAACGTAACACGTCCAATAGGGAGGTATGAGCCAACCTGACCTGACCCAACACTAGGCATGGGTCGAGCATGAGTCGTGCTAAACAACCCATGACCCAATCTTGACGTGGCCCAACCTGACCCACTCAACATATTAATAGGTCTATTCCATCAGGGCATGCAGGACAAGAAGATGGTAGAGAAGCTGGCCGTTCGCAACGTCAAGGACAAGGTGACCTCTCCCTAGTGTACAAGTGTGCTCGAGCCGCTGATGGTCGTGCATGGCATGCTCCTCCTACTACCTTACCCACACTATACCTCACTAGGCAATGACTCTCCCTTTCTCTCTAATGGCTTGTTCGGTTAAGAGTGAATTGAAGGGGATTGGAGTGGATTAAATCTCTTGCTAGTCAAAATTGAATAAAAAAGAATTTAATCCCCTTTGAGCCCCATGTAACTGAATAAGGTCTAATAGGTTTCTTTAGCTGAACAAATGGGCAATTGATCTTAAAAGGACAAAATAGAGAGGTATTTATTTCCCTATGTCATTAAACTAATCATTGCCCCTTCACTTAGCATCTACAGGGTGTCAAACATGTTTGATGCTCACTAGACAAAAACATCGGACCTGTCTAGTGTAGGTTCCAATGGCTAGTTTCTGAATTAGCTGTATTAAGTGCAGTATGAACATTGCCTCGAAGACCACAATTATGGACCTCCTTGAGTTCCTTAGGCTATCTCCAGTAGCTTACCTATCTTCATACCTATATTAAAAACTCCACTCTACGAACAGTGCAGTCTACAGTGCAAAACAATGTGTTTGGCTAAACTTTGGGTAATATGATGGAGTCGGTTTGACACACCACTAACATATCCAGTGAGTGCACTAGCTCCTCGTGCATTTTGTAGCCTCATCTATGTGTCGTATCTAGTGGAGTCTGATGCACAACCAGACACATTGGGCAAGTAATCTAGCTCCCCATGCACTCACAACAAGAATTTTGAATATCCCCGTCAGCTAATTCCCATTGGTTTTTAAAAGAACGAACAAGAATTAAATAATTCTCGTCGTCGACCGACGAGGATTAGTTCATCCCTGACCAATGACTCCTTTCGGCCGAGAACCGATGGGAATTGGGGCTAAACCTATGGGAATTACTAATTCCCGTCGGTATAGGGTTAATTTCCGTCGATTCTTGACCGACAAGAGTTCTCGGCTAACGAGAATTAACTGGATTCCTGTTGTGACTTTGTAGCCGTCTCTGAATGTCATTTCCAGTGCACCATGCACTTTGTAGCCTTCTTTGAGTGCCATGTCGTGTGAGAGAGAAAAGGTAGAAGAGAAGGTAGTTATGCCTAGAAACTAACTTTTTACTTGAGGGTACAAGCAAAAAAAAGGTTAACAACCAGTTGACTGACTAATTTTTAGCTAGTTATCTTCAATCCATCGAAATTGGTCCTTAGCTTACGAGTTGGTGCATCTCAAATGGTGAAGCACTAAAGTCGATAGTGGAAAGCTTATGCATGAATTTAGGTAAGTTCTCCACGACGGGTACCTTTACTAGGACGGCGGTACGTTGGATCAACCTACAAGTCAATCTCTAGCAGTGGAGTATGGTTCGTCACGAGCTTGCTCATTGACGTTCTGAACTGAGCGCCTAGAAAAGTTCTGCTTCGTCAAATGACATCCACAATCGCATAGATAGCTTGATCTAGGCACCGACTTGAAGAGTGGGAGATATGAAGATCACAAAGCTCGCTTGACATGGACGACATTTTTGTCCGACCTTGCTCAGCTTCCCCTTCTTAATTTCACCGGTGGGCGGGGGAAGGGCTTCGTCGTGAAACATCAACGCTGCCACCAGTATGCAAAGTAAAACCTCGCTTCCACCCTGCTTAGTGGCATGGCCCAAGACAGGAGATAGGCAGTCATGGCTAGACGCGGGAACCATAGGTAGATGTGGACTGCCAGCAAGCTAACATGAAAACTTTCGCGCAGCAAATGGAACTTTGGTTTTGGATTAGAAAGCTGAATTTTGAGTTTTTTTAACGTGGCAGAAGTTTGATGAATGATGATCTTTGTAGGCTCAAGTATTTGGAATCTACTCCACCAGTCAATTGGATGCCAGCGTCATCATGAAAAACCTGACCTGAAGGATAGATTTTTTTGAGGAAACATTCGGTAGTGGCTCTACCGTTTCATTATAGTAGAATATAAGATTGTGCAGATACAAAAAAGAGAAGGGGGGTATTATAGTTGATTGGATACAAAGGATATAGATTACAGAGTTGTTGCGGAAGCCAACCGGAATGAGCAGATCTCCTCTTGGATTTGTGAGGCCAGCACGTTAAAGATTTGTTCCTTGTACTTCAAAGTAGCCTAGAGGGGGGGTGAATAGGCTACACCTGAAATTTTCCACTAAAAACTTCGAGATAGTGTCAAATTAAAGTTGCACTGGTGCAAACCGGTTCAGTTGATTTTGTTTACAACTGAACAAGTTTGAACCTGCTCAACTTAGATTAGATAAACAGTTAAACAAATGTGACAAAGTAGTGAGAGATTTTGCTAAAGACTTGCCCTAGAGAAAATCCACTCGAATAGATGACAAATCGGTGTGAATTGTTTTCACACGATTTGCACACAATATAATCGAATATGAACTAACCAACCAATTAGAGCACTTATCAAGAACACACAAGAACACACGATTTAACCCGAGGTTCGGCAACCACCACAAAGGTGTCCTACTCCTCGTTGAGGAGCCCACAAAGGGCCGGGTCTTTTCCAACCCTAATCCTCCACAAGCCGACCACCAAGGTCAAGTCAATCTCTTCTCAAATTTGCTCAAAGAGCGGGTGATACAAACTTCTTGGGGTCGTCCACAAATTTGGAGACTCCCAAGCAACCTCTAACCATCAAGGAACGCAAGGTTCCAAGAGTAACAAATCCGCACAAGGTTAAGTTTGCAATGAGCTCAAGAATGAAGAGAATACGAGAATCAAGATGAAATCAACAGTGTGTTAGATCGACTTCACCTCACACCAAGGATCCTTCAAACGATTGAAGGGGATGCGATTTTGGGTGTGAGAGGTGAAATGAATGCCTTTGTTTGGAGGTTGGTCAGCCAAGAAATCATGGAAGGGCAGAAGTGAATGAAGAGAGAGAGAGTGTGGGGGGTATTTAAAGGATCCCCCAAAAGCTGACAGCCATTGGGAGAAGTGGACCAAAAACCGGTTGAACCGGTTTTTAAACCGGTTGAATCGGTTTCCACCAAGGAGTTCTCGGTTCACTGAGCTACTCAGCCGGAGACTCGACCGTGCTCAAAATCGGTTGAGTTGGGCCCAAATCCGGTTGAACCGGTTTTCAAAAAACTCTGCACACGACTTTTCTCATAGCTTTTGACTGGCAGACTAGCAGGTCAGAGGTGGCAGAAGGAATAGTACAGAAACCGGTTTTAGGTCCGGTTGAACCGGTTTTTGAAACTGAAGAGCAAGTTTTAAGAAAACCAAAGTGAACCAAGGTGGAACTTTTGTGGGGAGCAAGAGTGGTTTTTCCAAGGACATTCATGATCTAGAAAAGTATTCTCTTAGAGGATTTGAAAGAATTTGAACTGAGCTCATTGCATTACTTACTTAACTTATTGTGGATCCCTCTTAATTGAACGACGATTTCTATAACTCAAGAATTATAAAAAAGAATATTGTCGTTGTTTCCAAGCACTTGGAGCACGCTATATGATGTAGAATTTTAATCCGCTGTGCTTATACATTTGCATACTCATAAGATATGTGCTTCTCCTGTCTGTAGAATAACTGTGTACATGCTAGGAGCAAACTTGTTAGAATCTCTATTTGTTTTGTCATTTAATCACCAAAACCCTCAATTAGGGTTGATTGCACTTACAATGTCCCCCTTTTTGGTGATTGATGCCAAAACAAACTAGAGTAGAGATAAAAATTTAAAAGTAAAAGCACTGGCGAGATATAAGTACTTGTGTATGTGCAACTCCCCCTAAATATGTGCATGAATTTTGTGATATTCATATTGACTTGATATGTCAATTTGCAACATATTTGGAGAGAGTGAAAAACCAACACAAACCAACACAATACACAAACACTGAGGGATGCAACAGGATTATATAAGATGTGATGATATAAACATAGCATTACTCTAACAAATCCATCATTGTATAGCATAAGATATGAAATGGTACTGGCTATTACAATAAAGGTCATCACATCATTAAAATGTTGATGGCTCTAGGCCACCGCATGCATCACAATAGTCAGGCGAATAAAGTTATTACAGACAAGGTGTTCATTACAAAAATTAAAAGAGCCCCTGAGGGCTACCAAGCCAGGCTGCTAAGCTGTCAATCCTTCTCCCCTTTTTGGCAACTAGCACCAAAAATGGAGAGAACCATCAACCACAGATCACCACTGAGGAGGAGTCAGACCAAAGAATTGAGACGCCAAGTTAGATGCAAAGTTTTCTTCCCCAGGCTGAGCTGGGGGAGGATAGCTGCCCGATGGATCCTGGGGTGGAGGATATGAAGAGGATTGACCAAGATCCCCCTGGTGGCGAGGCGGGGCAAACTGCTCACGATCATCAAAATATTCTTCCTCTTCTTCTTCATCTTCAGCTGTCATAAAGGGCACTGTCGGTGTTTTGGGTCCGACCGCGCACCCGGGGTTGCCCCTCAAGGTGCTTTTTGGATAGGACGGTGCCACCGACTGTAGCTCAATGGTTCGTGTTGGATGCACGAGAAGCAGTGGACAATTGTGTACAGGTTCGGGCCGCTTTGAGATGCGTAACACCCTACGTCCTGGTCTTAGTACTTTATGCGGTGCGTTACAAGGAGGCTCTCTAGTTCTGGAAACGTAGAGAGCAGGTGTGGATGGCTAAGTAATATGAAGTCGATCGTCTTGAAGGGGTACCCCCTAGGCCTTATATACTCGACCGTAGGGCATTACATGTGGATATGATAATAACGGGTGCCTAGATAATAGTGAACTGACTGAGTCTATCTTCCTATAATTCAGCCGACCTATCCTCGCTCAGTTCCGATGTACGTGGCCCCTGTGCGGGAAGGTCGGGTCACTGTTGTGATCACCGCTTGAATTCATCGGGTCGCCTGGGCTTGCGTTGATCCGGCCTTGCATCGATCCGTTCTATTGGACGTTCCTCCCTAGGCCCACGAAGGGATGACCTTACGGATTATTGGGCCCACGGGCCCCTCGCGAGGCATCTTGTCCTTCTGGTGGACCCGGGGGATATCCGTCCCCCACAAGCCCCCGATCTTTGGGTTGATTTTGAAATAACCGGCCCAAAGATCCAAGGTCGAGCTTGTAGTTTTTGATTTTAACAAGAAATGCCTTGGAAATAAGCCTGCCGGGTCACTACTTCTGAACTCTGAGTAATCCGATAAAAACGATCTTTTATTGTCTTCTTGCGCTATTATTCCTCGAAATTTGGTGTTTTGTCTCAGGTTCATGCTTCAGAAGTCAACATTTTGCACTGTAGAACTTGGAAGTTCATTGGGTGTAGCCCCCGAGCTTCGAGTGGATTTTTGCAGATAATCCACTCGAAGGTCCTCATTTCAAGTCTTCTCAGAAATTACTTTTATCTTCCACCTGTGCTTTTTCAGAGGTCAGTCTTGCCTTAGTTTGTCGTATGCTTTAGAGGTCAGCATTTTGTCTTTCGGGGATGATTATTCATTGGGTGTAGCCCCCGAGCTTTGAGTGGATTTTTGAAAATAACCCACTCAAAGGTCTTCGTTTCCTGCTGCTTTTTAGAAATCATCCTTTTCTTTTGCTGAATGCCTTAGAGATCAGCCTTATATTATGACATTATGCTTTAGAGGCCAGCATACATTTTTGTCTTTGAAGCCGAGAACGCGATCTGCCCATATCTTGCTAGGTCTGGCAATTTATTTGATCTGCGACTGATTAGACGTTCGATAGATGGCCTTTGGCTAGTCTTCATATCACTTCGTGCTTCAATGCTTCTGTCGATTAGACTTGTACCTCATCGGCTATATTTGGCTTTCCTCTGATATCTGTTGATATCCTCCTTCTGTCTTGAGGTATTCATTGCGTATACTGTATGGATGTGACTGCTTGGGAAAATCTATTGAAAATTCCTGGACATCCCCCCAATGGGTGTAGGCAAGGGATGGCTTGGTGCACCGAGCGTTTAGCAAACTGCTTCTGAGTAGTAACTTGATGTGACCGCGGGTGTAATCATATCGCCCAAGCAGTTGACTGAAGTCCCAATGGGTGTCATGTTACGTGGAACGGCGTCAGTCGCCTGACGTGTCTTCCGACGGTTTGAATTGCATATTGAATTTTTGCGACTGTTCGGTGGCCGTGGTAGGAGGTGAGTGGTTGCCTTCTTCTTCTATAAATAGTGTTCTTGCTTCTCTGGCATTTTCACATCTCTTATCGCTGCTTGCTGTTTACTTTCTTCTTTTTCCTTCTACTCCACCATGGGCAAGAGCAAGAAGGGTAGTAGTTCTTCGCATCACTCCGGCGACAAACGGAAGCGTGAGCCGACTCCTCCCTTGGAGGACTTCGGCGACTCGGAGTACTCGGAGGAGGAGTTCTCCTCCGAGTCCGAGGGCTCACCGGTCCATGCCTCTCCCCCCGCGTTGTCTGATGACTCAGACGACTCCCAGGGGATCGCCGCAGAGGTATGGACCTACATCCGGGCCATCGAGCGCGCCGGGCTCGAGGGCTCGGATGAGTCGGAGTACTCCTCGGACGAGGAGAACTCCTCGGACTCGTCCGAGGAGGGCGGCGGCGGCGATGGCGGTGATGGCGACGACGACGGAGGCGATGGCGATGGCGGTGACGGCGACGACGACGGCGGTGACGGCGGCGGCAAAGGTGGCAGCGGCAACGGCGGCGATGGCAGCAAGGGCAGCAGCAGGGGCAGCAACAAGGGCAGCAACAAGGGCAGCAACAGGGCCAGTGGCTAGATGCCACTGGTTTTAAATGTTAGTATAGATTAGTAGTAGAAGTAGTATTAGTGAAATAATGTAGTAGTAGCTAGTAGTATAGTGTAGTGAAATATGATGTAGTAATGGGGAGGACATCAGCTCATAATGAGTTGATTTGTAAATTCGGTAGTGCTTCCCTTATAATGAAGAATGATTTCGCCCCATCATGTGTGCACCATTTTGCCCTTCTGTCGATCGTGTTGATGTTTACTGCAGATGTTGTTTCTGAATGTAATGCTTGAGTAGCGACTTAGAATTGTTGAGTCGCGCTTCAGACTGTCTTCTACGCAATGTCAGTGCTTTAGTAGTAGCGGCCGAGTGATTATCAGCGATGTTGGCGCTTTTCGAAGTGATAGCCGAGTGATAGCGGGCCACGTCAGTGTTTTAGAAATAACGACCGAGCGGTTACTGGCGATGTTGGCGTTTTAGAGGTAACAGCCAAATCCTTTGAAGCCGCTTCACTGCTTTAGGAATAACAGCCGAGTGACTGCTAGCGGCATCGACATTTTAGAAGTAACAGCCGAGTGATAACAGGCCACGTTGGCCGCTGTGGAAGTAGTGGCCGAGTGAAGTCTGGTAACGCCAGCGTTTTTAGAAATAACAACTGAGTTAAATCGGGTTGCGTCGGCCGTTTTGGAAATAATGACCGAGTGATGACATGGCACGCCAGCGTTTTAGAAATAATAGTCGGGTGATGGCATGGCACGCCAGCGTTTTAGAAATAACGGCTGGGTGATGACTGGGCGCTTTTTAGAAATGACATTTGGTCCGAGAAAACCCCATATGTACTGCACTGTCGCACGCCTCTGCATTCTGTGCCCTAGTTTTTGCTTTTCTGCATCCAGGCCTTCTCTGCTCTCTTGCAATATTGCCTTCGCTCTGCTCGCCAGCAAGGTTGAGATGGCGCCCAAGCGGAAAGCCCAGAGTTCGTCTACCGCAATCATTCCTCCTATCGATCCCAACGGTCAGTTGCCCTTCGCAGGTAACCATATGTCTGTCGTCCTTGAATCCGACCTTTTCCATCTTGTATCCATCGGAGTTCTTCCTCCGAAGGAGCTCTATTCTTGGTGGATCTATCGTGGGGTCACTGTTCCAACAGAAGACACCCACGAATCCGTCATTTATGTTCCTTTTCTCATCCGCGGCCTTGCTCTTCCCATTTCTCCTTTCTTTCGCGGTCTCCTTGATTTCTATCACTTGAATCTGACCCATCTGAATCCCAATTCCATTCTGCAAGTTTCTGTTTTTGTTCATTTATGGGAAGCTTTCCTTGGTATTCTGCCACATTTCGACCTATGGAAGTACTTGTACCACTATCGACCTGGGATGGCCGGAGGGCAACACCAGCTTGTGGGGGCGCGAGTTTGGAGATGCGCCGTGGGAGGAAAGCCGACTACCTCGACATCCCACTCAAGGACAGCATCAAAGGATGGCGCCTGGAGTGGTTTATCATGGAGAACCATGGGAATTCCCTCCCCCCACGGTCAGGGAGACAGCCAGATGTTCGTACTCTGAGCTGGACCGAGTCCCCCATAGACCTGGAGGTGGCTGAGGCAGGGGCTCTACTTGCTGAGGTTGGATTGTTGAAAGAGAGGGGTTTGACTGCAGAAGCTGTGGTCGCCGATTTCATTTTCAAGAACATTCATCCATTAAAGGACAGAGCATACCCGGCTTATCTGTATCGAGGCCTCGCTGATTCGACCCGGGTTACCAATAGAAGAATTCCTGCTGTGGATTTGGTCAGCCGGCTCGAGATGATACTCAGAGCCAAGGTGCCGAACATCGGTGCTCCTGCTGCATACTCAGCCTGGAATCTGCCTCCTTCCAAGGCTTGTACCAATTTTGTGTCAAATCCTCCCGTTGGTGATAGCGGTTTGGGCCTTAGAGTGCGACCCTCTCCTGAAGAGGTTAGTGCTTTAGTTGCCTCACTTGGTGAAATCCCTGACGACGAGAGGCAGGTTCATTTCGAGGTGCCTTTGAATCCAAGTGATGCAGAGATAAGTGCCATGCTGGATATGTTGGCTGAAGATTCCTCTGATGCAGCTCCTGCTGAAACACTGGATGCAGCACCAATCCTAGAGGCTGGCAAAGCTTTGGATATTCAGAGGTTTGATAGTGTTCGCCCGAAGCGTCCTCGCTGAGCCAATGAACCAACTTCTCCTGCTGAGGGGAAGAAAAAGAAGAAGAGACGTCTTCGTCGAGTGTCAAGCTTGGATCGGGATGCTGGCCCTTCTGCTCCTGCTGCTGAGGGAGTGCCCGTGCCAGTTTTTTTTGCAGCTGACCCCAATGGGTGTGACCCAACTGATGCTGACCCCAATGGGTGTGACCTAGATGATGCTAACCCCAATGGGTGTGATCTGGCCAAAGCTGACCCCAATGGGTGTACCGTCTGCATTATAGATGAAGATGAGGAAGAGGAGGATGAAATCCCTCTAGTTCGGAAGAACAACCGACGCTACATAGTCAGCGAGGAAAGTAGTGGTGTTCCTTCTCCAGCTTTGTCTGCCCTCATTGGTTGCAAGAATTATCTCTGGCAAACTTTGATCAGACTCTTGAAGACATGGTCCCAGAAGATCTGTTATCGGAGCCGGTAGATGGTGGAATGATGGATATTTGTGCTGATGTGCCTGATGCCGGGCTAGAGTTATCTCGAGCAGCGTCTCAGGCCTCATCGACCTTAGAGCGCGGTCTTAAGGGTCAGGAGGCTGGTCTGGATTATTCTGCTGCCATGGAAGTGGGTGAAGGTCCTTCAGCCTTAAAGGTGGCTGTTATAGAGAGCTCGGCCCTCAAGGATGGCGCTAGCGCTTACCCAGCCCCCGAGGGTGTTGCCAGGGATGATCCGGCTCGGATGGGTAGCGCGAGCTATGACCCAGCCCCCGAGGGTGTCCGAGTTGGTTCTCCCTCTCACACTTCCATGGATGTTCACGTAGGGTCTTCTCCTCTGCATTCTGGTTGCATGGCAACAGCTCAAGCTTCGGGTCAGGAAGTCGCCTTACAAGCCGGCGCTCCTGATGACAGAGTTTTGATTTCTGCCGTTGACACTGACTTGGTCGCCACTGATGCGTTGCGGGTTGCTCCGGGTGTTGATCCTTCATCGAGCCATCAACTGATTTCCCACGACTTGGGAGTTCCTTCGTTCTTCTCCAACCTCCAGGTAACTTGGTTTTTCCTGATCTGGCTGTACCCCGGGTGTGATATTGTTCTTACACTCATTTGTTTTTAATGTCAGGCGTTGGTTGATGAAATGGCTGGTCAGCTGAGGTCGTAGGGTGCTTCTGTCCCGAAAAGGGCTCTATCTCTAGCACATTGGAATCCAGTGCTGATTCAGCGGCGTGTATCTGATTTGGAGATGGCAAATGCTGGTTAGTGCCCTTTGTTTCTTCTTTGACTACTTGATTAATCTGCTTTTTAGCTGAACAGCCTTGCTTGACTATTTCTTGACAGATATGGCCCGTCAGTACTCTGATCTTGAAGAAAAATACTCTCAAGGTCAGACTGAACTGGCCCGGGTTTCTGCTTCTTTGAATGATGCTAACGCGCTGAACTCCACTCTCCATGCTCAGCTCGACTCTAAAAAGGTGACCAGTGAATTAAGCCTTACTTGGCTTTGTCTGTTGTATTCTTAGTGCTTGCTTGACGTTGGAAAAACTGATTCTTGTCTTCAGGAGGAAAATCGTGCTCTTGCCACTTCTCGCGACAACCTTGACAAGCTATATCGCGACGCCAGCAACTCGTTGACCATCTTGGAGAGGAGTCATCGCTTCACCATGGAAGATTTGGATAATCATCGTTATAAGCTGCAAGAGTCCTTGGATGATATGATTCGCCTCAGGCAAGTGGTGTCGAACAAGGATACAATCATCAAGGATCTACGTGCTTCCAAGAAATCAGTCGTCCAGGAGCTTGAAACTGCTCGGTTGGCTGTCAAGGCTGCTGAAGAGACTTCTGCTACTCTGAGGGCCCAGCGCGACAAAGATATCGACAAAGCTATTTGCGCAGGGCGGATCCTGATGAGGAGACCCGGCGCGGTTGTCCCTGACGACATAGTGCCTGACGTGAATGCCGCTCCTGATTCCTCGAGTCGTCCCTCTTCGTTGGTTGCTCCTGAGAAGAACATTACCAAATAGAAACACTGAATGCTTTGAATATGTGGTTAGTGTGCCCAGATATTTTGTTAGAAAACACTTTTTAGTACTGAACGCCGCTATTGTTTTCCCGTTATTAGAATACAACATTATCTATAATCGCAGAAGTAAATACAGTATGATGGTTTTGAAATTTCTTCGTATGTCGCGGGGCATAGAGGTCGCCCTAAGATGAGTGATTGCAAACGTGCTCGTGTTGGATTAAGTAGACGCGAGTGTACTGCGCCGATGTAAGTCATTACCGACTTAAACCTACTGCTCCGTTAGTAGGGCATAGTGGTCACCCCGAGTTAAGTAAGCGTGAGCATGTCGCACCGCCTTAAGTCATTGTCGACTTAAGCCGATTGCTCCGATAGTAGGGTATAGTGGTCACCCCGAGTTAAGTAAGCGTGAGCATGTCACACCGTCTTAAGTCGTTGCCGACTTAAGTCGATTGCTCCGTTAGTAGGGTATAGTGGTCACCCCGAGTTAAGTAAGCGCGAGCATGTCACACCTTCTTAAGTCATTGCCGACTTAAGCCGATTGCTCCGTTAGTAGGGTATAGTGGTCACCCCGAGTTAAGTAAGCGTGAGCATGTCGCACCGTCTTAAGTCATTGCCGACTTAAGTTGATTGCTCTGTTAGTAGGGTATAGTGGTCACCCCGAGTTAAGTAAGTATGCAGGTTGACAGTGAACAATTTGAGTGCCCTTGAAGTCTTTTTATTGATGATATATTTCCCAGTTTACAGAGTACATTGTCGTCCCAATAGCTTTTGAGATATAGCTAGGGGTAAAACTTCCTGAGATGTTCTATGTTCCATGAGTTCCCAATTTCCGTGCCATCCATTTGAGTGAGACGATATGATCTAGGCCGAGTGACTTCTGCTACTATGAACGGTCCTTCCCATAGTGGCGACAATTTGTGCCGTCCCTCCCCCGTTAGAATTCGACGGAGGACGAGGTCTCCCACTGCAAAGGATCGATGTCGTATGGTCTTGTCATGATAGCGGCTCAGAGTTTGCTGATATCGGGCTGACTGAATCACCGTATTCAATCGTTCTTCTTCTAGTACATCGACATCTTCCAGCCTAGTAGCCTCAGCTTCTGCTATGTTTTCAAAGATTAACCTTGGTGCCCCAAACTTGAGATCAGCAGGTAGCACTGCTTCTGAACCATAGACCATAAAGAAAGGTGTGTTTCCATGCAGAGCTCGACTAAGTTGAGTTCTCAGGCTCCAAACAACATACGGCAGTTCTCTGATCCACTTTCCTGCGAACTTTTCATTTTTGTCGAAAACTTTCTTTCTGAGCGCCTCTAATATCATCTCGTTGGCTCTTTCTACCTGCCCGTTGGCTCTTGGGTGCGCCACTGAAGCATATTTGATCTGAATGCTCTTTTGCTCGCAGAAATCGAAGAACTCTGAACTTGTGAAGTTGGATCCCAGGTCGGTTATGATGCTATTCGGTATTCCAAACCTAAATATTATGCCTTGTATGAATTCCACTGCCTTAGCTGAAGTTAGAGAAGCAATGGGTTTGAACTCTATCCATTTAGTGAATTTGTCGATAGCAACCAGTACATGAGTATATCCTCCTTGAGCTTTCTTGAAAGGTCCAATCATATCCAATCCCCAGCATGCGAACAGCCAAGTTACGGGTATGGTTTGTAGTTGCTGCGCTGGTAGATGCTGCTGTTTTGAGAAGTACTGGCAGGTTTCGCACCTGTGGACTAACTCGGCTGCATCATTCTTTGTTGTTGGCCAGTAGAAAACCGACCGAAAGACCTTCCCAACCAGGGTTCTGGATGCTGCGTGTATCCCGCATTGCCCAGCATGAACCTCTTCTAGCAGTTGTTTTCCGGTGGCTGAGAGAATGCATTTCATGAGGACTCCTGATGCGCCCCTTCTGTATAGCGTTTCCCAATGAGAGTATAATGAGCTGACTGCCTTGCAATCCGTTCTGCTACATTTTTGTCATCTGGTTCCTCCTCATTTTTTATGTACTTGATGATCGGCTCCCTCCAGTCATCAGAATTTGACTCTGGTTGGCTTAGAGCATTGCATTCCTCCACCCGATCTAGTGAAATGCTCGGGTGCAGTATTTCTTATACGAAAACTCCAGGTGGGACCTGATTCCGACTGGATCCAAGCTTGGACAATGTATCAGCTGTCGTGTTGCGATCTCTCTCCACATGATGAAATTCTAGTTCTTCAAATTTGTCTTCTAGTTTCCGGACAGCAGTGCAGTATTTTCCCATGGAATCATTCGAGCAATCCCATTCCTTGTTTATCTGACTTATGACCACCAGAGAATCTCCATATACCATCAGTCTCTTGATACCCAGTGATATGGCAATGTTCAATCCATGAATCAGAGCTTCGTATTCTGCTGCATTGTTGGATGCTGGAAATAACAATTGAAGAGCATATTTGAGTTGTTCACCTGCAGGTGCAATAAAGAGGATCCCTGCACCTGCTCCCTGCAGCTTCAACGAGCCATCAAAATACATTCGCCATACTTCTGCAGTTTCCGGGTTGTCCGGCACCTGTTGCTCGGTCCATTCTGATACAAAGTCAACCAGTGCTTGAGTTTTGATTGCGGTGCGAGGTCGAAACTCAATGTCATGAGATCCTAGTTCACAGGCCCACTTGGCTATTCTTCCAATGGCTTCTTTATTGTGGAGAATATCCCCTATTGGAAATCCAATGACTATTATGACTTTGTGGTCGTCGAAGTAGTGACGGAGCTTACGTGCAGTTAGAAGTACTGCATATAATAACTTCTGAACTTGAGGGTATTTCTTCTTCGAGGGGCCCAGAACTTCACTGATGAAATAGACAGGATGCTGTACTGGATATGCGTGTTCTTCTTCTGCTTGCTCGACTACCAACGCGGTGCTCACTACGTGAGTCGTGCAAGAGATGTATAATAGCAGATCTTCAGCCGGTTGAGTCGGCATGGCTCAGCGCGGCGGTTTTAGCACTGATGGTGTTGTCAAGAATTTTTTCAGCGCATCTAGAGCTTCTTGTGCTTCTGAAGTCCACTGGAATTTGTCTACCTTCTTGAGCAACTTATAGAATGGTAAGCCTTTCTCTCCCAGCCTAGATATGAATCTGCTCAGAGCTGCCATACATCCGGTAAGTCTTTGTACTTTCTTCTGTGATCGTGGTGCTTCCATCCTCATGATAGCCTCGATCTTTTCTGGATTGGCTTCAATTCCTCGATGGCTGACAATAAACCCGAGCAACTTTCCTGCTGGTACTCCGAAAACACATTTTTCGGGATTAAGCTTCCATCGATATTGCCGTAGACTGTTGAAGACTAGCTGTAAATCTTTAATGAAATTTTCTGAATTCTCTGTCTTGATCACCACATCATCCACATAAGCTTCCACACGCTTGCCCCAGTGGTCGGCCAAGCATGTCTCAATAGCTCTCTGATAAGTCGTTCCAGCGTTTTTGAGGCCGAACGACATGGTGGTATAGCAGAAGGCTTCGAACGGGGTGATGAATGTTGTTTTTTCCTCGACTTCTTTTGCCTAACTAATCTGATGATACACAGAGTAGCAATCCAAGAAAGACAACACAGAACATCTGGCGGTTGAATCCACCACCTAGTCTATCCTAGGAAGCCCGAAGGGATCCTTTGGACAGTGTTTGTTGAGATCCGTATAGTCGACGCACATGCGCCAATCCACTTTATTCTTTTTGAGTACAAGAACAGGATTAGCTAACCACTCAGGATGTAACACCTCTCTAATGAATCCGGCCGCGACCAAGCGAGCCAGCTCAGCACAGATGGCTTCTCTCTTGTCGGGTGTGAAGCGACGTAACTTTTGTCGGATCGGCCTCGCTTGGGGGTAGACCTTTAATTTGTGCTTGGCCAGTTCTCTCAGGACTCCCGGCATATCCGCAGGTTGCCATGCGAATACGTCTCGGTTGTCTTTCAAAAACTAGACGAGCGCGCCTTCCTATTTGTCATCCAGGCTGGAACTGATGATGGCAGTCTTGCGCTCGTCGGCGAACCCAAGATTGATTCTCTTGGTTTCTTCAGTCGGTCGTATAGAGGTTACGACTTGAGCTTCATTCGTGGGTACCGCGAGGTCTTCCTCAGGCTTTGAGTTTGCCTGCGTAGAAGAAGTCGCCGATGGTTTGGTAGTGAGAGCCGCCTGAATGGCCACTCGGAAACATTCTACGGCGCCTTGGAAGTCGGCGCGCACAGTTATGATTCCTTGTGGTCCTGGCATCTTCAATATCATGTATGTATAATGTGGAATGGCCATGAACTTCGCCAATCCAGGCCTCCCAATGATGGTGTTGTATCCGCAGTCGAAGTTCGCCACCTCGAACCTCAGGGACTCGGTTCTGTAGTTCTCCGGAGTTCCGAAGGTGACCGGCATGTAGATGTGGCCCAGCGGATATTCTCCTTTAGTCGGCACGATGCCGAAGAAGGGTGTGTCTGACTCATGGAGCTCTTTGAGGGGAACTCCTAAGCCTTGGAGTGTCCAGGGGAAGGTGACGTTGATGCTGCTTCCCCTGTCCACTAACACCTTCTTTACCTTGCTCTCTCGGATCACCGGATCGACGAGGAGCGGGTACTTGCCTGGGTGGTCAAAGTTGAGCCACTGATCTGCCAGGGTGAAGGTGATCGGGTGCTCAGACCATTGGTACGGGGCGGGTGGACCGGTAGCCGCCACCAGTATCTGACGATCGTTGAGCTTTTGTTGTCTCTTGTTTTCCTGTGACCCGTGTCCGCCGAAGATGACGTTGACTTCTCTGTCAACGCGCGGGAAGGCTCCACCTCCTCCCTCCTCTTGTTGTTGGGGTTGTCGCGGTTCTCCTAGTCCTCCTCACGGCGGGGGAGGAGGTAGAGGTTGGAAGGGTCGGCAGTTCCCCACGGAATGCTTGAAGTCTCTGCAGTTCCAGAGGGTGTGGCGCATGTCCTTGTGGTACGGGCACTGGGCATCGAGGATGTCGTCCAGTGTGCGTTCGCCTCCGCGATGTCCTCCTCGGGCGCGAGAAGCGGGTGGTCCGGCGGCGTGGACCTCTTCACGAGGCCTCTTCTCCCAGCGTTTGTCGGGTTGCTGGTTCGTGTCGCGTCGTGGGCTGTCGGCACCGGCTTTGCTCCTCCGATGAGGTCTAGAGCTCGTTCATCGGCGGTGATGTAGAGGTCGGCTTCTCGGAATAGCTGCTCCGAAGTGGTCGGCGCCTTTTGTAGTATGGCTCGGACGAAGGCCGAGTCATTGGATCCCCGGTAGAAGTCCTCGATCACTACTGCTTCTGCGACCTCGGGGATACGATTTCTCATGGTCTAGAATCTTTTGAGGTACGACCGGAGAGTTTCGTCCCCCTGGCGCTTGATGGATTTGAGGTCCCATGGTTGCGCCGGTTTGTCGGAGAGAGATTGAAAGTTTGCGGTGAAGCGCCGACTGAAGTCGCTCCAATCGTCGATGCAGTGTCGGGGTAGGTGTCGCAGCCATTGCAGCGCGTCTTGCCCGAGGACAATAGGCAAGTACGCGGTCATCACATCCTCGGTTGCCCCTACGGCTCGGGCAGCGGTGGTGTAGACGGCCAGCCAGCCTCCCGGATCCTGCTTAGGTTCATATTTGTCGACGTTGGAGACCTTGAAGTTAGGGGGCCATTGAATGGCCCTAAGGCGTGGAGTAAGCGCCGATACTCCACAGCTGTCTTCCTATCATCGGTGATGATGTCTTTCCCGGGGAGGGGAGTGGTTGTCGTGGTTCCTCGACCGTCCCCGGGTGGTGCCGCCAGTTGAAGCCGTGGTCGACTCGGTCCTGGTAGCCTGACTCCGTGCTGGGATGTCGTGATCCCGGTCATACTCTTCCCGGCGACGGATCTCGTTCTCATGTCGTCGTTCGCGCGGAGCGTTGATGGAGCTCTGTGTGTCCCGCCGACTATTGATGGCGTGTCATAGATCCTTCGGCGAATGAGCGAGGGGTAGAAGATGGTTGGCTGCTTGAGTGAACAGCCGCCGATAGCCTCGGCGTTGGGAGTCCGGGGGAGGCCATCAGCTTTCCGAGCCAACACTCCACCGACTTCACTCGGCGTGTTCATGGCTCGGGCGAAGTCGGGGTTCAAGTTGCGTCCGAAGAGTGGATTTTCCCGACGTTGCCTTGTTTCCTGCTCGGCCTGTTCTTGAGCCTGCCGACGGTCACGTCGTCGAGAGTTCCTTCTTTCTCTAAAGACCCGTTCTTCTGGAGTTTCTCCTACTTCTGAGACCTCGTCTCTCGATACGGGCTGTGCCGGATCTCGGTCTCCGGCTTCATGATATCACCGAATATTTCGGCGTCGGTTCCTCCGCCGGCGAGATTCTCGATGAAGAGGTTCTTCTCCTGGTGCATTTGGTTCGTCGTCGGAGATAGGATTCGACTCCACTCTTCCCCTGATGAAGAGGACGTCGGGGTAGAATGGAGCAGCTGTCGCGACGATCTTCTTTCTGTTCTCCTTTGAGGACGGAGGCACAGAAAAAAGCAGCTTGATGGCCCTTGGCCTCATTCGCTTCTTTTCTCCTTGTGATCCGTGTCCATTCTTCCGTCGGAGAGGTGGACAGCGGTGTTTTCCGAGTAGACAAACCCTCGGCTCCTAGCCTACTGAAGGTGATCTCTTCTTGGAGCGCTGGAGGTTGCGCCTTTCCTTGCTTTGCTCCGATTTTCTCGGAGATCTTTGAGGAAGATTTTCTCCCCGGTGGATCCGCGATGCGGTGCAGAGTTCCCTCTTCATCTGCTACGGACGAAATAGTCCCGAAGCAGAACACGGACCCGGGGCGGAGGATGATCTTGTGCTGGAAGGTGACGACCATTGAGCTAGCTTGAATCGATGACACACCCCCTACCTGGCGCGCCAGCTGTCGGTGTTTTGGGTCTGACCGCGCACCCGGGGTTGCTCCTCAAGGTGCTTTTTGGAGTAGGACGGTGTCACCGACTGTAGCTCAATGGTTCGTGCTGGATGCACGAGAAGCAGTGGACAGTTGTGTACAGGTTCGGGCCGCTTTGAGATGCGTAACACCCTACGTCCTGGTGTGAGTACTTTATGCGGTGGGTTACAAGGAGGCTCTCTAGTTCTGGAAATGTAGAGAGCAGGTGTGGATGGCTAAGTAATATGAAGTCGATCGTCTTGAAGGGGTGCCCCCTAGGCCTTATATACTCGACCGTAGGGCATTACATGTGGATATGATAATAACGGGTGCCTAGATAATAGTGAACTGACTGAGTCTATCTTCCTATAATTCAGCCGACCTATCATCGCTCAGTTCCGATGTACGTGGCCCCTGTGCGGGAAGGTCGGGTCACTGTTGTGATCACCGCTTGAATTCATCGAGTCGCCTAGGCTTGCGTTGATCCGGCCTTGTGTCGATCCATTCTATTAGGCATTCCTCCCCAGGCCCACGAAGGGATGACCTTGTGGATTATTGGGCCCACGGGCCCCTCGCGAGGCATCTTGTCCTTCTGGTGGACCCGGGGGATATCCGTCCCCCACAGGCACCCCATAGGCCTGCTGGTGCCATTCATTTATTTCTGGCGAAGGAGGATGAAGAGGCACATTAGGCAAGCGGGGTGCAAATGGCATACCGAAGGAAGTGGCTTGACGATGAAGGTTGTCGTCAGTCTCCCGCTGACGCCTCGCCAGCTCATGCACATCGGAAGATATGTTCCTGCACATGGAAAAGAAGGCTGCAATACCATGAGCCAGTCGAGCTCCCATCCCGCGACCACGACCTCGACCACGACCACGACCACGTGGTGTGGGAGATCTGCGACCAGGAGAGGGACGCGAGGGACCGGCAACAGCATGTCCCCGAGAGCTGGAGGGGGCTTTCCTCAGACGCCCTGCTGGATTGTTTGGATCAATCCAGAAGGGGGTGTAGGAGAGATGTCTTGTTCCTTTCTCAAAGCGAAACTAAGTCACCACTTCAATCATCTTCATGATGAAGGGGGCGTGAAGACATCCCTTGAGAGGGAAGCAGGCAGCATGGATGATTTCTTGCCAAATCATATCAAATACATTGATGCTTTCAGAACTATTTGGCTTCATAAATGAGAGCAAGACTTTGCTCTCTCCTAGGATGTTCATTTGATTACCCCCTTTGGGGATTAGAGTCATTCTGTCGAGAGAATTTATGTATCTATAGAACTTGTGCAGATTGTTAGACTCCCAATATTTATCAGTCTCAGAGATATGAAGATCCCTGGGTTCATCCTTGGTGGGAGGACGGAAGTCATGAATCTTAACTTTGTCGCCTGAAATATCTCCATCAGAAAATCCCAGGATGTGAGCAAACCTCTTGTAGCTCACCTTATACCAGCTGCCTTCAATATAGAAATTGAGATAAGGAAAGTTGTAAGGGCTTTCCTCATCAGCCAGCTTGATCCAAAGGTTAGAATAGAATTGAGCAATAACTTCATCATTCCAATCGTATTGGAATGCCATTATGTTCTTCATTCTCTTCCTCTCACAGGCCCTCAATGCATGTGTCATCTCTAGATCACCAATTGCTTCACATCCTTCCCAGTTAATATACCGCTGATGCAGGATTGGCTGATGCTTCTTGGGAAGAATCACAGAATTATAGAAATCAGCATGTTGAAGGGTCCAGAACCGATTACCATCGATCCTAACATCACGAACACGTAATGTAGGATTTTGGAAGCGGATGTCCTGGAGAAGGGCAGACCCTCCGCTGGCAGTGAAATCAGTAACTGGCTCATTTGCAGATCGGCGGGCCTCTGCCCGGTGAAGAACCAACCCCCGGATAATGGGTGCGTTGGCAGAAGGGAGATCAACTTCATCATCTTTGCCTCCGTCATCATCACTGGTTGCCTCCCAGGCTTGTGGATTGGCCGCGGGTCGAGACCGACCGGAGGGATTCCGGGCCGTTCGACCGCGAGCCCCATGAAACCCTGAGGCCTCACCACCTTGCATCATATTGCCAGATCCGTGCCCGCGCTTGGATCTGGACCATGGAGGAGTTTCTTCATGAATCTCTTGAGCATCGTCATCGGAGTCAGACTCAACTACACACGGATTCCTACGACGCACCATCCTTAAGATAAAAAGAGGAACATATGGTGAGAGAGGTAATCGATGTTCAAGGATTTTAATGAACATGTTTGAGTAAAGACACGTATGATATTGAGCATGCACTTCAACCGTTCATGTGATCGGTTTAACTACAACGAACAATATCAAACTACTTAACTCAAACAATGTTCGAGACAAATGAAAACAGTTTAAGTGTGCCAAGCACCTAAACTACACAGTATCCTTGAAAAGATACACAATATAATCAAGAACGGTGTTGGATCGAGTAAAAAAATGGGGAAATAAGACAATACCTCAATCTGTTGATTCAACCACAAAAATCCCAACGAAGAGGAAGGAGTTGATGGAGGAGGCCGAGGGGACCAAGTCTCCAACAAAACTCCACAAGGATTTGATGGCTCGAGAGGGATTTGGAGTGTGGTGAGTGAGTGAGAGAGAGAGAGAGAGAAAAGTGAAGGCGACGACGGCTATAACAAATGAAAGGGTAAAGATAGAAAGAGGGATGGAGAGGAGAGAAAAGAGGAGGAGGCGGCTGGTCAGGCTGACCAAAACCGGTTCAACCGGTTCTGAAGCCGGTTCAACCGGTTTTGCTGCAGCGTGCACAGTAAAACGCACAGAAAACGACGTTGACTGCGCAGAAAACCTGCCACACTGACAGCACAGTCTGCGAGACTGACGGCGCAGACTGCGGAGCTGACAGACAGCGCGAACACCGACGTGACAAAAAATGGTTCAACCGGTTCTCACCAGAGAAAATCTGGTTGAGTGGCCTACTCAGCCGGTTTACTCAACCAGTTTTTAGATATAGCCCGGTAAGGCCTAAAATACAATCACTATTTATGACATGAGTAATTTTGGCAATAAAAACAGGATTTCACATGTCATTTTGTGCATAAAACAATTTTATATTAATCAATCATGAGTCAAATTTTAGTTCTTAAGACACGTTTCGAGAATCCAAGATATTTAGTTCACTCCTTAGAAAACAAAACCTAGTCTCATCAAGGGGTTTGGTGAAGATATCGGCTAGTTCATTTTCAGTACTCACATGAAATAATTCGATATCTCCTTTGGCTTCATGGTCTCTCAAGAAATGATGTCTAATATCAATATGTTTGGTTCTAGAGTGTTGCACAGGATTGTTTGCAAGTTTAATGGCACTCTCATTGTCACACAGTAGTGGAATTTTATTAAACTCACAACCAAAGTCTCTAAGGGTTTGCTTCATCCATAGCAACTGTGCACAACATGCACCAGCTGCTATGTACTCAGCTTCTGCAGTGGAAAGTGCAACACAATTTTGTTTCTTGGAACTCCATGACACTAAGGACTGCCCAAGGAATTGGCAAGTCCCAGTAGTGCTTTTTTGATCTACTTTGCAACCGGCATAGTCTGAGTCAGAATAGCCAAGCAAATCGAAAAGGGAGCCTTTAGGATACCATAATCCTAGGTTTTGGGTGTGGATTAAGTATCTTAAGATTCTCTTAGCGGCAACAAGATGACAATCTTTAGGATTAGCTTGGAAACGTGCACACATGCAAACACTTAACATGATATCAGGTCTAGATGCACATAAGTAAAGCAGTGAACCTATCATTGATCTATATAATTTTTGGTCTACCGGTTTACCTTCTTCATTTAGGTCGAGATGTCCATTTGATGACATTGGAGTCTTGGCGTGCTTTGCCTTTTCCATGCCAAACTTCTTGAGCATGTCTTGTGTATATTTGGTTTGGCATAGAAAGGTACCTTCCTTCAGTTGTTTGACTTGAAATCCCATGAAGTATTTGAGCTCACCCATCATAGACATCTCAAACTTGTTTGTCATCACCTTGCTAAATTTTTCACAAAACTTTTCATTAGTACTACCAAATATAATGTCATCGACATATATTTGGCACACGAATAACTCAATATCAACTTTGCGAGTGAATAATGTAGAGTCAGCTTTTCCTATTGTAAATCCATTCTTACTTAAAAAATATTTAAGACAATCATACCAAGCTCTAGGGGCTTGTTTAAGCCCGTAGATCGCTTTGTGAAGTAGATAGACGTGGTTTGGCTTCCTTGGATCTTCAAAACCCGGTGGTTGCTCCACATAGACCCTCTCTTGTAGTGGTCCATTTAGAAATGCGCTCTTGACGTCCATTTGGTACAACTTGAAATCATGGTTAGTAGCATAGGCAATTAATATTCTAATTGACTCTAACCTTGCTACCAGCGCATATGTTTCACCAAAATCAAGTCCATCCACTTGAGTGTAGCCTTGGGCAACCAACCGTGCTTTGTTTCTTGTAACAACGCCATGTTCATCTTGTTTGTTCCTAAAGACCCATTTTATCCCAATCACATTTTGCTTTGGTCTTTGAACTAAGGACCAGACTTCATTCCGGGTGAAGTTGTTCAACTCCTCTTGCATGGCAATTATCCAATCCGGATCACCCAGCGCTTCTTCAACCTTAAGTGGCTCAAGAGAGGAGACAAACGAGTAAAATTCACAAAAATTTGCTAAACGAGATCGAGTTGTTACCCCTCTCCTGATGCTACCTAGGATGTTGTCCACAGGATGATCTCTTTGGATGGTATGGTGGACTCGAGGATGGGGCATTGATGGTTGTCTTTGAATTTGCTCCTCCTCATCATCCACTTGATCAAGAGGTACTTCAACATCAACACTTTCATGTTCACCTTCCACCATGGTTGACATCCTTTGGGGTTGATTACCCTCTTCAAGACTTGGATGACTTGAGGTTGATGGGTTTGCTTGGGTGGAGGATTTATCACCCACCACCTTTGCACCCACATCAAAAACCTCATTGGTCATCCACAAGGTTCCTTCCTCATCATCCTTTTCTTGAGGTCTCACTTCACCTATTGCAAGCTTCATTATGGCCTCACAAGGTGTTTCTTCATTTCCCGCAATGTCATTAGAAACATGCCCTTGCGAGCCATTAGACTCATCAAATGTCACGACTATCGCTATTTCAACAAGACCGGTGGTATTGTTGAAAACACGATATCTATGCGCATTTGATGCATAACCAAGCAAGAAGCCCTCGTACACTCTAGGAGCAAACTTCGAGCTCTTGACTTTATTGTTAAGAATAAAGGATTTACAACCAAATACTCTAAAGTAATCAACTTTAGGTTTGTTACCAGTGAGAAGCTCGTAGGCAGTCTTCTTGTAAATTTTGTGAAGATAAAGGCGGTTGATTGCATGACAGGCGGTGTTGACCGCCTCTGCCCAAAAATTGTCATGGGTCTTGTACTCATCCAACATGGTTCTAGCGGCTTCAATTAGTGTTCGGTTCTTCCTTTCCACTACACGATTTTGTTGTGGAGTGTAGGGGACCGAGAACTCATGTTAGATTCCTTCTTCGCCCAAGAATTCTTTGACACCTGTATTCTTGAACTATGTCCCATTGTCACTTCTCACTTTCTTGATTTTGAGATCAAACTCATTTTTAGCTCTTCTCATGAATTTCTTCAAGGTCTCTTGGGTTTCACCTTTGTCACTCAAAAAGAAAACCCAGGTGAAGCGAGAAAAATCATCAACAATAACTAAGCCATACTTACTATCACCAATACTAATGTAAGCCACAGGTCCGAAGAGATCCATGTGAAGAAGCTCCAATGGCCTCTTTGTTGTGACCACATTCTTTGATTAATGTGGGACTCCATGTTGCTTTCCTGCTTGGCATGCGCCACAAACCCTATTTTTCTCAAACACAACATTTGTTAGTCCAATGATGTGAGTATCCTTTTGAAGTTTAACCAAATTCCTCATATCGACATGAGCTAGCCGGCGATGCCATAGTCAACCCTTATCGGATTTTGCCACTAAACAAGTCTCAGGCGTCACCTTACTTGTTGTGAAATCAACAAGATAAAGTTTGCCCTTCAAGCGACCCGTAAAGGAAACTGAGGAATTCTCCCTTCTAAGGATCTTCACATCCACATCAGAAAATAGACAATTATAACCAATCCACAAAGTTGTGAAACAGACATCAAATTGTAGCTTAAAGAATCTACTAGTAAAACATTTGAAAGTGATTGTTGGTTCGAGATAGGAATCTTACCGATACCAATCACTTTACTCTTGCCACTATCTCCAAACACAATTTCTTATGCTACTTGAGTTAGTTGCAAGGAGTGAAACATGTCTTTCTCCCCGGTCATGTGATTTGTACATCCACTGTCAAGCACCCAGCTTGGCCCACCAGAGGAGTAGACCTGCAAAACAAATTTAGGCTATGCTTTTAGGTACCCAAATTGAATTGGGTCCTACAGTGTTAGTTATAGCCTTGGGTACCCACACACTTCTTTTCATGACTTTTCTTTTAGTGTAGGCACACACATATTTCACAACCAATTTCCCTGAATCCCAAGTCAACATATAATCACAAAGATAAGAATGAGAAATGGGAGCATTAAAATTTTCTCCACTTGTGGATCCCGCTTCCTTCATCTTATTCTTTGTGGAACTCAAGTTTACCTTTACTTGAGTTGACTTGTCATTTGAGGAGTGAATCCTCCCCAAGGCATCATATAGGGTGGTTCCCTCTATGAACTTGGGGGATCTCCACCCCTTATGCACTATGCTAGGGTTTTCCTTATGTGAGTTGAACCCAAGCCCCCTTTTTCCATTGTTGGGCTTCAAGGACTTGTACTTGGGTTCAACTTTCTTTAACCCATCATTGCTAGAGCATCTCTTCAATATTGTTTTGACCTTAACCTGTGGACTTTTCTTCCTTGCATGGTTAGTCAAACAACAAGAAGCATGATATTTTACACAATGTTTACAAACAGTATTATTTGAGGAGCTAGCCTTAGATTCAATCAATAAAGATGAAGCATTGAGGTTCTTGCAATTTTCAAGTTGCACTTGAAGTTCTTGATTTTGGACTGTCAAGCTTAACATGCTTGATTCAAGTGCATCCTTTTCATTTGCAAGATTAACTATAGAGGTTTTCATATTTGTCATTTCTTTCTCCTTATCCTCTATAGTTATCTTGACTAAAGAGACTTCCTTAGTCAAGGCTTCTAGCATTTCATCTTTATTGAGTAGCAATTCTTGAAGCTCTAGTTTTCTCTCCTTTTCAAGAATGAGCAAGTCTTCTTGAGCGTCAAGAGTTGCTTTTCTTTTATCTATCTCCTCCGTTAATCTAGTGATAACATTATATCCATTTAAACCAAATTCTTTAATCATTTTGTTTTTCATGGCAAGTTGTTCATCATCATCATTTGTAAAATCATCACTAAATAAAGTTACCTTATCTCCTTTTGCCATGAGGCAAGTTGGAGTGTAGGAGTCGTCGTGGAGGTTGGTGAAGAGTTGCGAGCTTGAAGTAGATTGGATGGCGACGTTTGCCACCACTTCCTCTTCTTCGGAGCTAGAGCTTTCTTCATCGGAGTTCCATTCTTCACCAATGTGGGCTTGACCATATTTCTTCTTCTTGAAATATCCCTTGTTCTTGCCCCCCTTTTTGAACTTGTCCTTTTTGTATTCCTTCTTTGCTTCTTGTTCCTTTTTGTTAGGACAATCCGCTATGAAATGACCAGTTTGGCCACATTCATAGCATGCCCTCTTCTTTCCTTTCCTTTGAAACTTATCATTTTTCCTCACAAACTTCTTGAAGGTTTTGATGAACATAGTTGTGTCTTCATCACTCGAACTATCTTCATCACTTGATGTTTCGACCACTTTCTTTGCCTTGTGGTCTTTGTTCTTCTTGGGGGTATATTGTTCATTTGAGATCAAGGCATGAGAGTCTCTTGTCTTGATTGGGGCTTCTTCAGATTCATGTTGTTGAATCTTTGCAAATAGTTGGTGAGGCGTCATTTCCTCATAATCATCATGGTCCCTTATCATCCTTGCTAGACTCTTGTCCTTTTCTTTGTATGCTCTTATTTTGTTTACCAACACCATTAACCGATCTAAGAGTGATTGAAGTGACTCATACTTAGTCCAATCATATCTAGCAAGCTCACTCTCCAAAGCTTCAATCCTATGTCTCTTAGCTTTGGGGTCTCCTTCATGTGACATTTTAAGAATGTTCCAAATGTCACGAGCATCCTCTCTTCCTTGGACTTACCGTTATTCTTCCGGACACAGACTTCCTTTTATTATGCTCACCACTTGAGCATTGCGGTGAACTTCTTGCATCATTTCCGAAGTCATCTCTTCTCCTTGGGCGGGCTTATACATACCTATATTGACAATCTCCCAAAGACTAGAATGTACACCGATTAAATGCGACTTCATCTTATTGGCCCACTCGTCATAGTTCAACTCACTAAGAGTTGGTAACTTTCTAAGTGGGGCGGAAGAGAAGTTGGGGATAAAATTTCTAGAATAATCAAATTGAACTTTGTTGAACTCGTTACTTTTACTTTTGGTAGATGATCCTTCGGTGTTGAGTGTTGGAACTTGCTCTCCTGGGCAAGTTGATCCAACGGGGGAGTGGAAAGGATGCAAGCAATGTTTAACGCGGGATGGCAATTGCTCTGTTAATCCAGCCTCTCAAGGGCACTGTACGTGGGTATTTATAGGTGCCTGAGTGTCCAACGTCCCAATGTAAGGACGTTTATGCCCTCGGGCACCTGGACTATCCCTAGAATATTCCCATAAGGGAGGGTTACAGACCGTCATTACAGAAAAGCTATTACAAATCAGGCCTGTAACATGCTTCTCCGTGCGGGGCCTGTTACAGTGGGCCGAATCCCACGTGGGCCTCCAGGTCGGGTGAGGACGTGGGATGGAGAGACTTCGTCGTAGGCCTTCGTCTTGTAGTGAGGAGGATGAAGGGTGGGCCGTGCCGGTCATTTTGCCTCCGTTGGTGCAGCGAGGTGACGAAGGCCTGGAGCAAATGGTAGCATCTTCGCCTTCGCCCCAACATTTGCCCTCCGAGGGACCAGTTCGACTGAGTCTTCTGGTGCCGAAGACGTCGCTAGATGGTGGAGACGTTGCCCTCGCTCGAAGTGGTTCCGCGGGGTTTTTCTATGTGACCGTTGATGGATGTGGTACTGTTGGACTGCGGGCTTCCCAAAGCATCGCGCCCTGTGTATAAAAAGGGGGGCGGCGCGGCTCAGGCTCTCTTAGCTTTCTGTGCGCCGCAAAACCCTAACATTTTGAAACCGTTCGCCTGCTCGCCTGCCCTCCTTGTTCCTCTTCATCGGAGATCTGGCCCGCGTCAAGCAAACCGCGCGCCGCCGCCGACGGTACGTAGCAATGTCGTCTTCTTCGTCCGTCGCGAATGCGCCGTTGGGCGAATCATCGTCCGAGGATACCATGAGTGATTTGGCGGCGGTGGAGTTACACCCAGGCCACACGGTGGAGTTTTGCGTTTCGAGGATCTCCTCGGTTCATGTGCAAGACATGCAATAGTTGGGGTATTTTGGGAATGGGGTTGGAAGAGTTCCAGGGGTGGAAGAGATTCCTGAGCCGGAGGGTGAGATAGTTGTGTTTGAGGCATTTTTTATCGCCGGCCTTCGCCTACCTGCGCATCGTTTTGTGGCGGAGGTCTTGCAGAGGTATGACGTGCAGATCCACCAATTGACACCTAATGCCGTGGTGGCCCTGGCGAAGTATGTCTGGGCGGTGACTTCGTATGGCGGTCAGCCCTCCGTAGAGATCTTCGCTAAGAATTATTGTCTGCACTGGCAGAAGAGAAAAATTGGGAGCAAGATTGCACAGCTTGGATCGTGCACCTTTACGCTGAGGACTGAGAAGACTTCGGTGGAAGTTGTGGAACTAGTTCCCTGCGCCCGCAAGAAGTGGGCAACTGGTATGATTATTGGTTTTATGTGTCGGGAGGCGAAGTCAAAGACCTCCCAGGACTACCGGCGGTCGTGATGTGCTCCCACTGTTATGTGGCGTTCCCGCCGTTTGAGGTGGCGGAGGATGATAGGGAAGAAGGGGCCCTTCGGTGTGCTGCCTGCATGAGTAGCGGGCACGATTTGGTTGAGGAATTCATCGGTTATGGAGTGTGGCCCTTGGCGCATGGCTGGGCGCTGGGCGAAGTATTCCCTTGCCAGATGCCCTCCCTGGGCGAGCAGCAAGTGTGAAGTCCGGCATTCACGTTGGATCTGTGCGGCAAGGACCCAGCCGCATTCGTGCGTGAAGTGGAGGACGGAGCTGTGAGGATTGTGGGGCGGTATGTGCCGAGGATGGAGGCTCTGCGGAGTTGGGATATTCGTGGATCCAATGTTCGCTTGAATAGGGTCTTTGAGTTGAATCATTTGCCGTACGACGGCTATCCCGAGGATGACGCTGTTGTGGCCGTCGATCGCCGCGGGAAGAAACCGGTGGCTGCGGCTGGGGAAGGTTCTTCACGGGAGGCTACGCCAGCCATGAAGAAGAGAAAATTAGGTACTGCAGCTGAAGGGTTGGGGGTCTCCGATCATTTTGCTATGGAGTTAATGGGTACTTGCGCGGCCCTCGGGGGAAGGATGTCTTCGCCCGAGCTCCGGGAGTCTTCGGCATGAATGCTGAGGGTTACCGGGGGTCGATGGCCAAGGAACGTTCCAATCCCCCGTGCGGCCGGTGAAGACATATTTACGTCTCGTATGGCTCGTGAGTTGAAGATTTTTCCTTATGGACGGAATATTGCTGCTGTTGTATCGGCAGTGACGGAGAAGGATCGTCAAGATGCGGCGCGGAAGCGCCGGGCGGTCACTAGGGTCGGGGACCCTTTCCACGAGGCGAAGAAGGCGCAGGGAGGCGCGAAGTCTGCCGCCCCTGGCAGTAGAAAACCACCGCCGGCTGCGAAGCCGGTCGCCCTCGGGCCCAGCAAGTCTTCGGCGGGTGCGAAGGCTGCTGCTTCTAGTGCGGGCAAGCTGCCCTCGGCCGAGCCCGCGAAGGAGCGAAGGCTGCCGTCACCGGCGCGCACTGACATGGCGGCGGCGCGCGTTGCTGACTTTGACACGGACATCTGCGTGGGGGATTATCTTGTTGGTAAGTTTTTAAAACGGGGACTAGGTCTTAAACAAGATCTAGTGCAGGGTCAGATGTGGGACAGCTGGCTGTTGTCCCGACTCCGGTGGCGGCCACTTCGCCGACGGCGGCCGCTGGTGCGAAGGGTGCTTCGCAGGACCCGTGGTCCAACTTCTACGCGAGCGGCGAGATCTCGTCGGCCGCCTAAGCTAAAGATGTGGCGGGCTCTATGTCCCAGCAGCTGAGGCATGCTTCGCAGCAGCTGAAGCATGTAAGTCGTGTTGGACTTCGATAGTTCATTGTTCGTATGTGGTTGCGAATCTCATGGGTTTTTTTGTGGAAGGCGACCGCCTTCGCCGACCATGTTGCGTCGGGTGCTCTGACTTCAGAGTTTGCTGCTGAAATCGAGCGTCTCCGGGCACAGCATACGGATGCTGTTCGGGAGAAGTCGGCTGCGGAAAACAAAAGCCGCAGGCTGACGGAGAGGTTGGCTGCTGCGGAGGCCGAGAAGCGGGATCTCCGGCGTCAGCTGGTGGAGGAGAGGAGGGACGCGAACAAGGCCATTGTCGATGCGCAGGCTACTCAAGTCGAGGCCAAACTTGCGTGGGTGGAGGCCAGTCTTGCCCGCCAACGCGCCGAGGAGCTGGAGGCGAGGCTCAACGGCCTGCGCAACCGCGTGGACAAAACCGAGGCCTCGACGCGCGCGGAGGTCGAGCGGACACATGCGCAGCTTGTGGACGCGTACCGGGAGCTAGGTGCACGGACCGCCGCCTTCGAAGCTCTCGGCCAAGAGGTGGGCCTCCGCTTCCTCGAGTGGCTACAGGAGGAGATGGGGGTGCTCCCGACAATCGTGACGGGCCTCATGTACTTTGCCTCCCTTGTCACCTGCGAGGGGGCCGTGAATGCTCTGTCCCGCGAGGGGTGCAGGCACTTCGAGGTCTTCGACCGGTCGGACGAAGGCTTCGAACGCAAAATCTTCTAGGTCGAGGACCCGGTTCTGAAGCGGTCGGCGGGGGCGCTCTTCTACAGGATGTGGGGCCCTCACGACCGAGAGACGGTCCGGGAGAGGTCCGATCGGGCGATTGATCAGGTAAAGGCTCATCTTTGTGTGGTTATATATGTGGGTATGTTTGGGTATGTGTGGTTTTGCTGAAGGAATGTGCTATTGCTGTAGATGGCGCACGACGAAGAGGTTGAGGATCTTGGCGATCTGGACGGCACGCTGCCCGACAGCACGCTCCCCGAGGCATCGGGGGTGGAGCTGGCGCCGCCATCCGATGCGGGCAAGGGCCCCTCGGCGACCCCCGCGCCGACTGGAGCTGGCGAAGACCCCGCGCCAGCCCCTACGCTGACGGGTGAGGACGCTTCGAAGGTGATGGGCGAACCACCTGCCGAAGACCCCGCGGCGGCAGCCGGGCCTTCGCAGGTGGCGGAATAGGGATTAGGGATTTTAAGTGTGAACTTTTGTCTCTGTGATACTAAACCTCGGTTGCTGCGCAGGTTCCGACGTTTGGGCCTGCGCAAGCAACCGCTGCTGACAATACTGATTTTGTGGCGGCCTCAACCGTAGTGCATGCCAATGATAGTTTGTTTGGTTCTGTGTCTGAGTGTTTTGTGTCTGATGGTGAATCTAGGAGTTCGTTTCCTTGGATGGAGGAGTCCTCGGATGAAGGCTTGGATTATTTTGTTGCGTTGGATGGGGCTGCGGCGGAGACTTCGCCGCGTGTGGAGGGTGCCGGGGATCTTCCTAGTGCGAGTACTGGGTGTAGGCGGTGAAGGGTGGTGGGAAAACATAGTGTGGGTGAATTTTCGCGAAGTGGCAGGCGGCGTCATATGGGTATGGAGCGTGGCTGTCTTCGAGTAGACCGGGTTGGTAAAGGAGAATTGTTGTCCTCGCCGATTGGGGCGAGCATAGGCGAGGGGGATCTTCGGAAGCTTTTTGAGGGTGAGGAATTGAGGATAATGTTGTTTAATTATAGGGAGATGGGTATCATCTCGAAGGTTGAGCCGATGTAATATGTGATGCCCTCGTCGTGTGTATGTAATTGTAATTTGTATGGTAATGTGGCATGTTTGCCGTATTCGTACGCCTGTGTTGGTCCGGCTGCGCCCGTGGGCGAATTTGCGCGGAGTGTCTTTTTAATGAGAGACTTCGATTAACGCGCTTGGTGTTCTATTCCGGCTGCACCCTTAGGTGACTTTTGCACGGAGTGTCTTTTAAATAAAAGACTTCGATTAACGCACTTGTTGTGCTATTCCGGCTGCACCCTTAGGCAACTTTTGCGCGGAGTGTCTTTTAAATAAAAGACTTCGATTAACGCACTTGTTGTGCTACTCCGACTGCACTCTTAGGCGACTTTTGTGCGGAGTGTCTTTTAAATAAAAGACTTCGATTAACGCACTTGTTGTGCTATTCCGGCTGCACCCTTAGGCGACTTTTGCGCGGAGTGTCGCACGCGAGGGTAGTCTGCGCTGCCTCTCGCGGTGACTTCGGAGTGGTCGAATGCGGTCTTTTTCGACATGTTGCGTCTGAGTTATTGCGGGGGATTTTTGCGGGTATATTACATGGCTCCGCCTTGTTAAAAACCTCACCCCTCGGGAGGAAAAGAGTGCGGGCCGGAATAGTATTGTTTGGTGGATTACAAGGGTGCGTGGGTCCTGAGGGTTTAAACAAAAAATTTGCGGAGATTGTCAATATTCCAGGAATGCTCTAGGTCTTCACCGGATGGCGTTGTCAGCCTGTACGTGCTGGGGGACGCCTTCAATTTGATGATGAATGGACCCTCCCACTTTGGCTCTAGTTTGCCCCATGACTCTGTTCAGGTGGTCCGGACGAGTACGAGGTCACCTTCGTTGAACTCTCTTGGGACGACCGCATGGTCGCGCCAGGCCTTGGTTTGAGCTTGGTATTTGTTGAGGGCCTGCAGGGCGAAGACATGGTCTCCGTCGATGAGGTCTTTGGACGTTGGTTCGTCTACGTCGGGGACTGCTGATGTGCTTGTTCGGGGCGACCCATGCTTTATCTCTTGCGGCATCATGGCCTCCGATCCATATAGCAGACGAAAAGGTGTGAATCCGGTCGCCCAGCATTTGGTCGTGTTTAGGGCCCAGTCTACTTCAGGTAGCTGGTCGGCCCATTTACCCTTCTTGTTGTTGAGAAGCCTTTTCTTGATTGCAGTGAAAATCTTGCCGTTGGCGCGCTCGACGACACCATTGGATTGCAGGTGGTATACCGAGGCGAAGGCAAGCTTGGTGTTGATGGAGAAGCAGAAGTCCCTGAAGTCCTGGCTGTCAAACTGTTTGCCATTGTCGACTGTGAGCTCAGACGGGACTCCGAATCGGCAAACAATGTTTTGCCAGAAGAACTTCTAGGCAGTCTTTGACGTTATTGTGGATACTGCCATGGCCTCGATCCACTTGGTAAAATATTCGACGGCGTCGAAGGTGAACTTGAGATTCCCTTGAGCCGTAGGTAGTGGCCCGATAATATCCAGCCCCCTGCGTTGAAGTGGCCATGTGTGGGCAATCAGCTTGGTGAACTGCGAAGGGTTGCCCGAGCGGGGAGAAAACTTCTGGCAAGCTTCGCACGACCTCGTGACTTGATTCGCGGCGCAGATTATAGCGGACCAGTAAATCCTTGATGGATCACCTTGGCAGCGAGGGCCTGGGCCCTGAGTGAGAGCCGCAAGTTCCGCTGTGGACTTCGCGCAGGATCTAGATGCCTTCAGTTTTGGTGACGCATTTTAGCTTGGGTTGACTGATCCCCTTCTTGTATAGCTGGCCACCGACTAGTACGAAGTCCCGGCTTCGGTGCTTGAGGCGCTTGGCCTCATTGATGTCACTCGGGTGGTAGTATCCTTGCAGAAACTGTGTTATTGGGGCCCGCCAATCTTCAGTCATGATGAGGTTGACAATGCGGTGGCCTTCAGCGTCATTGGTTACTTGTAATCCCTTTGGGTTGCGGACGGTTGGTGTGCCAATGACGTGGTAGAACACGTCGGAGGGCAAGGTCTCGCCTCTGGACGCTGCCTTAGCCAACGCATCGACCTCCTCGTTCCTGGCGCGGTCCACATGTTGTAAGGTGAAGCCCTTGAATTGCCTCTCGAGACTGCGAACAGTCGTGAGGTACTGCATGAGTGCGGGGTCTTTTGCTGAATATTATTTTTCGACCTGGCCGGCAACGTCTTTGGAGTCTGTCTTGACTATGCAGGTGGTGACGCTGAGTGCTTTCAGCTTGCGAAGTCCCAGGATGATGTCTTCGTACTCTGCTATGTTGTTGGTGCATCTGTCGGACTCCAGAGCGAAGCTAAGGCGTGCTGCGTATCTGTGCTTGACGCCTATGGGTGACGTGATAATTGCAGCCGCACCTACCCCCGCATGGCACCATGCGCCGTCACAGTGGATGGTCCACACCTTCTTTGAGGGCTCTTCTTGCTGCCGTGCCGGCCCTGTCCAGTCGACGATGAAGTCTGCCAGGACTTGCGACTTGATTGTTGTCCTGGGCTCGAAGGTGATATGGTACCCGGAGAGTTCAGCTGCCCATTTGGCGATTCGGAAGGACCCCTCCGGGTTTCTGAATAGTTCGCCTAGTCCCCTATCCGAGGTGACCCGCACCTTAAACGCCTCGAAATAGTGGCGCAACTTGTGCGATGCCATGACGACTGTGTAGGAATTTTTTTCTAATTCCGTCATGTTGCATTTGGAAGTCGTGAGGACTTCAGAGACATAGTAGACTGGACACTGCCGGGTCGTGCCCTCTCTGTCTTGCTCTTGGACCAACGTTGCTGAAAGTCGCCTAGAGGGGGGGTGAATAGGGCGAAACTGAAATTTACAAATATAAACACAACTACAAGCCGGGTTAGCGTTAGAAATAAAGAAACGAGTCCGCGAGAGAGGGCGCAAAACAAATCCCAAGCGAATAAGCAAGTGAGACACGGAGATTTGTTTTACCGAGGTTCGGTTCTTGCAAACCTACTCCCCGTTGAGGAGGCCACAAAGGCCGGGTCTCTTTCAACCCTTCCCTCTCTCAAACGATCCACGGATCGAGTGAGCTTTCTCTTCTCAATCACTTGGAACACAAAGTTCCCACAAGGACCACCACAAGTTTGGTGTCTCTTGCCTCAATTACAAGTGAGTTTGATTGCAAAGAAGGGATCAAGAAAGAAGAAAGCAATCCAAGCGCAAGAGCTCGAAAGAACACAAGCAAATCACTCTCTCTAATCACTATGGCGTTGTGTGGAATTTGGAGAGGATTTGATCTCTTTGGTGTGTCTAGAATTGAATGCTAGAGCTCTTGTAGTAGTTGGGAAGTAGAAAACTTGGATGCAATGAATGGTGGGGTGGTTGGGGTATTTATAGCCCCAACCACCAAAAGTGGCCGTTGGGAGGCTGTCTGCTCGATGGCGCACCGGACAGTCCGGTGCACACCGGACATGTCCGGTGCCCCCGCCACGTCATCATTGCCGTTGGATTCTGACCGTTGGAGCTTCTGACTTGTGGGCCCGCCTGGGTGTCCGGTGCACACCGGACAGGTACTGTTTGTTGTCCGGTGTGCCAGTATGGGCGCGCCTGACTTCTGCGCGCGCTGCGCGCGCATTTAATGCGCCGCAGGTAGCCGTTGGCGCGGAGGTAGCCGTTGCTCCGGAGTTGCACCGGACAGTCCGGTGAATTATAGCGGACTAGCCGTTGGAGTTTCCCGAAGCTGGCGAGTTCCTGAGGCTGATCTTCCTTGGCGCACCGGACACTGTCCGGTGTACACCGGACAGTCCGGTGAATTATAGCGCGAGAGCCTCTGGAAATTCCCGAAGGTGGCGAGTTTGAGTTGGAGTCCTCTGGTGCACCGGACATGTCCGGTGGTGCACCGGACACAGTCCGGTGCGCCAGACCAGAGGTGCCTTCGGTTGGCCCTTTGCTCCTTTGTTGAATCCAAAACTTGATCTTTTTATTGGCTGAGTGTGAACCTTTTACACCTGTATAATCTATACACTTGGGCAAACTAGTTAGTCCAATAAGTTTGTGTTGGGCAATTCAACCACCAAAATTAATTAGGGACTAGGTGTAAGCCTAATTCCCTTTCAATCTCCCCCTTTTTGGTGATTGATGCCAACACAAACCAAAGCAAATATAGAAGTGCATAATTGAACTAGTTTGCATAATGTAAGTGTAAAGGTTGCTTGGAATTGAGCCAATATAAATACTTACAAGATATGCATGGATTGTTTCTTTCTTATATAACATTTTGGACCACGTTTGCACCACATGTTTTGTTTTTGCAAATTCTTTTGTAAATCCATTTCAAAGTTCTTTTGCAAATAGTCAAAGGCAAATGAATAAGATTTTGAGAAGCATTTTCAAGATTTGAAATTTTCTCCCCCTGTTTCAAATGCTTTTCCTTTGACTAAACAAAACTCCCCCTAAAAGAGATTCTCCTCTTAGTGTTCAAGAGTGTTTTGATATGTCATTTTGAAATACTACTTTCTCCCCCTTTTGAACACAATAGGATACCAATTGAAAATATTCAACACTTAAGTTTTTTTTGAAATTGGTGGTGGTGCGGTCCTTTTGCTTTGGGCTCTTACTTTCTCCCCCTTTGGCATGAATCGCCAAAAACGGAATCATTAGAGCCCTCGAAGTGCTTTTCTTCCCCTTTGGTCATAAATAAATGAGTTAAGATTATACCAAAGACGAAGTCCGGTCCTTTTGCTTTGGGCTCTTAGTTTCTCCCCCAAAGACAAAGTCCTTTTCTTTGATGCTCATGCTTTTCTCCCCCTAGAATGGAGAGTTGCTTGGAGTGACGGCGAAGGATGAGTTACGTAGTGGAAGCCTTTGTCTTCGCCGAAGACTCCAATTCCCTTTCAATACACCTATGACTTGGTTTGAAATAGACTTGAAAACACATTAGTCATAGCATATGAAAGAGATATGATCAAAGGTATATGAATGAGCTATGTGTGCAATCTAGCAAAAGAAGTTCCTAGAATCAAGAATATTGAGCTCATGCCTAAGTTTGTTAAAAGATTGTTCATCAAGAGGCTTGGTAAAGATATCGGCTAATTGATCTTTAGTGTTAATGTATGAAATCTTGATATCTCCCTTTTGTTGGTGATCCCTAAGAAAATGATACCGAATGGCTATGTGCTTAGTGCGGCTATGCTCGACGGGATTGTCGGCCATTTTGATTGCACTCTCATTATCACATAGCAAAGGGACTTTGGTTAATTTGTAACCGTAGTCCTGCAGGGTTTGCCTCATCCAAAGCAATTGCGCGCAACAATGACCTGCGGCAATGTACTCGGCCTCGGCGGTAGAAAGAGCGACCGAATTTTGCTTCTTTGAAGCCCAAGACACCAAGGATCTTCCCAAGAACTGGCAAGTCCCCGATGTGCTCTTCCTATTGATTTTACACCCCGCCCAATCGGCATCCGAATAACCAATCAAATCAAATGTGGATCCCCTAGGATACCAAAGCCCAAACTTAGGAGTATAAGCCAAATATCTCAAGATTCGTTTCACGGCCGTAAGGTGAGCTTCCTTAGGGTCGGCTTGGAATCTTGCACACATGCATACGGAAAGCATAATATCTGGTCGAGATGCACATAAATAGAGTAAAGAACCTATCATCGACCGGTATACCTTTTGATCCACAGACTTACCTCCCGTGTCGAGGTCGAGATGCCCATTGGTTCCCATGGGTGTCTTGATGGGCTTGGCATCCTTCATCCCAAACTTGCTTAGAATGTCTTGAGTGTATTTTGTTTGGCTAATGAAGGTGCCCTCTTCGAGTTGCTTTACTTGGAATCCTAAGAAATACTTCAACTCCCCCATCATAGACATCTCGAATTTCTGTGTCATAATCCTACTAAACTCTTCACATGTAGATTCGTTAGTAGACCCAAATATAATATCATCAACGTAAATTTGGCATACAAACAAATCATTTTCAAGTGTTTTGGTAAAGAGTGTAGGATCGGCCTTACCGACTTTGAAGCCATTAGCAATAAGGAAATCTCTAAGGCATTCATACCATGCTCTTGGGGCTTGCTTGAGCCCATAAAGCGCCTTAGAGAGCTTATAGACATGGTTAGGATACTCACTGTCTTCAAAGCCGGGAGGTTGCTCAACATAGACCTCTTCCTTGATTGGTCCATTGAGGAAGGCACTTTTCACGTCCATTTGATAAAGCTTAAAGCCATGGTAAGTAGCATAGGCTAATAATATGCGAATTGACTCAAGCCTAGCTACGGGTGCATAGGTTTCACCGAAATCCAAACCTTCGACTTGGGAGTATCCTTTCGCCACAAGCCGAGCTTTGTTCCTTGTCACCACACCATGCTCATCTTGCTTGTTGCGGAAGACCCATTTGGTTCCTACAACATTTTGGTTAGGACGTGGAACTAAATGCCATACCTCATTTCTAGTGAAGTTGTTGAGCTCCTCTTGCATCGCCACCACCCAATCCGAATCTTGTAGTGCTTCCTCTACCCTGTGTGGCTCAATAGAGGAAACAAACGAGTAATGTTCACAAAAATGTGCAATACGAGATCTAGTGGTTACCCCCTTATGAATGTCGCCGAGGATGGTGTCGACAGGGTGATCTCGTTGAATTGCTTGGTGGACTCTTGGGTGTGGCGACCGTTGCTCTTCATCCTCCTTGTCTTGATCATTTACATCTCCCCCTTGATCATTGCCGTCATCTTGAGGTGGCTCATTTGCTTGATCCTCTACTTCATCAACTTGAGCCTCATCCTCATTTTGAGTCGGTGGAGATGCTTGCGTGGAGGAGGATGGTTGATCTTGTGCATTTGGAGGCTCTTCGGATTCCTTAGGACACACATCCCCAATGGACATGTTCCTTAGTGCGATGCATGGAGCCTCTTCTTCACCTATCTCATCAAGATCAACTTGCTCTACTTGAGAGCCGTTAGTTTCATCAAACACAACGTCACATGAGACTTCAACTAGTCCAGTGGACTTGTTAAAGACCCTATATGCCCTTGTGTTTGAGTCATAACCAAGTAAAAAGCCTTCTACAGTCTTAGGAGCAAATTTAGATTTTCTACCTCTTTTAACAAGAATAAAGCATTTGCTACCAAAGACTCTAAAATATGAAATGTTGGGCTTTTTACCGGTTAGGAGTTCATATGATGTCTTCTTGAGGATTCGGTGTAGATATAACCGGTTGATGGCGTAGCAAGCGGTGTTGACCGCCTCGGCCCAAAACCGATCCGAAGTCTTGTATTCATCAAGCATGGTCCTTGCCATGTCCAATAGAGTTCTATTCTTCCTCTCCACTACACCATTTTGCTGTGGCGTGTAGGGAGAAGAGAACTCATGCTTGATGCCCTCCTCCTCAAGGAAGCCTTCGATTTGAGAGTTCTTGAACTTTGTTCCGTTGTCGCTTCTTATTTTCTTGATCCTTAAGCCGAACTCATTTTGAGCCCGTCTCAAGAATCCCTTTAAGGTCTCTTGGGTTTGAGATTTTTCCTGTAAAAAGAATACCCAAGTGAAGCGAGAATAATCATCCACAATAACTAGACAGTACTTACTCCCGCCGATGCTTATGTAAGCAATCGGGCCGAATAGGTCCATGTGTAGGAGCTCCAGTGGCCTGTCGGTCGTCATGATGTTCTTATGTGGATGATGAGAGCCAACTTGCTTCCCTGCTTGGCATACGCTACAAATCCTGTCTTTCTCAAAATGAACATTTGTTAATCCTAAAATGTGTTCTCCCTTTAGAAGCTTGTGAAGATTCTTCATCCCAACATGGGCTAGTCGGCGGTGCCAGAGCCAACCCATGTTAGTCTTAGCAATTAAGCAAGTGTCGAGTTCAGCTCTATCAAAATCTACCAAGTATACTGACCCTCTAACACTCCCTTAAATGCTATTGAATCATCACTTCTTCTAAAGACAGTGACACTTACATCAGTGAATAGACAGTTGTAGCCCATTTGACATAATTGAGAAACAGAAAGCAAGTTGTAATCTAAAGAATCTACAAGAAAAACATTGGAAATAGAATGGTCAGGAGATATAGCTATTTTACCAAGACCTTTGACCAAACCTTGATTTCCATCCCCGAATGTGATAGCTCGTTGGGGATCTTTGTTTTTCTCATAGGAGGAGAACATCCTTTTCTCCCCTGTCATATGGTTTGTGCACCCGCTGTCGAGTATCCAACTTGAGCCCCCGGATGCATAAACCTACAAAACAAGTTTAGTTCTTGACTTTAGGTACCCAAATGGTTTTGGGTCCTTTGGCATTAGACACAAGAACTTTGGGTACCCAAACACAAGTCTTTGACTCCTTGTGTTTGCCCCCAACATATTTGGCAACTACCTTGCCGGATTTGTTAGTCAAAACATAAGATGCATCAAAAGTTTTAAATGAAATATTATGATCATTTGATGCACTAGGAGTTTTCTTTCTAGGCAACTTAGCATGGGTTGGTTGCCTAGAGCTAGATGTCTCACCCTTATGCATGAAAGCATGATTAGGGCCAGAGTGAGACTTCCTAGAATGAATTCTCCTAATTTTGCTCTCGGGATAACCGACAGGGTATAAAATGTAACCCTCGTTATCCTGAGGCATGGGAGCCTTGCCCTTAACAAAGTTGGACAATCTTTTAGGAGGGGCACTAATTTTGACATTGTCTCCCCTTTGGAAGCCAATGCCATCCTTGATGCCCGGGCATCTCCCATTATAAAGCATGCTACGAGCAAATTTAAATTTCTCATTTTCTAAGTTGTGCTCGGCAATTTTAGCATCTAGTTTTGCTATATGATCATTTTGTTGTTTAATTAAAGCCATATGATCATGAATAGCATTAACATCAATATCTCTACATCTAGTGCAAATAGATACATGCTCAACGATAGATGTAGAGGGTTTGCAAGAATTAAGTTCAACAATCTTAGCATGTAGAATATCATTTTTATCTCTAAGATCGGAAATTGTAACTTTGCAAACATCAAAATCTTTAGCCTTAGCAAGCAAGTTTTCATTTTCATTTCTAAGGCTAGCAAGAGAAATGTTTAATTCTTCAATCCTAGCAAGCAAATCATCATTATTATCTCTAGGATTGGGAATTGAAACATTACAAACATGTGAATCAACCTTAGCATTTAAACTAGCATTTTCATGTCTAAGGTTGTCAATCATCTCATGGCAAGTGCTTAGCTCACTAGATAGTTTTTGACATTTTTCTACTTCTAGAGCGTAAGCATTTTTAACCTTAACATGTTTCTTGTTTTCCTTAATAAGACAATCCTCTTGGGAATCCAAAAGGTCATCCTTTTCATGAATAGCACTAATTAATTCATTTAATTTTTCTTTTTGTTCCATGTTAAGATTGGCAAAAAGGGTACGCAAGTTATCCTCCTCATCACTAGCACTTTCATCACTAGAGGTTTCATATTTAGTGGAGGATCTTGATTTTACCTTCTTCCTTTTGCCGTCCTTTGCCATGAGGCACTTGTGGCCGACGTTTGGGAAGAGAAGTCCCTTGGTGACGGCGATGTTGGCGGCGTCCTCATCGTCGGAGGAGTCGCTTGAGCTTTCGTCGGAATCCCATTCCCGACAAACATGGGCATCGCCGCCCTTCTTCTTGTAGTACCTCTTCTTCTCCTTTCTTCTCCCCTTGTCGTCACCTCGGTCACTGTCACTTGATATAGGACATTTAGCAATAAAATGACCGGGCTTACCACATTTGTAGCAAACCTTCTTGGAGCGGGACTTGTAGTCTTTCCCCCTCCTTTGTTTGAGGATTTGGCGGAAGCTCTTGATGATGAGCGCCATCTCCTCATTGTCAAGCTTGGAGGCGTCTATTGGTTGTCGACTTGGGGTAGACTCCTCCTTCTTTTCTTCCGTCGCCTTGAATGCGACGGGTTGAGCCTCGGATGTAGATGGATCATCAAGCTTGTTGATCTTCCTCGAGCCTTCGATCATGCACTCAAAACTTACAAAATGCCCGATTACTTCCTCGAGGGTCATTTTAGTATATCTAGGATTACCACGAATTAATTGAACTTGAGTAGGGTTAAGGAAAATAAGAGATCTTAGAATAACCTTAACCACTTCATGGTCATCCCACTTTAAGCTCCCGAGGTTGCGCACTTGGTTCACCAAGGTCTTGAGCCGGTTGTACATGTGTTGTGGCTCCTCCCCTTTGCGAAGCCGGAACCGACCGAGCTCCCCCTCGATCGTTTCCCGCTTGGTGATCTTGGTGAGCTCATCTCCCTCGTGCGCGGTTTTGAGCACATCCCAAACCTCCTTGGCGCTCTTCAACCCTTGCACTTTGTTATACTCCTCTCTACTTAAAGAGGCGAGGAGTATCGTTGTCGCTTGAGAGTTGAAGTGCTCGATTTGGGCCACCTCATCCTCATCATAGTCTTTATCCCCTACGGATGGTACCTGTGCACCAAACTCAACAACATCCCATATACTTCTGTGGAGTGAGGTTAGATGAAATCGCATTAAATCACTCCACCTAGCATAATCTTCACCATTAAAAGTTGGTGGTTTGCCTAATGGGACGGAAAGTAAAGGTGCATGTTTAGAAATGCGAGGGTAGTGTAGGGGGATCTTACTAAACTTCTTACGCTCTTGGCGTTTAGAAGTTACGGAGGGCGCATCGGAGTCGGAGGTAGATGTTGATGAAGTGTCGGTCTCGTAGTAGACCACTTTCCTCATCCTCTTTTGCTTGTCTCCGCTTCGATGCGGCTTGTGGGAAGAAGATTTTTCCTTCTTCTCTTTGTGGTGAGAAGAAGATTTCTTCTCCTTCCCTTTGTTGGAGGAGCTCTTCTTCTTCTCCCTCCTCTTGGTGCGGGACTCTTCCGATGAAGTGCTCCCGTGGCTTGTAGTGGGCTTTTCGCCGGTCTCCATCTCCTTCTTGGCGTGATCTCCCGATATCACTTCGAGCTGTTAGGCTCTAATGAAGCACCGGGTTCTGATACCAATTGAAAGTCGCCTAGAGGGGGGTGAATAGGGCGAAACTGAAATTTACAAATATAAACACAACTACAAGCCGGGTTAGCGTTAGAAATAAAGATACGAGTCCGCGAGAGAGGGCGCAAAACAAATCCCAAGCGAATAAGCAAGTGAGACACGGAGATTTGTTTTACCGAGGTTCGGTTCTTGCAAACCTACTCCCCGTTGAGGAGGCCACAAAGGCTGGGTCTCTTTCAACCCTTCCCTCTCTCAAACGATCCACGGATCGAGTGAGCTTTCTCTTCTCAATCACTTGGAACACAAAGTTCCCACAAGGACCACCACAAGTTTGGTGTCTCTTGCCTCAATTACAAGTGAGTTTGATTGCAAAGAAGGGATCAAGAAAGAAGAAAGCAATCCAAGCGCAAGAGCTCGAAAGAACACAAGCAAATCACTCTCTCTAATCACTATGGCGTTGTGTGGAATTTGGAGAGGATTTGATCTCTTTGGTGTGTCTAGAATTGAATGCTAGAGCTCTTGTAGTAGTTGGGAAGTAGAAAACTTGGATGCAATGAATGGTGGGGTGGTTGGGGTATTTATAGCCCCAACCACCAAAAGTGGCCGTTGGGAGGCTGTCTGCTCGATGGCGCACCGGACAGTCCGGTGCACACCGGACATGTCCGGTGCCCCCGCAACGTCATCATTGCCGTTGGATTCTGACCGTTGGAGCTTCTGACTTGTGGGCCCGCCTGGGTGTCCGGTGCACACTGGACAGGTACTGTTTGCTGTCCGGTGTGCCAGTATGGGCGCGCCTGACTTCTGCGCGCGCTGCGCGCGCATTTAATGCGCCGCAGGTAGCCGTTGGCGCGGAGATAGCCGTTGCTCCGGAGTTGCACCGAACAGTCCGGTGCACACCGGACAGTCCGGTGAATTATAGCGGACTAGCCGTTGGAGTTTCCCGAAGCTGGCGAGTTCCTGAGGCTGATCTTCCTTGGCGCACCGGACACTGTCCGGTGTACACCGGACAGTCCGGTGTACACCGGACAGTCCGGTGAATTATAGCGCGAGAGCCTCTGGAAATTTCCGAAGGTGGCGAGTTTGAGTTGGAGTCCTCTGGTGCACCGGACATGTCCGGTGGTGCACCGGACACTGTCCGGTGGCACACCGGACAGTCCGGTGCGCCAGACTAGAGGTGCCTTCGGTTGGCCCTTTGCTCCTTTGTTGAATCCAAAACTTGATCTTTTTATTGGCTGAGTGTGAACCTTTTACACCTATATAATCTATACACTTGGGCAAACTAGTTAGTCCAATAAGTTTGTGTTGGGCAATTCAACCACCAAAATTAATTAGGGACTAGGTGTAAGCCTAATTCCCTTTCAGTTGCGCTGACTGCGTGTGGCGAGGCTGCAACGTAGAGCAGCAGAGGCAGCGAGGAGTCGGGGCTGGTAAGAATTGCCAATTCTGACAGGTGCTGCTTGAGTGATGCGAAGGCTGCCGCTTGTTCTGGTCCCCATACGAAGTCTTTTGCACTACGCAGTGTCTTGAGGAAAGGTAGACTCCGCTCTGCGGACATGGAAATGAATCTGTTAAGGTCGACTAATCTGCCTGTCAGACGCTGGACGTCCCTGGCTGACTGCGGAGGTGTCATGTTTATGATTGCTTGAATCTTGGTCGGGTTGGCCTTGATCCCGCGGTGTGACACCAAGTAGCCCAGTATCTTCCCTTGGCGAACACCGAATACGCACTTCTCGGGGTTGAGGCGAAGTCGTGCGTCCCGCATGTTTGCAAATGTCTCTGTGAGGTCAGCCAGGTGGTCTTCTTTATTTCTACTTGCGACGACGATGTCGTCCACGTACGTGAAAATGTTGCGGCCCACTTGGCTCTCGAGCACTGTCTTGGTGAGGCGAGAGAAGGTTGAGCCAGCGTTCTTGAGTCCCTCCAGCATTCTGATGAAGCAGTACGTGTCGAAGGGTGTGATGAAACTGGTGATGGCCTTGCCTTCCTCCTTCATATATATCTGGTGGTAGCCGGAGAAGCAGTCAAGAAGTGACATGACTTCGCATCCGGCTGCACTATCGACTATCTTGTCGATCCGTGGTAGCGGGAAATTGTCCTTGGGACAGGCCTTATTGAGGCTGGTGAAGTCAATGCACATGCGCCACTTGCTGCTTTTCTTTTGTACCATGACTACGTTGGCGAGCCACGTGGGGTAGGCGATCGGTTCAATGAAATTGGCCTCCAGCAGGCAGTGCACTTCGGCTTTGGCGGCTTCCGTCTTTTCATCGGACATTTTGCGCAGCCGCTGCTTTTTTGGGCGCACCGAAGGGTCGATGCCCAGACTGTGCTCGATGACTGTGCGGCTGACTCCGACCAGGTCGAGGGCGAACCAGGCGAAGACATCATTGTTTCTGGAGAGACAGGAGATGAGTTTCTCCTCATCCTGCGAAGTCAGGTCTTCGCTTATTACAACCGTCTGCTTGGGCGTTGCCGGGTCGAGGGGAACTGTCTTCGTACCGTCGTTGCTCTGCAGTTGTGCCTTGACTTTTTCGTCGGTGGTTGGACGGGTCGCCTCGGAGACTTCGCGCTGCATTGTAAGGCAGTGTACGTTCCACTGGCCTAGAACGAAGTCTCTCTCAATGTTGCACGCAGTCTGCTGGTTACCGTAAACCGTTATCACACCTTGCGAGCCCGGGATTTTCATGCAGAGGTACAGGCCGTGAATGGTCGCTTCAAATTTGTTGATGGAGCCCCGACCCATTATGGCGTTGTATGGGTAGACCATGTCGACGATGTCAAAGGTGACATGTTCGCTTTGCGCATTGGGTGCTACGCCGAATGACAGGGGTACCTCTATCTTGCCCATAGGGAAAGTGCCCTTGTCGCCGAAGCCATATAGGGGGTTGTCCGAAGGCTTGAGTAAGTTGTGGCTGATGCCCATGCGGTCGAAGGCGTGCAAGAAGATGATGTCCGCCTGGCTGCCGTTGTCAACTAGTACTTTGTGCAGGTCTCAGCCCGCCACACTGCAGTTGATTACCATGGCGTCGACGTGGGGTGCGCTGCGCAGATCAACATCTCTGGCATCGAAGGTTAGTGGCACATGTGACCACTTTGTTTGTACGACTGGGCCGGTGAGGGTGACGTGGTTGACGCTTCGGTAGTGATCCTTCTTTTGCCGCTTCATTTCGAAGTCAACGCTGGACCCTCCGGTGATCATGTGAATGACTCCGCGATACGGCTGATCGACGAAATCTTCTTGTTTTGGTGCTTGGGGTGATTTTGGTGGTGTGGATTTGGTTGATGCGGAGGTGGGAGTGAGGGTGGTACGACTTGTACCTCCTGGTGGTGCTGATATGCGTGGTTGGGTTGATGCTGGGCGTGACCGTGGTTGTATGGTTGTGGGTGGTGGTGTTGATATGTGTGCATGACAACTCTTTGGTTGTCGGCGGGTTGTGCCCAAGACATCCTATCCCTGGTGGCCTTCGTTTTCGGGCAATCCCTTGTTGGGTGCGCGTAGTCTTCGCCATGAAACAGGCAGTAATATCTGCGCGGTTGCTGCGCCCGTCCCTGTCCCCGGCCCCGGCCACGCGTGCCATTGCCGCGACCCTGGGGGGATAATCTTGACGGCGAGCGGGCTCGCCGGTCGGGTGCTGGTTGGCTATGTTATGCACCTGCTGCTGACTGCGGTTGTCCCGTCTGGAGTCTGACTGCGAAGGCCTTGTCCAGGTTCGGCTGGACTGCGGAGGGTCCTTGGGCTTTCTCTGAGACTCAACCTTGCGCTGATGTAGCTCTTCGGATCTGGCGTACTTGTCAAACAACTGATAGAGCTCTTAGAGGTTTTTGGGTGCGTCCCTGATGCAGTGACTGTATAGGACGCCAGCCTGAAGGCCACTGATGGTGTAGTGTATGGCAATTTGGTCGTCGACCAAAGGCAGTTGTGACTTGAGAGTCAGGAACTTGCGGTAGTACTCCCGTATGGTTTCCTTCTCTTGCTGTTTGCAGAGTGACAGCTCAGCCAAGGCATCGGTGTCTGGGCGGTACCCTTGGAAGTTGAGCAGAAACTTGTCTCAGAGACTTCTCCAGGAGTCGATGGACAATGGGGGCAACCTGGTGTACCAGGTCAAGGCCGGACCCTCGAGGGTGATGATGAAGGACTTGGTCATTGTGGCGTCGTCCCCTCCGGATGATGCGACGATGACTTGAGAGCTAATGATGTATTGTGTTGGGTCGGTGTTGCCGTTGAACTTGGGGTAGGTCCCTGCCCTGAAGTTGGCGGGCCATGGTGACACTTGGAGTTGCGGCGCCAGGGGGCTTCGCTCATCATGGTAGTTGATGCCTTGGAAAGCTGCGGCGTGCGGGATGAAGGGTCCACGCTGGGGAATGAATAAGTCTCCGGGCTGGCGCGCGCTGTTGGAGGGGTGGGCTGTGCTGCAGATCATGCTGGCCTTCGCTCTGCATGAGCGCAATCTCTTGCTCGAGTTCCCGGGCTTTCTGCTCCTCGTCTCGTATCATCTGGCGCACTTTGGCTTGCACGGTGACACGTTGGCGCTTGGCCTCAAGGATGTCTTTCTGCTTTTGGAGGTTGCGGTTCTTGATGCGCAGGGCCCGTAGCTGTAGCTGTTCTTCGGCTGAGATGCCAATGACTTCGCCGTCCTCTGTTGCGTCTTTGCCCTCTGGTGGAGCGAAACCTGGGGGTGGTGCTTGTGGTTGTCCTCCGGAGCTGCAGGTCCGGAGGGTGCCTTCAGGAGTGGGTTGATCGTTGCACTGTCTCTTGCTGAGTGCTTCGTCTTCGTAGGCTTCTTGGGGGGTGTTGTCTGCGAGGGCCTTGCCCTTTTTCTCAGCTAGCAGTGTTGCCTTTGCTGCTTCGTCGACAGATGGGGCTGCCTTCGAACTAGCTCTCTTGGGTGCCATCGTGGGTGGTTTGTTTGTAGCACGAACGGTGGGCGCCAAATGTTGAAACTTGCTCTCCTGGGCAAGTTGATCCAACGGGGGAGTGGAAAGGATGCAAGCAAAGTTTAACGCGGGATGGCAATTGCTCTGTTAATCCAGCCTCTCAAGGGCACTGTACGGGGGTATTTATAGGTGCCCAAGTGTCCAATGTCCCAATGTAAGGACGTTTATGCCCTCGGGCACCTGGACTATTCCCAGAATATTCCCATAAGGGAGGGTTACAGACCGTCATTACAGAAAAGCTATTACAAATCAGGCCCGTAACACGCTTCTCCGTGCGGGGCCTGTTACAGTGGGCCGAATCCCCCGTGGGAGGTCGGGTGAGGACGTGGGATGGAGAGACTTCGTCGTAGGCCTTCGTCTTGCAGTGAGGAGGACAAAGGGTGGGTCGCGCCGGTTATTTTGCCTCCGTTGGTGCAGCGAGGTGACGAAGGCCTGGAGCGAAGGGTAGCGTCTTCGCCTTCGCCCCAACATTGAGACTTACCATGCTCATCACCCTTGACACCAAAAGTTCCACTAGGTTGTCATTGTATTCAATTTTTCCCTTTCCTTTGTCTTTTTTGGCCTTTCTCCTTGATTCTTCTTCTTCTTCCCTTTTCTTAGCATCTTCCTCTTTCATTTTGAGGAACATCTTCTCGGCAATCTTCATGGCGAGGTCGAGGACCTTGGGGTCTATTTCCTCACCGGAAGATGTGATGGGGATTTCCTCAAGACGAGGATCCACATGGTCCCTTTGAGTAGACACGATCGTTTCCTCACGCGGTTAAGCGTAAAACGAGGTACGAAGCTCTGATACCAATTGAAAGTAGCCTAGAGGGGGGGTGAATAGGCTACACCTAAAATTTTCCACTAAAAACTTCGAGATAGTGTCAAATTCAAGTTGCACTGGTGCAAACCAGTTCAGTTGATTTTGTTTACAACTGAACAAGTTTGAACCTGCTCAACTTAGATTAGATAAACAGTGAAACAAATGTGACGAAGTAGTGAGAGATTTTGCTAAAGACTTGCCCTAGAGAAAATCCACTCGAATAGATGACAAATAGGAGAATCAAGATGAAATCAACAGTGTGTTAGATCGACTTCACCTCACACCAAGGATCCTTCAAACGATTGAAGGGGATGCGATTTCGGGTGTGAGAGGTGAAATGAATGCCTTTGTTTGGAGGTTGGTCAGCCAAGAAATCGTGGAAGGGCAGGAGTGAATGAAGAGAGAGAGTGTGTGGGGGTATTTAAAGGATCCCCCAAAAGCTGGCAGCCGTTGGGAGAAGTGGGCCAAAAACCGGTTGAACCGGTTTTTAAACCGGTTGAACCGGTTTCCACCAGGGAGTTCTCGGTTCACTGAGCTACTCAATCGGAGACTCGACCAGGCTCAAAATCAGTTGAGCCGGGCCCAAATCCGGTTGAACCGGTTTTCGAAAAACTCTGCACACGACTTTTCTGACAACTTTTGACTAGAAAATTGGTAGGTCAGAGGTAGCAGAAGGAACAGTACAAAACCGGTTGAACTAGTTTTAGGTCGGTTGAACCGGTTTTTGAAACTGAAGAGCAAGTTTTAAGAAAACCGAAGTGAACCAAGGTGGAAATTTTGTGGGGAGTAAGAGTGGGTTTTCCAAGGACATTCATGATCTAGAAAAGTATTCTCTTAGAGGATTTGAATGAATTTGAACTGAGCTCATTGCATTACTTACTTAACTTATTGCGGATCCCTCTTAATTGAATGACGATTTCTATAACTCAAGAATTATAAAAAGAATATTGTCGTTGTTTCCAAGCACTTGGAGCATGCTATATGATGTATAATTTTAATCCGCTGTGCTTATACATTTGCATACTCATAAGATCTGTGCTTCTTCTGTCTGTAGAATAACTATGTACATGCTAGGAGCAAACTTGTTAGAATCTCTGTTTGTTTTGTCATTTAATCACCAAAACCCTCAATTAGGGTTGATTGCACTTACAGTACTGAAAAATCCTATGACATCGCTCTTTCCAAATATTCCATATAGTGTAGATCATCACTCGCAGTTGATGCGCGTCCAGCGCCGACCGGACCAATGCCTGCCACCAATGTGATATTCCTTGTGGGATTTGTGACTGCAGATTAAGATGGAAACAGTTTGCAATTAGTTGCCAGGAACGAAGGGCATAACTACAAGATGCCATCAAGTGTATATGAGATTCAGGATCATTTTGGCAAAGGGTGCATGTAAGAACGGCGTGTCCCCCATGCCTGACAATTCTATCCGCAGTAGGTAGTCGACTCTGTAGGAGAAGCCAGAGAAAAATCTTGCATTTACTTGGCACCTTTGCCTTCCAAATCTTCATCCACTTGTGCTTGTTTATGGTACCGAAGAATTGGACTTGATACGCAGAACTAGTCGTGTAGAAATTGGTGTTCCCAAAATTCCATGTGACACTGTCCTATTGGTCAATTAACTGAACAGACCTTACAACAAGCCAAAGGTGAAGGAACTGGCGAGCCTGGTTATTAGTAGTAAGATGTTGAAGACCCACCATCCACCTGTTCCTTGCAAGAGCATTTTTAATGAGTGATTCTTCCTTCTTGCAAGCCAGAAGCAGCTAGGGGCTATGTCCATAGGTGTTGTACCATTAATCCACATATCCTTCCAGAAATTTATCCTTTCCACATTTTCTAGATTGAGAACTGTACATGCCTGGAAGAGTGCCAATTCAGCTTCGGTGGCGGCATGAGGTAAAGTGGCACATGGTTTGCATGTGTCAGCCCATTTATACCAAAGCCATCGAAGCCTCAGTGCTCTGTTGAAGCGGGCCAGATGCTTAACTCCCAGCCCGCCTAATTTCTTTGGTCGACAGACATTGTCCTAGCTCACCGGGTAGTGGCCCCTCATATGATCATCATTGCTCTTGAATAGGAAATTCCTCCTCAAGCGGTCAATTTTCTTGATTATCCAATTAGACAAATTCATAGAGGTCATCTAGTAAACTGGTATTGCAGATAAAACTGAGTTTACTAGAACTAGTTTCCCTACCCTGTTCAATAGTCTCTCCTTCCACCCAGCAAGCTTGTGTGCAATCTTGTCGACCACATGTTGCTCGGCGGCACGAGTGACTCGACCAAAATGCAGAGGCATACCGAGATAAGTAGCTGGAAAAGAACCCATCGAACCCTAAAACTGTTGAGCCACTGAGTGTAGCACCTGCAGATCTGTTGTATATTGAATAGAGTGAATTTTGCCATATTCATGTTTAGGCCCGATACCTTGCCGGAGTGTATCAGGAATTATTGTACATTTCTCACATCCGGAGTCATGGGTTTTAAGAAAAGCCTAGCATCATCAGCATAGAGACTAGTGCGAACTACGATATGGTCAGCCTGCATTACACCGCAGTAAACATGATGCATATATATATTCGGCTACATGCCTACAACTCAACTACTTCAGTAACTTGCTTTTTACCTTCATTGGCCAGACGAACGAATGGAGCAAAAGCCCGTGTTGCTAGTATGGTTATTACAAAACATTAGACTGCGCAAAAAAGTACTGGGCAGGATGCTGCTCTACAGAAATTCTAAAACACGTCCACAAATGTTCTATAAGGAATATAAACACAAGTACACAACGAAAACTACTGCACGAGCAAAGTTGACACATAATTATCACTATGACCAAATTAAGAATACAAGAATTTATGTGGATCGTTTTCTTAATTATATTAGCACATATACGAATGCACATTCGTGGGATTCTGGGATAAAAAATATACCAGCGAGAAGCCAGAACTGTTGGGTAGAAATTCTCAAGATTCCCACAGAGATTTATACTTCTTCACTGCCACTTCTGCTAGTGTTTTTCCGAACATTGTACTTGCATAGGGGGCATGTGGCATTGATGTGCAACCATTTATCGATGCAAACCCAATGAAAATGGTGGCCAGAAGGAAGTTCACGAGGCTCTGCACCATCATAAGCCGAAAGGCAAATACAGCACTCCTGCACATAGACAAAGAGCAACAAATTCATTGACGCTAGAATGAATACTGTTCGAAGCAACATACACCTGAACAAGGCCATCAGAATTAAGAGAAGTCGGAACAAAGTTTGCCAGGAAGATCTAACGTACATCAGAGTTGATAACTACAGTTTTGGCCATGAATATGTACAAATAATAACAAATAATTAGCTACTATCAGTTCTTTCAGACATTCCTTCTCCATTCCAATGCTTTTTTACTTGATCTAACGCGCCACCTATATAAATAATTTGTCAAATCTATTTTATGAAACTTTCTTTCATTCCAACAAAAAATTCTGAACCGCAGTCTCCCTAATGCAATAAGTTAAAGAATCAAGAACTAGAGAATTTACCACGTCTTCAGCTGCAAGTACTTTTTCAATAGGTTGATTTGTGCCACATTCTATCATAATTCCACCAGAAGATCCAGGCACACTACTAGGTCGCTTTTCTGGCTCTTCCATCTTCCGAAATTTGTATTTTGGAATTTGATGAATGTCATCTTCAGATGCTCCCTCATGTTTTCAGTCAGATGATCAGAAGATTAAAATCATGCTTACAAATTAAATGTGCATTATTTTCTCAAACAAACTAAATGTGCAATAGAAGGTATAAAGAAAGAGAAGCAACAAAACAGAACACATGATCTACAAGAAAAACAAAACAAAGAAAGTAAATTTAAACAAAGAAAAGCATGTAATTTTACCATGTCACTCATCACGGTAAACCTAGCACAGCAGTATCTACAACCAGTGTTTTCAAGTCATCCGACTAATTGCGCGGACTAATCGTTAACCTGAACCCAACTATAACCACCGAAGCGATTAGACCGAACAGAATTCTAGTCGTCCGGTTAGTTGACAACTAATCACGGTTAGTCGTCGGGTTTGGTGTGGGACGACCAGATTGGACATGTGTTTTTAGATGGGCTTTTGAGATTAATGGGTGTTGCAGTTGTGGGACGACCAGACCGACCAGAATTCTAGTCGTCCATCTGTGGGCTCATGGGCTGCTATTGTGGCCTTTTAGGGTTGCCAAACTAGACAGTAAGCTACAGCCGCACAAGAACGCATCGCATAGAGCCGCCCGTGCTGCCACACAGCTGCAGTGCCATCTACAAGTTCTAGGCGGCTGGCCGTGCTGCCGCAGTACCGCTGCCGCCCACAAGATCCAGTTCCAGGCAACCGCCCTGCTACCACACAACTACAGTGTCGCCCACAAATTCTAGGCGGCCGCCCGTTCTGCGCTGTTGCCGCCCCAGGCAACACTCGCCATCTTCAAGGTTCGTCGTCCAGGCCTAGCTCTTGTGTATCCGCTGGTATCAAGCGCCGAAAAGATGAGGTTGTCTTGAGATGGTTAGTATGCTTCTTGATGCTCTGCTTTGCTTGCATTAGGCTCGATTAGTCGGTCTGGTCGACAACTAATCGCGACTACTCGACTAATCGGTAGCTATACAACTAGACTCGAAAACATAGTTTACAACTTGCTCATACATTGGAAGTTCTCAAAGCTTGCTATATACACCAACAACAGCAACAAAGCTTTTTAGTCCCAAGCAAGTTGGGCTTGCTATATACACCATGTGTTGAAAACCAGATTGGAACAGGAAAGTTCAGAAAACGTAAAGTAGTATTCAATAAGTCAGAATCACAACAGGCTAGAGTATATGTGGTAAATTGGTGATTGGGCTTCCAGTGTTTATACGGTCTACTCATATAGGGTTAAAAAGATAATGCTAATGAGCTGAGCTAATTTTCCTACTGAGAACATGTCCACGTCTCCAACTTGGATGAGCCAAAATAGGTGGCAGTGCTAGATATTTTTCATTTCCACTAAACATTGGTTTCAATCATCAAAATTGTTTAAGCATGCATAATTAATCAATATTTAAATTGAGAAATTTTGCAGGTGCAATTGACAATTCAACAGCATAGCAGTAACGTGATTTACTCACAATTTCAATTTCATGATTGGCAGAATACACGAGTTTTGGAAATTTTACAATGACCAGAACATGTAAAAACAGACCGAGTAATTGGTAATTAGATGTTTACCAGCCTTGCCTGATGATTAATTAGCTATGCTTAGACCTGATACTTTAGCAACCATTCAAAAATGTTACTAATGTAGTAATATTCCTCATGTATAGTGAATACACGGCCTAACCAGCTTGAATTGAAGAACCTTTACAAGATTTATCTGCCGACCACTGTGTCACACTGAAGCTTGTACAATAAGAGATAAACTACGTAAGGTTATGCCACAAAAGTAGATAGTGAAACTAGTAAACCAATTTACACATAATACGTAGGAAAAAAAACAAAGTTATGACAACTTCTATCAACATATATTTGAGAAAATGTACCTGATCCGACAATGCATATAAAATTGCTATGATACAAGGAAGGCAGCAACAAACAGCAATACCAATGATGCAGGCCAAAACCACACAGAAGACAACAAAAAAACATCAAATGCCAAAAATACAATGCAAAGCCTGCAAAAGAAAATATAAAGAAGTGTGATTATAATGGACACAAAGATGAGCCAATAAAAGGCGACTCAAGAATTATGCGTACAACGCGAAAGGGCCTCTAGCTGTGTTGGTTAGGTGGCCTGAGTAGCAATCCTCAGGTCCTGAGTTCGAATCCCAGTGGAGCGAATTTCAAGCTGAGGTTAAAAAAGGTCACTCGCTAGTTTCCCTGGTTGTGTGCACACGAGATGGACTAACCTATGGGGGCAGATCATCGTGTATGGGCTGGGAGGGCTCAAAGCACGAGTATAGATCTGGCCTATACAGGGCAGACCCTCATGCTGTAGGGGGGAGGGCAGGTTTCTTGACATGGGGGTTGAGCGAATTTCAAGCTGAGGTTAAAAAAGACCACTCGCTAGTTTCCCTGGTTGTGTGCACACGAGATGGACTAACCTATGGGGGCAGATCCTCGTGTATGGGCTAGGAGGGCTCAAAGCACGAGTATAGATCTGGCCTATATACAGGGCAGACCCTCATGCTGTAGGGTGAGGGAGGGCAAGTTTCTTGACATGGGGGCGGTCTTTCCCCTACCGGCTGAGTTTTAGAGTTATATATTTATGTGTACAATTATCGAAAAAAGAACTATGTATACCAGTAAAGATGAAGTGCATCACGGGTAAGAACTTCTCCACCAACAGATACCCAATACAATCCAATTAGCCACCATAGGAATGAGAACATTGTGTTAGCAGACTCCAGATGTTTAGCTATACTACAAGACAGCAAAGAGAACATAGTTGGCAGTTTACATGTTACAGATATTAACAAAACAATTAACCATTAAATAGGGCTAGGAAATAGAAAACAATATGGGGGATGAATTCAGTAGGCAGTAGAGAATTCAAAGTGATCATGTATGGCGCTATAATTCATTTGTTTTTTTGGAATGAACGAAAAAATAATTGTGGGCAATGCCACATATGAAGCAGAACAATGCAGTATGAGCAATGAATAATAAAATATGAAAAGCTAACCACCAAGTTAGTCCACAAATAACCAAATATGCAAAATATACCAAAAGCAGTAGTCATACCTACAAAAGCAGACATAAAATGCACTGCAGGTGTCTATTTTAGTATCTTACTAAGTCTATCAAACCCATATATCTGTCACACATCTTGTTTAAAGTTTCAAATTATACAGCAAAATCCAGTGAACAGTGTCCTCTGTTACTCATTAGTCCCACATGTGCGCATTTTGAACGTCATCACTGCCCTATGCACCAGTATGGCCAAATAAACTTGTATTACTCTGTGATCAAGTGGATGACCTAAGAAACAAAAATAACTAGACTGGGCAGTGCAAGAAACAATTGTAGTAATCTCATCACATAGGCTTCACAGACGTGGTATGTGGTACTTGTTGAAAAGTTGCTGCTCTCCACTCAATCTAGGAATTTCGCCTCAAAAACTTAAGTTCCACTGAGCTTTTAGTACCAATTACCACACAGACCGCTCTCCATATGATATAGCTTTTGAATGCATAATAAGATAAATATAAGTAGCTTATATCGAACTTCAATGCAAAGAAAAACTACTCTCACAGCACTTCATCAAAGAGTTTTGCTCCTGTGTCACCATTTTTTTCTCTGGGTGGAAAAAATAGCACCACTTTCCACCCTCAGCTTGCTCCTTCTGCCACTACACCGTTAGATTCGCACTTTCATCCATCCTACTGTCAACAACTGCCTAACCCCTTTCCACATAGTTGGTCTGCTTACTCACTAGCAGTAGAATCCATGGCCACCATTGTATGCCAGCCCCACCTTCAAGGCTACAATCCCCTTGCTTAGCAGCGTCCAGATCCAGATCACCCAGTAACATTCATCAATGTCACTCCCCAGCTAGACTGGCACTTGGAAGCAGGCCAGTTTCATTAGCTGGCTCGCACTGGAGGGCTTTGTCCTTGGCTCCTTGTTGCCAAAGATGGTGGAGATGAGGAGATCACCAAGGAAGATGATACTAACATACTAGAAGCTAAGTGCTAGATGAGGACACCAAACAAAAACAATCCGAAGAAAAATAGTGGTACAGGAAGACCCCTTCGGCAGGAGTGCTATGAGAATGATCTTGCATGCAACTGGATCTAAGTGAGTGGATAAATGTGCCTGTGTTTTGCAGAATCAGGCAGAATATTTGGATTGGGTGAAGGAACAAAACACAACCAGATCAGATGCACTATTACAATTCGTTTATTGTTCAACTGTCACAGTCACCCCTTGATATGTTGTTCCCATGCACTGCCTAGAATAAAATCGCAACACAAACAACATTTCAAGAGACTATGGAACATTCAAACAAAAACTAGAAATAAGGAATAATAAGCCGAAAGTAAGAATCTCCAAGCTATAAGTACAAACATGAAAATCACTCCAGCTACTGACCGAAGGCAATGGTAATAGCTCCCTCCCTCCCTCCCTCTCCACGTACCACTTCGACCATGGGAGTCGTGCTCTTTGTCATCATCGTTGCTGGAGGAGGACGATGTACCACTTCCGCTCTCCTCGTCAGCGGGAATTGGCGACCCGCAGCGTTAGCCGTATCGCATACCATACTCGATGGCGACGCAGACCATGTGGAGGACACACTGGGCGGCGTACCCACAAATGCAGAAACAGAGCGGCATGGAGGAGCTCTCGTCGTGGCTGAGCACGAGCACAACGGCGGATACGAGGATAAAGGCGATGTTCCAGAAGAAGTCAAGCGTTACCACGAGGCGGGAGTCCAGCTACTCCGCCGCAGCTTCCTGCACCAGTAGCGAGGTTCCCGCATCGCTCTATGCCCGCCCCACCGCAGTAGCCGCGCCGTGGAGCGACGGTCGTCACAGCGAGCACCGTGATGGCGACGCGCTCTTGGACTCTTCGTCGCTCCTCGGCGATGTCGGGTGGCGCGGAGGGGGCTCGGGGAACGCGGTGTCGCCATCATGGGAACCCTAGCGAGATCGGGGTGAGCATAGTTAAAAGCATGCATATACTCTATAATTTTAAAAATGGTATATTTTATAGAACTAGGAACGTGCCCATGCGATGCCACGGAACACAAATTACGACCCTCCAATGGACTTAGGGCCCTGACTATGTGCAGCGTGAGTACAATAGTGACGACAAAATATGTGATTATTAAACATAGATACAGAACGATATAAATATGTCTACCCAAATAGATTGAAATGGAATCACACAAATAATTTTTAAAGAGTAAATATATAATGCTTAATCATAAGTAAATATGTTGACACCTTATACACTAATCTAATCTTTTTTAACAATATTGTTAACTCTCTGCTGTATATTTATCGAGATGGCATATCTGCACGAATTTTCCTCGTAACTTAACAGTTCGATAATAAAGTTTCTCTGAAGAATCTTTGCATCCTACACATAAGACTTATAAGAGAACAAAACGTTAATTTTTTATTATGTAACTAGAATGTATGTTTGAATATGAAAGGAACGTACTCCACTCACCCTAACAAATTTTATTGGACTATCATCCCCCACATGGCCATAGCTTGTAGGATAAGGTAGCTGGTGTTAATCCTATAGAATAATGTTTTGCCAACTAAGTTATATACAATGGAAATCATAGACAAAAAAAATTAAAATTGCTAAGAAGATGGTACGGAGAAAATACTCTTTTAAGTCAATTGGAACACCAGGTTGAATTGTATATTGCCACTTAAAAATATCCTCTGTCCATCCAGTACGTTTCTTGCTATAGACAATCTTATATTTCTTTGAGGCGATGATAATCGCTTCTGCGAACCTCTTGTATGGCATGTGCTTACACCAATCTTGATTAGGTGCAAAGTCAATAAAAGTGACGTGTTTTTTACCATGATCTATTACGAAAAGGGCGTAGCAACCGTTGAATTTCCATGGCATAAGAACCTGTAAAATATCAGTCATTAGGATTGCAAAGAAGTGCCCTTTATAAATACATTTGAAATGAACTCATACTTACATATTTACAAGCCGTGATATAATAGTTCATTGATGGCCAACAATCGAGTGTTTTTGTTAACTCTTCTGCTGTAGGGTCCTCATGGTACTTTGGCAGTTTACCAAAACCAATCATTCTCTGGATAAATATATATACATGACCACATGAGGATTAGATATATATAGATAATATATATTGATACATTATTGATTGGAAATAAACTTACCCAGAAGCCCATGTCCCTATAATGCTTTCTATTCTTTATGATTTCACCTTTCGGCTTACGTGACTCTTTATTGGCAAGCAATCGAACAACCATGCAATGTCAAAATATTTTAGAGTCATATCTAGATTTATACTTAATATGTTCTGCAGGTCTTTGAAAGATATTTCTATCTTAAAAGGGTTGAAACTTCGCACTCATATCATCCTGTAATGTAGCATGACATGACGGAAGTCTATATCAAGACTCTACGTAATTGGTATAAATAAAATAGACAAAACAATGGGTACTTACTCTAATGTCCTATCATCTTGGATTGCCATAATGTAATCACATAGCACATCTATTAAATCGGCTTTAGTCACTGGCATGTCTTTTGTGAAAAGACCACTCATTAAAAAGTCGTCCGTGCACCCATCCATCGAGACTTTTGTATGAGTTCTTTTATCCCATTCATCAACAAACCACCTTTGTAAGTCTGCTTGAGTAATGAGGCCATCCTCATCTTCCCTCAATACCTCGCTATTATCAAGCACATGGAGTAGTTTCCTCTTCTTATGATTTGTTGGGCTATCTAATATCTCAACATCAGAGGGGCTTCCAGTATGAACTTCTTTATCATATTTGTATATCAGATATCCCCTTCTTTTGTTCATGTATGAAGATAGTAATATAGCAGCCAATTTTTTTTTTCTAAAGTGTGACATGTCATCCTGCAAATAAGAAACAATTTACTTAGCATTATATGTAACACTGACTGTAGATGTGCATATATGCCATAGTAGTAATAATATACCTGGGTAAAACTGTCAGACAGCTCATCCCCTGTCCAGTATTCGATATAGTTCAAAATAAATAGGCCACATGAAGAGCTACATTATATACATGAATAAAAATGTCAAAATTAACATTTGTATGAAGAAATTAGTTAAGAAGAATTTATGGCATACCCATCTGTCTGCTTTGCATATCCCATATCTATTTCTCTCAGCGGCCAATAAGCAACTTGGAGGTTTGGTCACCTGTGATCTTTTAACTCTTTACGCTGAGATACCATATTAATTTGCCTTTGCTGCCCTTTAATCTTTATATTTTTGTAAAACATGGAATCAGATGTTGCGCTAAGTTACTGAGATAATAATAGTAATTGTTTAGTTTGTGCGAACTCACCGAGTCAGTGAGGTCATTGCGGTCAAATGTAGTACCAAGTGAATCGAGTACTTGTATCTCTATATTTCTTGCATTGATGACGGTAAGATACCAGTGCATTCCTCGGATGTTTATTGGAATAAACACCTACACAATAATTATAAATATTCCATAAAAATAAAATACATGTAAACACTAACCATCTAAATTGCAAACTAATATTTACCATATCATGGTCTAGGTGGAGTAAAACCCTTCGTTCAGCACTACATATTTGTGTCATGTCTGTAATTAGATATAGCTCATCTGTTTTAGTTTTAACATCACTGTCTCGCTTTAAAAAGTTGAACTGAAGAGCATTTTCTATGTGTACACGACCTCCAGATCTGCATTTTAGTTGCTGTTTAGTTTTTATTAAATTTATGTAACAGTCTATCACCTGCAAGTAATTTATGGTTAAAAATACCAGGGTGAGCAAAAAAATTATACATACCAGGGTCACCAGATGAAAAACTAATAATAGATTACCTCATCACCTAGATATGCGCCCAGTTGAAATAGACATGCCATCCATTTCCTTTCCACACAGGCATCATCGATGAGCACAACTTCTACCCTTGGTTCACAAGGGATTTCTTTAATCCAATCGATGAGGGCAAGATCAGCATCCGTGCAAATATAATCTAGGAACAAAACAGTTGTGAGATGAAAGGGAAATCACTTACAATATAAAACAAATTGACCCATACAGTATTTATAGAATATATATAATACCTTTTGGAACAATTACAGTTGCCACCGATTTTTTGGCTTGTTATGAGATAAGCACACAAGTAAATATTCATCTACTGATAGTTTATTATCTCTTTGGGGGTAGGAAGTACAGTATTTTTCTCTTGAGATTCCATCCTCGCGAGACAAAAACCTATAATCATTGATACTATGTTTTACTTGATATATCAATAAAAATGTCTCTACTATAACAAGTTGAAAATATGTCTCAATCTGGTATCACTATTACCATATAACCAAGTATAGCAATAGCAAACATATATATTCAATAATATGTAACCAGCTGAAACAAGGTACAAGGCAAACATTAGTGAAGACATAAAAGTGAACAACTATTAGTTCAAACAATATGATTAAGGAACTGATTAAATAGTGATAGTAGATATAACTAATATACAATTGTAATACCTTCTTGGACAATAATATTTGTATTTAGAGGTGATCCATTATCAAATGTTGCATCCTTATCCAATTGACTTTCATCAACTGGTACTTCATTTTCTTCCTCTAAAGAATCCATCAAGGAGAAAGAGTCCTGCATACATTGTGAATAAAATCATCTAATCATATAAATATATTGTAGATACATAATTGCTATGGAATCAATATGATAAAATACATTGATATGCAAAAACCCCAATTGGTATTCTATATTTTTAGCATCACATTTAGCCATCCGATCACGAATGTTTGGCTCAGCGTTGTACAATTATTCAATCCTATAACCTAATCGCAGCCATCCTATCACGAATGAATGGCTCAGCGTTGTTCTCCCTCACCAGAGGCCCGCCCAAGGCAGTGCAGCCCTCCGCCACAATTGCGGCAACGCCGGTGATTGCCTTTCTTCGCCCTAGCACACGACTCCTCGCCTCATCTCGAATTAAATGAAGGCCCGCCCATGCCGAACACGATGACCTACCCAGACAGTGGGGTTTGGTTTTTTACGGTACTACTTTGCTACTCAAATAATGGTGTCGACCAATAACAGATAAAGGGAGTTGGCAATAAATTCTAGTAATTTAGTCCTATTAATATTAATATCACCAAATTCATGAGATATTCTTCGCCCATGTGTTCCTATGTGTTCCACCCTGTCCCAACCCATCAGATATTATTCGCCATAGCACACGACTCCTCGCATCATGTCGAATTAAATGAAGGCCCACCCATGCCAAACACGATGACCTGCTGTAACACTCCAAGTTCCACAAACAACCCGGTATGCTACTGTACTACACTTCCGACGTCCATATATAAAATTTCGGCAGCATCCCCTTTGCAAGATTGCATAAAAGAGGGAGCAACAGAGTATAAACATATATCATGACTAAAACATACTAAGTATTATTACTCGGCTAGCAAGGAAAGATAAACATACGACCTGAACTGAATTAACCAGTGCGCACGACCATATAAAAAAAATAAACAAACTTCCTTTGACAATAAGTTTCTAATTAAATCATGGCTGCGCCTGGGCAGCGTTATTGTGAGAGTGAAAGTGGACGTGCTGCTACTCCCCTCATTCCCAACATGTATCAAGTACCTGCATTGAGTAATGCAAGAGTGAGATGACACATCTCAGCAAGTAAAATAATATCAAACAGTTTAACCACATAAGAACATTGTTTTACCACCACTTAATTCCACAACCTTCTTATTACGAAGGTGCAGCACGTATACAACGTACAACGCACCTAGTTACCACACCTCGCAGGTAGAAACCACAATAGTAACATAGTAATGTCACACTTCATATATTCCTCATGAGTGCAAATGTCTGCAAATGCAAGGATGACTTCTGCCTTCATACCTCTAAGGATATGAAGCCGCATCGTACCCCTCCTCGGGCAACGTACGATGCTAAAAATGTACCGTTACGGTCGGACCATAAGATCACGACATAACTTCAAAATGCAAGATGTATGATGTGATGTGCATGTCATGCCTACAACACTTCATATAACATGATTCAAAAAGACACTTCAACTTCATCCAGACGGGAATCAACCACATATATCATTACCAAATTATGATCATCCACAATGTTAGACAATTGAGAATTAATACTTCCAAACAAATAAACTTCATCATAGAATTCAATGATTAACATAATTAAAACTTATGCATACTCAATGACAGGGAATAGGATGCAAACCAAACGGTAGCAACCACCACTGTATTTACTTGCCTTTACCGGAAGTTCGGGCAAATCCCAAGTACGATCCGGAAGCCCACCATCTGTTTTTGACACCCAACTTAGTACACCAATTTCACATAATCAGGCTCATAAGAGACGCCGCACCTACGCACAAACTCAAACCCCGTCGCGGGTTACATCTCTCCCTACACCCACCAAACTGCAGCGGCGCTGCTTAATAATTTCATAACTTTAAAATTATGACAGCAATGGTAACAAACAAAAACTCCAGAGGCATCTACATAAAATTACCCACAAGTTTTGTATACAATTTATAATTAAATTCCAATATCTAATTAGCCCAAAACAGTCCACAAGATGAACCCTGTAATCTGTTTTTCTTTGTCTTTTGGACAGCGACATACCCAGATTCAAACAGCGATATCTTTTAAAATATAATTCCAAATCAAGCGCATAAGTACTCATTGGAAAGATAAGACAAATCCCTACATGATTACCATACTGGTTAACACTAATTACCCACGAAAAATTCCCAGAAACTGCTAATACCACTGCTGTTCACCCACCTGAAAAATCTGTTTTTTTTGGACAGCAACATAACCGGATTCAAACAACGATATCTCCTGAATTATAACTCCGAATCGAGCGCATAAGTACTTGTTGGAAAGATAACATAAAGCCCTACATGATTCTCATACTGATTAACACTAATTACTCTTGAAAAATCCCCAGAAACTGCTAATACTGCTGCTGTTCATCCCCCTGAAAAATCTGTTTTTTTGGACAGCCACATACCCGGATTCAAACGGTGATAACTTTCAATTTATAACTCCAAATTGAGCGCATAAATACTCGTTGGAAAGGTAAGGTAAAGTTCTACATGATCCCCAAACTGATTTCCCTTAATTCCTCACGAAACAAACACAGAAACTGCTAGACTACTGCTGTTCACCCACCACCTAAAATTCTGGACAGCCCCCCTCTACCCCAATCGCAAACGCAACCTCTAATCAATTAAATTGCAGTGCAAATGAACAAGGGATGAACACAAAAATCACCTTGGATTCTCCCCCTTTCCTTCCTCCCTTCTTCCCTCCACCAAAACGATTGAAGACTCGCACCACGACTACGATGATCCGAGCGGCAAGGATTGGCACCTTGGGAGGAGGGGATTGAGAGGGGGGCGGCTAGGGTTTGGTGGCTGCAAGAATTGAGAGAGGAGGAGATGGGCAGGGGGGCGGCGGCCAAGGGGGAAGAGAAGTGGGGGGGGGGGGGGGGGGGCGACTGCACATGGGGGGAGGGGGTTAGGAGGGAGGCGGCTAGGGTTTGGGAGGGTTAATGGGCCGAAACTCCAATTGCGGCCCAACTAACCCACGCGACAGCTCCCGACCGCAACGCAAGCGTCAAACCAAATAAATTCTACTGCCCTAGTTGTGAATGTTTTCCACAAAATCCCAAATCCCCAAAACAACAATCGGATGAGGAAAAAAACAAAAAGAACAACCCCCAACTTCTCTTCTTTGCAAACCGGGTATCACACTCTACCCCTCTTAAAAAGAATTCGACCTCGAATTCTGACGCTTCTATCAGAACAACAAAAGAAAGGTTAATGAATCAACAAAACTCACACATAAAGAAAAGTTCGAGTACTTCTGCCGTATCAGCTCCTCAAGCTCCTAGGATTCTAAGATACGCAGCAGACGACACTCTAGAGTCTGCTCTTGCTACACAGTAATCGGCTCTAGCTCGATTTGATGGTCTGGATTCCGCAAATATTTCCTCAACAAAAAGACATGGAATACTTGGTGTACTCTGATCACAGATTCCGACAATTACATGTGCTAAGCCCAGCTGCCAACTCGGCCAAGATAGCAGACGGTCCTATATACCTCGGACCAAGCTTTCCTGACACCAAATCAATCATTGACATATGCAAGTACTTCAAGGAATGTATATATGAATGCAAGGCATATAATGTTCCTATAGGCTAAACCAAACTTAGCCACACAAGAGCAACTTCAAGAGAGCAACTTAATGCTGGCATATTTCTAGATAGCAGCACAGCGGTTAATTGTTTTGCTCCTAACTCACAAAAATATGCATCGAAAATTAGTAAACTAGGACTTTATGGAAAACTTATAAAGTCCACTATACCCTTGGTATTATCATCACAACAAGATTTGACACTTAGAAAGGTCAAACAGTGCTAAACGTAAATTCTGTCCAGACTTGGACATAATTCAACTACTCAATTCAAAAATCCATAATTGGATTCTCAATCATCCAATTCAGGTGCTCCCAGACTTTTTAGAAAGCTAGTAGAATTGTCTATAATTCATTTATAAACATATCAAGTTAATTCAATGCATATTAAGGCCAAAAGACACGAGAAAGGCTCTGCTGTCCAAATTTGGACAGATTCAGAGATCACACTTAAAACAACTGTAACTTAACTTATAGATCTCCAAAAAAAATTAATCCAAAATTTGTTGTAACGATTAAGAAAAGTACTACAACTTATTTATAATTTATAATAAGTTATTCGAAGTTTAAATTGGGCAAACAAGGCCAGCTTCGAAATCTGTATAGAATCTGCACAGATTTCAAGACTGGACTTGAGAAAATCATAACTCCCAAACTACTAGACCTATGGTCATGAAATTTTTACACAAGTAAGATAAATAAGTTGGCTACAACTTTTATATATAACATCTCTACAGAAAAGATGGTTTACTTCACTGAACTAGCTGCATAACTAAAACTGGTCATGCAGTCCCAATAGCAAGCAATAGATTTTATCAAGTTCATTACTCTTCTAAGATTAAGCGTTCATTGAAAGACTAATAACTTTAGGTTCTTCATTACGAAACACCTAGAACAAATATAAGTATAGAAGCAATATGATAACTTTTTAAATCATTTAAGCCTAATCTCACATCATGCAAACAAGAATCAATTTAAGCATGTTATGTCTGCCCACATATTCATCCAAGCACATTCTATACATGATATCATAACTCCCTGCAGCTAACAAAATTTTGCAAATATAAACTCACTGAAAAGATTATAACATTCCCTAGAACTTTTATTATAATGAGTGTCTCGGAATTGGTTTCCAAACCGATAAAACAATGCAACTCTTTTGTTTCAAAACTGATAAGATTGAAACAATGGACAACTAAAATTCAAAAACCTATAACTCCTGCTATACTCAACTTAAACTACCACGAACACGCGTTGGAAAAGTTTTGAAAATTGTCCACGACTTTTGCAATAAAGTTGCACCCAAATTTATCCTTATAGCCCACAACTCTGCATGACCTACAGCTAAACTCAGCCTGAGATACTGCACATTAGAGATTCGACTTATATCCGGGCAACCACCTCTCCAAATCTATTTAACAGACAGTTACAAGTAAATACCCATTAAAAAGGTACTGAAAATACCTACAAGTTTTGCTTAAAGAGAATTCACAAATTTGTGCTCTGCAACTATCAAAACGCGGTCGATTTATTGGTGATTATAACGACGCCTAAAGTTTAGACACAACAGTGCAACAACTTCAGAGCAACCTAACTCCAATTATATGCAATGAGAATTAGAAACCATACTCTTTGAAAAGATCATGAAATTACTAAAACTTTCATAATCCACAAAGACCAAATTATACCGTCTTCAATGTCTACTCTTCCGTACAAAATTAAAGACTCACTCTGCTAGAGACACCAACAAAGATGTTTTAAGAAACCCATATCTCTCAAATGTTTAGACCAAACATGGTGATTAAGCATCCTATGGAAAGATGCAGAAACATACTACAAAACATTCTAGATAAGTGAGCCTGATTCAGCCTCCAACTAATTTAAAATGCCTCCCGAAACCAAACAACACATTATCAACAATAAAAAAACAATATAAAATGAAACCCAAGTCATTGGCAGGTGCCATCAACACTAGGATTTTCCACTACCAAACTGGGATGCAACTCCACAAAGTCTTTAAATAACACTCTACCAAATAGGTTAGAACACTAAGCACAACAATCAATGAATTCAACAACCTCGTTTGTTAATGCCACTAAGGTCAAACATCCATGTACCGACAATGTATGAAACACCTGACATACCCGTCTCCAGCTCTATAAAACATGGTTGTTATTACACTAGAATCCAACTACTAGAAATCTCCAAAACTATTCTGTTGACGTGAAGCAAATGGTGCTCATGTCATATAACATCTTTTCCCCCTCTCAAAAGAGATAAAATTTGCAATACTCATAAAGCAATGGAGGGATAACAACAAGAAAAAACTAATGTACTTCTTGACACAGACTCATGCAAAAGCTTCATAAATATTACTTTCAACACTAAAATAATAACACGATACTATGCTCAACAGCAGTAATTGGACTTCAATAAGATAATCCACCTAACCCAACTACCTTGATTAACCTCACATACAACAATACATCCTATTATTGCACTTGAACAATTTGTACCTAGTGATGTCATAGGATGAATTCAAAGTAGTAGACATACATGATCTATCAAACCATCATTCATATAATAAAAATCTCCATCTAATGCAACAACCACATCATTATAGAGATAGATGACTAACAAACATAAGCAACTTCCAGTTAAACATTGACTTTGTTTAAGATAAAGCGGTCCAAATAATAATTCCACAAGCATGCATAGAGAACTGATCATATAAAAAAAACTACCATGTATCATCGGCGATTAAAAACAATATAAAACGGGTTGTCCATATCGTTCGCATGACTAGCCTCCAACAAATAGAAATTATGCATAACCTTTTTGGCTATAGAAACAAACCATAGAAGGAAAACATGCATGCCTCTTCAACTATAATATAGACATAAAATCCACTTGAAATCACCCTATTTATTATTAAAGATAAGGTTGCACACAATAAGAAAACCTATCATGTAAACATGGTTGGACTTATCTACCCACGTCATCTTGCAAATTCACTTGAGTTCTTCTAGTCTCAAGATTTCATAGACAGTACAACATTGCCTTTGCTCTATGGAGACAAACCTATTGTACTCTAAGATCAAGTTGGCAAGTAGCCACACTAGCCAAAAAAAAGGTGAGGTGTAAAGCACTGCACCCATGGAAATATTACATTGATAAGTTGGGTTGTAACCCAACAGTCAATCCAACTCAACAACACCATAGAACTTCATTGTATAGTGTTTTCACACTACACCAAGTCGGATTAGATCCTCTATACACAAGCTCAATAAACAATCGGTCCTACAAGTACTAGAACCCAAGAATCCTTTTGGAAAAAAAACATCCACAGTCAAGCATATAGAAATATATGATGGTAATAGCTCAGAGATTAGTAAACATTGCATCCCAAAAAACATCATGACGATATGTATATAAAACAAGTACATTAGTAGCTTCACTCGCATAATAATTTCAATAACAACCACATCAAGAAACCAATATTAAATAGAAGTAACATTTCATATCAAGCATTACGTCGTTAACGACATACCTCATCAAACCATAAAGGGGTTTGGAGTAAGGAAATTCTAGTCATCTATACAATAAAATACTAATATGAAAGATATATGAACCCATACCCTTCCTATATGTGCAAGTGTGTCAAATTTATCTTCAAATTGCGTAGAATCTAAAGCCTATCCTCTGATACCAACTGTAACACTCCAGGTTCCACAAACAACCCGGTATGCTACTGTACTACACTTCCGACGTCCATATATAAAATTTCGGCAGCATCCCCTTTGCAAGATTGCTTAAAAGAGGGAGCAACAGAGTATAAACATATATCATGACTAAAACATATTAAGTATTATTACTCAGCTAGCAAGGAAAGATAAACATACGACCTGAACTGAATTAACCAGTGCGCACGACCATATAAAAAAAATAAACAAACTTCCTTTGACAATAAGTTTCTAATTAAATCATGGCTGCGCCTGGGCAGCGTTATTGTGAGAGTGAAAGTGGACGTGCTGCTACTCCCCTCATTCCCAACATGTATCAAGTACCTGCATTGAGTAATGCAAGAGTGAGATGACACATCTCAGCAAGTAAAATAATATCAAACAGTTTAACCACATAAGAACATTGTTTTACCACCACTTAATTCCACAACCTTCTTATTACGAAGGTGCAGCACGTATACAACGTACAACACACCTAGTTACCACACCTCGCAGGTAGAAACCACAATAGTAACATAGTAATGTCACACTTCATATATTCCTCATGAGTGCAAATGTCTGCAAATGCAAGGATGACTTCTGCCTTCATACCTCTAAGGATATGAAGCCACATCGTACCCCTCCTCGGGCAACGTACGATGCTAAAAATGTACCGGTACGGTCGGACCATAAGATCATGACATAACTTCAAAATGGAAGATGGATGATGCGATGTGCATGTCATGCCTACAACACTTCATATAACATGATTCAAAAAGACACTTCAACTTCATCCAGATGGGAATCAACCACATATATCATTACCAAATTATGATCATCCACAATGTTAGACAATTGAGAATTAATACTTCCAAACAAATAAACTTCATCATAGAATTCAATGGTTAACATAATTAAAACTTATGCATACTCAATGACAGGGAATAGGATGCAAACCAAACGGTAGCAACCACCACTGTATTTACTTGCCTTTACCGGAAGTTCGGGCAAATCCCAAGTACGATCCGGAAGCCCACCACCTGTTTTTGACACCCAACTTAGTACACCAATTTCACATAATCAGGCTCATAAGCGACGCCGCACCTACGCACAAACTCAAACCCCGCCGCGGGTTACATCTCTCCCTACACCCACCAAACTGCAGCGGCACTGCTTAATAATTTCATAACTTTAAAATTATGACAGCAGTGGTAACAAACAAAAACTCCAGAGGCATCTACATAAAATTACCCACAAGTTTTGTATACAATTTATAATTAAATTCCAATATCTAATTAGCCCAAAACAGTCCACAAGATGAACCCTGTAATCTGTTTTTCTTTGTCTTTTGGACAGCGACATACCCAGATTCAAACAGCGATATCTTTTAAAATATAATTTCAAATCAAGCGCATAAGTACTCATTGGAAAGATAAGACAAATCCCTACATGATTACCATACTGGTTAACACTAATTACCCACGAAAAATTCCCAGAAACTGCTAATACCACTGCTGTTCACCCACCTGAAAAATCTGTTTTTTTAGACAGCAACATAACCGGATTCAAACAACGATATCTCCTGAATTATAACTCCGAATCGAGCGCATAAGTACTTGTTGGAAAGATAACATAAAGCCCTACATGATTCTAATACTGATTAACACTAATTACTCCCGAAAAATCCCCAGAAACTGGTAATACTGCTGCTGTTCATCCCCCTGAAAAATCTGTTTTTTTGGACAGCCACATACCCGGATTCAAACGGTGATAACTTTCAATTTATAACTCCAAATTGAGCGCATAAATACTCGTTGGAAAGGTAAGGTAAAGTTCTACATGATCCCCAAACTGATTTCCCTTAATTCCTCACGAAACAAACACAGAAACTGCTAGACTACTGCTGTTCACCCACCACCTAAAATTCTGGACAGCCCCCCTCTACCCCAATCGCAAACACAACCTCTAATCAATTAAATTGCAGCGCAAATGAACAAGGGATGAACACAAAAATCACCTTGGATTCTCCCCCTTTCCTTCCTCCCTTCTTCCCTCCACCAAAACGATTGAAGACTCGCACCACGACGACGATGATCCGAGCGGCAAGGATTGGCACCTTGGGAGGAGGGGATTGAGAGGGGGAGGGGGCGGCTAGGGTTTGGTGGCTGCAAGAATTGAGAGAGGAGGAGATGGGCAGGGGGGCGGCGGCCAAGGGGGAAGAGAAGTGGGGGGGGCTGCCCATGGGGGGAGGGGGTTAGGAGGGAGGCGGCTAGGGTTTGGGAGGGTTAATGGGCCGAAACTCCAATTGCGGCCCAACTAACCCACGCGACAGCTCCCGACCGCAACGCAAGCGTCAAACCAAATAAATTCTACTGCCCTAGTTGTGAATGTTTTCCACAAAATCCCAAATCCCCAAAACAACAACCGGATGAGGAAAAAAACAAAAAGAACAACCCCCAACTTCTCTTCTTTGCAAACCGGGTATCACACCTGCATACCACCTGCCGTAGCAACCCGAGACCTCCTGCAAACAACGCACCACAACTCCGTGGTAACCCACATCTCCGACGAGTAATTCTGGGGGCTCCGGTGATCTACTCTCTATAGCTATAGGTGCTACTCGATGTGGACGAAACAACGAACTCGAACTCAGTTGAAGTCTATTTAGCAATGTATGAAGTGACGACGACGCCGACCACTGCACACGGTGGCCTGCTGTGGCAAATAGATCTGGTGAACAATTAGCCCCACCCCGTGATTCCCCTTTGATGAATCGAAGGCAGCAGAAGGTCCAACATGAGATGGAGAGTACCTCGGACTGCTCTTTGGAGATGGTGCGATGCTGCTGCTGTGATTCACCGCCGACAGCTTCTCTCCCTTTTTGTATTTGTCAATGTTGGTGAGTGGTTGTTTGCGCCAGATGGATGAGGAACGAGATGGACCAGGTGCCACCGACGTAGGGGGTACGAGATATAGACGCAGATGGCACGGAACGCGGCTGGGCGAGTGCGGATTGGGCGCTGGCGCGTGCTTGCTATTTATGTGGATCCATGGCGCAGGCATTTGCGGCGGCGGAGGTTTATCCTGTGCGTGTTGTTTGCGGCGGGGGCAGATCTCGTGAGCGTTGTTTGCGGCGGAGACATAACTCATGCACGATGTTTGCGGGGACAGGCGAACGCGGATCGCGCGCGTGGGTGGGGGTGAGCGAGCGCATATTGCGCGCGCACTTCGAGTCATGGCGCAGGTTGTTGGCGGCGAGTGCCGACGTGAGGGGGAGGAGGCCGGACGTATGGGAATATGGCGGACGCAGGTTGTTGGCCGTGAGCAGATCACGAGGTGGAGGAGGCGGTTCTGTTGTCATCGCACAGGGGCAGAGGAGCGGAGGTTGTCCTTGGAGCGTGCGGAAGGGGGAGCGGGTCTGTTACGCAGCATGCGGCAGGTTTGTAGTTTGTGCGGATGTTGCAGATGAGGATGGAATGCGGAGGGGATGGATCCGACGGTGGGGACATGAACTATTGAGCTCGTGGAAGGGGAAGAGATAGACAATGTTTTAACGAATTTAACGATAGTGATGTCTGAACCAACCGATGAGTTTGGTTCTTTATTTACATTTTTGTCTTGGAGTTGCAAACTACAAATTCGATCGCACAAGTTTATAGTGCTTGCAAGGTACGCAGAAGAACCATTCGTTCAGATAAAGATCTTGGTTAGATGTCAGTGCAGATGGTACCTCGTCATGAAGAATCGATCCTATATTTCGTTGTGTAGAAGGAATCATCGCTCAATCCACTACCATGGTCAAGTTGGGGGAAAGAGCACACTGAATCAATGACAAGAGTGACCTCATCATATAGCGATTTGTTTGGCGTCATTGTCTATATCTTGGCCAAATCCAAAGTTGAATGTTTATTCAATATTTAAGAAGCATAACTGTTTTACTGAGACAACCACGTTGGCATTTGGAAAATATAAATAAAGGAGAACCAATATTGGTCTTTATATTAAAAAAACAGAAACAAACCATTACAATACTTTCAGTTTTTATTTGCCTATAGAGAACAAGGTTGTCGGGTACCGTAATTAGGGGTACCCCCAACACTCCTAAACACGGCTGATAACCACCCTCAGCACAAACCGCAAAGACTGATGGGCGCGGTTTAAGTCAAGGCTTCGCCTACCCAAGGGACGCGATCTCGCCCGAGCCTAGTCTTGGGCAGGAACTGTAGTCTCGGACAAAGTTACGTCTCGCCCGAGGGCCTCCTTAGGCAGTGGGCTCACCCTCAGCTCGCCCGAGGCCCAGCTCGGACAGGCTTCGCCGAGAAGCAACCTTGGCCAAATCGCCTCACCAACCGACCGTATCGCAGGCGCATTCAATGCGAGGATCGCCTGACACCTTATCCTGACACGCGCGTCTCAGTTGGCAAGGTCGAAGTGACCACAGTCACTTCGCCCTTCCACTGACCGACCTGACAGGAAAACATCACCGCTCGCCCCGCTCCGACTGCTGTGCCATCCACCCGGGTAAGGCTGACAACAGTCAACTTCAGCCTCGGGCGCTACAGGAAGCTCTGCCTCGCTCGACCTTAGGCCTCGGCCTCGAGATGAGGTCTCCGCCTTGCCCGACCCCAGGACTCGGCCTCAGCCTCGGCCTCGGGAGGAATCGCGTCCTCGCCCGACCCCGGCCTCGGCCTCAGGAGAAGTCTCCGCCTCGCCCGACCTTGGGCTCGGACTGACCGCGCCACAGGGGATACATAATTACCTTACCCCTAGCTAGCTCAGGCTACGAGGGAACAAGACCGGCGTCCCATCTGGCTCGCCCTGGTAACAGGTAATGATGGTTCCCCGCGTGCGTCCATGACGTCGGTGGTTCTCAGCCCCCTACGGAAGCAAGGAGACGACAGCTGGATCCCAACAGCACCGCCAGCTGTGCTTCTACATGGCTCAAGCACTTCTCCAACGACCACGTTATCGCATACGCAGGGCTCAAGCACTTCTCCGACAGCCACGTTGGCATGTACACAGGGCTCAGGCACCTCTCTGTCGGACACGTTAGCGCATAGCTACACCCCCCATTGTACATCTGGACCTTCTCCTTGCATCTATAAAAGGAAGGTCCAGGGCCTTCCTGCGGGGGGGAGGGGGGGGGTCGCGCGGAGGGGACGAGCAAACGAACAGGCTCACTCTCTCTCCCTCGCGAACGCTTGTAACCCCTACTACGAGCACCCTCTGGTGCGAGTTAACACGAGCCGCGTTTTCCCCTTGTGTTCCATCTTGCGCCAACCCATCTGGGCTGGGGCACGCAGCGACAAAATTCACTGGTCGGCCCGGTTGAGGGTCCCCCGGGGTCCGAAACGCCGACAGTTGGCGCGCCAGGTAGGGGCCTGCTGCGTGTTAACGAACAACTTCCCATTGAGTTCTAGATGGGTAGTCTTCAGCAACCTCTTCAGCCCGGGATGGTGCTCCGCTTCGGGAGTCTCGAGTTCATGTCCCTCGACGGCAGCTACGACATTGTACTCCTCTCCCCGCAGCGCGACAGCAACAACGACGGTCGTCAGCTCGCCCAGCGGCGGCGAACTCGACGACGTCTTCCCCCCGTGGCAGAAGAGCAGCATCCGGGTTTGACCCGCCACCCTCCTCGCCGCAGGAGGAGGAGACGGGGCAACCGTGGCCAGGCAGGAGGCGGCACCTCGTCGGCTGTCGAGCGAGTCGACGTCGCCGGCACCCTAGCGGGGGACATGTCGGGCATTGTCCTCGCACCTGAGACAATGACGGATGTCGTTTCCCCGCAACGTGCCAACCCCAAGCGGACTGATGACGCCAGCACTCTCGCGAAGGACTTGCTGGGCGTTAGCCTCGTACCTGAGATAATGGTGCAGTCCATCCCTGACGCAACTTCCCCACCGTCCATCGACCAAGAGGTACCGTCCGTTTTCCACTCTGTGCCTTTTAGATTCAGCTTCGATCCACCAAGCGACCCCGCTTCGGTGAGCGCTTTCGTAAAGACATAACCTAACCTTCCGGGGTACCATATGTGGTCATCCTGGGACCAACTGACGGCCGTCTCAACCTATGGGCCCCCGGGTTCCGAGGAAGAAGACGACCCCCAACTCCGGTTGGGATTTCTCCAGGCTCAGTGATCCTAGTGCCAAGCGAGACTTCATGTCCGCATGTGACTACTGCCTCTCCTGTTGCTCTGATGATGGCCACAGCCTTGACGACGAGGGTTGTGGCCCAAGTCGCGAATGTTTCCACGTCGATCTGGGGGATCGCGACGAAGGCAACCACCTCGGTATGTCGGAGGATGATGATCCCCCTGGGCCTGCTTCTCGCGTCGACATCCCGCGGGAGCTAGCTGTGGTCCCAGTCCCTGCGGGGGGTCAGGACACACAGCTCGAGCAAATCCGCGAGATGCAGGCCAAGCTCGACGAGGAAGCAGGGCAGCTCCGGCAAAACATCGAGCAGGAGTGGGCAGGCCGAGCACTCGCCGGAGAAGCGCGTCATCGGGCCCGGGACGTCCAGCGCCGTATCGTTGACGATGCAAGGGCAAGGCTGCCCCCGGCCTCCAGCGGGGTCAGCCAGAATCTAGCAGCATCAGCAATGCTACTCCGAGCGATGCCGGAGCCATCCACCACCGAGGGGTGGCGTATCCAGGGCGAACTCAAGAATCTCCTGGAGGATTCCGCGGTCCGATGGGCCGAAAGCTCTGCCTCCCGAAGGCAGGGGTGCCCCCCGGAGCATCGCGCAACGACTTCCCAACTCATGCGGGAGGCCTCGGTCCACACTAGGCGCACGCAGGACGGGACGCCTGCAACCCTGGATCGCCTCGACAATGAGCAACACTATCGCGACCGTTGAGCCCGCCTCGACGAGAGGGTGCGCCAAGGCTACCACCCCAGGCGCGGAGGACGCTACGACAGTGAGGAGGATCGAAGTCCCTCGCCCGAACCACCAGGTCCGCAAGTCTTCAGTCGGGCCATACGACGAGCGCCGTTCCCGACTCGGTTCCGGGCCCCGACTACCATCACCAAGTACTCGGGGGAGACGAGGCCGGAGTTGTGGCTTGCGGACTACCGGCTGGCCTGCCAGCTGGGAGGAACGGACGACGACAACCTCATCATCCGCAACCTCCCCCTGTTCCTCTCCGACGTTGCCCGGGCCTGGCTGGAGCATCTGCCTCCCGCGCAGATCTCTAACTGGGACGACCTGGTCAAGGCCTTCGCTGGAAACTTCCAAGGTACGTACGTGCGCCCTGGGAACTCCTGGGATCTCCGAAGTTGTCACCAGCAGCCAGGGGAATCCCTGCGAGAATACATTCGACGGTTTTCAAAGCAGCGCACCGAGCTGCCCAACATCACCGACTCGAATGTCATCGGGGCGTTCCTCGCCGTCACCACGTGCCGAGACCTGGTGAGCAAACTAGGGCGCAAGACTCCCACCAAGGCAAGCGAATTGATGGACATAGCCACCAAGTTTGCCTCGGGCCAGGAGGCGGTCGAGGCCATCTTCTGGAAGGACAAGCAGCCTCAGGGACGACAGCAGGAAGACGCCCCCAAGGCGTCCGCCCAGCGTGGCACGAAGAAGAAGGCCAAGAAGAAGGCGCAAGCAAAGCGCGACGCCGCTGACGCGGATCTTGTTGCTCCTGTCGAACACAGGAACCCACGGAAGCCTCCCGGAGGGGCCAACCTGTTCGACAAGATGCTCAAGGAGTCGTGCCCCTATCACTAGGATCCCGTCAAGCACACCCTTGAGGAATGCGTCATGCTTCGACGCTACATCCATAAGGCCGAGCCTCGGGCGGGAGGTGGCAAAGGCCAAGACAACAACAAGAAAGAGGGCAACAATGAAGAGGAGTTCTCCGAGGTCCACGGCTGCTTCATGATCTACGGTGGGCAAGTGGCGAACGCCTCGGCTCGGCACCGCAAGCAGGAGCGCCAGGAGGTCTGCTCGGTGAAGGTGGCGGCGCCAGTCTAACTAGACTGGTCCGACAAGCCCATCACCTTCGACCAGGGCGACCACCCCGACTGCGTGCCGAGCCCAAGAAGGTACCCGCTCATTGTCGATCCTGTCATCGACAACGCTAGGCTCACCAAGGTCCTCATGGACGGAGGTAGCAGCCTCAACATCATCTACGCCGAGACCCTCACGCTCTTGGAGATCGATCTGTCCACGATCCGGGCTGGTGCGGCGCCCTTTCACGGGATCATCTTCGGAAAGCGCGTCCAGCCCCTTGGGCAACTCGATTTGCCCGTCTGTTTCAGGACTCCCTCCAACTTCCGCAGGGAAACCCTCACGTTCGAGGTGGTCGGGTTCCGAGGGACCTACCATGCGGTGCTGGGGAGACCGTGCTACGCCAAGTTCATGGTCGTCCCCAACTACACGTACCTCAAGCTCAAGATGCCAGGACCCAACGGGGTCATCACCGTCGGATCCACGTACCGACACGCGTACGAATGCGACATGGAGTGCGTGCAGTACGCTGAGGCCCTCGTCGAGTCTGAGGCCCTCATCGCCGACCTAGAGTGCCTCTCCAAGGAGGTGCCTGATGTGAAGCGCCACGCCGGCAACTTCGAACCGGCTGAGGCGGTTAAGTCCGTCGCCCTCGACCCCAGCAACGATGCCTGCAAGTAAGTCCGGATCGGCTCCGAGCTCGACCCCAAATAGGAAGAAGTGCTCGTCGGCTTTCTCCGCGCAAACGCCGAAACTTTTGTGTGGAGTCCCTCGGACATGCCCGGCATACCGAGGGATGTCGCCGAGCACTCACTGGACATCCGAGCCGGTGCCCGACCCGTGAAGCAGCGCCTGCACCGTTTCGACGAAGAAAGGCGCAGGGCCATGGGCGAGGAGATCCACAAGCTCATGGCTGCAGGGTTCATCAAAGAGGTATTCCATCCCGAATGGTTAGCTAACCCTGTGCTTGTGAAAAAGAAAGGTGGGAAGTGGAGGATGTGCGTAGACTACACTGGTCTAAACAAAGCATGTCCGAAGGTTCCCTACCCTCTGCCTCGCATCGATCAAATTGTGGACTCCACTGCTGGGTGCGAAACCCTGTCATTCCTCGACACCTATTCAGGTTATCACCAAATCAAGATGAAAGAGTCCGACCAACTCGCGACTTCTTTCATCACACCTTTTGGCATGTACTGTTATACTACCATGCCATTTGGCTTGAGGAATGCAGGTGCAACATACCAAAGGTGCATGAACCACATGTTCGGAGAGCACATCGGCCGAACGGTCGAGGCTTACGTCGATGACATCGTTGTCAAGACGAGGAAAGCCTCCGACCTCCTCTCCGACCTTGAAACGACATTCAAGTGTCTGAAAGCGAAAGGCGTGAAACTCAATCCCGAGAAGTGTGTCTTCGGAGTCCTCCGAGGCATGCTCCTGGGGTTCATCGTCTCCGAGCGGGGCATAGAGGCCAACCCGGAGAAAATTGCGGCCATCACCAACATAGGGTCTATCAAGGATTTGAAAGGAGTACAAAGGGTCATGGGATGCCTTGCGGCTCTGAGCCGCTTCATCTCGCGCCTCGGCGAGAAAAGATTACCCTTGTACCACCTCTTAAGGAAGGCCGAGCGTTTCACTCGAACCCCCGAGGCCGAGGAAGCCCTCGAAAACTTGAAGGCGCTCCTTACAAATGCGCCCGTCTTGGTGCCCCCCCGCTACGGGAGAAGCCCTCTTGATCTACGTAGCCACAACCACTCAGGTGGTCAGCGCCGCGATCGTAGTCGAGAGACGAGAAGAAGGGCATACACTGCTCGTCCAGAGGCCGGTCTACTTCATCAGTGAGGTGCTATCCGAGACCAAGATCCGCTACCCACAAATCCAGAAGCTACTGTACGCAGTAATTCTGACGCGACGAAAATTGCAACACTACTTCGAGTCTCATCTGGTGACTGTGGTGTCATCCTTCCCCCTGAGGGAGATCATCTAGTGCCAAGAGGCCTTGGGTAGGATAACAAAGTGGGCAGTGGAACTCATGGGTGAGACAATTTCATTCGCTCCTCGGAAGGCCATAAAATCTCAAGCCTTGGCGGACTTCCTGGCTGAATGGGTCGACACCCAATTGCCAACAGCTCCGATCCAACCCGAACTTTGGACCATGTACTTCGATGGGTCGCTGATGAAAACAGGAGCAGGCGCGGGCCTGCTCTTCATCTCACCCCTCGGGAAACATGTGCGCTACGTGCTGCGCCTCCATTTTCCGGCATCAAACAACGTGGCCGAGTACGAGGCTTTGGTTAATGGGTTGTGCATCACCGTCGAGCTAGGGGTTTGGCGCCTCGATGCTCGTGGCGACTCGCAGCTTGTCATCGACCAAGTCATGAAGAACTCTCACTGCCGAGATCAAAAAATGAAGGCCTATTGCGACGAAGTTCGGCGCTTGGAGGATAAGTTCCACGGGCTAGAACTCAACCATGTTGCTCGACGGTACAACGAGACTGCAGATGAGCTGGCTAAAATAGCCTCGGGGCGGACGACGGTTCCCCCGAACGTCTTCTCCAGGGACATATATCAACCATCTGTCAAACTCGACGACGCGCCCGAGCCCGATGAGACCTCGGCCCAGCTCGAGGTACCCTCGGCCGCCGAGGGGAGCGGAATGGGGTCACACCAAACACGATCTGGCAGACCCCGTACCTGGAATATCTCCACCGAGGAGAGCTACCCCACGACAAGGCCTAAGCTCGGCGACTGGCTCGGCGCGCCAAGTCGTTCGTTTTACTGGGTGATGAAAAGGAGCTCTACCACCGCAGCCCCTCGGGCATTCTCCAACGATGCATATCCGCCGCCGAAGGACAAGAGCTGTTGCAAGAGATACACTTGGGGGCTTGCGGTCACCACGCAACACCTCGAGCCCTCGTGGGGAACGCCTTCCGACAAGGTTTCTACTGGCCGACCGCGGTGGCCGACGCCACGAGGATTGTACGCTGTTGCCAAGGGTGTCAATTCTACGCGAGACAGACGCACCTGCCCGCTCAGGCCCTACAGACAATACCCATCACCTAGCCGTTTGCAGTGTGGGGTCTGGACCTCGTCGGTCCCTTGCAGAAGGCACCCGGGGGCTTCTCGCACCTGCTGGTCGCCATCGACAAATTCTCCAAGTGGATCGAGGTCTGACCCTTAACCAGCATCAGGTCCGAGCAGGCAGTGGCGTTCTTCACCAACATCATCCATCGCTTTGGGGTCCCGAACTCCATCATCACCGACAATGGCACACAGTTCACTGGGAAGAAGTTTCTGGACTTCTGCGAGGACCACCACATTCGTGTGGACTGGGCCGCCATAGCTCACCCCATGACGAATGGGTAGGTGGAGCGTGCCAACGGTATGATCTTGCAGGGACTAAAACCAAGGATCTACAACGACCTCGACAAGTTTGGCAAGAGATGGATGAAAGAGCTACCCTCGGTGGTCTAGAGTCTGAGGACGACGCCGAGCCGATCCACGGGTTTCTCGCTGTTCTTTCTAGTCTATGGGGCCGAGGCTATCTTACCCACGGACTTAGAATACGGTTCCCCGAGGACAAAGGCGTACGACGGACGAAGTAACCAGACCAGCCGAGAAGACTCACTGGACCAGCTCGAAGAAGCTCGGGACGTGGCCTTACTACACTCGGCACGGTATCAGCAGTCTCTGCGACGCTACCACGCCCGAAGGGTTCGGCCCCGAGGCTTCCAGGTGGGAGACTTGGTACTTCGGCTGCGACAAGACGCCCGAGGACGCCACAAGCTTACTCATCCCTGGGAAGGGCCGTTCATCATCGCCAATATTTTGAAGCCCGGAACATACAAGCTGGCCAACGATCAAGGCGAGGTCTACAGCAACGCTTGGAACATCCAACAGCTACGACGCTTCTACCCTTAAGATGTTTTAAGTCGTTCATATACCTCATTTTCTTTACTTACATAAATAAAGTCTAACCATTAAGGAAGGATCAGCCTTGCCTCGGCAAAGCCCGACCCTCCCTCGGGGGCTAGAAGGGGGGAACCCCTTCTGCGTCAAAATTTTCCTCGAAAATTTTTTCTACCAAGAAAGATTTCCTACCAAAACGACTTTCGTGCCTTCTCGACTATATCGATAACAGAATCCTGCAAACGAGTAAGAGTGCACGTAAGCGGCAAGGCCGACCGAGCCGAGGGACTCCTACACCTCCGGGATACGGATACCTCACTCATCACCTTCCGCGAAAAGTAACTCTCGCTCGGATAAGCGATTCTGCTACCGACGAACAAGTCCTGATACTCGAAACGAGAGAAAAGGAAACACAGCTTTATAACACGACGATAAAAGTGTTTAGGCCTCAGCGGCCGCGAAAAACACAAGCATACTGCAGACAAACTGTTCCTGCAGAAATCAGACGTCGGCAGGGGGAGGAGCGGCACCCTCGGTGCCGTTTCCACCCTCGGCGAAGTCTGGCCCGGCCTCAGACGGCGACGCGAGCGGAAGGATCTCCACCTCGAAGGAGGACGCCAGCACCGCGCTTGGGCCCGCAACGGTCGCGTCAAGCCTCTGGACCTCGGCTAAGGCAGCCTCATCTTCGTCGGGTAGGCAGTACCCCTCGCTGACCCGCTCCAGATCCACGTCGTAATGGGAAGTGAGCACGACAAAGGCCCACCTAACACCGTGGTGTAGCGCCCTGCGGAGTCTGCTGCGCACATGGCCGCCCAAGGCCCGCAGGTGACTCTGGGGGGAGCTACCCGAGGGGACGTCGTCGAGGTCAAAGGCCCGGCAAAAGGCCGAGATGGCCTCGGACATAGCCACGCGGTCGGCCTCTTTCTGCTCGGCTGCCTGGGCAAGCGCCTTGACGGACCCGTTAAGAGCCGTCTCAAACTCTGCAGACAGCCGAACAAAATTCTTCAGACACAAGTTGAAGAATGAAGCTGAATCGAGGTCACAAAGTGGTCGAAACATACCTTCGGCCCGGGCACGCTCCTGCGAGGCCACGGCTTGGGCGGACTGGGCAGACCCGACGGCCACGGCCAGGTCCTCAGCAAGGGTTCCGACCTGAGCGAACGCCTCGGTTAGCTGCTCCATAACCTCAGCCAGCTGACCCCTAAGGGCCTCAGCCCGGCCCACGGCCTCGGCAGCTTGGCTCCAAGATTGGTCCCGCTCGCCGATGACCTGGCCAAGCTCCAGCTGCCGCTGCTGCATCTCCGCCCGTGCCAACACCACCTCTACCCGCGTCGCCGCTACCTCCGACTTCAACTCATCATAGAGCAGCCGAAGGTCCGCCACCTCGGTGCTCCGTTGGGCAAGGCGTTCATTAGCCTCAGCAAGCGCGACCTTCTGTAACCGCAGCGAGGCCCAGACAACGCTCTCGCGGCGGATGAACAACGACTTGGCGGTGCTCACCTCCGCGAGCTCCTGAGGAAGGAAAACATGATATTACAAAGAATGCCCTGGCCACGCGAGGTGTACGCCTAAATCCTTACCTTGAAGACCCTGGGAACGACCCTGGAAAGGATCTCCATGGTCGACTGAAGCGACCTCATCGCCGCCTTGGTGTACTCACGGAACTCATCCCGAGACTGCTCCTCCTACTTGTCGTCGAGGACGAGGAGGAGCTCTGAGGCGTCGTGGCTCCAGAATCGGATCGGCTGCCCGCACCACTCATTAGGGTTGAGCCGCGCGGGGATAAGGCCGCTTTCCCCTAGGACGGGCCGTGGTTCTTGAGAGCATCTAGAGGGGGGGTGAATAGGTGATCCTGTAAAACTTGAAACTCAATGCCACAAAAACTTGATTAGGAGTTAGCACAATAAAGCCAAGTGGCTAGAGAGGAGTTCTAGCAAGACACGATAATCACAAGAAGATCAATCACAGATAGACAAAGTGGTTTATCCCGTGGTTCGGCCAAGTTCAACACTTGCCTACTCCACGTTGTGGCGTCCCAACGGATGAGGGTTGCAATCAACCCCTCTCAAGCGGTCCAAAGACCCACTTGAATACCACGGTGTTTTGCTTTTTACTATATCCCGCTTGCGAGGAATCTCCACAACTTGGAGCCTCTCGCCCTTACAATATGATGTTCACAAAGAAGCACGGAGTAAGGGAGGGATGAGCAATGCACACAAGACACAAAATCAGAGCGACAATACGCACACAAGTCACAACACGAGCTCACAACACAACCCAAAGAGTTCTCTACTCAAATGAAGCTCTAGTTGCTATCGCAAAGAATCGAATGCGCGGAATTGAAGTCTTGGTGCTTAGGAATGCTTAGAGAATACTTGGTGTTCTCCTCCATGCGCCTAGGGGTCCCTTTTATAGCCCCAAGGCAGCTAGGAGCCGTTGAGAGCATTCCAGGAAGGCAATTCTTGCCTTCTGTCGCCTGGCGCACCGGACAGTCCGGTGCACCACCGGACACTGTCCGGTGCGGATTTCTTTCCTTCTTTGGCGAAGCCGACAGTTGGCGGTTCAGAGCCGTTGGCGCACCTGACACTGTCCGGTGTACACCGGACAGTCCGTTGCCTCCTTCTGACCGTTGGCTCTGCCACGCGTCGCGCACGGATTACGCGGCCGACCGTTGGCCCGGCCAACTGTTGGCTCACCGGATAGTCCGGTGATTTATAGCCGTACGCCGCCGTCGAAGTCCCGAGAGCAGCCAGTTCGCCAGAGCCAGCCTGGCGCACCGGACACTGTCCGGTGCACCACCGGACACTGTCCGGTGCACCCAGACTGAGCAGACTTTTGGCTGCTTCGAGCCAAGGTTTTCTAATTGAATTTTCTCTGATTCTAACACTTAGACAAACATGTTAGTACACAAAAACCAATGTACTAAGTCTAGAATCATACCTTTATATTGATTTGCACCTTATCCAAAATTTGGCATAGTTTATCACTTAAGCACTTGTGTTGGACACTAAATCACCAAAACACTTAGAAATGGCCCAAGGGCACATTTCCCTTTCAATCTCCCCCTTTTTGGTGATTTATGCCAACACAATAAAAAGCAACTAAAAGAAGTGCAACATCAATGCAAATGAAAACACAAACTTGTTTTGATTCAAATTTGGCATATTTGGATCATTCTTTGCCACCACTTGGTTTGTTTTTGCAAAATCAACCTTAATTTCCTATCTTTAAGTCAAACACACTTGTTGAGACATAAAGAGAGTTGTTCCAAGAGAAATTGATCAAAGATTTCAAAAACTCCCCCTTTTTCCCATAATCAACCATTCTCCCCACACGAGGCCAACTTTTGACAAAAGAGACAATAAGAGATTTTTAACAAACCAAAAGCTCTATTCTACTATTTTCAAAATTTTCTCAAGTGGGTAGCTGATCCATTTGTTGCTTTGGCCTTATTTTCTCCCCCTTTGGCATCAAGCACCAAAACGGGATCAATTTTGGCCCTTTAACCCCATTGCCTCACCAAAATCTTCAACTAAGAGTAAAAAGGCAATAAGAGTACAAAGATGAACTTGGAATTAGTTACTCTTTCATCGGAGTGCAGTGGAAGTCTTGCATGGTCCAAGTCCACCTTTTCCCTTTCAAACCTCCTTTGAGACTAAATTAAGTAAACTCAAGCACACAGTTAGTCTCAAAGGGTCAAGTTGTAGCACAACTCCCCCTAAATATGTGCATCACTTGCAAATGGACTTGTGAGGTCCGGGGAGTGCTTGTACAACTTGAACACCACAAATACATAACAATATTCATAAAGGAACATGATCAAAGGCATAAAAACACATGTATGCTATAAATCAATCCAGGTTCCACAAATGTAAGACATTAGCTCACTACGTAGCTTGCAAAAGGTCGACTCATCTAGAGGCTTGGTAAAGATATCGGTTAGCTGGTTCTCGGTGCTAACATAAAACACTTCGATATCTCCCTTTTGCTGGTGTTCTCTCAAAATGTGCTTTGTGCGGCTGTGTTCAACAGGATTATCCGCCATGCGGATAGCACTCTCATTATCACATAGGAGTGGGACTTTGCTCAGATTGTAGCCAAAGTCCCTGAGGGTTTGCCTCATCCAAAGTAGTTGCGCGGAACACTGTCCTGCGGCAACATACTCGGCCTCAGCGGTGGATAGGGCAACGGAAGTTTGTTTCTTAGAACTCCACGACACCAGGGACCTTCCTAAGAATTGGCACGTCCCCGATGTACTATTCCTATCGACCTTACATCCAGCATAGTCGGAGTCTGAATATCCAATTAAGTTAAAGGTAGACCCCTTTGGATACTAGATACCGAAGCAAGGCGTAGCGACTAAATATCTAAGAATTCGCTTCACGACCACTAAGTGACACTCCCTTGGATCGGATTGAAATCTAGCACACATGCATACGCTAAGGATAATATCCGGTCTACTAGCACATAAATAAAGTAAGGACCCTATTATAGACCGGTATGCCTTTTGATCAACGGACTTACCTCCTTTGTTGAGGTTGGTGTGTTGAAGCGTCCCCAATCCTCGGGGACTCAAATGTGATACAATTACTAGTCCCAGGAGGCTAGTAAACACATTTATACATCAAATGATTACAGATCAGCTTAAACGACAAACCTATAAAGGTGGCGAACAACTTTAAGAGTTGGTCCACAACTCGGGACATATCATCAGAGTGGGGCTGAAGTAGCCCGATATACGCAGCGAAGCAAATCAGCGGTCCAACAGCCACAGGCAAGGTTGGGAACAGTCGTAACTCTTACCCGATCTCCTTTTTCTGAAAAACAACAAATAAGCAAGGGTGAGTACAAACGTACTCAGCAGCCCACCTTCACCCGCGGAATGGGGAAATCAGATATAATGCATGGAATATCTGGAGCTCAGGATATTTTGCAGAAACAACAATATTTTATGCAGGGTTGTTTTGTAAAACATTTTGTATTTTGCAAAGCGCATCCTCTCCAAAAGGAGCAGGAAGTTTTTTAGTATTAGAACAAAATCCCCTGGACTAAACCATCCAGGTATCTCAGCGATTTCCCACTGGTTTTCCTTTTCAAAAACAGCTACTGGACTTCCCGTCCACCATAGCTCACGGCTCAACCGCCGGACCTTTTAAAAACCACTTTTCTCAAAATCACCCTTTTTTGAAAACAAAACATTAATTGCCATACCATACCAGACTTGTCCATTCCTGTGGACACGGACTATTCGAATAGGTTTTCAAACTCTGCGCAGAGGTGTACACTTTACCCACTAGTCCGGTTTCTGCGATCTCACCGTCGTGAGACCCGAATGCCGAATCTCTTTCTTTGCTCGCACGTCCTAACCTTAACAGTTATACCGGAAGGAGTCAGGCCACCGCCATGTCCAAACCAGACAAAACATTCCCCCTCCTTATCCTTCCGGTGCTCCCCAGCCTTCATAACCCTAGGGTTGGACCGTACGAGTTCAGATTGAGTGACTGCCCACACAGTCTCGAGTGGTTGTACTTATCATGAGTACAGGTAGTGAAAGATGACAAACCGGTCCTTATATGAGGGGACAATCCTACTGCTCACGCCTAAACCAGCTGAGCCATCACCTTAGGCCCTCCCCTAAACCAGGGAGTCCCTGATTATCCCACTCACAAGGTGATAAGGGTGAAAACCCTTCATCATACACATTTTGAAAAGCATTTTCTTTTGAAAACTCACACCTTTCCTCAAATCATTTGTAACAAATATATCAGGGATTGATTGCGGCAAGCGGCTGGGTGGCCATAATAACTTGTCTCAAAATCATATCATGCATAAAATAACAGCCTGAGGGTTGTGGTTGAAAAATCATAGGTAACTTATGCAACAAAGGGATCCAGTGAGCTTGCCGTGCTTATCCGGTGAAGGGGAAAGAGAGCTCGCGGAACTGGCTTCTGGCTCCTGGCGTAGACTTGTAGATCTGGCCTCCACGAGACGGTACGAACGCTCCGATAACTATGCAACATGAACAAGCAAACATACAAACCAACAAGTATACCAACAAATATTTAGTATAGTGGTCAGAATAGTGATATATGGATGGGTAGAGTCTTGAGTAGAATCTGTGTCATGTGGTGTTGAGATACTGCTGGTGGTGGAGCGAAGGTGCTTACCAGGAGGGTGGACTGGAGACGAAGCGATACTATGCGTGTAGCTGGCAGAGCGGAGTAACTGAGTGAGTGGGGTGTTTGCCTTGGCTGAGGGTGTTGCGTGTGTGTGGAGAGGGAGAGGGTAGCTGGGTGTATTTATAGCTGGGTGTATGTGGTGTAGCACAGCGAAGTTCACTGTTGGTGAGAATAGTGACGAATGAATCGTCTAACTTAATATGAATAGGAGAGTTATAGGCAGAATATGGGACGAGAGTATTTTGGGATTTTTCTGGAACATGAACCATGCTTAAGGGATGGCATGGTTGGATAGGAAATAATTTGATAAGAATTTAGAAACGAGAATTATTGGAATCTGAGTTTGGAAGCTTGGTTCGAAGGAATCTCAAGTTAACGTGCTCAACTTGGAGAAACCTAGGATGGGTGACCAGATTGGAAGTTCCCTACTGGAATGAAAATCACAGTCACCGGAGTTTGTATAACTGGAATATGGGTCTGGCTGGTCTTAGGTGGACTGGACATCATGATGGATGAGTAGTTGAAATTTGGGGTAATCGGATGATCGATGAATAGTAACGGTGAATAGTAACGGTAAATAGTAACAGTAAAAAGTAACGATAAAAAGTAACGTTAAATAGTAACGGTAAAAAGTAACGGTAAAAAGTAACGGTAAATAGTAACGGTAAAAAGTAACGGTAAAAAGTAACGGTAAAAAGTAACGGTAAACGGTAAAAAGTAACGGTAAATAGTGATGGTAAATAGTGACGATGAACGAACGATGAACGATGAATAGGAACTATGAACGAACGATGAACGATCGAATGATCGAATGAACGGACGATCGGAATTTTGGCAGCATAACGGCAGGAAAAAGATTATTTGGACGAATGGACGAACGATCGAACGACCGGACGAACGGACGAACGAATGATCGGAATTTCGGCAGCATAACGGCAGGAAAAAGATTATTTGGACAAACGAACAATCGAACGATCGGACGAACGAACGAACGAACCATGAACGATCGGACGAATGATCGAACGATCGGACGAACGAACGAACAAACTAAGAACAGGGGGACGAACGATCGAAGAACGATCGAACGATCCTTGTACTAGTGTGTGCTTGTGTGGGACATGGAGTGGGTGTGTGTGGGGGGGGGGAGAGAGTTGCCATGAAATGGCTTGGGGTAGGATGAGAGGAGGCCCTTGCCCCTCTATTTATAGCCATGGTGGGGGGATTAGGGGGAGGGATGAGAGGATTAGTTCGAGGATGAGAGGATTAGTGGGAGATTAGCATGGATTTGTCTTATATGAGTGTAATTAGCTTGTAGAGCTCAACATATGACACCGGAGGCATACGTATACGTATGGGCATGAGGAAAGTTATGAAGAAAATATTTGTAGGGACTTGAAAATGATTCTGAAGGTATTTCTCAGGAGGAAAATACTTGGAGATATATCGGTGGAATATCTAGGCAATATTTCTAGAAAGAACTTGAAGGGGATCACTAGGGAAAATATTTGTAAGATATTTTGAGGAGGATTTTAGAGAGAATATAGACTACTATAATTTACTTGCTGATATTAACTTGCAAACGAACATCTTGAAACAAAATTTGAAATTCATTTTGAATTTAGAGCAAGTTTGAGAATATTTCAGAATTTGAATTTTTGGGATGCTACAAATCTACCCCACTTAAAAGGAATCTCGTCCTCGAGATTTGGCTTAGAAGGGTTATGGGTATAGCTTTACTTCAGCTACATATCTTCACCTTGCAGACTCTTCGAGGAGATGGAACTTCAACAAAATCTGGCCTTTCAGGAGCATCCGGTTGCTGATTGCAAACGCTGATTCTAGCTACTCAAATATCATCTTCAGGCTTCTAGGTTTTGCTTAGCTTATTGAGGAAGCATCGATGCCAACACGCAAACCTTTCTCTTGCGAACTCCCACATGGATTCCTTCCTTGATTAGTCTTCTGGTGCTTCATCAACGGAACTTGGGTGACCACTTCTTATCCAGAAACTTATATGCTTTGATGATCTGGTCCTCCACAAGCTTGCTACAGGCCTTCTTCTTTTTCTCCAAAGCAGGAACTTTACTGGAACACTACCCCACTTAAAAAGAATGAGGGTAGAACTCTTGAATCTTGGGGATTTGAACTCCTTGAAGTACCTCATAACAAGGGTGTTACGGATCCTTCTTCTGCTGTTGTTGCTTTAGCAGGCTTGCAGAGAGATGACTGACATAGGGTTGATTCTGGGAGAACCTTCTTCTTATCTTCTCTTCACTATCTTCTTTTCACTGACCCTTTCTTTCTCTTTGCTCTTCCCACGGGAGGATTCTATCAAAGAGTATTACCATCATACAGAGGAGGAAACCGAAGATGTTGAACCATGTACAACAGTCTTCAACCCAAGAATCACCAAGCATTGTGATCTTACGGGCGAGGGAGTGGGAAATGGGGTTGCTTGCGATTTGGCAGAGGGGATTTTATCTAGAGTGTGCTTTGCTTTGAGCGAGATGGGAGTTGAGGGAGCTGGTGGGGGGTTTTATAGGCGAGTGGGGGTGTAGAGTGATGGAGCAGGTGACACGAGGCAGCAGGTGCGACAAGGGGAAGGGGAGGACGGTGTTGCCGGTGACGATGGCGGCGGTGGGTGCACTGCAAAAGGGGGCATGGGTGGCGGTAGTGCGCTGCAAAGGGGGCATGGGCGGTGGTGCTAGTGCGCATGGAGGCGGGCACGCGTGCGGGGGCACGGGTGAGTGGTGGGGTCAATGACCCTGATGTTTGTGGTCTCTGGTTCCAAGAATCTTTGCCTCTCTGTATGGTAATAACTCCTTCTGTCCTCTTTTCCTGTTTACTTTGACTCAAGGGCAGTGCCTTGATTCTCACGGTCAGTCCTTTTGACTGAGCGGCTGGACTGGTTTCTTCTGTAGCTTGTTCCAGGCTTCAAGGGTAAGCTTCCCGGTATCTTCTTGGGTAAGGCACTTTTCTCTTCAGATGGGTTAAGATGAGAATGGAAGCATAAGGTAAGGATTAGCTCTAATTTGTGATCTATGTTTTTAGAGAAAACCTTTTTAAGAAAAACGAAAAGAAAACACACAAGCTCAGCAATGATAAGCACAAACAAATCAAATGTTTTGAATAAGGGAAGAATAGAGTTTTTCCAAAGCATGGACTACTCAGATTCGGGGGCTAAGCATAACTACTATTGCTTGGCTCCTGAATTGAGAACTATGCTAAATGCAACTTTTGAGCACTAACGTTAAAGCATCACATATGCACTCAAAAGGGGGAGAAAACATCAAGCAAAATTCATTTTGAAATGCCCTAGGGGGCCACACAAATAGAGTTTTGCAAAACACGAGTCTACACGATTACCTCTCATACATGCAGGGCTCTAGCCAAAGTGAAGAAAAACTCCACTACCCAATGCATGCAGAGGACTGGGCATAACTAACTTCAGACCAAGCAGCTTCTCTTCTGGCAAGGCTTGCACACAACTTCAATCTGAGACATCTCCTGGATGGGTCAAGAGGGAGCTGATGTTGATGACTTCTTCTGGCGGCGACTGAGATGGAAGGAAGGGGTCGAACTCTTCTTCAAGCTGGACTGGCTCTTGTAGCTCCTCAGAGGGCGGCGGTGCTGGTGGGGTGCTTGCAGCTTCTTCTTTGACCTCAAGGGACGGTGCTAGAATCTTCTTCATGGCGAGGGGCTCAAACAACTCTGGCGGGGGATTTTGGGAGGACTCGGGGTGCTCTTGCTTATCCATAGCCTGAGGGAAGACTGGAATTCCTTCCAAGACTATGGCTCCTTCCGGGAGTTCCCAAGCCTTCTTCTCTCCTCTGATAGAGACCGGGTGACCTTCAAGAATTTGGGGGTCTTCAGCTCTCCTTGGTTGAACTGGGTTGGATGGAGCGGGCTCTTGGATCCGCAGGGCTCTACGTTGGTTATGGGTGACCAAGTAGGCCTCCATCAACTTCTGGACGTGCTCATCCTTGGCTTGCTTCAGGGCTTCAACAACAATGACTTCACGACTTTCCAAGGCAGCTACACTGGCTTGAGCTGTGGTGAGGTCCACATGGAGCTTACGGTTGAGCTTCTCTGCATCTTCTGCTCGAGCAATCATCTGACGGTGGTGCCGAGCCAAGAAATCATACTGTGCATCCAGGGTGAGCAGGTATGCAGTGAGGTACACGATTGTGGGGTCATCCTCAAGCAGCTGCTGACCTTCCAATGCACGCATCCTGGCCATTCAAACGGGACGGTCTCTCTGAAAGGGCGGAAAGAATCTGAGCGGGGTGTCGGCCACTTCTTCTTCATAGATCTGACACAGGGCTCTCAATGCCTTGCGAGCGACGACTTGGCAGGTGTCTTTGACTCTGTGCCCAGTAGCAGTGACACTCCATTCCACATGGTGTGGACTGGATCCAATGTACACAGTCACGACACATTTCTCTGTGCCATGCTCGACGAATTCACGACCATCATACTTTGGCTGGCTCCTGATTCCGAGACGGACTGTGCATGCTTTCAGCAACTTGGGGAAACCATCTTCATTCTGGCAAAAGCTGGTTTGGCAGCGAACCTCCATCTGACTTCTGAGAGAAGGAAAGGGGGAAAGCATTTTTGAAATGAAGGGAAGAGAGAAAGATTTTTTTAAGAAAATAGTTTTGACTCAAAAACTTTTGATCAGGTTAAGGGTTACGTCCTGCGACCAACCTAACAGCTCTGATACCACCTGAAGCGTCCCCAATCCTCTGGGACTCAAATGTGATACAATTACTAGTCCCAGGAGGCTAGTAAACACATTTATACATCAGATGATTACAGATCTGCTTAAACGACAAACCTATAAAGGTGGCGAACAACTTTAAGAGTTGGTCCACAACTCGGGACATATCATCAGAGTGGGGCTGAAGTAGCCCGATATACGCAGCGAAGCAAATCAGCGGTCCAACAGCCACAGGCAAGGTTGGGAACAGTCGTAACTCTTACCCGATCTCCTTTTTCTGAAAAACAACAAATAAGCAAGGGTGAGTACAAACGTACTCAGCAGCCCACCTTCACCCGCGGAATGGGGAAATCAGATATAATGCATGGAATATCTGGAGCTAAGGATATTTTGCAGAAACATCAATATTTTATGCAGGGTTGTTTTGTAAAACATTTTGTATTTTGCAAAGCGCATCCTCTCCAAAAGGAGCAGGAAGTTTTTCAGTATTAGAACAAAATCCCCTGGACTAAACCATCCAGGTATCTCAGCGGTTTCCCACTGGTTTTCCTTTTCAAAAACAGCTACTGGACTTCCCGTCCACCATAGCTCACGGCTCGACCGCCGGACCTTTTAAAAACCACTTTTCTCAAAATCACCCTTTTTTGAAAACAAAACATTAATTGCCATACCATACCAGACTCGTCCATTCCTATGGACACGGACTATTCGAATAGGTTTTCAAACTCTGCGCAGAGGTGTACACTTTACCCACTAGTCCGGTTTCTGCGATCTCACCGTCGTGAGACCCGAATGCCGAATCTCTTTCTTTGCTCGCACGTCCTAACCTTAACGGTTATACCAGAAGGAGTCAGGCCACCGCCATGTCCAAACCGGACAAAACATTCCCCCTCCTTATCCTTCCGGTGCTCCCCAGCCTTCATAACCCTAGGGTTGGACCGTACGAGTTCAGATTGAGTGACTGCCCACACAGTCTCGAGTGGTTGTACTTATCATGAGTACAGGTAGTGAAAGATGACAAACCGGTCCTTATATGAGGGGACAATCCTTCTGCTCACGCCTAAACCAGCTGAGCCATCACCTTAGGCCCTCCCCTAAACCAGGGAGTCCCTGATTATCCCACTCACAAGGTGATAAGGGTGAAAACCCTTCATCATACACATTTTGAAAAGCATTTTCTTTTGAAAACTCACACCTTTCCTCAAATCATTTGTAACAAATATATCAGGGATTGATTGCGGCATGCGGCTGGGTGGCCATAATAACTTGTCTCAAAATCATATCATGCATAAAATAACAGGCTGAGGGTTGTGGTTGAAAAATCATAGGTAACTTATGCATCAAAGGGATCCAGTGAGCTTGCCGTGCTTATCCGGCGAAGGGGAAAGAGAGCTCGCGGAACTAGCTTCTGGCTCCTGGCGTAGACTTGTAGATCTGGCCTCCACGAGACGGTACGAACGCTCCGATAACTATGCAACATGAACAAGCAAACATACAAACCAACAAGTATACCAACAAATATTTAGTATAGTGGTCAGAATAGTGATATATGGATGGGTAGAGTCTTGAGTAGAATCTGTGACATGTGGTGTTGAGATACTGCTGGTGGTGGAGCGAAGGTGCTTACCAAGAGGGTGGACTGGAGACGAAGCGATACTATGCGTGTAGCTGGCAGAGTGGAGTAACTGAGTGAGTGGGGTGTTTGCCTTGGCTGAGGGTGTTGCGTGTGTGTGGAGAGGGAGAGGGTAGCTGGGTGTATTTATAGCTGGGTGGATGTGGTGTAGCACAGCGAAGTTCACTGTTGGTGAGAATAGTGACGAATGAATCGTCTGACTTAATATGAATAGGAGAGTTATAGGCAGAATATGGGACGAGAGTATTTTGGGATTTTTCTGGAACATGAACCATGCTTAAGGGATGACATGGTTGGATAGGGAATAGTTTGATAAGAATTTAGAAACGAGAATTATTGGAATCTGAGTTTGGAAGCCTGGTTCGATGGAATCTCAAGTTAAGCGTGCTCAACTTGGAGAAACCTAGGATGGGTGACCAGATTGGAAGTTCCCTACTGGAATGAAAATCACAGTCACCGGAGTTTGTATAACTGGAATATGGGTCTGGCTGGTCTTAGGTGGACTAGACAGCATGATGGATGAGTAGTTGAAATTTGGGGTAATCGGATGATCGATGAATAGTAACGGTGAATAGTAACGGTAAATAGTAACGGTAAAAAGTAACGATAAAAAGTAACGGTAAATAGTAACGGTAAAAAGTAACAGTAAAAAGTAACGGTAAATAGTAACGGTAAAAAGTAACGGTAAAAAGTAACGGTAAATAGTAACGGTAAAAAGTAACGGTAAAAAGTAACGGTAAACAGTAACAGTAAAAAGTAACGGTAAATAGTAACGGTAAAAAGTAACGGTAAACGGTAAAAAGTAACGGTAAATAGTGACGGTAAATAGTGATGGTAAATAGTGACGATGAACGAATGATGAACGATGAATAGGAACTATGAACGAACGATGAACGATCGAATGATCGAATGAACGGACGATCAGAATTTTGGCAGCATAACGGCAGGAAAAAGATTATTTGGACGAACGAACGGACGAACGATCGAACGACCGGACGAACGGACGAACGAACCATGAACGATCGGACGAACGAACGATCGGAATTTCGGCAGCATAACGGCAGGAAAAAGATTATTTGGACGAACGAACGAACGAACGATCGAACGATCGGACGAACGAACCATGAACGATCGGACGAACGATCGAACGACCGGACGAACGAACGAACAAACTAAGAACAGGGGGACGAACGATCGAAGAACGATCGAACGATCCTTGTGCTAGTGTGTGCTTGTGTGGGACATGGAGTGGGTGTGTGTGGGGGGGGGGGAGAGAGTTGCCCTGAAATGGCTTGGGGTGGGATGAGAGGAGGCCCTTGCCCCTCTATTTATAGCCATGGTGGGGGGATTAGGGGGAGGGATGAGAGGATTAGTGGGAGGATGAGAGGATTAGTGGGAGATTAGCTTGGATTTGTCTTATATGAGTGTAATTAGCTTGTAGAGCTCAACGTATGACACCGGAGGCATACGTATACGTATGGGCATGAGGAAAGTTATGAAGAAAATATTTGTAGGGACTTGAAAATGATTCTGAAGGTATTTCTCAGGAGGAAAATACTTGGAGATATATCGGTGGAATATCTAGGCAATATTTCTGGAAAGAACTTGAAGGGGATCACTAGGGAAAATATTTGTAAGATATTTTGAGGAGGATTTTAGAGAGAATATAGACCACTATAATTTACTTGCTGATATCAACTTGCAAACAAACATCTTGAAACAAAATTTGAAATTCATTTTGAATTTAGAGCAAGTTTGAGAATATTTCAGAATTTGAATTTTTGGGATGCTACATGTGTCCGTCGGTTCCCATTGGAGTCTTTGCGGGCTTGGCTTCCTTCATCCCAAACCGCTTGATCAAATCTTGCGTATACTTCGTTTGGGAGATGAAGGTCCCATCCTTGAGTTGCTTCACTTGGAACCCAAGGAAATAGCTTAACTCGCCCATCATCGACATCTCAAACATTTGAGTCATCACCCTGCTAAACTCTTCACAAGACTTTTGGTTAGTAGAACAAAATATTATGTCATCGACATAAATTTGGCACACAAAAAGATCACCATCACAAGTCTTAGTAAAAAGAGTTGAATCGGCTTTCCCCACCTTGAAATCATTAGCAATTAAAAAGTCTCTAAGGCATTCATACCATGCTCTTGGGGCTTGCTTAAGTCCACAGAGCGCCTTAGAGAGCTTACACACGTGGTCGGGGTACCGTTCATCCTCAAAGCCAGGGGGTTGCTCCACGTACATCTCCTCCTTGATTGGCCCATTGAGGAAAGCGCTCTTCACATCCATTTGGAACAACCTGAAAGAATGGTGAGTAGCATAGGCTAACAATATGCGAATTGACTCTAGCCTAGCCACAGGAGCAAAAGTCTCCTCAAAGTCCAAACCTGCGACTTGGGCATAACCTTTTGCCACAAGTCGTGCCTTGTTCCTTGTCACCACCCCGTGCTCGTCCTGTTTGTTGCGGAACACCCACTTGGTTCCCACAACATTTTGCTTAGGACGAGGCACCAGTGTCCAAACTTCATTTCTCTTGAAGTTGTTGAGCTCTTCCTGCATGGCCAACACCCAGTCCGGATCTAGCAAGGCCTCTTCTACCCTGAAAGGCTCATAGAGGAGACAAAAGAGTAATGCTCACAAAAATTAACTAATCTAGAGCGAGTAGTTACTCCCTTGCTAATATCACCCAAAATCTGGTCGACAGGATGATCCCTTTGAATCGTTGCTCGAACTTGGGTTGGAGGTGCCGGTTGCGTTTCTTCCTCTCTCACATGAACATCTTATGCTCCCCCTTGATCACACGCCTCTTCTTGATGAACCTGTTCATCGTCTCGAGTTGGGGAATGCACCATTGTTGAGGAAGAAGGTTGATCTTGCTCCTTTTGTTCCATTGGCCTCACATCTCCAATCGCCATGGTGCGCATTGCGGCCGTTGGAACATCTTCTTCATCTACATCATCAAGATCAACAACTTGCTCTCTTGGAGAGCCATTAGTCTCATCAAATACAACGTCGCTAGAGACTTCAACCAAACCCGATGATTTGTTGAAGACCCTATACGACTTTGTATTTGAGTCATAACCTAACAAAAACCCTTCTACAACTTTGGGAGCAAACTTAGAATTGCTACCTTTCTTCACTAGAATATAACATTTGCTCCCAAATACACGAAAGTAAGACACATTGGGTTTGTTACCGGTTAGAAGCTCATATGAAGTCTTCTTGAGGAGGCGATGAAGGTACACCCGGTTTATGGCGTGGCAAGACGTGTTCACGGCTTCCGACCAAAACCGCTCGGGTGTCTTGAATTCTCCAAGCATTGTCCTCGCCATGTCTATGAGCGTCCTGTTCTTCCTCTCTACCACACCGTTTTGTTGTGGTGTGTAGGGAGCGGAGAACTGTGCTTGATTCCTTCCTCCTCAAGATACTCCTCCACTTGAAGGTTCTTGAACTCGGACCCATTGTCGCTCCTTATCTTCTTCACTTTGAGCTCAAACTTGTTTTGGGCTCTCCTTAGGAAGTGCTTGAGGGTCCCTTGGTTTCAGATTTATCCTGCAAAAAGAATACCCCAGTGAAGCGGGAAAAATCATCAACTATAACAAGACCATACTTACTTTCTCCTATGCTTAGATAGGCGACGGGTCCAAAGAGGTCCATATGAAGTAACTCCAGGGTCTTGATGTTGTCATCACATTTTTGGCATGATGAGAGCTTCCCACTTGTTTACCTGCTTGACAAGCTGCACAAGGTCTATCTTTTTCGAAAGTTACATTAGTTAGACCTATCACGTGTTTTCCCTTTAGAAGCTTGTGAAGGTTCTTCATCCCCACATGTGCTAAACGATGATGTCACAGCCAGCCTATGCTAGTCTTAGCAATTAAGCATGCATCTAGACCGACCTCCTCTTTTGCAAAATCAACTAAATACAGTTTGCCGTCTAGTACACCCTTGAAAGCTAATGAACCATCACTTCTTCTAAAGACAGACACATCTACATTTGTGAATAGACAGTTATATCCCATATTACAAAGTTGACTCACAGACAACAGGTTATATCCAAGCGACTCAACTAAGAACACATTAGAAATAGAGTGCTCGGATGAAATAGCAATTTTTCCTAACCCTTTCACCTTGCCTTGGTTCCCATCATCGAATATGATTGAATCTTGGGGATCCTTGTTCTTGACGTAGGAAGAGAACATCCTCTTTTCCCCCGTCACTTGGTTTGTGCATCCGCTGTCGATAATCCAGCTTGAGCCCCCGGATGCATAAACCTGCAAGGCAAATTTAGGCTTGGGTCTTAGGTACCCAACTCATGTTGGGTCCTACAAGGTTAGTTACAATAGTCTTAGGGACCCAAATGCAAGTCTTGTCTCCCTTACATTTGGCCCCTAATTTCCTAGCAATTACCTTCTTATTCTTTCTACAAATAGCAAATGAAGCATTGCAAGCATAATAAATTGTAGAAGATTCATTCATTACTTTCCTAGGAACATGAACAATATTTCTTCTAGCCAAATTTCTATCATGCATAATAGAAGAACTAGAAGCAAACATTGCATTTGAATCATAAGCATGTGAAACAACATCATTGCAACTTCTATCATGATGAACTTTCCTAGAATATCTCCTATCATGGTATAAGAAAGCATGGTTCTTTTGAATACTATTTGCCATAGGGGCCTTCCCTTTCTCCTTGATGGAGATGGGAGCCTTATGACTTGTCAAGTTCTTGGCTTCCCTCTTGAAGCCAAGCCCATCCTTAACTGAGGGGTGTCTACCAACCGTGTAGGCATCCCTTGCAAATTTTAGTTTATCAAAATCATTTTTGCTAGTCTTAAGTTGAGCATTAAGACTAGCCACTTCATCATTTAGTTTAGAAATGCAAACTAGGTGTTCACTACAAGCATCAACATTAAAATCTTTGCACCTATTGCAAATCATAACATGTTCTTCACGAGAGTTTGTTTTACTAGCTATTTCTAACTTAGCATTCAAATCATCATTGATGCTCTTTAAACTAGAAATAGAGTCATGACATGTAGACAATTCACAAGAGAGCATTTTGTTCCTTTTAGTTTCTAAAGCAAGGGATTTTTGTGCCTCTACAAACTTATCATGTTCTTCATACAAAAGATCCTCTTGCTTTTCTAATAACCTATTTTTATCATTCAAGGCATCAATTAATTCATTAATCTTATCAACCTTAGTTCTATCTAGGCCCTTGAATAAACATGAATAGTCTATTTCATCATCACTAAATTCTTCATCACTTGAGGAAGCGTAAGTACTAGTATTATGAGTGCTTACCTTCTTTTCCCTTGCCATGAGGCAGGTGTGATGCTCGTTTGGGAAGAGGGCCGACTTGTTGAAAGTGGTGGCGGCGAGTCCTTCGTTGTCGGAGTCGGACGACGAACAATCCGAGTCCCACTCCTTTCCAAGGTGTGCCTCGCCCTTAGCCTTCCTATAAGCCTTCTTCTTTTCCCTCTTGTTCCCTTGTTCCTGGTCACTATCATTATCGGGACAATTAGCGATAAAATGACCAATCTTACCACATTTGAAGCATGAGCGCTTCCCCTTCGTCTTGATCTTGTTGGGATGCTCCTTGCGACCCCTTAGCGCCGTCTTGAAACGCTTGATGATGAGGGCCATCTCTTCCTCATTGAGCCCTGCCGCCTCAACTTGCGCCACCTTGCTAGGTAGCGCCTCCTTGCTCCTCGTTGCTTTCAGAGCAATGGTTTGAGGCTCTTGGATTGGGCCATTCAACGCATCATCAACGTATCTAGCCTCCTTGATCATCATCCGCCCGCTTACGAATTTTCCAAGTATCTCCTCGGGCGTCATCTTGGTGTACCTAGGATTCTCACGAATATTGTTCACAAGATGTGGATCAAGGATAGTAAAAAACCTTAGCATTAGGCGGACGATGTCGTGGTCCGTCCATCGCGTGCTTCCATAGCTCCTTACTTTGTTGACGAGGGTCTTGAGCCGGTTGTACGTTTGGGTTGGCTCCTCGCCCCTGATCATTGCGAATCTCCCAAGTTTGCCCTCCACCAACTCCATCTTGGTGAGCATGGTGACGTTGTTTCCCTCATGTGAGATTTTGAGGGTGTCCCAAATCTGCTTGGCGTTATCCAAGCCACTCACCTTATGGTATTCATCCTTGCACAATGAAGCTAGAAGGACAGTAGTAGCTTGTGCATTTTTGTGAATTTGCTTATTAATGAACATGGGACTATCCGTACTATCAAAGTGCATTCCATTTTCTACTATCTCCCATATACTTGGATAGAGAGAGAACAAGTGGCTACGCATTTTGTGACTCCAAAATCCGTAGTCCTTTCCATCAAAGTGGGGGGGGGGGGGGTTTACCGAGGGGAATGCAAAGCAAATGAGCATTGGAACTTTGCAGAATACGAGAATAATCAAAGGAAAAGTTTGAATTAACCGTCTTCTTTTTCTCGTAGTCGTTGTCGTCGTCCTTTTGGGAAGAGGAAGATTCGTTGCTGTCGTAGTAGACTATCTCCTTGATGCGCCTTGTTTTCTTCTTCCTCCCGTCTTTTCTTTTGTGGCCCGAGCCTGAGTCAGTAGACTTGTCATCCTTTGGATCATTGACAAAGGACTCCTTCTCCATATCATTGACCACCTCCCCTTGCCCTTAGGATCCATCTCTTCGGGCGATTAGTCCCTTTCTTGAAGGGAACGACTCTGATACAAATTGAGAGCACCTAGAGGGGGGTGAATAGGTGATCCTGTAAAACTTGAAACTCAATGCCACAAAAACTTGATTAGGAGTTAGCACAATAAAGCCAAGTGGCTAGAGAGGAGTTCTAGCAAGACACGATAATCACAAGAAGATCAATCACAGATAGACAAAGTGGTTTATCCCGTGGTTCGGCCAAGTTCAACACTTGCCTACTCCACGTTGTGGCGTCCCAACGGATGAGGGTTGCAATCAACCCCTCTCAAGCGGTCCAAAGACCCACTTGAATACCACGGTGTTTTGCTTTTTACTATATCCCGCTTGCGAGGAATCTCCACAACTTGGAGCCTCTCGCCCTTACAATATGATGTTCACAAAGAAGCACGGAGTAAGGGAGGGATGAGCAACGCACACAAGACACAAAGAATCGAACGCACACAGGACACAAGACACAAGACACAAAGACACAAGACACGAGCTCACAACACAACCCAAAGAGTTCTCTACTCAAATGGAGCTCTAGTTGCTATCACAAAGAATCGAATGCGCGGAATTGAAGTCTTGGTGCTTAGGAATGCTTAGAGAATACTTGGTGTTCTCCTCCATGCGCCTAGGGGTCCCTTTTATAGCCCCAAGGCAGCTAGGAGCCGTTGAGAGCATTCCAGGAAGGCAATTCTTGCCTTCTGTCGCCTGGCGCACCGGACACTGTCCGGTGCGGATTTCTTTCCTTCTTTGGCGAAGCCGACCGTTGGCGGTTCAGAGCCGTTGGCACACCGGACAGTCCGGTGCCTCCTTCTGACCGTTGGCTCTGCCACGCGTCGCGCGCGGATTACGCGGCCGACCGTTGGCCCGGCCAACTGTTGGCTCACCGGACAGTCCGGTGCACCACCGGATAGTCCGGTGATTTATAGCCGTATGCTGCCGTCGATGTCCCGAGAGCAGCCAGTTCTCCAGAGCCAGCCTGGCGCACCGGACATGTCCGGTGCACCACCGGACAGTCCGGTGCACCCAGAATGAGCAGACTTTTGGCTGCTTCGAGCCAAGCTTTTACAATTGAATTTTCTCTGATTCTAACACTTAGAAAAACATGTTAGTACACAAAAACCAATGTACTAAGTCTATAATCATACCTTTATATTGATTTGCACCTTATCCACAATTTGGCATAGTTTATCACTTAAGCACTTGTGTTGGACACTAAATCACCAAAACACTTAGAAATGGCCCAAGGGCACATTTCCCTTTCAGTTCTGCGCACCCCTCCACCAAGGCGTCAGGTCCCCCTGTAGTCGAGGCATCGGGAACCGCCACCGTCGACGTGCTGGGCCTCTCCTCAGATAAGGTGGCAGGCCTCCAATCGTCGACCTCGGCAACGACCGCCGCCCTCTCCTCATGGCCAAGAATAGGGAGGTCGGCAGGAACCACGGGCAGCGGTGCCTCGGCCATCCTGACATCAGCGGCGACGGGCGGCTCCTCGGATGACTCGGCAACGGCCCCTGCAGGAGTCGATGCCGACACCAACAACAAGTCAGCCGGGCTCGAGGCTGCGGCCACGTCAGCGGCTTCCCCCGACGTGATGGCCACCTTGACAGAGGGGTCGGCCTGGGGGACTCGCCCCATGGCAACTCGTGCCGCCTGGGCCCCCCGCTCGAGGGCACTTTGTGCGGAGGCCAGCCAACCGGCATGGTGCGCCGCGGCACCGGCTGCAGAGGCCAGCCCCGTCTTAAGGGCCTTCCTGGGGGCCAGACCAGTCGAGCCCTGCCTCCCCTTGCTGAAAGAAAGAGCAAGATCAAGACACATAGAGAAAAAACCAAACAGAGGTATCCTCGGATACTTACCCGCTCCGGACCAGGGCCAATTGTGCCTGCGGGGAGGCACCTCGGGCCTCAGTCCCCGCAGGCGCTGCCGAGGGATGCCCCGCTGCTGACTCTGGCGCCGCCTCCGCCTCGGGCGCCCGAGGCGCCGAAGGGGCGGCCCGCCTAGGCATCGTCACGACGTCCGGAGGACCAACTTCCTGTGCAGCCGGCACGGGCGCATGCTCTTGGGGGACAGGCGGATCGGCCTGACTCCCCGGACTCACCTCGATTACCTCGGCCAAAAGGTCAAGTACCCCCTCGGCCTGCCTCCACTCGTTGGACCTGGACCTTGATGTCCCGGCCCCAGATACTGATGGCGCCAGCCCACTTGGAGGCTAGCTTGGCGACCCCTGGCCCAGCCTCAGATCCGGGCTAAGGCCAGGACGGGCCGCCATGTCGTCGTCCTCGTCATCATCATCATCATCGTCGTCGTCATGCGTCTCTAGCGACGGCTCCCTCGGGAGCCCATCCCTCTCCTGCCTCCGACGACGCTTCTCCAAGGCTTCCCGAGCCCGCATCCGCTCGCGGGCCCGGACCTTTTCCGCGTCCTTCTTCTCCTTTTTCTTCTTCGCGGCGATCCTCCGCGCGGCTCGGCCCACCGCGTCCTGCGGGACCGGTGGCAGGGAGGGTTTATAAACCCTCAGCCCCTGGGGACCAACAGAAATCCCAACGGTAAGAATCAAAGGCAACTCGACGCAAAGCAGGAGAAGGAACGGACACTCACTAGGGACACGTACCCACGCTCGGGACGCATCGCGGGCTGGGTAAGGGCGCCGGCATCCAGCCTCCCTACCGTACCCGCTACCCGCCTGCGGAAGTCATCGGCGGAGAGGGAAGCCGAGGACATCTGCGAGCCCTCCAAATCAACCCCCGGCTTCATCTCCGAGAGCTGCAACCACCGCTCTGCCAAAGGGAGCACCCTCCGGCGGTGGATGGCAGCAACAACCCCCGCAGCGGTGAGCCCCTCATCTCTTAACTTCTGCAAGGCATCCAGAAGAGGCTGGAGCTTCTCCTGTTTCTCGCGCGTGGCCCCCCAGCGCCAGTTACTGCCGGCGGCGGTCACCACTCGTTGAGAAAACGACGGAAGCCTCCCGTCGTCGTTCCGGAGATAAAACCATCAGCACTGCCACCCCTTGTTCGAAGACACAAGTGTGGCGAGGATGTACTTCTGCATGCACCCTGGCCTCAGCTGCAGGGTGCAGCCACCGGCCCGCACCGCCATACGGACCTTCTTCGCCTCCGTCGTCGAGGCAAAGAGCTCCGCGGAGAAGAGATGGGTCCACAGATCCCAGTGAGGGTCAATGCCCAGAAAACCCTCGCAAACCGCCGCGAAGATGGCCGCTTGCACAATGGAATTGGGGTTAAAGTTGTGCAGCTCCACCCCGAAGTAGTGCAGAAGCACCCGCATGAAGCGGCTCGCTAGCACTCCAAACCCCCGCTCATGGAAGGGGATAAAGCTGACCACGTACCCCGCCTCGGGGCCATCCACTCCGGCTACGGCCCACCAGAGAGGGGACGGAGCAAACCATTGGCAACAAGGGCCTCCAGATCCCCCACGACGACGGTGGAGGAAGGCCATGGATCGCGCGGCGGAACGACGGTCACCTTGTCAGCCATCGCCGAACGAAGGTAGTGCAGGCGGAAGCGATGAGGTGCGCAGTTTCCTTTTCCCTGGCTATTCTCTTAGGTTGCGGAAACCAAAGCAGAAGGCGAGCGCAAATGGCAGGGTAAAGAACCACCGCCGGCCCCTCTTCTGGGTATATAAAGGCCCGGGCGAGATCTATTCAAAACCTCGCCCGAACTCGCCGCAAAATTCAAACTCAAAGCTAGAACGCCCGTTCCTCGAACGGCTCGCGCACGCGCAATGGCCGCCCCACGAATCGCCCATCTCGTCGCATTAACTCCTCGGCAGGGCAAGCGACACCTTTGGCAGGCGAAGCGGGCGTCGTTTCACCTCCGCCATGATGATTGCGTCAAAAAAGGTGCGCCACACTATTTAAATTCATATCCTTTTCCTCTTCCTCTTTCTCTCTCTTGCTACAGGGACCAGGAAAGGGGATATTTCGGAAAAGATCCTTCTCAGCGAAGGAAACGGGCCCCCGAGCCCTCCTACTGATCAGGGGTTCGAAGGATGGCCCCTCGGAAGGGTTCGACAGCCGCCCCAGAGCACTCGGGCTCCGAGCTCATTACTGATCAGGGGTTCGAAGGCTGGCCCCTCGAAAGGGTTCGATAGCCGCCCCAGAGCACTCGGGCTCCGCGCCCTTTACTGATCAGGGGTTCGAAGGCTGGCCCCTCGGAAGGGTTCGACAGCCGCCCCAGAACACACAAAGTGAGGGATGACTCTGGGTACGTCCGTTACATGGCTGAGGCTCGGGCTACGCTCCCGAGGTACCCTAGGACATTTCCGAGACCAGCAGGAGCGATTTTGTAACAGAATAGCACCAGAGGGAGGCATCGAGCCCTCGGACCCTATCGAATGGGTCCGGGTCCGGCAAATCACCTGCAGGTACTTTTGGAGCGTGCCTCTAGGCCACTAGCCGACCCTTATCAAACGGGGCACGGGCGTCCACTCGGATCACCTGTTAGCAACTCACTGGAGATACCATGTTTGGCGCTCTCCGAGGGCAACATGGCGCTTTCCCTCTTCCTCCTTGCGGAAAGGCGACGAAGGGGCGTATAATAAAAGTCGAGACAGTCCTTGATCGTCCTCTCGCTCCGAGCAGAGGCTGGGGGCCGCTCTCGTAACCCGGCTACGGCCAAACCGTTGACAGCGTCAACAAACCAGCCTAAAAACTCGGAACCTGACCATGCACCCGAGCTACGACCAGGCCGCATGAGGGAACAACAAGGCCGGACGAGGCATCGAGAAAAGCTTTAAGACCTCAGAAAAGTCAAACCACTCCTCCGAGGCCTCGGGGGCTACATCCGGAACAAAGTATAACCGAGAAAGGCCGGTCCCCTCGCAAAAAAGTGCGGCAAAGCCTCCAAGCGAGTACCAACACTCCCTTCGAGGCTCGGGGGCTACTGTCGGGTACCGTAATTAGGGGTACCCCCAACACTCCTAAACACGGCTGGTAACCAGCCTCAGCACAAACCACAAAGACTGATGGGCGCGGTTTAAGTCAAGGCTTCGCCTACCCAAGGGACGCGATCTCGCCCGAGCCCAGCCTCGGGCAGGAACTGTAGTGCCGGACAAAGTTACGTCTCGCCCGAGGGCCTCCTCAGGTAGTGGGCTCACCCTCAGCTCGCCCGAGGCCCAGCTCGGGCAGGCTTCGTCGAGAAGCAACCTTGGCCAAATTGCCTCACCAACCGACCGTATTGCAGGCGCATTCAATGCGAGGATCGCCTGACACCTTATCCTGACACGCGCGTCTCAGTCGGCAAGGTCGAAGTGACCGCAGTCACTTCGCCCTTCCACTGACCGACCTGACAGGAAAACAGCACCGCTCGCCCCGCTTCGAGTGCTGTGCCATCCACCCGGGTAAGGCTGACAACAGTCAACTTCAACCTCGGGCGCTACAGGAAGCTCCGCCTCGCTCGACCTTAGGCCTCGGCCTCGGGAGGAGGTCTCTGCCTCGCCCGACCCCACGACTTGGCCTCAGCCTCGGCCTCGGGAGGAATCGCGTCCTCGCCCGACTCCGGCCTCGGCCTCAGGAGAAGTCTCCGCCTCGCCCGACCTTGGGCTCGGACCGACCGCGCCATAGGGGATACATCATTACCTTAACCCTAGCTAGCTCAGGCTACGAGGGAACAAGACCGGCGTCCCATCTGGCTCGCCCCGGTAACAGGTAATGATGGTTCCCCGCGTGCGTCCATGACGCCGGTGGTTCTCAGCCCCCTACGGAAGCAAGGAGACGTCGCGCGGAGGGGACGAGCAAACGAATAGGCTCACTCCCTCTCCCTCGCGAACGCTTGTAACCCCTACTACGAGCACCCCCTGGTGCGAGATAACACGAGCCGCGTTTTCCTCTTGTGTTCCATCTTGCGCCAACCCATCTGGGCAGGGGCACGCAGCGACAAAATTCACTGGTCGGCCCGGTTGAAGGTCCCCCGGGTCCGCAACGCCGACAGTTGGCACGCCAGGTAGGGGCCTGCTGCGTGTTAACGAACAACTTCCCGTTGAGTTCCAGATGTGTAGTCTTCAGCAACCTCTTCAGCCCGGGACGGTGCTCCGCTTCGGGAGTCTCGAGTTCATGTCCCTCGATGGCAGCTACGACATTGTACTCCTCCCCCCGCAGCGCGACAACAACAACGACGGTCGTCAGCTCGCCCGGCGGCGGCGAACTCGACGACGCCTTCCCCCCGTGGCAGAAGAGCAGCATCCGGGTTTGCCCCGCCACCCTCCTCGCCGCAGGAGGAGGAGACGGGGCAACCATGGCCAGGCAGGAGGCGACACCTCGTCGACTGTCGAGCGAGTCGACGACGCCGGCACCCCAGCGGGGGACATGTCGGGCGTTGTCCTCGCACCTGAGACAACGACGGATGTCGTTTGCCCACAACGTGCCAACCCCAAGCGGACTGATGATGCCAGCACTCTCGCGAAGGACTTGCTGGGCGTTAGCATCGTACCTAAGATAACGGTGCAGTCCGTCCCCGACGCGACTTCCCCACCATTTTCCATCGAACAAGGGGACGAGCAAACGAACAGGCTCACTCTCTCTCCCTCGCGAACGCTTGTAACCCCTACTACGAGCACCCCCTGGTGCGAGATAACATGAGCCACGTTTTCCCCTTGTGTTCCATCTTGCGCCAACCCATCTGGGCAGGGGCACGCAGCGACAAAATTCACTGGTCGACCCGGTTTAGGGTCCCTCGGGGTCCGAAATGCCGACAAAGGTCAATAAGCATAGGGCTTTCCAGGTATCGAACTTATAATGATTACACAACAAATATGTAACAGAATGGTCTACATTGACCAATTTATTAGATTGTGTCAAGGATGATCAACATTGACCTATATTTGCTCCGGACACAAACTAACAGCAGGGATAGCACCAACGATAACAGACGACCAGACATGACATACACTCTCCTTGCGTGCCTTCTTCTTGAGCTCGATCTCCTGGAGCGCCTGCGCGAGTCGGGCCTCGAGCGCCCTGAGCTCCTGCTCCTTGAAGGACCACTCGTTGGAGTACATGGACGGTAGGTGCAACCCCAAACCTGGGAATCTCAAGAAACATATCTTTTGCTTCACTGAACCTCTTCGCTTTACAGAAACCGTCAATCATGTTTGTAAAGATAGGAAAGGACAACTCCATGGAATCCTACAATCAAGTATAGTGAACTTGTGTAAGTCTCAACAACATATGAAGTCTTACATCAAGCCTCAATGGGACAGACATGTCCTATTTAAGCTCAATATAAGCAGCCAATGAATAAGTAGCATCTATATTTGTATTGCCATAGGACAACAACAATCACAAAGGTATAAAGCATATACTAGCATAGGCCATTTTGCTCTGATCCCGTTCGTTTCATCAACTCCTATTGTTTCGGTAGTCCAGTTTTTGGAATCTGTCAACAAACAAACCAAAAACATTAGAGTCTATACAGCAAGTCAGCAACACAAGTTGCAAAAAGCAACAAGACTGCCTCGATGAACTGAACCAAGAAAATATTATTAGGCCTAATATTATTTATGCAATATTGGGTTCTCAGTTATTAATTTGGTAGTACAATAATTTTTGGGGAGAAACCAAGAAAATGGTGAAATCCATTACTCCCATGACCCATCTCATTGTCTAAGATCCCTAGGCCTTTTAGTCACACAAGGCCTACAACACATCAAGTTGCAAAAAAAAGATCATCAGATGCTATGCAAAGACTGTGTTGTAACTAACTTAGAGGAAAAAAGGACAACAATATGCATCTTTTGAAACCAAGTTAATGTCAGGAAAATAATATGTGTGGTATGCAAAAGTGAAAGAGAATGGCTTCACAACCACGACAATCATTTTTATGACAGAAAAATCCAGAGATTGTATTGAGAATGGACCAAATCATTTCCAAGAATATAAAGGTACCTGCAATATGCATGACTGAAAGGGAAATATGCCCTTGGCAATTTCTATATGTATTTTGGTGATTAGATGCCCAACACTTATTCTTTAAGTCCTAATGTGCCAAAGGTTGAAAAGTGCAATTGCATAAGGTATGTTTCTAGACTTAGTACATTTGTTTTTGAATACTAATGAGGTTATCTAAGTGCTAGAAACAGTGCTGAGAAGAAGAGAATCGAATTGCAAAAGACTTGGCAGTGTGCAGCCAAATTCCAGTTCGGCCTGGCACACCGGACTGTCTGGTGGTGCACTGGACAGTGTCCGGTGCGCCATGCTGGTCCGCGTGAACTCGCCGCTCTCGGGATTCGACGGGGCCGTACGGCTATAATTCACCGGACTGTCCGGTGGTGCACCAGACTGTCCGGTGAGTCATCCGCGGCGAACTTATCGCTCTCGGGAAAAGCATCAGGGCGACGTGGCTATAATTCACCGGACTGTCCGGTGAGCCAACAGTCGCTAGCGTCAACGGTCGGCCGCGAAATCTATGGGCGACGCGTGGCAGCTCCAACGGTCGACAAGGGCACCGGACAGTGTCCGGTGCGCCAACGGGCCCGAAGCTGCAACGATCAACTGTGCTCGATTTGGAAGGCAAATACCGAAGGCTAACACGTACGGATTTTTAACCAAGAAATGGTCTCCACCAGAAATCCAAGAATATGATCTATGGCAAGGAAGCATATGTGGGGTGAGGTGTACGAGCCTCACGTCGATGATAAATGGCCACACAACGCCCATTTTTGTCGAAAATAGCCATGAACGACCATTTTCAATAATACCGAAGGCTAACACCTACGGATTTTGACCAAGAAATGATCTCCACCAAAAAACCAAGAATGTGATATATGACAAGGAAACATATGTGGGGTGGGGTGTACGAGCCTCTGGTAGATGATCAAAGGCCACACGACCCCCATTTTTGTCGAAAATAGCCATGAACGACCATTTTCAATAATACCGAAGGCTAACACGTACGGATTTTTGACCAAGAAATGGTCTCCACCACAAATTCAAGAATGTGATCTATGGCAAGGAGACATATGTGGGGATAGGTGTACGAGCCTCTGGTCGATGATCAATGGCCACACAACCACCATTTTTGTCGAAAATAGCCATTAACGACCATTTTCAATAATACCAAAGGCTAACACCTGCGGATTTTTTACCAAGAATTGGTCTCCACCAAAAATCCAAGAATGTGATATATGGCAAAGAAACATATGTGGGTGAGGTGTACGAGCATCTGGTCGATGATCAATGGCCACACAACCCCTATTTTTGTCGAAAATAGCCATGAATGACCATTTTCAATAATACCAAAGGCTAACACGTACGGATTTTTTTACCAAGAAATGGTCTCCACAAGAAATCCAAGAATGTGATCTATGGCAAGGAAACATATGTGGGTGAGGTGTACGAGCCTCTGGTTAATGATCAATGGCCACACAACCCCATTTTTGTCGAAAATAGCCATGAGCAGCCATTTTCAATGACACCGAAGGCTAACACCTACAGATTTTTGACCAAAAATGGTCTCCACCATAAATTCAATAATGTGATCTATGGCAAGGAAACATATGTGTAGTGAGGTGTATGAGCCTCTGGTCGAAGATCAATGACCACACTACCCCCATTTTTGTCGAAAATAGCCGTGAACGACCATTTTCGATAATACCGAAGGCTAACATATTCGGATTTTTGACCAAAAAATGGTCTCCACCAGAAATCCAAGAATGTGATCTATGGCAAGGAAACATATGTGAGGACTGGGGTGAGATGTATGAGCCTCTGGCCGATGATCAATGCCACACAACCCCCATTTTTTGTCGAAAATAGCCATGAACGATCATTTTCAACAATACCGAAGGCTAACACGTATGGATTTTTGACCAAGAAATGGTCTCCACTAGAAATCCAAGAATGTGATCTATGGCAAGGAAACATATGTGGGGTGAGGTGTATGAGCCTTTGGTCGATGATAAATGGCCACACAACCCCCATTTTTGTCGAAAATAGCCATGAACGACCATTTTTAATAATACCGAAGCTAACACCTACGGATTTTTTACCAAGAAATGGTCTCCACCAGAAATCCAAGAATGTGATCTATGGAAAGGAAACAAATGTGGGGTGGGGTGTACGAGCATCTGGTCGATGATCAATGGCCACACAACCCCCATTTTTTGTTGAAAATAGCCATGAACGACCATTTTCAATAATATCGAAGGCTAACACGTACGGATTTTTGACCAAGAAATGGTCTCCACCAGAAATCCAAGAATGTGATCCACGGCAAGGAAACATATGTGGGGTGAGGTGTATGAGCCTCTAGTCGATAATCAATGGCCACACAACCCCCATTTTTGTCGAAAATAGCCATGAACGACCATTTTCAATAATATCGAAGGCTAACACCTACGGATTTTTGACCAAGAAATGGTCTCCACCAGAAATCCAAGAATGTGATCTATGGCAAGGAAACATATGTGGGGTGAGATGTACGAGCCTCTGGTCGATGATCAATGGCCACACAACCCCCATTTTTGTCGAAAATAACCATGAACGACCATTTTCAATAATACCGAAGGCTAACACGTACGGATTTTTGACCAAGAAATGGTCTCCACCAGAAATCCAAGAATGTGATCTATGGCAAGGAAACATATGTGGGCGAGGTGTACGAGCCTCTGGTCGATGATAAATGGCCACACAACCACCATTTTTGTCGAAAATAGCCATGAACGACCATTTTCAATAATACCGAAGGCTAACACCTACGGATTTTTGACCTAGAAATGGTCTCCACCAGAAATCCACGAATATGATCTATGGTAAGGATACATATGTGGGGTGAGGTGTATGAGCCTCTGGTCGATGATCAATGGCCACACAACGCCCATTTTTGTCGAAAATAGCCATGAACGACCATTTTCAATAATACTGAAGGCTAACACGTACGGATTTTTGACCAAGAAATGGTCTCCACCAGAAATCCAAGAATGTGATCCACGGCAAGGAAACATATGTGGGGTGAGGTGTATGAGCCTCTAGTCGATAATCAATGGCCACACAACCCCCATTTTTGTCGAAAATAGCCATGAACGACCATTTTCAATAATATCGAAGGCTAACACCTACGGATTTTTGACCAAGAAATGGTCTCCACCAGAAATCCAAGAATGTGATCTATGGCAAGGAAACATATGTGGGGTGAGATGTACGAGCCTCTGGTCGATGATCAATGGCCACACAACCCCCATTTTTGTCGAAAATAACCATGAACGACCATTTTCAATAATACCGAAGGCTAACACGTACGGATTTTTGACCAAGAAATGGTCTCCACCAGAAATCCAAGAATGTGATCTATGGCAAGGAAACATATGTGGGCGAGGTGTACGAGCCTCTGGTCGATGATAAATGGCCACACAACCACCATTTTTGTCAAAAATAGCCATGAACGACCATTTTCAATAATACCGAAGGCTAACACCTACGGATTTTTGACCTAGAAATGGTCTCCACCAGAAATCCACGAATATGATCTATGGTAAGGATACATATGTGGGGTGAGGTGTATGAGCCTCTGGTCGATGATCAATGGCCACACAACGCCCATTTTTGTCGAAAATAGCCATGAACGACCATTTTCAATAATACTGAAGGCTAACACGTACGGATTTTTGACCAAGAAATGGTCTCCACCAGAAATCCAAAATGTGATCTATGGCAAAAAAACATATGTGGGGTGAGGTGTACGACCCTCTGTTCGATGATAAATGGCCACACAACCCCAATTTTTGTCGAAAATAGCTATGAACGACCATTTTCAATAATACCGAAGGCTAACACCTACGGATTTTTGACCAAGAAATGGTCTCCACCAGAAATCCAAGAATGTGATCTATGGCAAGAAGACATATGTGGGGTGAGGTGTGCGAGCCTCTGGTTGATGATCAATGGCCACACAACCCCATTTTTGTCGAAAATAGCCATGAGCGGCCATTTACAATGACACCGTAGGCTAAAACCTACGGATTTTTGACCAAAAATGGTTTCCACCATAAATCCAAGAATGTGATCTATGGCAAGGAAACATATGTGTAGTGAGGTGTATGAGCCTCTGGTCAAAGATCAATGGCCACACAACCCCCATTTTTGTAGAAAATAGCCATGAACGACCATTTTCAATAATACCAAAGGCTAACATATTCGGATTTTTGACCAAGAAATGGTCTCCACCAGAAATCTAAGAATGTGATCTATGACAAGGAAACATATGTGGGGTGAGGTGTATGAGCCTCTAGTCGATGATCAATGGCACACAACCCCCATTTTTGTCGAAAATAGCCATGAACAACCATTTTCAATAATACCGAAGGCTAACACGTACGAATTTTTGACCAAGAAATGGTCTCCACAAGAAATCCTAGAATGTGATCTATGGCAAGGAAACTTATGTGGGGTTTGGTGTACGAGCCTCTGTTCGATGATAAATGGCCAATTTTTGTCGAAAATAGCCATGAACGACCATTTTCAGTAATACCAAAAGCTAACACCTACGGATTTTTGACCAATAAATGGTGTCCACCAGAAATCCAAGAATGTGATCTATGGCAAGGAAACATATGTGGGGTGAGGTGTACGAGCCTCTAGTCGATGATCATGGGCCACACAACCCCCATTTTTGTCAAAAATAGCCATGAACGACCATTTTCAATAATACCGAAGGCTAACACGTACGGATTTTTGACCAAGAAATGGACTCCACCAGAAATCAAAAAATGTGATCTATGGCAAGGAAACATATGTGGGGTGAGGTGTATGAGCTTCTGGTCGATGATAAATGGCCACACAACCCCAGTTTTTATCGAAAATTGCAATGGACGACCATTTTCAATAATACCGAAGGCTAACACCTACGGATTTTTGACCAAGAAATGGTGTCCACCAGAAATCCAAGAATGTGATCTATGGCAAGGATACATATGTGGGGTGACGTGTACGAGCCTCTGGTCGATGATCAATGGCCACACAACCCCATTTTTGTCGAAAATAGCCATGAACGACCAATTTCAATAATACCGAAAGCTAACACCTACTGATTTTTTACCAAGAAATGGTCTCCACCAGAAATCCAAGAATGTGATCTATGGCAAGGAAGCATATGTGTGGTGAGATGTACGGCCTCTGGTCAATGATCAATGGCACATAACCCCCATTTTTGTCGAAAATAGCCATGAACGACCATTTTCAATAACACTGAAGCCTAACATCTACGGATTTTTGACCAAGAAATGGTCTCCACTAGAAATCCAAGAATGTGATCTATGGCAAGGAAACATATGTGGGGTGTGGTGTACGAGCCTCTGGTCGATGATCAATGGCCACACAACCCCATTTTTGTCGAAAATAGCCATGAGCGGCCATTTTCAATGACACTGAAGGCTAACACCTATGGATTTTTTTACCAAAAATGGTCTCCACCATAAATCTAAGAATGTGATCTATGCCAAGGAAACATATGTGTAGTGAGGTGTATTAGCCTCTGGTCGAAGATCAATGGCCACACAAGCACCATTTTTGTCGAAAATAGCCATGAACGACCATTTTCAACAATACCAAAGGCTAACATATTCAGATTTTTGACCAAGAAATGGTCTCCACCAGAAATCCAACAATGAGATCTATGGCAAGGAAACATATGTGGGGTGAGGTGTATGAGCCTCTGGTCAATGATCAATAGCACACAACCCCCATTTTTGTCAAAAATAGCCATGAACGACCATTTTCAATAATACCGAAGGCTAACACGTACGAATTTTTGACCAAGAAATGGTCTCCACCAGAAATCCAAGAATGTGATCTATGGCAAGGAAACATATGTGGGGCGAGGTGTACGAGCCTCTGGTCGATGATCAATGGCCACACAACCCCCATTTTTGTCGAAAATAGCAATGAACGACCATTTTCAATAATACCGAAGGCTAACACATACGGATTTTTGACCAAGAAATGGTCTCCACCAGAAATCCAAGAATGTGATCTATGGCAAGGAAACATATGTGGGGTGAGGTGTATGAGCCTCTGGTCGATGATAAATGGCCACACAACCCCCATTTTTTGTCGAAAATAGCCATGAACGACCATTTCCAATAATACCGAAGGCTAACACCTACGGATTTTTGACCAAGAAATGGTCTCCACCAGAAATCCAAGAATGTGATCTACGACAAGGAAACATATGTGGGGTGAGGTGTACGAGCCTCTGGTCGATGATGAATGGCCACACACTACAAGAAACTGATAAATGTTCGTGGGTAAAATTAAGAACGTGGGTACCCACGTTCTTACTTGAGTTAAGTTCATGGGTTATGTTAAGAACGTGGGTACCCACATTCTTAAGTTAAGTTCGTGGGCCCTGGATAAAACCGTCGAACTTAACGAGTTAGGAACGTGGGTACCCACGTTCTTAAGTTAAGTTCGTCGGGCTTGTAGACACCGTCGAACTTAATCCTGAAAACCTAAATCAAAAAAACCCACACACGCGCGTCTCTCTCTCTATCACCCTGTCTCATCCTGCGCGCCCACACGCGCTCCTCTCTCACCACGCCGTCACCGGGAGCCCACGCCGCCACCGCGCCGTCACCAGAACCGGAACGCGCCGCCGCCCCGACGCTCCGACACGGTAGGTCTTTCTGGTTCCCCTCCGAGGCGCGCGCTCCTCTCTCACCACGTCGTCACCGGGGGCCCACGCCGCCACACGCCGGGAGCCAACGTCGCCACCGTGTCGTCATCGGGACAGGGCAGGGCCGCCGCCACGCCGCCGCGAGCGGGCCAAGTCGCCGCCCCGACGCCCCAACGCCCTAGCACGGTAGGTCTTCCTGGCTCCCCTCCATTCCACTTCGTTGTCTGCCAGGCCTGGTGCTTTTCCTAGCTGATGTATGCCTTAAAATGCTTGGTGCTCTCTGATTACCCTGATTAAAAAACCCCCAAAGCATTCGATATGGCCACCACCATTATATCAAGTGGAGGAATAGTCTAGTTTTGGTGCTATTGTTTAGAAGCCTAATTGCCTAGTAAAAGGAAGTATTGGCGATGTGTTAGAAAATTTAGAATAATACTACCGTGCAAAAGCTGGGTTAGGTTGGACGTTCAACAGCTGGGTCCCACTTGCTAAGATTCACCTAGCTTGGGGGATGATATAGCAATTCCGGGGAGGCCAAATTTGGGGGTTTGGGTTTGAGGTGGATTATTGGTTTATTAGAATAGTCATAGAGAACACAAAAGGCGTGCATATCTAGGCCATGACACGTTAGACCCAGGTAAGTGGTTGGTAGTGGGATTGGACAAGCCCTAGCTTTTGTATCTTTGGCCAGCTTTTCCATTTTCTTATGTTCGCAAAGCATTCGTACAATATGGTTAAGGATGTTAGTTTGTTAGTTAAAATTTGATGCTGAATTTTTTGGTAGTTGTTACAATTGATGCATAATTTCTTGTTCATTGTAGATTAATTGATGTTAGGTTCAATGTTTTCTTAAACAATTTTTTATGTCTAGTGATTCTTTTTAATAGGGTTATTATACACAGTCTGGATTTACGTTTATATGCTTAATGATGTTTATCTACACATTTTTTATACATTGGGTTATGTAGATTTAGAAATGGATGACAATAGAAGAAGGGCGATGTATGATGGATTCAATAGCGTGACTCTAGGTCACTCAAAGGAATGGGTTAGGGTTGCAAAACAATTCGTGGATCTCGCATTTTCCGGTGGACCTCGTGTGGTGAAGTGTCCGTGTACCAAGTGTCGGAATTTTAAGTATGTGAGAAAGATCGAAGAACTGGAGCATTACCTTTGCAAGAATGGGTTTATGCCTAACTATCTTGTGTGGCGCTCACATGGAGAAGTAGAGCAGCATATCATAGAGTCAGAAAGAATTGATGATGATGAGGAGGATCGGATGGATGACTTGGTGGCTGATATTAGTAGAGAGTATCCAACAATGGCCTCAGAACAGGCTACACTAGATGAAGTGCATGAGTTTTATAAGCTTCTTCACGCGTCAGATGAAAAAGTGCATGAGGACACCACTGTGACCGTGTTGCAGGTAGTTACACGTCTTATGGCAATGAAGGCAAAGTATAACTTCTCGAATAATTGCTATAACGATATAATCAATATGATTATTGATCTCATCCCATCGAACCATAAGATGCCAAAAGACTTATACCAGTCTAAAAAGATTGTGTCTGGTCTTGGGATGAAGTATAAGAAGATTGATGTGTGCGAATATAATTGCATGTTGTTCTGGAAGGAATATGAAGCGGCCACCCATTGTCAGAAATGCGGTAAATCAAGATATGCGGAGGTACTAAAATAGGATGGAGCTACTTTTGCTACAAAAGTGGCAGTTAAGCAGCTTCGATATATGCCCATCACTCCAAGGCTTAAACGTCTGTTTTTAACCCCAGAAACTGCGAAGCTAATGTTGTGGCATAAGGAAGGAGAACGTGAGATCCAAGACCCAGACATTATGATGCATCCATCAGATGGCGATGCTTGGAAGGCTCTGGATCGTTTTGACCCAGAATTTGCAAGAGACGCTAGGAGTGTTCGTCTAGGCTTGTCCACTGATGGTTTCACTCCTTACGACAACAGTTCAACTTCATACTCTTGTTGGCCGGTTTTCATCATGCCCTACAACCCCCCCTCCCAACAAATGCATGAAAGAAGGGTTCATATTTCTTGCCCTTATTATTCCAGGGCCTAAACATCCTGGAAAGAAGATCAATGTATTCATGCAACCGTTGATTGAAGAGTTCAAAGAGCTATTGGTAGGGGTAAAGGCTTATGATGGTCATCTAAAACATGAATTTACCTTACGTGTTGTATATTTGTGGTCAATTCATGATTTGCCTGCATATGGTATTTGGTCTGGCTGGTGTGTCCACGGTCGACTGTGTTGTCCCATATGCATGGGGGACACACAAGCATATCGATTGGAGCATGGTAAAAAGGTCTCATTCTTTGATTGTCATCGACGGTTTCTTCCATCCAATCACCTGTTTCGAAATGATACGAAGTCATTTAGAAGAGGCATAAAAGTTAAAGACGGTCCACCAAAACGTTTAATGGGTGAAGATATCATGATACAACATCGTGCGCTTCAAAGGGCTGTAGAAGGTCATGAGTTTGAAGGCTATGGTCAAGATCACAACTGGACTCATATTTCTTTTCTCTGGGAACTTCCGTATGCGAAGGTATTGATTTTACCACACAACATAGATTTGATGCACCAAGAGCGCAATGTTGCTAAAAGCATCATAAGCATGTGTCTAAACATTAAGGGTAAAACAAAAGACAACATCAATGCCAGGAAAGATTTAGCTAATCTTGCGATCGCCCTAGCCTTAAGGTCAAATTAAATCCTAATGGAAAGGAGAGGACACCACGAGCTCCATACTGTCTAAAGCCGGAAGAGCGAAAAGAAGTATTTCGATGGTTGAAAATGTTGAAGTTTCCAGACCGCTATGCAGCTAAGATAAAACGTACCGTTAACCTCGACACTAATAAATTAAATGGTTTGAAGGCTCACGATTACCATATTTTGATGGAAAGACTTATGCTAGTAATGTTCCGTGGCTATTCGAAGCCTCCTCTATGGAAGATGATTGCTGAAATTAGTTACATATATAGACATATATGTGCTAAGCATATCTCAAAGAAATTGATGATTCAATTTGAGAAACAAATCGCGGTGCTTGTATGCAAGATGGAAAATGTATTTCCGCCTGGATTTATGAATGTGATGCAACATTTGCTAGTGCACTTACCTTATGAAGCATTGGTAGGAGGACCAGTGTAGTTCCGATGGATGTATAGTCAAGAAAGAGAATTGAGAAAACTTAGAGCTACTGTGCGGAACAAAGCAAGGGTTGAGGGGTGTATCGCAGAGGCCTTTGCAGCTAAAGAGATCACAATCTTCTCAAGTCAGTATTTATCACACACTAACAACATGAATGCTCAGTCAACACAGTATCATACTGAAGAAGGTCCTTCGACCGACCTTAGTGTTTTTCTCTGGAAGGGGAAAGGGGTCGGGGCTTCTACTGCACATTATGTTGACATAAGAGAGTGTAATTTCACCATGCTCTACTTGTACACCAACATGGAGGAACTTGATCCATACTTTGAAATGTTTGATTCCATATATTTAGCTGGCCACAAACCTACACCAAAGGAACTGGATAATCTACGTATGAAAGAGATGAACAGAGGTCTATGTTTCGTTGAATGGTTCCACGAGCATGTAATTATCTCTTTATAATTTTCCTTTGTGTACTTAGTTTGCACATACGACTTGCTATTTACCTATATCTTTTTTCTGCTCTATGTAGTGTAAGAAACTTGACTCTCTAGTCTCGGATGATTTGCGACAGATATCACATGGTCAGTTGAAATCAAGAAAATATAGCCACTATGATATTAATGGATACCGTTTTCGAACATCAAAATTAGAAAAAATCCACCCGCAGGCAGCCACGACAAACAGTGGAGTAGTAGCAACTGCCACAAATGCAGACGGAGGCACTCATGACTATTATGGTGTTCTTCAAGACATAACGGAGTACACTCTTGGTGGGGCCAAAGAGTTCATGTTTGTGTTATTTGATTGTGAATGGTTTGATCCTCAACAAACGCGAGAGGATGAATTTGGAATTGTGGAGGTAAAGCATGAATCACGGTTTAAAGGCAGCGATTGTAGCAATGTTGTGCTTGCACATCAAGCGCAACAGGTGTACTATCTAACATATCCTCATGAAAACTTGAAGTCTTGTTGGGTTGTATACAAAATTAATCCTGAAGTCCATCCATTACGATATGATTATTACAACACAAATAACGAAGATGATGATTCTGTTAATATTTATCAAGAAGAAGGCGATCAGTCAGAAAATAGAGAATTTACTATATCTGAGGATTTAGGGCTCAATGAAGTAGCTAGTCTCGCCATAGATTTGATGGCAGAAGAACCAGGTCCTTCTAGGGCAAGGACTCGTAAGTCACAGAGAATTCTTGAAAAACAACAAAGACTTGAAATAATTGAGCAGCGCGTTGCTGAAGCAGATTCTGATGCCGATGATTTTTGAAAAGTATATATATTTAAATTCTTGTACATGCATTCCTATTTCAATACTAAAAGTATATATAATTAAATTCTTGTAATGAAATTTGTGCAGATGATGAGGGTCATGGACAAGCTCAAAGGGAAGAAGCGCGGAGACCGTGGTGACTCCTCGAGGTCACGGTCGACTAGGGGTTCAGGTGGTGGGGATACATCCTCTATGTTGTTCCAGGTATTTAATTTGTTTTATTTTCTTTTCTTCTACGTATGTAATAGTATTATCACCTTATTTTCGAGTACTTGATATATCTCATTGTTGATTATGTTTGTAGGGCTCTACAGCGTCAAGGCAATGGCTAGAGCAGCTCCTTGGTTGCGTGGAGGAGCAGGGGCGCGAAGTGGAAAGCCATAGTGCACCTGGGCAAGAGCGCGAGGTGGCAGGCCAAAGTGCACCTGGGCAAGAGTGCGAGGTGGCAGGCCACAATGCACTTGAGCCGGAGCGTGAGGCAATAGGCTCAAGTGGACCTATGCTAGAGCAGGACCACAATGCATTTGAGCAAGCGCGCGAGGCGACATACCATAATGCACCTAGGCAGGAGGATGAGCTTGCACGCCAAGGTTCACCGATGCGTGATGATGATAACTATGGGGAGGACTACGATGGAGAGGCCGATGGAGAGGCCGATGACGAGGTTGTTACAACGACACAGGCAACAAACTTCAGGTAATTTTATTTTGACGATGAGTTCTATTTTTTGTTGGATTGATATTATTACCAGTGCACAATTAACAATTTTGTAGGTTTCGGCGGTCCCTTAGAGTTCCAGCGACACAACCCTTGGACCAACGTAGGGTCATAACACAGTGCTGGTATCTGCAGGAGAGAGGAGCTCGGTGGAGGTGGCATGGAGTGGCAAAGGTCACCGGACACCAGTTAACACAGTGCTGGTATCTATAGTTCGTTTTCACTATCCAGGGGTGGTACAATTCAACGGGGCAGAGATATGGGTGTTTCGCTGGGCTCACTGGGGCCTCAAACCATATGGACTCGACCGTACTCACCAAGACGTAGTGTGGTCATCGTTTTGGGTGAGTTTATTATGTCTTTTAAATTTACTTATCATGGGCGTCTATAAATGAATTTAATGGCTTCTTCATTTTGCAGGAACAATTTAGATTGGACGATACAGCGAACGAAGAACATGCAAAACGTGTATTCCACAATGCTGCTAGAAAAGTAATAAATTGTTCAATGTCAGATGCACGGGTCAAAGCTGTTACCGTGTACTTCAAGAAAGTGAAGGGTCAAAGAATGACCAACAAGCAGGCATGTGAAATCCACTTGACAGCTAAGGAGTACAAACAAAGTGAAGTGGACTGGCTGAGAGCACCTAGAGGGGGGGTGAATAGGTGATCCTGTAAAACTTAAAACTTAACACCACAAACTTGATTAAGAGTTAGAACAATGAAATCAAGTGAGTAGAGAGGAGAGCTCTTGTGAAGCACAATAGACACAATAAGGACAAGCACAAGAGACACGAGGATTTATCCCGTGGTTCGACCAAGTACAAAACTTGCCTACTCCACGTTGTGGCGTCCCAACGGACGAGAGTTGCACTCAACTCCTCTCAAGTGATCCAATGATCAACTTGAATACCACGATGTTCTTCTTTACTTCACTCTTTCCCGTTTGCGAGGAATCTCCACAACTTGGAGTCTCTCGCCCTTACAATAAGAATCACAATGAAGCACTAGAGTAAGGGAGGGAAGCAACACACTCAAATCCACAGCAAATACGCACACACAAGACCAAGACTTGAGCTCAAAAGAGTATGACAAGGTTCTCACTAGAACGAAGTTCAAATCACTAAGACAGTCGAACAAGTGCGCAAGAATGAAGTTTGAGTGATCAACAATGCTCAAGGAATGCTTGGTGTACTCCTCCATGTGCCAAGGGGTCCCTTTTATAGCCCCAAGGCAGCTAGGAGCCGTTGAGAGCATTCCAGGAAGGCAATTCTTGCCTTCTGTCGCCTGGCGCACCGGACAGTCCGGTGCACCACCGGAAACTGTCCAGTGCGGATTTCTTTCCTTCTTTGGCGAAGCCGACCGTTGGCGCTTTGGAGCCGTTGGCGCACCGGACACTGTTCGGTGCACACCGGACAGTCCGGTGCCCCTTCTGACCGTTGGCTCTTGCCACGCGTCGCGCGTGGATTATGCGGCCGACCGTTGGCCCGGCCGACTGTTGGCTGACCGGACAGTCCGGTGCACCACCGGACATTCCGGTGATTTATAGTCGTACACCGCCGTCAAAGTCCCGAGAGCGGCCAGTTTGCCAGAGCCAGCCTGGCGCACCGGACACTGTCCGGTGCACCACCGGACAGTCCGGTGTACCCAGACTGAGCAGACTCTTGGCTGCTTCAAGCCAAGCTTTTCCAATTGTATTTTCTCTGATTCTAGCACTTAGACAAACATGTTAGTACACAAAAACCAATGTACTAAGTCTAGAATCATACCTTTGTATTGATTTGCACCTTATCCACCATTTGGCATAGTTTATCACTTAAGCACTTGTGTTGGACACTAAATCTCCAAAATACTTTGAAATGGCCCAAGGACACATTTCCCTTTCAATCTCCCCCTTTTTGGTGATTTATGCCAACACAATAAAAAGCAACTAAAAGATGTGCAACATCAATGCAAATGAAAACTCAAATTTGTTTTGATTCAAATTTGGCATATTTGATCATTCTTTGCCACCACTTGGTTTATTTTTGCAGATCAATCCTCAATTTCCTATCTCTAAGTCAAACACACTTGTTGAGACATAAAAATAGTTGTTCCAAGAGAAATTGATCAAAGATTTCAAAAACTCTCCCTTTTTCCCATAATCAACCATTCTCCCCACAAGAGGCCAACTTTTGACAAAAGAGACAATAAGAGATTTTTGACAAACCAAAAGCTCTATTCTACTATTTTCAAAATTCTCAAGTGGTAGCTGATCCATTTATTGGTTTGGCCTTATTTTCTCCCCCTTTGGCATCAAGCACCAAAACGGAATCAATCTTGGCCCTTTAACCCCATTGCCTCACCAAAATCTTCAACTAAGAGTAAAAAGGCGATAAGAGTACAAAGATGAACTTGGAATCAGTTACTCTTTCATCGGAGTGCAGTGGAAGTCTTGCATGGTCCAAGTCCACCTTTTCCCTTTCAAACCTCCTTTGAGACTAAATTAGCAAACTCAAGCACACAGTTAGTCACAAAGGGTCAAGTTGTAGCACATCTCCCCCTAAATATGTGCATCACTCACACATGAACTTTTGAGGTCTGGGGAGTGTTGGTACAACTTGAACACCACAAATACATAACAATATGCATAAGGGAACATGATCAAGGCATAAAAACACATGTATGCTATAAATCAATCCAGGTTCCGCGAATCTAAGACATTTAGCTCACTACGCAGCTTGCAAAAGGTCGACTCATCTAGAGGCTTGGTAAAGATATCGGCTAGCTGGTTCTCGGTGCTAACATGAAACATTTCGATATCTCCCTTTTGCTGGTGGTCTCTCAAAAAGTGATGCCGGATGTCAATATGCTTTGTGCGGCTGTGTTCAACAGGATTATCCGCCATGCGAATATCACTCTCATTATCACATAGGAGTGGGACATTGCTCAGATTGTAGCCAAAGTCCCTGAGGGTTTGCCTCATCCAAAGTAGTTGCGCGCAACACTGACCTGCGGCAACATACTCGGCCTCAGCGGTGGATAGGGCAACGAAAGTTTGTTTCTTAGAACTCCACGACACAAGGGACCTTCCTAAGAATTGGCACGTCCCCGATGTACTCTTCCTATCGACCTTACATCCAGCATAGTCGGAGTCTGAATATCCAATTAAGTCAAAGGTAGACCCCTTTGGATACCAGATCCCGAAGCAAGGCGTAGCGACTAAATATCTAAGAATTCGCTTCACAGCCACTAAGTGACACTCCCTTGGATCGGATTGAAATCTAGCACACATGCATACGCTAAGCATAATATCCGGTCTACTAGCACATAAATAAAGTAAAGACCCTATCATAGACCGGTATGCCTTTTGATCAACGGACTTACCTCCTTTGTTGAGGTCGGTGTGTCCGTCGGTTCCCATTGGAGTCTTTGCGGGCTTGGCGTCCTTCATCCCAAACCGCTTGATCAAGTCTTGCGTGTACTTCGTTTGGGAGATGAAGGTCCCATCCTTGAGTTGCTTCACTTGGAACCCAAGGAAGTAGCTTAACTCGCCCATCATCGACATCTCAAACTTTTGAGTCATCACCCTGCTAAACTCTTCACAAGACTTTTGGTTAGTAGAACCAAATATTATGTCATCGACATAAATTTGGCACACAAATAAGTCACCCTCACAAGTCTTAGTAAAAAGAGTTGGATCGGCTTTCCCAACCTTGAAAGCATTAGCAATTAAAAAGTCTCTAAGGCATTCATACCATGCTCTTGGGGCTTGCTTAAGTCCATAGAGCGCCTTAGAGAGCTTACACACATGGTCGGGGTACCATTCATCCTCAAAGCCAGGGGATTGCTCCACGTACACCTCCTCCTTAATTGGCCCGTTGAGGAAGGCGCTCTTCACATCCATTTGGAACAACCTAAAAGAATGGTGAGTAGCATAGGCTAACAATATGCGAATTGACTCTAGCCTAGCCACAGGAGCAAACGTCTCCTCAAAGTCCCAACATGCGACTTGGGCATAACCTTTTGCCACAAGTCGTGCCTTGTTCCTTGTCACCACCCCGTGCTCGTCTTGTTTGTTGCGGAACACCCACTTGGTTCCCACAACGTTTTGCTTGGGACGAGGCACCAGTGTCCAAACTTCATTTCTCTTGAAGTTGTTGAGCTCTTCCTGCATGGCCAACACCCAGTCCGGATCTAGCAAGGCCTCTTCTACCCTGAAAGGCTCAATAGAAGAGACAAAGGAGTAATGCTCACAAAAATTAACCAATCTAGAACGAGTAGTTACTCCCTTGCTTATGTCACCCAATATTTGGTCGACGGGATGATTCATTTGAGTCATCGCTCGAACTTGGGTTGGAGGTGCCGGTTGTGCTTCTTGCTCCATTAAATGATCATCTTGTGCTCCCCCTTGATCACACGCCTCCTCTTGATGAACCTGTTCATCTTCTTGAGTTGGGGGATGCACCGTTGTTGAGGAAGAAGGTTGATCTTGCTCCTTTTGTTCAAGTGGCCTCACATCTCCAATCGCCATGGTGTGTATTGCGGCCGTCGGAACATCTTCTTCAGCTACATCATCAAGATCACCAACTTGCTCTCTTGGAGAGCCATTAGTCTCATCAAATACAACGTCGCTAGAGACTTCAACCAAACCCGATGATTTGTTGAAGACCCTATACGCTTTTGTATTTGAGTCATAACCTAAGAAAAACCCTTCTACAGCTTTGGGAGCAAACTTAGAATTTCTACCTTTCTTCACTAGAATGTAACATTTGCTCCCAAATACACGAAAGTAAGACACATTGGGTTTGTTACCGGTTAGAAGCTCATATGAAGTCTACTTGAGGAGGCGATGAAGGTAGACCCGGTTTATGGCGTGGCAAGCCGTGCTCACGGCTTCCGTCCAAAATCGTTCGGGCGTCTTGAATTCACCAAGCATCATCCTCGCCATGTCTAGTAGCGTCCTGTTCTTCCTCTCTACCATGCCATTTTGTTGTGGTGTGTAGGGAGCGGAGAACTCATGCTTGATCCCTTCCTCCTCAAGATACTCCTCCACTTGAAGGTTCTTGAACTCGGACCCATTGTCGCTCCTTATCTTCTTCACTTTGAGCTCAAACTCGTTTTGGGCTCTCCTTAGGAAGCGCTTGAGGGTCCCTTGGGTTTCAGATTTATCCTACAAAAAGAATACCCAAGTGAAGCGGGAAAAATCATCAACTATAACAGGACCATACTTACTTCCTCCTATACTTAGAAAGGCGACGGGTCTGTAGAGGTCCATATGAAGTAACTCCAGGGGTCTTGATGTTGTCATCACATTTTTGGCATGATGAGAGCTTCCCACCTGTTTACCTGCTTGACAAGCTGCACAAGGTCTATCTTTTTCGAAGGTTACATTAGTTAGACCTATCACGTGTTCTCCCTTTAGAAGCTTGTGAAGGTTCTTCATCCCCACATGTGCTAAGCGACGATGCCACAGCCAGCCCATGCTAGTGTTAGCAATTAAGCATGCATCTAGACCGACCTCCTCTTTTGCAAAATCAACTAAATAAAGTTTGCCGTCTAGTACACCCTTAAATGCTAGTGAACCATCACTTCTTCTAAAGACAGACACATCTACATTTGTGAATAAACAGTTATATCCCATATTACACAGTTGACTCACAGACAACAAGTTATATCCAAGCGACTCAACTAAGAACACATTAGAAATAGAGTGTTCGGATGAAATAGCAATTTTTCCTAACCCTTTCACCTTGCCTTGGTTCCCATCACCGAATATGATTGAATCTTTGGGATCCTTGTTCTTGACGTAGGAAGAGAACATCCTCTTTTCCCCCGTCATGTGGTTTGTGCATCCGCTGTCGATAATCCAGCTTGAGCCCCCAGATGCATAAACCTACAAGGCAAATTTAGGCTTGGGTCTTAGGTACCCAACTCATGTTGGGTCCTACAAGGTTAGTTACAATAGTCTTAGGGACCCAAATGCAAGTCTTGTCTCCCTTACATTTGCCCCCTAATTTCCTAGCAATTACCTTCTTATCCTTTCTACAAATAGCAAAGGAAGCATTGCAAGTGTAATAAATTGTAGAAGGTTCATTCATTACTTTCCTAGGAGCATGAACAATATTTCTTCTAGGCACATGATGAACAACATTTTTCCTTGCCACATTTCTATCATGCATAATAGAAGAACTAGAAACAATCATGGCATGAGAATCAAAAGCATCATAACTTCTATAAACATCCCTAGAATGTCTCTTATCATGATACATGAAAGCATGGTTCTTTTGAACACTACTAGCCATAGGGGCCTTCCCTTTCTCCTTGGTGGAGATGGAAGCCTTATGACTTGTTAAGTTCTTGACTTCCCTCTTGAAGCCAAGACCATCCTTAATTGAGGGGTGTCTACCAATCGTGTAGGCATCCCTTGCAAATTTTAGTTTGTCAAATTCACTCTTGCTAGTCTTAAGTTGGGCATTAAGACTAGCCACTTCATCATTCAATTTAGAGATTGAAACTAGGTGTTCACTACAGGCATCAACATTAAAATCTTTACACCTAGTGCAAACTACAACATGTTCTACACAAGATGTTGATTTATTAGCTATTTCTAACTTAGCACTCAAATCATTATTTATGCTCTTAAGCTAGAAATAGAGTCATGACATGTAGACAATTCACAAGAAAGCATTTCATTCCTTTTAATTTCTAAAGCAAGGGATTTTTGCGCCTCTACAAACTTATCATGTTCTTCATACAAAAGATCCTATTGCTTTTCTAATAACCTATTTTTATCATTCAAGGCATCAATTAATTCATTAATATTATCTACCTTAGTTCTATCTAGGCCCTTGAATAAACATGAATAGTCTATTTCATCATCGCTAGATTCTTCATCACTTGAGGAAGCGTAAGTACTAGTATCATGAGTGCTTACCTTCTTTTCCCTTGCCATGAGGCAGGTGTGATGCTCATTAGGGAAGAGGGCCGACTTGTTGAAGGCGGTGGCGGCGAGTCCTTCATTGTCGGAGTCGGACGACGATCAATCCGAGTCCCACTCCTTTCCAAGGTGTGCCTCACCCTTAGCCTTCTTGTAAGCCTTCTTCTTTTCCCTCTTGTTCCCTTGTTCCTGGTCACTATCATTATCGGGACAATTAGCGATAAAATGACCAATCTTACCACATTTGAAGCATGAGCGCTTCCCCTTCGTCTTGGTCTTGTTGGGATGCTCCTTGCGACCCCTTAGCGCCGTCTTGAAACGCTTGATGATGAGGGCCATCTCTTCCTCATTGAGCCCTGCCGCCTCAACTTGTGCCACCTTGCTTGGTAGCGCTTCCTTGCTCCTCGTTGCTTTGAGAGCAATGGTTTGAGGCTCTTGGATTGGGCCATTCAACGCATCATCAACGTATCTAGCCTCCTTGATCATCATCCACCCGCTTACAAACTTTCCAAGTATCTCCTCGGGCGTCATCTTGGTGTACCTAGGATTCTCACGAATATTGTTCACAAGATGTGGATCAAGGACAGTAAAAGACCTTAGCATTAGGCGGACGACGTCGTGGTCCGTCCATCGCGTGCTTCCATAGCTCCTTATTTTGTTGACGAGGGTCTTGAGCCGGTTGTACATTTGGGTTGGCTCCTCGCCCCTGATCATCGCGAATCTCCCAAGTTCGCCCACCACCAACTCCATCTTGGTGAGCATGGTGACGTCGTTCCCCTCATGAGAGATTTTGAGGGTGTCCCAAATCTGCTTGGCGTTATCCAAGCCGCTCACCTTATGGTATTCATCCCTGCACAATGAAGCTAGAAGAACAGTAGTAGCTTGTGTATTTTTGTGAATTTGCTCATTAATGAACACCGGACTGTCTGTACTATCAAAGTGCATTCCATTCTCTACTATTTCCCATATACTTGGATGGAGAGAGAACAAGTGGCTACGCATTTTGTGACTCCAAAATCCGTAGTCCTCTCCATCAAAGTGGGGGGGGGGGGGTTACCGAGGGGAATGGAAAGCATATGAGCATTGGAACTTTGCGGAATACGAGAATAATCAAAGGGAAAGTTTGAATTAACCGTCTTCTTTTTCTCATAGTCGTTGTCGTCGTCCTTTTGGGATGAGGAAGATTCGTCGCTGTCGTAGTAGACTATCTCCTTGATGCGCCTTGTTTTCTTCTTCCTCCCGTCTTTTCTTTTGTGACCCGAGCCTGAGTCAGTAGGCTTGTCATCCTTTGGATCATTGACGAAGGACTCCTTCTCCTTATCATTGACCACCATCCCCTTTCCCTTAGGGTCCATCTCTTCGGGCGATTAGTCCCTTTCTTGAAGAGAATGGCTCCGATACCAATTGAGAGCACCTAGAGGGGGGGGGGTGAATAGGTGATCCTATAAAACTTAAAACTTAACACCACAAACTTGATTAAGAGTTAGAACAATGAAATCAAGTGAGTAGAGAGGAGAGCTCTTGTGAAGCACAATAGACACAATAAGGACAAGCACAAGAGACACGAGGATTTATCCCGTGGTTCGACCAAGTACAAAACTTGCCTACTCCACATTGTGGCGTCCCAACGGATGAGAGTTGCACTCAACTCCTCTCAAGTGATCCAATGATCAACTTGAATACCACGGTGTTCTTCTTTACTTCACTCTTTCCCGTTTGCGAGGAATCTCCACAACTTGGAGTCTCTCGCCCTTATAATAAGAATCACAATGAAGCACTAGAGTAAGGGAGGGAAGCAACACACTCAAATCCACAGCAAATACACACACACAAGACCAAGACTTGAGCTCAAAAGAGTATGACAAGGTTCTCACTAGAACGGAGCTCAAATCACTAAGACAGTCGAACAAGTGCGCAAGAATGAAGTGTGAGTGATCAACAATGCTCAAGGAATGCTTGGTGTACTCCTCCATGTGCCTAGGGGTCCCTTTTAGCACCAAGGCAGCTAAGAGCCGTTGAGAGCATTCCAGGAAGGCAATTCTTGCCTTCTGTCGCCTGGCGCACCGGACAGTCCGGTGCACCACCGGACACTGTCCGGTGCAGATTTCTTTCCTTCTTTGGCGAAGCCGACTGTTGGCGCTTTGGAGCCGTTGGCGCACCGGACACTGTCCGGTGCACACCGGACAGTCCGGTGCCCCTTCTGACCATTGGCTCTTGCCACGCGCCGCGCGCGGATTATGCGGCCGACCGTTGGCCCAGCCGACTGTTGGCTCACCGGACAGTCCGGTGCACCACCGGACAGTTCGGTGATTTATAGCCGTATACCACCGTCGAACTCCCGAGAGCGGCCAGTTCGCCAGAGCCAACCTGGCGCACCAGATACTGTCCGGTGCACCACCGGACAGTCCGGTGTACTCAGACTGAGCAGACTCTTGGCTGCTTCGAGCCAAGCTTTTCCAATTGTATTTTCTCTGATTCTAGCACTTAGGCAAACATGTTAGTACACAAAAACCAATGTACTAAGTCTAGAATCATACCTTTGTATTGATTTGCACCTTATTTACCATTTGGCATAGTTTATCACTTAAGCACTTGTGTTGGACACTAAATCACCAAAATACTTAGAAATGGCCCAAGGGCACATTTCCCTTTCACTGGCTCACTGCTCATCCTGAAGCTTGGGTCAAGCTCTGCGAGTACTGGGCCTCAGATGAGTACAAAGTGATTTCAGATAGAAATCTTTTGAACCGGAAGAGCAAACCGGGCCTCCATCGATTTGGAGCAGATGGATTTATTGGGAAATCACAACGAATGGTATGACGAGCTAAGTAACATTTAGTCTTTTTCCCTCAGACAAATTTATATATTTTATTATGTCTCTTACTGCAGGAGGCTCGTGATGGTGTTGAACCCCGATTCATTGACGTTTACATGGAGGGACACCGAGGTCCAGATCCAGAGCATCGAGAAGTTTTATGTGAGGACAGCGCGATAGAAAAGCTGGTAGGTGTAAATAATAACTATCTATTCTTAATTAACTTGTGACTCATTTATAATTAACATAAATTGTTTTGTAGACTCGTTATGCAGAGGAGGTTAGGAGGAAAGCAGGAGACGATGATCTAGATTGGAGGGAGGCACCTTTCGATCCGGATGCAACATATGTTGCTGGTGGTGGGCTACCACATGGGAGGTATGATAAGATCAAAGTTGTGATATATAAAAACTATTGGTTCTTAACTTGTGATGTTTCTAGGTTGGGGATCGGTGATGGGGTTGTGAGTCGCGATAGCTTTAGTCGTCGGTCTGTTTCCTCGGGTGGGAGTAGATCTCGAACTTCAACTTCAAGGGAATCAGAGCTTGATGAGCAACTAAGACAACAACAACAACAAGTACAACAACTATCTCAACAAGTTCAGATGATGCAGGGAATGCTGATGCAGGTAATAATTTTAGTAATCCGCTCAGAATCTCCCCAATCTCAGAATCTGCCCATATTTTTTTACCTAACTCGCTCTGAGCCTTAGACAGCCCAAAATCGGTCTGGTCAATTGTTGAGTGATTTCTGCATTTATTAGGAGGTTGTCACAGTCTGATTTGTAGCTCACGTTGACTATATTAGAACAGGAAAAACCAGAAATTAAAAGGCTAAGGCATTCCAGACACCAAAAACACTATGTCCTGTGATATGAACATGATAATGATCATGACATCGGCTTTAATTTTGCTATTATAGTTTCAGATTCAAACTAAATTGAGACTAATTACTAGGCATTCCAGGAAAAAGGATGTGAGAAGTAGCAGGTATGTGAAAGCTGATCTGCTTTACTATCCCAACTTCTAACCCTAACTCACTACTCAGATAATCATTAGAATTTAGCTTTGTAAGTCTGCTCGAGAAATGAGTACATGAAATTTCTGATTTGATCAGACACAAAATAGGTTAAAAATTCAGTGGAATAATCTAAAGATGCCCACGTTGAACACACAAGTACATGGTGGGTTGAACATGCTCTTTTGTGCATTCTCCAATCAAACAAATAAGCTATTTAATACAAATAATGAGCAAAATTAGATAAAATTCCATCATTTTCTCTGTAGGCTTATGTCAATCAAACAAGTAAATATGACACAACAAGATTCATCTGTGACACCCCAGGTGTCTATTTCGTGTTATGTCGGAAGAATTATCCTAATCTCAGATGCTTAGTGAAAATTTCTATTTCTCGATCGTGTCTATCTCTGTCTATCAGGCTTTCTCATAGAAGTTCACTGAATTCGGAGTTATTCGATCGCGAGAAACAACCAATTTTGGAGCGTGTTAAAACTTTTACTTCTCGGCACGAAGGCAAACTCGATAGTCAATCTCGAATTATAAATCTCATCTGAAGCTCATTAAATCAAACTCTCGACAGCTGTTATTTGGTCTGAGCCCGAGTTTAATTCCTCGAACTTTGATCGATGTCCGACTATTTTAATCCGAGTTCGTACTCTCAAACGGAATACTCAATATGTCGTCCTCAAATAAATTCTTATCTGATTCGGCTTAATATCTCTATATCTAATCTGATTTTAAAAATCACCATCGGCGATAATTTTTAATGTCGCGAATTATCTCTTTCGATCATAAGTCCGAAAGCCGGTCATATCTCAAGACGATTTATTTTCGAATCATGCGTAGGGAATTATTTCGAGCGAAATCAAATCAGACTCTCGGCCGAATTAATCGCTCAATCGTTCGTTCGTCCGAACTCTCGTTCACTCTGTTTTGCGTACCGACGAAATCCGCACGAGCCTTTTTCCGGAAAATTTTTAGCGCAGCCCGATTACATGTTTTGGGCCAAGCCCATTCCAGCCCGTCCCATTTGGCCCATGAGAAAACCCTAAGCCTAGTGCCCCTTCTATAAATAGGAGCCCTCTCCTAGCAACTGGAGGCATTTTTGCACTCCCACCCCTCCAATTTTTCCCAGCCGCCAGCTTCTTCCTCCCTGCTCCACGGCAGTAGCAGCCAGCGCGCAGGAGCTCCTTCCCCTCGGCCAGCCATGGCGCGACGCCCCCTGCTCCTTCTTCCTCGCACAGCAGCAGCCGAGCGCCCTCCTTGCTCCTCCTCCTGGCGAGCGGCTGCAGCAGGAAGTCGTCTTCTCCGTGGTCGGCCAGCAACCTTGTGGGTCGAGCTCCCCCAGGTTTCCCTCTGCTGTCCATGGCGTGGGCGAGCTCTGATCCATGGCGCCCTCCTCCCCTTCTTCTTCCTCAAGCCAGCAGGCACCTCCCTCTACTCCCTGTGCGCAGCGCCCCCTTCAGGCTTTGCAGCAGGGACAACCAAGAAATGGACAAGCTTCCTCCCTGCTCCCATATTGGCTCGCCCCCACCCTTTCTTGTACCTCCAGCAGCAAGAAGCCGGTGCCCCTCTCCATTTTCCCCTGCTCCATGGCGCCCTTCCTCTCTCTGATGTCCATGGCGCCAAGCAGCAGCCCCCTCCCTTCCATGGTGCCCCTGCAAATCTTCCCCTTCCTCCCCGTGCTCCTCTCCTTGTTGCAGCACCTGGAACGCAGCAACAGCCCTGCGCAGCACCCCTGCTCAAGCCCCTCTCCCAAGAACAACACCTTGTCGCCTTCCTAGGACAGCCCCTTCCCTTGCTCCTTTCCAATGTGCGCAAGGTGCTCGACGAAATGTGCAGCAGCCCTGACGTCCTCGCGCGCTGCCTGTTCGCTGTATTGTGAAGCGCAGTGAACAACACGCCGTCGACACTCGCCGGTTGTTTGCTGTTTTTGCGCAGCCCCGTCGTCATCGTCGTTCACCCCCGGTGAGACCACGACGCTCCTTGTTTGATTCCACATCGGCATTATTCTTCGGTGATTAATTGTGTATATGTGCTGTTTTGTTTTGTTTTGTGGAGGAGAGGAAACCCGTGTTGTGTATGGAGGAGAAGGCAAGTCGTTCAACGCTCGTTGGATGTTCGGAGCGATGCACAAATCGGAACCGCCATTGTCCTTACAAACATCGATTGGGTTTGTTTATGGTGAGCCGATGCATGTCGCTCTCGATCGACTCAATTAATTATTTTGAATGGATGTGTGTAAAATGTTTCGGTTATGCGCATTGGTAGAATCGCGTTTGCGATTAAAGAACAAGAGGTTATTTGATGTATGCGATTTGTAGTTAGTCTAATTAGGTTTTGGTCGATGATGTGCATGTGTGATTATGTGTGTGAAAATACATTTGTATGAATGGAAGCGTGTAGAGAAGAAAATGAAGTAGAAAAGAACTCCGATGTTTTTATATCTTGCTAGGAAAAATATGCGATGCGTTGTTTGATGCGAAAAACTAAGTTACAAAATGCGGATTATGTTTTGGGAAATGCATCGATATGTGCTTATGTGAAAAGTGTATTTGTTTATGCGATGTGATGGGATTGGTGACTATATAGGGAGTATATTTATTGATGTGACGGGTAGTTTAGAGAGTGCTAGTTTGCATGGAGGATGTATTGTTAAAACATGAGTATCGGAGTTCATATATTAGTGGTCGCGCCACGTTGATTGAAGTGTCTCGAGTGCACGCCACCATATGGTTGTATGCGAGACGTGGTTATGCGCATGATGAGTTTAGTAAAAATCCATCGGTGTCACTAGTGTTAAGTTGAGGTTAATTTGCTCGTGGACAGTAACATTGTGTTTAATACTTAGAACTCTTAGTCGATAGTAGAAATTGTTTTGGCTTATATAGAGAGGTGGTGACATGCCAAGTAGTCGTCGCTTTCTCTATAATTATAAGTCGAGTCGTGACGATGCGTACATAGTTCGTCAAATGGAGTTTCGCAGATAGTGTATGATTGTGCTTACGATTTCGAGTAGACACTTAAAATAAGTCAGGTAGGTTTGTAATGCAAGATGTGTGATGAAGTTAGTTTGTTTTAGGATATTTGTTGAAATGTTCCATTCATGTGATAGACATGTGTGGTTAATTCAAATCGAGTCGATGTGTGTGACGATGATATTCATGAATTAAGTAGATGTCCTGAAATTGTGTAGTGAAGCTTAGGTTAAGTTGCAAGCGATGTGGGGATGTTTTGGTAAAGATGTATGTGAATTGTGAACAAGTCATTTAACATAGTAGGCATATCGTGTAGTGGTGGTATGAAAAATGGGTTAGGAATCGATCGGCTAAATGCCAAGTTCGGTTAGAGTTATTTTGCTACTTGGGATTGTGGGGTGAAGTGATGGCATGACTACGTAGCCTTCACCTCATCTATTGTGTGACTATGCTTAAGTGTGCCTTGATATAAGTTAGAATAAGTCGAGTCTCTAGAACGCGGCAATTTTTGAAGTAAATAGAAGCTGAATTTTATTAATTGCTGTTTTGGGCTGCACGCGCTGTTTTTGTCGTGCTGTATGTTTGATGAACTAAATTGTATTTTCTGTAGATATGTGCCATAGAAAAGGGGTATATAACTTTATTATCTTGCTGGTGTTAAAATTTGACAGGCATAAGTCTGATCGTTTAGGAGTTATGTTTTTTACAAATTCAGTAACTAAATCTGTCTAATTTCTATACAGATTTCAGAAACTGCATTGTTTGCTTAGGTTAATGTTAGAATCAGTCCTTGTCAATTATAAGAAAGTTGTAGATGCTTTTCTTATCTTGCTTGTGTTAAAAGTTCATAATCATAGGCCTGATAGTTTAAGAGTTATGAATTTTACAAACTGGTTGCTGTGTTCTGTCCACTGTCAGAACAGATTTCGAAAACTGTATTGTTTGATTTAGTTAAATATTGAATCACTTCATGGTGATTATAAACTTTGTGTATTACTTTTGCTAAACTTTCTAAAAAGTCTTGGATCACTATTTTTGGTGGTCTGAAGATTAAGTTATGGATGTTTAAAGTCTGAAGACTGAATCTGTCCAATTCTGGACAGCAAAGCCTTCTAATGTATTTTACCCTTGATACATATTCAATTAACCTGAGATGTTTATAAATGATTTGTAGACAATTTTATTATCTTTCCAGAAAGTCTAAGATCACTTTGTTTGGATGTCTGAATCTTTAGTTATGAATTTTTAAAGTTACAGGTCTGAATCTGTCCAAATCTGGATAGATCTGTTGTGTTAGCACTTTTGACCTTGCTAAGTGTTGAATCATATTGTAATGACAATACCAAAGTTGTAGAGCACTTTCTAAGCTTTCTAGAAAGTATTAGTTTGATATTTTTGGATTAATATTTGAAGAGTTATGATTAAAACAAGTAACTGATGTGCTGCTGTCCTAAAAATCTGCATGTGCGCATTTGATTGTTTAGTTCAGCCTTTTTGCTAAAAATGCTTGGTTAGCTCTTAATTAATGTAGACTTGTCATAACTAAGCTTAGTAATGCACGTGTGTCATGTTTTAGATGTGTCCTTCTCTATTTGATTGTGATATATGAATTCCATAGAAATTGGTGCATAGGTCCTCCGTTAAACGTGTGTTTGGAATGCTTTTGTATGATCGCTAGAAGAACTAATGAAATGCCGTATTAAATTAAATAAATGCTTATGCCCGTGATGTTGTGTTGTGGTGGCTATGTATATGATAGTGTTTGTCGGTTCTTAGTAGTGTTAAATTCGTAGGTCAATAACGTATGGCTAATTAGCACCTACATATGATCGTTGGCGGTACCGTGTCTCGCGCCTTATATCTAGCTCGCTACCGTGTGTCTTTATATACCTTGTGCTATTTCATTATATTAATACATATGCATCCTGCATCTCATTTAGGACCGAGAGATGATGATCTTGCAAGTGATGTGGTGCCACCCACAAGATGCAGTCGGTGGATGACCCAAGAAAGGATGGACATGACCAGTGGATGCTCGCCAAGCGAGTACCCCCAGCAAACACTATCTAAGTGTTAAATAAAAGGCAAGCCCCGGTTTTATGCATAACCATTTATATATGCTATTTTACTACACTTAATGTTTGTAGGCTTGTACTGTGCACTTAAGTGTAGGAGTTGCCTGAAACCATAGTTGCATGAACTCAGGATTCCTTTTGAAATGGATACTAGTATGCTAGGTCGAGTAGCTGCTTTGCTATTTAGGGATCTCAGTAGAAGTCGAGTGATTTTTCTAGCACTCGCGCGAGGTCAGGAATTGGTTGTATCCATTTTTGATAACATAATGATGATGGTCTGTGGACACGGATCCATGGGGATGCGTTGTCTACGAGATGAGAAATTGGAATAAGGATTAATGTGCGGATACCTATGTCAAGCGTTTGAACGTACTAAGCACATGTCGAGAAATATGGTAAATCGATAAGCCTAGAACCTGAGTTAACCTGCCCGCAGATTGCCCTCCTCACGCGACCTGAGACGTGGTCTCCCATTCCGGTTATGGTGGGTACAAGTGCGGTCACTGCACGACGGCAGTCGGGGTAAGTGAGGCATTGTACGCCAAGGCGGTGAGCCCCTTTCTGTTGCTAGGGAATCGATGGGGACGGTTGATGTGTGTGGGGACGGAGTGCCTCGCCATGTCGTGTGTTTAGGTTTACCTTGCAAGGTTTAAAAACTCGATTTGAATCGTCTTCTTCTCGCAGTTAATGAGACTGCTTGATCAATTGTACTGCATTGAGTAATAAGTGGAAATGAGATGGCAAAAAGATGTTGATTGATAAAAATGTTTGATACCATGTATGAATAGCTAGGTACTCATCTAGTTTAAAAAGGATCATACTAAAACTTGAAAAGCTAAAACTTGATTTTAGACTCAGCTAGTGCTTTTGGCAAACCAAACCCCTCAGCCAAACAGCTGCATGTCTGGAGGTAGAGGAGTAGACTCCTAACACCGGGTAAGTCTAGCTGAGTATTAGTATACTCAGCCTTGCTTGTGGCATAATTTTTGTAGGTACATCCTTGATTTTGGTTGATGGTGTGACTTGGCCTCCATCGCTGGCACCGGGATAGACGGTCGAGTGGGTTACTGCTTCTGCAGGAGAGGACCAGGAGGAGTAGCGTGGCCAAGCTTCACCATGTTACTCGGTTTTCTCCGTTAGTTATTTCCGCTGCATTAAAATTTATGGTTATTATTTCTGAAACTCCGATAATGTAATCACTAATGATACTTACTAAATTTGTGGTATTATGCTTTATTGTATTTCTCTGTGCCTCACCTTCGTGTGAGCTAGTGGTATTCGATCCTGGTCAAGTGGCTTTATCGGACTAGATCCGAGGGACTGACGATTTATTCCTATTTAAGTGTGGTCTAGCCTCTAAGGCGGGACTTAGGTACTTAAGTTGGAATAATTCGGGCGGTTCCGCCACATCAGGAACTGTGCTACTAAAACACGATACCAGTCCAGCAGTTGCCCATGGTCTGATGACAAGCACCCACTGCAACCAGCATTCTTAATGATGATACCATTTTACAGTCCACATCCCTCACCAAAATGTAGCGCTGTTTCAGAAGAAACTGACTGGACAAGCTATTACACTAGTACAACTGGTAACTGTAAAAATCAGGTCCATGACAACTCAATGGCTCAGTGTTATAGATCTAAAAGAGTCAGAGCTTAGAGTGACCACTATGAACAGATCACTTCAAAGCTTAAGTTCAGTTTGAATCTTTAGGTGAACTGACAGAGACAATGTCATGTCAATATAATACCAAGCTTCAACATCATCTCTGCCCACAGCTAGGTTAAGGTGTAGTAAACAACAATCCATTAAATAAATATTAAAATATGAGGATCCTGAATTCTATGGTACATACATATGAACATCGTACACCCGGGCATTGTGCCCCCATTCACCAAGAAATTATACTGCCATTCGTGCCCCCAAACAAGAAGGGCGGACCTGGCAGCGGTAGAGCCTATTGTGGTTTTGAGCCTTAGTCTTGCATCTGCAATAATCTTGTCTTTTTGTTTAGTCATTACCGTGTCAATATGACCCATTGTTTTTTTGAGATTCACAAAGCATTGAACTGAAAAGTTATGAGTTGAGCTGGCATCTTTTCCCATATGTTTCAGAAAAGCACAATCATCTCCATCATTAACTTTCTTCCAGTTTTAAAACCCTGAGACAGTGAAAGTATCTGAGCCACTCCTTCCAATTGGCTTCTTTGAAAATATAAAACAAGGCAAGCAATATGCACGATTTGTGTGTGTTGAATATTCAAGCCATTTAAATTGTTGAAACCAGCTACTTTTGAATCGATGACGCTGATTTAAATCATTCATTGGGTACTCATCCAACATTGGCTGATATGGCCCCTCAAATATATAAAATCGACGAGCTTCATCTTGCTGATCAGCAGGGAGTTCAAAAATCTAGACACATTTTCCTGGATCTCTCTCAAATCGTGTCGCTAATATTGTTTGTTCAGTCTCTGGCTGTGCAGTAGCTACATCAGCCTCGACTTGAGCAGTAGTAGTAGCATTTGTTGGATAAGTAGGACTTTCAGTTTCAGCATGGACATCAGCAGCTACCAAAGTGCTAGAATCAACTGGCTTAAAGAAACAATGAAGTGTTTTTCTTGGTCTCTTTTGACTCTTCATATCTTTATTGAACTAAAATTGAAAGCTAAAATAAGATGAGGAGCAAGATTATCAGATTTGAGATTTTGGGTAGAAATAGCAATACTGACCTACCGAAACCGAAGTGCCGAGCAGGAGCAGGCGAGCAGACTGCACTACTGCAGACCAGCAGACAGTAGTCAGCCGTCAGCCCGTCACCAGACGAGGCGCCGAGCATCCCGAGATGAAGGCTGAAGTAGTGAGATTAAGTAAAAATAATATTGGTTTTATTTTAGATAGTTCATGAAATGGCCACATAACCCCCAGAAATCCAAAAATCCAAGAATGTGATCTATGGCAAGGAAACATATGTGGGGTGAGGTGTACGAGCCTCTAGTCGATGATCAATGGCCACACAACCCCCATTTTTGTCGAAAATAGCCATGAACAACCATTTTCAATAATACCGAAGGCGAACACCTACGGATTTTTGACCAAGAAATGGTCTCCACCAGAAATCCAAGAATGTGATCTATGGCAAGGAAACATATGTGGGCTGAGGTGTACAAGCATCTGGTCGATGATCAATGGCCACACAACCCCCATTTTTGTCGAAAATAGCCATGAACGACCATTTTCAATAATACCGAAGGCTAACACCTACGGATTTTTGACCAAGAAATGGTCTCCACCAGAAATCCAAGAACGTGATCTATGTCAAGGAAACATATGTGGGGTGAGGTGTACGAGCCTCTGATCGATGATCAATGGCCACACAACCCCCATTTTTGTCGAAAATAGCCATGAACGACCATTTTCAATAATACCGAAGGCTAACACCTACGGATTTTTGACCAAAAAATGGTCTCCACCAGAAATCCAAGAATGTGATCTATGGCAAGGAAACATATGTGGGGTGAGGTGTGCGAGCCTCTGGTCGATGATCAATGGCCACACAACCCCCATTTTTGTCGAAAATAGCCATGAACGACCATTTTCAATAATACTGATGGCTAACACCTACGGATTTTTGACCAAGAAATGGTCTCCACCAGAAATCTAAGAATGTGATCTATGGCAAGGAAACATATGTGGGGTGAGGTGTACGAGCCTCTGGTCGATGATCAATGGCCACACAACCCCCATTTTTGTCGAAAATTGCCATGAATGACCATTTTCAATAATACCAAAGGCTAACACGTACGGATTTTTGACCAAGAAATGGTCTCCACCAGAAATCCAAGAATGTGATCTATGGCAAGGAATCATATGTGGGGTGAGGTGTACGAGCCTCTAGTCAATGATCAATGGCCACATAACCCCCATTTTTGTCGAAAATAGCCATGAACGACCATTTTCAATAATATCGAAGGCTAACACCTACGGATTTTTGACCAAAAATGGTCTCCACCAAAAATCCAAGAATGTGATCTATGGCAAGGAAACATATGTGGGGTGAGGTGTACGAGCCTCTGGTCGATGATCAATGGCCACACAACCCCCATTTTTGTCTAAAATAGCCATGAACGATCATTTTCAATAATACCGAAGGCTAACACGTACGGATATTTGACCAAGAAATGGTCTCCACCAGAAATCCAAGAATGTGATCTATGGCAAGGAAACATATGTGGGGTGAGGTGTACGAGCCTCTAGTCGATGATCAATGGCCACACAACCCACATTTTTGTCGAAAATAGCCATTAACGACCATTTTCAATAATACCGAAGGCGAACACCTACGGATTTTTGACCAAGAAATGGTCACCACCAGAAATCCAAGAATGTGATCTATGGCAAGGAAACATGTGTGGGGTGAGGTGTACGAGCCTATGGTCAATGATCAATGGCCACACAACCCCCATTTTTGTCGAAAATAGCCATGAACGACCATTTTCAATAATACCGAAGGCTAGCACGTACGAATTTTTGACCAAGAAATGGTCTCCACCAGAAATCCAAGAATGTGATCTATGGCAAGGAAACATATGTGGGGTGAGGTGTATGAGCCTCTAGTCGATGATCAATGGTCACACAACCCCCATTTTTGTCGAAAATAGCCATGAACGACCATTTTCAATAATACCGAAGGCGAACACCTACGGATTTTTGACCAAGAAATGGTCTCCACCAGAAATCCAAGAATGTGATCTATGGCAAGGAAACATATGTGGGGTGAGGTCTACGAGCATCTGGTCGATGATCAATGGCCACACAACCCCCATTTTTGTCAAAAATAGCCATGAACGACCATTTTCAATAATACCGAAGGCTAACACCTACAAATTTTTGACCAAGAAATGGTCTCCACCAAAAATCCAAGAATGTGATCTATGTCAAGGAAACATATGTGGGGTGAGGTGTACGAGCCTCTAGTCGATGATCAATGGCCACGCAACCCCCATTTTTGTCGAAAATAGCCATGAACGACCATTTTCAATAATACCGAAGGCTAACACCTACGGATTTTTGACCAAGAAATGGTCTCCACCAGAAATTCAAGAATGTGATCTATGGCAAGGAAACATATGTGGGGTGAGGTGTGCGAGCCTCTGGTCGATGATCATTGGCCACACAACCCCCATTTTTGTCGAAAATAGCCATGAACGACCATTTTCAATAATACTGATGGCTAACACCTACGGATTTTTGACCAAGAAATGGTCTCCACCATAAATCCAAGAATGTGATCTATGGCAAGGAAACATATGTGGGGTGAGATGTACGAGCCTCTAGTCGATGATCAATGTCCACACAACCCCAACTTTTGTCGAAAATAGCCATGAACGACCATTTTCAATAATACCGAAGGCTAACACGTACGGATATTTGACCAAGAAATGGTCTCCACCAGAAATCCAAGAATGTGATCTATGGCAAGGAAACATATGTGGGGTGAGGTGTGCGAGCCTCTGGTCGATGATCAATGGCCACACAACCCCCATTTTTGTCGAAAATAGCCATGAACGACCATTTTCAATAATACCGAAGGCGAACACCTACGGATTTTTGACCAAGAAATGGTCTCCACCAGAAATCCTAGAATGTGATCTATGGCAAGGAAACATATGTGGGGTGAGGTGTATGAGCCTCTGGTCGATGATCAATGGCCACACAACCCCCATTTTTGTCGAAAATAGCCATGAACGACCATTTTCAATAATACCGAAGGCTAACACGTACGGATTTTTGACCAAGAAATGGTCTCCACCAGAAATCCAAAAATGTGATCTATGGCAAGGAAACATATGTGGGGTGAGGTGTACGAGCCTCTGGTCGATGATCAATGGCCACACAACCCCCATTTTTGTTGAAAATAGCCATGAACGACCATTTTCAATAATACTGAAGCCGAACACCTATGGATTTTTGACCAAGAAATGGTCACCACCAGAAATCCAAGAATGTGATATATGGCAAGGAAACATATGTTGGGTGAGGTGTACGAGCCTCTGGTCGATGATCAATGGCCACACAACCCCCATTTTTTTCGAAAATAGCCATGAACGACCATTTTCAAAAATACCGAAGGCGAACACCTACGGATTTTTGACCAAGAAATGGTCTCCATAGAAAATCCAAGAATGTGATTTATGTCAAGGAAACATATGTGGGGTGAGGTGTACGAGCCTCTGGTCGATGATCAATGGCCACACAACCCACATTTTTGTCGAAAATTGCCATGAACAACCATTTTCAATAATACCGAAGGCGAACACCTACGGATTTTTGACCAAGAAATGGTCTCCACCAGAAATCCAAGAATGTGATCTATGGCAAGGAAACATATGTGGGGTGAGGTGTACGAGCATCTGGGCGATGATCAATGGCCACACAACCCCTATTTTTGTCGAAAATAGCCATGAATGACCATTTTCAATAATACCGAAGGCTAACACCTACGGATTTTTGACCAAGAAATGGTCTCCACTAGAAATCCAAGAATGTGATCTATGGCAAGGAAACATATGTGGGGTGAGGTGTACGAGCCTCTGGTCGATGATCAATGGCCACACAACCCCCATTTTTGTCGAAAATAGCCATGAACGACCATTTTCAATAATACCGAAGGCTAACACCTACGGATTTTTGACCAAGAAATGGTCTCCACCAGAAATCCAAGAATGTGATCTATGGCAAGGAATCATATGTGGGGTGAGGTGTACGAGCCTCTGGTCGATGATCAATGGCCACACAACCCCCATTTTTGTCGAAAATAGCCATGAACGACCATTTTCAATAATACTGATGGCTAACACCTACGGATTTTTGACCAAGAAATGGTCTCCACCAGAAATCCAAGAATGTGATCTATGGCAAGGAAACATATGTGGGGTGAGGTGTATGAGCCTCAGGTCGATGATCAATGGCCACACAACCCCCATTTTTGTCGAAAATAGGCATGAACGACCATTTTCAATAATACCGAAGGCTAACACGTACAGATTTTTGACGAAGAAATGGTCTCCACCAAAAATCCAAGAATGTGATCTATGGCAAGGAAAACTATGTGGGGTGAGGTGTAAGGGCATCTGGTCGATGATAAATGGCCACACAACCCCCATTTTTGTCGAAAATAGCCATGAACGACCATTTTCAAAAATACCGAAGGCGAACACCTACGGATTTTTGACCAAGAAATGGTCTCCATAGAAAATCCAAGAATGTGATTTATGGCAAGGAAACATATGTGGGGTGAGGTGTACGAGCCTCTGGTCGATGATCAATGGCCACACAACCCCAATTTTTGTCGAAAATTGGCATGAACGACCATTTTCAATAATACCGAAGGCGAACACCTACGGATTTTTGACCAAGAAATGGTCTCCACCAGAAATCCAAGAATGTGATCTATGGCAAGGAAACATATGTGGGGTGAGGTGTACGAGCCTCTGGTCGATGATCAAAGGCCACACAACCCCCATTTTTGTCGAAAATAGCCATGAACGACCATTTTCAATAATACCGAAGGCTAACACGTACAGATTTTTGACGAAGAAATGGTCTCCACCAAAAATCCAAGAATGTGATCTATGGCAAGGAAAACTATGTGGGGTGAGGTGTAAGGGCATCTGGTCGATGATAAATGGCCACACAACCCCCATTTTTGTCGAAAATAGCCATGAATGACCATTTTCAATAATACCGAAGGCTAACACTTACAGATTTTTGATTAAGAAATGGTCTCCACCAGAAATCCAAGAATGTGATCTATGGCAAGGAAACATATGTGGGGTGAGGTGTACGAGCCTCTGGTCGATGATCAATGGCCACACAACCCTCATTTTTGTCGAAAATAGCCATGACCAACCATTTTCAATAATACCGAAGGCTAACACGTACGGATTTTGACCAAGAAATAGTCTCCACTAGAAATCCAAGAATGTGATCTATGGCAAGGAAACATATGTGGGGTGAGGTGTACGAGCCTCTGGTAGATGATCAAAGGCCACCCAACCCCCATTTTTTCGAAAATAGCCATGAACGACCATTTTCAAAAATACCGAAGGCGAACACCTACGGATTTTTGACCAAGAAATGGTCTCCACCGAAAATCAAAGAATGTGATCTATGGCAAGGAAACGTATGTGGGGTGAGGTGCATGAGCCTCTGGTTGATGATCAATTGCCACACAACCCCCATTTTTGTCGAAAATAGCCATGAACGACCATTTTCAATAATACCGAAGGCTAACACATACGGATTTTGACCAAGAAATGGTCTCCACCAGAAATCCAAGAATGTGATCTATGGCAAGGAAACATATGTGGGGTGAGGTGTACGAGCCTCTGGTCAATGATCAATGGCCACACAACCCCCATTTTTGTCGAAAATAGCCATGAACGACCATTTTCAATAATACCGAAGCCGAACACCTACGGATTTTTGACCAAGAAATGGTCTCCACCAGAAATCCAAGAATGTGATCTATGGCAAGGAAACATATGTGGGGTGAGGTGTACGAGCCTCTGGTCGATGATCAATGGCCACACAACCCCCATTTTTTCGAAAATAGCCATGAACGACCATTTTCAAAAATACCAAAGGCGAACACCTACGGATTTTTAACCAAGAAATGGTCTCCATAGAAAATCCAAGAATGTGATTTATGGCAAGGAAACATATGTGGGGTGAGGTGTACGAGCCTCTGGTCGATGATCAATGGCCACACAACCCCCATTTTTGTCGAAAATTGCCATGAACGACCATTTTCAATAGTACCGAAGGCGAACACCTACGGATTTTTGACCGAGAAATGGTCTCCACCAGAAATCCAAGAATGTGATCTATGGCAAGGAAACATATGTGGGGTGAGGTGTACGAGCCTCTGGTCGATGATCATTGGCCACACAACACCCATTTTTGTCGAAAATAGCCATGAACGACCATTTTCAATAATACCAAAGGCTAACACGTACAGATATTTGACCAAGAAATGGTCTCCACCAGAAATCCAAGAATGTGATCTATGGCAAGGAAACATATGTGGGGTGAGGTGTGCGAGCTTCTGGTCGATGATCAATGGCCACACAACCCCCATTTTTGTCGAAAATAGCCATGAACGACCATTTTCAGTAACACCGAAGGCTAACACCTACGGATTTTTGACCAAGAAATGGTCTCCACCAGAAATCCAAGAATGTGTTCTATGGCAAGGAAACATTTGTGGGGTGAAGTATACGAGCCTCTGGTCGATGATCAATGGCAACACAACCCCCATTTTTGTAGAAAATAGCCATGAACGACCATTTTCAATAATACTGATGGCTAACACCCACGGATTTTTGACCAACAAATGGTCTCCACCAGAAATCCAAAAATGTGATCTATGGCAAGGAAACATATGTGTTGTGAGGTGTACGAGCCTCTGGTCGATGATCAATGGCCACACAACCCCTATTTTTGTCGAAAATTGTCATGAACGACCATTTTCAATAATACCGAAGGCTAACACATACAAATTTATGACCAAGAAATGGTCTCCACCAGAAATCCAAGAATGTGATCTATGGCAAGGAATCATATCTGGGGTGAGGTGTACGAGCCTCTAGTCAATGATCAATGGCCACACAACCCCCATTTTTCTCGAAAATAGCCATGAACGACCATTTTCAATAATATCAAAGGCTAACCTATACGGATTTTTGACCAAGAAATGGTCTGCACCAAAAATCCAAGAATGTGATCTATGGCAAGGAAACATATGTGGGGTGAGGTTTACAAGCCTCTAGTCGATGATCAATGGCCACACAACCCCCATTTTTGTTGAAAATAGCCATGAACGACCATTTTCAATAATACCGAAGGCTAACACGTACAGATTTTTGACCAAGAAATGGTCTCCACCCGAAATCCAAGAATGTGATCTATGGCAAGGAAACATTTGTGGGGTAAGGTGTACAAGCCTCTGGTCGATGATCAATGGCCACACAACCCCCATTTTTGTCGAAAATAGCCATGAACGACCATTTTCAATAATACCGAAGGCTAACACGTACGGATTTTTGACCAAGAAATGGTCTCCACCAGAAATCCAAGAATGTGATCTATGGCAAGGAAACATATGTGGGGTGAGGTGTACGAGCCTCTGGTCTATGATCAATGGCCACACAACCCCCATTTTTGTCGAAAATAGCCATGAACGACCATTTTCAATAATACCGAAGCCGAGCACCTACGGATTTTTGACTAAGAAATGGTCTCCACCAAAAATCCAAGAATGTGATCTATGGCAAGGAAACATATGTGGGGTGAGGTGTACGAGCCTTTGGTCGATGATCAATGGCCACACAACCCCCATTTTTTTCGAAAATAGCCATGAACGACCATTTTCAAAAATACCGAAGGCGAACACCTACGGAATTTTAACCAAGAAATGGTCTCCATAGAAAATCCAAGAATGTGATTTATGGCAAGGAAACATATGTGGGGTGAGGTGTACGAGCCTGTGGTCGATGATCAATGGCCACACAACCCCCATTTTTGTCGAAAATTGCCATGAACGACCATTTTCAATAATACCGAAGGCGAACACCTACGGATTTTTGACCAAGAAATGGTCTCCACCAAAAATCCAAGAATGTGATCTATGGCAAGGAAACATATGTGGGGTGAGGTGTACGAGCCTCTGGTCGATGATCAATGGCCACACAACACCCATTTTTGTCGAAAATAGCCATGAACGACCATTTTCAATAATACCGAAGGCTAACACCTACGGATTTTTGACCAAGAAATGGTCCCCACCAAAAATCCAAGAATGTGATCTATGGCAAGGAAACATATGTGGGGTGAGGTGTACGAGCCCTCTGGTCGATGATCAATGGCCACACAACCCCCATTTTTGTCGAAATAGCCATGAACGACCATTTTCAATATTACCGAAGGCTAACACCTACGGATTTTTGACCAAGAAATGGTCTCCACCAGAAATCCAAGAATGTGATCTATGGCAAGAAATCATATGTGGGTTGAGGTGTACGAGCCTCTAGTCGATGATCAATGGCCACACAACCCCCATTTTTGTAGAAAATAGCCATGAACGAACATTTTCAATAATACTGATGGCTAACACCTACGAATTTTTGACCAAGAAATGGTCTCCACCAGAAATCCAAGAATCTGATCTATGGCAAGGAAACATATGTGTTGTGAGGTGTACGAGCCTCTGGTCGAAGATCAATGGCCACACAACCCCTATTTTTGTCGAAAATTGCCATGAACGACCATTTTCAATAATACCGAAGGCTAACACGTACAGATTTATGACCAAGAAATGGTCTCCACCAGAAATCCAAGAATGTGATCTATGGCAAGGAATCATATGTGGGGTGAGGTGTACGAGCCTCTAGTCAATGATCAATGGCCACACAACCCCCATTTTTGTCGAAAATAGCCATGAACGACCATTTTCAATAATACCGAAGGCTAACACGTACGGATTTTTGACCAAGAAATGGTCTCCACCAGAAATCCAAGAATGTGATCTATGGCAAGGAAACATATGTGGGGTGAGGTGTACGAGCCTCTGGTCTATGATCAATGGCCACACAACCCCCATTTTTGTCGAAAATAGCCATGAACGACCATTTTCAATAATACCGAAGCCGAGCACCTACGGATTTTTGACTAAGAAATGGTCTCCACCAAAAATCCAAGAATGTGATCTATGGCAAGGAAACATATGTGGGGTGAGGTGTACGAGCCTTTGGTCGATGATCAATGGCCACACAACCCCCATTTTTTTCGAAAATAGCCATGAACGACCATTTTCAAAAATACCGAAGGCGAACACCTACGGAATTTTAACCAAGAAATGGTCTCCATAGAAAATCCAAGAATGTGATTTATGGCAAGGAAACATATGTGGGGTGAGGTGTACGAGCCTGTGGTCGATGATCAATGGCCACACAACCCCCATTTTTGTCGAAAATTGCCATGAACGACCATTTTCAATAATACCGAAGGCGAACACCTACGGATTTTTGACCAAGAAATGGTCTCCACCAAAAATCCAAGAATGTGATCTATGGCAAGGAAACATATGTGGGGTGAGGTGTACGAGCCTCTGGTCGATGATCAATGGCCACACAACACCCATTTTTGTCGAAAATAGCCATGAACGACCATTTTCAATAATACCGAAGGCTAACACCTACGGATTTTTTACCAAGAAATGGTCCCCACCAAAAATCCAAGAATGTGATCTATGGCAAGGAAACATATGTGGGGTGAGGTGTACGAGCCCTCTGGTCGATGATCAATGGCCACACAACCCCCATTTTTGTCGAAATAGCCATGAACGACCATTTTCAATATTACCGAAGGCTAACACCTACGGATTTTTGACCAAGAAATGGTCTCCACCAGAAATCCAAGAATGTGATCTATGGCAAGAAATCATATGTGGGTTGAGGTGTACGAGCCTCTAGTCGATGATCAATGGCCACACAACCCCCATTTTTGTAGAAAATAGCCATGAACGAACATTTTCAATAATACTGATGGCTAACACCTACGAATTTTTGACCAAGATATGGTCTCCACCAGAAATCCAAGAATCTGATCTATGGCAAGGAAACATATGTGTTGTGAGGTGTACGAGCCTCTGGTCGAAGATCAATGGCCACACAACCCCTATTTTTGTCGAAAATTGCCATGAACGACCATTTTCAATAATACCGAAGGCTAACACGTACAGATTTATGACCAAGAAATGGTCTCCACCAGAAATCCAAGAATGTGATCTATGGCAAGGAATCATATGTGGGGTGAGGTGTACGAGCCTCTAGTCAATGATCAATGGCCACACAACCCCCATTTTTGTCGAAAATAGCCATGAACGACCATTTTCAATAATATCGAAGGCTAACACCTACGGATTTTTGACCAAGAAATGGTCTCCACCAAAAATCCAAGAATGTGATCTATGGCAAGGAAACATATGTGGGGTGAGGTGTACGAGCCTCTGGTCGATGATCAATGGCCACACAACCCCCATTTTTGTCGAAAATAGCCATGAACGACCATTTTTTCAATAATACCGAAGGCTAGGACTTACGGATTTTTGACCAAGAAATGGTCTCCACCAGAAATCCAAGAATGTGATCTATGACAAGGAAACATATGTGGGGTGAGGTGTATGAGCCTCTGGTCGATGATCAATGGCCACACAACCCCCATTTTTGTCGAAAATAGCCATGAACGACCATTTTCAGTAATACCGAAGGCTAACACGCACGGATTTTTGACCAAGAAATGGTATCCACAAGAAATCCAAGAATATGATCTATGGCAAGGAAACATATGTGGGGTGAGGTGTACGAGCCTTTGGTCAATAATAAATGGCCACACAACCCCCATTTTGTCGAAAATAGCCATGAACGACCATTTTCAATAATACCGAAGGCTAACACCTACAGATTTTTGACCAAGAAATGGTGTCCACCAAAAATCCAAGAATGTGATCTATGGCAAGGAAACATATGTGGGGTGAGGTGTACGAGCCTCTGGTCGATGATCAATGGCCACACAACCCCTATTTTTGTCAAAAATAGCCATGAACGACCATTTTCAATAATACCGAAGGCTAACACGCACGGATTTTTGACCAAGAAATGGTCTCCACCAGAAATCCAAGAATGTGACCTATGGCAAGGAAACATATGTGGGGTGAGGCGTACGAGCCTCTGGTCGATGATCAATGGCCACACAACCCCCATTTTTGTCGAAAATAGACATGAACGACCATTTTCAATAAAACCGAAGGCGAACACCTACGGATTTTTGACCAAGAAATGGTCTCCACCAGAAATCCAAGAATGTGATCTATGGCAAGGAAACATATGTGGGGTGAGGTGTACAAGCCTCTGGTCGATGATCAATGGCCACACAACCCCCATTTTTGTCAAAAATAGCCATGAACGACCATTTTCAATAATACCGAAGCCGAACACCTACGGATTTTTGAATAAGAAATGGTCTCCACCAAAAATCCAAGAATGTGATCTGTGGCAAGGAAACTTATGTGGGGTGAGGTGTACGAGCCTCTGGTCTATGATCAATGGCCACATAACCCCCATTTTTGTCGAAAATAGCCATGAACGACCATTTTCAATAATACCGAAGGCGAACACCTACGGATTTTTGACCAAGAAATGGTCTCCATAGAAAATCCAAGAATGTAATTTATGGCAAGGAAACATATGTGGGGTGAGGTGTACGAGCCTCTGGTTGATGATCAATGGCCACACAACCCCCATTTTTGTCGAAAATTGCCATGAACGACCATTTTCAATAATACCGAAGGCGAACACCTATGGATTTTTGACCAAGAAATGGTCTCCACCAGAAATCCAAGAATGTGATCTATTGCAAGGAAACATATGTGGGGTGAGGTGTACGAACCTCTGGTCGATGATCAATGGCCACACAACACCCATTTTTGTCGAAAATAGCCATGAACGACCATTTTCAATAATACCGAAGGCTAACACCTACGGATTTTTAACCAAGAAATGGTGTCCACCAGAAATCCAAGAATGTGATCTATGGCAAGGAAACATATGTGGGGTGAGGTGTACGAGCCTCTAGTCGATGATCAATGGCCACACAACCCCATTTTTGTCGAAAATAGCCATGAGCGTCCATTTTCAATGACACTGAAGGCTAACACCTACGGATTTTGGACCAAAAATGGTCTCCACCAAAAATCCAAGAATGTGATCTATGGCAAGGAAACATATGTGTAGTGAGGTGTATGAGCCTCTGGTCGAAAATCAATGGCCACACAACCCCCATTTTTATCGAAAATAGCCATGAACGACCATTTTCAATAATACCGAAGGCTAACATATTCAGATTTTTGACCAAGAAATGGTCTCCACAAGAAATCTGAGAATGTGATCTATGGCAAGGAAACATATGTGGGGTGAGGTGTATGAGCCTCTGGTCGATGATCAATGGCACACAACCACCATTTTTGTCGAAAATTGCCATGAACGACCATTTTCAATAATACCGAAGGCTAACACGTACGAATTTTTGACCAAGAAATGGTATCCACAAGAAATCCAAGAATATGATCTATGGCAAGGAAACATATGTGGGGTGAGGTGTACGAGCCTTTGGTCAATGATAAATGGCCACACAACCCCCATTTTTGTCGAAAATAGCCATGAACGACCATTTTCAATAATACCGAAGGCTAACATCTACGGATTTTTAACCAAGAAATGGTGTCCACCAGAAATCCAAGAATGTGATCTATGGCAAGGAAACATATGTGGGGTGAGGTGTATGAGCCTCTGGTCGATGATCAATGGCCACACAACCCCCATTTTTGTCGAAAATAGCCATAAACGACCATTTTCAATAATACCGAAGGCTAACACGTACGGATTTTTGACCAAGAAATGATCTCCACCAGAAATCCAAGAATGTGATCTATGGCACGGAAACATATGTGGGGTGAGGTGTACGAGCCTCTGGTCGATGATCAATGGCCACACAACCCCCATTTTTGTCGAAAATAGCCTTGAACGAACATTTTCAATAATACTGAAGGCGAACACCTACGGATTTTTGACCAAGAAATGGTCTCCACCAGAAATCCAAGAATGTTATCTATGGCAAGGAAACATATGTGGGGTGAGGTGTACGAGCCTCTGGTCGATGATCAATGGCCACACAACCCCCATTTTTGTCGAAAATAGCCATGAACGACCATTTTCAATAATACCGAAGGCTAACACGTACGGATTTTTGACCAAGAAATGGTCTCCACCAGAAATCCAAGAATGTGATCTATGGCAAGGAAACATATGTGGGGTGAGGTGTACGAGCCTCTGGTCGATGATCAATGGTCACACAACCCCCATTTTTGTCGAAAATAGCCATGAACGACCATTTTCAATAATACCGAAGCTGAACAACTACGGATTTTTGACCAAGAAATGGTCTCCACCAGAAATCCAAGAATGTGATCTATGGCAAGGAAACATATGTGGGGTGAGGTGTACGAGCCTCTGGTTGATGATCAATGGCCACATAACCCCCATTTTTGTCGAAAATAGCCATGAACGACCATTTTCAATAATACCGAAGGCTAACACCTATGGATTTTTTACCAAGAAATGGTCTCCACCAGAAATTCAAGAATGTGATATATGGCAAGGAAACATATGTGGGGTGAGGTGTACGAGCCTCTGGTCGATGAACAAAGGCCACACAACCCCCATTTTTTCGAAAATAGCCATGAACGACCATTTTCAAAAATACCGAAGGCGAACACCTACGGATTTTTGATCAAGAAATGGTCTCCACCAAAAATCCAAGAATGTGATATATGGCAAGGAAACATATGCGGGGTGAGGTGTACGATCCTCTGGTCGATGATCAATGGCCACACAACCCCCATTTTTGTCGAAAATAGCCATGAACGACCATTTTCAATAATACCGAAGGCTGACACGTACGGATTTTTGACCAAGAAATGGTGTCCACCAGAAATCCAAGAATGTGATCTATGGCAAGGAAACATATGTGGGGTGAGGTGTACGAGCCTATGGTCGATGATCAATGGCCACACAACCCCCATTTTTGTCGAAAATAGCCATGAACAACCATTTTCAATAATACCGAAGCCGAACACCTACGGATTTTTTACCAAGTAATGGTCTCCACTAGAAATCCAAGAATGTTATCTATGGCAAGGAAACATATGTGGGGTGAGGTGTACGAGCCTCTTGTCGATGATCAATGGCCACACAACCCCCATTTTTGTCGAAAATAGCCATGAACGACCATTTTCAAAAATACCGAAGGCGAACACGTACGGATTTTTGACCAAGAAATGGTCACCACCAGAAATCCAAGAATGTGATCTATGGCAAGGAAACATATGTGGGGTGAGGTGTACGAGCCTCTGGTCGATGATAAATGGCCATACAAACCCCATTTTTGTCGAAAATAGCCATGAACGACCATTTTCAATAATACCGAAGGCTAACACTTACAGATTTTTGACCAAGAAATGGTCTCCACCAAAAATCCAAAAATGTGATCTATGGAAAGGAAACATATGTGGGGTGAGGTGTACGAGCCTCTGGTCGACGATCAATGGCCACACAACCCCCATTTTTGTCGAAAATAGCCATGAACAACCATTTTCAATAATACCGAAGGCTAACACCTATGGATTTTTGACCAAGAAATGGTCTCCACTAGAAATCCAAGAATGTGATCTATGGCAAGGAAACATATGTGGGGTGAGGTGTACGAGCCTCTGGTCGATGATCAATGGCCACACAACCCCATTTTTGTCAAAAATAGCCATGAGCGTCCATTTTCAATGACACTGAAGGCTAACACCTACGGATTTTTGACCAAAAATGGTCTCCACCATAAATCCAAGAATGTGATATATGGCAAGGAAACATTTGTGCAGTTAGGTGTATGAGCCTCTGGTCGAAGATCAATGGCCACACAACCCCCATTTTTGTCGAAAATAGCCATGAACGACCATTTTCAATAATACCGAAGGCTAACATATTTGGATTTTTGACCAAGAAATGGTCTCCACCAGAAATCTGAGAATGTGATCTGTGGCAAGGAAACATATGTGGGGTTAGGTGTTTGAGCCTCTGGTCGATGATCAATGGCACACAACCCCCATTTTTGTCGAAAATAGCCATGGAAGACCATTTTCAATAATACCGAAGGCTAACACGTACGAATTTTTGACCAAGAAATGGTCCCCACAAGAAATCCAAGAATGTGATCTATGGCAAGGAAACATATGTGGGGTGAGGTGTACGAGCCTCTGGTCGATGATAAATGGCCACACAACCCACATTTTTGTCGAAAATAGCCATGAACGACCATTTTCAATAATACCGAAGGCGAACACCTACGGATTTTTGACCAAGAAATGGTCTCCACCAGAAATCCAAGAATGTGATCTATGGCAAGGAAACATATGTGGGGTGAGGTGTACGAGCCTCTGGTCGATGATCAATGGCCACACAACCCCCATTTTTGTCGAAAATAGCCATGAACGACCATTTTCAATAATACCGAAGGCTAACACGTACGGATTTTTGACCAAGAAATGGTCTTCACCAGAAATCCAAGAATGTGATCTATGGCAAGGAAACATAGGTGGGGTGAGGTGTACGAGCCTCTGGTCGATGATCAATGGCCACACAACCCCCATTTTTGTCGAAAATAGCCATGAACGACCATTTTCAATAATACCGAAGCTGAACAACTACGGATTTTTGAACAAGAAATGGTCTCCACCAGAAATCCAAGAATGTGATATATGGCAAGGAAACATATGTGGGGTGAGGTGTACGAGCCTCTGGTCGATGATCAAAGGCCACACAACCCCCATTTTTTCGAAAATAGCCATGAACGACCATTTTCAAAAATACCGAAGGCGAACACCTACGGATTTTTGACCAAGAAATGGTCTCCACTGAAAATTAAAGAATGTGATATATGGCAAGGAAACATATGTTGGGTGAGGTGTACGAGCCTCTGGTCGATGATCAATGGCCACACAACCCCCATTTTTGTCGAAAATAGCCATGAACGACCATTTTCAATAATACCGAAGGCTAACACGTACGGATTTTTGACCAAGAAATGGTCTCCACCAGAAATCCAAGAATGTGATCTATGGCAAGGAAACATATGTGGGGTGAGGTGTACGAGCCACTGGTCGATGATCAATGGCCACACAACCCCCATTTTTGTCGAAAATAGCCATGAACGACCATTTTCAATAATACCGAAGCCGAACACCTACGGATTTTTGACCAAGTAATGGTCTCCACCAGAAATCCAAGAATGTGATCTATGGCAAGGAAACATATGTGGGGTGAGGTGTACGAGCCTCTTGTCGATGATCAATGGCCACACAACCCCCATTTTTGTCGAAAATAGCCATGAACGACCATTTTAAAAAATACCGAAGGCGAACACGTACGGATTTTTGACCAAGAAATGGTCACCACCAGAAATCCAAGAATGTGATCTATGGCAAGGAAACATATGTGGGGTGAGGTGTACGAGCCTCTGGTCGATGATAAATGGCCACACAACCCCCATTTTTGTCGAAAATAGCCATGAACGACCATTTTCAATAATACCGAAGGCTAACACTTACAGATTTTTGACCAAGAAATGGTCTCCACCAAAAATCCAAGAATGTGATCAATGGCAAGGAAACATATGTGGGGTGAGGTGTACGAGCCTTTGTTCGATGATCAATGGCCACACAACCCCCATTTTTGTCAAAAATAGCCATGAACGACCATTTTCAATAATACCGAAGGCTAACATATTCGGATTTTTGACCAAGAAATGGTCTCCACCAGAAATCTGAGAATGTGATCTATGGCAAGGAAACATATGTGGGGTGAGGTGTTTGAGCCTCTGGTCGATGATCAATGGCACACAACCCCCATTTTTGTCGAAAATAGCCATGGAAGACCATTTTGAATAATACCGAAGGCTAACACGTACGAATTTTTGACCAAGAAATGGTCCCCACAAGAAATCCAAGAATGTGATCTATGGCAAGGAAACATATGTGGGGTGAGGTGTACGAGCCTCTGGTCGAAGATAAATGGCCACACAACCCCCATTTTTGTCGAAAATAGCCATGAACGACCATTTTCAATAATACCGAAGGCGAACACCTACGGATTTTTGACCAAGAAATGGTCTCCACCAGAAATCCAAGAATGTGATCTATGGCAAGGAAACATATGCGGGTGAGGTGTACGAGCCTCTGGTCGATGATCAATGGCCACACAACCCCCATTTTTGTCGAAAATAGCCATGAACGACCATTTTAAATAATACCGAAGGCTAACACGTACGGATTTTTGACCAAGAAATGGTCTCCACCAGAAATCCAAGAATGTGATCTATGGCAAGGAAACATATGTGGGGTGAGGTGTACGAGCCTCTGGTCGATGATCAATGGCCACACAACCCCCATTTTTGTCGAAAATAGCCATGAACGACCATTTTCAATAATACCGAAGCTGAACAACTACGGATTTTTGAACAAGAAATGGTCTCCACCAGAAATCTAAGAATGTGATCTATGGCAAGGAAACATATGTGGGGTGAGGTGTACGAGCCTCTGGTCGATGATCAATGGCCACACAACCCCCATTTTTGTCGAAAATAGCCATGAACGACCATTTTCAATAATACCGAAGGCTAACACCTATGGATTTTTTACCAAGAAATGGTCTCCACCAGAAATCCAAGAATGTGATATATGGCAAGGAAACATATGTGGGGTGAGGTGTACGAGCCTCTGGTCGATGATCAAATTCCACACAACCCCCATTTTTTCGAAAATAGCCATGAACGACCATTTTCAAAAATACCGAAGGCGAACACCTACGGATTTTTGACCAAGAAATGGACTCCACCGAAAATCCAAGAATGTGATATATGGCAAGGAAACATATGTGGGGTGAGGTGTATGAGCCTCTGGTCAATGATCAATGGTACACAACCCCCATTTTTGTCGAAAATAGCCATGAACAACCATTTTCAATAATACCGAAGGCTAACACGTACGAATTTTTGACCAAGAAATGGTCTCCACAAGAAATCCAAGAATGTGATCTATGGCAAGGAAACATATGTGGGGTGAGGTGTACGAGCCTTTGGTCGATGATAAATGGCCACACAACCCCCATTTTTGTCGAAAATAGCCATGAACGACCATTTTTAATAATACCGAAGGCTAACACCTACGGATTTTTGACCAAGAAATGGTGTCCACCAGAAATCCAAACATGTGATCTATGGCAAGGAAACATATGTGGGGTGAGGTGTACGAGCCTCTGGTCGATGATCAATGGCCACACAAACCCCCATTTTGTCGAAAATAGCCATGAATGACCATTTTCAATAATACGGAAGGCGAACACCTACGGATTTTTGACCAAGAAATGGTCTCCACCAGAAATCCAAGAATGTGATCTATGGCAAGGAAACATATGTGGGGTGAGGTGTACGAGCCTCTTGTCGATGATCAATGGCCACACAACCCCCATTTTTGTCGAAAATAGCCATGAACGACCATTTTCAATAATACCGAAGGCTAACACGTACGGATTTTTGACCAAGAAATGGTCACCACTAGAAATCCGAGAATGTGATCTATGGCAAGGAAACATATGTGGGGTGAGGTGTACGAGCCTCTGGTCGATGATAAATGGCCACACAACCCCCATTTTTGTCGAAAATAGCCATGAACGACCATTTTCAATAATACCGAAGGCTAACACTTACAGATTTTTGACCAAGAAATGGTCTCCACCAAAAATCCAAGAATGTGATCTATGGCAAGGAAACATATGTGGGGTGAGGTGTACGAGCCTCTGGTCGACGATCAATGGCCACACAACCCCCATTTTTGTCGAAAATAGCCATGAACGACCATTTTCAATAATACCGAAGGCTAACACCTATGGATTTTTGACCAAGAAATGGTATCCACTAGAAATCCAAGAATGTGATCTATGGCAACGAAACATATGTGGGGTGAGGTGTACGAGCCTCTGGTCGATGATCAATGGCCACACAACCCCATTTTTGTCAAAAATAGCCATGAGCGTTCATTTTCAATGACACTGAAGGCTAACACCTACGGATTTTTGACCAAAAATGGTCTCCACCATAAATCTAAGAATGTAATATATGGCAAGGAAACATATGTGTAGTGAGGTGTATGAGCCTCTAGTCGAAGATCAATGGCCACACAACCCCCATTTTTGTCGAAAATAGCCATGAACGACCATTTTCAATAATACAGAAGGCTAACATATTCAGATTTTTGACCAAGAAATGATCTCCACCAGAAATATGAGAATGTGATCTATGGCAAGGAAACATATGTGGGGTGAGGTGTATGAGCCTGTGGTCGATGATCAATGGCACACAACCCCCATTTTTGTCGAAAATAGCCATGGAAGACCATTTTCAATAATACCAAAGGCTAACACGTACGAATTTTTGACCAAGAAATGGTCCCCACAAGAAATCCAAGAATGTGATCGATGGCAAGGAAACATATGTGGGGTGAGGTGTACGAGCCTCTGGTCGATGATAAATGGCCACACAACCCCCATTTTTGTCAAAAATAGCCATGAACGACCATTTTCAATAATATGGAAGGATAACACCTACGGATTTTTGACCAAGAAATGGTGTCCACCAGAAATCCAAGAATGTGATCTATGGCAAGGAAACATATGTGGGGTGAGGTGTACGAGCCTCTGGTCGATGATCAATGGCCACACAACCCCCATTTTTGTCAAAAATAGCCATGAACGACCATTTTCAATAATACCGAAGGCGAACACCTACGGATTTTTAACCAAGAAATGGTCTCCACCAGAAATCCAAGAATGTGATCTATGGCAAGGAAACATAAAGGGGTGAGGTGTACGAGCCTCTTGTCGATGATCAATGGCCACACAACCCCCATTTTTGTCGAAAATAGCCATGAACGACTATTTTCAATAATACCGAAGGCGAACACCTACAGATTTTTGACCAAGAAATGGTCTCCACCAGAAATCCAAGAATGTGATCTATGGCAAGGAAACATATGTGGGGTGAGATGTATGAGCCTCTGGTCGATGATCAATGGCCACACAACCCCCATTTTTGTTGAAAATAGCCATGAACGACCATTTTCAATAATACCGAAGGCTAACACGTACGGATTTTTGACCAAGAAATGGTCTCCACCAGAAATCCAAGAATGTGATCTATGGCAAGGAAACATATGTGGGGTGAGGTGTACGAGCCTCTGGTCGATGATCAATGGCCACACAACCCCCATTTTTGTCGAAAATAGCTATGAGTGACCATTTTCAATAATACCGAAGGCTAACACTTACGCATTTTTGACCAAAAAATGGTCTCCACCAGAAATCCAAGAATGTGATCTATGGCAAGGAAACAGATGTGGGGTGAGGTGTACGAGCCTCTGGTCGATCATCAATGGCCACACAACCCCCATTTTTGTTGAAAATAGCCATGAACGACCATTTTCAATAATACCGAAGGCTAACACCTACGGATTTTTGACCAAGAAATGGTCTCCACTAGAAATCCAAGAATGTGATCTATGGCAAGGAAACATATGTGTAGTCAGGTGTACGAGCCTCTGGTCGATGATCAATGGCCACACAACCCCATTTTTGTCGAAAATAGCCATGAACGACCATTTTCAATAATACCGAAGGCTAACACGTATGGATTTTTGACCAAGAAATGGACTCCACTAGAAATCCAAGAATGTGATCTATGGCAAGGAAACATATGTGGGGTGAGGTGTACGAGCCTCTGGTCGATGATCAATGGCCACACAACCCCCATTTTTGTCGAAAATAGCCATGAACGACTATTTTCAATAATACCGAAGGCGAACACCTACGGATTTTTGACCAAGAAATGGTCTCCACCAGAAATCCAAGAATGTGATCTATGGCAAGGAAACATATGTGGGGTGAGATGTACGAGCCTCTGGTCGATGATCAATGGCCACACAACCCCCATTTTTGTTGAAAATAGCCATGAACGACCATTTTCAATAATACCGAAGGCTAACACGTACGGATTTTTGACCAAGAAATGGTCTCCCCCAGAAATCCAAGAATGTGATCTATGGCTAGGAAACATATGTGGGGTGAGGTGTACGAGCCTCTGGTCGATGATCAATGGCCACACAACCCCCATTTTTGTCGAAAATAGCTATGAGCAACCATTTTCAATAATACCGAAGGCTAACACTTACGCATTTTTGACCAAGAAATGGTCTCCACCAGAAATCCAAGAATGTGATCTGTGGCAAGGAAACATATGTGGGGTGAGGTGTACGAGCCTCTGGTCGATGATCAAATTCCACACAACCCCCATTTTTTCGAAAATAGCCATGAACGACCATTTTCAAAAATACCGAAGGCGAACACCTACGGATTTTTGACCAAGAAATGGACTCCACCGAAAATCCAAGAATGTGATATATGGCAAGGAAACATATGTGGGGTGAGGTGTATGAGCCTCTGGTCAATGATCAATGTTACACAACCCCCATTTTTGTCGAAAATAGCCATGAACAACCATTTTCAATAATACCGAAGGCTAACACGTACGAATTTTTGACCAAGAAATGGTCTCCACAAGAAATCCAAGAATGTGATCTATGGCAAGGAAACATATGTGGGGTGAGGTGTACGAGCCTTTGTTCGATGATAAATGGCCACACAACCCCCATTTTTGTCGAAAATAGCCATGAGCGACCATTTTTAATAATACCGAAGGCTAACACCTACGGATTTTTGACCAAGAAATGGTGTCCACCAGAAATCCAAACATGTGATCTATGGCAAGGAAACATATGTGGGGTGAGGTGTACGAGCCTCTGGTCGATGATCAATGGCCACACAACCCCCATTTTCGTCGAAAATAGCCATGAACGAGTATTTTCAATAATACCGAAGGCGAACACCTACGGATTTTTGACCAAGAAATGGTCTCCACCAGAAATCCAAGAATGTGATCTATGGCAAGGAAACATATGTGGGGTGAGATGTATGGGCCTCTGGTCGATGATCAATGGCCACACAACCCCCATTTTTGTCGAAAATAGCCATGAACGACCATTTTCAATAATACCGAAGGCTAACACGTACGGATTTTTGACCAAGAAATGGTCTCCACCAGAAATCCAAGAATGTGATCTATGGCAAGGAAACATATGTGGGGTGAGGTGTACGAGCCTCTGGTCGATGATAAATGGCCACACAACCCCCATTTTTGTCGAAAATAGCTATGAACGACCATTTTCAATAATACCGAAGGCTAACACTTACGCATTTTTGACCAAGAAATGGTGTCCACCAGAAATCCAAGAATGTGATCTATGCCAAGGAAACATATGTGGGGTGAGGTGTACGAGCCTCTGGTCGATGATCAATGGCCACACAACCCCTATTTTTGTCGAAAATAGCCATGAACGACCATTTTCAATAATACCGAAGGCTAACACCTATGGATTTTTGACCAAGAAATGGTCTCCACAAGAAATCCAAGAATGTGATCTATGGCAAGGAAACATATGTGGGGTGAGGTGTACGAGCCTCTGGTCGATGATCAATGGCCACACAACCCCATTTTTGTCAAAAATAGCCATGAGCGTCCATTTTCAATGACACTAAAGGCTAACACCTACGAATTTTTTGACCAAAAATGGTCTCCACCATAAATCTAAGAATGCAATATATGGCAAAGAAAGATATGTGTAGTGAGGTGTATGAGCCTCTAGTCGAAGATCAATGGCCACACAACCCCCATTTTTGTCGAAAATAGCCATGAACGACCATTTTCAATAATACCGAAGGGTAACATATTCAGATTTTTGACCAAGAAATGGTCTCCATCAGAAATACGAGAATGTGATCTATGGCAAGGAAACATATGTGGGGTGAGGTGTATGAGCCTATGGTCGATGATCAATGGCACACAACCCCCATTTTTGTCGAAAATAGCCATGGAAGACCATTTTCAATAATACCAAAGGCTAACACGTACGAATTTTTGACCAAGAAATGGTCCCACAAGAAATCCAAGAATGTGATCTATGGCAAGGAAACATATGTGGGGTGAGGTGTACGAGCCTCTGGTCGATGATAAATGACCACATAACCCCCATTTTTGTCGAAAATAGCCATGAACGACCATTTTCAATAATACCGAAGGATGTTAACCTACGGATTTTTGACCAAGAAATAGTGTCCACCAGAAATCCAAGAATATGATCTATGGCAAGAAAACATATGTGGGGTGAGGTGTACGAGCCTCTGGTCGATGATCAATGGCCACACAACCCCCATTTTTGTCAAAAATAGCCATGAACGACCATTTTAAATAATACCGAAGGCGAACACCTACAAATTTTTGACCAAGAAATGGTCTCCACCAGAAATCCAAGAATGTGATCTATGGCAAGGAAACATATGTGGGGTGAGGTGTACGAGCCTCTGGTCGATGATCAATGGCCACACAACCCCCATTTTCGTCGAAAATAGCCATGAACGACTATTTTCAATAATACCGAAGGCTAACACGTATGGATTTTTGACCAAGAAATGGTCTCCACCAGAAATCCAAGAATGTGATCTATGGCAAGGAAACATATGTGGGGTGAGGTGTACGAGCCTCTGATCGATGATCAATGGCCACACAACCCCCATTTTCGTCGAAAATAGCCATGAACGACTATTTTCACTAATACCGAAGGCGAACACATACGGATTTTTGACCAAGAAATGGTCTCCACCAGAAATCCAAGAATGTGATCTATGGCAAGGAAACATATGTGGGGTGAGATGTATGAGCCTCTGGTCGATGATCAATGGCCACACAACCCCCATTTTTGTCGAAAATAGCCATGAACGACCATTTTCAATAATACCGAAGGCTAACACGTACGGATTTTTGACCAAGAAATGGTCTCCACCAGAAATCCAAGAATGTGATCTATGGCAAGGAAACATATGTGGGGTGAGGTGTACGAGCCTCTAATCGATGATAAATGGCCACACAACCCCCATTTTTGTCGAAAATAGCTATGAACGACCATTTTCAATAATACCGAAGGCTAACACTTACGCATTTTTTACCAAGAAATGGTCTCCACCAGAAATCCAAGAATGTGATCTATGCCAAGGAAACATATGTGGGGTGAGGTGTACGAGCCTCTGGTCGATGATCAATGGCCACACAACCCCTATTTTTGTCGAAAATAGCCATGAACGACCATTTTCAATAATACCGAAGGCTAACACCTATGGATTTTTGACCAAGAAATGGTCTCCACAAGAAATCCAAGAATGTGATCTATGGCAAGGAAACATATGTGGGGTAAGGTGTACGAGCCTCTGGTCGATGATCAATGGCCACACAACCCCATTTTTGTCAAAAATAGCCATGAGCGTCCATTTTCAATGACACTAAAGGCTAACACCTACAAATTTTTTGACCAAAAACGGTCTCCACCATAAATCTAAGAATGCAATATATGGCAAAGAAAGATATGTGTAGTGAGGTGTATGAGCCTCTTGTCGAAGATCAATGGCCACACAACAACCATTTTTGTCGAAAATAGCCATGAACGACCATTTTCAATAATACCGAAGGCTAACATATTTAGATTTTTGACCAAGAAATGGTCTCCACCAGAAATACAAGAATGTGATCTATGGCAAGGAAACATATGTGGGGTGAGGTGTATGAGCCTGTGGTCGATGATCAATGGCACACAACCCCCATTTTGTCAAAAATAGCCATGGAAGACCATTTTCAATAATACCAAAGGCTAACATGTACGAATTTTTGACCAAGAAATGGTCCCCACAAGAAATCCAGGAATGTGATCTATGGCAAGGAAACATATGTGGGGTGAGGTGTACGAGCCTCTGGTCGATGATAAATGGCCACACAACCCCCATTTTTGTCGAAAATAGCTATGAACGACCATTTTCAATAATACCGAAGGCTAACACTTACGCATTTTTGACCAAGAAATGGTCTCCTCCAGAAGTCCAAGAATGTGATCTATGGCAAGGAAACATATGTGGGGTGAGGTGTACGAGCCTCTGGTCGATGATCAATGGCCACACAACCCCAATTTTTGTCGAAAATAGCCATGAACGACCATTTTCAATAATACCGAAGGCTAACACCTATGGATTTTTGACCAAGAAATGGTCTCCACAAGAAATCCAAGAATGTGATCTATGGCAAGGAAACATATGTGGGGTGAGGTGTACGAGCCTCTGGTCGATGATCAATGGCCACACAACCCCATTTTTGTCAAAAATAGCCATGTGCGTCTATTTTCATAGACACTAAAGGCTAACACCTACGGATTTTTTTGACCAAAAATGGTCTCCACCATAAATCTAAGAATGCAATATATGGCAAAGAAAGATATGTGTAGTGAGGTGTATGAGCCTCTAGTCGAAGATCAATGGCCACACAACCCCCATTTTTGTCGAAAATAGCCATGAACGACCATTTTCAATAATACCGAAGGCTAACATATTAAGATTTTTTGACCAAGAAATGATCTCCACCAGAAATACGAGAATGTGATCTATGGCAAGGAAACATATGTGGGGTGAGGTGTATGAGCCTGTGGTCGATGATCAATGGCACACAACCCCCATTTTTGTCGAAAATAGCCATGGAAGACCATTTTCAATAATACCAAAGGCTAACACGTACGAATTTTTGACCAAGAAATGGTCCCCACAAGAAATCCAAGAATGTGATCTATGGCAAGGAAACATATGTGGGGTGAGGTGTACGAGCCTCTGCTCGATGATAAATGGCCACACAACCCCCATTTTTGTCGAAAATAGCCATGGACGACCATTTTCAAAAATACCGAAGGATAACACCTACGGATTTTTGACCAAGAAATGGTGTCCACCAGAAATCCAAGAATCTGATCTATGGCAAGGAAACATATGTGGGGTGAGGTGTACGAGCCTTCTTGTCAATGATCAATGGCCACACAACCCCCATTTTTGTCAAAAATAGCCATGAACGACCATTTTCAATAATACCGAAGGCGAACACCTAAGGATTTTTGACCAAGAAATGGTCTCCACCAGAAATCCAATAATGTGATCTAGGGCAAGGAAACATATGTGGGGTGAGGTGTATGAGCCTCTGGTCGATGATCATTGGCCACACAACCCCATTTTTGTCGAAAAGAGCCATGAACGACCATTTTCAATAATACCGAAGGCTAACACCTATGGATTTTTGACCAAGAAATGGTCTCCACTAGAAATCCAAGAATGTGTTCTATGGCAAGAAACATATGTGGGGTGAGGTGTACGAGCCTCTGGTCGATGACCAATGGCCACATGACCCCATTTTTGTCAAATATAGCCATGAGCGTCCATTTTCAATGACACTGAAGGCTAACACCTACGGATTTTTGACCAAAAATGGTCTCCACCATAAATCCAAGAATGTGATATATGGCAAGGAAACATTTGTGTAGTGAGGTGTATGAGCCTCTGGTCGAAAATCAATGGCCACACAACCCCCATTTTTGTCGAAAATAACCATGAACGACCATTTTCAATAATACCGAAGGCTAACACGTACGGATTTCTTACCAAGAAATGGTCTCCACCAGGAATCCAAGAATGTGATCTATGTCAAGGAAACATATGTGGGGTGAGGTGTACGAGCCTCTGGTCGATGATAAATGGCCACACAACCCCCATTTTTGTCGAAAATAGCTATGAACGACCATTTTCAATAATACCGAAGGCTAACACCTATGGATTTTTTGACCAAGAAATGGTCTCCACAAGAAATCCAAGAATGTGATCTATGGCAAGGAAACATATGTGGGGTGAGGTGTACGAGCCTCTGGTCGATGATCAATGGCCACACAACCCCATTTTTATCGAAAATAGCCATGAACGACCATTTTCAATAATACCGAAGGCTAACACCAATGGATTTTTGACCAAGAAATGGTCCTCCACAAGAAATCCAAGAATGTGATCTATGGCAAGGAAACATATGTGGGGGTGAGGTGTACGAGCCTCTGGTCGATGATCAATGGCCACACAACCCCATTTTTGTCAAAAATAGCCATGAGCGTCTATTTTCAATGACACTAAAGGCTAACACCTCCGGATTTTTTGACCAAAAATGGTCTCCACCATAAATCTAAGAATGCAATATATGGCAAAGAAAGATATGTGTAGTGAGGTGTATGAGCCTCTAGTCGAAGATCAATGGCCACACAACCCCCATTTTTGTCGAAAATAGCCATGAACGACCATTTTCAATAATACCGAAGGCTAACATATTCAGATTTTTGACCAAGAAATGGTCTCCACCAGAAATACGAGAATGTGATCTATGGCAAGGAAACATATGTGGGGTGAGGTGTATGAGCCTGTGGTCGATGATCAATGGCACACAACCCCCATTTTTGTCGAAAATAGCCATGGAAGACCATTTTCAATAATACCAAAGGCTAACACGTACGAATTTTTGACCAAGAAATGGTCCCCACAAGAAATCCAAGAATGTGATCTATGGCAAGGAAACATATGTGGGGTGAGGTGTACGAGCCTCTGGTCGATGATAAATGGCCACACAACCCCCATTTTTGTCGAAAATAGCCATGGACGACCATTTTCAATAATTCCGAAGGATAAACACCTACAGATTTTTGACCAAGAAATGGTGTCCACCAGATATCCAAGAATCTGATCTATGGCAAGGAAACATATGTGGGGTGAGGTGTACGAGCCTCTGGTCAATGATCAATGGCCACACAACCCCCATTTTTGTCGAAAATAGCCATGAACGACCATTTCAATAATACCAAAGGCTAACACTTACAGATTTTTTGACCAAGAAATGGTCACCACCAAAAATCCATGAATGTGATCTATGGCAAGGAAACATATGTGGGGTGAGGTGTACGAGCCTCTGGTCGATGATCAATGGCCACACAACCCCAATTTTTGTCGAAAATAGCCATGAACGACCATTTTCAATAATACCGAAGGCTAACACCTATGGATTTTTGACCAAGAAATGGTCTCCCCCAGAAATCCAAGAATGTGATCTATGGCAAGGAAACATATGTGGGGTGAGGTGTACGAGCCTCTAGTCGATGATCAAAGGCCACACAACCCCATTTTTGTCGAAAATAGCCATGAGCGTCCATTTTCAATGACACTGAAAGCTAAGACCTACGGATTTTGACCAAAAATGGTCTCCACCATAAATCCAAGAATGTGATCTATGGCAAGGAAACATATGTGTAGTGAGGTGTATGAGCCTCTGGTCGTAGATCAATGGCCACACAACCCCCATTTTTGTCGAAAATAGCCATGAACGACCATTTTCAATAATACCGAAGGCTAACATATTCAGATTTTTGACCAAAAAATGGTCTCCACAAGAAATCTGAGAATGTGATCTATGGCAAGGAAACATATGTGGGGTGAGGTGTATGAGCCTCAAGTCGATGATCAATGGCACACAACCCCCATTTTTGTCGAAAATAGCCATGAACGACCATTTTCAGTAATACCAAAGGCTAACACTTACAGATTTTTGACCAAGAAATGGTCTCCACCAAAAATCCAATAATGTGATCTATGGCAAGGAAACATATGTGGGGTGAGGTGTACGAGCCTCTGGTCGATGATCATTGGCCACACAACCCCATTTTTATCGAAAATAGCCATGAACGACCATTTTCAATAATACCGAAGGCTAACACCTATGGATTTTTGACCAAGAAATGGTCTCCACTAGAAATCCAAGAATGTGATATATGGCAAGAAACATATGTGGGGTGAGGTGTACGAGCCTCTGGTCGATGACCAATGGCCACATGACCCCATTTTTGTCAAATATAGCCATGAGCGACCATTTTCAGTGAAACTAAAGGCTAACACCTACGGATTTTTGACCAAAAATGGTCTCCACCATAAATCCAAGAATGTGATATATGGCAAGGAAACATTTGTGTAGTGAGGTGTATGAGCCTCTGGTCGAAGATCAATGGCCACACAACCCCCATTTTTTGTCGAAAATAGCCATGAACGACCATTTTCAATAATACCGAAGGCTAACATATTCAGATTTTTGATCAAGAAATGGTCTCCACCAGAAATCTGAGAATGTGATCTATGGCAAGGAAACATATGTGGGGTGAGGTGTTTGAGCCTCTGGTCGATGATCAATGGCACACAACCCCCATTTTTGTCGAAAATAGCCATGGAAGAGCATTTTCAATAATAACGAAGGCTAACACGTACGAATTTTTGACCAAGAAATGGTCCCCACAAGAAATCCAAGAATCTGATCTATGGCAAGGAAACATATGTGGGGTGAGGTGTACGAGCCTCTGGTCGATGATAAATGGCCACACAACCCCCAATTTTGTCGAAAATAGCCATGAACGACCATTTTCAATAATACCGAAGGCGAACACCTACGGATTTTTGACCAAGAAATGGTCTCCACTAGAAATCCAAGAATGGGATCTATGGCAAGGAAACATATGTGGGGTGAGGTGTACGAGCCTCTTGTCGATGATCAATGGCCACACAACCCCCATTTTTGTCGAAAATAGCCATGAACGACCATTTTCAATAATACTGAAGGCTAACAAGTACGGGTTTTTGACCAAGAGATGGTCACCACCAGAAATCCAAGAATGTGATCTATGGCAAGGAAACATATGTGGGGTGAGGTGTACGAGCCTCTGGTCGATGATAAATGGCCACACAACCCCCATTTTTGTCGAAAATAGCCATGAACGACCATTTTCAATAATACCAAAGGCTAACACTTACAGATTTTTGACCAAGAAATGGTCTCCACCAAAAATCGAAGAATGTGATCTATGGCAAGGAAACATATGTGGGGTGAGGTGTACGAGCCTCTAGTCGATGATCAATGGCCACACAACCCCAATTTTTGTCGAAAATAGCCATGAACGACCATTTTCAATAATACCAAAGGCTAACACCTATGGATTTTTTGACCAAGAAATGGTCTCCCCCAGAAATCCAAGAATGTGATCTATGGCAAGGAAACATATGTGGGGTGAGGTGTACGAGCCTCTAGTCGATGATCAAAGGCCACACAACCCCATTTTTGTCGAAAATAGCCATGAGCGTTCATTTTCAATGACACTGAAAGCTAACACCTACGGATTTTGACCAAAAATGGTCTCCACCATAAATCCAAGAATGTGATATATGGCAAGGAAGCATATGTGTAGTGAGGTGTATGAGCCTCTGGTCGTAGATCAATGGCCACACAACCCCCATTTTTGTCGAAAATAGCCATGAACGACCATTTTCAATAATACCGAAGGCTAAAATATTCAGATTTTTGACCAAAAAATGGTCTCCACCAGAAATCTGAGAATGTGATCTATGGCAAGGAAACATATGTGGGGTGAGGTGTATGATCCTCTGGTCGATGATCAATGGCACACAACCCCCATTTTTGTCGAAAATAGCCATGAACGACCATTTTCAATAATACCGAAGGCTAACCCGTACGAATTTTTATGGTCTCCACAAGAAATCCAAGAATGTGATCTATGGCAAGTAAACATATGTGGGGTGAGGTGTACGAGCCTTTGGTCGATGATAAATGGCCACACAACCCCCATTTTTTGTCGAAAATAGCCATGAACGACCATTTTCAATAATACCGAAGGCTAACACCTACGGATTTTTGACCAAGAAATGGTGTCCACCAGAAATCCAAGAATGTGATCTATGGCAAGGAAACATATGTGGGGTGAGGTGTACGAGCCTTTGGTCGATGATCAATGGCCACACAACCCCCATTTTTGTCGAAAATAGCCATGAACTACCATTTTCAATAATACAGAAGGCGAACACCTACGGATTTTTGACCAAGAAATGGTCTCCACCAGAAATCCAAGAATGTGATCTATGGCAAGGAAACATATGTGGGGTGAGGTGTACGAGCCTCTAGTCGCTGATCAATGGCCACACAACCCCCATTTTTGTCGAAAATAGCCATGAACGACCATTTTCAATAATACGGAAGGCGAAAACCTACGGATTTTTGACCAAGAATTGGTCTCCACCAGAAATCCAAGAATGTGATCTATGGCAAGGAAACATATGTGGGGTGAGGTGTACGAGCCTCTTGTCGATGATCAATGGCCACACAACCCCCATTTTTGTCGAAAATAGCCATGAACAACCATTTTCAATAATACCGAAGGCTAACATGTACGAATTTTTGACCAAGAAATGGTCACCACCAAAAATCCAAGAATGTGATCTATGGCAAGGAAACATATGTGGGGGTTAGGTGTACGAGCCTCTGGTCGATGATTAATGGCCACACAACCCCCATTTTTGTCGAAAATAGCCATGAACGACCATTTTCAATAATACCGAAGGCTAACACCTATGGATTTTTGACCAAGAAATGGTCTCCCCCAGAAATCCAAGAATGTGATCTATGGCAAGGAAACATATGTGGGGTGAAGTGTACGAGCCTCTAGTCGATGATCAATGGCCACACAACCCCATTTTTGTCGAAAATAGCCATGAGCGTCCATTTTCAATGACACTGAAGGCTAACACCTACGGATTTTTGACCAAAAATGGTCTCCACCATAAATCCAAGAATGTGATCTACGGCAAGGAAACATATGTGTAGTGAGGTGTATGAGCCTCTGGTCGAAGATGAATGGCCACACAACCCCCCATTTTGTCGAAAATAGCCATGAACGACCATTTTCAATAATACCGAAGGCTAACATATTCAGATTTTTGACCAAGAAATGGTCTCCACCAGAAATCTGAGAATGTGATCTATGGCAAGGAAACATATGTGGGGTGAGGTGTATGAGCCTCTGGTCGATGATCAATGCCATACAACCCCCATTTTTGTCAAAAATAGCCATGAACGACCATTTTCAATAATACCGAAGGCTAACACATACGAAATTTTTGACCAAGAAATGGTCTCCACAAGAAATCCAAGAATGTAATCTATGGCAAGGAAACATATGTGGGGTGAGGTGTATGAGCCTTTGGTCGATGACAAATGGCCACACAACCCCCATTTTTTGTCGAAAATAACCATGAACGACCATTTTCAATAATACCGAAGGCTAACACCGACAGATTTTTGACCAAGAAATGGTGTCCACCAGAAATCCAAGAATGTGATCTATGGCAAGGAAACTTATGTGGAGTGAGGTGTACGAGCCTCTAGTCGATGATTAATGGCCACACAACCCCCATTTTTGTCGAAAATAGCCATGAACGTCCATTTTCAATAATACCGAAGGCGAACACCTACGAATTTTTGACCAAGAAATGGTCTCCACAAAAAATCCAAGAATGTGATCTATGGCAAGGAAACATATGTGGGGTGAGGTGTACGAGCCTCTGGTCGATGATCAATGGCCACACAACCCCCATTTTTGTCGAAAATTGCCATGAACGACCATTTTCAATAATACCAAAGGCTAACACGTACGGATTTTTGACCAAGAAATGGTCTCCACCAGAAATCCGAGAATGTGATCTATGGCAAGGAATCATATGTTGGGTGAGGTGTACGAGCCTCTGGTCAACGATCAATGGCCACACAACCCCCATTTTTGTCGAAAATAGCCATGAATGACCATTTCAATAATACCGAAGGCTAACACCTACGGATTTTTGACCAAGAAATGGTGTCCATCAGAAATCCAAGAATGTGATCTATGGCAAGGAAACATATGTGGGGTGAGGTGTACGAGCCTTTGGTCTATGATCAATGGCCACACAACCACCATTTTCAATAATACCGAAGGCTAACACGTACGGATTTTTGACCAAGAAATGGTCTCCACCAGAAATCCAAGAATGTGATCTAAAACAAGGATACATATGTGGGGTGAGGTGTATGAGCCTCTGCTCGATGATCAATGGCCACACAATGCCCATTTTTGTCGAAAATAGCCATGAACGACCATTTTCAATAATACTGAAGGCTAACACCTATGAATTTTTGACCAAGAAATGGTCTCCACCAGAAATCCAAGAATGTGATCTATGACATGGACACATATGTGGGGTTAGGTGTACGAGCCTCTGGTCGATGATTAATGGCCACACAACCACCATTTTTGTCGAAAATAGCCTTGAACGACCATTTTCAATGACATTGAAGGCGAACACCTACGGATTTTTGACCAAGAAATGGTCTCCACCAAAAATCCAAGAATGTGATCTATGGCAAGGAAACATATGTGGGGTGAGGTGTACGAGCCTCTTGTCGATGATCAATGGCCACACAACCCCCATTTTTGTCGAAAATAGCCATGAACAACCATTTTCAATAATACCGAAGGCTAACACGTACGGATTTTTGACCAAAAAAGGTCACCACCAGAAATCCAAGAATGTGATCTATGGCAAGGAAACATATGTGGGGTGAGGTGTACGAGCCTCTCGTCGATGATAAATGGCCACACAACCCCCATTTTTGTCGAAAATAGCCATGAACGACCATTTTCAATAATACCGAAGGCTAACACTTACAGATTTTTGACCAAGAAATGGTCTCCACCAAAAATTTAAGAATGTGATCTATGGCAAGGAAACATATGTGGGAGTG